>NW_028126569.1:0-1287578 GCF_965194825.1 Balaenoptera physalus
GCTGCATCCTTGTGGCCGTTTCCCACAACAGCAGCTTTAAACCCACTGCAAAAGGTCACTAAATATTCACCAACTGCAGGTCTGTAAATGACACCGGCCCTCCAAAAAATGCTGAGGTCGAAAATCGACCAAAAATTTCTAGAGTGCAACCTCCCAAAAGGAAAATTGGAAGAGGTATATTATACTAACCCTTTTTTGCTTTTTTCTTTTAACAGAAAAGAAAAGGCCGTGGAGAAATGATGAATTGTAGGAATTTTTACAGACATGTAAACCCAAATTACAAAAACCTATCAGCTCACACCAGTCAGAATGGCCATCAACAAAAATGCTGCAAACAATAAATGCTGACGTGATTGTGGAGAAATGCATACCCTCGATTCTAAGGGGGACATGGTAAGAGCCACTAATGAAAACACAATTGAGGTGCCTTGAAAAGGTAAACGTTGAGCTACCATACCAGTCAATCAATCATACCCACTGCTGGGTCTATCACCTGAGAAAATGAAAATCAAAAATCACAGGCTGGCAATCCTGCACTCCAGCAATACTTACCAGAGGCAACACTTGGAAGCAACGAAAATGTCCATCAACAGAGGAATGCACCAAGAAGAAGTGGTCCATGCACACAATGGAATATTAGCCATGGAAAACATTGAAGCACTGCTCTTTGAGGCACCGTACATGAGCCTGGAGATAATCACAAAACATGAAGTAGGTCGGAAGGCAAAACACCTATATCCTATATTGTCACTTATGGCATTATCTAATAACTGACACAGATGAACATATTTCCAAAGAGAAAGACACTCACAGGCTTAGAAAACAAACTATCCTCATCTGAAAGGAAAGGAGGGGGGAAATTGAGAAATGAAGATTAGTGTTACTATACATATACACATACATATTATATACATGTATCAAAGAGACCGAACATATAGCAAGGGAGGTCGACGGAACACTGTAATATTTTACATGGGAAGAGGATCTGTACATTAATAGACAGACATAATGTACAAATGAACCAGATTGTGTACACCTAGGACAAACAATATTCTAAACTTTACCCAGATTAAAAAAAAATTTAAAAACCAAGAAGAAGTAATGAGACATAAACTTATGGGGATTTCTCCTGGCAAATTCCATTCTAATTTGCAACCTAGGACAATGACTTCCAGAAAGGCTCTGCTGCCCTAGTACCCAGATTGGGGAATGGAGAAGTGCTACCTCCTTGTGGCCGTTTCCCACAACAGCAGCTTTGAACCCACTGCAAAAGGTCACTAAATTTTCACCAACTAGCAGTTCTGTAAATGGCACCTGCCCTCCAGAAAATTTCTGGGGTCAAAAATCGACCAAAAAATTCAGAAGAGGGCAACCTTCGAAGAAGACAATTTCAAGAGCTATATTGTACTCACGGTTTTTTCTTTTAAGAGAAAAGAAAAAAGCATAGGAATATGACGAATTTTAAAAATTTTAATGACATGCATACCCATATTACAAAAACCTATCAGCTCACAGCAGTCAGAATGGCCATTAGGAAAAATGCTGCAAAAAACAAATGGTGAAGGGAGTGTGGAGAAATGCGTACCCTCGGTTGTAAGGGGGGGCATGTAAAGAGCCACTAATGAAAACACAGTGTAGGTGCTTTGGAAAGGGAAACATTGAGCTACCAGTCAATCAATCACAACCACTGCTTGGCCTAGCACCTGCAAAAATGAGAATCCAAAAGTCACAGGCTGGCACACCTGTACGCCAGCAAGATTTACCATAGCCAGCACTTGGAAGCAATGAAAATGTCCATCAACCGAGGAATGCACCAAGAAGAAGTGGTCCACGTACACAATGGAATATTACTCTAATAATAAATATAAACTCAATTTAAAAACAAACAAAAGCAAGGAGACATCAACATTTGTGGGTTTATCCGGGCACATTGCACTCTAATTTATAACCGAAGAACACCACCGGCCGGTAGGTCTGTTTCCCTAGTACCAGCAAGGGGAACGTAGAAAGGCTGCCGCTCTTTGGCCGATACCTGCAAAAGCAGGTTTAAAGCCTGAGCTAATGGTCACTTCATACGAACAAGTACTGCAGGGCTGTAAATGAAACCTGCCCTCAAAATGTCTTGAGGGAGATAATGGCCAAAATATTGCAAGTGGTGACACATACTTTAAGAAAACACTTTGAAGAAATAAGCTCTAATCACAGCTGGAAAAATAAAAAGCACATGTCTTAAAGCTCAATTTCTACGCATTATGAGACACATGCAAATTCAACCACAAAGAGGTATCAGCTCACACCACTCAGAATAACCATCAGCAGAAACTACAAAGAATAAATGCTGAAGGTGCTGGGAAGAAATACATACCCTCCACTTTAAGTGGGACGTAACCTGGAAAGAGCCACTAAGGAGAACAGGACAGAGGTGCCTTTAAAAGGTCAACATTGAGCTACCATATGATCCAGCGGACCTATTCCTGGACCTCTAAACTAAGAAGACAGAATTGGAAGGACACAGGCACGCAAATCTGCATTGCATAGTATTACAATAGCCAAGATATGGAAGTAACCAAAAGGTCCACCGACAGATGGGTGGACAAAGAAGAACTGCTACCTGTACAGATGGAATATGAGCTAGTGAAAAAATGAAACAATGCCATTTGCAGCACCATAGATGAGTCTAGAAGTAATCACGCAATTTGGAGCAAGTGAGAAAGAGAAAGACACATATCCTATCATATCACATATAGGGGTTACCTAAAAAATGATACAAACAAAGATATTTCCACAGAGAAACACTATCATAGATTCATTTAAAAAAACTTATGGTTCACCAAATAGAAAGGTGTGAGGATTGGATACCTTACCATATTGAGGTTAACAGAGAGATACAAACACATGTGAAATATATAATCACCAAAGACCTACGCAATACCAAGAGAAGACTACTCAACATTGTGTCATAACCTACATGGGAAAAGGATCCGAAGAAGAATAGATATATGTATATGTGTGAAAGAACCACATCTTGCACACCGAGAACAAACAAAACATTGTAATCAAGTTTGCTGTGATAAAAAATAACAATTAAGTTAAAAATACCAACAAGAAGTAATGAGACATAAACTTAAAGGGCTTTTTCCTCGCACATTCCATTCTAATTTACAACCTAGAACACCACTTCCAGTAAGGCTCTGTTGCCCTAGTAACCAGATTTGGTAAAGGAGAAATGCTGCCGCCTTGTGGCCGATTCCCGCAAGAGCAGCTTTTAACCCACAGCTAATGGTCACTTACTATTCACAAGGACTCAGGGCTGTAAAGGACACCTGCCCTCAAAATTGTGCTGAGGTAGGGAAAGGATAAAAAAAAATTCAAAACAGGCAACATTTTCAAGAAGATACTATGAAGAGGTAAGTTTTACTCACTCTCTTTTTAAAGAAAGGAAAACGGATAAAAGCTCAGCCTCAGGAAGTATTAGACTCATGCAATCTAATCTACAAAAGGTTTTCAACTCGCACCAGTCGACTGACCATTGGCAAAAAGTCTACAAACAATAAATGCTGAAGAGGTTTCAGAGAACTGTGTACCCTCTAGCTGCTGGTGAGATGTAAAAGGGTTAAACGCTAATAATGAGAAGAGAAAGGAGCTGCGTTTAAAAGGAAAAATTGAGGTATCATTCAATCCAGCAGGTGCACCAATGGGCCTCTCACCTGAGAAGACCAGAATGAAGAAGACCCGGGCTGCAAAAGCTGCACTGCAGCCTTATTCACAATAGACAAGACAGTGAAGCAACCAAAATGTCCATCAACAGATGAAAGGATAAAGAAGAAGTGGTCCATGTACACAATGAAAACTAGCCATGGAAAACAATGAAACAGTGCTCTTTGAGGCACCATAGATGATCTTAGAGATAATCACAGAACATGAGGTAAGTCGGAAAGTAAAAGTCCTATATCCTATGATATCACTTATAGGCGTTATCTAATAACAGACACAAATGAACATATTTCCACAGAGAAAGTCAATCACAGACTTATTAAAAAAAAAAAAACTATGCTTATCTAAAAGGAAAGGTGGTGGAAATGGATAAATGAAGATTAGTCTTACCATATTTATACAAATACATATGATATACATATATCAAAAAGACCGACCATATAGCAAGGAAGGTTTACGGAACACTCTGTAATAATTTACACGGGAAGAGGATCTCTACATAAATAGGTATATAGAATATGGAGATGAACCAGAGTGTGTACACCTTGGACAAGCAACATTCTAACCATTACCCCAACTGAAAAAATTAAAACAACGAACTAGGAGTAATGAGACATAAACTTATGGGGGGTTTTCCTGGCACATTCCATTCAAATTTACAACCTAGGCAAACGACTTCCAGAACGGCTCTGCTGCCCTAGTACCCAGATTTGGGAATGGAGAAATGCTGCATCCTTGTGGCCGTTTCCCACAACAGCAGCTTTAAACCCACTGCAAAAGGTCACTAAATATTCACCAACTGCAGGTCTGTAAATGACACCGGCCCTCCAAAAAATGCTGAGGTCGAAAATCGACCAAAAATTTCTAGAGTGCAACCTCCCAAAAGGAAAATTGGAAGAGGTATATTATACTAACCCTTTTTTGCTTTTTTCTTTTAACAGAAAAGAAAAGGCCGTGGAGAAATGATGAATTGTAGGAATTTTTACAGACATGTAAACCCAAATTACAAAAACCTATCAGCTCACACCAGTCAGAATGGCCATCAACAAAAATGCTGCAAACAATAAATGCTGACGTGATTGTGGAGAAATGCATACCCTCGATTCTAAGGGGGACATGGTAAGAGCCACTAATGAAAACACAATTGAGGTGCCTTGAAAAGGTAAACGTTGAGCTACCATACCAGTCAATCAATCATACCCACTGCTGGGTCTATCACCTGAGAAAATGAAAATCAAAAATCACAGGCTGGCAATCCTGCACTCCAGCAATACTTACCAGAGGCAACACTTGGAAGCAACGAAAATGTCCATCAACAGAGGAATGCACCAAGAAGAAGTGGTCCATGCACACAATGGAATATTAGCCATGGAAAACATTGAAGCACTGCTCTTTGAGGCACCGTACATGAGCCTGGAGATAATCACAAAACATGAAGTAGGTCGGAAGGCAAAACACCTATATCCTATATTGTCACTTATGGCATTATCTAATAACTGACACAGATGAACATATTTCCAAAGAGAAAGACACTCACAGGCTTAGAAAACAAACTATCCTCATCTGAAAGGAAAGGAGGGGGGAAATTGAGAAATGAAGATTAGTGTTACTATACATATACACATACATATTATATACATGTATCAAAGAGACCGAACATATAGCAAGGGAGGTCGACGGAACACTGTAATATTTTACATGGGAAGAGGATCTGTACATTAATAGACAGACATAATGTACAAATGAACCAGATTGTGTACACCTAGGACAAACAATATTCTAAACTTTACCCAGATTAAAAAAAAATTTAAAAACCAAGAAGAAGTAATGAGACATAAACTTATGGGGATTTCTCCTGGCAAATTCCATTCTAATTTGCAACCTAGGACAATGACTTCCAGAAAGGCTCTGCTGCCCTAGTACCCAGATTGGGGAATGGAGAAGTGCTACCTCCTTGTGGCCGTTTCCCACAACAGCAGCTTTGAACCCACTGCAAAAGGTCACTAAATTTTCACCAACTAGCAGTTCTGTAAATGGCACCTGCCCTCCAGAAAATTTCTGGGGTCAAAAATCGACCAAAAAATTCAGAAGAGGGCAACCTTCGAAGAAGACAATTTCAAGAGCTATATTGTACTCACGGTTTTTTCTTTTAAGAGAAAAGAAAAAAGCATAGGAATATGACGAATTTTAAAAATTTTAATGACATGCATACCCATATTACAAAAACCTATCAGCTCACAGCAGTCAGAATGGCCATTAGGAAAAATGCTGCAAAAAACAAATGGTGAAGGGAGTGTGGAGAAATGCGTACCCTCGGTTGTAAGGGGGGGCATGTAAAGAGCCACTAATGAAAACACAGTGTAGGTGCTTTGGAAAGGGAAACATTGAGCTACCAGTCAATCAATCACAACCACTGCTTGGCCTAGCACCTGCAAAAATGAGAATCCAAAAGTCACAGGCTGGCACACCTGTACGCCAGCAAGATTTACCATAGCCAGCACTTGGAAGCAATGAAAATGTCCATCAACCGAGGAATGCACCAAGAAGAAGTGGTCCACGTACACAATGGAATATTACTCTAATAATAAATATAAACTCAATTTAAAAACAAACAAAAGCAAGGAGACATCAACATTTGTGGGTTTATCCGGGCACATTGCACTCTAATTTATAACCGAAGAACACCACCGGCCGGTAGGTCTGTTTCCCTAGTACCAGCAAGGGGAACGTAGAAAGGCTGCCGCTCTTTGGCCGATACCTGCAAAAGCAGGTTTAAAGCCTGAGCTAATGGTCACTTCATACGAACAAGTACTGCAGGGCTGTAAATGAAACCTGCCCTCAAAATGTCTTGAGGGAGATAATGGCCAAAATATTGCAAGTGGTGACACATACTTTAAGAAAACACTTTGAAGAAATAAGCTCTAATCACAGCTGGAAAAATAAAAAGCACATGTCTTAAAGCTCAATTTCTACGCATTATGAGACACATGCAAATTCAACCACAAAGAGGTATCAGCTCACACCACTCAGAATAACCATCAGCAGAAACTACAAAGAATAAATGCTGAAGGTGCTGGGAAGAAATACATACCCTCCACTTTAAGTGGGACGTAACCTGGAAAGAGCCACTAAGGAGAACAGAACAGAGGTGCCTTTAAAAGGTCAACATTGAGCTACCATATGATCCAGCGGACCTATTCCTGGACCTCTAAACTAAGAAGACAGAATTGGAAGGACACAGGCACGCAAATCTGCATTGCATAGTATTACAATAGCCAAGATATGGAAGTAACCAAAAGGTCCACCGACAGATGGGTGGACAAAGAAGAACTGCTACCTGTACAGATGGAATATGAGCTAGTGAAAAAATGAAACAATGCCATTTGCAGCACCATAGATGAGTCTAGAAGTAATCACGCAATTTGGAGCAAGTGAGAAAGAGAAAGACACATATCCTATCACATCACATATAGGGGTTACCTAAAAAATGATACAAACAAAGATATTTCCACAGAGAAACACTATCATAGATTCATTAAAAAAACTTATGGTTCACCAAATAGAAAGGTGTGAGGATTGGATACCTTACCATATTGAGGTTAACAGAGAGATACAAACACATGTGAAATATATAATCACCAAAGACCTACGCAATACCAAGAGAAGACTACTCAACATTGTGTCATAACCTACATGGGAAAAGGATCCGAAGAAGAATAGATATATGTATATGTGTGAAAGAACCACATCTTGCACACCGAGAACAAACAAAACATTGTAATCAAGTTTGCTGTGATAAAAAATAACAATTAAGTTAAAAATACCAACAAGAAGTAATGAGACATAAACTTAAAGGGCTTTTTCCTCGCACATTCCATTCTAATTTACAACCTAGAACACCACTTCCAGTAAGGCTCTGTTGCCCTAGTAACCAGATTTGGTAAAGGAGAAATGCTGCCGCCTTGTGGCCGATTCCCGCAAGAGCAGCTTTTAACCCACAGCTAATGGTCACTTACCATTCACAAGGACTCAGGGCTGTAAAGGACACCTGCCCTCAAAATTGTGCTGAGGTAGGGAAAGGATAAAAAAAAATTCAAAACAGGCAACATTTTCAAGAAGATACTATGAAGAGGTAAGTTTTACTCACTCTCTTTTTAAAGAAAGGAAAACGGATAAAAGCTCAGCCTCAGGAAGTATTAGACTCATGCAATCTAATCTACAAAAGGTTTTCAACTCGCACCAGTCGACTGACCATTGGCAAAAAGTCTACAAACAATAAATGCTGAAGAGGTTTCAGAGAACTGTGTACCCTCTAGCTGCTGGTGAGATGTAAAAGGGTTAAACGCTAATAATGAGAAGAGAAAGGAGCTGCGTTTAAAATGAAAAATTGAGGTATCATTCAATCCAGCAGGTGCACCAATGGGCCTCTCACCTGAGAAGACCAGAATGAAGAAGACCCGGGCTGCAAAAGCTGCACTGCAGCCTTATTCACAATAGACAAGACAGTGAAGCAACCAAAATGTCCATCAACAGATGAAAGGATAAAGAAGAAGTGCTCCATGTACACAATGAAAACTAGCCATGGAAAACAATGAAACAGTGCTCTTTGAGGCACCATAGATGATCTTAGAGATAATCACAGAACATGAGGTAAGTCGGAAAGTAAAAGTCCTATATCCTATAATATCACTTATAGGCGTTATCTAATAACTGACACAAATGAACATATTTCCACAGAGAAAGTCAATCACAGACTTATTAAAAAAAAAAACTATGCTTATCTAAAAGGAAAGGTGGGGGAAATGGATAAATGAAGATTAGTCTTAGCATATGTATACAAATACATATGATATACATATATCAAAAAGACCGACCATATAGCAAGGAAGGTTTACGGAACACTCTGTAATAATTTACACGGGGAGAGGATCTCTACATAAATAGGTATATAGAATATGGAGATGAACCAGAGTGTGTACACCTTGGACAAGCAACATTCTAACCATTACCGCAACTGAAAAAATTAAAACAACGAACTAGCAGTAATGAGACATAAACTTATGGGGGGTTTTCCTGGCACATTCCATTCAAATTTACAACCTAGGCAAACGACTTCCAGAACGGCTCTGCTGCCCTAGTACCCAGATTTGGGAATGGAGAAATGCTGCATCCTTTTGGCCGTTTCCCACAACAGCAGCTTTAAACCCACTGCAAAAGGTCACTAAATATTCACCAACTGCAGGTCTGTAAATGACACCGGCCCTCCAAAAAATGCTGAGGTCGAAAATCGACCAAAAATTTCTAGAGTGCAACCTCCCAAAAGGAAAATTGGAAGAGGTATATTATACTAACCCTTTTTTGCTTTTTTCTTTTAACAGAAAAGAAAAGGCCGTGGAGAAATGATGAATTGTAGGAATTTTTACAGACATGTAAACCCAAATTACAAAAACCTATCAGCTCACACCAGTCAGAATGGCCATCAACAAAAATGCTGCAAACAATAAATGCTGACGTGATTGTGGAGAAATGCATACCCTCGATTCTAAGGGGGACATGGTAAGAGCCACTAATGAAAACACAATTGAGGTGCCTTGAAAAGGTAAACGTTGAGCTACCATACCAGTCAATCAATCATACCCACTGCTGGGTCTATCACCTGAGAAAATGAAAATCAAAAATCACAGGCTGGCAATCCTGCACTCCAGCAATACTTACCAGAGGCAACACTTGGAAGCAACGAAAATGTCCATCAACAGAGGAATGCACCAAGAAGAAGTGGTCCATGCACACAATGGAATATTAGCCATGGAAAACATTGAAGCACTGCTCTTTGAGGCACCGTACATGAGCCTGGAGATAATCACAAAACATGAAGTAGGTCGGAAGGCAAAACACCTATATCCTATATTGTCACTTATGGCATTATCTAATAACTGACACAGATGAACATATTTCCAAAGAGAAAGACACTCACAGGCTTAGAAAACAAACTATCCTCATCTGAAAGGAAAGGAGGGGGGAAATTGAGAAATGAAGATTAGTGTTACTATACATATACACATACATATTATATACATGTATCAAAGAGACCGAACATATAGCAAGGGAGGTCGACGGAACACTGTAATATTTTACATGGGAAGAGGATCTGTACATTAATAGACAGACATAATGTACAAATGAACCAGATTGTGTACACCTAGGACAAACAATATTCTAAACTTTACCCAGATTAAAAAAAAATTTAAAAACCAAGAAGAAGTAATGAGACATAAACTTATGGGGATTTCTCCTGGCAAATTCCATTCTAATTTGCAACCTAGGACAATGACTTCCAGAAAGGCTCTGCTGCCCTAGTACCCAGATTGGGGAATGGAGAAGTGCTACCTCCTTGTGGCCGTTTCCCACAACAGCAGCTTTGAACCCACTGCAAAAGGTCACTAAATTTTCACCAACTAGCAGTTCTGTAAATGGCACCTGCCCTCCAGAAAATTTCTGGGGTCAAAAATCGACCAAAAAATTCAGAAGAGGGCAACCTTCGAAGAAGACAATTTCAAGAGCTATATTGTACTCACGGTTTTTTCTTTTAAGAGAAAAGAAAAAAGCATAGGAATATGACGAATTTTAAAAATTTTAATGACATGCATACCCATATTACAAAAACCTATCAGCTCACAGCAGTCAGAATGGCCATTAGGAAAAATGCTGCAAAAAACAAATGGTGAAGGGAGTGTGGAGAAATGCGTACCCTCGGTTGTAAGGGGGGGCATGTAAAGAGCCACTAATGAAAACACAGTGTAGGTGCTTTGGAAAGGGAAACATTGAGCTACCAGTCAATCAATCACAACCACTGCTTGGCCTAGCACCTGCAAAAATGAGAATCCAAAAGTCACAGGCTGGCACACCTGTACGCCAGCAAGATTTACCATAGCCAGCACTTGGAAGCAATGAAAATGTCCATCAACCGAGGAATGCACCAAGAAGAAGTGGTCCACGTACACAATGGAATATTACTCTAATAATAAATATAAACTCAATTTAAAAACAAACAAAAGCAAGGAGACATCAACATTTGTGGGTTTATCCGGGCACATTGCACTCTAATTTATAACCGAAGAACACCACCGGCCGGTAGGTCTGTTTCCCTAGTACCAGCAAGGGGAACGTAGAAAGGCTGCCGCTCTTTGGCCGATACCTGCAAAAGCAGGTTTAAAGCCTGAGCTAATGGTCACTTCATACGAACAAGTACTGCAGGGCTGTAAATGAAACCTGCCCTCAAAATGTCTTGAGGGAGATAATGGCCAAAATATTGCAAGTGGTGACACATACTTTAAGAAAACACTTTGAAGAAATAAGCTCTAATCACAGCTGGAAAAATAAAAAGCACATGTCTTAAAGCTCAATTTCTACGCATTATGAGACACATGCAAATTCAACCACAAAGAGGTATCAGCTCACACCACTCAGAATAACCATCAGCAGAAACTACAAAGAATAAAGGCTGAAGGTGCTGGGAAGAAATACATACCCTCCACTTTAAGTGGGACGTAACCTGGAAAGAGCCACTAAGGAGAACAGAACAGAGGTGCCTTTAAAAGGTCAACATTGAGCTACCATATGATCCAGCGGACCTATTCCTGGACCTCTAAACTAAGAAGACAGAATTGGAAGGACACAGGCACGCAAATCTGCATTGCATAGTATTACAATAGCCAAGATATGGAAGTAACCAAAAGGTCCACCGACAGATGGGTGGACAAAGAAGAACTGCTACCTGTACAGATGGAATATGAGCTAGTGAAAAAATGAAACAATGCCATTTGCAGCACCATAGATGAGTCTAGAAGTAATCACGCAATTTGGAGCAAGTGAGAAAGAGAAAGACACATATCCTATCACATCACATATAGGGGTTACCTAAAAAATGATACAAACAAAGATATTTCCACAGAGAAACACTATCATAGATTCATTAAAAAAACTTATGGTTCACCAAATAGAAAGGTGTGAGGATTGGATACCTTACCATATTGAGGTTAACAGAGAGATACAAACACATGTGAAATATATAATCACCAAAGACCTACGCAATACCAAGAGAAGACTACTCAACATTGTGTCATAACCTACATGGGAAAAGGATCCGAAGAAGAATAGATATATGTATATGTGTGAAAGAACCACATCTTGCACACCGAGAACAAACAAAACATTGTAATCAAGTTTGCTGTGATAAAAAATAACAATTAAGTTAAAAATACCAACAAGAAGTAATGAGACATAAACTTAAAGGGCTTTTTCCTCGCACATTCCATTCTAATTTACAACCTAGAACACCACTTCCAGTAAGGCTCTGTTGCCCTAGTAACCAGATTTGGTAAAGGAGAAATGCTGCCGCCTTGTGGCCGATTCCCGCAAGAGCAGCTTTTAACCCACAGCTAATGGTCACTTACCATTCACAAGGACTCAGGGCTGTAAAGGACACCTGCCCTCAAAATTGTGCTGAGGTAGGGAAAGGATAAAAAAAAATTCAAAACAGGCAACATTTTCAAGAAGATACTATGAAGAGGTAAGTTTTACTCACTCTCTTTTTAAAGAAAGGAAAACGGATAAAAGCTCAGCCTCAGGAAGTATTAGACTCATGCAATCTAATCTACAAAAGGTTTTCAACTCGCACCAGTCGACTGACCATTGGCAAAAAGTCTACAAACAATAAATGCTGAAGAGGTTTCAGAGAACTGTGTACCCTCTAGCTGCTGGTGAGATGTAAAAGGGTTAAACGCTAATAATGAGAAGAGAAAGGAGCTGCGTTTAAAATGAAAAATTGAGGTATCATTCAATCCAGCAGGTGCACCAATGGGCCTCTCACCTGAGAAGACCAGAATGAAGAAGACCCGGGCTGCAAAAGCTGCACTGCAGCCTTATTCACAATAGACAAGACAGTGAAGCAACCAAAATGTCCATCAACAGATGAAAGGATAAAGAAGAAGTGCTCCATGTACACAATGAAAACTAGCCATGGAAAACAATGAAACAGTGCTCTTTGAGGCACCATAGATGATCTTAGAGATAATCACAGAACATGAGGTAAGTCGGAAAGTAAAAGTCCTATATCCTATAATATCACTTATAGGCGTTATCTAATAACTGACACAAATGAACATATTTCCACAGAGAAAGTCAATCACAGACTTATTAAAAAAAAAAACTATGCTTATCTAAAAGGAAAGGTGGGGGAAATGGATAAATGAAGATTAGTCTTAGCATATGTATACAAATACATATGATATACATATATCAAAAAGACCGACCATATAGCAAGGAAGGTTTACGGAACACTCTGTAATAATTTACACGGGGAGAGGATCTCTACATAAATAGGTATATAGAATATGGAGATGAACCAGAGTGTGTACACCTTGGACAAGCAACATTCTAACCATTACCGCAACTGAAAAAATTAAAACAACGAACTAGCAGTAATGAGACATAAACTTATGGGGGGTTTTCCTGGCACATTCCATTCAAATTTACAACCTAGGCAAACGACTTCCAGAACGGCTCTGCTGCCCTAGTACCCAGATTTGGGAATGGAGAAATGCTGCATCCTTTTGGCCGTTTCCCACAACAGCAGCTTTAAACCCACTGCAAAAGGTCACTAAATATTCACCAACTGCAGGTCTGTAAATGACACCGGCCCTCCAAAAAATGCTGAGGTCGAAAATCGACCAAAAATTTCTAGAGTGCAACCTCCCAAAAGGAAAATTGGAAGAGGTATATTATACTAACCCTTTTTTGCTTTTTTCTTTTAACAGAAAAGAAAAGGCCGTGGAGAAATGATGAATTGTAGGAATTTTTACAGACATGTAAACCCAAATTACAAAAACCTATCAGCTCACACCAGTCAGAATGGCCATCAACAAAAATGCTGCAAACAATAAATGCTGACGTGATTGTGGAGAAATGCATACCCTCGATTCTAAGGGGGACATGGTAAGAGCCACTAATGAAAACACAATTGAGGTGCCTTGAAAAGGTAAACGTTGAGCTACCATACCAGTCAATCAATCATACCCACTGCTGGGTCTATCACCTGAGAAAATGAAAATCAAAAATCACAGGCTGGCAATCCTGCACTCCAGCAATACTTACCAGAGGCAACACTTGGAAGCAACGAAAATGTCCATCAACAGAGGAATGCACCAAGAAGAAGTGGTCCATGCACACAATGGAATATTAGCCATGGAAAACATTGAAGCACTGCTCTTTGAGGCACCGTACATGAGCCTGGAGATAATCACAAAACATGAAGTAGGTCGGAAGGCAAAACACCTATATCCTATATTGTCACTTATGGCATTATCTAATAACTGACACAGATGAACATATTTCCAAAGAGAAAGACACTCACAGGCTTAGAAAACAAACTATCCTCATCTGAAAGGAAAGGAGGGGGGAAATTGAGAAATGAAGATTAGTGTTACTATACATATACACATACATATTATATACATGTATCAAAGAGACCGAACATATAGCAAGGGAGGTCGACGGAACACTGTAATATTTTACATGGGAAGAGGATCTGTACATTAATAGACAGACATAATGTACAAATGAACCAGATTGTGTACACCTAGGACAAACAATATTCTAAACTTTACCCAGATTAAAAAAAAATTTAAAAACCAAGAAGAAGTAATGAGACATAAACTTATGGGGATTTCTCCTGGCAAATTCATTTCTAATTTGCAACCTAGGACAATGACTTCCAGAAAGGCTCTGCTGCCCTAGTACCCAGATTGGGGAATGGAGAAATGCTACCTCCTTGTGGCCGTTTCCCACAACAGCAGCTTTGAACCCACTGCAAAAGGTCACTAAATTTTCACCAACTTGCAGTTCTGTAAATGGCACCTGCCCTCCAGAAAATTTCTGGGGTCAAAAATCGACCAAAAAATTCAGAAGAGGGCAACCTTCGAAGAAGACAATTTCAAGAGCTATATTGTACTCACGGTTTTTTCTTTTAAGAGAAAAGAAAAAAGCATAGGAATATGACGAATTTTAAAAATTTTAATGACATGCATACCCATATCACAAAAACCTATCAGCTCACAGCAGTCAGAATGGCCATTAGGAAAAATGCTGCAAAAAAACAAATGGTGAAGGGAGTGTGGAGAAATGCGTACCCTCGGTTGTAAGGGGGGGCATGTAAAGAGCCACTAATGAAAACACAGTGTAGGTGCTTTGGAAAGGGAAACATTGAGCTACCAGTCAATCAATCACAACCACTGCTTGGCCTAGCACCTGCAAAAATGAGAATCCAAAAGTCACAGGCTGGCACACCTGTACGCCAGCAAGATTTACCATAGCCAGCACTTGGAAGCAATGAAAATGTCCATCAACCGAGGAATGCACCAAGAAGAAGTGGTCCACGTACACAATGGAATATTACTCTAATAATAAATATAAACTCAATTTAAAAACAAACAAAAGCAAGGAGACATCAACATTTGTGGGTTTATCCGGGCACATTGCACTCTAATTTATAACCGAAGAACACCACCGGCCGGTAGGTCTGTTTCCCTAGTACCAGCAAGGGGAACGTAGAAAGGCTGCCGCTCTTTGGCCGATACCTGCAAAAGCAGGTTTAAAGCCTGAGCTAATGGTCACTTCATACGAACAAGTACTGCAGGGCTGTAAATGAAACCTGCCCTCAAAATGTCTTGCGGGAGATAATGGCCAAAATATTGCAAGTGGTGACACATACTTTAAGAAAACACTTTGAAGAAATAAGCTCTAATCACAGCTGGAAAAATAAAAAGCACATGTCTTAAAGCTCAATTTCTACGCATTATGAGACACATGCAAATTCAACCACAAAGAGGTATCAGCTCACACCACTCAGAATAACCATCAGCAGAAACTACAAAGAATAAATGCTGAAGGTGCTGGGAAGAAATACATACCCTCCACTTTAAGTGGGACGTAACCTGGAAAGAGCCACTAAGGAGAACAGAACAGAGGTGCCTTTAAAAGGTCAACATTGAGCTACCATATGATCCAGCGGACCTATTCCTGGACCTCTAAACTAAGAAGACAGAATTGGAAGGACACAGGCACGCAAATCTGCATTGCATAGTATTACAATAGCCAAGATATGGAAGTAACCAAAAGGTCCACCGACAGATGGGTGGACAAAGAAGAACTGCTACCTGTACAGATGGAATATGAGCTAGTGAAAAAATGAAACAATGCCATTTGCAGCACCATAGATGAGTCTAGAAGTAATCACGCAATTTGGAGCAAGTGAGAAAGAGAAAGACACATATCCTATCATATCACATATAGGGGTTACCTAAAAAATGATACAAACAAAGATATTTCCACAGAGAAACACTATCATAGATTCATTTAAAAAAACTTATGGTTCACCAAATAGAAAGGTGTGAGGATTGGATACCTTACCATATTGAGGTTAACAGAGAGATACAAACACATGTGAAATATATAATCACCAAAGACCTACGCAATACCAAGAGAAGACTACTCAACATTGTGTCATAACCTACATGGGAAAAGGATCCGAAGAAGAATAGATATATGTATATGTGTGAAAGAACCACATCTTGCACACCGAGAACAAACAAAACATTGTAATCAAGTTTGCTGTGATAAAAAATAACAATTAAGTTAAAAATACCAACAAGAAGTAATGAGACATAAACTTAAAGGGCTTTTTCCTCGCACATTCCATTCTAATTTACAACCTAGAACACCACTTCCAGTAAGGCTCTGTTGCCCTAGTAACCAGATTTGGTAAAGGAGAAATGCTGCCGCCTTGTGGCCGATTCCCGCAAGAGCAGCTTTTAACCCACAGCTAATGGTCACTTACCATTCACAAGGACTCAGGGCTGTAAAGGACACCTGCCCTCAAAATTGTGCTGAGGTAGGGAAAGGATAAAAAAAAATTCAAAACAGGCAACATTTTCAAGAAGATACTATGAAGAGGTAAGTTTTACTCACTCTCTTTTTAAAGAAAGGAAAACGGATAAAAGCTCAGCCTCAGGAAGTATTAGACTCATGCAATCTAATCTACAAAAGGTTTTCAACTCGCACCAGTCGACTGACCATTGGCAAAAAGTCTACAAACAATAAATGCTGAAGAGGTTTCAGAGAACTGTGTACCCTCTAGCTGCTGGTGAGATGTAAAAGGGTTAAACGCTAATAATGAGAAGAGAAAGGAGCTGCGTTTAAAATGAAAAATTGAGGTATCATTCAATCCAGCAGGTGCACCAATGGGCCTCTCACCTGAGAAGACCAGAATGAAGAAGACCCGGGCTGCAAAAGCTGCACTGCAGCCTTATTCACAATAGACAAGACAGTGAAGCAACCAAAATGTCCATCAACAGATGAAAGGATAAAGAAGAAGTGCTCCATGTACACAATGAAAACTAGCCATGGAAAACAATGAAACAGTGCTCTTTGAGGCACCATAGATGATCTTAGAGATAATCACAGAACATGAGGTAAGTCGGAAAGTAAAAGTCCTATATCCTATAATATCACTTATAGGCGTTATCTAATAACTGACACAAATGAACATATTTCCACAGAGAAAGTCAATCACAGACTTATTAAAAAAAAAAACTATGCTTATCTAAAAGGAAAGGTGGGGGAAATGGATAAATGAAGATTAGTCTTAGCATATGTATACAAATACATATGATATACATATATCAAAAAGACCGACCATATAGCAAGGAAGGTTTACGGAACACTCTGTAATAATTTACACGGGGAGAGGATCTCTACATAAATAGGTATATAGAATATGGAGATGAACCAGAGTGTGTACACCTTGGACAAGCAACATTCTAACCATTACCGCAACTGAAAAAATTAAAACAACGAACTAGCAGTAATGAGACATAAACTTATGGGGGGTTTTCCTGGCACATTCCATTCAAATTTACAACCTAGGCAAACGACTTCCAGAACGGCTCTGCTGCCCTAGTACCCAGATTTGGGAATGGAGAAATGCTGCATCCTTTTGGCCGTTTCCCACAACAGCAGCTTTAAACCCACTGCAAAAGGTCACTAAATATTCACCAACTGCAGGTCTGTAAATGACACCGGCCCTCCAAAAAATGCTGAGGTCGAAAATCGACCAAAAATTTCTAGAGTGCAACCTCCCAAAAGGAAAATTGGAAGAGGTATATTATACTAACCCTTTTTTGCTTTTTTCTTTTAACAGAAAAGAAAAGGCCGTGGAGAAATGATGAATTGTAGGAATTTTTACAGACATGTAAACCCAAATTACAAAAACCTATCAGCTCACACCAGTCAGAATGGCCATCAACAAAAATGCTGCAAACAATAAATGCTGACGTGATTGTGGAGAAATGCATACCCTCGATTCTAAGGGGGACATGGTAAGAGCCACTAATGAAAACACAATTGAGGTGCCTTGAAAAGGTAAACGTTGAGCTACCATACCAGTCAATCAATCATACCCACTGCTGGGTCTATCACCTGAGAAAATGAAAATCAAAAATCACAGGCTGGCAATCCTGCACTCCAGCAATACTTACCAGAGGCAACACTTGGAAGCAACGAAAATGTCCATCAACAGAGGAATGCACCAAGAAGAAGTGGTCCATGCACACAATGGAATATTAGCCATGGAAAACATTGAAGCACTGCTCTTTGAGGCACCGTACATGAGCCTGGAGATAATCACAAAACATGAAGTAGGTCGGAAGGCAAAACACCTATATCCTATATTGTCACTTATGGCATTATCTAATAACTGACACAGATGAACATATTTCCAAAGAGAAAGACACTCACAGGCTTAGAAAACAAACTATCCTCATCTGAAAGGAAAGGAGGGGGGAAATTGAGAAATGAAGATTAGTGTTACTATACATATACACATACATATTATATACATGTATCAAAGAGACCGAACATATAGCAAGGGAGGTCGACGGAACACTGTAATATTTTACATGGGAAGAGGATCTGTACATTAATAGACAGACATAATGTACAAATGAACCAGATTGTGTACACCTAGGACAAACAATATTCTAAACTTTACCCAGATTAAAAAAAAATTTAAAAACCAAGAAGAAGTAATGAGACATAAACTTATGGGGATTTCTCCTGGCAAATTCCATTCTAATTTGCAACCTAGGACAATGACTTCCAGAAAGGCTCTGCTGCCCTAGTACCCAGATTGGGGAATGGAGAAGTGCTACCTCCTTGTGGCCGTTTCCCACAACAGCAGCTTTGAACCCACTGCAAAAGGTCACTAAATTTTCACCAACTAGCAGTTCTGTAAATGGCACCTGCCCTCCAGAAAATTTCTGGGGTCAAAAATCGACCAAAAAATTCAGAAGAGGGCAACCTTCGAAGAAGACAATTTCAAGAGCTATATTGTACTCACGGTTTTTTCTTTTAAGAGAAAAGAAAAAAGCATAGGAATATGACGAATTTTAAAAATTTTAATGACATGCATACCCATATTACAAAAACCTATCAGCTCACAGCAGTCAGAATGGCCATTAGGAAAAATGCTGCAAAAAACAAATGGTGAAGGGAGTGTGGAGAAATGCGTACCCTCGGTTGTAAGGGGGGGCATGTAAAGAGCCACTAATGAAAACACAGTGTAGGTGCTTTGGAAAGGGAAACATTGAGCTACCAGTCAATCAATCACAACCACTGCTTGGCCTAGCACCTGCAAAAATGAGAATCCAAAAGTCACAGGCTGGCACACCTGTACGCCAGCAAGATTTACCATAGCCAGCACTTGGAAGCAATGAAAATGTCCATCAACCGAGGAATGCACCAAGAAGAAGTGGTCCACGTACACAATGGAATATTACTCTAATAATAAATATAAACTCAATTTAAAAACAAACAAAAGCAAGGAGACATCAACATTTGTGGGTTTATCCGGGCACATTGCACTCTAATTTATAACCGAAGAACACCACCGGCCGGTAGGTCTGTTTCCCTAGTACCAGCAAGGGGAACGTAGAAAGGCTGCCGCTCTTTGGCCGATACCTGCAAAAGCAGGTTTAAAGCCTGAGCTAATGGTCACTTCATACGAACAAGTACTGCAGGGCTGTAAATGAAACCTGCCCTCAAAATGTCTTGAGGGAGATAATGGCCAAAATATTGCAAGTGGTGACACATACTTTAAGAAAACACTTTGAAGAAATAAGCTCTAATCACAGCTGGAAAAATAAAAAGCACATGTCTTAAAGCTCAATTTCTACGCATTATGAGACACATGCAAATTCAACCACAAAGAGGTATCAGCTCACACCACTCAGAATAACCATCAGCAGAAACTACAAAGAATAAAGGCTGAAGGTGCTGGGAAGAAATACATACCCTCCACTTTAAGTGGGACGTAACCTGGAAAGAGCCACTAAGGAGAACAGAACAGAGGTGCCTTTAAAAGGTCAACATTGAGCTACCATATGATCCAGCGGACCTATTCCTGGACCTCTAAACTAAGAAGACAGAATTGGAAGGACACAGGCACGCAAATCTGCATTGCATAGTATTACAATAGCCAAGATATGGAAGTAACCAAAAGGTCCACCGACAGATGGGTGGACAAAGAAGAACTGCTACCTGTACAGATGGAATATGAGCTAGTGAAAAAATGAAACAATGCCATTTGCAGCACCATAGATGAGTCTAGAAGTAATCACGCAATTTGGAGCAAGTGAGAAAGAGAAAGACACATATCCTATCACATCACATATAGGGGTTACCTAAAAAATGATACAAACAAAGATATTTCCACAGAGAAACACTATCATAGATTCATTAAAAAAACTTATGGTTCACCAAATAGAAAGGTGTGAGGATTGGATACCTTACCATATTGAGGTTAACAGAGAGATACAAACACATGTGAAATATATAATCACCAAAGACCTACGCAATACCAAGAGAAGACTACTCAACATTGTGTCATAACCTACATGGGAAAAGGATCCGAAGAAGAATAGATATATGTATATGTGTGAAAGAACCACATCTTGCACACCGAGAACAAACAAAACATTGTAATCAAGTTTGCTGTGATAAAAAATAACAATTAAGTTAAAAATACCAACAAGAAGTAATGAGACATAAACTTAAAGGGCTTTTTCCTCGCACATTCCATTCTAATTTACAACCTAGAACACCACTTCCAGTAAGGCTCTGTTGCCCTAGTAACCAGATTTGGTAAAGGAGAAATGCTGCCGCCTTGTGGCCGATTCCCGCAAGAGCAGCTTTTAACCCACAGCTAATGGTCACTTACCATTCACAAGGACTCAGGGCTGTAAAGGACACCTGCCCTCAAAATTGTGCTGAGGTAGGGAAAGGATAAAAAAAAATTCAAAACAGGCAACATTTTCAAGAAGATACTATGAAGAGGTAAGTTTTACTCACTCTCTTTTTAAAGAAAGGAAAACGGATAAAAGCTCAGCCTCAGGAAGTATTAGACTCATGCAATCTAATCTACAAAAGGTTTTCAACTCGCACCAGTCGACTGACCATTGGCAAAAAGTCTACAAACAATAAATGCTGAAGAGGTTTCAGAGAACTGTGTACCCTCTAGCTGCTGGTGAGATGTAAAAGGGTTAAACGCTAATAATGAGAAGAGAAAGGAGCTGCGTTTAAAATGAAAAATTGAGGTATCATTCAATCCAGCAGGTGCACCAATGGGCCTCTCACCTGAGAAGACCAGAATGAAGAAGACCCGGGCTGCAAAAGCTGCACTGCAGCCTTATTCACAATAGACAAGACAGTGAAGCAACCAAAATGTCCATCAACAGATGAAAGGATAAAGAAGAAGTGCTCCATGTACACAATGAAAACTAGCCATGGAAAACAATGAAACAGTGCTCTTTGAGGCACCATAGATGATCTTAGAGATAATCACAGAACATGAGGTAAGTCGGAAAGTAAAAGTCCTATATCCTATAATATCACTTATAGGCGTTATCTAATAACTGACACAAATGAACATATTTCCACAGAGAAAGTCAATCACAGACTTATTAAAAAAAAAAACTATGCTTATCTAAAAGGAAAGGTGGGGGAAATGGATAAATGAAGATTAGTCTTAGCATATGTATACAAATACATATGATATACATATATCAAAAAGACCGACCATATAGCAAGGAAGGTTTACGGAACACTCTGTAATAATTTACACGGGGAGAGGATCTCTACATAAATAGGTATATAGAATATGGAGATGAACCAGAGTGTGTACACCTTGGACAAGCAACATTCTAACCATTACCGCAACTGAAAAAATTAAAACAACGAACTAGCAGTAATGAGACATAAACTTATGGGGGGTTTTCCTGGCACATTCCATTCAAATTTACAACCTAGGCAAACGACTTCCAGAACGGCTCTGCTGCCCTAGTACCCAGATTTGGGAATGGAGAAATGCTGCATCCTTTTGGCCGTTTCCCACAACAGCAGCTTTAAACCCACTGCAAAAGGTCACTAAATATTCACCAACTGCAGGTCTGTAAATGACACCGGCCCTCCAAAAAATGCTGAGGTCGAAAATCGACCAAAAATTTCTAGAGTGCAACCTCCCAAAAGGAAAATTGGAAGAGGTATATTATACTAACCCTTTTTTGCTTTTTTCTTTTAACAGAAAAGAAAAGGCCGTGGAGAAATGATGAATTGTAGGAATTTTTACAGACATGTAAACCCAAATTACAAAAACCTATCAGCTCACACCAGTCAGAATGGCCATCAACAAAAATGCTGCAAACAATAAATGCTGACGTGATTGTGGAGAAATGCATACCCTCGATTCTAAGGGGGACATGGTAAGAGCCACTAATGAAAACACAATTGAGGTGCCTTGAAAAGGTAAACGTTGAGCTACCATACCAGTCAATCAATCATACCCACTGCTGGGTCTATCACCTGAGAAAATGAAAATCAAAAATCACAGGCTGGCAATCCTGCACTCCAGCAATACTTACCAGAGGCAACACTTGGAAGCAACGAAAATGTCCATCAACAGAGGAATGCACCAAGAAGAAGTGGTCCATGCACACAATGGAATATTAGCCATGGAAAACATTGAAGCACTGCTCTTTGAGGCACCGTACATGAGCCTGGAGATAATCACAAAACATGAAGTAGGTCGGAAGGCAAAACACCTTTATCCTATATTGTCACTTATGGCATTATCTAATAACTGACACAGATGAACATATTTCCAAAGAGAAAGACACTCACAGGCTTAGAAAACAAACTATCCTCATCTGAAAGGAAAGGAGGGGGGAAATTGAGAAATGAAGATTAGTGTTACTATACATATACACATACATATTATATACATGTATCAAAGAGACCGAACATATAGCAAGGGAGGTCGACGGAACACTGTAATATTTTACATGGGAAGAGGATCTGTACATTAATAGACAGACATAATGTACAAATGAACCAGATTGTGTACACCTAGGACAAACAATATTCTAAACTTTACCCAGATTAAAAAAAAATTTAAAAACCAAGAAGAAGTAATGAGACATAAACTTATGGGGATTTCTCCTGGCAAATTCATTTCTAATTTGCAACCTAGGACAATGACTTCCAGAAAGGCTCTGCTGCCCTAGTACCCAGATTGGGGAATGGAGAAATGCTACCTCCTTGTGGCCGTTTCCCACAACAGCAGCTTTGAACCCACTGCAAAAGGTCACTAAATTTTCACCAACTTGCAGTTCTGTAAATGGCACCTGCCCTCCAGAAAATTTCTGGGGTCAAAAATCGACCAAAAAATTCAGAAGAGGGCAACCTTCGAAGAAGACAATTTCAAGAGCTATATTGTACTCACGGTTTTTTCTTTTAAGAGAAAAGAAAAAAGCATAGGAATATGACGAATTTTAAAAATTTTAATGACATGCATACCCATATCACAAAAACCTATCAGCTCACAGCAGTCAGAATGGCCATTAGGAAAAATGCTGCAAAAAAACAAATGGTGAAGGGAGTGTGGAGAAATGCGTACCCTCGGTTGTAAGGGGGGGCATGTAAAGAGCCACTAATGAAAACACAGTGTAGGTGCTTTGGAAAGGGAAACATTGAGCTACCAGTCAATCAATCACAACCACTGCTTGGCCTAGCACCTGCAAAAATGAGAATCCAAAAGTCACAGGCTGGCACACCTGTACGCCAGCAAGATTTACCATAGCCAGCACTTGGAAGCAATGAAAATGTCCATCAACCGAGGAATGCACCAAGAAGAAGTGGTCCACGTACACAATGGAATATTACTCTAATAATAAATATAAACTCAATTTAAAAACAAACAAAAGCAAGGAGACATCAACATTTGTGGGTTTATCCGGGCACATTGCACTCTAATTTATAACCGAAGAACACCACCGGCCGGTAGGTCTGTTTCCCTAGTACCAGCAAGGGGAACGTAGAAAGGCTGCCGCTCTTTGGCCGATACCTGCAAAAGCAGGTTTAAAGCCTGAGCTAATGGTCACTTCATACGAACAAGTACTGCAGGGCTGTAAATGAAACCTGCCCTCAAAATGTCTTGCGGGAGATAATGGCCAAAATATTGCAAGTGGTGACACATACTTTAAGAAAACACTTTGAAGAAATAAGCTCTAATCACAGCTGGAAAAATAAAAAGCACATGTCTTAAAGCTCAATTTCTACGCATTATGAGACACATGCAAATTCAACCACAAAGAGGTATCAGCTCACACCACTCAGAATAACCATCAGCAGAAACTACAAAGAATAAATGCTGAAGGTGCTGGGAAGAAATACATACCCTCCACTTTAAGTGGGACGTAACCTGGAAAGAGCCACTAAGGAGAACAGAACAGAGGTGCCTTTAAAAGGTCAACATTGAGCTACCATATGATCCAGCGGACCTATTCCTGGACCTCTAAACTAAGAAGACAGAATTGGAAGGACACAGGCACGCAAATCTGCATTGCATAGTATTACAATAGCCAAGATATGGAAGTAACCAAAAGGTCCACCGACAGATGGGTGGACAAAGAAGAACTGCTACCTGTACAGATGGAATATGAGCTAGTGAAAAAATGAAACAATGCCATTTGCAGCACCATAGATGAGTCTAGAAGTAATCACGCAATTTGGAGCAAGTGAGAAAGAGAAAGACACATATCCTATCACATCACATATAGGGGTTACCTAAAAAATGATACAAACAAAGATATTTCCACAGAGAAACACTATCATAGATTCATTAAAAAAACTTATGGTTCACCAAATAGAAAGGTGTGAGGATTGGATACCTTACCATATTGAGGTTAACAGAGAGATACAAACACATGTGAAATATATAATCACCAAAGACCTACGCAATACCAAGAGAAGACTACTCAACATTGTGTCATAACCTACATGGGAAAAGGATCCGAAGAAGAATAGATATATGTATATGTGTGAAAGAACCACATCTTGCACACTGAGAACAAACAAAACATTGTAATCAAGTTTGCTGTGATAAAAAATAACAATTAAGTTAAAAATACCAACAAGAAGTAATGAGACATAAACTTAAAGGGCTTTTTCCTCGCACATTCCATTCTAATTTACAACCTAGAACACCACTTCCAGTAAGGCTCTGTTGCCCTAGTAACCAGATTTGGTAAAGGAGAAATGCTGCCGCCTTGTGGCCGATTCCCGCAAGAGCAGCTTTTAACCCACAGCTAATGGTCACTTACCATTCACAAGGACTCAGGGCTGTAAAGGACACCTGCCCTCAAAATTGTGCTGAGGTAGGGAATGGATAAAAAAAAATTCAAAACAGGCAACATTTTCAAGAAGATACTATGAAGAGGTAAGTTTTACTCACTCTCTTTTTAAAGAAAGGAAAACGGATAAAAGCTCAGCCTCAGGAAGTATTAGACTCATGCAATCTAATCTACAAAAGGTTTTCAACTCGCACCAGTCGACTGACCATTGGCAAAAAGTCTACAAACAATAAATGCTGAAGAGGTTTCAGAGAACTGTGTACCCTCTAGCTGCTGGTGAGATGTAAAAGGGTTAAACGCTAATAATGAGAACAGAAAGGAGCTGCGTTTAAAAGGAAAAATTGAGGTATCATTCAATCCAGCAGGTGCACCAATGGGCCTCTCACCTGAGAAGACCAGAATGAAGAAGACCCGGGCTGCAAAAGCTGCACTGCGGCCTTATTCACAATAGACAAGACAGTGAAGCAACCAAAATGTCCATCAACAGATGAAAGGATAAAGAAGAAGTGGTCCATGTACACAATGAAAACTAGCCATGGAAAACAATGAAACAGTGCTCTTTGAGGCACCATAGATGATCTTAGAGATAATCACAGAACATGAGGTAAGTCGGAAAGTAAAAGTCCTATATCCTATGATATCACTTATAGGCGTTATCTAATAACAGACACAAATGAACATATTTCCACAGAGAAAGTCAATCACAGACTTATTAAAAAAAAAAAAAACTATGCTTATCTAAAAGGAAAGGTGGGGGAAATGGATAAATGAAGATTAGTCTTACCATATGTATACAAATACATATGATATACATATATCAAAAAGACCGACCATATAGCAAGGAAGGTTTACGGAACACTCTGTAATAATTTACACGGGAAGAGGATCTCTACATAAATAGGTATATAGAATATGGAGATGAACCAGAGTGTGTACACCTTGGACAAGCAACATTCTAACCATTACCCCAACTGAAAAAATTAAAACAACGAACTAGGAGTAATGAGACATAAACTTATGGGGGGTTTTCCTGGCACATTCCATTCAAATTTACAACCTAGGCAAACGACTTCCAGAACGGCTCTGCTGCCCTAGTACCCAGATTTGGGAATGGAGAAATGCTGCATCCTTGTGGCCGTTTCCCACAACAGCAGCTTTAAACCCACTGCAAAAGGTCACTAAATATTCACCAACTGCAGGTCTGTAAATGACACCGGCCCTCCAAAAAATGCTGAGGTCGAAAATCGACCAAAAATTTCTAGAGTGCAACCTCCCAAAAGGAAAATTGGAAGAGGTATATTATACTAACCCTTTTTTGCTTTTTTCTTTTAACAGAAAAGAAAAGGCCGTGGAGAAATGATGAATTGTAGGAATTTTTACAGACATGTAAACCCAAATTACAAAAACCTATCAGCTCACACCAGTCAGAATGGCCATCAACAAAAATGCTGCAAACAATAAATGCTGACGTGATTGTGGAGAAATGCATACCCTCGATTCTAAGGGGGACATGGTAAGAGCCACTAATGAAAACACAATTGAGGTGCCTTGAAAAGGTAAACGTTGAGCTACCATACCAGTCAATCAATCATACCCACTGCTGGGTCTATCACCTGAGAAAATGAAAATCAAAAATCACAGGCTGGCAATCCTGCACTCCAGCAATACTTACCAGAGGCAACACTTGGAAGCAACGAAAATGTCCATCAACAGAGGAATGCACCAAGAAGAAGTGGTCCATGCACACAATGGAATATTAGCCATGGAAAACATTGAAGCACTGCTCTTTGAGGCACCGTACATGAGCCTGGAGATAATCACAAAACATGAAGTAGGTCGGAAGGCAAAACACCTATATCCTATATTGTCACTTATGGCATTATCTAATAACTGACACAGATGAACATATTTCCAAAGAGAAAGACACTCACAGGCTTAGAAAACAAACTATCCTCATCTGAAAGGAAAGGAGGGGGGAAATTGAGAAATGAAGATTAGTGTTACTATACATATACACATACATATTATATACATGTATCAAAGAGACCGAACATATAGCAAGGGAGGTCGACGGAACACTGTAATATTTTACATGGGAAGAGGATCTGTACATTAATAGACAGACATAATGTACAAATGAACCAGATTGTGTACACCTAGGACAAACAATATTCTAAACTTTACCCAGATTAAAAAAAAATTTAAAAACCAAGAAGAAGTAATGAGACATAAACTTATGGGGATTTCTCCTGGCAAATTCCATTCTAATTTGCAACCTAGGACAATGACTTCCAGAAAGGCTCTGCTGCCCTAGTACCCAGATTGGGGAATGGAGAAGTGCTACCTCCTTGTGGCCGTTTCCCACAACAGCAGCTTTGAACCCACTGCAAAAGGTCACTAAATTTTCACCAACTAGCAGTTCTGTAAATGGCACCTGCCCTCCAGAAAATTTCTGGGGTCAAAAATCGACCAAAAAATTCAGAAGAGGGCAACCTTCGAAGAAGACAATTTCAAGAGCTATATTGTACTCACGGTTTTTTCTTTTAAGAGAAAAGAAAAAAGCATAGGAATATGACGAATTTTAAAAATTTTAATGACATGCATACCCATATTACAAAAACCTATCAGCTCACAGCAGTCAGAATGGCCATTAGGAAAAATGCTGCAAAAAACAAATGGTGAAGGGAGTGTGGAGAAATGCGTACCCTCGGTTGTAAGGGGGGGCATGTAAAGAGCCACTAATGAAAACACAGTGTAGGTGCTTTGGAAAGGGAAACATTGAGCTACCAGTCAATCAATCACAACCACTGCTTGGCCTAGCACCTGCAAAAATGAGAATCCAAAAGTCACAGGCTGGCACACCTGTACGCCAGCAAGATTTACCATAGCCAGCACTTGGAAGCAATGAAAATGTCCATCAACCGAGGAATGCACCAAGAAGTGGTCCACGTACACAATGGAATATTACTCTAATAATAAATATAAACTCAATTTAAAAACAAACAAAAGCAAGGAGACATCAACATTTGTGGGTTTATCCGGGCACATTGCACTCTAATTTATAACCGAAGAACACCACCGGCCGGTAGGTCTGTTTCCCTAGTACCAGCAAGGGGAACGTAGAAAGGCTGCCGCTCTTTGGCCGATACCTGCAAAAGCAGGTTTAAAGCCTGAGCTAATGGTCACTTCATACGAACAAGTACTGCAGGGCTGTAAATGAAACCTGCCCTCAAAATGTCTTGCGGGAGATAATGGCCAAAATATTGCAAGTGGTGACACATACTTTAAGAAAACACTTTGAAGAAATAAGCTCTAATCACAGCTGGAAAAATAAAAAGCACATGTCTTAAAGCTCAATTTCTACGCATTATGAGACACATGCAAATTCAACCACAAAGAGGTATCAGCTCACACCACTCAGAATAACCATCAGCAGAAACTACAAAGAATAAATGCTGAAGGTGCTGGGAAGAAATACATACCCTCCACTTTAAGTGGGACGTAACCTGGAAAGAGCCACTAAGGAGAACAGAACAGAGGTGCCTTTAAAAGGTCAACATTGAGCTACCATATGATCCAGCGGACCTATTCCTGGACCTCTAAACTAAGAAGACAGAATTGGAAGGACACAGGCACGCAAATCTGCATTGCATAGTATTACAATAGCCAAGATATGGAAGTAACCAAAAGGTCCACCGACAGATGGGTGGACAAAGAAGAACTGCTACCTGTACAGATGGAATATGAGCTAGTGAAAAAATGAAACAATGCCATTTGCAGCACCATAGATGAGTCTAGAAGTAATCACGCAATTTGGAGCAAGTGAGAAAGAGAAAGACACATATCCTATCACATCACATATAGGGGTTACCTAAAAAATGATACAAACAAAGATATTTCCACAGAGAAACACTATCATAGATTCATTAAAAAAACTTGTGGTTCACCAAATAGAAAGGTGTGAGGATTGGATACCTTACCATATTGAGGTTAACAGAGAGATACAAACACATGTGAAATATATAATCACCAAAGACCTACGCAATACCAAGAGAAGACTACTCAACATTGTGTCATAACCTACATGGGAAAAGGATCCGAAGAAGAATAGATATATGTATATGTGTGAAAGAACCACATCTTGCACACCGAGAACAAACAAAACATTGTAATCAAGTTTGCTGTGATAAAAAATAACAATTAAGTTAAAAATACCAACAAGAAGTAATGAGACATAAACTTAAAGGGCTTTTTCCTCGCACATTCCATTCTAATTTACAACCTAGAACACCACTTCCAGTAAGGCTCTGTTGCCCTAGTAACCAGATTTGGTAAAGGAGAAATGCTGCCGCCTTGTGGCCGATTCCCGCAAGAGCAGCTTTTAACCCACAGCTAATGGTCACTTACCATTCACAAGGACTCAGGGCTGTAAAGGACACCTGCCCTCAAAATTGTGCTGAGGTAGGGAATGGATAAAAAAAAATTCAAAACAGGCAAAATTTTCAAGAAGATACTATGAAGAGGTAAGTTTTACTCACTCTCTTTTTAAAGAAAGGAAAACGGATAAAAGCTCAGCCTCAGGAAGTATTAGACTCATGCAATCTAATCTACAAAAGGTTTTCAACTCGCACCAGTCGACTGACCATTGGCAAAAAGTCTACAAACAATAAATGCTGAAGAGGTTTCAGAGAACTGTGTACCCTCTAGCTGCTGGTGAGATGTAAAAGGGTTAAACGCTAATAATGAGAACAGAAAGGAGCTGCGTTTAAAAGGAAAAATTGAGGTATCATTCAATCCAGCAGGTGCACCAATGGGCCTCTCACCTGAGAAGACCAGAATGAAGAAGACCCGGGCTGCAAAAGCTGCACTGCGGCCTTATTCACAATAGACAAGACACTGAAGCAACCAAAATGTCCATCAACAGATGAAAGGATAAAGAAGAAGTGCTCCATGTACACAATGAAAACTAGCCATGGAAAACAATGAAACAGTGCTCTTTGAGGCACCATAGATGATCTTGGAGATAATCACAGAACATGAGGTAAGTCGGAAAGTAAAAGTCCTATATCCTATGATATCACTTATAGGCGTTATCTAATAACTGACACAAATGAACATATTTCCACAGAGAAAGTCAATCACAGACTTATTAAAAAAAAAACTATGCTTATCTAAAAGGAAAGGTGGGGGAAATGGATAAATGAAGATTAGTCTTACCATATGTATACAAATACATATGATATACATATATCAAAAAGACCGACCATATAGCAAGGAAGGTTTACGGAACACTCTGTAATAATTTACACGGGAGAGGATCTCTACATAAATAGGTATATAGAATATGTAGATGAACCAGAGTGTGTACACGTTGGACAAGCAACATTCTAACCATTACCCCAATTGAAAAAATTAAAACAACGAACTAGGAGTAATGAGACATAAACTTATGGGGTGTTTTCCTGGCACATTCCATTCAAATTTACAACCTAGGCAAACGACTTCCAGAACGGCTCTGCTGCCCTAGTACCCAGATTTGGGAATGGAGAAATGCTGCATCTTTGTGGCCATTTCCCACAACAGCAGCTTTAAACCCACTGCAAAAGGTCACTAAATATTCACCAATTGCAGGTCTGTAAATGACACCGGCCCTCCAAAAAATGCTGAGGTCGAAAATCGACCAAAAAATTCTAGAGTGCAACCTCCCAAAAAGAAAATTGGAAGAGGTATATTATACTAACCCTTTTTTGCTTTTTTCTTTTAACAGAAAAGAAAAGGCCGTGGAGAAATGATGAATTGTAGGAATTTTTACAGACATGTAAACCCAAATTACAAAAACCTATCAGCTCACACCAGTCAGAATGGCCATCAACAAAAATGCTGCAAAGTATAAATGCTGACGTGATTGTGGAGAAATGCATACCCTCGATTCTAAGGGGGACATGGTAAGAGCCACTAATGAAAACACAATTGAGGTGCCTTGAAAAGGTAAACGTTGAGCTACCATACCAGTCAATCAATCATACCCAATGCTGGGTCTATCACCTGAGAAAATGAAAATCCAAAATCACAGGCTGGCAATCCTGCACTCCAGAAATATTTACCAGAGGCAACACTTGGAAGCAACGAAAATGTCCATCAACAGAGGAATGCACCAAGAAGAAGTGGTCCATGCACACAATGGAATATTAGCCATGGAAAACATTGAAGCACTGCTCTTTGAGGCACCATACATGAGCCTGGAGATAATCACAAAACATGAAGTAGGTCGGAAGGCAAAACAACTGTATCCTATATTATCACTTATGGCTTTATCTAATAACTGACACAGATGAACATATTCCCAAAGAGAAAGACACTCACAGGCTTAGAAAACAAATTATGCTCATCTGAAAGGAAAGGAGGGGGAAATTGAGAAATGAAGATTAGTGTTACTATACATATACACATACATATTATATACATGTATCAAAAAGACCGAACATATAGCAAGGGAGGTCGACGGAACACTGTAATATTTTACATGGGAAGAGGATCTGTACATTAATAGACATACATAATGTACAAATGAACCAGATTGTGTACACCTAGGACAAACAATATACTAAACTTTACCCAGATTAAAAAAAAATTTAAAAACCAAGAAGAAGTAATGAGACATAAACTTATGGGGATTTCTCCTGGCAAATTCCATTCTAATTTGCAACCTAGGACAATGACTTCCAGAAAGGCTCTGCTGCCCTAGGACCCAGATTGGGGAATGGAGAAATGCTACCTCCTTGTGGCCGTTTCCCACAACAGCAGCTTTGAACCCACTGCAAAAGGTCACTAAATTTTCACCAACTTGCAGTTCTGTAAATGGCACCTGCCCTCCAGAAAATTTCTGGGGTCAAAAATCGACCAAAAAATTCTGAAGAGGGCAACCTTCGAAGAAGACAATTTCAAGAGCTATATTGTACTCACGGTTTTTTCTTTTAAGAGAAAAGAAAAAAGCATAGGAATATGACGAATTTTAAAAATTTTAATGACATGCATACCCATATCACAAAAACCTATCAGCTCACAGCAGTCAGAATGGCCATTAGGAAAAATGCTGCAAAAAAACAAATGGTGAAGGGAGTGTGGAGAAATGCGTACCCTCGGTTGTAAGGGGGGGCATGTAAAGAGCCACTAATGAAAACACAGTGTAGGTGCTTTGGAAAGGGAAACATTGAGCTACCAGTCAATCAATCACAACCACTGCTTGGCCTAGCACCTGCAAAAATGAGAATCCAAAAGTCACAGGCTGGCACACGTGTACGCCAGCAAGATTTACCATAGCCAGCACTTGGAAGCAATGAAAATGTCCATCAACCGAGGAATGCACCAAGAAGAAGTGGTCCACGTACACAATGGAATATTACTCTAATAATAAATATAAACTCAATTTAAAAACAAACAAAAGCAAGGAGACATCAACATTTGTGGGTTTATCCGGGCACATTGCACTCTAATTTATAACCGAAGTACACCTCTGGCCGGTAGGTCTGTTTCCCTAGTACCAGCAAGGGGAACGTAGAAAGGCTGCCGCTCTTTGGCCGATACCTGCAAAAGCAGGTTTAAAGCCTGAGCTAATGGTCACTTCATACGAACAAGTACTGCAGGGCTGTAAATGAAACCTGCCCTCAAAATGTCTTGAGGGAGATAATGGCCAAAATATTGCAAGTGGTGACACATACTTTAAGGAAACTCTTTGAAGAAATAAGCTCTAATCACAGCTGGAAAATTAAAAAGCACATGTCTTAAAGCTCAATTTCTACGCATTATGAGACACATGCAAATTCAACCACAAAGAAGTATCAGCTCACACCACTCAGAATAACCATCAGCAGAAACTACAAAGAAAAAATGCTGAAGGTGCTGGGAAGAAATACATACCCTCCACTTTAAGTGGGACGTAACCTGGAAAGAGCCACTAAGGAGAACAGAACAGAGGTGCCTTTAAAAGGTCAACATTGAGCTACCGTATGATCCAGCGGACCTATTCCTGGACCTCTAAACTAAGAAGACAGAATTGGAAGGACACAGCCACGCAAATCTGCATTGCATAGTATTACAATAGCCAAGATATGGAAGTAACCAAAAGGTCCACCGACAGATGGGTGGACAAAGAAGAACTGCTACCTGTACAGATGGAATATGAGCTAGTGAAAAAATGAAACAATGCCATTTGCAGCACCATAGATGAGTCTAGAAGTAATCACGCAATTTGGAGCAAGTGAGAAAGAGAAAGACACATATCCTATCATATCACATATAGGGGTTACCTAAAAAATGATACAAACAAAGATATTTCCACAGAGAAACACTATCATAGATTCATTAAAAAAACTTATGGTTCACAAAATAGAAAGGTGTGAGGATTGGATACCTTACCATATTGAGGTTAACAGAGAGATACAAACACATGTGAAATATATAATCACCAAAGACCTACGCAATACCAAGAGAAGACTACTCAACATTGTGTCATAACCTACATGGGAAAAGGATCCGAAGAAGAATAGATATATGTATATGTGTGAAAGAACCACATCTTGCACACCGAGAACAAACAAAACATTGTAATCAAGTTTGCTGTGATAAAAAATAAAAATTAAGTTAAAAATACCAACAAAAAGTAATGAGACATAAACTTAAAGGGCTTTTTCCTCGCACATTCCATTCTAATTTACAACCTAGAACACCACTTCCAGTAAGGCTCTGTTGCCCTAGTAACCAGATTTGGTAAAGGAGAAATGCTGCCGCCTTGTGGCCGATTCCCGCAAGAGCAGCTTTTAACCCACAGCTAATGGTCACTTACCATTCACAAGGACTCAGGGCTGTAAAGGACACCTGCCCTCAAAATTGTGCTGAGGTAGGGAATGGATAAAAAAAATTCAAAACAGGCAAAATTTTCAAGAAGATACTATGAAGAGGTAAGTTTTACTCACTCTCTTTTTAAAGAAAGGAAAACGGATAAAAGCTCAGCCTCAGGAAGTATTAGACTCATGCAATCTAATCTACAAAAGGTTTTCAACTCGCACCAGTCGACTGACCATTGGCAAAAAGTCTACAAACAATAAATGCTGAAGAGGTTTCAGAGAACTGTGTACCCTCTAGCTGCTGGTGAGATGTAAAAGGGTTAAACGCTAATAATGAGAACAGAAAGGAGCTGCGTTTAAAAGGAAAAATTGAGGTATCATTCAATCCAGCAGGTGCACCAATGGGCCTCTCACCTGAGAAGACCAGAATGAAGAAGACCCGGGCTGCAAAAGCTGCACTGCGGCCTTATTCACAATAGACAAGACAGTGAAGCAACCAAAATGTCCATCAACAGATGAAAGGATAAAGAAGAAGTGGTCCATGTACACAATGAAAACTAGCCATGGAAAACAATGAAACAGTGCTCTTTGAGGCACCATAGATGATCTTAGAGATAATCACAGAACATGAGGTAAGTCGGAAAGTAAAAGTCCTATATCCTATGATATCACTTATAGGCGTTATCTAATAACTGACACGAATGAACATATTTCCACAGAGAAAGTCAATCACAGACTTATTAAAAAAAAAAAAAAAAACTATGCTTATCTAAAAGGAAAGGTGGGGGAAATGGATAAATGAAGATTAGTCTTACCATATGTATACAAATACATATGATATACATATATCAAAAAGACCGACCATATAGCAAGGAAGGTTGACGGAACACTCTGTAATAATTTACACGGGAAGAGGATCTCTACATAAATAGGTATATAGAATATGGAGATGAACCAGAGTGTGTACACCTTGGACAAGCAACATTCTAACCATTACCGCAACTGAAAAAATTAAAACAACGAACTAGCAGTAATGAGACATAAACTTATGGGGGGTTTTCCTGGCACATTCCATTCAAATTTACAACCTAGGCAAACGACTTCCAGAACGGCTCTGCTGCCCTAGTACCCAGATTTGGGAATGGAGAAATGCTGCATCCTTGTGGCCGTTTCCCACAACAGCAGCTTTAAACCCACTGCAAAAGGTCACTAAATATTCACCAACTGCAGGTCTGTAAATGACACCGGCCCTCCAAAAAATGCTGAGGTCGAAAATCGACCAAAAATTTCTAGAGTGCAACCTCCCAAAAGGAAAATTGGAAGAGGTATATTATACTAACCCTTTTTTGCTTTTTTCTTTTAACAGAAAAGAAAAGGCCGTGGAGAAATGATGAATTGTAGGAATTTTTACAGACATGTAAACCCAAATTACAAAAACCTATCAGCTCACACCAGTCAGAATGGCCATCAACAAAAATGCTGCAAACAATAAATGCTGACGTGATTGTGGAGAAATGCATACCCTCGATTCTAAGGGGGACATGGTAAGAGCCACTAATGAAAACACAATTGAGGTGCCTTGAAAAGGTAAACGTTGAGCTACAATACCAGTCAATCAATCATACCCACTGCTGGGTCTATCACCTGAGAAAATGAAAATCAAAAATCACAGGCTGGCAATCCTGCACTCCAGCAATACTTACCAGAGGCAACACTTGGAAGCAACGAAAATGTCCATCAACAGAGGAATGCACCAAGAAGAAGTGGTCCATGCACACAATGGAATATTAGCCATGGAAAACATTGAAGCACTGCTCTTTGAGGCACCGTACATGAGCCTGGAGATAATCACAAAACATGAAGTAGGTCGGAAGGCAAAACACCTTTATCCTATATTGTCACTTATGGCATTATCTAATAACTGACACAGATGAACATATTTCCAAAGAGAAAGACACTCACAGGCTTAGAAAACAAACTATCCTCATCTGAAAGGAAAGGAGGGGGGAAATTGAGAAATGAAGATTAGTGTTACTATACATATACACATACATATTATATACATGTATCAAAGAGACCGAACATATAGCAAGGGAGGTCGACGGAACACTGTAATATTTTACATGGGAAGAGGATCTGTACATTAATAGACAGACATAATGTACAAATGAACCAGATTGTGTACACCTAGGACAAACAATATTCTAAACTTTACCCAGATTAAAAAAAAATTTAAAAACCAAGAAGAAGTAATGAGACATAAACTTATGGGGATTTCTCCTGGCAAATTCATTTCTAATTTGCAACCTAGGACAATGACTTCCAGAAAGGCTCTGCTGCCCTAGTACCCAGATTGGGGAATGGAGAAATGCTACCTCCTTGTGGCCGTTTCCCACAACAGCAGCTTTGAACCCACTGCAAAAGGTCACTAAATTTTCACCAACTTGCAGTTCTGTAAATGGCACCTGCCCTCCAGAAAATTTCTGGGGTCAAAAATCGACCAAAAAATTCAGAAGAGGGCAACCTTCGAAGAAGACAATTTCAAGAGCTATATTGTACTCACGGTTTTTTCTTTTAAGAGAAAAGAAAAAAGCATAGGAATATGACGAATTTTAAAAATTTTAATGACATGCATACCCATATCACAAAAACCTATCAGCTCACAGCAGTCAGAATGGCCATTAGGAAAAATGCTGCAAAAAAACAAATGGTGAAGGGAGTGTGGAGAAATGCGTACCCTCGGTTGTAAGGGGGGGCATGTAAAGAGCCACTAATGAAAACACAGTGTAGGTGCTTTGGAAAGGGAAACATTGAGCTACCAGTCAATCAATCACAACCACTGCTTGGCCTAGCACCTGCAAAAATGAGAATCCAAAAGTCACAGGCTGGCACACCTGTACGCCAGCAAGATTTACCATAGCCAGCACTTGGAAGCAATGAAAATGTCCATCAACCGAGGAATGCACCAAGAAGAAGTGGTCCACGTACACAATGGAATATTACTCTAATAATAAATATAAACTCAATTTAAAAACAAACAAAAGCAAGGAGACATCAACATTTGTGGGTTTATCCGGGCACATTGCACTCTAATTTATAACCGAAGAACACCACCGGCCGGTAGGTCTGTTTCCCTAGTACCAGCAAGGGGAACGTAGAAAGGCTGCCGCTCTTTGGCCGATACCTGCAAAAGCAGGTTTAAAGCCTGAGCTAATGGTCACTTCATACGAACAAGTACTGCAGGGCTGTAAATGAAACCTGCCCTCAAAATGTCTTGCGGGAGATAATGGCCAAAATATTGCAAGTGGTGACACATACTTTAAGAAAACACTTTGAAGAAATAAGCTCTAATCACAGCTGGAAAAATAAAAAGCACATGTCTTAAAGCTCAATTTCTACGCATTATGAGACACATGCAAATTCAACCACAAAGAGGTATCAGCTCACACCACTCAGAATAACCATCAGCAGAAACTACAAAGAATAAATGCTGAAGGTGCTGGGAAGAAATACATACCCTCCACTTTAAGTGGGACGTAACCTGGAAAGAGCCACTAAGGAGAACAGAACAGAGGTGCCTTTAAAAGGTCAACATTGAGCTACCATATGATCCAGCGGACCTATTCCTGGACCTCTAAACTAAGAAGACAGAATTGGAAGGACACAGGCACGCAAATCTGCATTGCATAGTATTACAATAGCCAAGATATGGAAGTAACCAAAAGGTCCACCGACAGATGGGTGGACAAAGAAGAACTGCTACCTGTACAGATGGAATATGAGCTAGTGAAAAAATGAAACAATGCCATTTGCAGCACCATAGATGAGTCTAGAAGTAATCACGCAATTTGGAGCAAGTGAGAAAGAGAAAGACACATATCCTATCACATCACATATAGGGGTTACCTAAAAAATGATACAAACAAAGATATTTCCACAGAGAAACACTATCATAGATTCATTAAAAAAACTTATGGTTCACCAAATAGAAAGGTGTGAGGATTGGATACCTTACCATATTGAGGTTAACAGAGAGATACAAACACATGTGAAATATATAATCACCAAAGACCTACGCAATACCAAGAGAAGACTACTCAACATTGTGTCATAACCTACATGGGAAAAGGATCCGAAGAAGAATAGATATATGTATATGTGTGAAAGAACCACATCTTGCACACTGAGAACAAACAAAACATTGTAATCAAGTTTGCTGTGATAAAAAATAACAATTAAGTTAAAAATACCAACAAGAAGTAATGAGACATAAACTTAAAGGGCTTTTTCCTCGCACATTCCATTCTAATTTACAACCTAGAACACCACTTCCAGTAAGGCTCTGTTGCCCTAGTAACCAGATTTGGTAAAGGAGAAATGCTGCCGCCTTGTGGCCGATTCCCGCAAGAGCAGCTTTTAACCCACAGCTAATGGTCACTTACCATTCACAAGGACTCAGGGCTGTAAAGGACACCTGCCCTCAAAATTGTGCTGAGGTAGGGAATGGATAAAAAAAAATTCAAAACAGGCAACATTTTCAAGAAGATACTATGAAGAGGTAAGTTTTACTCACTCTCTTTTTAAAGAAAGGAAAACGGATAAAAGCTCAGCCTCAGGAAGTATTAGACTCATGCAATCTAATCTACAAAAGGTTTTCAACTCGCACCAGTCGACTGACCATTGGCAAAAAGTCTACAAACAATAAATGCTGAAGAGGTTTCAGAGAACTGTGTACCCTCTAGCTGCTGGTGAGATGTAAAAGGGTTAAACGCTAATAATGAGAACAGAAAGGAGCTGCGTTTAAAAGGAAAAATTGAGGTATCATTCAATCCAGCAGGTGCACCAATGGGCCTCTCACCTGAGAAGACCAGAATGAAGAAGACCCGGGCTGCAAAAGCTGCACTGCGACCTTATTCACAATAGACAAGACAGTGAAGCAACCAAAATGTCCATCAACAGATGAAAGGATAAAGAAGAAGTGGTCCATGTACACAATGAAAACTAGCCATGGAAAACAATGAAACAGTGCTCTTTGAGGCACCATAGATGATCTTAGAGATAATCACAGAACATGAGGTAAGTCGGAAAGTAAAAGTCCTATATCCTATGATATCACTTATAGGCGTTATCTAATAACAGACACAAATGAACATATTTCCACAGAGAAAGTCAATCACAGACTTATTAAAAAAAAAAAAAACTATGCTTATCTAAAAGGAAAGGTGGGGGAAATGGATAAATGAAGATTAGTCTTACCATATGTATACAAATACATATGATATACATATATCAAAAAGACCGACCATATAGCAAGGAAGGTTTACGGAACACTCTGTAATAATTTACACGGGAAGAGGATCTCTACATAAATAGGTATATAGAATATGGAGATGAACCAGAGTGTGTACACCTTGGACAAGCAACATTCTAACCATTACCCCAACTGAAAAAATTAAAACAACGAACTAGGAGTAATGAGACATAAACTTATGGGGGGTTTTCCTGGCACATTCCATTCAAATTTACAACCTAGGCAAACGACTTCCAGAACGGCTCTGCTGCCCTAGTACCCAGATTTGGGAATGGAGAAATGCTGCATCCTTGTGGCCGTTTCCCACAACAGCAGCTTTAAACCCACTGCAAAAGGTCACTAAATATTCACCAACTGCAGGTCTGTAAATGACACCGGCCCTCCAAAAAATGCTGAGGTCGAAAATCGACCAAAAATTTCTAGAGTGCAACCTCCCAAAAGGAAAATTGGAAGAGGTATATTATACTAACCCTTTTTTGCTTTTTTCTTTTAACAGAAAAGAAAAGGCCGTGGAGAAATGATGAATTGTAGGAATTTTTACAGACATGTAAACCCAAATTACAAAAACCTATCAGCTCACACCAGTCAGAATGGCCATCAACAAAAATGCTGCAAACAATAAATGCTGACGTGATTGTGGAGAAATGCATACCCTCGATTCTAAGGGGGACATGGTAAGAGCCACTAATGAAAACACAATTGAGGTGCCTTGAAAAGGTAAACGTTGAGCTACCATACCAGTCAATCAATCATACCCACTGCTGGGTCTATCACCTGAGAAAATGAAAATCAAAAATCACAGGCTGGCAATCCTGCACTCCAGCAATACTTACCAGAGGCAACACTTGGAAGCAACGAAAATGTCCATCAACAGAGGAATGCACCAAGAAGAAGTGGTCCATGCACACAATGGAATATTAGCCATGGAAAACATTGAAGCACTGCTCTTTGAGGCACCGTACATGAGCCTGGAGATAATCACAAAACATGAAGTAGGTCGGAAGGCAAAACACCTATATCCTATATTGTCACTTATGGCATTATCTAATAACTGACACAGATGAACATATTTCCAAAGAGAAAGACACTCACAGGCTTAGAAAACAAACTATCCTCATCTGAAAGGAAAGGAGGGGGGAAATTGAGAAATGAAGATTAGTGTTACTATACATATACACATACATATTATATACATGTATCAAAGAGACCGAACATATAGCAAGGGAGGTCGACGGAACACTGTAATATTTTACATGGGAAGAGGATCTGTACATTAATAGACAGACATAATGTACAAATGAACCAGATTGTGTACACCTAGGACAAACAATATTCTAAACTTTACCCAGATTAAAAAAAAATTTAAAAACCAAGAAGAAGTAATGAGACATAAACTTATGGGGATTTCTCCTGGCAAATTCCATTCTAATTTGCAACCTAGGACAATGACTTCCAGAAAGGCTCTGCTGCCCTAGTACCCAGATTGGGGAATGGAGAAGTGCTACCTCCTTGTGGCCGTTTCCCACAACAGCAGCTTTGAACCCACTGCAAAAGGTCACTAAATTTTCACCAACTAGCAGTTCTGTAAATGGCACCTGCCCTCCAGAAAATTTCTGGGGTCAAAAATCGACCAAAAAATTCAGAAGAGGGCAACCTTCGAAGAAGACAATTTCAAGAGCTATATTGTACTCACGGTTTTTTCTTTTAAGAGAAAAGAAAAAAGCATAGGAATATGACGAATTTTAAAAATTTTAATGACATGCATACCCATATTACAAAAACCTATCAGCTCACAGCAGTCAGAATGGCCATTAGGAAAAATGCTGCAAAAAACAAATGGTGAAGGGAGTGTGGAGAAATGCGTACCCTCGGTTGTAAGGGGGGGCATGTAAAGAGCCACTAATGAAAACACAGTGTAGGTGCTTTGGAAAGGGAAACATTGAGCTACCAGTCAATCAATCACAACCACTGCTTGGCCTAGCACCTGCAAAAATGAGAATCCAAAAGTCACAGGCTGGCACACCTGTACGCCAGCAAGATTTACCATAGCCAGCACTTGGAAGCAATGAAAATGTCCATCAACCGAGGAATGCACCAAGAAGTGGTCCACGTACACAATGGAATATTACTCTAATAATAAATATAAACTCAATTTAAAAACAAACAAAAGCAAGGAGACATCAACATTTGTGGGTTTATCCGGGCACATTGCACTCTAATTTATAACCGAAGAACACCACCGGCCGGTAGGTCTGTTTCCCTAGTACCAGCAAGGGGAACGTAGAAAGGCTGCCGCTCTTTGGCCGATACCTGCAAAAGCAGGTTTAAAGCCTGAGCTAATGGTCACTTCATACGAACAAGTACTGCAGGGCTGTAAATGAAACCTGCCCTCAAAATGTCTTGCGGGAGATAATGGCCAAAATATTGCAAGTGGTGACACATACTTTAAGAAAACACTTTGAAGAAATAAGCTCTAATCACAGCTGGAAAAATAAAAAGCACATGTCTTAAAGCTCAATTTCTACGCATTATGAGACACATGCAAATTCAACCACAAAGAGGTATCAGCTCACACCACTCAGAATAACCATCAGCAGAAACTACAAAGAATAAATGCTGAAGGTGCTGGGAAGAAATACATACCCTCCACTTTAAGTGGGACGTAACCTGGAAAGAGCCACTAAGGAGAACAGAACAGAGGTGCCTTTAAAAGGTCAACATTGAGCTACCATATGATCCAGCGGACCTATTCCTGGACCTCTAAACTAAGAAGACAGAATTGGAAGGACACAGGCACGCAAATCTGCATTGCATAGTATTACAATAGCCAAGATATGGAAGTAACCAAAAGGTCCACCGACAGATGGGTGGACAAAGAAGAACTGCTACCTGTACAGATGGAATATGAGCTAGTGAAAAAATGAAACAATGCCATTTGCAGCACCATAGATGAGTCTAGAAGTAATCACGCAATTTGGAGCAAGTGAGAAAGAGAAAGACACATATCCTATCACATCACATATAGGGGTTACCTAAAAAATGATACAAACAAAGATATTTCCACAGAGAAACACTATCATAGATTCATTAAAAAAACTTGTGGTTCACCAAATAGAAAGGTGTGAGGATTGGATACCTTACCATATTGAGGTTAACAGAGAGATACAAACACATGTGAAATATATAATCACCAAAGACCTACGCAATACCAAGAGAAGACTACTCAACATTGTGTCATAACCTACATGGGAAAAGGATCCGAAGAAGAATAGATATATGTATATGTGTGAAAGAACCACATCTTGCACACCGAGAACAAACAAAACATTGTAATCAAGTTTGCTGTGATAAAAAATAACAATTAAGTTAAAAATACCAACAAGAAGTAATGAGACATAAACTTAAAGGGCTTTTTCCTCGCACATTCCATTCTAATTTACAACCTAGAACACCACTTCCAGTAAGGCTCTGTTGCCCTAGTAACCAGATTTGGTAAAGGAGAAATGCTGCCGCCTTGTGGCCGATTCCCGCAAGAGCAGCTTTTAACCCACAGCTAATGGTCACTTACCATTCACAAGGACTCAGGGCTGTAAAGGACACCTGCCCTCAAAATTGTGCTGAGGTAGGGAATGGATAAAAAAAAATTCAAAACAGGCAAAATTTTCAAGAAGATACTATGAAGAGGTAAGTTTTACTCACTCTCTTTTTAAAGAAAGGAAAACGGATAAAAGCTCAGCCTCAGGAAGTATTAGACTCATGCAATCTAATCTACAAAAGGTTTTCAACTCGCACCAGTCGACTGACCATTGGCAAAAAGTCTACAAACAATAAATGCTGAAGAGGTTTCAGAGAACTGTGTACCCTCTAGCTGCTGGTGAGATGTAAAAGGGTTAAACGCTAATAATGAGAACAGAAAGGAGCTGCGTTTAAAAGGAAAAATTGAGGTATCATTCAATCCAGCAGGTGCACCAATGGGCCTCTCACCTGAGAAGACCAGAATGAAGAAGACCCGGGCTGCAAAAGCTGCACTGCGGCCTTATTCACAATAGACAAGACACTGAAGCAACCAAAATGTCCATCAACAGATGAAAGGATAAAGAAGAAGTGCTCCATGTACACAATGAAAACTAGCCATGGAAAACAATGAAACAGTGCTCTTTGAGGCACCATAGATGATCTTGGAGATAATCACAGAACATGAGGTAAGTCGGAAAGTAAAAGTCCTATATCCTATGATATCACTTATAGGCGTTATCTAATAACTGACACAAATGAACATATTTCCACAGAGAAAGTCAATCACAGACTTATTAAAAAAAAAACTATGCTTATCTAAAAGGAAAGGTGGGGGAAATGGATAAATGAAGATTAGTCTTACCATATGTATACAAATACATATGATATACATATATCAAAAAGACCGACCATATAGCAAGGAAGGTTTACGGAACACTCTGTAATAATTTACACGGGAGAGGATCTCTACATAAATAGGTATATAGAATATGTAGATGAACCAGAGTGTGTACACGTTGGACAAGCAACATTCTAACCATTACCCCAATTGAAAAAATTAAAACAACGAACTAGGAGTAATGAGACATAAACTTATGGGGTGTTTTCCTGGCACATTCCATTCAAATTTACAACCTAGGCAAACGACTTCCAGAACGGCTCTGCTGCCCTAGTACCCAGATTTGGGAATGGAGAAATGCTGCATCTTTGTGGCCATTTCCCACAACAGCAGCTTTAAACCCACTGCAAAAGGTCACTAAATATTCACCAATTGCAGGTCTGTAAATGACACCGGCCCTCCAAAAAATGCTGAGGTCGAAAATCGACCAAAAAATTCTAGAGTGCAACCTCCCAAAAAGAAAATTGGAAGAGGTATATTATACTAACCCTTTTTTGCTTTTTTCTTTTAACAGAAAAGAAAAGGCCGTGGAGAAATGATGAATTGTAGGAATTTTTACAGACATGTAAACCCAAATTACAAAAACCTATCAGCTCACACCAGTCAGAATGGCCATCAACAAAAATGCTGCAAAGTATAAATGCTGACGTGATTGTGGAGAAATGCATACCCTCGATTCTAAGGGGGACATGGTAAGAGCCACTAATGAAAACACAATTGAGGTGCCTTGAAAAGGTAAACGTTGAGCTACCATACCAGTCAATCAATCATACCCAATGCTGGGTCTATCACCTGAGAAAATGAAAATCCAAAATCACAGGCTGGCAATCCTGCACTCCAGAAATATTTACCAGAGGCAACACTTGGAAGCAACGAAAATGTCCATCAACAGAGGAATGCACCAAGAAGAAGTGGTCCATGCACACAATGGAATATTAGCCATGGAAAACATTGAAGCACTGCTCTTTGAGGCACCATACATGAGCCTGGAGATAATCACAAAACATGAAGTAGGTCGGAAGGCAAAACAACTGTATCCTATATTATCACTTATGGCTTTATCTAATAACTGACACAGATGAACATATTCCCAAAGAGAAAGACACTCACAGGCTTAGAAAACAAATTATGCTCATCTGAAAGGAAAGGAGGGGGAAATTGAGAAATGAAGATTAGTGTTACTATACATATACACATACATATTATATACATGTATCAAAAAGACCGAACATATAGCAAGGGAGGTCGACGGAACACTGTAATATTTTACATGGGAAGAGGATCTGTACATTAATAGACATACATAATGTACAAATGAACCAGATTGTGTACACCTAGGACAAACAATATACTAAACTTTACCCAGATTAAAAAAAAATTTAAAAACCAAGAAGAAGTAATGAGACATAAACTTATGGGGATTTCTCCTGGCAAATTCCATTCTAATTTGCAACCTAGGACAATGACTTCCAGAAAGGCTCTGCTGCCCTAGGACCCAGATTGGGGAATGGAGAAATGCTACCTCCTTGTGGCCGTTTCCCACAACAGCAGCTTTGAACCCACTGCAAAAGGTCACTAAATTTTCACCAACTTGCAGTTCTGTAAATGGCACCTGCCCTCCAGAAAATTTCTGGGGTCAAAAATCGACCAAAAAATTCTGAAGAGGGCAACCTTCGAAGAAGACAATTTCAAGAGCTATATTGTACTCACGGTTTTTTCTTTTAAGAGAAAAGAAAAAAGCATAGGAATATGACGAATTTTAAAAATTTTAATGACATGCATACCCATATCACAAAAACCTATCAGCTCACAGCAGTCAGAATGGCCATTAGGAAAAATGCTGCAAAAAAACAAATGGTGAAGGGAGTGTGGAGAAATGCGTACCCTCGGTTGTAAGGGGGGGCATGTAAAGAGCCACTAATGAAAACACAGTGTAGGTGCTTTGGAAAGGGAAACATTGAGCTACCAGTCAATCAATCACAACCACTGCTTGGCCTAGCACCTGCAAAAATGAGAATCCAAAAGTCACAGGCTGGCACACGTGTACGCCAGCAAGATTTACCATAGCCAGCACTTGGAAGCAATGAAAATGTCCATCAACCGAGGAATGCACCAAGAAGAAGTGGTCCACGTACACAATGGAATATTACTCTAATAATAAATATAAACTCAATTTAAAAACAAACAAAAGCAAGGAGACATCAACATTTGTGGGTTTATCCGGGCACATTGCACTCTAATTTATAACCGAAGTACACCTCTGGCCGGTAGGTCTGTTTCCCTAGTACCAGCAAGGGGAACGTAGAAAGGCTGCCGCTCTTTGGCCGATACCTGCAAAAGCAGGTTTAAAGCCTGAGCTAATGGTCACTTCATACGAACAAGTACTGCAGGGCTGTAAATGAAACCTGCCCTCAAAATGTCTTGAGGGAGATAATGGCCAAAATATTGCAAGTGGTGACACATACTTTAAGGAAACTCTTTGAAGAAATAAGCTCTAATCACAGCTGGAAAATTAAAAAGCACATGTCTTAAAGCTCAATTTCTACGCATTATGAGACACATGCAAATTCAACCACAAAGAAGTATCAGCTCACACCACTCAGAATAACCATCAGCAGAAACTACAAAGAAAAAATGCTGAAGGTGCTGGGAAGAAATACATACCCTCCACTTTAAGTGGGACGTAACCTGGAAAGAGCCACTAAGGAGAACAGAACAGAGGTGCCTTTAAAAGGTCAACATTGAGCTACCGTATGATCCAGCGGACCTATTCCTGGACCTCTAAACTAAGAAGACAGAATTGGAAGGACACAGCCACGCAAATCTGCATTGCATAGTATTACAATAGCCAAGATATGGAAGTAACCAAAAGGTCCACCGACAGATGGGTGGACAAAGAAGAACTGCTACCTGTACAGATGGAATATGAGCTAGTGAAAAAATGAAACAATGCCATTTGCAGCACCATAGATGAGTCTAGAAGTAATCACGCAATTTGGAGCAAGTGAGAAAGAGAAAGACACATATCCTATCATATCACATATAGGGGTTACCTAAAAAATGATACAAACAAAGATATTTCCACAGAGAAACACTATCATAGATTCATTAAAAAAACTTATGGTTCACAAAATAGAAAGGTGTGAGGATTGGATACCTTACCATATTGAGGTTAACAGAGAGATACAAACACATGTGAAATATATAATCACCAAAGACCTACGCAATACCAAGAGAAGACTACTCAACATTGTGTCATAACCTACATGGGAAAAGGATCCGAAGAAGAATAGATATATGTATATGTGTGAAAGAACCACATCTTGCACACCGAGAACAAACAAAACATTGTAATCAAGTTTGCTGTGATAAAAAATAAAAATTAAGTTAAAAATACCAACAAAAAGTAATGAGACATAAACTTAAAGGGCTTTTTCCTCGCACATTCCATTCTAATTTACAACCTAGAACACCACTTCCAGTAAGGCTCTGTTGCCCTAGTAACCAGATTTGGTAAAGGAGAAATGCTGCCGCCTTGTGGCCGATTCCCGCAAGAGCAGCTTTTAACCCACAGCTAATGGTCACTTACCATTCACAAGGACTCAGGGCTGTAAAGGACACCTGCCCTCAAAATTGTGCTGAGGTAGGGAATGGATAAAAAAAATTCAAAACAGGCAAAATTTTCAAGAAGATACTATGAAGAGGTAAGTTTTACTCACTCTCTTTTTAAAGAAAGGAAAACGGATAAAAGCTCAGCCTCAGGAAGTATTAGACTCATGCAATCTAATCTACAAAAGGTTTTCAACTCGCACCAGTCGACTGACCATTGGCAAAAAGTCTACAAACAATAAATGCTGAAGAGGTTTCAGAGAACTGTGTACCCTCTAGCTGCTGGTGAGATGTAAAAGGGTTAAACGCTAATAATGAGAACAGAAAGGAGCTGCGTTTAAAAGGAAAAATTGAGGTATCATTCAATCCAGCAGGTGCACCAATGGGCCTCTCACCTGAGAAGACCAGAATGAAGAAGACCCGGGCTGCAAAAGCTGCACTGCGGCCTTATTCACAATAGACAAGACAGTGAAGCAACCAAAATGTCCATCAACAGATGAAAGGATAAAGAAGAAGTGGTCCATGTACACAATGAAAACTAGCCATGGAAAACAATGAAACAGTGCTCTTTGAGGCACCATAGATGATCTTAGAGATAATCACAGAACATGAGGTAAGTCGGAAAGTAAAAGTCCTATATCCTATGATATCACTTATAGGCGTTATCTAATAACTGACACGAATGAACATATTTCCACAGAGAAAGTCAATCACAGACTTATTAAAAAAAAAAAAAAAAACTATGCTTATCTAAAAGGAAAGGTGGGGGAAATGGATAAATGAAGATTAGTCTTACCATATGTATACAAATACATATGATATACATATATCAAAAAGACTGACCATATAGCAAGGAAGGTTGACGGAACACTCTGTAATAATTTACACGGGAAGAGGATCTCTACATAAATAGGTATATAGAATATGGAGATGAACCAGAGTGTGTACACCTTGGACAAGCAACATTCTAACCATTACCGCAACTGAAAAAATTAAAACAACGAACTAGCAGTAATGAGACATAAACTTATGGGGGGTTTTCCTGGCACATTCCATTCAAATTTACAACCTAGGCAAACGACTTCCAGAACGGCTCTGCTGCCCTAGTACCCAGATTTGGGAATGGAGAAATGCTGCATCCTTGTGGCCGTTTCCCACAACAGCAGCTTTAAACCCACTGCAAAAGGTCACTAAATATTCACCAACTGCAGGTCTGTAAATGACACCGGCCCTCCAAAAAATGCTGAGGTCGAAAATCGACCAAAAATTTCTAGAGTGCAACCTCCCAAAAGGAAAATTGGAAGAGGTATATTATACTAACCCTTTTTTGCTTTTTTCTTTTAACAGAAAAGAAAAGGCCGTGGAGAAATGATGAATTGTAGGAATTTTTACAGACATGTAAACCCAAATTACAAAAACCTATCAGCTCACACCAGTCAGAATGGCCATCAACAAAAATGCTGCAAACAATAAATGCTGACGTGATTGTGGAGAAATGCATACCCTCGATTCTAAGGGGGACATGGTAAGAGCCACTAATGAAAACACAATTGAGGTGCCTTGAAAAGGTAAACGTTGAGCTACAATACCAGTCAATCAATCATACCCACTGCTGGGTCTATCACCTGAGAAAATGAAAATCAAAAATCACAGGCTGGCAATCCTGCACTCCAGCAATACTTACCAGAGGCAACACTTGGAAGCAACGAAAATGTCCATCAACAGAGGAATGCACCAAGAAGAAGTGGTCCATGCACACAATGGAATATTAGCCATGGAAAACATTGAAGCACTGCTCTTTGAGGCACCGTACATGAGCCTGGAGATAATCACAAAACATGAAGTAGGTCGGAAGGCAAAACACCTATACCCTATATTGTCACTTATGGCATTATCTAATAACTGACACAGATGAACATATTTCCAAAGAGAAAGACACTCACAGGCTTAGAAAACAAACTATCCTCATCTGAAAGGAAAGGAGGGGGGAAATTGAGAAATGAAGATTAGTGTTACTATACATATACACATACATATTATATACATGTATCAAAGAGACCGAACATATAGCAAGGGAGGTCGACGGAACACTGTAATATTTTACATGGGAAGAGGATCTGTACATTAATAGACAGACATAATGTACAAATGAACCAGATTGTGTACACCTAGGACAAACAATATTCTAAACTTTACCCAGATTAAAAAAAAATTTAAAAACCAAGAAGAAGTAATGAGACATAAACTTATGGGTATTTCTCCTGGCAAATTCCATTCTAATTTGCAACCTAGGACAATGACTTCCAGAAAGGCTCTGCTGCCCTAGTACCCAGATTGGGGAATGGAGAAGTGCTACCTCCTTGTGGCCGTTTCCCACAACAGCAGCTTTGAACCCACTGCAAAAGGTCACTAAATTTTCACCAACTAGCAGTTCTGTAAATGGCACCTGCCCTCCAGAAAATTTCTGGGGTCAAAAATCGACCAAAAAATTCAGAAGAGGGCAACCTTCGAAGAAGACAATTTCAAGAGCTATATTGTACTCACGGTTTTTTCTTTTAAGAGAAAAGAAAAAAGCATAGGAATATGACGAATTTTAAAAATTTTAATGACATGCATACCCATATTACAAAAACCTATCAGCTCACAGCAGTCAGAATGGCCATTAGGAAAAATGCTGCAAAAAACAAATGGTGAAGGGAGTGTGGAGAAATGCGTACCCTCGGTTGTAAGGGGGGGCATGTAAAGAGCCACTAATGAAAACACAGTGTAGGTGCTTTGGAAAGGGAAACATTGAGCTACCAGTCAATCAATCACAACCACTGCTTGGCCTAGCACCTGCAAAAAAGAGAATCCAAAAGTCACAGGCTGGCACACCTGTACGCCAGCAAGATTTACCATAGCCAGCACTTGGAAGCAATGAAAATGTCCATCAACCGAGGAATGCACCAAGAAGAAGTGGTCCACGTACACAATGGAATATTACTCTAATAATAAATATAAACTCAATTTAAAAACAAACAAAAGCAAGGAGACATCAACATTTGTGGGTTTATCCGGGCACATTGCACTCTAATTTATAACCGAAGAACACCACCGGCCGGTAGGTCTGTTTCCCTAGTACCAGCAAGGGGAACGTAGAAAGGCTGCTGCTCTTTGGCCGATACCTGCAAAAGCAGGTTTAAAGCCTGAGCTAATGGTCACTTCATACGAACAAGTACTGCAGGGCTGTAAATGAAACCTGCCCTCAAAATGTCTTGAGGGAGATAATGGCCAAAATATTGCAAGTGGTGACACATACTTTAAGAAAACACTTTGAAGAAATAAGCTCTAATCACAGCTGGAAAAATAAAAAGCACATGTCTTAAAGCTCAATTTCTACGCATTATGAGACACATGCAAATTCAACCACAAAGAGGTATCAGCTCACACCACTCAGAATAACCATCAGCAGAAACTACAAAGAATAAATGCTGAAGGTGCTGGGAAGAAATACATACCCTCCACTTTAAGGGGGACGTAACCTGGAAAGAGCCACTAAGGAGAACAGGACAGAGGTGCCTTTAAAAGGTCAACATTGAGCTACCATATGATCCAGCGGACCTATTCCTGGACCTCTAAACTAAGAAGACAGAATTGGAAGGACACAGGCACGCAAATCTGCATTGCATAGTATTACAATAGCCAAGATATGGAAGTAACCAAAAGGTCCACCGACAGATGGGTGGACAAAGAAGAACTGCTACCTGTACAGATGGAATATGAGCTAGTGAAAAAATGAAACAATGCCATTTGCAGCACCATAGATGAGTCTAGAAGTAATCACGCAATTTGGAGCAAGTGAGAAAGAGAAAGACACATATCCTATCATATCACATATAGGGGTTACCTAAAAAATGATACAAACAAAGATATTTCCACAGAGAAACACTATCATAGATTCATTAAAAAAACTTGTGGTTCACCAAATAGAAAGGTGTGAGGATTGGATACCTTACCATATTGAGGTTAACAGAGAGATACAAACACATGTGAAATATATAATCACCAAAGACCTACGCAATACCAAGAGAAGACTACTCAACATTGTGTCATAACCTACATGGGAAAAGGATCCGAAGAAGAATAGATATATGTATATGTGTGAAAGAACCACATCTTGCACACCGAGAACAAACAAAACATTGTAATCAAGTTTGCTGTGATAAAAAATAACAATTAAGTTAAAAATACCAACAAGAAGTAATGAGACATAAACTTAAAGGGCTTTTTCCTCGCACATTCCATTCTAATTTACAACCTAGAACACCACTTCCAGTAAGGCTCTGTTGCCCTAGTAACCAGATTTGGTAAAGGAGAAATGCTGCCGCCTTGTGGCCGATTCCCGCAAGAGCAGCTTTTAACCCACAGCTCATGGTCACTTACCATTCACAAGGACTCAGGGCTGTAAAGGACACCTGCCCTCAAAATTGTGCTGAGGTAGGGAATGGATAAAAAAAAATTCAAAACAGGCAACATTTTCAAGAAGATACTATGAAGAGGTAAGTTTTACTCACTCTCTTTTTAAAGAAAGGAAAACGGATAAAAGCTCAGCCTCAGGAAGTATTAGACTCATGCAATCTAATCTACAAAAGGTTTTCAACTCGCACCAGTCGACTGACCATTGGCAAAAAGTCTACAAACAATAAATGCTGAAGAGGTTTCAGAGAACTGTGTACCCTCTAGCTGCTGGTGAGATGTAAAAGGGTTAAACGCTAATATTGAGAACAGAAAGGAGCTGCGTTTAAAAGGAAAAATTGAGGTATCATTCAATCCAGCAGGTGCACCAATGGGCCTCTCACCTGAGAAGACCAGAATGAAGAAGACCCGGGCTGCAAAAGCTGCACTGCAGCCTTATTCACAATAGACAAGACAGTGAAGCAACCAAAATGTCCATCAACAGATGAAAGGATAAAGAAGAAGTGCTCCATGTACACAATGAAAACTAGCCATGGAAAACAATGAAACAGTGCTCTTTGAGGCACCATAGATGATCTTAGAGATAATCACAGAACATGAGGTAAGTCGGAAAGTAAAAGTCCTATATCCTATGATATCACTTATAGGCGTTATCTAAAAACTGACACAAATGAACATATTTCCACAGAGAAAGTCAATCACAGACTTATTAAAAAAAAAACTATGCTTATCTAAAAGGAAAGGTGGGGGAAATGGATAAATGAAGATTAGTCTTAGCATATGTATACAAATACATATGATATACATATATCAAAAAGACCGACCATATAGCAAGGAAGGTTGACGGAACACTCTGTAATAATTTACACGGGGAGAGGATCTCTACATAAATAGGTATATAGAATATGGAGATGAACCAGAGTGTGTACACCTTGGACAAGCAACATTCTAACCATTACCCCAACTGAAAAAATTAAAACAACCAACTAGGAGTAATGAGACATAAACTTATGGGGGGTTTTCCTGGCACATTCCATTCAAATTTACAACCTAGGCAAACGACTTCCAGAACGGCTCTGCTGCCCTAGTACCCAGATTTGGGAATGGAGAAATGCTGCATCCTTGTGGCCGTTTCCCACAACAGCAGCTTTAAACCCACTGCAAAAGGTCACTAAATATTCACAACTGCAGGTCTGTAAATGACACCGGCCCTCCAAAAAATGCTGAGGTCGAAAATCGACCAAAAATTTCTAGAGTGCAACCTCCCAAAAGGAAAATTGGAAGAGGTATATTATACTAACCCTTTTTTGCTTTTTTCTTTTAACAGAAAAGAAAAGGCCGTGGAGAAATGATGAATTGTAGGAATTTTTACAGACATGTAAACCCAAATTACAAAAACCTATCAGCTCACACCACTCAGAATGGCCATCAACAAAAATGCTGCAAACAATAAATGCTGACGTGATTGTGGAGAAATGCATACCCTCGATTCTAAGGGGGACATGGTAAGAGCCACTAATGAAAACACAATTGAGGTGCCTTGAAAAGGTAAACGTTGAGCTACCATACCAGTCAATCAATCATACCCACTGCTGGGTCTATCACCTGAGAAAATGAAAATCAAAAATCACAGGCTGGCAATCCTGCACTCCAGCAATACTTACCAGAGGCAACACTTGGAAGCAACGAAAATGTCCATCAACAGAGGAATGCACCAAGAAGAAGTGGTCCATGCACACAATGGAATATTAGCCATGGAAAACATTGAAGCACTGCTCTTTGAGGCACCGTACATGAGCCTGGAGATAATCACAAAACATGAAGTAGGTCGGAAGGCAAAACACCTATATCCTATATTGTCACTTATGGCATTATCTAATAACTGACACAGATGAACATATTTCCAAAGAGAAAGACACTCACAGGCTTAGAAAACAAACTATGCTCATCTGAAAGGAAAGGAGGGGGGAAATTGAGAAATGAAGATTAGTGTTACTATACATATACACATACATATTATATACATGTATCAAAGAGACCGAACATATAGCAAGGGAGGTCGACGGAACACTGTAATATTTTACATGGGAAGAGGATCTGTACATTAATAGACAGACATAATGTACAAATGAACCAGATTGTGTACACCTAGGACAAACAATATTCTAAACTTTACCCAGATTAAAAAAATTTTAAAAACCAAGAAGAAGTAATGAGACATAAACTTATGGGGATTTCTCCTGGCAAATTCCATTCTAATTTGCAACCTAGGACAATGACTTCCAGAAAGGCTCTGCTGCCCTAGTACCCAGATTGGGGAATGGAGAAGTGCTACCTCCTTGTGGCCGTTTCCCACAACAGCAGCTTTGAACCCACTGCAAAAGGTCACTAAATTTTCACCAACTAGCAGTTCTGTAAATGGCACCTGCCCTCCAGAAAATTTCTGGGGTCAAAAATCGACCAAAAAATTCAGAAGAGGGCAACCTTCGAAGAAGACAATTTCAAGAGCGATATTGTACTCACGGTTTTTTCTTTTAAGAGAAAAGAAAAAAGCATAGGAATATGACGAATTTTAAAAATTTTAATGACATGCATACCCATATTACAAAAACCTATCAGCTCACAGCAGTCAGAATAGCCATTAGGAAAAATGCTGCAAAAAACAAATGGTGAAGGGAGTGTGGAGAAATGCGTACCCTCGGTTGTAAGGGGGGGCATGTAAAGAGCCACTAATGAAAACACAGTGTAGGTGCTTTGGAAAGGGAAACATTGAGCTACCAGTCAATCAATCACAACCACTGCTTGGCCTAGCACCTGAAAAAATGAGAATCCAAAAGTCACAGGCTGGCACACCTGTACGCCAGCAAGATTTACCATAGCCAGCACTTGGAAGCAATGAAAATGTCCATCAACCGAGGAATGCACCAAGAAGGAGTGGTCCACGTACACAATGGAATATTACTCTAATAATAAATATAAACTCAATTTAAAAACAAACAAAAGCAAGGAGACATCAACATTTGTGGGTTTATCCGGGCACATTGCACTCTAATTTATAACCGAAGAACACCACCGGCCGGTAGGTCTGTTTCCCTAGTACCAGCAAGGGGAACGTAGAAAGGCTGCCGCTCTTTGGCCGATACCTGCAAAAGCAGGTTTAAAGCCTGAGCTAATGGTCACTTCATACGAACAAGTACTGCAGGGCTGTAAATGAAACCTGCCCTCAAAATGTCTTGAGGGAGATAATGGCCAAAATATTGCAAGTGGTGACACATACTTTAAGAAAACACTTTGAAGAAATAAGCTCTAATCACAGCTGGAAAAATAAAAAGCACATGTCTTAAAGCTCAATGTCTACGCATTATGAGACACATGCAAATTCAACCACAAAGAGGTATCAGCTCACACCACTCAGAATAACCATCAGCAGAAACTACAAAGAATAAATGCTGAAGGTGCTGGGAAGAAATACATACCCTCCACTTTAAGTGGGACGTAACCTGGAAAGAGCCACTAAGGAGAACAGAACAGAGGTGCCTTTAAAAGGTCAACATTGAGCTACCATATGATCCAGCGGACCTATTCCTGGACCTCTAAACTAAGAAGACAGAATTGGAAGGACACAGGCACGCAAATCTGCATTGCATAGTATTACAATAGCCAAGATATGGAAGTAACCAAAAGGTCCACCGACAGATGGGTGGACAAAGAAGAACTGCTACCTGTACAGATGGAATATGAGCTAGTGAAAAAATGAAACAATGCCATTTGCAGCACCATAGATGAGTCTAGAAGTAATCACGCAATTTGGAGCAAGTGAGAAAGAGAAAGACACATATCCTATCATATCACATATAGGGGTTACCTAAAAAATGATACAAACAAAGATATTTCCACAGAGAAACACTATCATAGATTCATTAAAAAAACTTATGGTTCACCAAATAGAAAGGTGTGAGGATTGGATACCTTACCATATTGAGGTTAACAGAGAGATACAAACACATGTGAAATATATAATCACCAAAGACCTACGCAATACCAAGAGAAGACTACTCAACATTGTGTCATAACCTACATGGGAAAAGGATCCGAAGAAGAATAGATATATGTATATGTGTGAAAGAACCACATCTTGCACACCGAGAACAAACAAAACATTGTAATCAAGTTTGCTGTGATAAAAAATAACAATTAAGTTAAAAATACCAACAAGAAGTAATGAGACATAAACTTAAAGGGCTTTTTCCTCGCACATTCCATTCTAATTTACAACCTAGAACACCACTTCCAGTAAGGCTCTGTTGCCCTAGTAACCAGATTTGGTAAAGGAGAAATGCTGCCGCCTTGTGGCCGATTCCCGCAAGAGCAGCTTTTAACCCACAGCTAATGGTCACTTACCATTCACAAGGACTCAGGGCTGTAAAGGACACCTGCCCTCAAAATTGTGCTGAGGTAGGGAAAGGATAAAAAAAAATTCAAAACAGGCAACATTTTCAAGAAGATACTATGAAGAGGTAAGTTTTACTCACTCTCTTTTTAAAGAAAGGAAAACGGATAAAAGCTCAGCCTCAGGAAGTAGTAGACTCATGCAATCTAATCTACAAAAGGTTTTCAACTCGCACCAGTCGACTGACCATTGGCAAAAAGTCTACAGACAATAAATGCTGAAGAGGTTTCAGAGAACTGTGTACCCTCTAGCTGCTGGTGAGATGTAAAAGGGTTAAACGCTAATAATGAGAACAGAAAGGACCTGCGTTTAAAAGGAAAAATTGAGGTATCATTCAATCCAGCAGGTGCACCAATGGGCCTCTCACCTGAGAAGACCAGAATGAAGAAGACCCGGGCTGCAAAAGCTGCACTGCAGCCTTATTCACAATAGACAAGACAGTGAAGCAACCAAAATGTCCATCAACAGATGAAAGGATAAAGAAGAAGTGGTCCATGTACACAATGAAAACTAGCCATGGAAAACAATGAAACAGTGCTCTTTGAGGCACCATAGATGATCTTAGAGATAATCACAGAACATGAGGTAAGTCGGAAAGTAAAAGTCCTATATCCTATGATATCACTTATAGGCGTTATCTAATAACAGACACAAATGAACATATTTCCACAGAGAAAGTCAATCACAGACTTATTAAAAAAAAAAACTATGCTTATCTAAAAGGAAAGGTGGGGGAAATGGATAAATGAAGATTAGTCTTACCATATGTATACAAATACATATGATATACATATATCAAAAAGACCGACCATATAGCAAGGAAGGTTTACGGAACACTCTGTAATAATTTACACGGGAAGAGGATCTCTACATAAATAGGTATATAGAATATGGAGATGAACCAGAGTGTGTACACCTTGGACAAGCAACATTCTAACCATTACCCCAACTGAAAAAATTAAAACAACGAACTAGGAGTAATGAGACATAAACTTATGGGGGGTTTTCCTGGCACATTCCATTCAAATTTACAACCTAGGCAAACGACTTCCAGAACGGCTCTGCTGCCCTAGTACCCAGATTTGGGAATGGAGAAATGCTGCATCCTTGTGGCCGTTTCCCACAACAGCAGCTTTAAACCCACTGCAAAAGGTCACTAAATATTCACCAACTGCAGGTCTGTAAATGACACCGGCCCTCCAAAAAATGCTGAGGTCGAAAATCGACGAAAAATTTCTAGAGTGCAACCTCCCAAAAGGAAAATTGGAAGAGGTATATTATACTAACCCTTTTTTGCTTTTTTCTTTTAACAGAAAAGAAAAGGCCGTGGAGAAATGATGAATTGTAGGAATTTTTACAGACATGTAAACCCAAATTACAAAAACCTATCAGCTCACACCAGTCAGAATGGCCATCAACAAAAATGCTGCAAACAATAAATGCTGACGTGATTGTGGAGAAATGCATACCCTCGATTCTAAGGGGGACATGGTAAGAGCCACTAAGGAAAACACAATTGAGGTGCCTTGAAAAGGTAAACGTTGAGCTACCATACCAGTCAATCAATCATACCCACTGCTGGGTCTATCACCTGAGAAAATGAAAATCAAAAATCACAGGCTGGCAATCCTGCACTCCAGCAATACTTACCAGAGGCAACACTTGGAAGCAACGAAAATGTCCATCAACAGAGGAATGCACCAAGAATAAGTGGTCCATGCACACAATGGAATATTAGCCATGGAAAACATTGAAGCACTGCTCTTTGAGGCACCGTACATGAGCCTGGAGATAATCACAAAACATGAAGTAGGTCGGAAGGCAAAACACCTATATCCTATATTGTCACTTATGGCATTATCTAATAACTGACACAGATGAACATATTTCCAAAGAGAAAGACACTCACAGGCTTAGAAAACAAACTATCCTCATCTGAAAGGAAAGGAGGGGGGAAATTGAGAAATGAAGATTAGTGTTACTATACATATACACATACATATTATATACATGTATCAAAGAGACCGAACATATAGCAAGGGAGGTCGACGGAACACTGTAATATTTTACATGGGAAGAGGATCTGTACATTAATAGACAGACATAATGTACAAATGAACCAGATTGTGTACACCTAGGACAAACAATATTCTAAACTTTACCCAGATTAAAAAAAAATTTAAAAACCAAGAAGAAGTAATGAGACATAAACTTATGGGGATTTCTCCTGGCAAATTCCATTCTAATTTGCAACCTAGGACAATGACTTCCAGAAAGGCTCTGCTGCCCTAGTACCCAGATTGGGGAATGGAGAAGTGCTACCTCCTTGTGGCCGTTTCCCACAACAGCAGCTTTGAACCCACTGCAAAAGGTCACTAAATTTTCACCAACTAGCAGTTCTGTAAATGGCACCTGCCCTCCAGAAAATTTCTGGGGTCAAAAATCGACCAAAAAATTCAGAAGAGGGCAACCTTCGAAGAAGACAATTTCAAGAGCGATATTGTACTCACGGTTTTTTCTTTTAAGAGAAAAGAAAAAAGCATAGGAATATGACGAATTTTAAAAATTTTAATGACATGCATACCCATATTACAAAAACCTATCAGCTCACAGCAGTCAGAATAGCCATTAGGAAAAATGCTGCAAAAAACAAATGGTGAAGGGAGTGTGGAGAAATGCGTACCCTCGGTTGTAAGGGGGGGCATGTAAAGAGCCACTAATGAAAACACAGTGTAGGTGCTTTGGAAAGGGAAACATTGAGCTACCAGTCAATCAATCACAACCACTGCTTGGCCTAGCACCTGAAAAAATGAGAATCCAAAAGTCACAGGCTGGCACACCTGTACGCCAGCAAGATTTACCATAGCCAGCACTTGGAAGCAATGAAAATGTCCATCAACCGAGGAATGCACCAAGAAGGAGTGGTCCACGTACACAATGGAATATTACTCTAATAATAAATATAAACTCAATTTAAAAACAAACAAAAGCAAGGAGACATCAACATTTGTGGGTTTATCCGGGCACATTGCACTCTAATTTATAACCGAAGAACACCACCGGCCGGTAGGTCTGTTTCCCTAGTACCAGCAAGGGGAACGTAGAAAGGCTGCCGCTCTTTGGCCGATACCTGCAAAAGCAGGTTTAAAGCCTGAGCTAATGGTCACTTCATACGAACAAGTACTGCAGGGCTGTAAATGAAACCTGCCCTCAAAATGTCTTGAGGGAGATAATGGCCAAAATATTGCAAGTGGTGACACATACTTTAAGAAAACACTTTGAAGAAATAAGCTCTAATCACAGCTGGAAAAATAAAAAGCACATGTCTTAAAGCTCAATGTCTACGCATTATGAGACACATGCAAATTCAACCACAAAGAGGTATCAGCTCACACCACTCAGAATAACCATCAGCAGAAACTACAAAGAATAAATGCTGAAGGTGCTGGGAAGAAATACATACCCTCCACTTTAAGTGGGACGTAACCTGGAAAGAGCCACTAAGGAGAACAGAACAGAGGTGCCTTTAAAAGGTCAACATTGAGCTACCATATGATCCAGCGGACCTATTCCTGGACCTCTAAACTAAGAAGACAGAATTGGAAGGACACAGGCACGCAAATCTGCATTGCATAGTATTACAATAGCCAAGATATGGAAGTAACCAAAAGGTCCACCGACAGATGGGTGGACAAAGAAGAACTGCTACCTGTACAGATGGAATATGAGCTAGTGAAAAAATGAAACAATGCCATTTGCAGCACCATAGATGAGTCTAGAAGTAATCACGCAATTTGGAGCAAGTGAGAAAGAGAAAGACACATATCCTATCATATCACATATAGGGGTTACCTAAAAAATGATACAAACAAAGATATTTCCACAGAGAAACACTATCATAGATTCATTAAAAAAACTTATGGTTCACCAAATAGAAAGGTGTGAGGATTGGATACCTTACCATATTGAGGTTAACAGAGAGATACAAACACATGTGAAATATATAATCACCAAAGACCTACGCAATACCAAGAGAAGACTACTCAACATTGTGTCATAACCTACATGGGAAAAGGATCCGAAGAAGAATAGATATATGTATATGTGTGAAAGAACCACATCTTGCACACCGAGAACAAACAAAACATTGTAATCAAGTTTGCTGTGATAAAAAATAACAATTAAGTTAAAAATACCAACAAGAAGTAATGAGACATAAACTTAAAGGGCTTTTTCCTCGCACATTCCATTCTAATTTACAACCTAGAACACCACTTCCAGTAAGGCTCTGTTGCCCTAGTAACCAGATTTGGTAAAGGAGAAATGCTGCCGCCTTGTGGCCGATTCCCGCAAGAGCAGCTTTTAACCCACAGCTAATGGTCACTTACCATTCACAAGGACTCAGGGCTGTAAAGGACACCTGCCCTCAAAATTGTGCTGAGGTAGGGAAAGGATAAAAAAAAATTCAAAACAGGCAACATTTTCAAGAAGATACTATGAAGAGGTAAGTTTTACTCACTCTCTTTTTAAAGAAAGGAAAACGGATAAAAGCTCAGCCTCAGGAAGTATTAGACTCATGCAATCTAATCTACAAAAGGTTTTCAACTCGCACCAGTCGACTGACCATTGGCAAAAAGTCTACAAACAATAAATGCTGAAGAGGTTTCAGAGAACTGTGTACCCTCTAGCTGCTGGTGAGATGTAAAAGGGTTAAACGCTAATAATGAGAAGAGAAAGGAGCTGCGTTTAAAAGGAAAAATTGAGGTATCATTCAATCCAGCAGGTGCACCAATGGGCCTCTCACCTGAGAAGACCAGAATGAAGAAGACCCGGGCTGCAAAAGCTGCACTGCAGCCTTATTCACAATAGACAAGACAGTGAAGCAACCAAAATGTCCATCAACAGATGAAAGGATAAAGAAGAAGTGCTCCATGTACACAATGAAAACTAGCCATGGAAAACAATGAAACAGTGCTCTTTGAGGCACCATAGATGATCTTGGAGATAATCACATAACATGAGGTAAGTCGGAAAGTAAAAGTCCTATATCCTATGATATCACTTATAGGCGTTATCTAATAACAGACACAAATGAACATATTTCCACAGAGAAAGTCAATCACAGACTTATTAAAAAAAAAAAAAACTATGCTTATCTAAAAGGAAAGGTGGGGGAAATGGATAAATGAAGATTAGTCTTACCATATGTATACAAATACATATGATATACATATATCAAAAAGACCGACCATATAGCAAGGAAGGTTTACGGAACACTCTGTAATAATTTACACGGGAAGAGGATCTCTACATAAATAGGTATATAGAATATGGAGATGAACCAGAGTGTGTACACCTTGGACAAGCAACATTCTAACCATTACCCCAACTGAAAAAATTAAAACAACGAACTAGGAGTAATGAGACATAAACTTATGGGGGGTTTTCCTGGCACATTCCATTCAAATTTACAACCTAGGCAAACGACTTCCAGAACGGCTCTGCTGCCCTAGTACCCAGATTTGGGAATGGAGAAATGCTGCATCCTTGTGGCCGTTTCCCACAACAGCAGCTTTAAACCCACTGCAAAAGGTCACTAAATATTCACCAACTGCAGGTCTGTAAATGACACCGGCCCTCCAAAAAATGCTGAGGTCGAAAATCGACCAAAAATTTCTAGAGTGCAACCTCCCAAAAGGAAAATTGGAAGAGGTATATTATACTAACCTTTTTTTGCTTTTTTCTTTTAACAGAAAAGAAAAGGCCGTGGAGAAATGATGAATTGTAGGAATTTTTACAGACATGTAAACCCAAATTACAAAAACCTATCAGCTCACACCAGTCAGAATGGCCATCAACAAAAATGCTGCAAACAATAAATGCTGACGTGATTGTGGAGAAATGCATACCCTCGATTCTAAGGGGGACATGGTAAGAGCCACTAATGAAAACACAATTGAGGTGCCTTGAAAAGGTAAACGTTGAGCTACCATACCAGTCAATCAATCATACCCACTGCTGGGTCTATCACCTGAGAAAATGAAAATCAAAAATCACAGGCTGGCAATCCTGCACTCCAGCAATACTTACCAGAGGCAACACTTGGAAGCAACGAAAATGTCCATCAACAGAGGAATGCACCAAGAAGAAGTGGTCCATGCACACAATGGAATATTAGCCATGGAAAACATTGAAGCACTGCTCTTTGAGGCACCGTACATGAGCCTGGAGATAATCACAAAACATGAAGTAGGTCGGAAGGCAAAACACCTATATCCTATATTGTCACTTATGGCATTATCTAATAACTGACACAGATGAACATATTTCCAAAGAGAAAGACACTCACAGGCTTAGAAAACAAACTATCCTCATCTGAAAGGAAAGGAGGGGGGAAATTGAGAAATGAAGATTAGTGTTACTATACATATACACATACATATTATATACATGTATCAAAGAGACCGAACATATAGCAAGGGAGGTCGACGGAACACTGTAATATTTTACATGGGAAGAGGATCTGTACATTAATAGACAGACATAATGTACAAATGAACCAGATTGTGTACACCTAGGACAAACAATATTCTAAACTTTACCCAGATTAAAAAAAAATTTAAAAACCAAGAAGAAGTAATGAGACATAAACTTATGGGGATTTCTCCTGGCAAATTCCATTCTAATTTGCAACCTAGGACAATGACTTCCAGAAAGGCTCTGCTGCCCTAGTACCCAGATTGGGGAATGGAGAAGTGCTACCTCCTTGTGGCCGTTTCCCACAACAGCAGCTTTGAACCCACTGCAAAAGGTCACTAAATTTTCACCAACTAGCAGTTCTGTAAATGGCACCTGCCCTCCAGAAAATTTCTGGGGTCAAAAATCGACCAAAAAATTCAGAAGAGGGCAACCTTCGAAGAAGACAATTTCAAGAGCTATATTGTACTCACGGTTTTTTCTTTTAAGAGAAAAGAAAAAAGCATAGGAATATGACGAATTTTAAAAATTTTAATGACATGCATACCCATATTACAAAAACCTATCAGCTCACAGCAGTCAGAATGGCCATTAGGAAAAATGCTGCAAAAAACAAATGGTGAAGGGAGTGTGGAGAAATGCGTACCCTCGGTTGTAAGGGGGGGCATGTAAAGAGCCACTAATGAAAACACAGTGTAGGTGCTTTGGAAAGGGAAACATTGAGCTACCAGTCAATCAATCACAACCACTGCTTGGCCTAGCACCTGCAAAAATGAGAATCCAAAAGTCACAGGCTGGCACACCTGTACGCCAGCAAGATTTACCATAGCCAGCACTTGGAAGCAATGAAAATGTCCATCAACCGAGGAATGCACCAAGAAGAAGTGGTCCACGTACACAATGGAATATTACTCTAATAATAAATATAAACTCAATTTAAAAACAAACAAAAGCAAGGAGACATCAACATTTGTGGGTTTATCCGGGCACATTGCACTCTAATTTATAACCGAAGAACACCACCGGCCGGTAGGTCTGTTTCCCTAGTACCAGCAAGGGGAACGTAGAAAGGCTGCCGCTCTTTGGCCGATACCTGCAAAAGCAGGTTTAAAGCCTGAGCTAATGGTCACTTCATACGAACAAGTACTGCAGGGCTGTAAATGAAACCTGCCCTCAAAATGTCTTGCGGGAGATAATGGCCAAAATATTTCAAGTGGTGACACATAGTTTAAGAAAACACTTTGAAGAAATAAGCTCTAATCACAGCTGGAAAAATAAAAAGGACATGTCTTAAAGCTCAATATCTACGCATTATGAGACACATGCAAATTCAACCACAAAGAGGTATCAGCTCACACCACTCAGAATAACCATCAGCAGAAACTACAAAGAATAAATGCTGAAGGTGCTGGGAAGAAATACATACCCTCCACTTTAAGTGGGACGTAACCTGGAAAGAGCCACTAAGGAGAACAGAACAGAGGTGCCTTTAAAAGGTCAACATTGAGCTACCATATGATCCAGCAGACCTATTCTTGGACCTATAAACTAAGAAGACAGAATTGGAAGGACACAGCCACGCAAATCTGCATTGCATAGTATTACAATAGCCAAGATATGGAAGTAACCAAAAGGTCCACCGACAGATGGGTGGACAAAGAAGAACTGCTACCTGTACAGATGGAATATGAGCTAGTGAAAAAATGAAACAATGCCATTTGCAGCACCATAGATGAGTCTAGAAGTAATCACGCAATTTGGAGTAAGTGAGAAAGAGAAAGACACATATCCTATCATATCACATATAGGGGTTACCTAAAAAATGATACAAACAAAGATATTTCCACAGAGAAACACTATCATAGATTCATTACAAAAACCTATCGTTCACCAAATAGAAAGGTGTGAGGATTGGATACCTTACCATATTGAGGTTAACAGAGAGTTGCAAATACATGTAAAATATATAATCACCAAAGACCTACGCAACACCAAGAGAAGACTACTCAACATTGTGTCATAACCTACATGGGAAAAGGATCCGAAGAAGAATTGATATATGTATATGTGTGAAAGAAGCACATCTTGCACACCAAGAACAAACAAAACATTGTAATCAAGTTTGCTGTGATAAAAAATAAAAAATAAGTTAAAAATACCAACAAGAAGTAATGAGACATAAACTTAAAGGGCTTTTTCCTCGCACATTCCATTCTAATTTACAACCTAGAACACCACTTCCAGTAAGGCTCTGTTGCCCTAGTAACCAGATTTGGTAAAGGAGAAATGCTGCCGCCTTGTGGCCGATTCCCGCAAGAGCAGCTTTTAACCCACAGCTAATGGTCACTTACCATTCACAAGGACTCAGGGCTGTAAAGGACACCTGCCCTCAAAATTGTGCTGAGGTAGGGAAAGGATAAAAAAAAATTCAAAACAGGCAACATTTTCAAGAAGATACTATGAAGAGGTAAGTTTTACTCACTCTCTTTTTAAAGAAAGGAAAACGGATAAAAGCTCAGCCTCAGGAAGTAGTAGACTCATGCAATCTAATCTACAAAAGGTTTTCAACTCGCACCAGTCGACTGACCATTGGCAAAAAGTCTACAAACAATAAATGCTGAAGAGGTTTCAGAGAACTGTGTACCCTCTAGCTGCTGGTGAGATGTAAAAGGGTTAAACGCTAATAATGAGAACAGAAAGGAGCTGCGTTTAAAAGGAAAAATTGAGGTATCATTCAATCCAGCAGGTGCACCAATGGGCCTCTCACCTGAGAAGACCAGAATGAAGAAGACCCGGGCTGCAAAAGCTGCACTGCAGCCTTATTCACAATAGACAAGACAGTGAAGCAACCAAAATGTCCATCAACAGATGAAAGGATAAAGAAGAAGTGGTCCATGTACACAATGAAAACTAGCCATGGAAAACAATGAAACAGTGCTCTTTGAGGCACCATAGATGATCTTAGAGATAATCACAGAACATGAGGTAAGTCGGAAAGTAAAAGTCCTATATCCTATGATATCACTTATAGGCGTTATCTAATAACAGACACAAATGAACATATTTCCACAGAGAAAGTCAATCACAGACTTATTAAAAAAAAAAACTATGCTTATCTAAAAGGAAAGGTGGGGGAAATGGATAAATGAAGATTAGTCTTACCATATGTATACAAATACATATGATATACATATATCAAAAAGACCGACCATATAGCAAGGAAGGTTTACGGAACACTCTGTAATAATTTACACGGGAAGAGGATCTCTACATAAATAGGTATATAGAATATGGAGATGAACCAGAGTGTGTACACCTTGGACAAGCAACATTCTAACCATTACCCCAACTGAAAAAATTAAAACAACGAACTAGGAGTAATGAGACATAAACTTATGGGGGGTTTTCCTGGCACATTCCATTCAAATTTACAACCTAGGCAAACGACTTCCAGAACGGCTCTGCTGCCCTAGTACCCAGATTTGGGAATGGAGAAATGCTGCATCCTTGTGGCCGTTTCCCACAACAGCAGCTTTAAACCCACTGCAAAAGGTCACTAAATATTCACCAACTGCAGGTCTGTAAATGACACCGGCCCTCCAAAAAATGCTGAGGTCGAAAATCGACCAAAAATTTCTAGAGTGCAACCTCCCAAAAGGAAAATTGGAAGAGGTATATTATACTAACCCTTTTTTGCTTTTTTCTTTTAACAGAAAAGAAAAGGCCGTGGAGAAATGATGAATTGTAGGAATTTTTACAGACATGTAAACCCAAATTACAAAAACCTATCAGCTCACACCACTCAGAATGGCCATCAACAAAAATGCTGCAAACAATAAATGCTGACGTGATTGTGGAGAAATGCATACCCTCGATTCTAAGGGGGACATGGTAAGAGCCACTAATGAAAACACAATTGAGGTGCCTTGAAAAGGTAAACGTTGAGCTACCATACCAGTCAATCAATCATACCCACTGCTGGGTCTATCACCTGAGAAAATGAAAATCAAAAATCACAGGCTGGCAATCCTGCACTCCAGCAATACTTACCAGAGGCAACACTTGGAAGCAACGAAAATGTCCATCAACAGAGGAATGCACCAAGAAGAAGTGGTCCATGCACACAATGGAATATTAGCCATGGAAAACATTGAAGCACTGCTCTTTGAGGCACCGTACATGAGCCTGGAGATAATCACAAAACATGAAGTAGGTCGGAAGGCAAAACACCTATATCCTATATTGTCACTTATGGCATTATCTAATAACTGACACAGATGAACATATTTCCAAAGAGAAAGACACTCACAGGCTTAGAAAACAAACTATCCTCATCTGAAAGGAAAGGAGGGGGGAAATTGAGAAATGAAGATTAGTGTTACTATACATATACACATACATATTATATACATGTATCAAAGAGACCGAACATATAGCAAGGGAGGTCGACGGAACACTGTAATATTTTACATGGGAAGAGGATCTGTACATTAATAGACAGACATAATGTACAAATGAACCAGATTGTGTACACCTAGGACAAACAATATTCTAAACTTTACCCAGATTAAAAAAAAATTTAAAAACCAAGAAGAAGTAATGAGACATAAACTTATGGGGATTTCTCCTGGCAAATTCCATTCTAATTTGCAACCTAGGACAATGACTTCCAGAAAGGCTCTGCTGCCCTAGTACCCAGATTGGGGAATGGAGAAGTGCTACCTCCTTGTGGCCGTTTCCCACAACAGCAGCTTTGAACCCACTGCAAAAGGTCACTAAATTTTCACCAACTAGCAGTTCTGTAAATGGCACCTGCCCTCCAGAAAATTTCTGGGGTCAAAAATCGACCAAAAAATTCAGAAGAGGGCAACCTTCGAAGAAGACAATTTCAAGAGCTATATTGTACTCACGGTTTTTTCTTTTAAGAGAAAAGAAAAAAGCATAGGAATATGACGAATTTTAAAAATTTTAATGACATGCATACCCATATTACAAAAACCTATCAGCTCACAGCAGTCAGAATAGCCATTAGGAAAAATGCTGCAAAAAACAAATGGTGAAGGGAGTGTGGAGAAATGCGTACCCTCGGTTGTAAGGGGGGGCATGTAAAGAGCCACTAATGAAAACACAGTGTAGGTGCTTTGGAAAGGGAAACATTGAGCTACCAGTCAATCAATCACAACCACTGCTTGGCCTAGCACCTGAAAAAATGAGAATCCAAAAGTCACAGGCTGGCACACCTGTACGCCAGCAAGATTTACCATAGCCAGCACTTGGAAGCAATGAAAATGTCCATCAACCGAGGAATGCACCAAGAAGGAGTGGTCCACGTACACAATGGAATATTACTCTAATAATAAATATAAACTCAATTTAAAAACAAACAAAAGCAAGGAGACATCAACATTTGTGGGTTTATCCGGGCACATTGCACTCTAATTTATAACCGAAGAACACCACCGGCCGGTAGGTCTGTTTCCCTAGTACCAGCAAGGGGAACGTAGAAAGGCTGCCGCTCTTTGGCCGATACCTGCAAAAGCAGGTTTAAAGCCTGAGCTAATGGTCACTTCATACGAACAAGTACTGCAGGGCTGTAAATGAAACCTGCCCTCAAAATGTCTTGAGGGAGATAATGGCCAAAATATTGCAAGTGGTGACACATACTTTAAGAAAACACTTTGAAGAAATAAGCTCTAATCACAGCTGGAAAAATAAAAAGCACATGTCTTAAAGCTCAATGTCTACGCATTATGAGACACATGCAAATTCAACCACAAAGAGGTATCAGCTCACACCACTCAGAATAACCATCAGCAGAAACTACAAAGAATAAATGCTGAAGGTGCTGGGAAGAAATACATACCCTCCACTTTAAGTGGGACGTAACCTGGAAAGAGCCACTAAGGAGAACAGAACAGAGGTGCCTTTAAAAGGTCAACATTGAGCTACCATATGATCCAGCGGACCTATTCCTGGACCTCTAAACTAAGAAGACAGAATTGGAAGGACACAGGCACGCTAATCTGCATTGCATAGTATTACAATAGCCAAGATATGGAAGTAACCAAAAGGTCCACCGACAGATGGGTGGACAAAGAAGAACTGCTACCTGTACAGATGGAATATGAGCTAGTGAAAAAATGAAACAATGCCATTTGCAGCACCATAGATGAGTCTAGAAGTAATCACGCAATTTGGAGCAAGTGAGAAAGAGAAAGACACATATCCTATCATATCACATATAGGGGTTACCTAAAAAATGATACAAACAAAGATATTTCCACAGAGAAACACTATCATAGATTCATTAAAAAAACTTATGGTTCACCAAATAGAAAGGTGTGAGGATTGGATACCTTACCATATTGAGGTTAACAGAGAGATACAAACACATGTGAAATATATAATCACCAAAGACCTACGCAATACCAAGAGAAGACTACTCAACATTGTGTCATAACCTACATGGGAAAAGGATCCGAAGAAGAATAGATATATGTATATGTGTGAAAGAACCACATCTTGCACACCGAGAACAAACAAAACATTGTAATCAAGTTTGCTGTGATAAAAAATAACAATTAAGTTAAAAATACCAACAAGAAGTAATGAGACATAAACTTAAAGGGCTTTTTCCTCGCACATTCCATTCTAATTTACAACCTAGAACACCACTTCCAGTAAGGCTCTGTTGCCCTAGTAACCAGATTTGGTAAAGGAGAAATGCTGCCGCCTTGTGGCCGATTCCCGCAAGAGCAGCTTTTAACCCACAGCTAATGGTCACTTACCATTCACAAGGACTCAGGGCTGTAAAGGACACCTGCCCTCAAAATTGTGCTGAGGTAGGGAAAGGATAAAAAAAAATTCAAAACAGGCAACATTTTCAAGAAGATACTATGAAGAGGTAAGTTTTACTCACTCTCTTTTTAAAGAAAGGAAAACGGATAAAAGCTCAGCCTCAGGAAGTATTAGACTCATGCAATCTAATCTACAAAAGGTTTTCAACTCGCACCAGTCGACTGACCATTGGCAAAAAGTCTACAAACAATAAATGCTGAAGAGGTTTCAGAGAACTGTGTACCCTCTAGCTGCTGGTGAGATGTAAAAGGGTTAAACGCTAATAATGAGAACAGAAAGGAGCTGCGTTTAAAAGGAAAAATTGAGGTATCATTCAATCCAGCAGGTGCACCAATGGGCCTCTCACCTGAGAAGACCAGAATGAAGAAGACCCGGGCTGCAAAAGCTGCACTGCAGCCTTATTCACAATAGACAAGACAGTGAAGCAACCAAAATGTCCATCAACAGATGAAAGGATAAAGAAGAAGTGGTCCATGTACACAATGAAAACTAGCCATGGAAAACAATGAAACAGTGCTCTTTGAGGCACCATAGATGATCTTAGAGATAATCACAGAACATGAGGTAAGTCGGAAAGTAAAAGTCCTATATCCTATGATATCACTTATAGGCGTTATCTAATAACAGACACAAATGAACATATTTCCACAGAGAAAGTCAATCACAGACTTATTAAAAAAAAAAAAACTATGCTTATCTAAAAGGAAAGGTGGGGGAAATGGATAAATGAAGATTAGTCTTACCATATGTATACAAATACATATGATATACATATATCAAAAAGACCGACCATATAGCAAGGAAGGTTTACGGAACACTCTGTAATAATTTACACGGGAAGAGGATCTCTACATAAATAGGTATATAGAATATGGAGATGAACCAGAGTGTGTACACCTTGGACAAGCAACATTCTAACCATTACCCCAACTGAAAAAATTAAAACAACGAACTAGGAGTAATGAGACATAAACTTATGGGGGGTTTTCCTGGCACATTCCATTCAAATTTACAACCTAGGCAAACGACTTCCAGAACGGCTCTGCTGCCCTAGTACCCAGATTTGGGAATGGAGAAATGCTGCATCCTTGTGGCCGTTTCCCACAACAGCAGCTTTAAACCCACTGCAAAAGGTCACTAAATATTCACCAACTGCAGGTCTGTAAATGACACCGGCCCTCCAAAAAATGCTGAGGTCGAAAATCGACCAAAAATTTCTAGAGTGCAACCTCCCAAAAGGAAAATTGGAAGAGGTATATTATACTAACCCTTTTTTGCTTTTTTCTTTTAACAGAAAAGAAAAGGCCGTGGAGAAATGATGAATTGTAGGAATTTTTACAGACATGTAAACCCAAATTACAAAAACCTATCAGCTCACACCACTCAGAATGGCCATCAACAAAAATGCTGCAAACAATAAATGCTGACGTGATTGTGGAGAAATGCATACCCTCGATTCTAAGGGGGACATGGTAAGAGCCACTAATGAAAACACAATTGAGGTGCCTTGAAAAGGTAAACGTTGAGCTACCATACCAGTCAATCAATCATACCCACTGCTGGGTCTATCACCTGAGAAAATGAAAATCAAAAATCACAGGCTGGCAATCCTGCACTCCAGCAATACTTACCAGAGGCAACACTTGGAAGCAACGAAAATGTCCATCAACAGAGGAATGCACCAAGAAGAAGTGGTCCATGCACACAATGGAATATTAGCCATGGAAAACATTGAAGCACTGCTCTTTGAGGCACCGTACATGAGCCTGGAGATAATCACAAAACATGAAGTAGGTCGGAAGGCAAAACACCTATATCCTATATTGTCACTTATGGCATTATCTAATAACTGACACAGATGAACATATTTCCAAAGAGAAAGACACTCACAGGCTTAGAAAACAAACTATCCTCATCTGAAAGGAAAGGAGGGGGGAAATTGAGAAATGAAGATTAGTGTTACTATACATATACACATACATATTATATACATGTATCAAAGAGACCGAACATATAGCAAGGGAGGTCGACGGAACACTGTAATATTTTACATGGGAAGAGGATCTGTACATTAATAGACAGACATAATGTACAAATGAACCAGATTGTGTACACCTAGGACAAACAATATTCTAAACTTTACCCAGATTAAAAAAAAATTTAAAAACCAAGAAGAAGTAATGAGACATAAACTTATGGGGATTTCTCCTGGCAAATTCCATTCTAATTTGCAACCTAGGACAATGACTTCCAGAAAGGCTCTGCTGCCCTAGTACCCAGATTGGGGAATGGAGAAGTGCTACCTCCTTGTGGCCGTTTCCCACAACAGCAGCTTTGAACCCACTGCAAAAGGTCACTAAATTTTCACCAACTAGCAGTTCTGTAAATGGCACCTGCCCTCCAGAAAATTTCTGGGGTCAAAAATCGACCAAAAAATTCAGAAGAGGGCAACCTTCGAAGAAGACAATTTCAAGAGCTATATTGTACTCACGGTTTTTTCTTTTAAGAGAAAAGAAAAAAGCATAGGAATATGACGAATTTTAAAAATTTTAATGACATGCATACCCATATTACAAAAACCTATCAGCTCACAGCAGTCAGAATAGCCATTAGGAAAAATGCTGCAAAAAACAAATGGTGAAGGGAGTGTGGAGAAATGCGTACCCTCGGTTGTAAGGGGGGGCATGTAAAGAGCCACTAATGAAAACACAGTGTAGGTGCTTTGGAAAGGGAAACATTGAGCTACCAGTCAATCAATCACAACCACTGCTTGGCCTAGCACCTGAAAAAATGAGAATCCAAAAGTCACAGGCTGGCACACCTGTACGCCAGCAAGATTTACCATAGCCAGCACGTGGAAGCAATGAAAATGTCCATCAACCGAGGAATGCACCAAGAAGGAGTGGTCCACGTACACAATGGAATATTACTCTAATAATAAATATAAACTCAATTTAAAAACAAACAAAAGCAAGGAGACATCAACATTTGTGGGTTTATCCGGGCACATTGCACTCTAATTTATAACCGAAGAACACCACCGGCCGGTAGGTCTGTTTCCCTAGTACCAGCAAGGGGAACGTAGAAAGGCTGCCGCTCTTTGGCCGATACCTGCAAAAGCAGGTTTAAAGCCTGAGCTAATGGTCACTTCATACGAACAAGTACTGCAGGGCTGTAAATGAAACCTGCCCTCAAAATGTCTTGAGGGAGATAATGGCCAAAATATTGCAAGTGGTGACACATACTTTAAGAAAACACTTTGAAGAAATAAGCTCTAATCACAGCTGGAAAAATAAAAAGCACATGTCTTAAAGCTCAATGTCTACGCATTATGAGACACATGCAAATTCAACCACAAAGAGGTATCAGCTCACACCACTCAGAATAACCATCAGCAGAAACTACAAAGAATAAATGCTGAAGGTGCTGGGAAGAAATACATACCCTCCACTTTAAGTGGGACGTAACCTGGAAAGAGCCACTAAGGAGAACAGAACAGAGGTGCCTTTAAAAGGTCAACATTGAGCTACCATATGATCCAGCGGACCTATTCCTGGACCTCTAAACTAAGAAGACAGAATTGGAAGGACACAGGCACGCAAATCTGCATTGCATAGTATTACAATAGCCAAGATATGGAAGTAACCAAAAGGTCCACCGACAGATGGGTGGACAAAGAAGAACTGCTACCTGTACAGATGGAATATGAGCTAGTGAAAAAATGAAACAATGCCATTTGCAGCACCATAGATGAGTCTAGAAGTAATCACGCAATTTGGAGCAAGTGAGAAAGAGAAAGACACATATCCTATCATATCACATATAGGGGTTACCTAAAAAATGATACAAACAAAGATATTTCCACAGAGAAACACTATCATAGATTCATTAAAAAAACTTATGGTTCACCAAATAGAAAGGTGTGAGGATTGGATACCTTACCATATTGAGGTTAACAGAGAGATACAAACACATGTGAAATATATAATCACCAAAGACCTACGCAATACCAAGAGAAGACTACTCAACATTGTGTCATAACCTACATGGGAAAAGGATCCAAAGAAGAATAGATATATGTATATGTGTGAAAGAACCACATCTTGCACACCGAGAACAAACAAAACATTGTAATCAAGTTTGCTGTGATAAAAAATAACAATTAAGTTAAAAATACCAACAAGAAGTAATGAGACATAAACTTAAAGGGCTTTTTCCTCGCACATTCCATTCTAATTTACAACCTAGAACACCACTTCCAGTAAGGCTCTGTTGCCCTAGTAACCAGATTTGGTAAAGGAGAAATGCTGCCGCCTTGTGGCCGATTCCCGCAAGAGCAGCTTTTAACCCACAGCTAATGGTCACTTACCATTCACAAGGACTCAGGGCTGTAAAGGACACCTGCCCTCAAAATTGTGCTGAGGTAGGGAAAGGATAAAAAAAAATTCAAAACAGGCAACATTTTCAAGAAGATACTATGAAGAGGTAAGTTTTACTCACTCTCTTTTTAAAGAAAGGAAAACGGATAAAAGCTCAGCCTCAGGAAGTATTAGACTCATGCAATCTAATCTACAAAAGGTTTTCAACTCGCACCAGTCGACTGACCATTGGCAAAAAGTCTACAAACAATAAATGCTGAAGAGGTTTCAGAGAACTGTGTACCCTCTAGCTGCTGGTGAGATGTAAAAGGGTTAAACGCTAATAATGAGAAGAGAAAGGAGCTGCGTTTAAAAGGAAAAATTGAGGTATCATTCAATCCAGCAGGTGCACCAATGGGCCTCTCACCTGAGAAGACCAGAATGAAGAAGACCCGGGCTGCAAAAGCTGCACTGCAGCCTTATTCACAATAGACAAGACAGTGAAGCAACCAAAATGTCCATCAACAGATGAAAGGATAAAGAAGAAGTGGTCCATGTACACAATGAAAACTAGCCATGGAAAACAATGAAACAGTGCTCTTTGAGGCACCATAGATGATCTTAGAGATAATCACAGAACATGAGGTAAGTCGGAAAGTAAAAGTCCTATATCCTATGATATCACTTATAGGCGTTATCTAATAACAGACACAAATGAACATATTTCCACAGAGAAAGTCAATCACAGACTTATTAAAAAAAAAAAAAAACTATGCTTATCTAAAAGGAAAGGTGGGGGAAATGGATAAATGAAGATTAGTCTTACCATATGTATACAAATACATATGATATACATATATCAAAAAGACCGACCATATAGCAAGGAAGGTTTACGGAACACTCTGTAATAATTTACACGGGAAGAGGATCTCTACATAAATAGGTATATAGAATATGGAGATGAACCAGAGTGTGTACACCTTGGACAAGCAACATTCTAACCATTACCCCAACTGAAAAAATTAAAACAACGAACTAGGAGTAATGAGACATAAACTTATGGGGGGTTTTCCTGGCACATTCCATTCAAATTTACAACCTAGGCAAACGACTTCCAGAACGGCTCTGCTGCCCTAGTACCCAGATTTGGGAATGGAGAAATGCTGCATCCTTGTGGCCGTTTCCCACAACAGCAGCTTTAAACCCACTGCAAAAGGTCACTAAATATTCACCAACTGCAGGTCTGTAAATGACACCGGCCCTCCAAAAAATGCTGAGGTCGAAAATCGACCAAAAATTTCTAGAGTGCAACCTCCCAAAAGGAAAATTGGAAGAGGTATATTATACTAACCCTTTTTTGCTTTTTTCTTTTAACAGAAAAAAAAAGGCCGTGGAGAAATGATGAATTGTAGGAATTTTTACAGACATGTAAACCCAAATTACAAAAACCTATCAGCTCACACCAGTCAGAATGGCCATCAACAAAAATGCTGCAAACAATAAATGCTGACGTGATTGTGGAGAAATGCATACCCTCGATTCTAAGGGGGACATGGTAAGAGCCACTAATGAAAACACAATTGAGGTGCCTTGAAAAGGTAAACGTTGAGCTACCATACCAGTCAATCAATCATACCCACTGCTGGGTCTATCACCTGAGAAAATGAAAATCAAAAATCACAGGCTGGCAATCCTGCACTCCAGCAATACTTACCAGAGGCAACACTTGGAAGCAACGAAAATGTCCATCAACAGAGGAATGCACCAAGAAGAAGTGGTCCATGCACACAATGGAATATTAGCCATGGAAAACATTGAAGCACTGCTCTTTGAGGCACCGTACATGAGCCTGGAGATAATCACAAAACATGAAGTAGGTCGGAAGGCAAAACACCTATATCCTATATTGTCACTTATGGCATTATCTAATAACTGACACAGATGAACATATTTCCAAAGAGAAAGACACTCACAGGCTTAGAAAACAAACTATCCTCATCTGAAAGGAAAGGAGGGGGGAAATTGAGAAATGAAGATTAGTGTTACTATACATATACACATACATATTATATACATGTATCAAAGAGACCGAACATATAGCAAGGGAGGTCGACGGAACACTGTAATATTTTACATGGGAAGAGGATCTGTACATTAATAGACAGACATAATGTACAAATGAACCAGATTGTGTACACCTAGGACAAACAATATTCTAAACTTTACCCAGATTAAAAAAAAATTTAAAAACCAAGAAGAAGTAATGAGACATAAACTTATGGGGATTTCTCCTGGCAAATTCCATTCTAATTTGCAACCTAGGACAATGACTTCCAGAAAGGCTCTGCTGCCCTAGTACCCAGATTGGGGAATGGAGAAGTGCTACCTCCTTGTGGCCGTTTCCCACAACAGCAGCTTTGAACCCACTGCAAAAGGTCACTAAATTTTCACCAACTAGCAGTTCTGTAAATGGCACCTGCCCTCCAGAAAATTTCTGGGGTCAAAAATCGACCAAAAAATTCAGAAGAGGGCAACCTTCGAAGAAGACAATTTCAAGAGCTATATTGTACTCACGGTTTTTTCTTTTAAGAGAAAAGAAAAAAGCATAGGAATATGACGAATTTTAAAAATTTTAATGACATGCATACCCATATTACAAAAACCTATCAGCTCACAGCAGTCAGAATAGCCATTAGGAAAAATGCTGCAAAAAACAAATGGTGAAGGGAGTGTGGAGAAATGCGTACCCTCGGTTGTAAGGGGGGGCATGTAAAGAGCCACTAATGAAAACACAGTGTAGGTGCTTTGGAAAGGGAAACATTGAGCTACCAGTCAATCAATCACAACCACTGCTTGGCCTAGCACCTGAAAAAATGAGAATCCAAAAGTCACAGGCTGGCACACCTGTACGCCAGCAAGATTTACCATAGCCAGCACGTGGAAGCAATGAAAATGTCCATCAACCGAGGAATGCACCAAGAAGGAGTGGTCCACGTACACAATGGAATATTACTCTAATAATAAATATAAACTCAATTTAAAAACAAACAAAAGCAAGGAGACATCAACATTTGTGGGTTTATCCGGGCACATTGCACTCTAATTTATAACCGAAGAACACCACCGGCCGGTAGGTCTGTTTCCCTAGTACCAGCAAGGGGAACGTAGAAAGGCTGCCGCTCTTTGGCCGATACCTGCAAAAGCAGGTTTAAAGCCTGAGCTAATGGTCACTTCATACGAACAAGTACTGCAGGGCTGTAAATGAAACCTGCCCTCAAAATGTCTTGAGGGAGATAATGGCCAAAATATTGCAAGTGGTGACACATACTTTAAGAAAACACTTTGAAGAAATAAGCTCTAATCACAGCTGGAAAAATAAAAAGCACATGTCTTAAAGCTCAATGTCTACGCATTATGAGACACATGCAAATTCAACCACAAAGAGGTATCAGCTCACACCACTCAGAATAACCATCAGCAGAAACTACAAAGAATAAATGCTGAAGGTGCTGGGAAGAAATACATACCCTCCACTTTAAGTGGGACGTAACCTGGAAAGAGCCACTAAGGAGAACAGAACAGAGGTGCCTTTAAAAGGTCAACATTGAGCTACCATATGATCCAGCGGACCTATTCCTGGACCTCTAAACTAAGAAGACAGAATTGGAAGGACACAGGCACGCAAATCTGCATTGCATAGTATTACAATAGCCAAGATATGGAAGTAACCAAAAGGTCCACCGACAGATGGGTGGACAAAGAAGAACTGCTACCTGTACAGATGGAATATGAGCTAGTGAAAAAATGAAACAATGCCATTTGCAGCACCATAGATGAGTCTAGAAGTAATCACGCAATTTGGAGCAAGTGAGAAAGAGAAAGACACATATCCTATCATATCACATATAGGGGTTACCTAAAAAATGATACAAACAAAGATATTTCCACAGAGAAACACTATCATAGATTCATTAAAAAAACTTATGGTTCACCAAATAGAAAGGTGTGAGGATTGGATACCTTACCATATTGAGGTTAACAGAGAGATACAAACACATGTGAAATATATAATCACCAAAGACCTACGCAATACCAAGAGAAGACTACTCAACATTGTGTCATAACCTACATGGGAAAAGGATCCGAAGAAGAATAGATATATGTATATGTGTGAAAGAACCACATCTTGCACACCGAGAACAAACAAAACATTGTAATCAAGTTTGCTGTGATAAAAAATAACAATTAAGTTAAAAATACCAACAAGAAGTAATGAGACATAAACTTAAAGGGCTTTTTCCTCGCACATTCCATTCTAATTTACAACCTAGAACACCACTTCCAGTAAGGCTCTGTTGCCCTAGTAACCAGATTTGGTAAAGGAGAAATGCTGCCGCCTTGTGGCCGATTCCCGCAAGAGCAGCTTTTAACCCACAGCTAATGGTCACTTACCATTCACAAGGACTCAGGGCTGTAAAGGACACCTGCCCTCAAAATTGTGCTGAGGTAGGGAAAGGATAAAAAAAAATTCAAAACAGGCAACATTTTCAAGAAGATACTATGAAGAGGTAAGTTTTACTCACTCTCTTTTTAAAGAAAGGAAAACGGATAAAAGCTCAGCCTCAGGAAGTATTAGACTCATGCAATCTAATCTACAAAAGGTTTTCAACTCGCACCAGTCGACTGACCATTGGCAAAAAGTCTACAAACAATAAATGCTGAAGAGGTTTCAGAGAACTGTGTACCCTCTAGCTGCTGGTGAGATGTAAAAGGGTTAAACGCTAATAATGAGAAGAGAAAGGAGCTGCGTTTAAAAGGAAAAATTGAGGTATCATTCAATCCAGCAGGTGCACCAATGGGCCTCTCACCTGAGAAGACCAGAATGAAGAAGACCCGGGCTGCAAAAGCTGCACTGCAGCCTTATTCACAATAGACAAGACAGTGAAGCAACCAAAATGTCCATCAACAGATGAAAGGATAAAGAAGAAGTGGTCCATGTACACAATGAAAACTAGCCATGGAAAACAATGAAACAGTGCTCTTTGAGGCACCATAGATGATCTTAGAGATAATCACAGAACATGAGGTAAGTCGGAAAGTAAAAGTCCTATATCCTATGATATCACTTATAGGCGTTATCTAATAACAGACACAAATGAACATATTTCCACAGAGAAAGTCAATCACAGACTTATTAAAAAAAAAAAAAAAACTATGCTTATCTAAAAGGAAAGGTGGGGGAAATGGATAAATGAAGATTAGTCTTACCATATGTATACAAATACATATGATATACATATATCAAAAAGACCGACCATATAGCAAGGAAGGTTTACGGAACACTCTGTAATAATTTACACGGGAAGAGGATCTCTACATAAATAGGTATATAGAATATGGAGATGAACCAGAGTGTGTACACCTTGGACAAGCAACATTCTAACCATTACCCCAACTGAAAAAATTAAAACAACGAACTAGGAGTAATGAGACATAAACTTATGGGGGGTTTTCCTGGCACATTCCATTCAAATTTACAACCTAGGCAAACGACTTCCAGAACGGCTCTGCTGCCCTAGTACCCAGATTTGGGAATGGAGAAATGCTGCATCCTTGTGGCCGTTTCCCACAACAGCAGCTTTAAACCCACTGCAAAAGGTCACTAAATATTCACCAACTGCAGGTCTGTAAATGACACCGGCCCTCCAAAAAATGCTGAGGTCGAAAATCGACCAAAAATTTCTAGAGTGCAACCTCCCAAAAGGAAAATTGGAAGAGGTATATTATACTAACCCTTTTTTGCTTTTTTCTTTTAACAGAAAAAAAAAGGCCGTGGAGAAATGATGAATTGTAGGAATTTTTACAGACATGTAAACCCAAATTACAAAAACCTATCAGCTCACACCAGTCAGAATGGCCATCAACAAAAATGCTGCAAACAATAAATGCTGACGTGATTGTGGAGAAATGCATACCCTCGATTCTAAGGGGGACATGGTAAGAGCCACTAATGAAAACACAATTGAGGTGCCTTGAAAAGGTAAACGTTGAGCTACCATACCAGTCAATCAATCATACCCACTGCTGGGTCTATCACCTGAGAAAATGAAAATCAAAAATCACAGGCTGGCAATCCTGCACTCCAGCAATACTTACCAGAGGCAACACTTGGAAGCAACGAAAATGTCCATCAACAGAGGAATGCACCAAGAAGAAGTGGTCCATGCACACAATGGAATATTAGCCATGGAAAACATTGAAGCACTGCTCTTTGAGGCACCGTACATGAGCCTGGAGATAATCACAAAACATGAAGTAGGTCGGAAGGCAAAACACCTATATCCTATATTGTCACTTATGGCATTATCTAATAACTGACACAGATGAACATATTTCCAAAGAGAAAGACACTCACAGGCTTAGAAAACAAACTATCCTCATCTGAAAGGAAAGGAGGGGGGAAATTGAGAAATGAAGATTAGTGTTACTATACATATACACATACATATTATATACATGTATCAAAGAGACCGAACATATAGCAAGGGAGGTCGACGGAACACTGTAATATTTTACATGGGAAGAGGATCTGTACATTAATAGACAGACATAATGTACAAATGAACCAGATTGTGTACACCTAGGACAAACAATATTCTAAACTTTACCCAGATTAAAAAAAAATTTAAAAACCAAGAAGAAGTAATGAGACATAAACTTATGGGGATTTCTCCTGGCAAATTCCATTCTAATTTGCAACCTAGGACAATGACTTCCAGAAAGGCTCTGCTGCCCTAGTACCCAGATTGGGGAATGGAGAAGTGCTACCTCCTTGTGGCCGTTTCCCACAACAGCAGCTTTGAACCCACTGCAAAAGGTCACTAAATTTTCACCAACTAGCAGTTCTGTAAATGGCACCTGCCCTCCAGAAAATTTCGGGGGTCAAAAATCGACCAAAAAATTCAGAAGAGGGCAACCTTCGAAGAAGACAATTTCAAGAGCTATATTGTACTCACGGTTTTTTCTTTTAAGAGAAAAGAAAAAAGCATAAGAATATGACGAATTTTAAAAATTTTAATGACATGCATACCCATATTACAAAAACCTATCAGCTCACAGCAGTCAGAATAGCCATTAGGAAAAATGCTGCAAAAAACAAATGGTGAAGGGAGTGTGGAGAAATGCGTACCCTCGGTTGTAAGGGGGGGCATGTAAAGAGCCACTAATGAAAACACAGTGTAGGTGCTTTGGAAAGGGAAACATTGAGCTACCAGTCAATCAATCACAACCACTGCTTGGCCTAGCACCTGCAAAAATGAGAATCCAAAAGTCACAGGCTGGCACACCTGTACGCCAGCAAGATTTACCATAGCCAGCACTTGGAAGCAATGAAAATGTCCATCAACCGAGGAATGCACCAAGAAGGAGTGGTCCACGTACACAATGGAATATTACTCTAATAATAAATATAAACTCAATTTAAAAACAAACAAAAGCAAGGAGACATCAACATTTGTGGGTTTATCCGGGCACATTGCACTCTAATTTATAACCGAAGAACACCACCGGCCGGTAGGTCTGTTTCCCTAGTACCAGCAAGGGGAACGTAGAAAGGCTGCCGCTCTTTGGCCGATACCTGCAAAAGCAGGTTTAAAGCCTGAGCTAATGGTTACTTCATACGAACAAGTACTGCAGGGCTGTAAATGAAACCTGCCCTCAAAATGTCTTGAGGGAGATAATGGTCAAAATATTGCAAGTGGTGACACATACTTTAAGAAAACACTTTGAAGAAATAAGCTCTAATCACAGCTGGAAAAATAAAAAGCACATGTCTTAAAGCTCAATTTCTACGCATTATGAGACACATGCAAATTCAACCACAAAGAGGTATCAGCTCACACCACTCAGAATAACCATCAGCAGAAACTACAAAGAATAAATGCTGAAGGTGCTGGGAAGAAATACATACCCTCCACTTTAAGTGGGACGTAACCTGGAAAGAGCCACTAAGGAGAACAGAACAGAGGTGCCTTTAAAAGGTCAACATTGAGCTACCATATGATCCAGCGGACCTATTCCTGGACCTCTAAACTAAGAAGACAGAATTGGAAGGACACAGGCACGCAAATCTGCATTGCATAGTATTACAATAGCCAAGATATGGAAGTAACCAAAAGGTCCACCGACAGATGGGTGGACAAAGAAGAACTGCTACCTGTACAGATGGAATATGAGCTAGTGAAAAAATGAAACAATGCCATTTGCAGCACCATAGATGAGTCTAGAAGTAATCACGCAATTTGGAGCAAGTGAGAAAGAGAAAGACACATATCCTATCATATCACATATAGGGGTTACCTAAAAAATGATACAAACAAAGATATTTCCACAGAGAAACACTATCATAGATTCATTAAAAAAACTTATGGTTCACCAAATAGAAAGGTGTGAGGATTGGATACCTTACCATATTGAGGTTAACAGAGAGATACAAACACATGTGAAATATATAATCACCAAAGACCTACGCAATACCAAGAGAAGACTACTCAACATTGTGTCATAACCTACATGGGAAAAGGATCCGAAGAAGAATAGATATATGTATATGTGTGAAAGAACCACATCTTGCACACCGAGAACAAACAAAACATTGTAATCAAGTTTGCTGTGATAAAAAATAACAATTAAGTTAAAAATACCAACAAGAAGTAATGAGACATAAACTTAAAGGGCTTTTTCCTCGCACATTCCATTCTAATTTACAACCTAGAACACCACTTCCAGTAAGGCTCTGTTGCCCTAGTAACCAGATTTGGTAAAGGAGAAATGCTGCCGCCTTGTGGCCGATTCCCGCAAGAGCAGCTTTTAACCCACAGCTAATGGTCACTTACCATTCACAAGGACTCAGGGCTGTAAAGGACACCTGCCCTCAAAATTGTGCTGAGGTAGGGAAAGGATAAAAAAAAATTCAAAACAGGCAACATTTTCAAGAAGATACTATGAAGAGGTAAGTTTTACTCACTCACTTTTTAAAGAAAGGAAAACGGATAAAAGCTCAGCCTCAGGAAGTATTAGACTCATGCAATCTAATCTACAAAAGGTTTTCAACTCGCACCAGTCGACTGACCATTGGCAAAAAGTCTACAAACAATAAATGCTGAAGAGGTTTCAGAGAACTGTGTACCCTCTAGCTGCTGGTGAGATGTAAAAGGGTTAAACGCTAATAATGAGAACAGAAAGGAGCTGCGTTTAAAAGGAAAAATTGAGGTATCATTCAATCCAGCAGGTGCACCAATGGGCCTCTCACCTGAGAAGACCAGAATGAAGAAGACCCGGGCTGCAAAAGCTGCACTGCAGCCTTATTCACAATAGACAAGACAGTGAAGCAACCAAAATGTCCATCAACAGATGAAAGGATAAAGAAGAAGTGGTCCATGTACACAATGAAAACTAGCCATGGAAAACAATGAAACAGTGCTCTTTGAGGCACCATAGATGATCTTAGAGATAATCACAGAACATGAGGTAAGTCGGAAAGTAAAAGTCCTATATCCTATGATATCACTTATAGGCGTTATCTAATAACTGACACAAATGAACATATTTCCACAGAGAAAGTCAATCACAGACTTATTAAAAAAAAAAACTATGCTTATCTAAAAGGAAAGGTGGGGGAAATGGATAAATGAAGATTAGTCTTAGCATATGTATACAAATACATATGATATACATATATCAAAAAGACCGACCATATAGCAAGGAAGGTTTACGGAACACTCTGTAATAATTTACACGGGGAGAGGATCTCTACATAAATAGGTATATAGAATATGGAGATGAACCAGAGTGTGTACACCTTGGACAAGCAACATTCTAACCATTACCCCAACTGAAAAAATTAAAACAACGAACTAGGAGTAATGAGACATAAACTTATGGGGGGTTTTCCTGGCACATTCCATTCAAATTTACAACCTAGGCAAACGACTTCCAGAACGGCTCTGCTGCCCTAGTACCCAGATTTGGGAATGGAGAAATGCTGCATCCTTGTGGCCGTTTCCCACAACAGCAGCTTTAAACCCACTGCAAAAGGTCACTAAATATTCACCAACTGCAGGTCTGTAAATGACACCGGCCCTCCAAAAAATGCTGAGGTCGAAAATCGACCAAAAATTTCTAGAGTGCAACCTCCCAAAAGGAAAATTGGAAGAGGTATATTATACTAACCCTTTTTTGCTTTTTTCTTTTAACAGAAAAGAAAAGGCCGTGGAGAAATGATGAATTGTAGGAATTTTTACAGACATGTAAACCCAAATTACAAAAACCTATCAGCTCACACCAGTCAGAATGGCCATCAACAAAAATGCTGCAAACAATAAATGCTGACGTGATTGTGGAGAAATGCATACCCTCGATTCTAAGGGGGACATGGTAAGAGCCACTAATGAAAACACAATTGAGGTGCCTTGAAAAGGTAAACGTTGAGCTACCATACCAGTCAATCAATCATACCCACTGCTGGGTCTATCACCTGAGAAAATGAAAATCAAAAATCACAGGCTGGCAATCCTGCACTCCAGCAATACTTACCAGAGGCAACACTTGGAAGCAACGAAAATGTCCATCAACAGAGGAATGCACCAAGAAGAAGTGGTCCATGCACACAATGGAATATTAGCCATGGAAAACATTGAAGCACTGCTCTTTGAGGCACCGTACATGAGCCTGGAGATAATCACAAAACATGAAGTAGGTCGGAAGGCAAAACACCTATATCCTATATTGTCACTTATGGCATTATCTAATAACTGACACAGATGAACATATTTCCAAAGAGAAAGACACTCACAGGCTTAGAAAACAAACTATCCTCATCTGAAAGGAAAGGAGGGGGGAAATTGAGAAATGAAGATTAGTGTTACTATACATATACACATACATATTATATACATGTATCAAAGAGACCGAACATATAGCAAGGGAGGTCCACGGAACACTGTAATATTTTACATGGGAAGAGGATCTGTACATTAATAGACAGACATAATGTACAAATGAACCAGATTGTGTACACCTAGGACAAACAATATTCTAAACTTTACCCAGATTAAAAAAAAATTTAAAAACCAAGAAGAAGTAATGAGACATAAACTTATGGGGATTTCTCCTGGCAAATTCCATTCTAATTTGCAACCTAGGACAATGACTTCCAGAAAGGCTCTGCTGCCCTAGTACCCAGATTGGGGAATGGAGAAGTGCTACCTCCTTGTGGCCGTTTCCCACTACAGCAGCTTTGAACCCACTGCAAAAGGTCACTAAATTTTCACCAACTAGCAGTTCTGTAAATGGCACCTGCCCTCCAGAAAATTTCTGGGGTCAAAAATCGACCAAAAAATTCAGAAGAGGGCAACCTTCGAAGAAGACAATTTCAAGAGCTATATTGTACTCACGGTTTTTTCTTTTAAGAGAAAAGAAAAAAGCATAAGAATATGACGAATTTTAAAAATTTTAATGACATGCATACCCATATTACAAAAACCTATCAGCTCACAGCAGTCAGAATAGCCATTAGGAAAAATGCTGCAAAAAACAAATGGTGAAGGGAGTGTGGAGAAATGCGTACCCTCGGTTGTAAGGGGGGGCATGTAAAGAGCCACTAATGAAAACACAGTGTAGGTGCTTTGGAAAGGGAAACATTGAGCTACCAGTCAATCAATCACAACCACTGCTTGGCCTAGCACCTGCAAAAATGAGAATCCAAAAGTCACAGGCTGGCACACCTGTACGCCAGCAAGATTTACCATAGCCAGCACTTGGAAGCAATGAAAATGTCCATCAACCGAGGAATGCACCAAGAAGGAGTGGTCCACGTACACAATGGAATATTACTCTAATAATAAATATAAACTCAATTTAAAAACAAACAAAAGCAAGGAGACATCAACATTTGTGGGTTTATCCGGGCACATTGCACTCTAATTTATAACCGAAGAACACCACCGGCCGGTAGGTCTGTTTCCCTAGTACCAGCAAGGGGAACGTAGAAAGGCTGCCGCTCTTTGGCCGATACCTGCAAAAGCAGGTTTAAAGCCTGAGCTAATGGTTACTTCATACGAACAAGTACTGCAGGGCTGTAAATGAAACCTGCCCTCAAAATGTCTTGAGGGAGATAATGGTCAAAATATTGCAAGTGGTGACACATACTTTAAGAAAACACTTTGAAGAAATAAGCTCTAATCACAGCTGGAAAAATAAAAAGCACATGTCTTAAAGCTCAATTTCTACGCATTATGAGACACATGCAAATTCAACCACAAAGAGGTATCAGCTCACACCACTCAGAATAACCATCAGCAGAAACTACAAAGAATAAATGCTGAAGGTGCTGGGAAGAAATACATACCCTCCACTTTAAGTGGGACGTAACCTGGAAAGAGCCACTAAGGAGAACAGAACAGAGGTGCCTTTAAAAGGTCAACATTGAGCTACCATATGATCCAGCGGACCTATTCCTGGACCTCTAAACTAAGAAGACAGAATTGGAAGGACACAGGCACGCAAATCTGCATTGCATAGTATTACAATAGCCAAGATATGGAAGTAACCAAAAGGTCCACCGACAGATGGGTGGACAAAGAAGAACTGCTACCTGTACAGATGGAATATGAGCTAGTGAAAAAATGAAACAATGCCATTTGCAGCACCATAGATGAGTCTAGAAGTAATCACGCAATTTGGAGCAAGTGAGAAAGAGAAAGACACATATCCTATCATATCACATATAGGGGTTACCTAAAAAATGATACAAACAAAGATATTTCCACAGAGAAACACTATCATAGATTCATTAAAAAAACTTATGGTTCACCAAATAGAAAGGTGTGAGGATTGGATACCTTACCATATTGAGGTTAACAGAGAGATACAAACACATGTAAAATATATAATCACCAAAGACCTACGCAATACCAAGAGAAGACTACTCAACATTGTGTCATAACCTACATGGGAAAAGGATCCGAAGAAGAATAGATATATGTATATGTGTGAAAGAACCACATCTTGCACACCGAGAACAAACAAAACATTGTAATCAAGTTTGCTGTGATAAAAAATAACAATTAAGTTAAAAATACCAACAAGAAGTAATGAGACATAAACTTAAAGGGCTTTTTCCTCGCACATTCCATTCTAATTTACAACCTAGAACACCACTTCCAGTAAGGCTCTGTTGCCCTAGTAACCAGATTTGGTAAAGGAGAAATGCTGCCGCCTTGTGGCCGATTCCCGCAAGAGCAGCTTTTAACCCACAGCTAATGGTCACTTACCATTCACAAGGACTCAGGGCTGTAAAGGACACCTGCCCTCAAAATTGTGCTGAGGTAGGGAAAGGATAAAAAAAAATTCAAAACAGGCAACATTTTCAAGAAGATACTATGAAGAGGTAAGTTTTACTCACTCACTTTTTAAAGAAAGGAAAACGGATAAAAGCTCAGCCTCAGGAAGTATTAGACTCATGCAATCTAATCTACAAAAGGTTTTCAACTCGCACCAGTCGACTGACCATTGGCAAAAAGTCTACAAACAATAAATGCTGAAGAGGTTTCAGAGAACTGTGTACCCTCTAGCTGCTGGTGAGATGTAAAAGGGTTAAACGCTAATAATGAGAACAGAAAGGAGCTGCGTTTAAAAGGAAAAATTGAGGTATCATTCAATCCAGCAGGTGCACCAATGGGCCTCTCACCTGAGAAGACCAGAATGAAGAAGACCCGGGCTGCAAAAGCTGCACTGCAGCCTTATTCACAATAGACAAGACAGTGAAGCAACCAAAATGTCCATCAACAGATGAAAGGATAAAGAAGAAGTGGTCCATGTACACAATGAAAACTAGCCATGGAAAACAATGAAACAGTGCTCTTTGAGGCACCATAGATGATCTTAGAGATAATCACAGAACATGAGGTAAGTCGGAAAGTAAAAGTCCTATATCCTATGATATCACTTATAGGCGTTATCTAATAACTGACACAAATGAACATATTTCCACAGAGAAAGTCAATCACAGACTTATTAAAAAAAAAAACTATGCTTATCTAAAAGGAAAGGTGGGGGAAATGGATAAATGAAGATTAGTCTTAGCATATGTATACAAATACATATGATATACATATATCAAAAAGACCGACCATATAGCAAGGAAGGTTTACGGAACACTCTGTAATAATTTACACGGGGAGAGGATCTCTACATAAATAGGTATATAGAATATGGAGATGAACCAGAGTGTGTACACCTTGGACAAGCAACATTCTAACCATTACCGCAACTGAAAAAATTAAAACAACGAACTAGCAGTAATGAGACATAAACTTATGGGGGGTTTTCCTGGCACATTCCATTCAAATTTACAACCTAGGCAAACGACTTCCAGAACGGCTCTGCTGCCCTAGTACCCAGATTTGGGAATGGAGAAATGCTGCATCCTTGTGGCCGTTTCCCACAACAGCAGCTTTAAACCCACTGCAAAAGGTCACTAAATATTCACCAACTGCAGGTCTGTAAATGACACCGGCCCTCCAAAAAATGCTGAGGTCGAAAATCGACCAAAAATTTCTAGAGTGCAACCTCCCAAAAGGAAAATTGGAAGAGGTATATTATACTAACCCTTTTTTGCTTTTTTCTTTTAACAGAAAAGAAAAGGCCGTGGAGAAATGATGAATTGTAGGAATTTTTACAGACATGTAAACCCAAATTACAAAAACCTATCAGCTCACACCACTCAGAATGGCCATCAACAAAAATGCTGCAAACAATAAATGCTGACGTGATTGTGGAGAAATGCATACCCTCGATTCTAAGGGGGACATGGTAAGAGCCACTAATGAAAACACAATTGAGGTGCCTTGAAAAGGTAAACGTTGAGCTACCATACCAGTCAATCAATCATACCCACTGCTGGGTCTATCACCTGAGAAAATGAAAATCAAAAATCACAGGCTGGCAATCCTGCACTCCAGCAATACTTACCAGAGGCAACACTTGGAAGCAACGAAAATGTCCATCAACAGAGGAATGCACCAAGAAGAAGTGGTCCATGCACACAATGGAATATTAGCCATGGAAAACATTGAAGCACTGCTCTTTGAGGCACCGTACATGAGCCTGGAGATAATCACAAAACATGAAGTAGGTCGGAAGGCAAAACACCTATATCCTATATTGTCACTTATGGCATTATCTAATAACTGACACAGATGAACATATTTCCAAAGAGAAAGACACTCACAGGCTTAGAAAACAAACTATCCTCATCTGAAAGGAAAGGAGGGGGGAAATTGAGAAATGAAGATTAGTGTTACTATACATATACACATACATATTATATACATGTATCAAAGAGACCGAACATATAGCAAGGGAGGTCCACGGAACACTGTAATATTTTACATGGGAAGAGGATCTGTACATTAATAGACAGACATAATGTACAAATGAACCAGATTGTGTACACCTAGGACAAACAATATTCTAAACTTTACCCAGATTAAAAAAAAATTTAAAAACCAAGAAGAAGTAATGAGACATAAACTTATGGGGATTTCTCCTGGCAAATTCCATTCTAATTTGCAACCTAGGACAATGACTTCCAGAAAGGCTCTGCTGCCCTAGTACCCAGATTGGGGAATGGAGAAGTGCTACCTCCTTGTGGCCGTTTCCCACTACAGCAGCTTTGAACCCACTGCAAAAGGTCACTAAATTTTCACCAACTAGCAGTTCTGTAAATGGCACCTGCCCTCCAGAAAATTTCTGGGGTCAAAAATCGACCAAAAAATTCAGAAGAGGGCAACCTTCGAAGAAGACAATTTCAAGAGCTATATTGTACTCACGGTTTTTTCTTTTAAGAGAAAAGAAAAAAGCATAAGAATATGACGAATTTTAAAAATTTTAATGACATGCATACCCATATTACAAAAACCTATCAGCTCACAGCAGTCAGAATAGCCATTAGGAAAAATGCTGCAAAAAACAAATGGTGAAGGGAGTGTGGAGAAATGCGTACCCTCGGTTGTAAGGGGGGGCATGTAAAGAGCCACTAATGAAAACACAGTGTAGGTGCTTTGGAAAGGGAAACATTGAGCTACCAGTCAATCAATCACAACCACTGCTTGGCCTAGCACCTGCAAAAATGAGAATCCAAAAGTCACAGGCTGGCACACCTGTACGCCAGCAAGATTTACCATAGCCAGCACTTGGAAGCAATGAAAATGTCCATCAACCGAGGAATGCACCAAGAAGGAGTGGTCCACGTACACAATGGAATATTACTCTAATAATAAATATAAACTCAATTTAAAAACAAACAAAAGCAAGGAGACATCAACATTTGTGGGTTTATCCGGGCACATTGCACTCTAATTTATAACCGAAGAACACCACCGGCCGGTAGGTCTGTTTCCCTAGTACCAGCAAGGGGAACGTAGAAAGGCTGCCGCTCTTTGGCCGATACCTGCAAAAGCAGGTTTAAAGCCTGAGCTAATGGTCACTTCATACGAACAAGTACTGCAGGGCTGTAAATGAAACCTGCCCTCAAAATGTCTTGAGGGAGATAATGGTCAAAATATTGCAAGTGGTGACACATACTTTAAGGAAACACTTTGAAGAAATAAGCTCTAATCACAGCTGGAAAAATAAAAAGCACATGTCTTAAAGCTCAATTTCTACGCATTATGAGACACATGCAAATTCAACCACAAAGAGGTATCAGCTCACACCACTCAGAATAACCATCAGCAGAAACTACAAAGAATAAATGCTGAAGGTGCTGGGAAGAAATACATACCCTCCACTTTAAGTGGGACGTAACCTGGAAAGAGCCACTAAGGAGAACAGGACAGAGGTGCCTTTAAAAGGTCAACATTGAGCTACCATATGATCCAGCGGACCTATTCCTGGACCTCTAAACTAAGAAGACAGAATTGGAAGGACACAGGCACGCAAATCTGCATTGCATAGTATTACAATAGCCAAGATATGGAAGTAACCAAAAGGTCCACCGACAGATGGGTGGACAAAGAAGAACTGCTACCTGTACAGATGGAATATGAGCTAGTGAAAAAATGAAACAATGCCATTTGCAGCACCATAGATGAGTCTAGAAGTAATCACGCAATTTGGAGCAAGTGAGAAAGAGAAAGACACATATCCTATCATATCACATATAGGGGTTACCTAAAAAATGATACAAACAAAGATATTTCCACAGAGAAACACTATCATAGATTCATTAAAAAAACTTATGGTTCACCAAATAGAAAGGTGTGAGGATTGGATACCTTACCATATTGAGGTTAACAGAGAGATACAAACACATGTGAAATATATAATCACCAAAGACCTACGCAATACCAAGAGAAGACTACTCAACATTGTGTCATAACCTACATGGGAAAAGGATCCGAAGAAGAATAGATATATGTATATGTGTGAAAGAACCACATCTTGCACACCGAGAACAAACAAAACATTGTAATCAAGTTTGCTGTGATAAAAAATAACAATTAAGTTAAAAATACCAACAAGAAGTAATGAGACATAAACTTAAAGGGCTTTTTCCTCGCACATTCCATTCTAATTTACAACCTAGAACACCACTTCCAGTAAGGCTCTGTTGCCCTAGTAACCAGATTTGGTAAAGGAGAAATGCTGCCGCCTTGTGGCCGATTCCCGCAAGAGCAGCTTTTAACCCACAGCTAATGGTCACTTACCATTCACAAGGACTCAGGGCTGTAAAGGACACCTGCCCTCAAAATTGTGCTGAGGTAGGGAAAGGATAAAAAAAAATTCAAAACAGGCAACATTTTCAAGAAGATACTATGAAGAGGTAAGTTTTACTCACTCACTTTTTAAAGAAAGGAAAACGGATAAAAGCTCAGCCTCAGGAAGTATTAGACTCATGCAATCTAATCTACAAAAGGTTTTCAACTCGCACCAGTCGACTGACCATTGGCAAAAAGTCTACAAACAATAAATGCTGAAGAGGTTTCAGAGAACTGTGTACCCTCTAGCTGCTGGTGAGATGTAAAAGGGTTAAACGCTAATAATGAGAACAGAAAGGAGCTGCGTTTAAAAGGAAAAATTGAGGTATCATTCAATCCAGCAGGTGCACCAATGGGCCTCTCACCTGAGAAGACCAGAATGAAGAAGACCCGGGCTGCAAAAGCTGCACTGCAGCCTTATTCACAATAGACAAGACAGTGAAGCAACCAAAATGTCCATCAACAGATGAAAGGATAAAGAAGAAGTGGTCCATGTACACAATGAAAACTAGCCATGGAAAACAATGAAACAGTGCTCTTTGAGGCACCATAGATGATCTTAGAGATAATCACAGAACATGAGGTAAGTCGGAAAGTAAAAGTCCTATATCCTATGATATCACTTATAGGCGTTATCTAATAACTGACACAAATGAACATATTTCCACAGAGAAAGTCAATCACAGACTTATTAAAAAAAAAAACTATGCTTATCTAAAAGGAAAGGTGGGGGAAATGGATAAATGAAGATTAGTCTTAGCATATGTATACAAATACATATGATATACATATATCAAAAAGACCGACCATATAGCAAGGAAGGTTTACGGAACACTCTGTAATAATTTACACGGGGAGAGGATCTCTACATAAATAGGTATATAGAATATGGAGATGAACCAGAGTGTGTACACCTTGGACAAGCAACATTCTAACCATTACCGCAACTGAAAAAATTAAAACAACGAACTAGCAGTAATGAGACATAAACTTATGGGGGGTTTTCCTGGCACATTCCATTCAAATTTACAACCTAGGCAAACGACTTCCAGAACGGCTCTGCTGCCCTAGTACCCAGATTTGGGAATGGAGAAATGCTGCATCCTTGTGGCCGTTTCCCACAACAGCAGCTTTAAACCCACTGCAAAAGGTCACTAAATATTCACCAACTGCAGGTCTGTAAATGACACCGGCCCTCCAAAAAATGCTGAGGTCGAAAATCGACCAAAAATTTCTAGAGTGCAACCTCCCAAAAGGAAAATTGGAAGAGGTATATTATACTAACCCTTTTTTGCTTTTTTCTTTTAACAGAAAAGAAAAGGCCGTGGAGAAATGATGAATTGTAGGAATTTTTACAGACATGTAAACCCAAATTACAAAAACCTATCAGCTCACACCACTCAGAATGGCCATCAACAAAAATGCTGCAAACAATAAATGCTGACGTGATTGTGGAGAAATGCATACCCTCGATTCTAAGGGGGACATGGTAAGAGCCACTAATGAAAACACAATTGAGGTGCCTTGAAAAGGTAAACGTTGAGCTACCATACCAGTCAATCAATCATACCCACTGCTGGGTCTATCACCTGAGAAAATGAAAATCAAAAATCACAGGCTGGCAATCCTGCACTCCAGCAATACTTACCAGAGGCAACACTTGGAAGCAACGAAAATGTCCATCAACAGAGGAATGCACCAAGAAGAAGTGGTCCATGCACACAATGGAATATTAGCCATGGAAAACATTGAAGCACTGCTCTTTGAGGCACCGTACATGAGCCTGGAGATAATCACAAAACATGAAGTAGGTCGGAAGGCAAAACACCTATATCCTATATTGTCACTTATGGCATTATCTAATAACTGACACAGATGAACATATTTCCAAAGAGAAAGACACTCACAGGCTTAGAAAACAAACTATCCTCATCTGAAAGGAAAGGAGGGGGGAAATTGAGAAATGAAGATTAGTGTTACTATACATATACACATACATATTATATACATGTATCAAAGAGACCGAACATATAGCAAGGGAGGTCGACGGAACACTGTAATATTTTACATGGGAAGAGGATCTGTACATTAATAGACAGACATAATGTACAAATGAACCAGATTGTGTACACCTAGGACAAACAATATTCTAAACTTTACCCAGATTAAAAAAAAATTTAAAAACCAAGAAGAAGTAATGAGACATAAACTTATGGGGATTTCTCCTGGCAAATTCCATTCTAATTTGCAACCTAGGACAATGACTTCCAGAAAGGCTCTGCTGCCCTAGTACCCAGATTGGGGAATGGAGAAGTGCTACCTCCTTGTGGCCGTTTCCCACTACAGCAGCTTTGAACCCACTGCAAAAGGTCACTAAATTTTCACCAACTAGCAGTTCTGTAAATGGCACCTGCCCTCCAGAAAATTTCTGGGGTCAAAAATCGACCAAAAAATTCAGAAGAGGGCAACCTTCGAAGAAGACAATTTCAAGAGCTATATTGTACTCACGGTTTTTTCTTTTAAGAGAAAAGAAAAAAGCATAAGAATATGACGAATTTTAAAAATTTTAATGACATGCATACCCATATTACAAAAACCTATCAGCTCACAGCAGTCAGAATGGCCATTAGGAAAAATGCTGCAAAAAACAAATGGTGAAGGGAGTGTGGAGAAATGCGTACCCTCGGTTGTAAGGGGGGGCATGTAAAGAGCCACTAATGAAAACACAGTGTAGGTGCTTTGGAAAGGGAAACATTGAGCTACCAGTCAATCAATCACAACCACTGCTTGGCCTAGCACCTGCAAAAATGAGAATCCAAAAGTCACAGGCTGGCACACCTGTACGCCAGCAAGATTTACCATAGCCAGCACTTGGAAGCAATGAAAATGTCCATCAACCGAGGAATGCACCAAGAAGGAGTGGTCCACGTACACAATGGAATATTACTCTAATAATAAATATAAACTCAATTTAAAAACAAACAAAAGCAAGGAGACATCAACATTTGTGGGTTTATCCGGGCACATTGCACTCTAATTTATAACCGAAGAACACCACCGGCCGGTAGGTCTGTTTCCCTAGTACCAGCAAGGGGAACGTAGAAAGGCTGCCGCTCTTTGGCCGATACCTGCAAAAGCAGGTTTAAAGCCTGAGCTAATGGTCACTTCATACGAACAAGTACTGCAGGGCTGTAAATGAAACCTGCCCTCAAAATGTCTTGAGGGAGATAATGGCCAAAATATTGCAAGTGGTGACACATACTTTAAGGAAACACTTTGAAGAAATAAGCTCTAATCACAGCTGGAAAAATAAAAAGCACATGTCTTAAAGCTCAATTTCTACGCATTATGAGACACATGCAAATTCAACCACAAAGAGGTATCAGCTCACACCACTCAGAATAACCATCAGCAGAAACTACAAAGAATAAATGCTGAAGGTGCTGGGAAGAAATACATACCCTCCACTTTAAGTGGGACGTAACCTGGAAAGAGCCACTAAGGAGAACAGAACAGAGGTGCCTTTAAAAGGTCAACATTGAGCTACCATATGATCCAGCGGACCTATTCCTGGACCTCTAAACTAAGAAGACAGAATTGGAAGGACACAGGCACGCAAATCTGCATTGCATAGTATTACAATAGCCAAGATATGGAAGTAACCAAAAGGTCCACCGACAGATGGGTGGACAAAGAAGAACTGCTACCTGTACAGATGGAATATGAGCTAGTGAAAAAATGAAACAATGCCATTTGCAGCACCATAGATGAGTCTAGAAGTAATCACGCAATTTGGAGCAAGTGAGAAAGAGAAAGACACATATCCTATCATATCACATATAGGGGTTACCTAAAAAATGATACAAACAAAGATATTTCCACAGAGAAACACTATCATAGATTCATTTAAAAAAACTTATGGTTCACCAAATAGAAAGGTGTGAGGATTGGATACCTTACCATATTGAGGTTAACAGAGAGATACAAACACATGTGAAATATATAATCACCAAAGACCTACGCAATACCAAGAGAAGACTACTCAACATTGTGTCATAACCTACATGGGAAAAGGATCCGAAGAAGAATAGATATATGTATATGTGTGAAAGAACCACATCTTGCACACCGAGAACAAACAAAACATTGTAATCAAGTTTGCTGTGATAAAAAATAACAATTAAGTTAAAAATACCAACAAGAAGTAATGAGACATAAACTTAAAGGGCTTTTTCCTCGCACATTCCATTCTAATTTACAACCTAGAACACCACTTCCAGTAAGGCTCTGTTGCCCTAGTAACCAGATTTGGTAAAGGAGAAATGCTGCCGCCTTGTGGCCGATTCCCGCAAGAGCAGCTTTTAACCCACAGCTAATGGTCACTTACCATTCACAAGGACTCAGGGCTGTAAAGGACACCTGCCCTCAAAATTGTGCTGAGGTAGGGAAAGGATAAAAAAAAATTCAAAACAGGCAACATTTTCAAGAAGATACTATGAAGAGGTAAGTTTTACTCACTCACTTTTTAAAGAAAGGAAAACGGATAAAAGCTCAGCCTCAGGAAGTATTAGACTCATGCAATCTAATCTACAAAAGGTTTTCAACTCGCACCAGTCGACTGACCATTGGCAAAAAGTCTACAAACAATAAATGCTGAAGAGGTTTCAGAGAACTGTGTACCCTCTAGCTGCTGGTGAGATGTAAAAGGGTTAAACGCTAATAATGAGAAGAGAAAGGAGCTGCGTTTAAAAGGAAAAATTGAGGTATCATTCAATCCAGCAGGTGCACCAATGGGCCTCTCACCTGAGAAGACCAGAATGAAGAAGACCCGGGCTGCAAAAGCTGCACTGCAGCCTTATTCACAATAGACAAGACAGTGAAGCAACCAAAATGTCCATCAACAGATGAAAGGATAAAGAAGAAGTGGTCCATGTACACAATGAAAACTAGCCATGGAAAACAATGAAACAGTGCTCTTTGAGGCACCATAGATGATCTTAGAGATAATCACAGAACATGAGGTAAGTCGGAAAGTAAAAGTCCTATATCCTATGATATCACTTATAGGCGTTATCTAATAACAGACACAAATGAACATATTTCCACAGAGAAAGTCAATCACAGACTTATTAAAAAAAAAAAAAAAACTATGCTTATCTAAAAGGAAAGGTGGGGGAAATGGATAAATGAAGATTAGTCTTACCATATGTATACAAATACATATGATATACATATATCAAAAAGACCGACCATATAGCAAGGAAGGTTTACGGAACACTCTGTAATAATTTACACGGGAAGAGGATCTCTACATAAATAGGTATATAGAATATGGAGATGAACCAGAGTGTGTACACCTTGGACAAGCAACATTCTAACCATTACCCCAACTGAAAAAATTAAAACAACGAACTAGGAGTAATGAGACATAAACTTATGGGGGGTTTTCCTGGCACATTCCATTCAAATTTACAACCTAGGCAAACGACTTCCAGAACGGCTCTGCTGCCCTAGTACCCAGATTTGGGAATGGAGAAATGCTGCATCCTTGTGGCCGTTTCCCACAACAGCAGCTTTAAACCCACTGCAAAAGGTCACTAAATATTCACCAACTGCAGGTCTGTAAATGACACCGGCCCTCCAAAAAATGCTGAGGTCGAAAATCGACCAAAAATTTCTAGAGTGCAACCTCCCAAAAGGAAAATTGGAAGAGGTATATTATACTAACCCTTTTTTGCTTTTTTCTTTTAACAGAAAAGAAAAGGCCGTGGAGAAATGATGAATTGTAGGAATTTTTACAGACATGTAAACCCAAATTACAAAAACCTATCAGCTCACACCAGTCAGAATGGCCATCAACAAAAATGCTGCAAACAATAAATGCTGACGTGATTGTGGAGAAATGCATACCCTCGATTCTAAGGGGGACATGGTAAGAGCCACTAATGAAAACACAATTGAGGTGCCTTGAAAAGGTAAACGTTGAGCTACCATACCAGTCAATCAATCATACCCACTGCTGGGTCTATCACCTGAGAAAATGAAAATCAAAAATCACAGGCTGGCAATCCTGCACTCCAGCAATACTTACCAGAGGCAACACTTGGAAGCAACGAAAATGTCCATCAACAGAGGAATGCACCAAGAAGAAGTGGTCCATGCACACAATGGAATATTAGCCATGGAAAACATTGAAGCACTGCTCTTTGAGGCACCGTACATGAGCCTGGAGATAATCACAAAACATGAAGTAGGTCGGAAGGCAAAACACCTATATCCTATATTGTCACTTATGGCATTATCTAATAACTGACACAGATGAACATATTTCCAAAGAGAAAGACACTCACAGGCTTAGAAAACAAACTATCCTCATCTGAAAGGAAAGGAGGGGGGAAATTGAGAAATGAAGATTAGTGTTACTATACATATACACATACATATTATATACATGTATCAAAGAGACCGAACATATAGCAAGGGAGGTCCACGGAACACTGTAATATTTTACATGGGAAGAGGATCTGTACATTAATAGACAGACATAATGTACAAATGAACCAGATTGTGTACACCTAGGACAAACAATATTCTAAACTTTACCCAGATTAAAAAAAAATTTAAAAACCAAGAAGAAGTAATGAGACATAAACTTATGGGGATTTCTCCTGGCAAATTCCATTCTAATTTGCAACCTAGGACAATGACTTCCAGAAAGGCTCTGCTGCCCTAGTACCCAGATTGGGGAATGGAGAAGTGCTACCTCCTTGTGGCCGTTTCCCACTACAGCAGCTTTGAACCCACTGCAAAAGGTCACTAAATTTTCACCAACTAGCAGTTCTGTAAATGGCACCTGCCCTCCAGAAAATTTCTGGGGTCAAAAATCGACCAAAAAATTCAGAAGAGGGCAACCTTCGAAGAAGACAATTTCAAGAGCTATATTGTACTCACGGTTTTTTCTTTTAAGAGAAAAGAAAAAAGCATAAGAATATGACGAATTTTAAAAATTTTAATGACATGCATACCCATATTACAAAAACCTATCAGCTCACAGCAGTCAGAATAGCCATTAGGAAAAATGCTGCAAAAAACAAATGGTGAAGGGAGTGTGGAGAAATGCGTACCCTCGGTTGTAAGGGGGGGCATGTAAAGAGCCACTAATGAAAACACAGTGTAGGTGCTTTGGAAAGGGAAACATTGAGCTACCAGTCAATCAATCACAACCACTGCTTGGCCTAGCACCTGCAAAAATGAGAATCCAAAAGTCACAGGCTGGCACACCTGTACGCCAGCAAGATTTACCATAGCCAGCACTTGGAAGCAATGAAAATGTCCATCAACCGAGGAATGCACCAAGAAGGAGTGGTCCACGTACACAATGGAATATTACTCTAATAATAAATATAAACTCAATTTAAAAACAAACAAAAGCAAGGAGACATCAACATTTGTGGGTTTATCCGGGCACATTGCACTCTAATTTATAACCGAAGAACACCACCGGCCGGTAGGTCTGTTTCCCTAGTACCAGCAAGGGGAACGTAGAAAGGCTGCCGCTCTTTGGCCGATACCTGCAAAAGCAGGTTTAAAGCCTGAGCTAATGGTTACTTCATACGAACAAGTACTGCAGGGCTGTAAATGAAACCTGCCCTCAAAATGTCTTGAGGGAGATAATGGTCAAAATATTGCAAGTGGTGACACATACTTTAAGAAAACACTTTGAAGAAATAAGCTCTAATCACAGCTGGAAAAATAAAAAGCACATGTCTTAAAGCTCAATTTCTACGCATTATGAGACACATGCAAATTCAACCACAAAGAGGTATCAGCTCACACCACTCAGAATAACCATCAGCAGAAACTACAAAGAATAAATGCTGAAGGTGCTGGGAAGAAATACATACCCTCCACTTTAAGTGGGACGTAACCTGGAAAGAGCCACTAAGGAGAACAGAACAGAGGTGCCTTTAAAAGGTCAACATTGAGCTACCATATGATCCAGCGGACCTATTCCTGGACCTCTAAACTAAGAAGACAGAATTGGAAGGACACAGGCACGCAAATCTGCATTGCATAGTATTACAATAGCCAAGATATGGAAGTAACCAAAAGGTCCACCGACAGATGGGTGGACAAAGAAGAACTGCTACCTGTACAGATGGAATATGAGCTAGTGAAAAAATGAAACAATGCCATTTGCAGCACCATAGATGAGTCTAGAAGTAATCACGCAATTTGGAGCAAGTGAGAAAGAGAAAGACACATATCCTATCATATCACATATAGGGGTTACCTAAAAAATGATACAAACAAAGATATTTCCACAGAGAAACACTATCATAGATTCATTAAAAAAACTTATGGTTCACCAAATAGAAAGGTGTGAGGATTGGATACCTTACCATATTGAGGTTAACAGAGAGATACAAACACATGTGAAATATATAATCACCAAAGACCTACGCAATACCAAGAGAAGACTACTCAACATTGTGTCATAACCTACATGGGAAAAGGATCCGAAGAAGAATAGATATATGTATATGTGTGAAAGAACCACATCTTGCACACCGAGAACAAACAAAACATTGTAATCAAGTTTGCTGTGATAAAAAATAACAATTAAGTTAAAAATACCAACAAGAAGTAATGAGACATAAACTTAAAGGGCTTTTTCCTCGCACATTCCATTCTAATTTACAACCTAGAACACCACTTCCAGTAAGGCTCTGTTGCCCTAGTAACCAGATTTGGTAAAGGAGAAATGCTGCCGCCTTGTGGCCGATTCCCGCAAGAGCAGCTTTTAACCCACAGCTAATGGTCACTTACCATTCACAAGGACTCAGGGCTGTAAAGGACACCTGCCCTCAAAATTGTGCTGAGGTAGGGAAAGGATAAAAAAAAATTCAAAACAGGCAACATTTTCAAGAAGATACTATGAAGAGGTAAGTTTTACTCACTCACTTTTTAAAGAAAGGAAAACGGATAAAAGCTCAGCCTCAGGAAGTATTAGACTCATGCAATCTAATCTACAAAAGGTTTTCAACTCGCACCAGTCGACTGACCATTGGCAAAAAGTCTACAAACAATAAATGCTGAAGAGGTTTCAGAGAACTGTGTACCCTCTAGCTGCTGGTGAGATGTAAAAGGGTTAAACGCTAATAATGAGAACAGAAAGGAGCTGCGTTTAAAAGGAAAAATTGAGGTATCATTCAATCCAGCAGGTGCACCAATGGGCCTCTCACCTGAGAAGACCAGAATGAAGAAGACCCGGGCTGCAAAAGCTGCACTGCAGCCTTATTCACAATAGACAAGACAGTGAAGCAACCAAAATGTCCATCAACAGATGAAAGGATAAAGAAGAAGTGGTCCATGTACACAATGAAAACTAGCCATGGAAAACAATGAAACAGTGCTCTTTGAGGCACCATAGATGATCTTAGAGATAATCACAGAACATGAGGTAAGTCGGAAAGTAAAAGTCCTATATCCTATGATATCACTTATAGGCGTTATCTAATAACTGACACAAATGAACATATTTCCACAGAGAAAGTCAATCACAGACTTATTAAAAAAAAAAACTATGCTTATCTAAAAGGAAAGGTGGGGGAAATGGATAAATGAAGATTAGTCTTAGCATATGTATACAAATACATATGATATACATATATCAAAAAGACCGACCATATAGCAAGGAAGGTTTACGGAACACTCTGTAATAATTTACACGGGGAGAGGATCTCTACATAAATAGGTATATAGAATATGGAGATGAACCAGAGTGTGTACACCTTGGACAAGCAACATTCTAACCATTACCGCAACTGAAAAAATTAAAACAACGAACTAGCAGTAATGAGACATAAACTTATGGGGGGTTTTCCTGGCACATTCCATTCAAATTTACAACCTAGGCAAACGACTTCCAGAACGGCTCTGCTGCCCTAGTACCCAGATTTGGGAATGGAGAAATGCTGCATCCTTGTGGCCGTTTCCCACAACAGCAGCTTTAAACCCACTGCAAAAGGTCACTAAATATTCACCAACTGCAGGTCTGTAAATGACACCGGCCCTCCAAAAAATGCTGAGGTCGAAAATCGACCAAAAATTTCTAGAGTGCAACCTCCCAAAAGGAAAATTGGAAGAGGTATATTATACTAACCCTTTTTTGCTTTTTTCTTTTAACAGAAAAGAAAAGGCCGTGGAGAAATGATGAATTGTAGGAATTTTTACAGACATGTAAACCCAAATTACAAAAACCTATCAGCTCACACCACTCAGAATGGCCATCAACAAAAATGCTGCAAACAATAAATGCTGACGTGATTGTGGAGAAATGCATACCCTCGATTCTAAGGGGGACATGGTAAGAGCCACTAATGAAAACACAATTGAGGTGCCTTGAAAAGGTAAACGTTGAGCTACCATACCAGTCAATCAATCATACCCACTGCTGGGTCTATCACCTGAGAAAATGAAAATCAAAAATCACAGGCTGGCAATCCTGCACTCCAGCAATACTTACCAGAGGCAACACTTGGAAGCAACGAAAATGTCCATCAACAGAGGAATGCACCAAGAAGAAGTGGTCCATGCACACAATGGAATATTAGCCATGGAAAACATTGAAGCACTGCTCTTTGAGGCACCGTACATGAGCCTGGAGATAATCACAAAACATGAAGTAGGTCGGAAGGCAAAACACCTATATCCTATATTGTCACTTATGGCATTATCTAATAACTGACACAGATGAACATATTTCCAAAGAGAAAGACACTCACAGGCTTAGAAAACAAACTATCCTCATCTGAAAGGAAAGGAGGGGGGAAATTGAGAAATGAAGATTAGTGTTACTATACATATACACATACATATTATATACATGTATCAAAGAGACCGAACATATAGCAAGGGAGGTCCACGGAACACTGTAATATTTTACATGGGAAGAGGATCTGTACATTAATAGACAGACATAATGTACAAATGAACCAGATTGTGTACACCTAGGACAAACAATATTCTAAACTTTACCCAGATTAAAAAAAAATTTAAAAACCAAGAAGAAGTAATGAGACATAAACTTATGGGGATTTCTCCTGGCAAATTCCATTCTAATTTGCAACCTAGGACAATGACTTCCAGAAAGGCTCTGCTGCCCTAGTACCCAGATTGGGGAATGGAGAAGTGCTACCTCCTTGTGGCCGTTTCCCACAACAGCAGCTTTGAACCCACTGCAAAAGGTCACTAAATTTTCACCAACTAGCAGTTCTGTAAATGGCACCTGCCCTCCAGAAAATTTCTGGGGTCAAAAATCGACCAAAAAATTCAGAAGAGGGCAACCTTCGAAGAAGACAATTTCAAGAGCTATATTGTACTCACGGTTTTTTCTTTTAAGAGAAAAGAAAAAAGCATAGGAATATGACGAATTTTAAAAATTTTAATGACATGCATACCCATATTACAAAAACCTATCAGCTCACAGCAGTCAGAATGGCCATTAGGAAAAATGCTGCAAAAAACAAATGGTGAAGGGAGTGTGGAGAAATGCGTACCCTCGGTTGTAAGGGGGGGCATGTAAAGAGCCACTAATGAAAACACAGTGTAGGTGCTTTGGAAAGGGAAACATTGAGCTACCAGTCAATCAATCACAACCACTGCTTGGCCTAGCACCTGCAAAAATGAGAATCCAAAAGTCACAGGCTGGCACACCTGTACGCCAGCAAGATTTACCATAGCCAGCACTTGGAAGCAATGAAAATGTCCATCAACCGAGGAATGCACCAAGAAGGAGTGGTCCACGTACACAATGGAATATTACTCTAATAATAAATATAAACTCAATTTAAAAACAAACAAAAGCAAGGAGACATCAACATTTGTGGGTTTATCCGGGCACATTGCACTCTAATTTATAACCGAAGAACACCACCGGCCGGTAGGTCTGTTTCCCTAGTACCAGCAAGGGGAACGTAGAAAGGCTGCCGCTCTTTGGCCGATACCTGCAAAAGCAGGTTTAAAGCCTGAGCTAATGGTTACTTCATACGAACAAGTACTGCAGGGCTGTAAATGAAACCTGCCCTCAAAATGTCTTGAGGGAGATAATGGTCAAAATATTGCAAGTGGTGACACATACTTTAAGAAAACACTTTGAAGAAATAAGCTCTAATCACAGCTGGAAAAATAAAAAGCACATGTCTTAAAGCTCAATTTCTACGCATTATGAGACACATGCAAATTCAACCACAAAGAGGTATCAGCTCACACCACTCAGAATAACCATCAGCAGAAACTACAAAGAATAAATGCTGAAGGTGCTGGGAAGAAATACATACCCTCCACTTTAAGGGGGACGTAACCTGGAAAGAGCCACTAAGGAGAACAGGACAGAGGTGCCTTTAAAAGGTCAACATTGAGCTACCATATGATCCAGCGGACCTATTCCTGGACCTCTAAACTAAGAAGACAGAATTGGAAGGACACAGGCACGCAAATCTGCATTGCATAGTATTACAATAGCCAAGATATGGAAGTAACCAAAAGGTCCACCGACAGATGGGTGGACAAAGAAGAACTGCTACCTGTACAGATGGAATATGAGCTAGTGAAAAAATGAAACAATGCCATTTGCAGCACCATAGATGAGTCTAGAAGTAATCACGCAATTTGGAGCAAGTGAGAAAGAGAAAGACACATATCCTATCATATCACATATAGGGGTTACCTAAAAAATGATACAAACAAAGATATTTCCACAGAGAAACACTATCATAGATTCATTAAAAAAACTTATGGTTCACCAAATAGAAAGGTGTGAGGATTGGATACCTTACCATATTGAGGTTAACAGAGAGATACAAACACATGTGAAATATATAATCACCAAAGACCTACGCAATACCAAGAGAAGACTACTCAACATTGTGTCATAACCTACATGGGAAAAGGATCCGAAGAAGAATAGATATATGTATATGTGTGAAAGAACCACATCTTGCACACCGAGAACAAACAAAACATTGTAATCAAGTTTGCTGTGATAAAAAATAACAATTAAGTTAAAAATACCAACAAGAAGTAATGAGACATAAACTTAAAGGGCTTTTTCCTCGCACATTCCATTCTAATTTACAACCTAGAACACCACTTCCAGTAAGGCTCTGTTGCCCTAGTAACCAGATTTGGTAAAGGAGAAATGCTGCCGCCTTGTGGCCGATTCCCGCAAGAGCAGCTTTTAACCCACAGCTAATGGTCACTTACCATTCACAAGGACTCAGGGCTGTAAAGGACACCTGCCCTCAAAATTGTGCTGAGGTAGGGAAAGGATAAAAAAAAATTCAAAACAGGCAACATTTTCAAGAAGATACTATGAAGAGGTAAGTTTTACTCACTCACTTTTTAAAGAAAGGAAAACGGATAAAAGCTCAGCCTCAGGAAGTATTAGACTCATGCAATCTAATCTACAAAAGGTTTTCAACTCGCACCAGTCGACTGACCATTGGCAAAAAGTCTACAAACAATAAATGCTGAAGAGGTTTCAGAGAACTGTGTACCCTCTAGCTGCTGGTGAGATGTAAAAGGGTTAAACGCTAATAATGAGAACAGAAAGGAGCTGCGTTTAAAAGGAAAAATTGAGGTATCATTCAATCCAGCAGGTGCACCAATGGGCCTCTCACCTGAGAAGACCAGAATGAAGAAGACCCGGGCTGCAAAAGCTGCACTGCAGCCTTATTCACAATAGACAAGACAGTGAAGCAACCAAAATGTCCATCAACAGATGAAAGGATAAAGAAGAAGTGGTCCATGTACACAATGAAAACTAGCCATGGAAAACAATGAAACAGTGCTCTTTGAGGCACCATAGATGATCTTAGAGATAATCACAGAACATGAGGTAAGTCGGAAAGTAAAAGTCCTATATCCTATGATATCACTTATAGGCGTTATCTAATAACTGACACAAATGAACATATTTCCACAGAGAAAGTCAATCACAGACTTATTAAAAAAAAAAACTATGCTTATCTAAAAGGAAAGGTGGGGGAAATGGATAAATGAAGATTAGTCTTAGCATATGTATACAAATACATATGATATACATATATCAAAAAGACCGACCATATAGCAAGGAAGGTTTACGGAACACTCTGTAATAATTTACACGGGGAGAGGATCTCTACATAAATAGGTATATAGAATATGGAGATGAACCAGAGTGTGTACACCTTGGACAAGCAACATTCTAACCATTACCGCAACTGAAAAAATTAAAACAACGAACTAGCAGTAATGAGACATAAACTTATGGGGGGTTTTCCTGGCACATTCCATTCAAATTTACAACCTAGGCAAACGACTTCCAGAACGGCTCTGCTGCCCTAGTACCCAGATTTGGGAATGGAGAAATGCTGCATCCTTGTGGCCGTTTCCCACAACAGCAGCTTTAAACCCACTGCAAAAGGTCACTAAATATTCACCAACTGCAGGTCTGTAAATGACACCGGCCCTCCAAAAAATGCTGAGGTCGAAAATCGACCAAAAATTTCTAGAGTGCAACCTCCCAAAAGGAAAATTGGAAGAGGTATATTATACTAACCCTTTTTTGCTTTTTTCTTTTAACAGAAAAGAAAAGGCCGTGGAGAAATGATGAATTGTAGGAATTTTTACAGACATGTAAACCCAAATTACAAAAACCTATCAGCTCACACCACTCAGAATGGCCATCAACAAAAATGCTGCAAACAATAAATGCTGACGTGATTGTGGAGAAATGCATACCCTCGATTCTAAGGGGGACATGGTAAGAGCCACTAATGAAAACACAATTGAGGTGCCTTGAAAAGGTAAACGTTGAGCTACCATACCAGTCAATCAATCATACCCACTGCTGGGTCTATCACCTGAGAAAATGAATATCAAAAATCACAGGCTGGCAATCCTGCACTCCAGCAATACTTACCAGAGGCAACACTTGGAAGCAACGAAAATGTCCATCAACAGAGGAATGCACCAAGAAGAAGTGGTCCATGCACACAATGGAATATTAGCCATGGAAAACATTGAAGCACTGCTCTTTGAGGCACCGTACATGAGCCTGGAGATAATCACAAAACATGAAGTAGGTCGGAAGGTAAAACACCTATATCCTATATTGTCACTTATGGCATTATCTAATAACTGACACAGATGAACATATTTCCAAAGAGAAAGACACTCACAGGCTTAGAAAACAAACTATCCTCATCTGAAAGGAAAGGAGGGGGGAAATTGAGAAATGAAGATTAGTGTTACTATACATATACACATACATATTATATACATGTATCAAAGAGACCGAACATATAGCAAGGGAGGTCGACGGAACACTGTAATATTTTACATGGGAAGAGGATCTGTACATTAATAGACAGACATAATGTACAAATGAACCAGATTGTGTACACCTAGGACAAACAATATTCTAAACTTTACCCAGATTAAAAAAAAATTTAAAAACCAAGAAGAAGTAATGAGACATAAACTTATGGGGATTTCTCCTGGCAAATTCCATTCTAATTTGCAACCTAGGACAATGACTTCCAGAAAGGCTCTGCTGCCCTAGTACCCAGATTGGGGAATGGAGAAGTGCTACCTCCTTGTGGCCGTTTCCCACAACAGCAGCTTTGAACCCACTGCAAAAGGTCACTAAATTTTCACCAACTAGCAGTTCTGTAAATGGCACCTGCCCTCCAGAAAATTTCTGGGGTCAAAAATCGACCAAAAAATTCAGAAGAGGGCAACCTTCGAAGAAGACAATTTCAAGAGCTATATTGTACTCACGGTTTTTTCTTTTAAGAGAAAAGAAAAAAGCATAGGAATATGACGAATTTTAAAAATTTTAATGACATGCATACCCATATTACAAAAACCTATCAGCTCACAGCAGTCAGAATGGCCATTAGGAAAAATGCTGCAAAAAACAAATGGTGAAGGGAGTGTGGAGAAATGCGTACCCTCGGTTGTAAGGGGGGGCATGTAAAGAGCCACTAATGAAAACACAGTGTAGGTGCTTTGGAAAGGGAAACATTGAGCTACCAGTCAATCAATCACAACCACTGCTTGGCCTAGCACCTGCAAAAATGAGAATCCAAAAGTCACAGGCTGGCACACCTGTACGCCAGCAAGATTTACCATAGCCAGCACTTGGAAGCAATGAAAATGTCCATCAACCGAGGAATGCACCAAGAAGAAGTGGTCCACGTACACAATGGAATATTACTCTAATAATAAATATAAACTCAATTTAAAAACAAACAAAAGCAAGGAGACATCAACATTTGTGGGTTTATCCGGGCACATTGCACTCTAATTTATAACCGAAGAACACCACCGGCCGGTAGGTCTGTTTCCCTAGTACCAGCAAGGGGAACGTAGAAAGGCTGCCGCTCTTTGGCCGATACCTGCAAAAGCAGGTTTAAAGCCTGAGCTAATGGTCACTTCATACGAACAAGTACTGCAGGGCTGTAAATGAAACCTGCCCTCAAAATGTCTTGAGGGAGATAATGGCCAAAATATTGCAAGTGGTGACACATACTTTAAGGAAACACTTTGAAGAAATAAGCTCTAATCACAGCTGGAAAAATAAAAAGCACATGTCTTAAAGCTCAATTTCTACGCATTATGAGACACATGCAAATTCAACCACAAAGAGGTATCAGCTCACACCACTCAGAATAACCATCAGCAGAAACTACAAAGAATAAATGCTGAAGGTGCTGGGAAGAAATACATACCCTCCACTTTAAGGGGGACGTAACCTGGAAAGAGCCACTAAGGAGAACAGGACAGAGGTGCCTTTAAAAGGTCAACATTGAGCTACCATATGATCCAGCGGACCTATTCCTGGACCTCTAAACTAAGAAGACAGAATTGGAAGGACACAGGCACGCAAATCTGCATTGCATAGTATTACAATAGCCAAGATATGGAAGTAACCAAAAGGTCCACCGACAGATGGGTGGACAAAGAAGAACTGCTACCTGTACAGATGGAATATGAGCTAGTGAAAAAATGAAACAATGCCATTTGCAGCACCATAGATGAGTCTAGAAGTAATCACGCAATTTGGAGCAAGTGAGAAAGAGAAAGACACATATCCTATCATATCACATATAGGGGTTACCTAAAAAATGATACAAACAAAGATATTTCCACAGAGAAACACTATCATAGATTCATTTAAAAAAACTTATGGTTCACCAAATAGAAAGGTGTGAGGATTGGATACCTTACCATATTGAGGTTAACAGAGAGATACAAACACATGTGAAATATATAATCACCAAAGACCTACGCAATACCAAGAGAAGACTACTCAACATTGTGTCATAACCTACATGGGAAAAGGATCCGAAGAAGAATAGATATATGTATATGTGTGAAAGAACCACATCTTGCACACCGAGAACAAACAAAACATTGTAATCAAGTTTGCTGTGATAAAAAATAACAATTAAGTTAAAAATACCAACAAGAAGTAATGAGACATAAACTTAAAGGGCTTTTTCCTCGCACATTCCATTCTAATTTACAACCTAGAACACCACTTCCAGTAAGGCTCTGTTGCCCTAGTAACCAGATTTGGTAAAGGAGAAATGCTGCCGCCTTGTGGCCGATTCCCGCAAGAGCAGCTTTTAACCCACAGCTAATGGTCACTTACCATTCACAAGGACTCAGGGCTGTAAAGGACACCTGCCCTCAAAATTGTGCTGAGGTAGGGAAAGGATAAAAAAAAATTCAAAACAGGCAACATTTTCAAGAAGATACTATGAAGAGGTAAGTTTTACTCACTCTCTTTTTAAAGAAAGGAAAACGGATAAAAGCTCAGCCTCAGGAAGTATTAGACTCATGCAATCTAATCTACAAAAGGTTTTCAACTCGCACCAGTCGACTGACCATTGGCAAAAAGTCTACAAACAATAAATGCTGAAGAGGTTTCAGAGAACTGTGTACCCTCTAGCTGCTGGTGAGATGTAAAAGGGTTAAACGCTAATAATGAGAAGAGAAAGGAGCTGCGTTTAAAAGGAAAAATTGAGGTATCATTCAATCCAGCAGGTGCACCAATGGGCCTCTCACCTGAGAAGACCAGAATGAAGAAGACCCGGGCTGCAAAAGCTGCACTGCAGCCTTATTCACAATAGACAAGACAGTGAAGCAACCAAAATGTCCATCAACAGATGAAAGGATAAAGAAGAAGTGGTCCATGTACACAATGAAAACTAGCCATGGAAAACAATGAAACAGTGCTCTTTGAGGCACCATAGATGATCTTAGAGATAATCACAGAACATGAGGTAAGTCGGAAAGTAAAAGTCCTATATCCTATGATATCACTTATAGGCGTTATCTAATAACTGACACAAATGAACATATTTCCACAGAGAAAGTCAATCACAGACTTATTAAAAAAAAAAAAACTATGCTTATCTAAAAGGAAAGGTGGGGGAAATGGATAAATGAAGATTAGTCTTAGCATATGTATACAAATACATATGATATACATATATCAAAAAGACCGACCATATAGCAAGGAAGGTTTACGGAACACTCTGTAATAATTTACACGGGGAGAGGATCTCTACATAAATAGGTATATAGAATATGGAGATGAACCAGAGTGTGTACACCTTGGACAAGCAACATTCTAACCATTACCGCAACTGAAAAAATTAAAACAACGAACTAGGAGTAATGAGACATAAACTTATGGGGGGTTTTCCTGGCACATTCCATTCAAATTTACAACCTAGGCAAACGACTTCCAGAACGGCTCTGCTGCCCTAGTACCCAGATTTGGGAATGGAGAAATGCTGCATCCTTGTGGCCGTTTCCCACAACAGCAGCTTTAAACCCACTGCAAAAGGTCTCTAAATATTCACCAACTGCAGGTCTGTAAATGACACCGGCCCTCCAAAAAATGCTGAGGTCGAAAATCGACCAAAAATTTCTAGAGTGCAACCTCCCAAAAGGAAAATTGGAAGAGGTATATTATACTAACCCTTTTTTGCTTTTTTCTTTTAACAGAAAAGAAAAGGCCGTGGAGAAATGATGAATTGTAGGAATTTTTACAGACATGTAAACCCAAATTACAAAAACCTATCAGCTCACACCACTCAGAATGGCCATCAACAAAAATGCTGCAAACAATAAATGCTGACGTGATTGTGGAGAAATGCATACCCTCGATTCTAAGGGGGACATGGTAAGAGCCACTAATGAAAACACAATTGAGGTGCCTTGAAAAGGTAAACGTTGAGCTACCATACCAGTCAATCAATCATACCCACTGCTGGGTCTATCACCTGAGAAAATGAATATCAAAAATCACAGGCTGGCAATCCTGCACTCCAGCAATACTTACCAGAGGCAACACTTGGAAGCAACGAAAATGTCCATCAACAGAGGAATGCACCAAGAAGAAGTGGTCCATGCACACAATGGAATATTAGCCATGGAAAACATTGAAGCACTGCTCTTTGAGGCACCGTACATGAGCCTGGAGATAATCACAAAACATGAAGTAGGTCGGAAGGTAAAACACCTATATCCTATATTGTCACTTATGGCATTATCTAATAACTGACACAGATGAACATATTTCCAAAGAGAAAGACACTCACAGGCTTAGAAAACAAACTATCCTCATCTGAAAGGAAAGGAGGGGGGAAATTGAGAAATGAAGATTAGTGTTACTATACATATACACATACATATTATATACATGTATCAAAGAGACCGAACATATAGCAAGGGAGGTCGACGGAACACTGTAATATTTTACATGGGAAGAGGATCTGTACATTAATAGACAGACATAATGTACAAATGAACCAGATTGTGTACACCTAGGACAAACAATATTCTAAACTTTACCCAGATTAAAAACAAATTTAAAAACCAAGAAGAAGTAATGAGACATAAACTTATGGGGATTTCTCCTGGCAAATTCCATTCTAATTTGCAACCTAGGACAATGACTTCCAGAAAGGCTCTGCTGCCCTAGTACCCAGATTGGGGAATGGAGAAGTGCTACCTCCTTGTGGCCGTTTCCCACAACAGCAGCTTTGAACCCACTGCAAAAGGTCACTAAATTTTCACCAACTAGCAGTTCTGTAAATGGCACCTGCCCTCCAGAAAATTTCTGGGGTCAAAAATCGACCAAAAAATTCAGAAGAGGGCAACCTTCGAAGAAGACAATTTCAAGAGCTATATTGTACTCACGGTTTTTTCTTTTAAGAGAAAAGAAAAAAGCATAGGAATATGACGAATTTTAAAAATTTTAATGACATGCATACCCATATTACAAAAACCTATCAGCTCACAGCAGTCAGAATAGCCATTAGGAAAAATGCTGCAAAAAACAAATGGTGAAGGGAGTGTGGAGAAATGCGTACCCTCGGTTGTAAGGGGGGGCATGTAAAGAGCCACTAATGAAAACACAGTGTAGGTGCTTTGGAAAGGGAAACATTGAGCTACCAGTCAATCAATCACAACTACTGCTTGGCCTAGCACCTGAAAAAATGAGAATCCAAAAGTCACAGGCTGGCACACCTGTACGCCAGCAAGATTTACCATAGCCAGCACTTGGAAGCAATGAAAATGTCCAAAAACCGAGGAATGCACCAAGAAGGAGTGGTCCACGTACACAATGGAATATTACTCTAATAATAAATATAAACTCAATTTAAAAACAAACAAAAGCAAGGAGACATCAACATTTGTGGGTTTATCCGGGCACATTGCACTCTAATTTATAACCGAAGAACACCACCGGCCGGTAGGTCTGTTTCCCTAGTACCAGCAAGGGGAACGTAGAAAGGCTGCCGCTCTTTGGCCGATACCTGCAAAAGCAGGTTTAAAGCCTGAGCTAATGGTCACTTCATACGAACAAGTACTGCAGGGCTGTAAATGAAACCTGCCCTCAAAATGTCTTGAGGGAGATAATGGCCAAAATATTGCAAGTGGTGACACATACTTTAAGAAAACACTTTGAAGAAATAAGCTCTAATCACAGCTGGAAAAATAAAAAGCACATGTCTTAAAGCTCAATTTCTACGCATTATGAGACACATGCAAATTCAACCACAAAGAGGTATCAGCTCACACCACTCAGAATAACCATCAGCAGAAACTACAAAGAATAAATGCTTAAGGTGCTGGGAAGAAATACATACCCTCCACTTTAAGTGGGACGTAACCTGGAAAGAGCCACTAAGGAGAACAGAACAGAGGTGCCTTTAAAAGGTCAACATTGAGCTACCATATGATCCAGCGGACCTATTCCTGGAACTCTAAACTAAGAAGACAGAATTGGAAGGACACAGGCACGCAAATCTGCATTGCATAGTATTACAATAGCCAAGATATGGAAGTAACCAAAAGGTCCACCGACAGATGGGTGGACAAAGAAGAACTGCTACCTGTACAGATGGAATATGAGCTAGTGAAAAAATGAAACAATGCCATTTGCAGCACCATAGATGAGTCTAGAAGTAATCACGCAATTTGGAGCAAGTGAGAAAGAGAAAGACACATATCCTATCACATCACATATAGGGGTTACCTAAAAAATGATACAAACAAAGATATTTCCACAGAGAAACACTATCATAGATTCATTAAAAAAACTTATGGTTCACCAAATAGAAAGGTGTGAGGATTGGATACCTTACCATATTGAGGTTAACAGAGAGATACAAACACATGTGAAATATATAATCACCAAAGACCTACGCAATACCAAGAGAAGACTACTCAACATTGTGTCATAACCTACATGGGAAAAGGATCCGAAGAAGAATAGATATATGTATATGTGTGAAAGAACCACATCTTGCACACCGAGAACAAACAAAACATTGTAATCAAGTTTGCTGTGATAAAAAATAAAAATTAAGTTAAAAATACCAACAAGAAGTAATGAGACATAAACTTAAAGGGCTTTTTCCTCGCACATTCCATTCTAATTTACAACCTAGAACACCACTTCCAGTAAGGCTCTGTTGCCCTAGTAACCAGATTTGGTAAAGGAGAAATGCTGCCGCCTTGTGGCCGATTCCCGCAAGAGCAGCTTTTAACCCACAGCTAATGGTCACTTACCATTCAAAAGGACTCAGGGCTGTAAAGGACACCTGCCCTCAAAATTGTGCTGAGGTAGGGAAAGGATAAAAAAAAATTCAAAACAGGCAACATTTTCAAGAAGATACTATGAAGAGGTAAGTTTTACTCACTCTCTTTTTAAAGAAAGGAAAACGGATAAAAGCTCAGCCTCAGGAAGTATTAGACTCATGCAATCTAATCTACAAAAGGTTTTCAACTCGCACCAGTCGACTGACCATTGGCAAAAAGTCTACAAACAATAAATGCTGAAGAGGTTTCAGAGAACTGTGTACCCTCTAGCTGCTGGTGAGATGTAAAAGGGTTAAACGCTAATAATGAGAACAGAAAGGAGCTGCGTTTAAAAGGAAAAATTGAGGTATCATTCAATCCAGCAGGTGCACCAATGGGCCTCTCACCTGAGAAGACCAGAATGAAGAAGACCCGGGCTGCAAAAGCTGCACTGCAGCCTTATTCACAATAGACAAGACAGTGAAGCAACCAAAATGTCCATCAACAGATGAAAGGATAAAGAAGAAGTGGTCCATGTACACAATGAAAACTAGCCATGGAAAACAATGAAACAGTGCTCTTTGAGGCACCATAGATGATCTTAGAGATAATCACAGAACATGAGGTAAGTCGGAAAGTAAAAGTCCTATATCCTATGATATCACTTATAGGCGTTATCTAATAACAGACACAAATGAACATATTTCCACAGAGAAAGTCAATCACAGACATATTAAAAAAAAAAAAAAACTATGCTTATCTAAAAGGAAAGGTGGGGGAAATGGATAAATGAAGATTAGTCTTACCATATGTATACAAATACACATGATATACATATATCAAAAAGACCGACCATATAGCAAGGAAGGTTTACGGAACACTCTGTAATAATTTACACGGGAAGAGGATCTCTACATAAATAGGTATATAGAATATGGAGATGAACCAGAGTGTGTACACCTTGGACAAGCAACATTCTAACCATTACCCCAACTGAAAAAATTAAAACAACGAACTAGGAGTAATGAGACATAAACTTATGGGGGGTTTTCCTGGCACATTCCATTCAAATTTACAACCTAGGCAAACGACTTCCAGAACGGCTCTGCTGCCCTAGTACCCAGATTTGGGAATGGAGAAATGCTGCATCCTTGTGGCCGTTTCCCACAACAGCAGCTTTAAACCCACTGCAAAAGGTCACTAAATATTCACCAACTGCAGGTCTGTAAATGACACCGGCCCTCCAAAAAATGCTGAGGTCGAAAATCGACCAAAAATTTCTAGAGTGCAACCTCCCAAAAGGAAAATTGGAAGAGGTATATTATACTAACCCTTTTTTGCTTTTTTCTTTTAACAGAAAAGAAAAGGCCGTGGAGAAATGATGAATTGTAGGAATTTTTACAGACATGTAAACCCAAATTACAAAAACCTATCAGCTCACACCAGTCAGAATGGCCATCAACAAAAATGCTGCAAACAATAAATGCTGACGTGATTGTGGAGAAATGCATACCCTCGATTCTAAGGGGGACATGGTAAGAGCCACTAATGAAAACACAATTGAGGTGCCTTGAAAAGGTAAACGTTGAGCTACCATACCAGTCAATCAATCATACCCACTGCTGGGTCTATCACCTGAGAAAATGAAAATCAAAAATCACAGGCTGGCAATCCTGCACTCCAGCAATACTTACCAGAGGCAACACTTGGAAGCAACGAAAATGTCCATCAACAGAGGAATGCACCAAGAAGAAGTGGTCCATGCACACAATGGAATATTAGCCATGGAAAACAATGAAGCACTGCTCTTTGAGGCACCGTACATGAGCCTGGAGATAATCACAAAACATGAAGTAGGTCGGAAGGCAAAACACCTATATCCTATATTGTCACTTATGGCATTATCTAATAACTGACACAGATGAACATATTTCCAAAGAGAAAGACACTCACAGGCTTAGAAAACAAACTATCCTCATCTGAAAGGAAAGGAGGGGGGAAATTGAGAAATGAAGATTAGTGTTACTATACATATACACATACATATTATATACATGTATCAAAGAGACCGAACATATAGCAAGGGAGGTCGACGGAACACTGTAATATTTTACATGGGAAGAGGATCTGTACATTAATAGACAGACATAATGTACAAATGAACCAGATTGTGTACACCTAGGACAAACAATATTCTAAACTTTACCCAGATTAAAAAAAAATTTAAAAACCAAGAAGAAGTAATGAGACATAAACTTATGGGGATTTCTCCTGGCAAATTCCATTCTAATTTGCAACCTAGGACAATGACTTCCAGAAAGGCTCTGCTGCCCTAGTACCCAGATTGGGGAATGGAGAAGTGCTACCTCCTTGTGGCCGTTTCCCACAACAGCAGCTTTGAACCCACTGCAAAAGGTCACTAAATTTTCACCAACTAGCAGTTCTGTAAATGGCACCTGCCCTCCAGAAAATTTCTGGGGTCAAAAATCGACCAAAAAATTCAGAAGAGGGCAACCTTCGAAGAAGACAATTTCAAGAGCTATATTGTACTCACGGTTTTTTCTTTTAAGAGAAAAGAAAAAAGCATAGGAATATGACGAATTTTAAAAATTTTAATGACATGCCTACCCATATTACAAAAACCTATCAGCTCACAGCAGTCAGAATAGCCATTAGGAAAAATGCTGCAAAAAACAAATGGTGAAGGGAGTGTGGAGAAATGCGTACCCTCGGTTGTAAGGGGGGGCATGTAAAGAGCCACTAATGAAAACACAGTGTAGGTGCTTTGGAAAGGGAAACATTGAGCTACCAGTCAATCAATCACAACCACTGCTTGGCCTAGCACCTGCAAAAATGAGAATCCAAAAGTCACAGGCTGGCACACCTGTACGCCAGCAAGATTTACCATAGCCAGCACTTGGAAGCAATGAAAATGTCCATCAACCGAGGAATGCACCAAGAAGAAGTGGTCCACGTACACAATGGAATATTACTCTAATAATAAATATAAACTCAATTTAAAAACAAACAAAAGCAAGGAGACATCAACATTTGTGGGTTTATCCGGGCACATTGCACTCTAATTTATAACCGAAGAACACCACCGGCCGGTAGGTCTGTTTCCCTAGTACCAGCAAGGGGAACGTAGAAAGGCTGCCGCTCTTTGGCCGATACCTGCAAAAGCAGGTTTAAAGCCTGAGCTAATGGTTACTTCATACGAACAAGTACTGCAGGGCTGTAAATGAAACCTGCCCTCAAAATGTCTTGAGGGAGATAATGGTCAAAATATTGCAAGTGGTGACACATACTTTAAGAAAACACTTTGAAGAAATAAGCTCTAATCACAGCTGGAAAAATAAAAAGCACATGTCTTAAAGCTCAATTTCTACGCATTATGAGACACATGCAAATTCAACCACAAAGAGGTATCAGCTCACACCACTCAGAATAACCATCAGCAGAAACTACAAAGAATAAATGCTGAAGGTGCTGGGAAGAAATACATACCCTCCACTTTAAGTGGGACGTAACCTGGAAAGAGCCACTAAGGAGAACAGAACAGAGGTGCCTTTAAAAGGTCAACATTGAGCTACCATATGATCCAGCGGACCTATTCCTGGACCTCTAAACTAAGAAGACAGAATTGGAAGGACACAGGCACGCAAATCTGCATTGCATAGTATTACAATAGCCAAGATATGGAAGTAACCAAAAGGTCCACCGACAGATGGGTGGACAAAGAAGAACTGCTACCTGTACAGATGGAATATGAGCTAGTGAAAAAATGAAACAATGCCATTTGCAGCACCATAGATGAGTCTAGAAGTAATCACGCAATTTGGAGCAAGTGAGAAAGAGAAAGACACATATCCTATCATATCACATATAGGGGTTACCTAAAAAATGATGCAAACAAAGATATTTCCACAGAGAAACACTATCATAGATTCATTAAAAAAACTTATGGTTCACCAAATAGAAAGGTGTGAGGATTGGATACCTTACCATATTGAGGTTAACAGAGAGATACAAACACATGTGAAATATATAATCACCAAAGACCTACGCAATACCAAGAGAAGACTACTCAACATTGTGTCATAACCTACATGGGAAAAGGATCCGAAGAAGAATAGATATATGTATATGTGTGAAAGAACCACATCTTGCACACCGAGAACAAACAAAACATTGTAATCAAGTTTGCTGTGATAAAAAATAACAATTAAGTTAAAAATACCAACAAGAAGTAATGAGACATAAACTTAAAGGGCTTTTTCCTCGCACATTCCATTCTAATTTACAACCTAGAACACCACTTCCAGTAAGGCTCTGTTGCCCTAGTAACCAGATTTGGTAAAGGAGAAATGCTGCCGCCTTGTGGCCGATTCCCGCAAGAGCAGCTTTTAACCCACAGCTAATGGTCACTTACCATTCACAAGGACTCAGGGCTGTAAAGGACACCTGCCCTCAAAATTGTGCTGAGGTAGGGAAAGGATAAAAAAAAATTCAAAACAGGCAACATTTTCAAGAAGATACTATGAAGAGGTAAGTTTTACTCACTCACTTTTTAAAGAAAGGAAAACGGATAAAAGCTCAGCCTCAGGAAGTATTAGACTCATGCAATCTAATCTACAAAAGGTTTTCAACTCGCACCAGTCGACTGACCATTGGCAAAAAGTCTACAAACAATAAATGCTGAAGAGGTTTCAGAGAACTGTGTACCCTCTAGCTGCTGGTGAGATGTAAAAGGGTTAAACGCTAATAATGAGAACAGAAAGGAGCTGCGTTTAAAAGGAAAAATTGAGGTATCATTCAATCCAGCAGGTGCACCAATGGGCCTCTCACCTGAGAAGACCAGAATGAAGAAGACCCGGGCTGCAAAAGCTGCACTGCAGCCTTATTCACAATAGACAAGACAGTGAAGCAACCAAAATGTCCATCAACAGATGAAAGGATAAAGAAGAAGTGGTCCATGTACACAATGAAAACTAGCCATGGAAAACAATGAAACAGTGCTCTTTGAGGCACCATAGATGATCTTAGAGATAATCACAGAACATGAGGTAAGTCGGAAAGTAAAAGTCCTATATCCTATGATATCACTTATAGGCGTTATCTAATAACTGACACAAATGAACATATTTCCACAGAGAAAGTCAATCACAGACTTATTAAAAAAAAAAACTATGCTTATCTAAAAGGAAAGGTGGGGGAAATGGATAAATGAAGATTAGTCTTAGCATATGTATACAAATACATATGATATACATATATTAAAAAGACCGACCATATAGCAAGGAAGGTTTACGGAACACTCTGTAATAATTTACACGGGGAGAGGATCTCTACATAAATAGGTATATAGAATATGGAGATGAACCAGAGTGTGTACACCTTGGACAAGCAACATTCTAACCATTACCGCAACTGAAAAAATTAAAACAACGAACTAGCAGTAATGAGACATAAACTTATGGGGGGTTTTCCTGGCACATTCCATTCAAATTTACAACCTAGGCAAACGACTTCCAGAACGGCTCTGCTGCCCTAGTACCCAGATTTGGGAATGGAGAAATGCTGCATCCTTGTGGCCGTTTCCCACAACAGCAGCTTTAAACCCACTGCAAAAGGTCACTAAATATTCACCAACTGCAGGTCTGTAAATGACACCGGCCCTCCAAAAAATGCTGAGGTCGAAAATCGACCAAAAATTTCTAGAGTGCAACCTCCCAAAAGGAAAATTGGAAGAGGTATATTATACTAACCCTTTTTTGCTTTTTTCTTTTAACAGAAAAGAAAAGGCCGTGGAGAAATGATGAATTGTAGGAATTTTTACAGACATGTAAACCCAAATTACAAAAACCTATCAGCTCACACCACTCAGAATGGCCATCAACAAAAATGCTGCAAACAATAAATGCTGACGTGATTGTGGAGAAATGCATACCCTCGATTCTAAGGGGGACATGGTAAGAGCCACTAATGAAAACACAATTGAGGTGCCTTGAAAAGGTAAACGTTGAGCTACCATACCAGTCAATCAATCATACCCACTGCTGGGTCTATCACCTGAGAAAATGAAAATCAAAAATCACAGGCTGGCAATCCTGCACTCCAGCAATACTTACCAGAGGCAACACTTGGAAGCAACGAAAATGTCCATCAACAGAGGAATGCACCAAGAAGAAGTGGTCCATGCACACAATGGAATATTAGCCATGGAAAACATTGAAGCACTGCTCTTTGAGGCACCGTACATGAGCCTGGAGATAATCACAAAACATGAAGTAGGTCGGAAGGTAAAACACCTATATCCTATATTGTCACTTATGGCATTATCTAATAACTGACACAGATGAACATATTTCCAAAGAGAAAGACACTCACAGGCTTAGAAAACAAACTATCCTCATCTGAAAGGAAAGGAGGGGGGAAATTGAGAAATGAAGATTAGTGTTACTATACATATACACATACATATTATATACATGTATCAAAGAGACCGAACATATAGCAAGGGAGGTCGACGGAACACTGTAATATTTTACATGGGAAGAGGATCTGTACATTAATAGACAGACATAATGTACAAATGAACCAGATTGTGTACACCTAGGACAAACAATATTCTAAACTTTACCCAGATTAAAAAAAAATTTAAAAACCAAGAAGAAGTAATGAGACATAAACTTATGGGGATTTCTCCTGGCAAATTCCATTCTAATTTGCAACCTAGGACAATGACTTCCAGAAAGGCTCTGCTGCCCTAGTACCCAGATTGGGAAATGGAGAAGTGCTACCTCCTTGTGGCCGTTTCCCACAACAGCAGCTTTGAACCCACTGCAAAAGGTCACTAAATTTTCACCAACTACCAGTTCTGTAAATGGCACCTGCCCTCCAGAAAATTTCTGGGGTCAAAAATCGACCAAAAAATTCAGAAGAGGGCAACCTTCGAAGAAGACAATTTCAAGAGCTATATTGTACTCACGGTTTTTTCTTTTAAGAGAAAAGAAAAAAGCATAGGAATATGACGAATTTTAAAAATTTTAATGACATGCATACCCATATTACAAAAACCTATCAGCTCACAGCAGTCAGAATGGCCATTAGGAAAAATGCTGCAAAAAACAAATGGTGAAGGGAGTGTGGAGAAATGCGTACCCTCGGTTGTAAGGGGGGGCATGTAAAGAGCCACTAATGAAAACACAGTGTAGGTGCTTTGGAAAGGGAAACATTGAGCTACCAGTCAATCAATCACAACCACTGCTTGGCCTAGCACCTGCAAAAATGAGAATCCAAAAGTCACAGGCTGGCACACCTGTACGCCAGCAAGATTTACCATAGCCAGCACTTGGAAGCAATGAAAATGTCCATCAACCGAGGAATGCACCAAGAAGAAGTGGTCCACGTACACAATGGAATATTACTCTAATAATAAATATAAACTCAATTTAAAAACAAACAAAAGCAAGGAGACATCAACATTTGTGGGTTTATCCGGGCACATTGCACTCTAATTTATAACTGAAGAACACCACCGGCCGGTAGGTCTGTTTCCCTAGTACCAGCAAGGGGAACGTAGAAAGGCTGCCGCTCTTTGGCCGATACCTGCAAAAGCAGGTTTAAAGCCTGAGCTAATGGTCACTTCATACGAACAAGTACTGCAGGGCTGTAAATGAAACCTGCCCTCAAAATGTCTTGAGGGAGATAATGGCCAAAATATTGCAAGTGGTGACACATACTTTAAGGAAACACTTTGAAGAAATAAGCTCTAATCACAGCTGGAAAAATAAAAAGCACATGTCTTAAAGCTCAATTTCTACGCATTATGAGACACATGCAAATTCAACCACAAAGAGGTATCAGCTCACACCACTCAGAATAACCATCAGCAGAAACTACAAAGAATAAATGCTGAAGGTGCTGGGAAGAAATACATACCCTCCACTTTAAGGGGGACGTAACCTGGAAAGAGCCACTAAGGAGAACAGGACAGAGGTGCCTTTAAAAGGTCAACATTGAGCTACCATATGATCCAGCGGACCTATTCCTGGACCTCTAAACTAAGAAGACAGAATTGGAAGGACACAGGCACGCAAATCTGCATTGCATAGTATTACAATAGCCAAGATATGGAAGTAACCAAAAGGTCCACCGAAAGATGGGTGGACAAAGAAGAACTGCTACCTGTACAGATGGAATATGAGCTAGTGAAAAAATGAAACAATGCCATTTGCAGCACCATAGATGAGTCTAGAAGTAATCACGCAATTTGGAGCAAGTGAGAAAGAGAAAGACACATATCCTATCATATCACATATAGGGGTTACCTAAAAAATGATACAAACAAAGATATTTCCACAGAGAAACACTATCATAGATTCATTTAAAAAAACTTATGGTTCACCAAATAGAAAGGTGTGAGGATTGGATACCTTACCATATTGAGGTTAACAGAGAGATACAAACACATGTGAAATATATAATCACCAAAGACCTACGCAATACCAAGAGAAGACTACTCAACATTGTGTCATAACCTACATGGGAAAAGGATCCGAAGAAGAATAGATATATGTATATGTGTGAAAGAACCACATCTTGCACACCGAGAACAAACAAAACATTGTAATCAAGTTTGCTGTGATAAAAAATAACAATTAAGTTAAAAATACCAACAAGAAGTAATGAGACATAAACTTAAAGGGCTTTTTCCTCGCACATTCCATTCTAATTTACAACCTAGAACACCACTTCCAGTAAGGCTCTGTTGCCCTAGTAACCAGATTTGGTAAAGGAGAAATGCTGCCGCCTTGTGGCCGATTCCCGCAAGAGCAGCTTTTAACCCACAGCTAATGGTCACTTACCATTCACAAGGACTCAGGGCTGTAAAGGACACCTGCCCTCAAAATTGTGCTGAGGTAGGGAAAGGATAAAAAAAAATTCAAAACAGGCAACATTTTCAAGAAGATACTATGAAGAGGTAAGTTTTACTCACTCTCTTTTTAAAGAAAGGAAAACGGATAAAAGCTCAGCCTCAGGAAGTATTAGACTCATGCAATCTAATCTACAAAAGGTTTTCAACTCGCACCAGTCGACTGACCATTGGCAAAAAGTCTACAAACAATAAATGCTGAAGAGGTTTCAGAGAACTGTGTACCCTCTAGCTGCTGGTGAGATGTAAAAGGGTTAAACGCTAATAATGAGAAGAGAAAGGAGCTGCGTTTAAAAGGAAAAATTGAGGTATCATTCAATCCAGCAGGTGCACCAATGGGTCTCTCACCTGAGAAGACCAGAATGAAGAAGACCCGGGCTGCAAAAGCTGCACTGCAGCCTTATTCACAATAGACAAGACAGTGAAGCAACCAAAATGTCCATCAACAGATGAAAGGATAAAGAAGAAGTGGTCCATGTACACAATGAAAACTAGCCATGGAAAACAATGAAACAGTGCTCTTTGAGGCACCATAGATGATCTTAGAGATAATCACAGAACATGAGGTAAGTCGGAAAGTAAAAGTCCTATATCCTATGATATCACTTATAGGCGTTATCTAATAACAGACACAAATGAACATATTTCCACAGAGAAAGTCAATCACAGACTTATTAAAAAAAAAAACTATGCTTATCTAAAAGGAAAGGTGGGGGAAATGGATAAATGAAGATTAGTCTTACCATATGTATACAAATACATATGATATACATATATCAAAAAGACCGACCATATAGCAAGGAAGGTTTACGGAACACTCTGTAATAATTTACACGGGAAGAGGATCTCTACATAAATAGGTATATAGAATATGGAGATGAACCAGAGTGTGTACACCTTGGACAAGCAACATTCTAACCATTACCCCAACTGAAAAAATTAAAACAACGAACTAGGAGTAATGAGACATAAACTTATGGGGGGTTTTCCTGGCACATTCCATTCAAATTTACAACCTAGGCAAACGACTTCCAGAACGGCTCTGCTGCCCTAGTACCCAGATTTGGGAATGGAGAAATGCTGCATCCTTGTGGCCGTTTCCCACAACAGCAGCTTTAAACCCACTGCAAAAGGTCTCTAAATATTCACCAACTGCAGGTCTGTAAATGACACCGGCCCTCCAAAAAATGCTGAGGTCGAAAATCGACCAAAAATTTCTAGAGTGCAACCTCCCAAAAGGAAAATTGGAAGAGGTATATTATACTAACCCTTTTTTGCTTTTTTCTTTTAACAGAAAAGAAAAGGCCGTGGAGAAATGATGAATTGTAGGAATTTTTACAGACATGTAAACCCAAATTACAAAAACCTATCAGCTCACACCACTCAGAATGGCCATCAACAAAAATGCTGCAAACAATAAATGCTGACGTGATTGTGGAGAAATGCATACCCTCGATTCTAAGGGGGACATGGTAAGAGCCACTAATGAAAACACAATTGAGGTGCCTTGAAAAGGTAAACGTTGAGCTACCATACCAGTCAATCAATCATACCCACTGCTGGGTCTATCACCTGAGAAAATGAAAATCAAAAATCACAGGCTGGCAATCCTGCACTCCAGCAATACTTACCAGAGGCAACACTTGGAAGCAACGAAAATGTCCATCAACAGAGGAATGCACCAAGAAGAAGTGGTCCATGCACACAATGGAATATTAGCCATGGAAAACATTGAAGCACTGCTCTTTGAGGCACCGTACATGAGCCTGGAGATAATCACAAAACATGAAGTAGGTCGGAAGGCAAAACACCTATATCCTATATTGTCACTTATGGCATTATCTAATAACTGACACAGATGAACATATTTCCAAAGAGAAAGACACTCACAGGCTTAGAAAACAAACTATCCTCATCTGAAAGGAAAGGAGGGGGGAAATTGAGAAATGAAGATTTGTGTTACTATACATATACACATACATATTATATACATGTATCAAAGAGACCGAACATATAGCAAGGGAGGTCGACGGAACACTGTAATATTTTACATGGGAAGAGGATCTGTACATTAATAGACAGACATAATGTACAAATGAACCAGATTGTGTACACCTAGGACAAACAATATTCTAAACTTTACCCAGATTAAAAAAAAATTTAAAAACCAAGAAGAAGTAATGAGACATAAACTTATGGGGATTTCTCCTGGCAAATTCCATTCTAATTTGCAACCTAGGACAATGACTTCCAGAAAGGCTCTGCTGCCCTAGTACCCAGATTGGGGAATGGAGAAGTGCTACCTCCTTGTGGCCGTTTCCCACAACAGCAGCTTTGAACCCACTGCAAAAGGTCACTAAATTTTCACCAACTAGCAGTTCTGTAAATGGCACCTGCCCTCCAGAAAATTTCTGGGGTCAAAAATCGACCAAAAAATTCAGAAGAGGGCAACCTTCGAAGAAGACAATTTCAAGAGCTATATTGTACTCACGGTTTTTTCTTTTAAGAGAAAAGAAAAAAGCATAGGAATATGACGAATTTTAAAAATTTTAATGACATGCATACCCATATTACAAAAACCTATCAGCTCACAGCAGTCAGAATAGCCATTAGGAAAAATGCTGCAAAAAACAAATGGTGAAGGGAGTGTGGAGAAATGCGTACCCTCGGTTGTAAGGGGGGGCATGTAAAGAGCCACTAATGAAAACACAGTGTAGGTGCTTTGGAAAGGGAAACATTGAGCTACCAGTCAATCAATCACAACTACTGCTTGGCCTAGCACCTGAAAAAATGAGAATCCAAAAGTCACAGGCTGGCACACCTGTACGCCAGCAAGATTTACCATAGCCAGCACTTGGAAGCAATGAAAATGTCCATCAACCGAGGAATGCACCAAGAAGGAGTGGTCCACGTACACAATGGAATATTACTCTAATAATAAATATAAACTCAATTTAAAAACAAACAAAAGCAAGGAGACATCAACATTTGTGGGTTTATCCGGGCACATTGCACTCTAATTTATAACCGAAGAACACCACCGGCCGGTAGGTCTGTTTCCCTAGTACCAGCAAGGGGAACGTAGAAAGGCTGCCGCTCTTTGGCCGATACCTGCAAAAGCAGGTTTAAAGCCTGAGCTAATGGTCACTTCATACGAACAAGTACTGCAGGGCTGTAAATGAAACCTGCCCTCAAAATGTCTTGAGGGAGATAATGGCCAAAATATTGCAAGTGGTGACACATACTTTAAGAAAACACTTTGAAGAAATAAGCTCTAATCACAGCTGGAAAAATAAAAAGCACATGTCTTAAAGCTCAATTTCTACGCATTATGAGACACATGCAAATTCAACCACAAAGAGGTATCAGCTCACACCACTCAGAATAACCATCAGCAGAAACTACAAAGAATAAATGCTGAAGGTGCTGGGAAGAAATACATACCCTCCACTTTAAGGGGGACGTAACCTGGAAAGAGCCACTAAGGAGAACAGGACAGAGGTGCCTTTAAAAGGTCAACATTGAGCTACCATATGATCCAGCGGACCTATTCCTGGACCTCTAAACTAAGAAGACAGAATTGGAAGGACACAGGCACGCAAATCTGCATTGCATAGTATTACAATAGCCAAGATATGGAAGTAACCAAAAGGTCCACCGAAAGATGGGTGGACAAAGAAGAACTGCTACCTGTACAGATGGAATATGAGCTAGTGAAAAAATGAAACAATGCCATTTGCAGCACCATAGATGAGTCTAGAAGTAATCACGCAATTTGGAGCAAGTGAGAAAGAGAAAGACACATATCCTATCATATCACATATAGGGGTTACCTAAAAAATGATACAAACAAAGATATTTCCACAGAGAAACACTATCATAGATTCATTTAAAAAAACTTATGGTTCACCAAATAGAAAGGTGTGAGGATTGGATACCTTACCATATTGAGGTTAACAGAGAGATACAAACACATGTGAAATATATAATCACCAAAGACCTACGCAATACCAAGAGAAGACTACTCAACATTGTGTCATAACCTACATGGGAAAAGGATCCGAAGAAGAATAGATATATGTATATGTGTGAAAGAACCACATCTTGCACACCGAGAACAAACAAAACATTGTAATCAAGTTTGCTGTGATAAAAAATAACAATTAAGTTAAAAATACCAACAAGAAGTAATGAGACATAAACTTAAAGGGCTTTTTCCTCGCACATTCCATTCTAATTTACAACCTAGAACACCACTTCCAGTAAGGCTCTGTTGCCCTAGTAACCAGATTTGGTAAAGGAGAAATGCTGCCGCCTTGTGGCCGATTCCCGCAAGAGCAGCTTTTAACCCACAGCTAATGGTCACTTACCATTCACAAGGACTCAGGGCTGTAAAGGACACCTGCCCTCAAAATTGTGCTGAGGTAGGGAAAGGATAAAAAAAAATTCAAAACAGGCAACATTTTCAAGAAGATACTATGAAGAGGTAAGTTTTACTCACTCTCTTTTTAAAGAAAGGAAAACGGATAAAAGCTCAGCCTCAGGAAGTATTAGACTCATGCAATCTAATCTACAAAAGGTTTTCAACTCGCACCAGTCGACTGACCATTGGCAAAAAGTCTACAAACAATAAATGCTGAAGAGGTTTCAGAGAACTGTGTACCCTCTAGCTGCTGGTGAGATGTAAAAGGGTTAAACGCTAATAATGAGAAGAGAAAGGAGCTGCGTTTAAAAGGAAAAATTGAGGTATCATTCAATCCAGCAGGTGCACCAATGGGTCTCTCACCTGAGAAGACCAGAATGAAGAAGACCCGGGCTGCAAAAGCTGCACTGCAGCCTTATTCACAATAGACAAGACAGTGAAGCAACCAAAATGTCCATCAACAGATGAAAGGATAAAGAAGAAGTGGTCCATGTACACAATGAAAACTAGCCATGGAAAACAATGAAACAGTGCTCTTTGAGGCACCATAGATGATCTTAGAGATAATCACAGAACATGAGGTAAGTCGGAAAGTAAAAGTCCTATATCCTATGATATCACTTATAGGCGTTATCTAATAACAGACACAAATGAACATATTTCCACAGAGAAAGTCAATCACAGACTTATTAAAAAAAAAAAAACTATGCTTATCTAAAAGGAAAGGTGGGGGAAATGGATAAATGAAGATTAGTCTTACCATATGTATACAAATACATATGATATACATATATCAAAAAGACCGACCATATAGCAAGGAAGGTTTACGGAACACTCTGTAATAATTTACACGGGAAGAGGATCTCTACATAAATAGGTATATAGAATATGGAGATGAACCAGAGTGTGTACACCTTGGACAAGCAACATTCTAACCATTACCCCAACTGAAAAAATTAAAACAACGAACTAGGAGTAATGAGACATAAACTTATGGGGGGTTTTCCTGGCACATTCCATTCAAATTTACAACCTAGGCAAACGACTTCCAGAACGGCTCTGCTGCCCTAGTACCCAGATTTGGGAATGGAGAAATGCTGCATCCTTGTGGCCGTTTCCCACAACAGCAGCTTTAAACCCACTGCAAAAGGTCTCTAAATATTCACCAACTGCAGGTCTGTAAATGACACCGGCCCTCCAAAAAATGCTGAGGTCGAAAATCGACCAAAAATTTCTAGAGTGCAACCTCCCAAAAGGAAAATTGGAAGAGGTATATTATACTAACCCTTTTTTGCTTTTTTCTTTTAACAGAAAAGAAAAGGCCGTGGAGAAATGATGAATTGTAGGAATTTTTACAGACATGTAAACCCAAATTACAAAAACCTATCAGCTCACACCACTCAGAATGGCCATCAACAAAAATGCTGCAAACAATAAATGCTGACGTGATTGTGGAGAAATGCATACCCTCGATTCTAAGGGGGACATGGTAAGAGCCACTAATGAAAACACAATTGAGGTGCCTTGAAAAGGTAAACGTTGAGCTACCATACCAGTCAATCAATCATACCCACTGCTGGGTCTATCACCTGAGAAAATGAAAATCAAAAATCACAGGCTGGCAATCCTGCACTCCAGCAATACTTACCAGAGGCAACACTTGGAAGCAACGAAAATGTCCATCAACAGAGGAATGCACCAAGAAGAAGTGGTCCATGCACACAATGGAATATTAGCCATGGAAAACATTGAAGCACTGCTCTTTGAGGCACCGTACATGAGCCTGGAGATAATCACAAAACATGAAGTAGGTCGGAAGGCAAAACACCTATATCCTATATTGTCACTTATGGCATTATCTAATAACTGACACAGATGAACATATTTCCAAAGAGAAAGACACTCACAGGCTTAGAAAACAAACTATCCTCATCTGAAAGGAAAGGAGGGGGGAAATTGAGAAATGAAGATTTGTGTTACTATACATATACACATACATATTATATACATGTATCAAAGAGACCGAACATATAGCAAGGGAGGTCGACGGAACACTGTAATATTTTACATGGGAAGAGGATCTGTTCATTAATAGACAGACATAATGTACAAATGAACCAGATTGTGTACACCTAGGACAAACAATATTCTAAACTTTACCCAGATTAAAAAAAAATTTAAAAACCAAGAAGAAGTAATGAGACATAAACTTATGGGGATTTCTCCTGGCAAATTCCATTCTAATTTGCAACCTAGGACAATGACTTCCAGAAAGGCTCTGCTGCCCTAGTACCCAGATTGGGGAATGGAGAAGTGCTACCTCCTTGTGGCCGTTTCCCACAACAGCAGCTTTGAACCCACTGCAAAAGGTCACTAAATTTTCACCAACTACCAGTTCTGTAAATGGCACCTGCCCTCCAGAAAATTTCTGGGGTCAAAAATCGACCAAAAAATTCAGAAGAGGGCAACCTTCGAAGAAGACAATTTCAAGAGCTATATTGTACTCACGGTTTTTTCTTTTAAGAGAAAAGAAAAAAGCATAGGAATATGACGAATTTTAAAAATTTTAATGACATGCATACCCATATTACAAAAACCTATCAGCTCACAGCAGTCAGAATAGCCATTAGGAAAAATGCTGCAAAAAACAAATGGTGAAGGGAGTGTGGAGAAATGCGTACCCTCGGTTGTAAGGGGGGGCATGTAAAGAGCCACTAATGAAAACACAGTGTAGGTGCTTTGGAAAGGGAAACATTGAGCTACCAGTCAATCAATCACAACTACTGCTTGGCCTAGCACCTGAAAAAATGAGAATCCAAAAGTCACAGGCTGGCACACCTGTACGCCAGCAAGATTTACCATAGCCAGCACTTGGAAGCAATGAAAATGTCCATCAACCGAGGAATGCACCAAGAAGGAGTGGTCCACGTACACAATGGAATATTACTCTAATAATAAATATAAACTCAATTTAAAAACAAACAAAAGCAAGGAGACATCAACATTTGTGGGTTTATCCGGGCACATTGCACTCTAATTTATAACCGAAGAACACCACCGGCCGGTAGGTCTGTTTCCCTAGTACCAGCAAGGGGAACGTAGAAAGGCTGCCGCTCTTTGGCCGATACCTGCAAAAGCAGGTTTAAAGCCTGAGCTAATGGTCACTTCATACGAACAAGTACTGCAGGGCTGTAAATGAAACCTGCCCTCAAAATGTCTTGAGGGAGATAATGGCCAAAATATTGCAAGTGGTGACACATACTTTAAGAAAACACTTTGAAGAAATAAGCTCTAATCACAGCTGGAAAAATAAAAAGCACATGTCTTAAAGCTCAATTTCTACGCATTATGAGACACATGCAAATTCAACCACAAAGAGGTATCAGCTCACACCACTCAGAATAACCATCAGCAGAAACTACAAAGAATAAATGCTGAAGGTGCTGGGAAGAAATACATACCCTCCACTTTAAGTGGGACGTAACCTGGAAAGAGCCACTAAGGAGAACAGAACAGAGGTGCCTTTAAAAGGTCAACATTGAGCTACCATAAGATCCAGCGGACCTATTCCTGGAACTCTAAACTAAGAAGACAGAATTGGAAGGACACAGGCACGCAAATCTGCATTGCATAGTATTACAATAGCCAAGATATGGAAGTAACCAAAAGGTCCACCGACAGATGGGTGGACAAAGAAGAACTGCTACCTGTACAGATGGAATATGAGCTAGTGAAAAAATGAAACAATGCCATTTGCAGCACCATAGATGAGTCTAGAAGTAATCACGCAATTTGGAGCAAGTGAGAAAGAGAAAGACACATATCCTATCACATCACATATAGGGGTTACCTAAAAAATGATACAAACAAAGATATTTCCACAGAGAAACACTATCATAGATTCATTAAAAAAACTTATGGTTCACCAAATAGAAAGGTGTGAGGATTGGATACCTTACCATATTGAGGTTAACAGAGAGATACAAACACATGTGAAATATATAATCACCAAAGACCTACGCAATACCAAGAGAAGACTACTCAACATTGTGTCATAACCTACATGGGAAAAGGATCCGAAGAAGAATAGATATATGTATATGTGTGAAAGAACCACATCTTGCACACCGAGAACAAACAAAACATTGTAATCAAGTTTGCTGTGATAAAAAATAAAAATTAAGTTAAAAATACCAACAAGAAGTAATGAGACATAAACTTAAAGGGCTTTTTCCTCGCACATTCCATTCTAATTTACAACCTAGAACACCACTTCCAGTAAGGCTCTGTTGCCCTAGTAACCAGATTTGGTAAAGGAGAAATGCTGCCGCCTTGTGGCCGATTCCCGCAAGAGCAGCTTTTAACCCACAGCTAATGGTCACTTACCATTCAAAAGGACTCAGGGCTGTAAAGGACACCTGCCCTCAAAATTGTGCTGAGGTAGGGAAAGGATAAAAAAAAATTCAAAACAGGCAACATTTTCAAGAAGATACTATGAAGAGGTAAGTTTTACTCACTCTCTTTTTAAAGAAAGGAAAACGGATAAAAGCTCAGCCTCAGGAAGTATTAGACTCATGCAATCTAATCTACAAAAGGTTTTCAACTCGCACCAGTCGACTGACCATTGGCAAAAAGTCTACAAACAATAAATGCTGAAGAGGTTTCAGAGAACTGTGTACCCTCTAGCTGCTGGTGAGATGTAAAAGGGTTAAACGCTAATAATGAGAACAGAAAGGAGCTGCGTTTAAAAGGAAAAATTGAGGTATCATTCAATCCAGCAGGTGCACCAATGGGCCTCTCACCTGAGAAGACCAGAATGAAGAAGACCCGGGCTGCAAAAGCTGCACTGCAGCCTTATTCACAATAGACAAGACAGTGAAGCAACCAAAATGTCCATCAACAGATGAAAGGATAAAGAAGAAGTGGTCCATGTACACAATGAAAACTAGCCATGGAAAACAATGAAACAGTGCTCTTTGAGGCACCATAGATGATCTTAGAGATAATCACAGAACATGAGGTAAGTCGGAAAGTAAAAGTCCTATATCCTATGATATCACTTATAGGCGTTATCTAATAACAGACACAAATGAACATATTTCCACAGAGAAAGTCAATCACAGACATATTAAAAAAAAAAAAAAAACTATGCTTATCTAAAAGGAAAGGTGGGGGAAATGGATAAATGAAGATTAGTCTTACCATATGTATACAAATACACATGATATACATATATCAAAAAGACCGACCATATAGCAAGGAAGGTTTACGGAACACTCTGTAATAATTTACACGGGAAGAGGATCTCTACATAAATAGGTATATAGAATATGGAGATGAACCAGAGTGTGTACACCTTGGACAAGCAACATTCTAACCATTACCCCAACTGAAAAAATTAAAACAACGAACTAGGAGTAATGAGACATAAACTTATGGGGGGTTTTCCTGGCACATTCCATTCAAATTTACAACCTAGGCAAACGACTTCCAGAACGGCTCTGCTGCCCTAGTACCCAGATTTGGGAATGGAGAAATGCTGCATCCTTGTGGCCGTTTCCCACAACAGCAGCTTTAAACCCACTGCAAAAGGTCACTAAATATTCACCAACTGCAGGTCTGTAAATGACACCGGCCCTCCAAAAAATGCTGAGGTCGAAAATCGACCAAAAATTTCTAGAGTGCAACCTCCCAAAAGGAAAATTGGAAGAGGTATATTATACTAACCCTTTTTTGCTTTTTTCTTTTAACAGAAAAGAAAAGGCCGTGGAGAAATGATGAATTGTAGGAATTTTTACAGACATGTAAACCCAAATTACAAAAACCTATCAGCTCACACCAGTCAGAATGGCCATCAACAAAAATGCTGCAAACAATAAATGCTGACGTGATTGTGGAGAAATGCATACCCTCGATTCTAAGGGGGACATGGTAAGAGCCACTAATGAAAACACAATTGAGGTGCCTTGAAAAGGTAAACGTTGAGCTACCATACCAGTCAATCAATCATACCCACTGCTGGGTCTATCACCTGAGAAAATGAAAATCAAAAATCACAGGCTGGCAATCCTGCACTCCAGCAATACTTACCAGAGGCAACACTTGGAAGCAACGAAAATGTCCATCAACAGAGGAATGCACCAAGAAGAAGTGGTCCATGCACACAATGGAATATTAGCCATGGAAAACATTGAAGCACTGCTCTTTGAGGCACCGTACATGAGCCTGGAGATAATCACAAAACATGAAGTAGGTCGGAAGGCAAAACACCTATATCCTATATTGTCACTTATGGCATTATCTAATAACTGACACAGATGAACATATTTCCAAAGAGAAAGACACTCACAGGCTTAGAAAACAAACTATCCTCATCTGAAAGGAAAGGAGGGGGGAAATTGAGAAATGAAGATTAGTGTTACTATACATATACACATACATATTATATACATGTATCAAAGAGACCGAACATATAGCAAGGGAGGTCGACGGAACACTGTAATATTTTACATGGGAAGAGGATCTGTACATTAAGAGACAGACATAATGTACAAATGAACCAGATTGTGTACACCTAGGACAAACAATATTCTAAACTTTACCCAGATTAAAAAAAAATTTAAAAACCAAGAAGAAGTAATGAGACATAAACTTATGGGGATTTCTCCTGGCAAATTCCATTCTAATTTGCAACCTAGGACAATGACTTCCAGAAAGGCTCTGCTGCCCTAGTACCCAGATTGGGGAATGGAGAAGTGCTACCTCCTTGTGGCCGTTTCCCACAACAGCAGCTTTGAACCCACTGCAAAAGGTCACTAAATTTTCACCAACTAGCAGTTCTGTAAATGGCACCTGCCCTCCAGAAAATTTCTGGGGTCAAAAATCGACCAAAAAATTCAGAAGAGGGCAACCTTCGAAGAAGACAATTTCAAGAGCTATATTGTACTCACGGTTTTTTCTTTTAAGAGAAAAGAAAAAAGCATAGGAATATGACGAATTTTAAAAATTTTAATGACATGCCTACCCATATTACAAAAATCTATCAGCTCACAGCAGTCAGAATAGCCATTAGGAAAAATGCTGCAAAAAACAAATGGTGAAGGGAGTGTGGAGAAATGCGTACCCTCGGTTGTAAGGGGGGGCATGTAAAGAGCCACTAATGAAAACACAGTGTAGGTGCTTTGGAAAGGGAAACATTGAGCTACCAGTCAATCAATCACAACCACTGCTTGGCCTAGCACCTGCAAAAATGAGAATCCAAAAGTCACAGGCTGGCACACCTGTACGCCAGCAAGATTTACCATAGCCAGCACTTGGAAGCAATGAAAATGTCCATCAACCGAGGAATGCACCAAGAAGGAGTGGTCCACGTACACAATGGAATATTACTCTAATAATAAATATAAACTCAATTTAAAAACAAACAAAAGCAAGGAGACATCAACATTTGTGGGTTTATCCGGGCACATTGCACTCTAATTTATAACCGAAGAACACCACCGGCCGGTAGGTCTGTTTCCCTAGTACCAGCAAGGGGAACGTAGAAAGGCTGCCGCTCTTTGGCCGATACCTGCAAAAGCAGGTTTAAAGCCTGAGCTAATGGTTACTTCATACGAACAAGTACTGCAGGGCTGTAAATGAAACCTGCCCTCAAAATGTCTTGAGGGAGATAATGGTCAAAATATTGCAAGTGGTGACACATACTTTAAGAAAACACTTTGAAGAAATAAGCTCTAATCACAGCTGGAAAAATAAAAAGCACATGTCTTAAAGCTCAATTTCTACGCATTATGAGACACATGCAAATTCAACCACAAAGAGGTATCAGCTCACACCACTCAGAATAACCATCAGCAGAAACTACAAAGAATAAATGCTGAAGGTGCTGGGAAGAAATACATACCCTCCACTTTAAGTGGGACGTAACCTGGAAAGAGCCACTAAGGAGAACAGAACAGAGGTGCCTTTAAAAGGTCAACATTGAGCTACCATATGATCCAGCGGACCTATTCCTGGACCTCTAAACTAAGAAGACAGAATTGGAAGGACACAGGCACGCAAATCTGCATTGCATAGTATTACAATAGCCAAGATATGGAAGTAACCAAAAGGTCCACCGACAGATGGGTGGACAAAGAAGAACTGCTACCTGTACAGATGGAATATGAGCTAGTGAAAAAATGAAACAATGCCATTTGCAGCACCATAGATGAGTCTAGAAGTAATCACGCAATTTGGAGCAAGTGAGAAAGAGAAAGACACATATCCTATCATATCACATATAGGGGTTACCTAAAAAATGATACAAACAAAGATATTTCCACAGAGAAACACTATCATAGATTCATTAAAAAAACTTATGGTTCACCAAATAGAAAGGTGTGAGGATTGGATACCTTACCATATTGAGGTTAACAGAGAGATACAAACACATGTGAAATATATAATCACCAAAGACCTACGCAATACCAAGAGAAGACTACTCAACATTGTGTCATAACCTACATGGGAAAAGGATCCGAAGAAGAATAGATATATGTATATGTGTGAAAGAACCACATCTTGCACACCGAGAACAAACAAAACATTGTAATCAAGTTTGCTGTGATAAAAAATAACAATTAAGTTAAAAATACCAACAAGAAGTAATGAGACATAAACTTAAAGGGCTTTTTCCTCGCACATTCCATTCTAATTTACAACCTAGAACACCACTTCCAGTAAGGCTCTGTTGCCCTAGTAACCAGATTTGGTAAAGGAGAAATGCTGCCGCCTTGTGGCCGATTCCCGCAAGAGCAGCTTTTAACCCACAGCTAATGGTCACTTACCATTCACAAGGACTCAGGGCTGTAAAGGACACCTGCCCTCAAAATTGTGCTGAGGTAGGGAAAGGATAAAAAAAAATTCAAAACAGGCAACATTTTCAAGAAGATACTATGAAGAGGTAAGTTTTACTCACTCACTTTTTAAAGAAAGGAAAACGGATAAAAGCTCAGCCTCAGGAAGTATTAGACTCATGCAATCTAATCTACAAAAGGTTTTCAACTCGCACCAGTCGACTGACCATTGGCAAAAAGTCTACAAACAATAAATGCTGAAGAGGTTTCAGAGAACTGTGTACCCTCTAGCTGCTGGTGAGATGTAAAAGGGTTAAACGCTAATAATGAGAACAGAAAGGAGCTGCGTTTAAAAGGAAAAATTGAGGTATCATTCAATCCAGCAGGTGCACCAATGGGCCTCTCACCTGAGAAGACCAGAATGAAGAAGACCCGGGCTGCAAAAGCTGCACTGCAGCCTTATTCACAATAGACAAGACAGTGAAGCAACCAAAATGTCCATCAACAGATGAAAGGATAAAGAAGAAGTGGTCCATGTACACAATGAAAACTAGCCATGGAAAACAATGAAACAGTGCTCTTTGAGGCACCATAGATGATCTTAGAGATAATCACAGAACATGAGGTAAGTCGGAAAGTAAAAGTCCTATATCCTATGATATCACTTATAGGCGTTATCTAATAACTGACACAAATGAACATATTTCCACAGAGAAAGTCAATCACAGACTTATTAAAAAAAAAAACTATGCTTATCTAAAAGGAAAGGTGGGGGAAATGGATAAATGAAGATTAGTCTTAGCATATGTATACAAATACATATGATATACATATATCAAAAAGACCGACCATATAGCAAGGAAGGTTTACGGAACACTCTGTAATAATTTACACGGGGAGAGGATCTCTACATAAATAGGTATATAGAATATGGAGATGAACCAGAGTGTGTACACCTTGGACAAGCAACATTCTAACCATTACCGCAACTGAAAAAATTAAAACAACGAACTAGCAGTAATGAGACATAAACTTATGGGGGGTTTTCCTGGCACATTCCATTCAAATTTACAACCTAGGCAAACGACTTCCAGAACGGCTCTGCTGCCCTAGTACCCAGATTTGGGAATGGAGAAATGCTGCATCCTTGTGGCCGTTTCCCACAACAGCAGCTTTAAACCCACTGCAAAAGGTCACTAAATATTCACCAACTGCAGGTCTGTAAATGACACCGGCCCTCCAAAAAATGCTGAGGTCGAAAATCGACCAAAAATTTCTAGAGTGCAACCTCCCAAAAGGAAAATTGGAAGAGGTATATTATACTAACCCTTTTTTGCTTTTTTCTTTTAACAGAAAAGAAAAGGCCGTGGAGAAATGATGAATTGTAGGAATTTTTACAGACATGTAAACCCAAATTACAAAAACCTATCAGCTCACACCAGTCAGAATGGCCATCAACAAAAATGCTGCAAACAATAAATGCTGACGTGATTGTGGAGAAATGCATACCCTCGATTCTAAGGGGGACATGGTAAGAGCCACTAATGAAAACACAATTGAGGTGCCTTGAAAAGGTAAACGTTGAGCTACCATACCAGTCAATCAATCATACCCACTGCTGGGTCTATCACCTGAGAAAATGAAAATCAAAAATCACAGGCTGGCAATCCTGCACTCCAGCAATACTTACCAGAGGCAACACTTGGAAGCAACGAAAATGTCCATCAACAGAGGAATGCACCAAGAAGAAGTGGTCCATGCACACAATGGAATATTAGCCATGGAAAACATTGAAGCACTGCTCTTTGAGGCACCGTACATGAGCCTGGAGATAATCACAAAACATGAAGTAGGTCGGAAGGCAAAACACCTTTATCCTATATTGTCACTTATGGCATTATCTAATAACTGACACAGATGAACATATTTCCAAAGAGAAAGACACTCACAGGCTTAGAAAACAAACTATCCTCATCTGAAAGGAAAGGAGGGGGGAAATTGAGAAATGAAGATTAGTGTTACTATACATATACACATACATATTATATACATGTATCAAAGAGACCGAACATATAGCAAGGGAGGTCGACGGAACACTGTAATATTTTACATGGGAAGAGGATCTGTACATTAAGAGACAGACATAATGTAAAAATGAACCAGATTGTGTACACCTAGGACAAACAATATTCTAAACTTTACCCAGATTAAAAAAAAATTTAAAAACCAAGAAGAAGTAATGAGACATAAACTTATGGGGATTTCTCCTGGCAAATTCCATTCTAATTTGCAACCTAGGACAATGACTTCCAGAAAGGCTCTGCTGCCCTAGTACCCAGATTGGGGAATGGAGAAGTGCTACCTCCTTGTGGCCGTTTCCCACAACAGCAGCTTTGAACCCACTGCAAAAGTCACTAAATTTTCACCAACTTTCAGTTCTGTAAATGGCACCTGCCCTCCAGAAAATTTCTGGGGTCAAAAATCGACCAAAAAATTCAGAAGAGGGCAACCTTCGAAGAAGACAATTTCAAGAGCTATATTGTACTCACGGTTTTTTCTTTTAAGAGAAAAGAAAAAAGCATAGGAATATGACGAATTTTAAAAATTTTAATGACATGCATAACCATATTACAAAAACCTATCAGCTCACAGCAGTCAGAATGGCCATTAGGAAAAATGCTGCAAAAAACAAATGGTGAAGGGAGTGTGGAGAAATGCGTACCCTCGGTTGTAAGGGGGGGCATGTAAAGAGCCACTAATGAAAACACAGTGTAGGTGCTTTGGAAAGGGAAACATTGAGCTACCAGTCAATCAATCACAACCACTGCTTGGCCTAGCACCTGCAAAAATGAGAATCCAAAAGTCACAGGCTGGCACACCTGTACGCCAGCAAGATTTACCATAGCCAGCACTTGGAAGCAATGAAAATGTCCATCAACCGAGGAATGCACCAAGAAGAAGTGGTCCACGTACACAATGGAATATTACTCTAATAATAAATATAAACTCAATTTAAAAACAAACAAAAGCAAGGAGACATCAACATTTGTGGGTTTATCCGGGCACATTGCACTCTAATTTATAACCGAAGAACACCACCGGCCGGTAGGTCTGTTTCCCTAGTACCAGCAAGGGGAACGTAGAAAGGCTGCCGCTCTTTGGCCGATACCTGCAAAAGCAGGTTTAAAGCCTGAGCTAATGGTCACTTCATACGAACAAGTACTGCAGGGCTGTAAATGAAACCTGCCCTCAAAATGTCTTGAGGGAGATAATGGCCAAAATATTGCAAGTGGTGACACATACTTTAAGGAAACACTTTGAAGAAATAAGCTCTAATCACAGCTGGAAAAATAAAAAGCACATGTCTTAAAGCTCAATTTCTACGCATTATGAGACACATGCAAATTCAACCACAAAGAGGTATCAGCTCACACCACTCAGAATAACCATCAGCAGAAACTACAAAGAATAAATGCTGAAGGTGCTGGGAAGAAATACATACCCTCCACTTTAAGGGGGATGTAACCTGGAAAGAGCCACTAAGGAGAACAGGACAGAGGTGCCTTTAAAAGGTCAACATTGAGCTACCATATGATCCAGCGGACCTATTCCTGGACCTCTAAACTAAGAAGACAGAATTGGAAGGACACAGGCACGCAAATCTGCATTGCATAGTATTACAATAGCCAAGATATGGAAGTAACCAAAAGGTCCACCGACAGATGGGTGGACAAAGAAGAACTGCTACCTGTACAGATGGAATATGAGCTAGTGAAAAAATGAAACAATGCCATTTGCAGCACCATAGATGAGTCTAGAAGTAATCACGCAATTTGGAGCAAGTGAGAAAGAGAAAGACACATATCCTATCATATCACATATAGGGGTTACCTAAAAAATGATACAAACAAAGATATTTCCACAGAGAAACACTATCATAGATTCATTTAAAAAAACTTATGGTTCACCAAATAGAAAGGTGTGAGGATTGGATACCTTACCATATTGAGGTTAACAGAGAGATACAAACACATGTGAAATATATAATCACCAAAGACCTACGCAATACCAAGAGAAGACTACTCAACATTGTGTCATAACCTACATGGGAAAAGGATCCGAAGAAGAATAGATATATGTATATGTGTGAAAGAACCACATCTTGCACACCGAGAACAAACAAAACATTGTAATCAAGTTTGCTGTGATAAAAAATAACAATTAAGTTAAAAATACCAACAAGAAGTAATGAGACATAAACTTAAAGGGCTTTTTCCTCGCACATTCCATTCTAATTTACAACCTAGAACACCACTTCCAGTAAGGCTCTGTTGCCCTAGTAACCAGATTTGGTAAAGGAGAAATGCTGCCGCCTTGTGGCCGATTCCCGCAAGAGCAGCTTTTAACCCACAGCTAATGGTCACTTACCATTCACAAGGACTCAGGGCTGTAAAGGACACCTGCCCTCAAAATTGTGCTGAGGTAGGGAAAGGATAAAAAAAAATTCAAAACAGGCAACATTTTCAAGAAGATACTATGAAGAGGTAAGTTTTACTCACTCTCTTTTTAAAGAAAGGAAAACGGATAAAAGCTCAGCCTCAGGAAGTATTAGACTCATGCAATCTAATCTACAAAAGGTTTTCAACTCGCACCAGTCGACTGACCATTGGCAAAAAGTCTACAAACAATAAATGCTGAAGAGGTTTCAGAGAACTGTGTACCCTCTAGCTGCTGGTGAGATGTAAAAGGGTTAAACGCTAATAATGAGAAGAGAAAGGAGCTGCGTTTAAAAGGAAAAATTGAGGTATCATTCAATCCAGCAGGTGCACCAATGGGTCTCTCACCTGAGAAGACCAGAATGAAGAAGACCCGGGCTGCAAAAGCTGCACTGCAGCCTTATTCACAATAGACAAGACAGTGAAGCAACCAAAATGTCCATCAACAGATGAAAGGATAAAGAAGAAGTGGTCCATGTACACAATGAAAACTAGCCATGGAAAACAATGAAACAGTGCTCTTTGAGGCACCATAGATGATCTTAGAGATAATCACAGAACATGAGGTAAGTCGGAAAGTAAAAGTCCTATATCCTATGATATCACTTATAGGCGTTATCTAATAACAGACACAAATGAACATATTTCCACAGAGAAAGTCAATTACAGACTTATTAAAAAAAAAAAAAACTATGCTTATCTAAAAGGAAAGGTGGGGGAAATGGATAAATGAAGATTAGTCTTACCATATGTATACAAATACATATGATATACATATATCAAAAAGACCGACCATATAGCAAGGAAGGTTTACGGAACACTCTGTAATAATTTACACGGGAAGAGGATCTCTACATAAATAGGTATATAGAATATGGAGATGAACCAGAGTGTGTACACCTTGGACAAGCAACATTCTAACCATTACCCCAACTGAAAAAATTAAAACAACGAACTAGGAGTAATGAGACATAAACTTATGGGGGGTTTTCCTGGCACATTCCATTCAAATTTACAACCTAGGCAAACGACTTCCAGAACGGCTCTGCTGCCCTAGTACCCAGATTTGGGAATGGAGAAATGCTGCATCCTTGTGGCCGTTTCCCACAACAGCAGCTTTAAACCCACTGCAAAAGGTCTCTAAATATTCACCAACTGCAGGTCTGTAAATGACACCGGCCCTCCAAAAAATGCTGAGGTCGAAAATCGACCAAAAATTTCTAGAGTGCAACCTCCCAAAAGGAAAATTGGAAGAGGTATATTATACTAACCCTTTTTTGCTTTTTTCTTTTAACAGAAAAGAAAAGGCCGTGGAGAAATGATGAATTGTAGGAATTTTTACAGACATGTAAACCCAAATTACAAAAACCTATCAGCTCACACCACTCAGAATGGCCATCAACAAAAATGCTGCAAACAATAAATGCTGACGTGATTGTGGAGAAATGCATACCCTCGATTCTAAGGGGGACATGGTAAGAGCCACTAATGAAAACACAATTGAGGTGCCTTGAAAAGGTAAACGTTGAGCTACCATACCAGTCAATCAATCATACCCACTGCTGGGTCTATCACCTGAGAAAATGAAAATCAAAAATCACAGGCTGGCAATCCTGCACTCCAGCAATACTTACCAGAGGCAACACTTGGAAGCAACGAAAATGTCCATCAACAGAGGAATGCACCAAGAAGAAGTGGTCCATGCACACAATGGAATATTAGCCATGGAAAACATTGAAGCACTGCTCTTTGAGGCACCGTACATGAGCCTGGAGATAATCACAAAACATGAAGTAGGTCGGAAGGCAAAACACCTATATCCTATATTGTCACTTATGGCATTATCTAATAACTGACACAGATGAACATATTTCCAAAGAGAAAGACACTCACAGGCTTAGAAAACAAACTATCCTCATCTGAAAGGAAAGGAGGGGGGAAATTGAGAAATGAAGATTAGTGTTACTATACATATACACATACATATTATATACATGTATCAAAGAGACCGAACATATAGCAAGGGAGGTCGACGGAACACTGTAATATTTTACATGGGAAGAGGATCTGTACATTAAGAGACAGACATAATGTAAAAATGAACCAGATTGTGTACACCTAGGACAAACAATATTCTAAACTTTACCCAGATTAAAAAAAAATTTAAAAACCAAGAAGAAGTAATGAGACATAAACTTATGGGGATTTCTCCTGGCAAATTCCATTCTAATTTGCAACCTAGGACAATGACTTCCAGAAAGGCTCTGCTGCCCTAGTACCCAGATTGGGGAATGGAGAAGTGCTACCTCCTTGTGGCCGTTTCCCACAACAGCAGCTTTGAACCCACTGCAAAAGTCACTAAATTTTCACCAACTTTCAGTTCTGTAAATGGCACCTGCCCTCCAGAAAATTTCTGGGGTCAAAAATCGACCAAAAAATTCAGAAGAGGGCAACCTTCGAAGAAGACAATTTCAAGAGCTATATTGTACTCACGGTTTTTTCTTTTAAGAGAAAAGAAAAAAGCATAGGAATATGACGAATTTTAAAAATTTTAATGACATGCATAACCATATTACAAAAACCTATCAGCTCACAGCAGTCAGAATGGCCATTAGGAAAAATGCTGCAAAAAACAAATGGTGAAGGGAGTGTGGAGAAATGCGTACCCTCGGTTGTAAGGGGGGGCATGTAAAGAGCCACTAATGAAAACACAGTGTAGGTGCTTTGGAAAGGGAAACATTGAGCTACCAGTCAATCAATCACAACCACTGCTTGGCCTAGCACCTGCAAAAATGAGAATCCAAAAGTCACAGGCTGGCACACCTGTACGCCAGCAAGATTTACCATAGCCAGCACTTGGAAGCAATGAAAATGTCCATCAACCGAGGAATGCACCAAGAAGAAGTGGTCCACGTACACAATGGAATATTACTCTAATAATAAATATAAACTCAATTTAAAAACAAACAAAAGCAAGGAGACATCAACATTTGTGGGTTTATCCGGGCACATTGCACTCTAATTTATAACCGAAGAACACCACCGGCCGGTAGGTCTGTTTCCCTAGTACCAGCAAGGGGAACGTAGAAAGGCTGCCGCTCTTTGGCCGATACCTGCAAAAGCAGGTTTAAAGCCTGAGCTAATGGTCACTTCATACGAACAAGTACTGCAGGGCTGTAAATGAAACCTGCCCTCAAAATGTCTTGAGGGAGATAATGGCCAAAATATTGCAAGTGGTGACACATACTTTAAGGAAACACTTTGAAGAAATAAGCTCTAATCACAGCTGGAAAAATAAAAAGCACATGTCTTAAAGCTCAATTTCTACGCATTATGAGACACATGCAAATTCAACCACAAAGAGGTATCAGCTCACACCACTCAGAATAACCATCAGCAGAAACTACAAAGAATAAATGCTGAAGGTGCTGGGAAGAAATACATACCCTCCACTTTAAGGGGGATGTAACCTGGAAAGAGCCACTAAGGAGAACAGGACAGAGGTGCCTTTAAAAGGTCAACATTGAGCTACCATATGATCCAGCGGACCTATTCCTGGACCTCTAAACTAAGAAGACAGAATTGGAAGGACACAGGCACGCAAATCTGCATTGCATAGTATTACAATAGCCAAGATATGGAAGTAACCAAAAGGTCCACCGACAGATGGGTGGACAAAGAAGAACTGCTACCTGTACAGATGGAATATGAGCTAGTGAAAAAATGAAACAATGCCATTTGCAGCACCATAGATGAGTCTAGAAGTAATCACGCAATTTGGAGCAAGTGAGAAAGAGAAAGACACATATCCTATCATATCACATATAGGGGTTACCTAAAAAATGATACAAACAAAGATATTTCCACAGAGAAACACTATCATAGATTCATTTAAAAAAACTTATGGTTCACCAAATAGAAAGGTGTGAGGATTGGATACCTTACCATATTGAGGTTAACAGAGAGATACAAACACATGTGAAATATATAATCACCAAAGACCTACGCAATACCAAGAGAAGACTACTCAACATTGTGTCATAACCTACATGGGAAAAGGATCCGAAGAAGAATAGATATATGTATATGTGTGAAAGAACCACATCTTGCACACCGAGAACAAACAAAACATTGTAATCAAGTTTGCTGTGATAAAAAATAACAATTAAGTTAAAAATACCAACAAGAAGTAATGAGACATAAACTTAAAGGGCTTTTTCCTCGCACATTCCATTCTAATTTACAACCTAGAACACCACTTCCAGTAAGGCTCTGTTGCCCTAGTAACCAGATTTGGTAAAGGAGAAATGCTGCCGCCTTGTGGCCGATTCCCGCAAGAGCAGCTTTTAACCCACAGCTAATGGTCACTTACCATTCACAAGGACTCAGGGCTGTAAAGGACACCTGCCCTCAAAATTGTGCTGAGGTAGGGAAAGGATAAAAAAAAATTCAAAACAGGCAACATTTTCAAGAAGATACTATGAAGAGGTAAGTTTTACTCACTCTCTTTTTAAAGAAAGGAAAACGGATAAAAGCTCAGCCTCAGGAAGTATTAGACTCATGCAATCTAATCTACAAAAGGTTTTCAACTCGCACCAGTCGACTGACCATTGGCAAAAAGTCTACAAACAATAAATGCTGAAGAGGTTTCAGAGAACTGTGTACCCTCTAGCTGCTGGTGAGATGTAAAAGGGTTAAACGCTAATAATGAGAAGAGAAAGGAGCTGCGTTTAAAAGGAAAAATTGAGGTATCATTCAATCCAGCAGGTGCACCAATGGGTCTCTCACCTGAGAAGACCAGAATGAAGAAGACCCGGGCTGCAAAAGCTGCACTGCAGCCTTATTCACAATAGACAAGACAGTGAAGCAACCAAAATGTCCATCAACAGATGAAAGGATAAAGAAGAAGTGGTCCATGTACACAATGAAAACTAGCCATGGAAAACAATGAAACAGTGCTCTTTGAGGCACCATAGATGATCTTAGAGATAATCACAGAACATGAGGTAAGTCGGAAAGTAAAAGTCCTATATCCTATGATATCACTTATAGGCGTTATCTAATAACAGACACAAATGAACATATTTCCACAGAGAAAGTCAATTACAGACTTATTAAAAAAAAAAAAAACTATGCTTATCTAAAAGGAAAGGTGGGGGAAATGGATAAATGAAGATTAGTCTTACCATATGTATACAAATACATATGATATACATATATCAAAAAGACCGACCATATAGCAAGGAAGGTTTACGGAACACTCTGTAATAATTTACACGGGAAGAGGATCTCTACATAAATAGGTATATAGAATATGGAGATGAACCAGAGTGTGTACACCTTGGACAAGCAACATTCTAACCATTACCCCAACTGAAAAAATTAAAACAACGAACTAGGAGTAATGAGACATAAACTTATGGGGGGTTTTCCTGGCACATTCCATTCAAATTTACAACCTAGGCAAACGACTTCCAGAACGGCTCTGCTGCCCTAGTACCCAGATTTGGGAATGGAGAAATGCTGCATCCTTGTGGCCGTTTCCCACAACAGCAGCTTTAAACCCACTGCAAAAGGTCTCTAAATATTCACCAACTGCAGGTCTGTAAATGACACCGGCCCTCCAAAAAATGCTGAGGTCGAAAATCGACCAAAAATTTCTAGAGTGCAACCTCCCAAAAGGAAAATTGGAAGAGGTATATTATACTAACCCTTTTTTGCTTTTTTCTTTTAACAGAAAAGAAAAGGCCGTGGAGAAATGATGAATTGTAGGAATTTTTACAGACATGTAAACCCAAATTACAAAAACCTATCAGCTCACACCACTCAGAATGGCCATCAACAAAAATGCTGCAAACAATAAATGCTGACGTGATTGTGGAGAAATGCATACCCTCGATTCTAAGGGGGACATGGTAAGAGCCACTAATGAAAACACAATTGAGGTGCCTTGAAAAGGTAAACGTTGAGCTACCATACCAGTCAATCAATCATACCCACTGCTGGGTCTATCACCTGAGAAAATGAAAATCAAAAATCACAGGCTGGCAATCCTGCACTCCAGCAATACTTACCAGAGGCAACACTTGGAAGCAACGAAAATGTCCATCAACAGAGGAATGCACCAAGAAGAAGTGGTCCATGCACACAATGGAATATTAGCCATGGAAAACATTGAAGCACTGCTCTTTGAGGCACCGTACATGAGCCTGGAGATAATCACAAAACATGAAGTAGGTCGGAAGGCAAAACACCTATATCCTATATTGTCACTTATGGCATTATCTAATAACTGACACAGATGAACATATTTCCAAAGAGAAAGACACTCACAGGCTTAGAAAACAAACTATCCTCATCTGAAAGGAAAGGAGGGGGGAAATTGAGAAATGAAGATTAGTGTTACTATACATATACACATACATATTATATACATGTATCAAAGAGACCGAACATATAGCAAGGGAGGTCGACGGAACACTGTAATATTTTACATGGGAAGAGGATCTGTACATTAATAGACAGACATAATGTACAAATGAACCAGATTGTGTACACCTAGGACAAACAATATTCTAAACTTTACCCAGATTAAAAACAAATTTAAAAACCAAGAAGAAGTAATGAGACATAAACTTATGGGGATTTCTCCTGGCAAATTCCATTCTAATTTGCAACCTAGGACAATGACTTCCAGAAAGGCTCTGCTGCCCTAGTACCCAGATTGGGGAATGGAGAAGTGCTACCTCCTTGTGGCCGTTTCCCACAACAGCAGCTTTGAACCCACTGCAAAAGGTCACTAAATTTTCACCAACTAGCAGTTCTGTAAATGGCACCTGCCCTCCAGAAAATTTCTGGGGTCAAAAATCGACCAAAAAATTCAGAAGAGGGCAACCTTCGAAGAAGACAATTTCAAGAGCTATATTGTACTCACGGTTTTTTCTTTTAAGAGAAAAGAAAAAAGCATAGGAATATGACGAATTTTAAAAATTTTAATGACATGCATACCCATATTACAAAAACCTATCAGCTCACAGCAGTCAGAATAGCCATTAGGAAAAATGCTGCAAAAAACAAATGGTGAAGGGAGTGTGGAGAAATGCGTACCCTCGGTTGTAAGGGGGGGCATGTAAAGAGCCACTAATGAAAACACAGTGTAGGTGCTTTGGAAAGGGAAACATTGAGCTACCAGTCAATCAATCACAACTACTGCTTGGCCTAGCACCTGAAAAAATGAGAATCCAAAAGTCACAGGCTGGCACACCTGTACGCCAGCAAGATTTACCATAGCCAGCACTTGGAAGCAATGAAAATGTCCAAAAACCGAGGAATGCACCAAGAAGGAGTGGTCCACGTACACAATGGAATATTACTCTAATAATAAATATAAACTCAATTTAAAAACAAACAAAAGCAAGGAGACATCAACATTTGTGGGTTTATCCGGGCACATTGCACTCTAATTTATAACCGAAGAACACCACCGGCCGGTAGGTCTGTTTCCCTAGTACCAGCAAGGGGAACGTAGAAAGGCTGCCGCTCTTTGGCCGATACCTGCAAAAGCAGGTTTAAAGCCTGAGCTAATGGTCACTTCATACGAACAAGTACTGCAGGGCTGTAAATGAAACCTGCCCTCAAAATGTCTTGAGGGAGATAATGGCCAAAATATTGCAAGTGGTGACACATACTTTAAGAAAACACTTTGAAGAAATAAGCTCTAATCACAGCTGGAAAAATAAAAAGCACATGTCTTAAAGCTCAATTTCTACGCATTATGAGACACATGCAAATTCAACCACAAAGAGGTATCAGCTCACACCACTCAGAATAACCATCAGCAGAAACTACAAAGAATAAATGCTTAAGGTGCTGGGAAGAAATACATACCCTCCACTTTAAGTGGGACGTAACCTGGAAAGAGCCACTAAGGAGAACAGAACAGAGGTGCCTTTAAAAGGTCAACATTGAGCTACCATATGATCCAGCGGACCTATTCCTGGAACTCTAAACTAAGAAGACAGAATTGGAAGGACACAGGCACGCAAATCTGCATTGCATAGTATTACAATAGCCAAGATATGGAAGTAACCAAAAGGTCCACCGACAGATGGGTGGACAAAGAAGAACTGCTACCTGTACAGATGGAATATGAGCTAGTGAAAAAATGAAACAATGCCATTTGCAGCACCATAGATGAGTCTAGAAGTAATCACGCAATTTGGAGCAAGTGAGAAAGAGAAAGACACATATCCTATCACATCACATATAGGGGTTACCTAAAAAATGATACAAACAAAGATATTTCCACAGAGAAACACTATCATAGATTCATTAAAAAAACTTATGGTTCACCAAATAGAAAGGTGTGAGGATTGGATACCTTACCATATTGAGGTTAACAGAGAGATACAAACACATGTGAAATATATAATCACCAAAGACCTACGCAATACCAAGAGAAGACTACTCAACATTGTGTCATAACCTACATGGGAAAAGGATCCGAAGAAGAATAGATATATGTATATGTGTGAAAGAACCACATCTTGCACACCGAGAACAAACAAAACATTGTAATCAAGTTTGCTGTGATAAAAAATAAAAATTAAGTTAAAAATACCAACAAGAAGTAATGAGACATAAACTTAAAGGGCTTTTTCCTCGCACATTCCATTCTAATTTACAACCTAGAACACCACTTCCAGTAAGGCTCTGTTGCCCTAGTAACCAGATTTGGTAAAGGAGAAATGCTGCCGCCTTGTGGCCGATTCCCGCAAGAGCAGCTTTTAACCCACAGCTAATGGTCACTTACCATTCAAAAGGACTCAGGGCTGTAAAGGACACCTGCCCTCAAAATTGTGCTGAGGTAGGGAAAGGATAAAAAAAAATTCAAAACAGGCAACATTTTCAAGAAGATACTATGAAGAGGTAAGTTTTACTCACTCTCTTTTTAAAGAAAGGAAAACGGATAAAAGCTCAGCCTCAGGAAGTATTAGACTCATGCAATCTAATCTACAAAAGGTTTTCAACTCGCACCAGTCGACTGACCATTGGCAAAAAGTCTACAAACAATAAATGCTGAAGAGGTTTCAGAGAACTGTGTACCCTCTAGCTGCTGGTGAGATGTAAAAGGGTTAAACGCTAATAATGAGAACAGAAAGGAGCTGCGTTTAAAAGGAAAAATTGAGGTATCATTCAATCCAGCAGGTGCACCAATGGGCCTCTCACCTGAGAAGACCAGAATGAAGAAGACCCGGGCTGCAAAAGCTGCACTGCAGCCTTATTCACAATAGACAAGACAGTGAAGCAACCAAAATGTCCATCAACAGATGAAAGGATAAAGAAGAAGTGGTCCATGTACACAATGAAAACTAGCCATGGAAAACAATGAAACAGTGCTCTTTGAGGCACCATAGATGATCTTAGAGATAATCACAGAACATGAGGTAAGTCGGAAAGTAAAAGTCCTATATCCTATGATATCACTTATAGGCGTTATCTAATAACAGACACAAATGAACATATTTCCACAGAGAAAGTCAATCACAGACATATTAAAAAAAAAAAAAAACTATGCTTATCTAAAAGGAAAGGTGGGGGAAATGGATAAATGAAGATTAGTCTTACCATATGTATACAAATACACATGATATACATATATCAAAAAGACCGACCATATAGCAAGGAAGGTTTACGGAACACTCTGTAATAATTTACACGGGAAGAGGATCTCTACATAAATAGGTATATAGAATATGGAGATGAACCAGAGTGTGTACACCTTGGACAAGCAACATTCTAACCATTACCCCAACTGAAAAAATTAAAACAACGAACTAGGAGTAATGAGACATAAACTTATGGGGGGTTTTCCTGGCACATTCCATTCAAATTTACAACCTAGGCAAACGACTTCCAGAACGGCTCTGCTGCCCTAGTACCCAGATTTGGGAATGGAGAAATGCTGCATCCTTGTGGCCGTTTCCCACAACAGCAGCTTTAAACCCACTGCAAAAGGTCACTAAATATTCACCAACTGCAGGTCTGTAAATGACACCGGCCCTCCAAAAAATGCTGAGGTCGAAAATCGACCAAAAATTTCTAGAGTGCAACCTCCCAAAAGGAAAATTGGAAGAGGTATATTATACTAACCCTTTTTTGCTTTTTTCTTTTAACAGAAAAGAAAAGGCCGTGGAGAAATGATGAATTGTAGGAATTTTTACAGACATGTAAACCCAAATTACAAAAACCTATCAGCTCACACCAGTCAGAATGGCCATCAACAAAAATGCTGCAAACAATAAATGCTGACGTGATTGTGGAGAAATGCATACCCTCGATTCTAAGGGGGACATGGTAAGAGCCACTAATGAAAACACAATTGAGGTGCCTTGAAAAGGTAAACGTTGAGCTACCATACCAGTCAATCAATCATACCCACTGCTGGGTCTATCACCTGAGAAAATGAAAATCAAAAATCACAGGCTGGCAATCCTGCACTCCAGCAATACTTACCAGAGGCAACACTTGGAAGCAACGAAAATGTCCATCAACAGAGGAATGCACCAAGAAGAAGTGGTCCATGCACACAATGGAATATTAGCCATGGAAAACAATGAAGCACTGCTCTTTGAGGCACCGTACATGAGCCTGGAGATAATCACAAAACATGAAGTAGGTCGGAAGGCAAAACACCTATATCCTATATTGTCACTTATGGCATTATCTAATAACTGACACAGATGAACATATTTCCAAAGAGAAAGACACTCACAGGCTTAGAAAACAAACTATCCTCATCTGAAAGGAAAGGAGGGGGGAAATTGAGAAATGAAGATTAGTGTTACTATACATATACACATACATATTATATACATGTATCAAAGAGACCGAACATATAGCAAGGGAGGTCGACGGAACACTGTAATATTTTACATGGGAAGAGGATCTGTACATTAATAGACAGACATAATGTACAAATGAACCAGATTGTGTACACCTAGGACAAACAATATTCTAAACTTTACCCAGATTAAAAAAAAATTTAAAAACCAAGAAGAAGTAATGAGACATAAACTTATGGGGATTTCTCCTGGCAAATTCCATTCTAATTTGCAACCTAGGACAATGACTTCCAGAAAGGCTCTGCTGCCCTAGTACCCAGATTGGGGAATGGAGAAGTGCTACCTCCTTGTGGCCGTTTCCCACAACAGCAGCTTTGAACCCACTGCAAAAGGTCACTAAATTTTCACCAACTAGCAGTTCTGTAAATGGCACCTGCCCTCCAGAAAATTTCTGGGGTCAAAAATCGACCAAAAAATTCAGAAGAGGGCAACCTTCGAAGAAGACAATTTCAAGAGCTATATTGTACTCACGGTTTTTTCTTTTAAGAGAAAAGAAAAAAGCATAGGAATATGACGAATTTTAAAAATTTTAATGACATGCCTACCCATATTACAAAAACCTATCAGCTCACAGCAGTCAGAATAGCCATTAGGAAAAATGCTGCAAAAAACAAATGGTGAAGGGAGTGTGGAGAAATGCGTACCCTCGGTTGTAAGGGGGGGCATGTAAAGAGCCACTAATGAAAACACAGTGTAGGTGCTTTGGAAAGGGAAACATTGAGCTACCAGTCAATCAATCACAACCACTGCTTGGCCTAGCACCTGCAAAAATGAGAATCCAAAAGTCACAGGCTGGCACACCTGTACGCCAGCAAGATTTACCATAGCCAGCACTTGGAAGCAATGAAAATGTCCATCAACCGAGGAATGCACCAAGAAGAAGTGGTCCACGTACACAATGGAATATTACTCTAATAATAAATATAAACTCAATTTAAAAACAAACAAAAGCAAGGAGACATCAACATTTGTGGGTTTATCCGGGCACATTGCACTCTAATTTATAACCGAAGAACACCACCGGCCGGTAGGTCTGTTTCCCTAGTACCAGCAAGGGGAACGTAGAAAGGCTGCCGCTCTTTGGCCGATACCTGCAAAAGCAGGTTTAAAGCCTGAGCTAATGGTTACTTCATACGAACAAGTACTGCAGGGCTGTAAATGAAACCTGCCCTCAAAATGTCTTGAGGGAGATAATGGTCAAAATATTGCAAGTGGTGACACATACTTTAAGAAAACACTTTGAAGAAATAAGCTCTAATCACAGCTGGAAAAATAAAAAGCACATGTCTTAAAGCTCAATTTCTACGCATTATGAGACACATGCAAATTCAACCACAAAGAGGTATCAGCTCACACCACTCAGAATAACCATCAGCAGAAACTACAAAGAATAAATGCTGAAGGTGCTGGGAAGAAATACATACCCTCCACTTTAAGTGGGACGTAACCTGGAAAGAGCCACTAAGGAGAACAGAACAGAGGTGCCTTTAAAAGGTCAACATTGAGCTACCATATGATCCAGCGGACCTATTCCTGGACCTCTAAACTAAGAAGACAGAATTGGAAGGACACAGGCACGCAAATCTGCATTGCATAGTATTACAATAGCCAAGATATGGAAGTAACCAAAAGGTCCACCGACAGATGGGTGGACAAAGAAGAACTGCTACCTGTACAGATGGAATATGAGCTAGTGAAAAAATGAAACAATGCCATTTGCAGCACCATAGATGAGTCTAGAAGTAATCACGCAATTTGGAGCAAGTGAGAAAGAGAAAGACACATATCCTATCATATCACATATAGGGGTTACCTAAAAAATGATACAAACAAAGATATTTCCACAGAGAAACACTATCATAGATTCATTAAAAAAACTTATGGTTCACCAAATAGAAAGGTGTGAGGATTGGATACCTTACCATATTGAGGTTAACAGAGAGATACAAACACATGTGAAATATATAATCACCAAAGACCTACGCAATACCAAGAGAAGACTACTCAACATTGTGTCATAACCTACATGGGAAAAGGATCCGAAGAAGAATAGATATATGTATATGTGTGAAAGAACCACATCTTGCACACCGAGAACAAACAAAACATTGTAATCAAGTTTGCTGTGATAAAAAATAACAATTAAGTTAAAAATACCAACAAGAAGTAATGAGACATAAACTTAAAGGGCTTTTTCCTCGCACATTCCATTCTAATTTACAACCTAGAACACCACTTCCAGTAAGGCTCTGTTGCCCTAGTAACCAGATTTGGTAAAGGAGAAATGCTGCCGCCTTGTGGCCGATTCCCGCAAGAGCAGCTTTTAACCCACAGCTAATGGTCACTTACCATTCACAAGGACTCAGGGCTGTAAAGGACACCTGCCCTCAAAATTGTGCTGAGGTAGGGAAAGGATAAAAAAAAATTCAAAACAGGCAACATTTTCAAGAAGATACTATGAAGAGGTAAGTTTTACTCACTCACTTTTTAAAGAAAGGAAAACGGATAAAAGCTCAGCCTCAGGAAGTATTAGACTCATGCAATCTAATCTACAAAAGGTTTTCAACTCGCACCAGTCGACTGACCATTGGCAAAAAGTCTACAAACAATAAATGCTGAAGAGGTTTCAGAGAACTGTGTACCCTCTAGCTGCTGGTGAGATGTAAAAGGGTTAAACGCTAATAATGAGAACAGAAAGGAGCTGCGTTTAAAAGGAAAAATTGAGGTATCATTCAATCCAGCAGGTGCACCAATGGGCCTCTCACCTGAGAAGACCAGAATGAAGAAGACCCGGGCTGCAAAAGCTGCACTGCAGCCTTATTCACAATAGACAAGACAGTGAAGCAACCAAAATGTCCATCAACAGATGAAAGGATAAAGAAGAAGTGGTCCATGTACACAATGAAAACTAGCCATGGAAAACAATGAAACAGTGCTCTTTGAGGCACCATAGATGATCTTAGAGATAATCACAGAACATGAGGTAAGTCGGAAAGTAAAAGTCCTATATCCTATGATATCACTTATAGGCGTTATCTAATAACTGACACAAATGAACATATTTCCACAGAGAAAGTCAATCACAGACTTATTAAAAAAAAAACTATGCTTATCTAAAAGGAAAGGTGGGGGAAATGGATAAATGAAGATTAGTCTTAGCATATGTATACAAATACATATGATATACATATATTAAAAAGACCGACCATATAGCAAGGAAGGTTTACGGAACACTCTGTAATAATTTACACGGGGAGAGGATCTCTACATAAATAGGTATATAGAATATGGAGATGAACCAGAGTGTGTACACCTTGGACAAGCAACATTCTAACCATTACCGCAACTGAAAAAATTAAAACAACGAACTAGCAGTAATGAGACATAAACTTATGGGGGGTTTTCCTGGCACATTCCATTCAAATTTACAACCTAGGCAAACGACTTCCAGAACGGCTCTGCTGCCCTAGTACCCAGATTTGGGAATGGAGAAATGCTGCATCCTTGTGGCCGTTTCCCACAACAGCAGCTTTAAACCCACTGCAAAAGGTCACTAAATATTCACCAACTGCAGGTCTGTAAATGACACCGGCCCTCCAAAAAATGCTGAGGTCGAAAATCGACCAAAAATTTCTAGAGTGCAACCTCCCAAAAGGAAAATTGGAAGAGGTATATTATACTAACCCTTTTTTGCTTTTTTCTTTTAACAGAAAAGAAAAGGCCGTGGAGAAATGATGAATTGTAGGAATTTTTACAGACATGTAAACCCAAATTACAAAAACCTATCAGCTCACACCACTCAGAATGGCCATCAACAAAAATGCTGCAAACAATAAATGCTGACGTGATTGTGGAGAAATGCATACCCTCGATTCTAAGGGGGACATGGTAAGAGCCACTAATGAAAACACAATTGAGGTGCCTTGAAAAGGTAAACGTTGAGCTACCATACCAGTCAATCAATCATACCCACTGCTGGGTCTATCACCTGAGAAAATGAAAATCAAAAATCACAGGCTGGCAATCCTGCACTCCAGCAATACTTACCAGAGGCAACACTTGGAAGCAACGAAAATGTCCATCAACAGAGGAATGCACCAAGAAGAAGTGGTCCATGCACACAATGGAATATTAGCCATGGAAAACATTGAAGCACTGCTCTTTGAGGCACCGTACATGAGCCTGGAGATAATCACAAAACATGAAGTAGGTCGGAAGGTAAAACACCTATATCCTATATTGTCACTTATGGCATTATCTAATAACTGACACAGATGAACATATTTCCAAAGAGAAAGACACTCACAGGCTTAGAAAACAAACTATCCTCATCTGAAAGGAAAGGAGGGGGGAAATTGAGAAATGAAGATTAGTGTTACTATACATATACACATACATATTATATACATGTATCAAAGAGACCGAACATATAGCAAGGGAGGTCGACGGAACACTGTAATATTTTACATGGGAAGAGGATCTGTACATTAATAGACAGACATAATGTACAAATGAACCAGATTGTGTACACCTAGGACAAACAATATTCTAAACTTTACCCAGATTAAAAAAAATTTAAAAACCAAGAAGAAGTAATGAGACATAAACTTATGGGGATTTCTCCTGGCAAATTCCATTCTAATTTGCAACCTAGGACAATGACTTCCAGAAAGGCTCTGCTGCCCTAGTACCCAGATTGGGGAATGGAGAAGTGCTACCTCCTTGTGGCCGTTTCCCACAACAGCAGCTTTGAACCCACTGCAAAAGGTCACTAAATTTTCACCAACTAGCAGTTCTGTAAATGGCACCTGCCCTCCAGAAAATTTCTGGGGTCAAAAATCGACCAAAAAATTCAGAAGAGGGCAACCTTCGAAGAAGACAATTTCAAGAGCTATATTGTACTCACGGTTTTTTCTTTTAAGAGAAAAGAAAAAAGCATAGGAATATGACGAATTTTAAAAATTTTAATGACATGCATACCCATATTACAAAAACCTATCAGCTCACAGCAGTCAGAATGGCCATTAGGAAAAATGCTGCAAAAAACAAATGGTGAAGGGAGTGTGGAGAAATGCGTACCCTCGGTTGTAAGGGGGGGCATGTAAAGAGCCACTAATGAAAACACAGTGTAGGTGCTTTGGAAAGGGAAACATTGAGCTACCAGTCAATCAATCACAACCACTGCTTGGCCTAGCACCTGCAAAAATGAGAATCCAAAAGTCACAGGCTGGCACACCTGTACGCCAGCAAGATTTACCATAGCCAGCACTTGGAAGCAATGAAAATGTCCATCAACCGAGGAATGCACCAAGAAGAAGTGGTCCACGTACACAATGGAATATTACTCTAATAATAAATATAAACTCAATTTAAAAACAAACAAAAGCAAGGAGACATCAACATTTGTGGGTTTATCCGGGCACATTGCACTCTAATTTATAACTGAAGAACACCACCGGCCGGTAGGTCTGTTTCCCTAGTACCAGCAAGGGGAACGTAGAAAGGCTGCCGCTCTTTGGCCGATACCTGCAAAAGCAGGTTTAAAGCCTGAGCTAATGGTCACTTCATACGAACAAGTACTGCAGGGCTGTAAATGAAACCTGCCCTCAAAATGTCTTGAGGGAGATAATGGCCAAAATATTGCAAGTGGTGACACATACTTTAAGGAAACACTTTGAAGAAATAAGCTCTAATCACAGCTGGAAAAATAAAAAGCACATGTCTTAAAGCTCAATTTCTACGCATTATGAGACACATGCAAATTCAACCACAAAGAGGTATCAGCTCACACCACTCAGAATAACCATCAGCAGAAACTACAAAGAATAAATGCTGAAGGTGCTGGGAAGAAATACATACCCTCCACTTTAAGGGGGACGTAACCTGGAAAGAGCCACTAAGGAGAACAGGACAGAGGTGCCTTTAAAAGGTCAACATTGAGCTACCATATGATCCAGCGGACCTATTCCTGGACCTCTAAACTAAGAAGACAGAATTGGAAGGACACAGGCACGCAAATCTGCATTGCATAGTATTACAATAGCCAAGATATGGAAGTAACCAAAAGGTCCACCGAAAGATGGGTGGACAAAGAAGAACTGCTACCTGTACAGATGGAATATGAGCTAGTGAAAAAATGAAACAATGCCATTTGCAGCACCATAGATGAGTCTAGAAGTAATCACGCAATTTGGAGCAAGTGAGAAAGAGAAAGACACATATCCTATCATATCACATATAGGGGTTACCTAAAAAATGATACAAACAAAGATATTTCCACAGAGAAACACTATCATAGATTCATTTAAAAAAACTTATGGTTCACCAAATAGAAAGGTGTGAGGATTGGATACCTTACCATATTGAGGTTAACAGAGAGATACAAACACATGTGAAATATATAATCACCAAAGACCTACGCAATACCAAGAGAAGACTACTCAACATTGTGTCATAACCTACATGGGAAAAGGATCCGAAGAAGAATAGATATATGTATATGTGTGAAAGAACCACATCTTGCACACCGAGAACAAACAAAACATTGTAATCAAGTTTGCTGTGATAAAAAATAACAATTAAGTTAAAAATACCAACAAGAAGTAATGAGACATAAACTTAAAGGGCTTTTTCCTCGCACATTCCATTCTAATTTACAACCTAGAACACCACTTCCAGTAAGGCTCTGTTGCCCTAGTAACCAGATTTGGTAAAGGAGAAATGCTGCCGCCTTGTGGCCGATTCCCGCAAGAGCAGCTTTTAACCCACAGCTAATGGTCACTTACCATTCACAAGGACTCAGGGCTGTAAAGGACACCTGCCCTCAAAATTGTGCTGAGGTAGGGAAAGGATAAAAAAAAATTCAAAACAGGCAACATTTTCAAGAAGATACTATGAAGAGGTAAGTTTTACTCACTCTCTTTTTAAAGAAAGGAAAACGGATAAAAGCTCAGCCTCAGGAAGTATTAGACTCATGCAATCTAATCTACAAAAGGTTTTCAACTCGCACCAGTCGACTGACCATTGGCAAAAAGTCTACAAACAATAAATGCTGAAGAGGTTTCAGAGAACTGTGTACCCTCTAGCTGCTGGTGAGATGTAAAAGGGTTAAACGCTAATAATGAGAAGAGAAAGGAGCTGCGTTTAAAAGGAAAAATTGAGGTATCATTCAATCCAGCAGGTGCACCAATGGGTCTCTCACCTGAGAAGACCAGAATGAAGAAGACCCGGGCTGCAAAAGCTGCACTGCAGCCTTATTCACAATAGACAAGACAGTGAAGCAACCAAAATGTCCATCAACAGATGAAAGGATAAAGAAGAAGTGGTCCATGTACACAATGAAAACTAGCCATGGAAAACAATGAAACAGTGCTCTTTGAGGCACCATAGATGATCTTAGAGATAATCACAGAACATGAGGTAAGTCGGAAAGTAAAAGTCCTATATCCTATGATATCACTTATAGGCGTTATCTAATAACAGACACAAATGAACATATTTCCACAGAGAAAGTCAATCACAGACTTATTAAAAAAAAAAAAACTATGCTTATCTAAAAGGAAAGGTGGGGGAAATGGATAAATGAAGATTAGTCTTACCATATGTATACAAATACATATGATATACATATATCAAAAAGACCGACCATATAGCAAGGAAGGTTTACGGAACACTCTGTAATAATTTACACGGGAAGAGGATCTCTACATAAATAGGTATATAGAATATGGAGATGAACCAGAGTGTGTACACCTTGGACAAGCAACATTCTAACCATTACCCCAACTGAAAAAATTAAAACAACGAACTAGGAGTAATGAGACATAAACTTATGGGGGGTTTTCCTGGCACATTCCATTCAAATTTACAACCTAGGCAAACGACTTCCAGAACGGCTCTGCTGCCCTAGTACCCAGATTTGGGAATGGAGAAATGCTGCATCCTTGTGGCCGTTTCCCACAACAGCAGCTTTAAACCCACTGCAAAAGGTCTCTAAATATTCACCAACTGCAGGTCTGTAAATGACACCGGCCCTCCAAAAAATGCTGAGGTCGAAAATCGACCAAAAATTTCTAGAGTGCAACCTCCCAAAAGGAAAATTGGAAGAGGTATATTATACTAACCCTTTTTTGCTTTTTTCTTTTAACAGAAAAGAAAAGGCCGTGGAGAAATGATGAATTGTAGGAATTTTTACAGACATGTAAACCCAAATTACAAAAACCTATCAGCTCACACCACTCAGAATGGCCATCAACAAAAATGCTGCAAACAATAAATGCTGACGTGATTGTGGAGAAATGCATACCCTCGATTCTAAGGGGGACATGGTAAGAGCCACTAATGAAAACACAATTGAGGTGCCTTGAAAAGGTAAACGTTGAGCTACCATACCAGTCAATCAATCATACCCACTGCTGGGTCTATCACCTGAGAAAATGAAAATCAAAAATCACAGGCTGGCAATCCTGCACTCCAGCAATACTTACCAGAGGCAACACTTGGAAGCAACGAAAATGTCCATCAACAGAGGAATGCACCAAGAAGAAGTGGTCCATGCACACAATGGAATATTAGCCATGGAAAACATTGAAGCACTGCTCTTTGAGGCACCGTACATGAGCCTGGAGATAATCACAAAACATGAAGTAGGTCGGAAGGCAAAACACCTATATCCTATATTGTCACTTATGGCATTATCTAATAACTGACACAGATGAACATATTTCCAAAGAGAAAGACACTCACAGGCTTAGAAAACAAACTATCCTCATCTGAAAGGAAAGGAGGGGGGAAATTGAGAAATGAAGATTTGTGTTACTATACATATACACATACATATTATATACATGTATCAAAGAGACCGAACATATAGCAAGGGAGGTCGACGGAACACTGTAATATTTTACATGGGAAGAGGATCTGTACATTAATAGACAGACATAATGTACAAATGAACCAGATTGTGTACACCTAGGACAAACAATATTCTAAACTTTACCCAGATTAAAAAAAAATTTAAAAACCAAGAAGAAGTAATGAGACATAAACTTATGGGGATTTCTCCTGGCAAATTCCATTCTAATTTGCAACCTAGGACAATGACTTCCAGAAAGGCTCTGCTGCCCTAGTACCCAGATTGGGGAATGGAGAAGTGCTACCTCCTTGTGGCCGTTTCCCACAACAGCAGCTTTGAACCCACTGCAAAAGGTCACTAAATTTTCACCAACTAGCAGTTCTGTAAATGGCACCTGCCCTCCAGAAAATTTCTGGGGTCAAAAATCGACCAAAAAATTCAGAAGAGGGCAACCTTCGAAGAAGACAATTTCAAGAGCTATATTGTACTCACGGTTTTTTCTTTTAAGAGAAAAGAAAAAAGCATAGGAATATGACGAATTTTAAAAATTTTAATGACATGCATACCCATATTACAAAAACCTATCAGCTCACAGCAGTCAGAATAGCCATTAGGAAAAATGCTGCAAAAAACAAATGGTGAAGGGAGTGTGGAGAAATGCGTACCCTCGGTTGTAAGGGGGGGCATGTAAAGAGCCACTAATGAAAACACAGTGTAGGTGCTTTGGAAAGGGAAACATTGAGCTACCAGTCAATCAATCACAACTACTGCTTGGCCTAGCACCTGAAAAAATGAGAATCCAAAAGTCACAGGCTGGCACACCTGTACGCCAGCAAGATTTACCATAGCCAGCACTTGGAAGCAATGAAAATGTCCATCAACCGAGGAATGCACCAAGAAGGAGTGGTCCACGTACACAATGGAATATTACTCTAATAATAAATATAAACTCAATTTAAAAACAAACAAAAGCAAGGAGACATCAACATTTGTGGGTTTATCCGGGCACATTGCACTCTAATTTATAACCGAAGAACACCACCGGCCGGTAGGTCTGTTTCCCTAGTACCAGCAAGGGGAACGTAGAAAGGCTGCCGCTCTTTGGCCGATACCTGCAAAAGCAGGTTTAAAGCCTGAGCTAATGGTCACTTCATACGAACAAGTACTGCAGGGCTGTAAATGAAACCTGCCCTCAAAATGTCTTGAGGGAGATAATGGCCAAAATATTGCAAGTGGTGACACATACTTTAAGAAAACACTTTGAAGAAATAAGCTCTAATCACAGCTGGAAAAATAAAAAGCACATGTCTTAAAGCTCAATTTCTACGCATTATGAGACACATGCAAATTCAACCACAAAGAGGTATCAGCTCACACCACTCAGAATAACCATCAGCAGAAACTACAAAGAATAAATGCTGAAGGTGCTGGGAAGAAATACATACCCTCCACTTTAAGTGGGACGTAACCTGGAAAGAGCCACTAAGGAGAACAGAACAGAGGTGCCTTTAAAAGGTCAACATTGAGCTACCATATGATCCAGCGGACCTATTCCTGGAACTCTAAACTAAGAAGACAGAATTGGAAGGACACAGGCACGCAAATCTGCATTGCATAGTATTACAATAGCCAAGATATGGAAGTAACCAAAAGGTCCACCGACAGATGGGTGGACAAAGAAGAACTGCTACCTGTACAGATGGAATATGAGCTAGTGAAAAAATGAAACAATGCCATTTGCAGCACCATAGATGAGTCTAGAAGTAATCACGCAATTTGGAGCAAGTGAGAAAGAGAAAGACACATATCCTATCACATCACATATAGGGGTTACCTAAAAAATGATACAAACAAAGATATTTCCACAGAGAAACACTATCATAGATTCATTAAAAAAACTTATGGTTCACCAAATAGAAAGGTGTGAGGATTGGATACCTTACCATATTGAGGTTAACAGAGAGATACAAACACATGTGAAATATATAATCACCAAAGACCTACGCAATACCAAGAGAAGACTACTCAACATTGTGTCATAACCTACATGGGAAAAGGATCCGAAGAAGAATAGATATATGTATATGTGTGAAAGAACCACATCTTGCACACCGAGAACAAACAAAACATTGTAATCAAGTTTGCTGTGATAAAAAATAAAAATTAAGTTAAAAATACCAACAAGAAGTAATGAGACATAAACTTAAAGGGCTTTTTCCTCGCACATTCCATTCTAATTTACAACCTAGAACACCACTTCCAGTAAGGCTCTGTTGCCCTAGTAACCAGATTTGGTAAAGGAGAAATGCTGCCGCCTTGTGGCCGATTCCCGCAAGAGCAGCTTTTAACCCACAGCTAATGGTCACTTACCATTCAAAAGGACTCAGGGCTGTAAAGGACACCTGCCCTCAAAATTGTGCTGAGGTAGGGAAAGGATAAAAAAAAATTCAAAACAGGCAACATTTTCAAGAAGATACTATGAAGAGGTAAGTTTTACTCACTCTCTTTTTAAAGAAAGGAAAACGGATAAAAGCTCAGCCTCAGGAAGTATTAGACTCATGCAATCTAATCTACAAAAGGTTTTCAACTCGCACCAGTCGACTGACCATTGGCAAAAAGTCTACAAACAATAAATGCTGAAGAGGTTTCAGAGAACTGTGTACCCTCTAGCTGCTGGTGAGATGTAAAAGGGTTAAACGCTAATAATGAGAACAGAAAGGAGCTGCGTTTAAAAGGAAAAATTGAGGTATCATTCAATCCAGCAGGTGCACCAATGGGCCTCTCACCTGAGAAGACCAGAATGAAGAAGACCCGGGCTGCAAAAGCTGCACTGCAGCCTTATTCACAATAGACAAGACAGTGAAGCAACCAAAATGTCCATCAACAGATGAAAGGATAAAGAAGAAGTGGTCCATGTACACAATGAAAACTAGCCATGGAAAACAATGAAACAGTGCTCTTTGAGGCACCATAGATGATCTTAGAGATAATCACAGAACATGAGGTAAGTCGGAAAGTAAAAGTCCTATATCCTATGATATCACTTATAGGCGTTATCTAATAACAGACACAAATGAACATATTTCCACAGAGAAAGTCAATCACAGACATATTAAAAAAAAAAAAAAAACTATGCTTATCTAAAAGGAAAGGTGGGGGAAATGGATAAATGAAGATTAGTCTTACCATATGTATACAAATACACATGATATACATATATCAAAAAGACCGACCATATAGCAAGGAAGGTTTACGGAACACTCTGTAATAATTTACACGGGAAGAGGATCTCTACATAAATAGGTATATAGAATATGGAGATGAACCAGAGTGTGTACACCTTGGACAAGCAACATTCTAACCATTACCCCAACTGAAAAAATTAAAACAACGAACTAGGAGTAATGAGACATAAACTTATGGGGGGTTTTCCTGGCACATTCCATTCAAATTTACAACCTAGGCAAACGACTTCCAGAACGGCTCTGCTGCCCTAGTACCCAGATTTGGGAATGGAGAAATGCTGCATCCTTGTGGCCGTTTCCCACAACAGCAGCTTTAAACCCACTGCAAAAGGTCACTAAATATTCACCAACTGCAGGTCTGTAAATGACACCGGCCCTCCAAAAAATGCTGAGGTCGAAAATCGACCAAAAATTTCTAGAGTGCAACCTCCCAAAAGGAAAATTGGAAGAGGTATATTATACTAACCCTTTTTTGCTTTTTTCTTTTAACAGAAAAGAAAAGGCCGTGGAGAAATGATGAATTGTAGGAATTTTTACAGACATGTAAACCCAAATTACAAAAACCTATCAGCTCACACCAGTCAGAATGGCCATCAACAAAAATGCTGCAAACAATAAATGCTGACGTGATTGTGGAGAAATGCATACCCTCGATTCTAAGGGGGACATGGTAAGAGCCACTAATGAAAACACAATTGAGGTGCCTTGAAAAGGTAAACGTTGAGCTACCATACCAGTCAATCAATCATACCCACTGCTGGGTCTATCACCTGAGAAAATGAAAATCAAAAATCACAGGCTGGCAATCCTGCACTCCAGCAATACTTACCAGAGGCAACACTTGGAAGCAACGAAAATGTCCATCAACAGAGGAATGCACCAAGAAGAAGTGGTCCATGCACACAATGGAATATTAGCCATGGAAAACATTGAAGCACTGCTCTTTGAGGCACCGTACATGAGCCTGGAGATAATCACAAAACATGAAGTAGGTCGGAAGGCAAAACACCTATATCCTATATTGTCACTTATGGCATTATCTAATAACTGACACAGATGAACATATTTCCAAAGAGAAAGACACTCACAGGCTTAGAAAACAAACTATCCTCATCTGAAAGGAAAGGAGGGGGGAAATTGAGAAATGAAGATTAGTGTTACTATACATATACACATACATATTATATACATGTATCAAAGAGACCGAACATATAGCAAGGGAGGTCGACGGAACACTGTAATATTTTACATGGGAAGAGGATCTGTACATTAATAGACAGACATAATGTACAAATGAACCAGATTGTGTACACCTAGGACAAACAATATTCTAAACTTTACCCAGATTAAAAAAAAATTTAAAAACCAAGAAGAAGTAATGAGACATAAACTTATGGGGATTTCTCCTGGCAAATTCCATTCTAATTTGCAACCTAGGACAATGACTTCCAGAAAGGCTCTGCTGCCCTAGTACCCAGATTGGGGAATGGAGAAGTGCTACCTCCTTGTGGCCGTTTCCCACAACAGCAGCTTTGAACCCACTGCAAAAGGTCACTAAATTTTCACCAACTAGCAGTTCTGTAAATGGCACCTGCCCTCCAGAAAATTTCTGGGGTCAAAAATCGACCAAAAAATTCAGAAGAGGGCAACCTTCGAAGAAGACAATTTCAAGAGCTATATTGTACTCACGGTTTTTTCTTTTAAGAGAAAAGAAAAAAGCATAGGAATATGACGAATTTTAAAAATTTTAATGACATGCATACCCATATTACAAAAACCTATCAGCTCACAGCAGTCAGAATAGCCATTAGGAAAAATGCTGCAAAAAACAAATGGTGAAGGGAGTGTGGAGAAATGCGTACCCTCGGTTGTAAGGGGGGGCATGTAAAGAGCCACTAATGAAAACACAGTGTAGGTGCTTTGGAAAGGGAAACATTGAGCTACCAGTCAATCAATCACAACTACTGCTTGGCCTAGCACCTGAAAAAATGAGAATCCAAAAGTCACAGGCTGGCACACCTGTACGCCAGCAAGATTTACCATAGCCAGCACTTGGAAGCAATGAAAATGTCCATCAACCGAGGAATGCACCAAGAAGGAGTGGTCCACGTACACAATGGAATATTACTCTAATAATAAATATAAACTCAATTTAAAAACAAACAAAAGCAAGGAGACATCAACATTTGTGGGTTTATCCGGGCACATTGCACTCTAATTTATAACCGAAGAACACCACCGGCCGGTAGGTCTGTTTCCCTAGTACCAGCAAGGGGAACGTAGAAAGGCTGCCGCTCTTTGGCCGATACCTGCAAAAGCAGGTTTAAAGCCTGAGCTAATGGTCACTTCATACGAACAAGTACTGCAGGGCTGTAAATGAAACCTGCCCTCAAAATGTCTTGAGGGAGATAATGGCCAAAATATTGCAAGTGGTGACACATACTTTAAGAAAACACTTTGAAGAAATAAGCTCTAATCACAGCTGGAAAAATAAAAAGCACATGTCTTAAAGCTCAATTTCTACGCATTATGAGACACATGCAAATTCAACCACAAAGAGGTATCAGCTCACACCACTCAGAATAACCATCAGCAGAAACTACAAAGAATAAATGCTGAAGGTGCTGGGAAGAAATACATACCCTCCACTTTAAGTGGGACGTAACCTGGAAAGAGCCACTAAGGAGAACAGAACAGAGGTGCCTTTAAAAGGTCAACATTGAGCTACCATATGATCCAGCGGACCTATTCCTGGAACTCTAAACTAAGAAGACAGAATTGGAAGGACACAGGCACGCAAATCTGCATTGCATAGTATTACAATAGCCAAGATATGGAAGTAACCAAAAGGTCCACCGACAGATGGGTGGACAAAGAAGAACTGCTACCTGTACAGATGGAATATGAGCTAGTGAAAAAATGAAACAATGCCATTTGCAGCACCATAGATGAGTCTAGAAGTAATCACGCAATTTGGAGCAAGTGAGAAAGAGAAAGACACATATCCTATCACATCACATATAGGGGTTACCTAAAAAATGATACAAACAAAGATATTTCCACAGAGAAACACTATCATAGATTCATTAAAAAAACTTATGGTTCACCAAATAGAAAGGTGTGAGGATTGGATACCTTACCATATTGAGGTTAACAGAGAGATACAAACACATGTGAAATATATAATCACCAAAGACCTACGCAATACCAAGAGAAGACTACTCAACATTGTGTCATAACCTACATGGGAAAAGGATCCGAAGAAGAATAGATATATGTATATGTGTGAAAGAACCACATCTTGCACACCGAGAACAAACAAAACATTGTAATCAAGTTTGCTGTGATAAAAAATAAAAATTAAGTTAAAAATACCAACAAGAAGTAATGAGACATAAACTTAAAGGGCTTTTTCCTCGCACATTCCATTCTAATTTACAACCTAGAACACCACTTCCAGTAAGGCTCTGTTGCCCTAGTAACCAGATTTGGTAAAGGAGAAATGCTGCCGCCTTGTGGCCGATTCCCGCAAGAGCAGCTTTTAACCCACAGCTAATGGTCACTTACCATTCAAAAGGACTCAGGGCTGTAAAGGACACCTGCCCTCAAAATTGTGCTGAGGTAGGGAAAGGATAAAAAAAAATTCAAAACAGGCAACATTTTCAAGAAGATACTATGAAGAGGTAAGTTTTACTCACTCTCTTTTTAAAGAAAGGAAAACGGATAAAAGCTCAGCCTCAGGAAGTATTAGACTCATGCAATCTAATCTACAAAAGGTTTTCAACTCGCACCAGTCGACTGACCATTGGCAAAAAGTCTACAAACAATAAATGCTGAAGAGGTTTCAGAGAACTGTGTACCCTCTAGCTGCTGGTGAGATGTAAAAGGGTTAAACGCTAATAATGAGAACAGAAAGGAGCTGCGTTTAAAAGGAAAAATTGAGGTATCATTCAATCCAGCAGGTGCACCAATGGGCCTCTCACCTGAGAAGACCAGAATGAAGAAGACCCGGGCTGCAAAAGCTGCACTGCAGCCTTATTCACAATAGACAAGACAGTGAAGCAACCAAAATGTCCATCAACAGATGAAAGGATAAAGAAGAAGTGGTCCATGTACACAATGAAAACTAGCCATGGAAAACAATGAAACAGTGCTCTTTGAGGCACCATAGATGATCTTAGAGATAATCACAGAACATGAGGTAAGTCGGAAAGTAAAAGTCCTATATCCTATGATATCACTTATAGGCGTTATCTAATAACAGACACAAATGAACATATTTCCACAGAGAAAGTCAATCACAGACATATTAAAAAAAAAAAAAAAACTATGCTTATCTAAAAGGAAAGGTGGGGGAAATGGATAAATGAAGATTAGTCTTACCATATGTATACAAATACACATGATATACATATATCAAAAAGACCGACCATATAGCAAGGAAGGTTTACGGAACACTCTGTAATAATTTACACGGGAAGAGGATCTCTACATAAATAGGTATATAGAATATGGAGATGAACCAGAGTGTGTACACCTTGGACAAGCAACATTCTAACCATTACCCCAACTGAAAAAATTAAAACAACGAACTAGGAGTAATGAGACATAAACTTATGGGGGGTTTTCCTGGCACATTCCATTCAAATTTACAACCTAGGCAAACGACTTCCAGAACGGCTCTGCTGCCCTAGTACCCAGATTTGGGAATGGAGAAATGCTGCATCCTTGTGGCCGTTTCCCACAACAGCAGCTTTAAACCCACTGCAAAAGGTCACTAAATATTCACCAACTGCAGGTCTGTAAATGACACCGGCCCTCCAAAAAATGCTGAGGTCGAAAATCGACCAAAAATTTCTAGAGTGCAACCTCCCAAAAGGAAAATTGGAAGAGGTATATTATACTAACCCTTTTTTGCTTTTTTCTTTTAACAGAAAAGAAAAGGCCGTGGAGAAATGATGAATTGTAGGAATTTTTACAGACATGTAAACCCAAATTACAAAAACCTATCAGCTCACACCAGTCAGAATGGCCATCAACAAAAATGCTGCAAACAATAAATGCTGACGTGATTGTGGAGAAATGCATACCCTCGATTCTAAGGGGGACATGGTAAGAGCCACTAATGAAAACACAATTGAGGTGCCTTGAAAAGGTAAACGTTGAGCTACCATACCAGTCAATCAATCATACCCACTGCTGGGTCTATCACCTGAGAAAATGAAAATCAAAAATCACAGGCTGGCAATCCTGCACTCCAGCAATACTTACCAGAGGCAACACTTGGAAGCAACGAAAATGTCCATCAACAGAGGAATGCACCAAGAAGAAGTGGTCCATGCACACAATGGAATATTAGCCATGGAAAACATTGAAGCACTGCTCTTTGAGGCACCGTACATGAGCCTGGAGATAATCACAAAACATGAAGTAGGTCGGAAGGCAAAACACCTATATCCTATATTGTCACTTATGGCATTATCTAATAACTGACACAGATGAACATATTTCCAAAGAGAAAGACACTCACAGGCTTAGAAAACAAACTATCCTCATCTGAAAGGAAAGGAGGGGGGAAATTGAGAAATGAAGATTAGTGTTACTATACATATACACATACATATTATATACATGTATCAAAGAGACCGAACATATAGCAAGGGAGGTCGACGGAACACTGTAATATTTTACATGGGAAGAGGATCTGTACATTAATAGACAGACATAATGTACAAATGAACCAGATTGTGTACACCTAGGACAAACAATATTCTAAACTTTACCCAGATTAAAAAAAAATTTAAAAACCAAGAAGAAGTAATGAGACATAAACTTATGGGGATTTCTCCTGGCAAATTCCATTCTAATTTGCAACCTAGGACAATGACTTCCAGAAAGGCTCTGCTGCCCTAGTACCCAGATTGGGGAATGGAGAAGTGCTACCTCCTTGTGGCCGTTTCCCACAACAGCAGCTTTGAACCCACTGCAAAAGGTCACTAAATTTTCACCAACTAGCAGTTCTGTAAATGGCACCTGCCCTCCAGAAAATTTCTGGGGTCAAAAATCGACCAAAAAATTCAGAAGAGGGCAACCTTCGAAGAAGACAATTTCAAGAGCTATATTGTACTCACGGTTTTTTCTTTTAAGAGAAAAGAAAAAAGCATAGGAATATGACGAATTTTAAAAATTTTAATGACATGCCTACCCATATTACAAAAACCTATCAGCTCACAGCAGTCAGAATAGCCATTAGGAAAAATGCTGCAAAAAACAAATGGTGAAGGGAGTGTGGAGAAATGCGTACCCTCGGTTGTAAGGGGGGGCATGTAAAGAGCCACTAATGAAAACACAGTGTAGGTGCTTTGGAAAGGGAAACATTGAGCTACCAGTCAATCAATCACAACCACTGCTTGGCCTAGCACCTGCAAAAATGAGAATCCAAAAGTCACAGGCTGGCACACCTGTACGCCAGCAAGATTTACCATAGCCAGCACTTGGAAGCAATGAAAATGTCCATCAACCGAGGAATGCACCAAGAAGGAGTGGTCCACGTACACAATGGAATATTACTCTAATAATAAATATAAACTCAATTTAAAAACAAACAAAAGCAAGGAGACATCAACATTTGTGGGTTTATCCGGGCACATTGCACTCTAATTTATAACCGAAGAACACCACCGGCCGGTAGGTCTGTTTCCCTAGTACCAGCAAGGGGAACGTAGAAAGGCTGCCGCTCTTTGGCCGATACCTGCAAAAGCAGGTTTAAAGCCTGAGCTAATGGTTACTTCATACGAACAAGTACTGCAGGGCTGTAAATGAAACCTGCCCTCAAAATGTCTTGAGGGAGATAATGGTCAAAATATTGCAAGTGGTGACACATACTTTAAGAAAACACTTTGAAGAAATAAGCTCTAATCACAGCTGGAAAAATAAAAAGCACATGTCTTAAAGCTCAATTTCTACGCATTATGAGACACATGCAAATTCAACCACAAAGAGGTATCAGCTCACACCACTCAGAATAACCATCAGCAGAAACTACAAAGAATAAATGCTGAAGGTGCTGGGAAGAAATACATACCCTCCACTTTAAGTGGGACGTAACCTGGAAAGAGCCACTAAGGAGAACAGAACAGAGGTGCCTTTAAAAGGTCAACATTGAGCTACCATATGATCCAGCGGACCTATTCCTGGACCTCTAAACTAAGAAGACAGAATTGGAAGGACACAGGCACGCAAATCTGCATTGCATAGTATTACAATAGCCAAGATATGGAAGTAACCAAAAGGTCCACCGACAGATGGGTGGACAAAGAAGAACTGCTACCTGTACAGATGGAATATGAGCTAGTGAAAAAATGAAACAATGCCATTTGCAGCACCATAGATGAGTCTAGAAGTAATCACGCAATTTGGAGCAAGTGAGAAAGAGAAAGACACATATCCTATCATATCACATATAGGGGTTACCTAAAAAATGATACAAACAAAGATATTTCCACAGAGAAACACTATCATAGATTCATTAAAAAAACTTATGGTTCACCAAATAGAAAGGTGTGAGGATTGGATACCTTACCATATTGAGGTTAACAGAGAGATACAAACACATGTGAAATATATAATCACCAAAGACCTACGCAATACCAAGAGAAGACTACTCAACATTGTGTCATAACCTACATGGGAAAAGGATCCGAAGAAGAATAGATATATGTATATGTGTGAAAGAACCACATCTTGCACACCGAGAACAAACAAAACATTGTAATCAAGTTTGCTGTGATAAAAAATAACAATTAAGTTAAAAATACCAACAAGAAGTAATGAGACATAAACTTAAAGGGCTTTTTCCTCGCACATTCCATTCTAATTTACAACCTAGAACACCACTTCCAGTAAGGCTCTGTTGCCCTAGTAACCAGATTTGGTAAAGGAGAAATGCTGCCGCCTTGTGGCCGATTCCCGCAAGAGCAGCTTTTAACCCACAGCTAATGGTCACTTACCATTCACAAGGACTCAGGGCTGTAAAGGACACCTGCCCTCAAAATTGTGCTGAGGTAGGGAAAGGATAAAAAAAAATTCAAAACAGGCAACATTTTCAAGAAGATACTATGAAGAGGTAAGTTTTACTCACTCACTTTTTAAAGAAAGGAAAACGGATAAAAGCTCAGCCTCAGGAAGTATTAGACTCATGCAATCTAATCTACAAAAGGTTTTCAACTCGCACCAGTCGACTGACCATTGGCAAAAAGTCTACAAACAATAAATGCTGAAGAGGTTTCAGAGAACTGTGTACCCTCTAGCTGCTGGTGAGATGTAAAAGGGTTAAACGCTAATAATGAGAACAGAAAGGAGCTGCGTTTAAAAGGAAAAATTGAGGTATCATTCAATCCAGCAGGTGCACCAATGGGCCTCTCACCTGAGAAGACCAGAATGAAGAAGACCCGGGCTGCAAAAGCTGCACTGCAGCCTTATTCACAATAGACAAGACAGTGAAGCAACCAAAATGTCCATCAACAGATGAAAGGATAAAGAAGAAGTGGTCCATGTACACAATGAAAACTAGCCATGGAAAACAATGAAACAGTGCTCTTTGAGGCACCATAGATGATCTTAGAGATAATCACAGAACATGAGGTAAGTCGGAAAGTAAAAGTCCTATATCCTATGATATCACTTATAGGCGTTATCTAATAACTGACACAAATGAACATATTTCCACAGAGAAAGTCAATCACAGACTTATTAAAAAAAAAAACTATGCTTATCTAAAAGGAAAGGTGGGGGAAATGGATAAATGAAGATTAGTCTTAGCATATGTATACAAATACATATGATATACATATATCAAAAAGACCGACCATATAGCAAGGAAGGTTTACGGAACACTCTGTAATAATTTACACGGGGAGAGGATCTCTACATAAATAGGTATATAGAATATGGAGATGAACCAGAGTGTGTACACCTTGGACAAGCAACATTCTAACCATTACCGCAACTGAAAAAATTAAAACAACGAACTAGCAGTAATGAGACATAAACTTATGGGGGGTTTTCCTGGCACATTCCATTCAAATTTACAACCTAGGCAAACGACTTCCAGAACGGCTCTGCTGCCCTAGTACCCAGATTTGGGAATGGAGAAATGCTGCATCCTTGTGGCCGTTTCCCACAACAGCAGCTTTAAACCCACTGCAAAAGGTCACTAAATATTCACCAACTGCAGGTCTGTAAATGACACCGGCCCTCCAAAAAATGCTGAGGTCGAAAATCGACCAAAAATTTCTAGAGTGCAACCTCCCAAAAGGAAAATTGGAAGAGGTATATTATACTAACCCTTTTTTGCTTTTTTCTTTTAACAGAAAAGAAAAGGCCGTGGAGAAATGATGAATTGTAGGAATTTTTACAGACATGTAAACCCAAATTACAAAAACCTATCAGCTCACACCACTCAGAATGGCCATCAACAAAAATGCTGCAAACAATAAATGCTGACGTGATTGTGGAGAAATGCATACCCTCGATTCTAAGGGGGACATGGTAAGAGCCACTAATGAAAACACAATTGAGGTGCCTTGAAAAGGTAAACGTTGAGCTACCATACCAGTCAATCAATCATACCCACTGCTGGGTCTATCACCTGAGAAAATGAAAATCAAAAATCACAGGCTGGCAATCCTGCACTCCAGCAATACTTACCAGAGGCAACACTTGGAAGCAACGAAAATGTCCATCAACAGAGGAATGCACCAAGAAGAAGTGGTCCATGCACACAATGGAATATTAGCCATGGAAAACATTGAAGCACTGCTCTTTGAGGCACCGTACATGAGCCTGGAGATAATCACAAAACATGAAGTAGGTCGGAAGGTAAAACACCTATATCCTATATTGTCACTTATGGCATTATCTAATAACTGACACAGATGAACATATTTCCAAAGAGAAAGACACTCACAGGCTTAGAAAACAAACTATCCTCATCTGAAAGGAAAGGAGGGGGGAAATTGAGAAATGAAGATTAGTGTTACTATACATATACACATACATATTATATACATGTATCAAAGAGACCGAACATATAGCAAGGGAGGTCGACGGAACACTGTAATATTTTACATGGGAAGAGGATCTGTACATTAATAGACAGACATAATGTACAAATGAACCAGATTGTGTACACCTAGGACAAACAATATTCTAAACTTTACCCAGATTAAAAAAAAATTTAAAAACCAAGAAGAAGTAATGAGACATAAACTTATGGGGATTTCTCCTGGCAAATTCCATTCTAATTTGCAACCTAGGACAATGACTTCCAGAAAGGCTCTGCTGCCCTAGTACCCAGATTGGGGAATGGAGAAGTGCTACCTCCTTGTGGCCGTTTCCCACAACAGCAGCTTTGAACCCACTGCAAAAGGTCACTAAATTTTCACCAACTACCAGTTCTGTAAATGGCACCTGCCCTCCAGAAAATTTCTGGGGTCAAAAATCGACCAAAAAATTCAGAAGAGGGCAACCTTCGAAGAAGACAATTTCAAGAGCTATATTGTACTCACGGTTTTTTCTTTTAAGAGAAAAGAAAAAAGCATAGGAATATGACGAATTTTAAAAATTTTAATGACATGCATACCCATATTACAAAAACCTATCAGCTCACAGCAGTCAGAATGGCCATTAGGAAAAATGCTGCAAAAAACAAATGGTGAAGGGAGTGTGGAGAAATGCGTACCCTCGGTTGTAAGGGGGGGCATGTAAAGAGCCACTAATGAAAACACAGTGTAGGTGCTTTGGAAAGGGAAACATTGAGCTACCAGTCAATCAATCACAACCACTGCTTGGCCTAGCACCTGCAAAAATGAGAATCCAAAAGTCACAGGCTGGCACACCTGTACGCCAGCAAGATTTACCATAGCCAGCACTTGGAAGCAATGAAAATGTCCATCAACCGAGGAATGCACCAAGAAGAAGTGGTCCACGTACACAATGGAATATTACTCTAATAATAAATATAAACTCAATTTAAAAACAAACAAAAGCAAGGAGACATCAACATTTGTGGGTTTATCCGGGCACATTGCACTCTAATTTATAACCGAAGAACACCACCGGCCGGTAGGTCTGTTTCCCTAGTACCAGCAAGGGGAACGTAGAAAGGCTGCCGCTCTTTGGCCGATACCTGCAAAAGCAGGTTTAAAGCCTGAGCTAATGGTCACTTCATACGAACAAGTACTGCAGGGCTGTAAATGAAACCTGCCCTCAAAATGTCTTGAGGGAGATAATGGCCAAAATATTGCAAGTGGTGACACATACTTTAAGGAAACACTTTGAAGAAATAAGCTCTAATCACAGCTGGAAAAATAAAAAGCACATGTCTTAAAGCTCAATTTCTACGCATTATGAGACACATGCAAATTCAACCACAAAGAGGTATCAGCTCACACCACTCAGAATAACCATCAGCAGAAACTACAAAGAATAAATGCTGAAGGTGCTGGGAAGAAATACATACCCTCCACTTTAAGGGGGACGTAACCTGGAAAGAGCCACTAAGGAGAACAGGACAGAGGTGCCTTTAAAAGGTCAACATTGAGCTACCATATGATCCAGCGGACCTATTCCTGGACCTCTAAACTAAGAAGACAGAATTGGAAGGACACAGGCACGCAAATCTGCATTGCATAGTATTACAATAGCCAAGATATGGAAGTAACCAAAAGGTCCACCGACAGATGGGTGGACAAAGAAGAACTGCTACCTGTACAGATGGAATATGAGCTAGTGAAAAAATGAAACAATGCCATTTGCAGCACCATAGATGAGTCTAGAAGTAATCACGCAATTTGGAGCAAGTGAGAAAGAGAAAGACACATATCCTATCATATCACATATAGGGGTTACCTAAAAAATGATACAAACAAAGATATTTCCACAGAGAAACACTATCATAGATTCATTTAAAAAAACTTATGGTTCACCAAATAGAAAGGTGTGAGGATTGGATACCTTACCATATTGAGGTTAACAGAGAGATACAAACACATGTGAAATATATAATCACCAAAGACCTACGCAATACCAAGAGAAGACTACTCAACATTGTGTCATAACCTACATGGGAAAAGGATCCGAAGAAGAATAGATATATGTATATGTGTGAAAGAACCACATCTTGCACACCGAGAACAAACAAAACATTGTAATCAAGTTTGCTGTGATAAAAAATAACAATTAAGTTAAAAATACCAACAAGAAGTAATGAGACATAAACTTAAAGGGCTTTTTCCTCGCACATTCCATTCTAATTTACAACCTAGAACACCACTTCCAGTAAGGCTCTGTTGCCCTAGTAACCAGATTTGGTAAAGGAGAAATGCTGCCGCCTTGTGGCCGATTCCCGCAAGAGCAGCTTTTAACCCACAGCTAATGGTCACTTACCATTCACAAGGACTCAGGGCTGTAAAGGACACCTGCCCTCAAAATTGTGCTGAGGTAGGGAAAGGATAAAAAAAAATTCAAAACAGGCAACATTTTCAAGAAGATACTATGAAGAGGTAAGTTTTACTCACTCTCTTTTTAAAGAAAGGAAAACGGATAAAAGCTCAGCCTCAGGAAGTATTAGACTCATGCAATCTAATCTACAAAAGGTTTTCAACTCGCACCAGTCGACTGACCATTGGCAAAAAGTCTACAAACAATAAATGCTGAAGAGGTTTCAGAGAACTGTGTACCCTCTAGCTGCTGGTGAGATGTAAAAGGGTTAAACGCTAATAATGAGAAGAGAAAGGAGCTGCGTTTAAAAGGAAAAATTGAGGTATCATTCAATCCAGCAGGTGCACCAATGGGTCTCTCACCTGAGAAGACCAGAATGAAGAAGACCCGGGCTGCAAAAGCTGCACTGCAGCCTTATTCACAATAGACAAGACAGTGAAGCAACCAAAATGTCCATCAACAGATGAAAGGATAAAGAAGAAGTGGTCCATGTACACAATGAAAACTAGCCATGGAAAACAATGAAACAGTGCTCTTTGAGGCACCATAGATGATCTTAGAGATAATCACAGAACATGAGGTAAGTCGGAAAGTAAAAGTCCTATATCCTATGATATCACTTATAGGCGTTATCTAATAACAGACACAAATGAACATATTTCCACAGAGAAAGTCAATCACAGACTTATTAAAAAAAAAAAAACTATGCTTATCTAAAAGGAAAGGTGGGGGAAATGGATAAATGAAGATTAGTCTTACCATATGTATACAAATACATATGATATACATATATCAAAAAGACCGACCATATAGCAAGGAAGGTTTACGGAACACTCTGTAATAATTTACACGGGAAGAGGATCTCTACATAAATAGGTATATAGAATATGGAGATGAACCAGAGTGTGTACACCTTGGACAAGCAACATTCTAACCATTACCCCAACTGAAAAAATTAAAACAACGAACTAGGAGTAATGAGACATAAACTTATGGGGGGTTTTCCTGGCACATTCCATTCAAATTTACAACCTAGGCAAACGACTTCCAGAACGGCTCTGCTGCCCTAGTACCCAGATTTGGGAATGGAGAAATGCTGCATCCTTGTGGCCGTTTCCCACAACAGCAGCTTTAAACCCACTGCAAAAGGTCTCTAAATATTCACCAACTGCAGGTCTGTAAATGACACCGGCCCTCCAAAAAATGCTGAGGTCGAAAATCGACCAAAAATTTCTAGAGTGCAACCTCCCAAAAGGAAAATTGGAAGAGGTATATTATACTAACCCTTTTTTGCTTTTTTCTTTTAACAGAAAAGAAAAGGCCGTGGAGAAATGATGAATTGTAGGAATTTTTACAGACATGTAAACCCAAATTACAAAAACCTATCAGCTCACACCAGTCAGAATGGCCATCAACAAAAATGCTGCAAACAATAAATGCTGACGTGATTGTGGAGAAATGCATACCCTCGATTCTAAGGGGGACATGGTAAGAGCCACTAATGAAAACACAATTGAGGTGCCTTGAAAAGGTAAACGTTGAGCTACCATACCAGTCAATCAATCATACCCACTGCTGGGTCTATCACCTGAGAAAATGAAAATCAAAAATCACAGGCTGGCAATCCTGCACTCCAGCAATACTTACCAGAGGCAACACTTGGAAGCAACGAAAATGTCCATCAACAGAGGAATGCACCAAGAAGAAGTGGTCCATGCACACAATGGAATATTAGCCATGGAAAACATTGAAGCACTGCTCTTTGAGGCACCGTACATGAGCCTGGAGATAATCACAAAACATGAAGTAGGTCGGAAGGCAAAACACCTATATCCTATATTGTCACTTATGGCATTATCTAATAACTGACACAGATGAACATATTTCCAAAGAGAAAGACACTCACAGGCTTAGAAAACAAACTATCCTCATCTGAAAGGAAAGGAGGGGGGAAATTGAGAAATGAAGATTTGTGTTACTATACATATACACATACATATTATATACATGTATCAAAGAGACCGAACATATAGCAAGGGAGGTCGACGGAACACTGTAATATTTTACATGGGAAGAGGATCTGTACATTAATAGACAGACATAATGTACAAATGAACCAGATTGTGTACACCTAGGACAAACAATATTCTAAACTTTACCCAGATTAAAAAAAAATTTAAAAACCAAGAAGAAGTAATGAGACATAAACTTATGGGGATTTCTCCTGGCAAATTCCATTCTAATTTGCAACCTAGGACAATGACTTCCAGAAAGGCTCTGCTGCCCTAGTACCCAGATTGGGGAATGGAGAAGTGCTACCTCCTTGTGGCCGTTTCCCACAACAGCAGCTTTGAACCCACTGCAAAAGGTCACTAAATTTTCACCAACTAGCAGTTCTGTAAATGGCACCTGCCCTCCAGAAAATTTCTGGGGTCAAAAATCGACCAAAAAATTCAGAAGAGGGCAACCTTCGAAGAAGACAATTTCAAGAGCTATATTGTACTCACGGTTTTTTCTTTTAAGAGAAAAGAAAAAAGCATAGGAATATGACGAATTTTAAAAATTTTAATGACATGCATACCCATATTACAAAAACCTATCAGCTCACAGCAGTCAGAATAGCCATTAGGAAAAATGCTGCAAAAAACAAATGGTGAAGGGAGTGTGGAGAAATGCGTACCCTCGGTTGTAAGGGGGGGCATGTAAAGAGCCACTAATGAAAACACAGTGTAGGTGCTTTGGAAAGGGAAACATTGAGCTACCAGTCAATCAATCACAACTACTGCTTGGCCTAGCACCTGAAAAAATGAGAATCCAAAAGTCACAGGCTGGCACACCTGTACGCCAGCAAGATTTACCATAGCCAGCACTTGGAAGCAATGAAAATGTCCATCAACCGAGGAATGCACCAAGAAGGAGTGGTCCACGTACACAATGGAATATTACTCTAATAATAAATATAAACTCAATTTAAAAACAAACAAAAGCAAGGAGACATCAACATTTGTGGGTTTATCCGGGCACATTGCACTCTAATTTATAACCGAAGAACACCACCGGCCGGTAGGTCTGTTTCCCTAGTACCAGCAAGGGGAACGTAGAAAGGCTGCCGCTCTTTGGCCGATACCTGCAAAAGCAGGTTTAAAGCCTGAGCTAATGGTCACTTCATACGAACAAGTACTGCAGGGCTGTAAATGAAACCTGCCCTCAAAATGTCTTGAGGGAGATAATGGCCAAAATATTGCAAGTGGTGACACATACTTTAAGAAAACACTTTGAAGAAATAAGCTCTAATCACAGCTGGAAAAATAAAAAGCACATGTCTTAAAGCTCAATTTCTACGCATTATGAGACACATGCAAATTCAACCACAAAGAGGTATCAGCTCACACCACTCAGAATAACCATCAGCAGAAACTACAAAGAATAAATGCTGAAGGTGCTGGGAAGAAATACATACCCTCCACTTTAAGTGGGACGTAACCTGGAAAGAGCCACTAAGGAGAACAGAACAGAGGTGCCTTTAAAAGGTCAACATTGAGCTACCATATGATCCAGCGGACCTATTCCTGGAACTCTAAACTAAGAAGACAGAATTGGAAGGACACAGGCACGCAAATCTGCATTGCATAGTATTACAATAGCCAAGATATGGAAGTAACCAAAAGGTCCACCGACAGATGGGTGGACAAAGAAGAACTGCTACCTGTACAGATGGAATATGAGCTAGTGAAAAAATGAAACAATGCCATTTGCAGCACCATAGATGAGTCTAGAAGTAATCACGCAATTTGGAGCAAGTGAGAAAGAGAAAGACACATATCCTATCACATCACATATAGGGGTTACCTAAAAAATGATACAAACAAAGATATTTCCACAGAGAAACACTATCATAGATTCATTAAAAAAACTTATGGTTCACCAAATAGAAAGGTGTGAGGATTGGATACCTTACCATATTGAGGTTAACAGAGAGATACAAACACATGTGAAATATATAATCACCAAAGACCTACGCAATACCAAGAGAAGACTACTCAACATTGTGTCATAACCTACATGGGAAAAGGATCCGAAGAAGAATAGATATATGTATATGTGTGAAAGAACCACATCTTGCACACCGAGAACAAACAAAACATTGTAATCAAGTTTGCTGTGATAAAAAATAAAAATTAAGTTAAAAATACCAACAAGAAGTAATGAGACATAAACTTAAAGGGCTTTTTCCTCGCACATTCCATTCTAATTTACAACCTAGAACACCACTTCCAGTAAGGCTCTGTTGCCCTAGTAACCAGATTTGGTAAAGGAGAAATGCTGCCGCCTTGTGGCCGATTCCCGCAAGAGCAGCTTTTAACCCACAGCTAATGGTCACTTACCATTCAAAAGGACTCAGGGCTGTAAAGGACACCTGCCCTCAAAATTGTGCTGAGGTAGGGAAAGGATAAAAAAAAATTCAAAACAGGCAACATTTTCAAGAAGATACTATGAAGAGGTAAGTTTTACTCACTCTCTTTTTAAAGAAAGGAAAACGGATAAAAGCTCAGCCTCAGGAAGTATTAGACTCATGCAATCTAATCTACAAAAGGTTTTCAACTCGCACCAGTCGACTGACCATTGGCAAAAAGTCTACAAACAATAAATGCTGAAGAGGTTTCAGAGAACTGTGTACCCTCTAGCTGCTGGTGAGATGTAAAAGGGTTAAACGCTAATAATGAGAACAGAAAGGAGCTGCGTTTAAAAGGAAAAATTGAGGTATCATTCAATCCAGCAGGTGCACCAATGGGCCTCTCACCTGAGAAGACCAGAATGAAGAAGACCCGGGCTGCAAAAGCTGCACTGCAGCCTTATTCACAATAGACAAGACAGTGAAGCAACCAAAATGTCCATCAACAGATGAAAGGATAAAGAAGAAGTGGTCCATGTACACAATGAAAACTAGCCATGGAAAACAATGAAACAGTGCTCTTTGAGGCACCATAGATGATCTTAGAGATAATCACAGAACATGAGGTAAGTCGGAAAGTAAAAGTCCTATATCCTATGATATCACTTATAGGCGTTATCTAATAACAGACACAAATGAACATATTTCCACAGAGAAAGTCAATCACAGACATATTAAAAAAAAAAAAAAACTATGCTTATCTAAAAGGAAAGGTGGGGGAAATGGATAAATGAAGATTAGTCTTACCATATGTATACAAATACACATGATATACATATATCAAAAAGACCGACCATATAGCAAGGAAGGTTTACGGAACACTCTGTAATAATTTACACGGGAAGAGGATCTCTACATAAATAGGTATATAGAATATGGAGATGAACCAGAGTGTGTACACCTTGGACAAGCAACATTCTAACCATTACCCCAACTGAAAAAATTAAAACAACGAACTAGGAGTAATGAGACATAAACTTATGGGGGGTTTTCCTGGCACATTCCATTCAAATTTACAACCTAGGCAAACGACTTCCAGAACGGCTCTGCTGCCCTAGTACCCAGATTTGGGAATGGAGAAATGCTGCATCCTTGTGGCCGTTTCCCACAACAGCAGCTTTAAACCCACTGCAAAAGGTCACTAAATATTCACCAACTGCAGGTCTGTAAATGACACCGGCCCTCCAAAAAATGCTGAGGTCGAAAATCGACCAAAAATTTCTAGAGTGCAACCTCCCAAAAGGAAAATTGGAAGAGGTATATTATACTAACCCTTTTTTGCTTTTTTCTTTTAACAGAAAAGAAAAGGCCGTGGAGAAATGATGAATTGTAGGAATTTTTACAGACATGTAAACCCAAATTACAAAAACCTATCAGCTCACACCAGTCAGAATGGCCATCAACAAAAATGCTGCAAACAATAAATGCTGACGTGATTGTGGAGAAATGCATACCCTCGATTCTAAGGGGGACATGGTAAGAGCCACTAATGAAAACACAATTGAGGTGCCTTGAAAAGGTAAACGTTGAGCTACCATACCAGTCAATCAATCATACCCACTGCTGGGTCTATCACCTGAGAAAATGAAAATCAAAAATCACAGGCTGGCAATCCTGCACTCCAGCAATACTTACCAGAGGCAACACTTGGAAGCAACGAAAATGTCCATCAACAGAGGAATGCACCAAGAAGAAGTGGTCCATGCACACAATGGAATATTAGCCATGGAAAACATTGAAGCACTGCTCTTTGAGGCACCGTACATGAGCCTGGAGATAATCACAAAACATGAAGTAGGTCGGAAGGCAAAACACCTATATCCTATATTGTCACTTATGGCATTATCTAATAACTGACACAGATGAACATATTTCCAAAGAGAAAGACACTCACAGGCTTAGAAAACAAACTATCCTCATCTGAAAGGAAAGGAGGGTGGAAATTGAGAAATGAAGATTAGTGTTACTATACATATACACATACATATTATATACATGTATCAAAGAGACCGAACATATAGCAAGGGAGGTCGACGGAACACTGTAATATTTTACATGGGAAGAGGATCTGTACATTAATAGACAGACATAATGTACAAATGAACCAGATTGTGTACACCTAGGACAAACAATATTCTAAACTTTACCCAGATTAAAAAAAAATTTAAAAACCAAGAAGAAGTAATGAGACATAAACTTATGGGGATTTCTCCTGGCAAATTCCATTCTAATTTGCAACCTAGGACAATGACTTCCAGAAAGGCTCTGCTGCCCTAGTACCCAGATTGGGGAATGGAGAAGTGCTACCTCCTTGTGGCCGTTTCCCACAACAGCAGCTTTGAACCCACTGCAAAAGGTCACTAAATTTTCACCAACTAGCAGTTCTGTAAATGGCACCTGCCCTCCAGAAAATTTCTGGGGTCAAAAATCGACCAAAAAATTCAGAAGAGGGCAACCTTCGAAGAAGACAATTTCAAGAGCTATATTGTACTCACGGTTTTTTCTTTTAAGAGAAAAGAAAAAAGCATAGGAATATGACGAATTTTAAAAATTTTAATGACATGCCTACCCATATTACAAAAACCTATCAGCTCACAGCAGTCAGAATAGCCATTAGGAAAAATGCTGCAAAAAACAAATGGTGAAGGGAGTGTGGAGAAATGCGTACCCTCAGTTGTAAGGGGGGGCATGTAAAGAGCCACTAATGAAAACACAGTGTAGGTGCTTTGGAAAGGGAAACATTGAGCTACCAGTCAATCAATCACAACCACTGCTTGGCCTAGCACCTGAAAAAATGAGAATCCAAAAGTAACAGGCTGGCACACCTGTACGCCAGCAAGATTTACCATAGCCAGCACTTGGAAGCAATGAAAATGTCCATCAACCGAGGAATGCACCAAGAAGGAGTGGTCCACGTACACAATGGAATATTACTCTAATAATAAATATAAACTCAATTTAAAAACAAACAAAAGCAAGGAGACATCAACATTTGTGGGTTTATCCGGGCACATTGCACTCTAATTTATAACCGAAGAACACCACCGGCCGGTAGGTCTGTTTCCCTAGTACCAGCAAGGGGAACGTAGAAAGGCTGCCGCTCTTTGGCCGATACCTGCAAAAGCAGGTTTAAAGCCTGAGCTAATGGTCACTTCATACGAACAAGTACTGCAGGGCTGTAAATGAAACCTGCCCTCAAAATGTCTTGAGGGAGATAATGGCCAAAATATTGCAAGTGGTGACACATACTTTAAGAAAACACTTTGAAGAAATAAGCTCTAATCACAGCTGGAAAAATAAAAAGCACATGTCTTAAAGCTCAATTTCTACGCATTATGAGACACATGCAAATTCAACCACAAAGAGGTATCAGCTCACACCACTCAGAATAACCATCAGCAGAAACTACAAAGAATAAATGCTGAAGGTGCTGGGAAGAAATACATACCCTCCACTTTAAGTGGGACGTAACCCGGAAAGAGCCACTAAGGAGAACAGAACAGAGGTGCCTTTAAAAGGTCAACATTGAGCTACCATATGATCCAGCGGACCTATTCCTGGACCTCTAAACTAAGAAGACAGAATTGGAAGGACACAGGCACGCAAATCTGCATTGCATAGTATTACAATAGCCAAGATATGGAAGTAACCAAAAGGTCCACCGACAGATGGGTGGACAAAGAAGAACTGCTACCTGTACAGATGGAATATGAGCTAGTGAAAAAATGAAACAATGCCATTTGCAGCACCATAGATGAGTCTAGAAGTAATCACGCAATTTGGAGCAAGTGAGAAAGAGAAAGACACATATCCTATCATATCACATATAGGGGTTACCTAAAAAATGATACAAACAAAGATATTTCCACAGAGAAACACTATCATAGATTCATTAAAAAAACTTATGGTTCACCAAATAGAAAGGTGTGAGGATTGGATACCTTACCATATTGAGGTTAACAGAGAGATACAAACACATGTGAAATATATAATCACCAAAGACCTACGCAATACCAAGAGAAGACTACTCAACATTGTGTCATAACCTACATGGGAAAAGGATCCGAAGAAGAATAGATATATGTATATGTGTGAAAGAACCACATCTTGCACACCGAGAACAAACAAAACATTGTAATCAAGTTTGCTGTGATAAAAAATAACAATTAAGTTAAAAATACCAACAAGAAGTAATGAGACATAAACTTAAAGGGCTTTTTCCTCGCACATTCCATTCTAATTTACAACCTAGAACACCACTTCCAGTAAGGCTCTGTTGCCCTAGTAACCAGATTTGGTAAAGGAGAAATGCTGCCGCCTTGTGGCCGATTCCCGCAAGAGCAGCTTTTAACCCACAGCTAATGGTCACTTACCATTCAAAAGGACTCAGGGCTGTAAAGGACACCTGCCCTCAAAATTGTGCTGAGGTAGGGAAAGGATAAAAAAAAATTCAAAACAGGCAACATTTTCAAGAAGATACTATGAAGAGGTAAGTTTTACTCACTCTCTTTTTAAAGAAAGGAAAACGGATAAAAGCTCAGCCTCAGGAAGTATTAGACTCATGCAATCTAATCTACAAAAGGTTTTCAACTCGCACCAGTCGACTGACCATTGGCAAAAAGTCTACAAACAATAAATGCTGAAGAGGTTTCAGAGAACTGTGTACCCTCTAGCTGCTGGTGAGATGTAAAAGGGTTAAACGCTAATAATGAGAACAGAAAGGAGCTGCGTTTAAAAGGAAAAATTGAGGTATCATTCAATCCAGCAGGTGCACCAATGGGCCTCTCACCTGAGAAGACCAGAATGAAGAAGACCCGGGCTGCAAAAGCTGCACTGCAGCCTTATTCACAATAGACAAGACAGTGAAGCAACCAAAATGTCCATCAACAGATGAAAGGATAAAGAAGAAGTGCTCCATGTACACAATGAAAACTAGCCATGGAAAACAATGAAACAGTGCTCTTTGAGGCACCATAGATGATCTTAGAGATAATCACAGAACATGAGGTAAGTCGGAAAGTAAAAGTCCTATATCCTATAATATCACTTATAGGCGTTATCTAATAACTGACACAAATGAACATATTTCCACAGAGAAAGTCAATCACAGACTTATTAAAAAAAAAAACTATGCTTATCTAAAAGGAAAGGTGGGGGAAATGGATAAATGAAGATTAGTCTTAGCATATGTATACAAATACATATGATATACATATATCAAAAAGACCGACCATATAGCAAGGAAGGTTTACGGAACACTCTGTAATAATTTACACGGGGAGAGGATCTCTACATAAATAGGTATATAGAATATGGAGATGAACCAGAGTGTGTACACCTTGGACAAGCAACATTCTAACCATTACCGCAACTGAAAAAATTAAAACAACGAACTAGCAGTAATGAGACATAAACTTATGGGGGGTTTTCCTGGCACATTCCATTCAAATTTACAACCTAGGCAAACGACTTCCAGAACGGCTCTGCTGCCCTAGTACCCAGATTTGGGAATGGAGAAATGCTGCATCCTTGTGGCCGTTTCCCACAACAGCAGCTTTAAACCCACTGCAAAAGGTCACTAAATATTCACCAACTGCAGGTCTGTAAATGACACCGGCCCTCCAAAAAATGCTGAGGTCGAAAATCGACCAAAAATTTCTAGAGTGCAACCTCCCAAAAGGAAAATTGGAAGAGGTATATTATACTAACCCTTTTTTGCTTTTTTCTTTTAACAGAAAAGAAAAGGCCGTGGAGAAATGATGAATTGTAGGAATTTTTACAGACATGTAAACCCAAATTACAAAAACCTATCAGCTCACACCAGTCAGAATGGCCATCAACAAAAATGCTGCAAACAATAAATGCTGACGTGATTGTGGAGAAATGCATACCCTCGATTCTAAGGGGGACATGGTAAGAGCCACTAATGAAAACACAATTGAGGTGCCTTGAAAAGGTAAACGTTGAGCTACCATACCAGTCAATCAATCATACCCACTGCTGGGTCTATCACCTGAGAAAATGAAAATCAAAAATCACAGGCTGGCAATCCTGCACTCCAGCAATACTTACCAGAGGCAACACTTGGAAGCAACGAAAATGTCCATCAACAGAGGAATGCACCAAGAAGAAGTGGTCCATGCACACAATGGAATATTAGCCATGGAAAACATTGAAGCACTGCTCTTTGAGGCACCGTACATGAGCCTGGAGATAATCACAAAACATGAAGTAGGTCGGAAGGCAAAACACCTATATCCTATATTGTCACTTATGGCATTATCTAATAACTGACACAGATGAACATATTTCCAAAGAGAAAGACACTCACAGGCTTAGAAAACAAACTATCCTCATCTGAAAGGAAAGGAGGGTGGAAATTGAGAAATGAAGATTAGTGTTACTATACATATACACATACATATTATATACATGTATCAAAGAGACCGAACATATAGCAAGGGAGGTCGACGGAACACTGTAATATTTTACATGGGAAGAGGATCTGTACATTAATAGACAGACATAATGTACAAATGAACCAGATTGTGTACACCTAGGACAAACAATATTCTAAACTTTACCCAGATTAAAAAAAAATTTAAAAACCAAGAAGAAGTAATGAGACATAAACTTATGGGGATTTCTCCTGGCAAATTCCATTCTAATTTGCAACCTAGGACAATGACTTCCAGAAAGGCTCTGCTGCCCTAGTACCCAGATTGGGGAATGGAGAAGTGCTACCTCCTTGTGGCCGTTTCCCACAACAGCAGCTTTGAACCCACTGCAAAAGGTCACTAAATTTTCACCAACTAGCAGTTCTGTAAATGGCACCTGCCCTCCAGAAAATTTCTGGGGTCAAAAATCGACCAAAAAATTCAGAAGAGGGCAACCTTCGAAGAAGACAATTTCAAGAGCTATATTGTACTCACGGTTTTTTCTTTTAAGAGAAAAGAAAAAAGCATAGGAATATGACGAATTTTAAAAATTTTAATGACATGCCTACCCATATTACAAAAACCTATCAGCTCACAGCAGTCAGAATAGCCATTAGGAAAAATGCTGCAAAAAACAAATGGTGAAGGGAGTGTGGAGAAATGCGTACCCTCAGTTGTAAGGGGGGGCATGTAAAGAGCCACTAATGAAAACACAGTGTAGGTGCTTTGGAAAGGGAAACATTGAGCTACCAGTCAATCAATCACAACCACTGCTTGGCCTAGCACCTGAAAAAATGAGAATCCAAAAGTAACAGGCTGGCACACCTGTACGCCAGCAAGATTTACCATAGCCAGCACTTGGAAGCAATGAAAATGTCCATCAACCGAGGAATGCACCAAGAAGGAGTGGTCCACGTACACAATGGAATATTACTCTAATAATAAATATAAACTCAATTTAAAAACAAACAAAAGCAAGGAGACATCAACATTTGTGGGTTTATCCGGGCACATTGCACTCTAATTTATAACCGAAGAACACCACCGGCCGGTAGGTCTGTTTCCCTAGTACCAGCAAGGGGAACGTAGAAAGGCTGCCGCTCTTTGGCCGATACCTGCAAAAGCAGGTTTAAAGCCTGAGCTAATGGTCACTTCATACGAACAAGTACTGCAGGGCTGTAAATGAAACCTGCCCTCAAAATGTCTTGAGGGAGATAATGGCCAAAATATTGCAAGTGGTGACACATACTTTAAGAAAACACTTTGAAGAAATAAGCTCTAATCACAGCTGGAAAAATAAAAAGCACATGTCTTAAAGCTCAATTTCTACGCATTATGAGACACATGCAAATTCAACCACAAAGAGGTATCAGCTCACACCACTCAGAATAACCATCAGCAGAAACTACAAAGAATAAATGCTGAAGGTGCTGGGAAGAAATACATACCCTCCACTTTAAGTGGGACGTAACCCGGAAAGAGCCACTAAGGAGAACAGAACAGAGGTGCCTTTAAAAGGTCAACATTGAGCTACCATATGATCCAGCGGACCTATTCCTGGACCTCTAAACTAAGAAGACAGAATTGGAAGGACACAGGCACGCAAATCTGCATTGCATAGTATTACAATAGCCAAGATATGGAAGTAACCAAAAGGTCCACCGACAGATGGGTGGACAAAGAAGAACTGCTACCTGTACAGATGGAATATGAGCTAGTGAAAAAATGAAACAATGCCATTTGCAGCACCATAGATGAGTCTAGAAGTAATCACGCAATTTGGAGCAAGTGAGAAAGAGAAAGACACATATCCTATCATATCACATATAGGGGTTACCTAAAAAATGATACAAACAAAGATATTTCCACAGAGAAACACTATCATAGATTCATTAAAAAAACTTATGGTTCACCAAATAGAAAGGTGTGAGGATTGGATACCTTACCATATTGAGGTTAACAGAGAGATACAAACACATGTGAAATATATAATCACCAAAGACCTACGCAATACCAAGAGAAGACTACTCAACATTGTGTCATAACCTACATGGGAAAAGGATCCGAAGAAGAATAGATATATGTATATGTGTGAAAGAACCACATCTTGCACACCGAGAACAAACAAAACATTGTAATCAAGTTTGCTGTGATAAAAAATAACAATTAAGTTAAAAATACCAACAAGAAGTAATGAGACATAAACTTAAAGGGTTTTTTCCTCGCACATTCCATTCTAATTTACAACCTGGAACACCACTTCCAGTAAGGCTCTGTTGCCCTAGTAACCAGATTTGGTAAAGGAGAAATGCTGCCGCCTTGTGGCCGATTCCCGCAAGAGCAGCTTTTAACCCACAGCTAATGGTCACTTACCATTCAAAAGGACTCAGGGCTGTAAAGGACACCTGCCCTCAAAATTGTGCTGAGGTAGGGAAAGGATAAAAAAAAATTCAAAACAGGCAACATTTTCAAGAAGATACTATGAAGAGGTAAGTTTTACTCACTCTCTTTTTAAAGAAAGGAAAACGGATAAAAGCTCAGCCTCAGGAAGTATTAGACTCATGCAATCTAATCTACAAAAGGTTTTCAACTCGCACCAGTCGACTGACCATTGGCAAAAAGTCTACAAACAATAAATGCTGAAGAGGTTTCAGAGAACTGTGTACCCTCTAGCTGCTGGTGAGATGTAAAAGGGTTAAACGCTAATAATGAGAACAGAAAGGAGCTGCGTTTAAAAGGAAAAATTGAGGTATCATTCAATCCAGCAGGTGCACCAATGGGCCTCTCACCTGAGAAGACCAGAATGAAGAAGACCCGGGCTGCAAAAGCTGCACTGCAGCCTTATTCACAATAGACAAGACAGTGAAGCAACCAAAATGTCCATCAACAGATGAAAGGATAAAGAAGAAGTGCTCCATGTACACAATGAAAACTAGCCATGGAAAACAATGAAACAGTGCTCTTTGAGGCACCATAGATGATCTTAGAGATAATCACAGAACATGAGGTAAGTCGGAAAGTAAAAGTCCTATATCCTATAATATCACTTATAGGCGTTATCTAATAACTGACACAAATGAACATATTTCCACAGAGAAAGTCAATCACAGACTTATTAAAAAAAAAAACTATGCTTATCTAAAAGGAAAGGTGGGGGAAATGGATAAATGAAGATTAGTCTTAGCATATGTATACAAATACATATGATATACATATATCAAAAAGACCGACCATATAGCAAGGAAGGTTTACGGAACACTCTGTAATAATTTACACGGGGAGAGGATCTCTACATAAATAGGTATATAGAATATGGAGATGAACCAGAGTGTGTACACCTTGGACAAGCAACATTCTAACCATTACCGCAACTGAAAAAATTAAAACAACGAACTAGCAGTAATGAGACATAAACTTATGGGGGGTTTTCCTGGCACATTCCATTCAAATTTACAACCTAGGCAAACGACTTCCAGAACGGCTCTGCTGCCCTAGTACCCAGATTTGGGAATGGAGAAATGCTGCATCCTTGTGGCCGTTTCCCACAACAGCAGCTTTAAACCCACTGCAAAAGGTCACTAAATATTCACCAACTGCAGGTCTGTAAATGACACCGGCCCTCCAAAAAATGCTGAGGTCGAAAATCGACCAAAAATTTCTAGAGTGCAACCTCCCAAAAGGAAAATTGGAAGAGGTATATTATACTAACCCTTTTTTGCTTTTTTCTTTTAACAGAAAAGAAAAGGCCGTGGAGAAATGATGAATTGTAGGAATTTTTACAGACATGTAAACCCAAATTACAAAAACCTATCAGCTCACACCACTCAGAATGGCCATCAACAAAAATGCTGCAAACAATAAATGCTGACGTGATTGTGGAGAAATGCATACCCTCGATTCTAAGGGGGACATGGTAAGAGCCACTAATGAAAACACAATTGAGGTGCCTTGAAAAGGTAAACGTTGAGCTACCATACCAGTCAATCAATCATACCCACTGCTGGGTCTATCACCTGAGAAAATGAAAATCAAAAATCACAGGCTGGCAATCCTGCACTCCAGCAATACTTACCAGAGGCAACACTTGGAAGCAACGAAAATGTCCATCAACAGAGGAATGCACCAAGAAGAAGTGGTCCATGCACACAATGGAATATTAGCCATGGAAAACATTGAAGCACTGCTCTTTGAGGCACCGTACATGAGCCTGGAGATAATCACAAAACATGAAGTAGGTCGGAAGGCAAAACACCTATATCCTATATTGTCACTTATGGCATTATCTAATAACTGACACAGATGAAAATATTTCCAAAGAGAAAGACACTCACAGGCTTAGAAAACAAACTATCCTCATCTGAAAGGAAAGGAGGGGGGAAATTGAGAAATGAAGATTTGTGTTACTATACATATACACATACATATTATATACATGTATCAAAGAGACCGAACATATAGCAAGGGAGGTCGACGGAACACTGTAATATTTTACATGGGAAGAGGATCTGTAGATTAATAGAGAGACATAATGTACAAATGAACCAGATTGTGTACACCTAGGACAAACAATATTCTAAACTTTACCCAGATTAAAAAAAAATTTAAAAACCAAGAAGAAGTAATGAGACATAAACTTATGGGGATTTCTCCTGGCAAATTCCATTCTAATTTGCAACCTAGGACAATGACTTCCAGAAAGGCTCTGCTGCCCTAGTACCCAGATTGGGGAATGGAGAAGTGCTACCTCCTTGTGGCCGTTTCCCACAACAGCAGCTTTGAACCCACTGCAAAAGGTCACTAAATTTTCACCAACTAGCAGTTCTGTAAATGGCACCTGCACTCCAGAAAATTTCTGGGGTCAAAAATCGACCAAAAAATTCAGAAGAGGGCAACCTTCGAAGAAGACAATTTCAAGAGCTATATTGTACTCACGGTTTTTTCTTTTAAGAGAAAAGAAAAAAGCATAGGAATATGACGAATTTTAAAAATTTTAATGACATGCATACCCATATTACAAAAACCTATCAGCTCACAGCAGTCAGAATGGCCATCAGGAAAAATGCTGCAAAAAACAAATGGTGAAGGGAGTGTGGAGAAATGCGTACCCTCGGTTGTAAGGGGGGGCATGTAAAGAGCCACTAATGAAAACACAGTGTAGGTGCTTTGGAAAGGGAAACATTGAGCTACCAGTCAATCAATCACAACCACTGCTTGGCCTAGCACCTGCAAAAATGAGAATCCAAAAGTCACAGGCTGGCACACCTGTACGCCAGCAAGATTTACCATAGCCAGCACTTGGAAGCAATGAAAATGTCCATCAACCGAGGAATGCACCAAGAAGAAGTGGTCCACGTACACAATGGAATATTACTCTAATAATAAATATAAACTCAATTTAAAAACAAACAAAAGCAAGGAGACATCAACATTTGTGGGTTTATCCGGGCACATTGCACTCTAATTTATAACCGAAGAACACCACCGGCCGGTAGGTCTGTTTCCCTAGTACCAGCAAGGGGAACGTAGAAAGGCTGCCGCTCTTTGGCCGATACCTGCAAAAGCAGGTTTAAAGCCTGAGCTAATGGTCACTTCATACGAACAAGTACTGCAGGGCTGTAAATGAAACCTGCCCTCAAAATGTCTTGAGGGAGATAATGGCCAAAATATTGCAAGTGGTGACACATACTTTAAGAAAACACTTTGAAGAAATAAGCTCTAATCACAGCTGGAAAAATAAAAAGCACATGTCTTAAAGCTCAATTTCTACGCATTATGAGACACATGCAAATTCAACCACAAAGAGGTATCAGCTCACACCACTCAGAATAACCATCAGCAGAAACTACAAAGAATAAATGCTGAAGGTGCTGGGAAGAAATACATACCCTCCACTTTAAGTGGGACGTAACCTGGAAAGAGCCACTAAGGAGAACAGAACAGAGGTGCCTTTAAAAGGTCAACATTGAGCTACCATATGATCCAGCGGACCTATTCCTGGACCTCTAAACTAAGAAGACAGAATTGGAAGGACACAGGCACGCAAATCTGCATTGCATAGTATTACAATAGCCAAGATATGGAAGTAACCAAAAGGTCCACCGACAGATGGGTGGACAAAGAAGAACTGCTACCTGTACAGATGGAATATGAGCTAGTGAAAAAATGAAACAATGCCATTTGCAGCACCATAGATGAGTCTAGAAATAATCACGCAATTTGGAGCAAGTGAGAAAGAGAAAGACACATATCCTATCATATCACATATAGGGGTTACCTAAAAAATGATACAAACAAAGATATTTCCACAGAGAAACACTATCATAGATTCATTAAAAAAACTTGTGGTTCACCAAATAGAAAGGTGTGAGGATTGGATACCTTACCATATTGAGGTTAACAGAGAGATACAAACACATGTGAAATATATAATCACCAAAGACCTACGCAATACCAAGAGAAGACTACTCAACATTGTGTCATAACCTACATGGGAAAAGGATCCGAAGAAGAATAGATATATGTATATGTGTGAAAGAACCACATCTTGCACACCGAGAACAAACAAAACATTGTAATCAAGTTTGCTGTGATAAAAAATAACAATTAAGTTAAAAATACCAACAAGAAGTAATGAGACATAAACTTAAAGGGCTTTTTCCTCGCACATTCCATTCTAATTTACAACCTAGAACACCACTTCCAGTAAGGCTCTGTTGCCCTAGTAACCAGATTTGGTAAAGGAGAAATGCTGCCGCCTTGTGGCCGATTCCCGCAAGAGCAGCTTTTAACCCACAGCTAATGGTCACTTACCATTCACAAGGACTCAGGGCTGTAAAGGACACCTGCCCTCAAAATTGTGCTGAGGTAGGGAATGGATAAAAAAAAATTCAAAACAGGCAACATTTTCAAGAAGATACTATGAAGAGGTAAGTTTTACTCACTCTCTTTTTAAAGAAAGGAAAACGGATAAAAGCTCAGCCTCAGGAAGTATTAGACTCATGCAATCTAATCTACAAAAGGTTTTCAACTCGCACCAGTCGACTGACCATTGGCAAAAAGTCTACAAACAATAAATGCTGAAGAGGTTTCAGAGAACTGTGTACCCTCTAGCTGCTGGTGAGATGTAAAAGGGTTAAACGCTAATATTGAGAACAGAAAGGAGCTGCGTTTAAAAGGAAAAATTGAGGTATCATTCAATCCAGCAGGTGCACCAATGGGCCTCTCACCTGAGAAGACCAGAATGAAGAAGACCCGGGCTGCAAAAGCTGCACTGCAGCCTTATTCACAATAGACAAGACAGTGAAGCAACCAAAATGTCCATCAACAGATGAAAGGATAAAGAAGAAGTGCTCCATGTACACAATGAAAACTAGACATGGAAAACAATGAAACAGTGCTCTTTGAGGCACCATAGATGATCTTAGAGATAATCACAGAACATGAGGTAAGTCGGAAAGTAAAAGTCCTATATCCTATGATATCACTTATAGGCGTTATCTAATAACTGACACAAATGAACATATTTCCACAGAGAAAGTCAATCACAGACTTATTAAAAAAAAAACTATGCTTATCTAAAAGGAAAGGTGGGGGAAATGGATAAATGAAGATTAGTCTTAGCATATGTATACAAATACATATGATATACATATATCAAAAAGACCGACCATATAGCAAGGAAGGTTTACGGAACACTCTGTAATAATTTACACGGGGAGAGGATCTCTACATAAATAGGTATATAGAATATGGAGATGAACCAGAGTGTGTACACCTTGGACAAGCAACATTCTAACCATTACCCCAACTGAAAAAATTAAAACAACGAACTAGGAGTAATGAGACATAAACTTATGGGGGGTTTTCCTGGCACATTCCATTCAAATTTACAACCTAGGCAAACGACTTCCAGAACGGCTCTGCTGCCCTAGTACCCAGATTTGGGAATGGAGAAATGCTGCATCCTTGTGGCCGTTTCCCACAACAGCAGCTTTAAACCCACTGCAAAAGGTCACTAAATATTCACCAACTGCAGGTCTGTAAATGACACCGGCCCTCCAAAAAATGCTGAGGTCGAAAATCGACCAAAAATTTCTAGAGTGCAACCTCCCAAAAGGAAAATTGGAAGAGGTATATTATACTAACCCTTTTTTGCTTTTTTCTTTTAACAGAAAAGAAAAGGCCGTGGAGAAATGATGAATTGTAGGAATTTTTACAGACATGTAAACCCAAATTACAGAAACCTATCAGCTCACACCAGTCAGAATGGCCATCAACAAAAATGCTGCAAACAATAAATGCTGACGTGATTGTGGAGAAATGCATACCCTCGATTCTAAGGGGGACATGGTAAGAGCCACTAATGAAAACACAATTGAGGTGCCTTGAAAAGGTAAACGTTGAGCTACCATACCAGTCAATCAATCATACCCACTGCTGGGTCTATCACCTGAGAAAATGAAAATCAAAAATCACAGGCTGGCAATCCTGCACTCCACCAATACTTACCAGAGGCAACACTTGGAAGCAACGAAAATGTCCATCAACAGAGGAATGCACCAAGAAGAAGTGGTCCATGCACACAATGGAATATTAGCCATGGAAAACATTGAAGCACTGCTCTTTGAGGCACCGTACATGAGCCTGGAGATAATCACAAAACATGAAGTAGGTCGGAAGGCAAAACACCTATATCCTATATTGTCACTTATGGCATTATCTAATAACTGACACAGATGAAAATATTTCCAAAGAGAAAGACACTCACAGGCTTAGAAAACAAACTATCCTCATCTGAAAGGAAAGGAGGGGGGAAATTGAGAAATGAAGATTTGTGTTACTATACATATACACATACATATTATATACATGTATCAAAGAGACCGAACATATAGCAAGGGAGGTCGACGGAACACTGTAATATTTTACATGGGAAGAGGATCTGTACATTAATAGACAGACATAATGTACAAATGAACCAGATTGTGTACACCTAGGACAAACAATATTCTAAACTTTACCCAGATTAAAAAAAAATTTAAAAACCAAGAAGAAGTAATGAGACATAAACTTATGGGGATTTCTCCTGGCAAATTCCATTCTAATTTGCAACCTAGGACAATGACTTCCAGAAAGGCTCTGCTGCCCTAGTACCCAGATTGGGGAATGGAGAAGTGCTACCTCCTTGTGGCCGTTTCCCACAACAGCAGCTTTGAACCCACTGCAAAAGGTCACTAAATTTTCACCAACTAGCAGTTCTGTAAATGGCACCTGCCCTCCAGAAAATTTCTGGGGTCAAAAATCGACCAAAAATTCAGAAGAGGGCAACCTTCGAAGAAGACAATTTCAAGAGCTATATTGTACTCACGGTTTTTTCTTTTAAGAGAAAAGAAAAAAGCATAGGAATATGACGAATTTTAAAAATTTTAATGACATGCATACCCATATTACAAAAACCTATCAGCTCACAGCAGTCAGAATGGCCATTAGGAAAAATGCTGCAAAAAACAAATGGTGAAGGGAGTGTGGAGAAATGCGTACCCTCGGTTGTAAGGGGGGGCATGTAAAGAGCCACTAATGAAAACACAGTGTAGGTGCTTTGGAAAGGGAAACATTGAGCTACCAGTCAATCAATCACAACCACTGCTTGGCCTAGCACCTGCAAAAATGAGAATCCAAAAGTCACAGGCTGGCACACCTGTACGCCAGCAAGATTTACCATAGCCAGCACTTGGAAGCAATGAAAATGTCCATCAACCGAGGAATGCACCAAGAAGAAGTGGTCCACGTACACAATGGAATATTACTCTAATAATAAATATAAACTCAATTTAAAAACAAACAAAAGCAAGGAGACATCAACATTTGTGGGTTTATCCGGGGACATTGCACTCTAATTTATAACCGAAGAACACCACCGGCCGGTAGGTCTGTTTCCCTAGTACCAGCAAGGGGAACGTAGAAAGGCTGCCGCTCTTTGGCCGATACCTGCAAAAGCAGGTTTAAAGCCTGAGCTAATGGTCACTTCATACGAACAAGTACTGCAGGGCTGTAAATGAAACCTGCCCTCAAAATGTCTTGAGGGAGATAATGGCCAAAATATTGCAAGTGGTGACACATACTTTAAGAAAACACTTTGAAGAAATAAGCTCTAATCACAGCTGGAAAAATAAAAAGCACATGTCTTAAAGCTCAATTTCTACGCATTATGAGACACATGCAAATTCAACCACAAAGAGGTATCAGCTCACACCACTCAGAATAACCATCAGCAGAAACTACAAAGAATAAATGCTGAAGGTGCTGGGAAGAAATACATACCCTCCACTTTAAGTGGGACGTAACCTGGAAAGAGCCACTAAGGAGAACAGAACAGAGGTGCCTTTAAAAGGTCAACATTGAGCTACCATATGATCCAGCGGACCTATTCCTGGACCTCTAAACTAAGAAGACAGAATTGGAAGGACACAGGCACGCAAATCTGCATTGCATAGTATTACAATAGCCAAGATATGGAAGTAACCAAAAGGTCCACCGACAGATGGGTGGACAAAGAAGAACTGCTACCTGTACAGATGGAATATGAGCTAGTGAAAAAATGAAACAATGCCATTTGCAGCACCATAGATGAGTCTAGAAGTAATCACGCAATTTGGAGCAAGTGAGAAAGAGAAAGACACATATCCTATCATATCACATATAGGGGTTACCTAAAAAATGATACAAACAAAGATATTTCCACAGAGAAACACTATCATAGATTCATTAAAAAAACTTGTGGTTCACCAAATAGAAAGGTGTGAGGATTGGATACCTTACCATATTGAGGTTAACAGAGAGATACAAACACATGTGAAATATATAATCACCAAAGACCTACGCAATACCAAGAGAAGACTACTCAACATTGTGTCATAACCTACATGGGAAAAGGATCCGAAGAAGAATAGATATATGTATATGTGTGAAAGAACCACATCTTGCACACCGAGAACAAACAAAACATTGTAATCAAGTTTGCTGTGATAAAAAATAACAATTAAGTTAAAAATACCAACAAGAAGTAATGAGACATAAACTTAAAGGGCTTTTTCCTCGCACATTCCATTCTAATTTACAACCTAGAACACCACTTCCAGTAAGGCTCTGTTGCCCTAGTAACCAGATTTGGTAAAGGAGAAATGCTGCCGCCTTGTGGCCGATTCCCGCAAGAGCAGCTTTTAACCCACAGCTAATGGTCACTTACCATTCACAAGGACTCAGGGCTGTAAAGGACACCTGCCCTCAAAATTGTGCTGAGGTAGGGAATGGATAAAAAAAAATTCAAAACAGGCAACATTTTCAAGAAGATACTATGAAGAGGTAAGTTTTACTCACTCTCTTTTTAAAGAAAGGAAAACGGATAAAAGCTCAGCCTCAGGAAGTATTAGACTCATGCAATCTAATCTACAAAAGGTTTTCAACTCGCACCAGTCGACTGACCATTGGCAAAAAGTCTACAAACAATAAATGCTGAAGAGGTTTCAGAGAACTGTGTACCCTCTAGCTGCTGGTGAGATGTAAAAGGGTTAAACGCTAATATTGAGAACAGAAAGGAGCTGCGTTTAAAAGGAAAAATTGAGGTATCATTCAATCCAGCAGGTGCACCAATGGGCCTCTCACCTGAGAAGACCAGAATGAAGAAGACCCGGGCTGCAAAAGCTGCACTGCAGCCTTATTCACAATAGACAAGACAGTGAAGCAACCAAAATGTCCATCAACAGATGAAAGGATAAAGAAGAAGTGCTCCATGTACACAATGAAAACTAGACATGGAAAACAATGAAACAGTGCTCTTTGAGGCACCATAGATGATCTTAGAGATAATCACAGAACATGAGGTAAGTCGGAAAGTAAAAGTCCTATATCCTATGATATCACTTATAGGCGTTATCTAATAACTGACACAAATGAACATATTTCCACAGAGAAAGTCAATCACAGACTTATTAAAAAAAAAACTATGCTTATCTAAAAGGAAAGGTGGGGGAAATGGATAAATGAAGATTAGTCTTAGCATATGTATACAAATACATATGATATACATATATCAAAAAGACCGACCATATAGCAAGGAAGGTTTACGGAACACTCTGTAATAATTTACACGGGGAGAGGATCTCTACATAAATAGGTATATAGAATATGGAGATGAACCAGAGTGTGTACACCTTGGACAAGCAACATTCTAACCATTACCCCAACTGAAAAAATTAAAACAACGAACTAGGAGTAATGAGACATAAACTTATGGGGGGTTTTCCTGGCACATTCCATTCAAATTTACAACCTAGGCAAACGACTTCCAGAACGGCTCTGCTGCCCTAGTACCCAGATTTGGGAATGGAGAAATGCTGCATCCTTGTGGCCGTTTCCCACAACAGCAGCTTTAAACCCACTGCAAAAGGTCACTAAATATTCACCAACTGCAGGTCTGTAAATGACACCGGCCCTCCAAAAAATGCTGAGGTCGAAAATCGACCAAAAATTTCTAGAGTGCAACCTCCCAAAAGGAAAATTGGAAGAGGTATATTATACTAACCCTTTTTTGCTTTTTTCTTTTAACAGAAAAGAAAAGGCCGTGGAGAAATGATGAATTGTAGGAATTTTTACAGACATGTAAACCCAAATTACAGAAACCTATCAGCTCACACCAGTCAGAATGGCCATCAACAAAAATGCTGCAAACAATAAATGCTGACGTGATTGTGGAGAAATGCATACCCTCGATTCTAAGGGGGACATGGTAAGAGCCACTAATGAAAACACAATTGAGGTGCCTTGAAAAGGTAAACGTTGAGCTACCATACCAGTCAATCAATCATACCCACTGCTGGGTCTATCACCTGAGAAAATGAAAATCAAAAATCACAGGCTGGCAATCCTGCACTCCACCAATACTTACCAGAGGCAACACTTGGAAGCAACGAAAATGTCCATCAACAGAGGAATGCACCAAGAAGAAGTGGTCCATGCACACAATGGAATATTAGCCATGGAAAACATTGAAGCACTGCTCTTTGAGGCACCGTACATGAGCCTGGAGATAATCACAAAACATGAAGTAGGTCGGAAGGCAAAACACCTATATCCTATATTGTCACTTATGGCATTATCTAATAACTGACACAGATGAAAATATTTCCAAAGAGAAAGACACTCACAGGCTTAGAAAACAAACTATCCTCATCTGAAAGGAAAGGAGGGGGGAAATTGAGAAATGAAGATTTGTGTTACTATACATATACACATACATATTATATACATGTATCAAAGAGACCGAACATATAGCAAGGGAGGTCGACGGAACACTGTAATATTTTACATGGGAAGAGGATCTGTACATTAATAGACAGACATAATGTACAAATGAACCAGATTGTGTACACCTAGGACAAACAATATTCTAAACTTTACCCAGATTAAAAAAAAATTTAAAAACCAAGAAGAAGTAATGAGACATAAACTTATGGGGATTTCTCCTGGCAAATTCCATTCTAATTTGCAACCTAGGACAATGACTTCCAGAAAGGCTCTGCTGCCCTAGTACCCAGATTGGGGAATGGAGAAGTGCTACCTCCTTGTGGCCGTTTCCCACAACAGCAGCTTTGAACCCACTGCAAAAGGTCACTAAATTTTCACCAACTAGCAGTTCTGTAAATGGCACCTGCCCTCCAGAAAATTTCTGGGGTCAAAAATCGACCAAAAATTCAGAAGAGGGCAACCTTCGAAGAAGACAATTTCAAGAGCTATATTGTACTCACGGTTTTTTCTTTTAAGAGAAAAGAAAAAAGCATAGGAATATGACGAATTTTAAAAATTTTAATGACATGCATACCCATATTACAAAAACCTATCAGCTCACAGCAGTCAGAATGGCCATTAGGAAAAATGCTGCAAAAAACAAATGGTGAAGGGAGTGTGGAGAAATGCGTACCCTCGGTTGTAAGGGGGGGCATGTAAAGAGCCACTAATGAAAACACAGTGTAGGTGCTTTGGAAAGGGAAACATTGAGCTACCAGTCAATCAATCACAACCACTGCTTGGCCTAGCACCTGCAAAAATGAGAATCCAAAAGTCACAGGCTGGCACACCTGTACGCCAGCAAGATTTACCATAGCCAGCACTTGGAAGCAATGAAAATGTCCATCAACCGAGGAATGCACCAAGAAGAAGTGGTCCACGTACACAATGGAATATTACTCTAATAATAAATATAAACTCAATTTAAAAACAAACAAAAGCAAGGAGACATCAACATTTGTGGGTTTATCCGGGGACATTGCACTCTAATTTATAACCGAAGAACACCACCGGCCGGTAGGTCTGTTTCCCTAGTACCAGCAAGGGGAACGTAGAAAGGCTGCCGCTCTTTGGCCGATACCTGCAAAAGCAGGTTTAAAGCCTGAGCTAATGGTCACTTCATACGAACAAGTACTGCAGGGCTGTAAATGAAACCTGCCCTCAAAATGTCTTGAGGGAGATAATGGCCAAAATATTGCAAGTGGTGACACATACTTTAAGAAAACACTTTGAAGAAATAAGCTCTAATCACAGCTGGAAAAATAAAAAGCACATGTCTTAAAGCTCAATTTCTACGCATTATGAGACACATGCAAATTCAACCACAAAGAGGTATCAGCTCACACCACTCAGAATAACCATCAGCAGAAACTACAAAGAATAAATGCTGAAGGTGCTGGGAAGAAATACATACCCTCCACTTTAAGTGGGACGTAACCTGGAAAGAGCCACTAAGGAGAACAGAACAGAGGTGCCTTTAAAAGGTCAACATTGAGCTACCATATGATCCAGCGGACCTATTCCTGGACCTCTAAACTAAGAAGACAGAATTGGAAGGACACAGGCACGCAAATCTGCATTGCATAGTATTACAATAGCCAAGATATGGAAGTAACCAAAAGGTCCACCGACAGATGGGTGGACAAAGAAGAACTGCTACCTGTACAGATGGAATATGAGCTAGTGAAAAAATGAAACAATGCCATTTGCAGCACCATAGATGAGTCTAGAAGTAATCACGCAATTTGGAGCAAGTGAGAAAGAGAAAGACACATATCCTATCATATCACATATAGGGGTTACCTAAAAAATGATACAAACAAAGATATTTCCACAGAGAAACACTATCATAGATTCATTAAAAAAACTTGTGGTTCACCAAATAGAAAGGTGTGAGGATTGGATACCTTACCATATTGAGGTTAACAGAGAGATACAAACACATGTGAAATATATAATCACCAAAGACCTACGCAATACCAAGAGAAGACTACTCAACATTGTGTCATAACCTACATGGGAAAAGGATCCGAAGAAGAATAGATATATGTATATGTGTGAAAGAACCACATCTTGCACACCGAGAACAAACAAAACATTGTAATCAAGTTTGCTGTGATAAAAAATAACAATTAAGTTAAAAATACCAACAAGAAGTAATGAGACATAAACTTAAAGGGCTTTTTCCTCGCACATTCCATTCTAATTTACAACCTAGAACACCACTTCCAGTAAGGCTCTGTTGCCCTAGTAACCAGATTTGGTAAAGGAGAAATGCTGCCGCCTTGTGGCCGATTCCCGCAAGAGCAGCTTTTAACCCACAGCTAATGGTCACTTACCATTCACAAGGACTCAGGGCTGTAAAGGACACCTGCCCTCAAAATTGTGCTGAGGTAGGGAATGGATAAAAAAAAATTCAAAACAGGCAACATTTTCAAGAAGATACTATGAAGAGGTAAGTTTTACTCACTCTCTTTTTAAAGAAAGGAAAACGGATAAAAGCTCAGCCTCAGGAAGTATTAGACTCATGCAATCTAATCTACAAAAGGTTTTCAACTCGCACCAGTCGACTGACCATTGGCAAAAAGTCTACAAACAATAAATGCTGAAGAGGTTTCAGAGAACTGTGTACCCTCTAGCTGCTGGTGAGATGTAAAAGGGTTAAACGCTAATATTGAGAACAGAAAGGAGCTGCGTTTAAAAGGAAAAATTGAGGTATCATTCAATCCAGCAGGTGCACCAATGGGCCTCTCACCTGAGAAGACCAGAATGAAGAAGACCCGGGCTGCAAAAGCTGCACTGCAGCCTTATTCACAATAGACAAGACAGTGAAGCAACCAAAATGTCCATCAACAGATGAAAGGATAAAGAAGAAGTGCTCCATGTACACAATGAAAACTAGACATGGAAAACAATGAAACAGTGCTCTGTGAGGCACCATAGATGATCTTAGAGATAATCACAGAACATGAGGTAAGTCGGAAAGTAAAAGTCCTATATCCTATGATATCACTTATAGGCGTTATCTAATAACTGACACAAATGAACATATTTCCACAGAGAAAGTCAATCACAGACTTATTAAAAAAAAAACTATGCTTATCTAAAAGGAAAGGTGGGGGAAATGGATAAATGAAGATTAGTCTTAGCATATGTATACAAATACATATGATATACATATATCAAAAAGACCGACCATATAGCAAGGAAGGTTTACGGAACACTCTGTAATAATTTACACGGGGAGAGGATCTCTACATAAATAGGTATATAGAATATGGAGATGAACCAGAGTGTGTACACCTTGGACAAGCAACATTCTAACCATTACCCCAACTGAAAAAATTAAAACAACGAACTAGGAGTAATGAGACATAAACTTATGGGGGGTTTTCCTGGCACATTCCATTCAAATTTACAACCTAGGCAAACGACTTCCAGAACGGCTCTGCTGCCCTAGTACCCAGATTTGGGAATGGAGAAATGCTGCATCCTTGTGGCCGTTTCCCACAACAGCAGCTTTAAACCCACTGCAAAAGGTCACTAAATATTCACCAACTGCAGGTCTGTAAATGACACCGGCCCTCCAAAAAATGCTGAGGTCGAAAATCGACCAAAAATTTCTAGAGTGCAACCTCCCAAAAGGAAAATTGGAAGAGGTATATTATACTAACCCTTTTTTGCTTTTTTCTTTTAACAGAAAAGAAAAGGCCGTGGAGAAATGATGAATTGTAGGAATTTTTACAGACATGTAAACCCAAATTACAGAAACCTATCAGCTCACACCAGTCAGAATGGCCATCAACAAAAATGCTGCAAACAATAAATGCTGACGTGATTGTGGAGAAATGCATACCCTCGATTCTAAGGGGGACATGGTAAGAGCCACTAATGAAAACACAATTGAGGTGCCTTGAAAAGGTAAACGTTGAGCTACCATACCAGTCAATCAATCATACCCACTGCTGGGTCTATCACCTGAGAAAATGAAAATCAAAAATCACAGGCTGGCAATCCTGCACTCCACCAATACTTACCAGAGGCAACACTTGGAAGCAACGAAAATGTCCATCAACAGAGGAATGCACCAAGAAGAAGTGGTCCATGCACACAATGGAATATTAGCCATGGAAAACATTGAAGCACTGCTCTTTGAGGCACCGTACATGAGCCTGGAGATAATCACAAAACATGAAGTAGGTCGGAAGGCAAAACACCTATATCCTATATTGTCACTTATGGCATTATCTAATAACTGACACAGATGAACATATTTCCAAAGAGAAAGACACTCACAGGCTTAGAAAACAAACTATCCTCATCTGAAAGGAAAGGAGGGGGGAAATTGAGAAATGAAGATTAGTGTTACTATACATATACACATACATATTATATACATGTATCAAAGAGACCGAACATATAGCAAGGGAGGTCGACGGAACACTGTAATATTTTACATGGGAAGAGGATCTGTACATTAATAGACAGACATAATGTACAAATGAACCAGATTGTGTACACCTAGGACAAACAATATTCTAAACTTTACCCAGATTAAAAAAAAATTTAAAAACCAAGAAGAAGTAATGAGACATAAACTTATGGGGATTTCTCCTGGCAAATTCCATTCTAATTTGCAACCTAGGACAATGACTTCCAGAAAGGCTCTGCTGCCCTAGTACCCAGATTGGGGAATGGAGAAGTGCTACCTCCTTGTGGCCGTTTCCCACAACAGCAGCTTTGAACCCACTGCAAAAGGTCACTAAATTTTCACCAACTAGCAGTTCTGTAAATGGCACCTGCCCTCCAGAAAATTTCTGGGGTCAAAAATCGACCAAAAAATTCAGAAGAGGGCAACCTTCGAAGAAGACAATTTCAAGAGCTATATTGTACTCACGGTTTTTTCTTTTAAGAGAAAAGAAAAAAGCATAGGAATATGAAGAATTTTAAAAATGTTAATGACATGCATACCCATATTACAAAAACCTATCAGCTCACAGCAGTCAGAATGGCCATTAGGAAAAATGCTGCAAAAAACAAATGGTGAAGGGAGTGTGGAGAAATGCGTACCCTCGGTTGTAAGGGGGGGCATGTAAAGAGCCACTAATGAAAACACAGTGTAGGTGCTTTGGAAAGGGAAACATTGAGCTACCAGTCAATCAATCACAACCACTGCTTGGCCTAGCACCTGCAAAAACGAGAATCCAAAAGTCACAGGCTGGCACACCTGTACGCCAGCAAGATTTACCATAGCCAGCACTTGGAAGCAATGAAAATGTCCATCAACCGAGGAATGCACCAAGAAGAAGTGGTCCACGTACACAATGGAATATTACTCTAATAATAAATATAAACTCAATTTAAAAACAAACAAAAGCAAGGAGACATCAACATTTGTGGGTTTATCCGGGCACATTGCACTCTAATTTATAACCGAAGAACACCACCGGCCGGTAGGTCTGTTTCCCTAGTACCAGCAAGGGGAACGTAGAAAGGCTGCCGCTCTTTGGCCGATACCTGCAAAAGCAGGTTTAAAGCCTGAGCTAATGGTCACTTCATACGAACAAGTACTGCAGGGCTGTAAATGAAACCTGCCCTCAAAATGTCTTGAGGGAGATAATGGCCAAAATATTGCAAGTGGTGACACATACTTTAAGAAAACACTTTGAAGAAATAAGCTCTAATCACAGCTGGAAAAATAAAAAGCACATGTCTTAAAGCTCAATTTCTACGCATTATGAGACACATGCAAATTCAACCACAAAGAGGTATCAGCTCACACCACTCAGAATAACCATCAGCAGAAACTACAAAGAATAAATGCTGAAGGTGCTGGGAAGAAATACATACCCTCCACTTTAAGGGGGACGTAACCTGGAAAGAGCCACTAAGGAGAACAGGACAGAAGTGCCTTTAAAAGGTCAACATTGAGCTACCATATGATCCAGCGGACCTATTCCTGGACCTCTAAACTAAGAAGACAGAATTGGAAGGACACAGGCACGCAAATCTGCATTGCATAGTATTACAATAGCCAAGATATGGAAGTAACCAAAAGGTCCACCGACAGATGGGTGGACAAAGAAGAACTGCTACCTGTACAGATGGAATATGAGCTAGTGAAAAAATGAAACAATGCCATTTGCAGCACCATAGATGAGTCTAGAAGTAATCACGCAATTTGGAGCAAGTGAGAAAGAGAAAGACACATATCCTATCATATCACATATAGGGGTTACCTAAAAAATGATACAAACAAAGATATTTCCACAGAGAAACACTATCATAGATTCATTAAAAAAACTTATGGTTCACCAAATAGAAAGGTGTGAGGATTGGATACCTTACCATATTGAGGTTAACAGAGAGATACAAACACATGTGAAATATATAATCACCAAAGACCTACGCAATACCAAGAGAAGACTACTCAACATTGTGTCATAACCTACATGGGAAAAGGATCCGAAGAAGAATAGATATATGTATATGTGTGAAAGAACCACATCTTGCACACCGAGAACAAACAAAACATTGTAATCAAGTTTGCTGTGATAAAAAATAACAATTAAGTTAAAAATACCAACAAGAAGTAATGAGACATAAACTTAAAGGGCTTTTTCCTCGCACATTCCATTCTAATTTACAACCTAGAACACCACTTCCAGTAAGGCTCTGTTGCCCTAGTAACCAGATTTGGTAAAGGAGAAATGCTGCCGCCTTGTGGCCGATTCCCGCAAGAGCAGCTTTTAACCCACAGCTAATGGTCACTTACCATTCACAAGGACTCAGGGCTGTAAAGGACACCTGCCCTCAAAATTGTGCTGAGGTAGGGAATGGATAAAAAAAAATTCAAAACAGGCAACATTTTCAAGAAGATACTATGAAGAGGTAAGTTTTACTCACTCTCTTTTTAAAGAAAGGAAAACGGATAAAAGCTCAGCCTCAGGAAGTATTAGACTCATGCAATCTAATCTACAAAAGGTTTTCAACTCGCACCAGTCGACTGACCATTGGCAAAAAGTCTACAAACAATAAATGCTGAAGAGGTTTCAGAGAACTGTGTACCCTCTAGCTGCTGGTGAGATGTAAAAGGGTTAAACGCTAATATTGAGAACAGAAAGGAGCTGCGTTTAAAAGGAAAAATTGAGGTATCATTCAATCCAGCAGGTGCACCAATGGGCCTCTCACCTGAGAAGACCAGAATGAAGAAGACCCGGGCTGCAAAAGCTGCACTGCAGCCTTATTCACAATAGACAAGACAGTGAAGCAACCAAAATGTCCATCAACAGATGAAAGGATAAAGAAGAAGTGCTCCATGTACACAATGAAAACTAGCCATGGAAAACAATGAAACAGTGCTCTTTGAGGCACCATAGATGATCTTAGAGATAATCACAGAACATGAGGTAAGTCGGAAAGTAAAAGTCCTATATCCTATGATATCACTTATAGGCGTTATCTAATAACTGACACAAATGAACATATTTCCACAGAGAAAGTCAATCACAGACTTATTAAAAAAAAACTATGCTTATCTAAAAGGAAAGGTGGGGGAAATGGATAAATGAAGATTAGTCTTAGCATATGTATACAAATACATATGATATACATATATCAAAAAGACCGACCATATAGCAAGGAAGGTTTACGGAACACTCTGTAATAATTTACACGGGGAGAGGATCTCTACATAAATAGGTATATAGAATATGGAGATGAACCAGAGTGTGTACACCTTGGACAAGCAACATTCTAACCATTACCCCAACTGAAAAAATTAAAACAACGAACTAGGAGTAATGAGACATAAACTTATGGGGGGTTTTCCTGGCACATTCCATTCAAATTTACAACCTAGGCAAACGACTTCCAGAACGGCTCTGCTGCCCTAGTACCCAGATTTGGGAATGGAGAAATGCTGCATCCTTGTGGCCGTTTCCCACAACAGCAGCTTTAAACCCACTGCAAAAGGTCACTAAATATTCACCAACTGCAGGTCTGTAAACGACACCGGCCCTCCAAAAAATGCTGAGGTCGAAAATCGACCAAAAATTTCTAGAGTGCAACCTCCCAAAAGGAAAATTGGAAGAGGTATATTATACTAACCCTTTTTTGCTTTTTTCTTTTAACAGAAAAGAAAAGGCCGTGGAGAAATGATGAATTGTAGGAATTTTTACAGACATGTAAACCCAAATTACAAAAACCTATCAGCTCACACCAGTCAGAATGGCCATCAACAAAAATGCTGCAAACAATAAATGCTGACGTGATTGTGGAGAAATGCATACCCTCGATTCTAAGGGGGACATGGTAAGAGCCACTAATGAAAACACAATTGAGGTGCCTTGAAAAGGTAAACGTTGAGCTACCATACCAGTCAATCAATCATACCCACTGCTGGGTCTATCACCTGAGAAAATGAAAATCAAAAATCACAGGCTGGCAATCCTGCACTCCAGCAATACTTACCAGAGGCAACACTTGGAAGCAACGAAAATGTCCATCAACAGAGGAATGCACCAAGAAGAAGTGGTCCATGCACACAATGGAATATTAGCCATGGAAAACATTGAAGCACTGCTCTTTGAGGCACCGTACATGAGCCTGGAGATAATCACAAAACATGAAGTAGGTCGGAAGGCAAAACACCTATATCCTATATTGTCACTTATGGCATTATCTAATAACTGACACAGATGAACATATTTCCAAAGAGAAAGACACTCACAGGCTTAGAAAACAAACTATGCTCATCTGAAAGGAAAGGAGGGGGGAAATTGAGAAATGAAGATTAGTGTTACTATACATATACACATACATATTATATACATGTATCAAAGAGACCGAACATATAGCAAGGGAGGTCGATGGAACACTGTAATATTTTACATGGGAAGAGGATCTGTACATTAATAGACAGACATAATGTACAAATGAACCAGATTGTGTACACCTAGGACAAACAATATTCTAAACTTTACCCAGATTAAAAAAATTTTAAAAACCAAGAAGAAGTATTGAGACATAAACTTATGGGGATTTCTCCTGGCAAATTCCATTCTAATTTGCAACCTAGGACAATGACTTCCAGAAAGGCTCTGCTGCCCTAGTACCCAGATTGGGGAATGGAGAAGTGCTACCTCCTTGTGGCCGTTTCCCACAACAGCAGCTTTGAACCCACTGCAAAAGGTCACTAAATTTTCACCAACTTGCAGTTCTGTAAATGGCACCTGCCCTCCAGAAAATTTCTGGGGTCAAAAATCGACCAAAAAATTCAGAAGAGTGCAACCTTCGAAGACGACAATTTCAAGAGCTATATTGTACTCACAGTTTTTTCTTTTAAGAGAAAAGAAAAAAGCATAGGAATATGACGAATTTTAAAAATTTTAATGACATGCATACCCATATTACAAAAACCTATCAGCTCACAGCAGTCAGAATGGCCATTAGGAAAAATGCTGCAAAAAACAAATGGTGAAGGGAGTGTGGAGAAATGCGTACCCTCGGTTGTAAGGGGGGGCATGTAAAGAGCCACTAATGAAAACACAGTGTAGGTGCTTTGGAAAGGGAAACATTGAGCTACCAGTCAATCAATCACAACCACTGCTTGGCCTAGCACCTGCAAAAATGAGAATCCAAAAGTCACAGGCTGGCACACCTGTACGCCAGCAAGATTTACCATAGCCAGCACTTGGAAGCAATGAAAATGTCCATCAACCGAGGAATGCACCAAGAAGAAGTGGTCCACGTACACAATGGAATATTACTCTAATAATAAATATAAACTCAATTTAAAAACAAACAAAAGCAAGGAGACATCAACATTTGTGGGTTTATCCGGGCACATTGCACTCTAATTTATAACCGAAGAACACCACCGGCCGGTAGGTCTGTTTCCCTAGTACCAGCAAGGGGAACGTAGAAAGGCTGCCGCTCTTTGGCCGATACCTGCAAAAGCAGGTTTAAAGCCTGAGCTAATGGTCACTTCATACGAACAAGTACTGCAGGGCTGTAAATGAAACCTGCCCTCAAAATGTCTTGAGGGAGATAATGGCCAAAATATTGCAAGTGGTGACACATACTTTAAGAAAACACTTTGAAGAAATAAGCTCTAATCACAGCTGGAAAAATAAAAAGCACATGTCTTAAAGCTCAATTTCTACGCATTATGAGACACATGCAAATTCAACCACAAAGAGGTATCAGCTCACACCACTCAGAATAACCATCAGCAGAAACTACAAAGAATAAATGCTGAAGGTGCTGGGAAGAAATACATACCCTCCACTTTAAGTGGGACGTAACCTGGAAAGAGCCACTAAGGAGAACAGAACAGAGGTGCCTTTAAAAGGTCAACATTGAGCTACCATATGATCCAGCGGACCTATTCCTGGACCTCTAAACTAAGAAGACAGAATTGGAAGGACACAGGCACGCAAATCTGCATTGCATAGTATTACAATAGCCAAGATATGGAAGTAACCAAAAGGTCCACCGACAGATGGGTGGACAAAGAAGAACTGCTACCTGTACAGATGGAATATGAGCTAGTGAAAAAATGAAACAATGCCATTTGCAGCACCATAGATGAGTCTAGAAGTAATCACGCAATTTGGAGCAAGTGAGAAAGAGAAAGACACATATCCTATCACATCACATATAGGGGTTACCTAAAAAATGATACAAACAAAGATATTTCCACAGAGAAACACTATCATAGATTCATTAAAAAAACTTATGGTTCACCAAATAGAAAGGTGTGAGGATTGGATACCTTACCATATTGAGGTTAACAGAGAGATACAAACACATGTGAAATATATAATCACCAAAGACCTACGCAATACCAAGAGAAGACTACTCAACATTGTGTCATAACCTACATGGGAAAAGGATCCGAAGAAGAATAGATATATGTATATGTGTGAAAGAACCACATCTTGCACACCGAGAACAAACAAAACATTGTAATCAAGTTTGCTGTGATAAAAAATAACAATTAAGTTAAAAATACCAACAAGAAGTAATGAGACATAAACTTAAAGGGCTTTTTCCTCGCACATTCCATTCTAATTTACAACCTAGAACACCACTTCCAGTAAGGCTCTGTTGCCCTAGTAACCAGATTTGGTAAAGGAGAAATGCTGCCGCCTTGTGGCCGATTCCCGCAAGAGCAGCTTTTAACCCACAGCTAATGGTCACTTACCATTCACAAGGACTCAGGGCTGTAAAGGACACCTGCCCTCAAAATTGTGCTGAGGTAGGGAATGGATAAAAAAAAATTCAAAACAGGCAACATTTTCAAGAAGATACTATGAAGAGGTAAGTTTTACTCACTCTCTTTTTAAAGAAAGGAAAACGGATAAAAGCTCAGCCTCAGGAAGTATTAGACTCATGCAATCTAATCTACAAAAGGTTTTCAACTCGCACCAGTCGACTGACCATTGGCAAAAAGTCTACAAACAATAAATGCTGAAGAGGTTTCAGAGAACTGTGTACCCTCTAGCTGCTGGTGAGATGTAAAAGGGTTAAACGCTAATAATGAGAACAGAAAGGAGCTGCGTTTAAAAGGAAAAATTGAGGTATCATTCAATCCAGCAGGTGCACCAATGGGCCTCTCACCTGAGAAGACCAGAATGAAGAAGACCCGGGCTGCAAAAGCTGCACTGCGGCCTTATTCACAATAGACAAGACAGTGAAGCAACCAAAATGTCCATCAACAGATGAAAGGATAAAGAAGAAGTGCTCCATGTACACAATGAAAACTAGCCATGGAAAACAATGAAACAGTGCTCTTTGAGGCACCATAGATGATCTTGGAGATAATCACAGAACATGAGGTAAGTCGGAAAGTAAAAGTCCTATATCCTATGATATCACTTATAGGCGTTATCTAATAACTGACACACATGAACATATTTCGACAGAGAAATTCAATCACAGACTTATTAAAAAAAAAAAAACTATGCTTATCTAAAAGGAAAGGTGGGGGAAATGGATAAATGAAGATTAGTCTTACCATATGTATACAAATACATATGATATACATATATCAAAAAACCGACCATATAGCAAGGAAGGTTTACGGAACACTCTGTAATAATTTACACGGGAAGAGGATCTCTACATAAATAGGTATATAGAATATGTAGATGAACCAGAGTGTGTACACCTTGGACAAGCAACATTCTAACCATTACCCCAATTGAAAAAATTAAAACAACGAACTAGGAGTAATGAGACATAAACTTATGGGGGGTTTTCCTGGCACATTCCATTCAAATTTACAACCTAGGCAAACGACTTCCAGAACGGCTCTGCTGCCCTAGTACCCAGATTTGGGAAAGGAGAAATGCCGCATCTTTGTGGCCATTTCCCACAACAGCAGCTTTAAACCCACTGCAAAAGGTCACTAAATATTCACCAATTGCAGGTCTGTAAATGACACCGGCCCTCCAAAAAATGCTGAGGTCGAAAATCGACCAAAAAATTCTAGAGTGCAACCTCCCAAAAAGAAAATTGGAAGAGGTATATTATACTAACCCTTTTTTGCTTTTTTCTTTTAACAGAAAAGAAAAGGCCGTGGAGAAATGATGAATTGTAGGAATTTTTACAGACATGTAAACCCAAATTACAAAAACCTATCAGCTCACACCAGTCAGAATGGCCATCAACAAAAATGCTGCAAAGTATAAATGCTGACATGATTGTGGAGAAATGCATACCCTCGATTCTAAGGGGGACATGGTAAGAGCCACTAATGAAAACACAATTGAGGTGCCTTGAAAAGGTAAACGTTGAGCTACCATACCAGTCAATCAATCATACCCAATGCTGGGTCTATCACCTGAGAAAATGAAAATCCAAAATCACAGGCTGGCAATCCTGCACTCCAGCAATATTTACCAGAGTCAACACTTGGAAGCAACGAAAATGTCCATCAACAGAGGAATGCACCAAGAAGAAGTGGTCCATGCACACAATGGAATATTAGCCATGGAAAACATTGAAGCACTGCTCTTTGAGGCACCATACATGAGCCTGGAGATAATCACAAAACATGAAGTAGGTCGGAAGGCAAAACAACTGTATCCTATATTATCACTTATGGCTTTATCTAATAACTGACACAGATGAACATATTCCCAAAGAGAAAGACACTCACAGGCTTAGAAAACAAACTACGCTCATCTGAAAGGAAAGGAGGGGGAAATTGAGAAATGAAGATTAGTGTTACTATACATATACACATACATATTATATACATGTATCAAAAAGACCGAACATATAGCAAGGGAGGTCGACGGAACACTGTAATATTTTACATGGGAAGAGGATCTGTACATTAATAGACATACATAATGTACAAATGAACCAGATTGTGTACACCTAGGACAAACAATATACTAAACTTTACCCAGATTAAAAAAAAATTTAAAAACCAAGAAGAAGTAATGAGACATAAACTTATGGGGATTTCTCCTGGCAAATTCCATTCTAATTTGCAACCTAGGACAATGACTTCCAGAAAGGCTCTGCTGCCCTAGTACCCAGATTGGGGAATGGAGAAATGCTACCTCCTTGTGGCCGTTTCCCACAACAGCAGCTTTGAACCCACTGCAAAAGGTCACTAAATTTTCACCAACTTGCAGTTCTGTAAATGGCACCTGCCCTCCAGAAAATTTCTGGGGTCAAAAATCGACCAAAAAATTCTGAAGAGGGCAACCTTCGAAGAAGACAATTTCAAGAGCTATATTGTACTCACGGTTTTTTCTTTTAAGAGAAAAGAAAAAAGCATAGGAATATGACGAATTTAAAAAATTTTAATGACATGCATACCCATATCACAAAAACCTATCAGCTCACAGCAGTCAGAATGGCCATTAGGAAAAATGCTGCAAAAAAACAAATGGTGAAGGGAGTGTGGAGAAATGCGTACCCTCGGTTGTAAGGGGGGGCATGTAAAGAGCCACTAATGAAAACACAGTGTAGGTGCTTTGGAAAGGGAAACATTGAGCTACCAGTCAATCAATCACAACCACTGCTTGGCCTAGCACCTGCAAAAATGAGAATCCAAAAGTCACAGGCTGGCACACCTGTACGCCAGCAAGATTTACCATAGCCAGCACTTGGAAGCAATGAAAATGTCCATCAACCGAGGAATGCACCAAGAAGAAGTGGTCCACGTACACAATGGAATATTACTCTAATAATAAATATAAACTCAATTTAAAAACAAACAAAAGCAAGGAGACATCAACATTTGTGGGTTTATCCGGGCACATTGCACTCTAATTTATAACCGAAGTACACCTCTGGCCGGTAGGTCTGTTTCCCTAGTACCAGCAAGGGGAACGTAGAAAGGCTGCCGCTCTTTGGCCGATACCTGCAAAAGCAGGTTTAAAGCCTGAGCTAATGGTCACTTCATACGAACAAGTACTGCAGGGCTGTAAATGAAACCTGCCCTCAAAATGTCTTGAGGGAGATAATGGCCAAAATATTGCAAGTGGTGACACATACTTTAAGAAAACTCTTTGAAGAAATAAGCTCTAATCACAGCTGGAAAATTAAAAAGCACATGTCTTAAAGCTCAATTTCTACGCATTATGAGACACATGCAAATTCAACCACAAAGAAGTATCAGCTCACACCACTCAGAATAACCATCAGCAGAAACTACAAAGAAAAAATGCTGAAGGTGCTGGGAAGAAATACATACCCTCCACTTTAAGTGGGACGTAACCTGGAAAGAGCCACTAAGTAGAACAGGACAGAGGTGCCTTTAAAAGGTCAACATTGAGCTACCATATGATCCAGCGGACCTATTCCTGGACCTCTAAACTAAGAAGACAGAATTGGAAGGACACAGGCACGCAAATCTGCATTGCATAGTATTACAATAGCCAAGATATGGAAGTAACCAAAAGGTCCACCGACAGATGGGTGGACAAAGAAGAACTGCTACCTGTACAGATGGAATATGAGCTAGTGAAAAAATGAAACAATGCCATTTGCAGCACCATAGATGAGTCTAGAAGTAATCACGCAATTTGGAGCAAGTGAGAAAGAGAAAGACACATATCCTATCATATCACATATAGGGGTTACCTAAAAAATGATACAAACAAAGATATTTCCACAGAGAAACACTATCATAGATTCATTAAAAAAACTTATGGTTCACCAAATAGAAAGGTGTGAGGATTGGATACCTTACCATATTGAGGTTAACAGAGAGATACAAACACATGTGAAATATATAATCACCAAAGACCTACGCAATACCAAGAGAAGACTACTCAACATTGTGTCATAACCTACATGGGAAAAGGATCCGAAGAAGAATAGATATATGTATATGTGTGAAAGAACCACATCTTGCACACCGAGAACAAACAAAACATTGTAATCAAGTTTGCTGTGATAAAAAATAAAAATTAAGTTAAAAATACCAACAAGAAGTAATGAGACATAAACTTAAAGGGCTTTTTCCTCGCACATTCCATTCTAATTTACAACCTAGAACACCACTTCCAGTAAGGCTCTGTTGCCCTAGTAACCAGATTTGGTAAAGGAGAAATGCTGCCGCCTTGTGGCCGATTCCCGCAAGAGCAGCTTTTAACCCACAGCTAATGGTCACTTACCATTCACAAGGACTCAGGGCTGTAAAGGACACCTGCCCTCAAAATTGTGCTGAGGTAGGGAATGGATAAAAAAAATTCAAAACAGGCAAAATTTTCAAGAAGATACTATGAAGAGGTAAGTTTTACTCACTCTCTTTTTAAAGAAAGGAAAACGGATAAAAGCTCAGCCTCAGGAAGTATTAGACTCATGCAATCTAATCTACAAAAGGTTTTCAACTCGCACCAGTCGACTGACCATTGGCAAAATGTCTACAAACAATAAATGCTGAAGAGGTTTCAGAGAACTGTGTACCCTCTAGCTGCTGGTGAGATGTAAAAGGGTTAAACGCTAATAATGAGAACAGAAAGGAGCTGCGTTTAAAAGGAAAAATTGAGGTATCATTCAATCCAGCAGGTGCACCAATGGGCCTCTCACCTGAGAAGACCAGAATGAAGAAGAACCGGGCTGCAAAAGCTGCACTGCGGCCTTATTCACAATAGACAAGACAGTGAAGCAACCAAAATGTCCATCAACAGATGAAAGGATAAAGAAGAAGTGGTCCATGTACACAATGAAAACTAGCCATGGAAAACAATGAAACAGTGCTCTTTGAGGCACCATAGATGATCTTAGAGATAATCACAGAACATGAGGTAAGTCGGAAAGTAAAAGTCCTATATCCTATGATATCACTTATAGGCGTTATCTAATAACTGACACAAATGAACATATTTCCACAGAGAAAGTCAATCACAGACTTATTAAAAAAAAACTATGCTTATCTAAAAGGAAAGGTGGGGGAAATGGATAAATGAAGATTAGTCTTAGCATATGTATACAAATACATATGATATACATATATCAAAAAGACCGACCATATAGCAAGGAAGGTTTACGGAACACTCTGTAATAATTTACACGGGGAGAGGATCTCTACATAAATAGGTATATAGAATATGGAGATGAACCAGAGTGTGTACACCTTGGACAAGCAACATTCTAACCATTACCCCAACTGAAAAAATTAAAACAACGAACTAGGAGTAATGAGACATAAACTTATGGGGGGTTTTCCTGGCACATTCCATTCAAATTTACAACCTAGGCAAACGACTTCCAGAACGGCTCTGCTGCCCTAGTACCCAGATTTGGGAATGGAGAAATGCTGCATCCTTGTGGCCGTTTCCCACAACAGCAGCTTTAAACCCACTGCAAAAGGTCACTAAATATTCACCAACTGCAGGTCTGTAAATGACACCGGCCCTCCAAAAAATGCTGAGGTCGAAAATCGACCAAAAATTTCTAGAGTGCAACCTCCCAAAAGGAAAATTGGAAGAGGTATATTATACTAACCCTTTTTTGCTTTTTTCTTTTAACAGAAAAGAAAAGGCCGTGGAGAAATGATGAATTGTAGGAATTTTTACAGACATGTAAACCCAAATTACAAAAACCTATCAGCTCACACCAGTCAGAATGGCCATCAACAAAAATGCTGCAAACAATAAATGCTGACGTGATTGTGGAGAAATGCATACCCTCGATTCTAAGGGGAACATGGTAAGAGCCACTAATGAAAACACAATTGAGGTGCCTTGAAAAGGTAAACGTTGAGCTACCATACCAGTCAATCAATCATACCCACTGCTGGGTCTATCACCTGAGAAAATGAAAATCAAAAATCACAGGCTGGCAATCCTGCACTGCAGCAATACTTACCAGAGGCAACACTTGGAAGCAACGAAAATGTCCATCAACAGAGGAATGCACCAAGAAGAAGTGGTCCATGCACACAATGGAATATTAGCCATGGAAAACATTGAAGCACTGCTCTTTGAGGCACCGTACATGAGCCTGGAGATAATCACAAAACATGAAGTAGGTCGGAAGGCAAAACACCTATATCCTATATTGTCACTTATGGCATTATCTAATAACTGACACAGATGAACATATTTCCAAAGAGAAAGACACTCACAGGCTTAGAAAACAAACTATGCTCATCTGAAAGGAAAGGAGGGGGGAAATTGAGAAATGAAGATTAGTGTTACTATACATATACACATACATATTATATACATGTATCAAAGAGACCGAACATATAGCAAGGGAGGTCGATGGAACACTGTAATATTTTACATGGGAAGAGGATCTGTACATTAATAGACAGACATAATGTACAAATGAACCAGATTGTGTACACCTAGGACAAACAATATTCTAAACTTTACCCAGATTAAAAAAATTTTAAAAACCAAGAAGAAGTATTGAGACATAAACTTATGGGGATTTCTCCTGGCAAATTCCATTCTAATTTGCAACCTAGGACAATGACTTCCAGAAAGGCTCTGCTGCCCTAGTACCCAGATTGGGGAATGGAGAAGTGCTACCTCCTTGTGGCCGTTTCCCACAACAGCAGCTTTGAACCCACTGCAAAAGGTCACTAAATTTTCACCAACTTGCAGTTCTGTAAATGGCACCTGCCCTCCAGAAAATTTCTGGGGTCAAAAATCGACCAAAAAATTCAGAAGAGTGCAACCTTCGAAGACGACAATTTCAAGAGCTATATTGTACTCACAGTTTTTTCTTTTAAGAGAAAAGAAAAAAGCATAGGAATATGACGAATTTTAAAAATTTTAATGACATGCATACCCATATTACAAAAACCTATCAGCTCACAGCAGTCAGAATGGCCATTAGGAAAAATGCTGCAAAAAACAAATGGTGAAGGGAGTGTGGAGAAATGCGTACCCTCGGTTGTAAGGGGGGGCATGTAAAGAGCCACTAATGAAAACACAGTGTAGGTGCTTTGGAAAGGGAAACATTGAGCTACCAGTCAATCAATCACAACCACTGCTTGGCCTAGCACCTGCAAAAATGAGAATCCAAAAGTCACAGGCTGGCACACCTGTACGCCAGCAAGATTTACCATAGCCAGCACTTGGAAGCAATGAAAATGTCCATCAACCGAGGAATGCACCAAGAAGAAGTGGTCCACGTACACAATGGAATATTACTCTAATAATAAATATAAACTCAATTTAAAAACAAACAAAAGCAAGGAGACATCAACATTTGTGGGTTTATCCGGGCACATTGCACTCTAATTTATAACCGAAGAACACCACCGGCCGGTAGGTCTGTTTCCCTAGTACCAGCAAGGGGAACGTAGAAAGGCTGCCGCTCTTTGGCCGATACCTGCAAAAGCAGGTTTAAAGCCTGAGCTAATGGTCACTTCATACGAACAAGTACTGCAGGGCTGTAAATGAAACCTGCCCTCAAAATGTCTTGAGGGAGATAATGGCCAAAATATTGCAAGTGGTGACACATACTTTAAGAAAACTCTTTGAAGAAATAAGCTCTAATCACAGCTGGAAAATTAAAAAGCACATGTCTTAAAGCTCAATTTCTACGCATTATGAGACACATGCAAATTAAACCACAAAGAAGTATCAGCTCACACCACTCAGAATAACCATCAGCAGAAACTACAAAGAAAAAATGCTGAAGGTGCTGGGAAGAAATACATACCCTCCACTTTAAGTGGGACGTAACCTGGAAAGAGCCACTAAGGAGAACAGAACAGAGGTGCCTTTAAAAGGTCAACATTGAGCTACCATATGATCCAGCAGACCTATTCCTGGACCTATAAACTAAGAAGACAGAATTGGAAGGACACAGGCACGCAAATCTGCATTGCATAGTATTACAATAGCCAAGATATGGAAGTAACCAAAAGGTCCACCGACAGATGGGTGGACAAAGAAGAACTGCTACCTGTACAGATGGAATATGAGCTAGTGAAAAAATGAAACAATACCATTTGCAGCACCATAGATGAGTCTAGAAGTAATCACGCAATTTGGAGCAAGTGAGAAAGAGAAAGACACATATCCTATCATATCACATATAGGGGTTACCTAAAAAATGATACAAACAAAGATATTTCCACAGAGAAACACTATCATAGATTCATTAAAAAAACTTATGGTTCACCAAATAGAAAGGTGTGAGGATTGGATACCTTACCATATTGAGGTTAACAGAGAGATACAAACACATGTGAAATATATAATCACCAAAGACCTACGCAATACCAAGAGAAGACTACTCAACATTGTGTCATAACCTACATGGGAAAAGGATCCGAAGAAGAATAGATATATGTATATGTGTGAAAGAACCACATCTTGCACACCGAGAACAAACAAAACATTGTAATCAAGTTTGCTGTGATAAAAAATAAAAATTAAGTTAAAAATACCAACAAGAAGTAATGAGACATAAACTTAAAGGGCTTTTTCCTCGCACATTCCATTCTAATTCACAACCTAGAACACCACTTCCAGTAAGGCTCTGTTGCCCTAGTAACCAGATTTGGTAAAGGAGAAATGCTGCCGCCTTGTGGCCGATTCCCGCAAGAGCAGCTTTTAACCCACAGCTAATGGTCACTTACCATTCACAAGGACTCAGGGCTGTAAAGGACACCTGCCCTCAAAATTGTGCTGAGGTAGGGAATGGATAAAAAAAATTCAAAACAGGCAAAATTTTCAAGAAGATACTATGAAGAGGTAAGTTTTACTCACTCTCTTTTTAAAGAAAGGAAAACGGATAAAAGCTCAGCCTCAGGAAGTATTAGACTCATGCAATCTAATCTACAAAAGGTTTTCAACTCGCACCAGTCGACTGACCATTGGCAAAAAGTCTACAAACAATAAATGCTGAAGAGGTTTCAGAGAACTGTGTACCCTCTAGCTGCTGGTGAGATGTAAAAGGGTTAAACGCTAATAATGAGAACAGAAAGGAGCTGCGTTTAAAAGGAAAAATTGAGGTATCATTCAATCCAGCAGGTGCACCAATGGGCCTCTCACCTGAGAAGACCAGAATGAAGAAGACCCGGGCTGCAAAAGCTGCACTGCGGCCTTATTCACAATAGACAAGACAGTGAAGCAACCAAAATGTCCATCAACAGATGAAAGGATAAAGAAGAAGTGGTCCATGTACACAATGAAAACTAGCCATGGAAAACAATGAAACAGTGCTCTTTGAGGCACCATAGATGATCTTAGAGATAATCACAGAACATGAGGTAAGTCGGAAAGTAAAAGTCCTATATCCTATGATATCACTTATAGGCGTTATCTAATAACTGACACAAATGAACATATTTCCACAGAGAAAGTCAATCACAGACTTATTAAAAAAAAAAAAAACTATGCTTATCTAAAAGGAAAGGTGGGGGAAATGGATAAATGAAGATTAGTCTTACCATATGTATACAAATACATATGATATACATATATCAAAAAGACCGACCATATAGCAAGGAAGGTTGACGGAACACTCTGTAATAATTTACACGGGAAGAGGATCTCTACATAAATAGGTATATAGAATATGTAGATGAACCAGAGTGTGTACACCTTGGACAAGCAACATTCTAACCATTACCCCAATTGAAAAAATTAAAACAACGAACTAGGAGTAATGAAACATAAACTTATGGGGGGTTTTCGTGGCACATTCCATTCAAATTTACAACCTAGGCAAACGACTTCCAGAACGGCTCTGCTGCCATAGTACCCAGATTTGGGAATGGAGAAATGCTGCATCCTTGTGGCCGTTTCCCACAACAGCAGCTTTAAACCCACTGCAAAAGGTCACTAAATATTCACCAACTGCAGGTCTGTAAATGACACCGGCCCTCCAAAAAATGCTGAGGTCGAAAATCGACCAAAAATTTCTAGAGTGCAACCTCCCAAAAGGAAAATTGGAAGAGGTATATTATACTAACCCTTTTTTGCTTTTTTCTTTTAACAGAAAAGAAAAGGCCGTGGAGAAATGATGAATTGTAGGAATTTTTACAGACATGTAAACCCAAATTACAAAAACCTATCAGCTCACACCAGTCAGAATGGCCATCAACAAAAATGCTGCAAACAATAAATGCTGACGTGATTGTGGAGAAATGCATACCCTCGATTCTAAGGGAGACATGGTAAGAGCCACTAATGAAAACACAATTGAGGTGCCTTGAAAAGGTAAACGTTGAGCTACCATACCAGTCAATCAATCATACCCACTGCTGGGACTATCACCTGAGAAAATGAAAATCAAAAATCACAGGCTGGCAATCCTGCACTCCAGCAATATTTACCATAGGCAACACTTGGAAGCAACGAAAATGTCCATCAACAGAGGAATGCACCAAGAAGAAGTGGTCCATGCACACAATGGAATATTAACCATGGAAAACATTGAAGCACTGCTCTTTGAGGCACCGTACATGAGCCTGGAGATAATCACAAAACATGAAGTAGGTCGGAAGGCAAAACACCTATATCCTATATTATCACTTATGGCATTATCTAATAACTGACACAGATGAACATATTTCCAAAGAGAAAGACACTCACAGGCTTAGAAAACAAACTATGCTCATCTGAAAGGAAAGGAGGGGGAAATTGAGAAATGAAAATTAGTGTTACTATACATATACACATACATATTATATACATGTATCAAAAAGACCGAACATATAGCAAGGGAGGTCGACGGAACACTGTAATATTTTACATGGGAAGAGGATCTGTACATTAATAGACATACATAATGTACAAATGAACCAGATTGTGTACACCTAGGACAAACAATATACTAAACTTTACCCAGATTAAAAAAAATTTAAAAACCAAGAAGAAGTAATGAGACATAAACTTATGGGGATTTCTCCTGGCAAATTCCATTCTAATTTGCAACCTAGGACAATGACTTCCAGAAAGGCTCTGCTGCCCTAGTACCCAGATTGGGGAATGGAGAAATGCTACCTCCTTGTGGCCGTTTCCCACAACAGCAGCTTTGAACCCACTGCAAAAGGTCACTAAATTTTCACCAACTTGCAGTTCTGTAAATGGCACCTGCCCTCCAGAAAATTTCTGGGGTCAAAAATCGACCAAAAAATTCAGAAGAGGGCAACCTTCGAAGAAGACAATTTCAAGAGCTATATTGTACTCACGGTTTTTTCTTTTAAGAGAAAAGAAAAAAGCATAGGAATATGACGAATTTTAAAAATTTTAATGACATGCATACCCATATTACAAAAACCTGTCAGCTCACAGCAGTCAGAATGGCCATTAGGAAAAATGCTGCAAAAAACAAATGGTGAAGGGAGTGTGGAGAAATGCATACCCTCGGTTGTACGGGGGGGCATGTAAAGAGCCACTAATGAAAACACAGTGTAGGTGCTTTGGAAAGGGAAACATTGAGCTACCAGTCAATCAATCACAACCACTGCTTGGCCTAGCACCTGCAAAAATGAGAATCCAAAAGTCACAGGCTGGCACACCTGTACGCCAGCAAGATTTACCATAGCCAGCACTTGGAAGCAATGAAAATGTCCATCAACCGAGGAATGCACCAAGAAGAAGTGGTCCACGTACACAATGGAATATTACTCTAATAATAAATATAAACTCAATTTAAAAACAAACAAAAGCAAGGAGACATCAACATTTGTGGGTTTATCCGGGCACATTGCACTCTAATTTATAACCGAAGTACACCACTGGCCGGTAGGTCTGTTTCCCTAGTACCAGCAAGGGGAACGTAGAAAGGCTGCCGCTCTTTGGCCGATACCTGCAAAAGCAGGTTTAAAGCCTGAGCTAATGGTCACTTCATACGAACAAGTACTGCAGGGCTGTAAATGAAACCTGCCCTCAAAATGTCTTGAGGGAGATAATGGCCAAAATATTTCAAGTGGTGACACATACTTTAAGAAAACTCTTTGAAGAAATAAGCTCTAATCACAGCTGGAAAATTAAAAAGCACATGTCTTAAAGCTCAATTTCTACGCATTATGAGACACATGCAAATTCAACCACAAAGAAGTATCAGCTCACACCACTCAGAATAACCATCAGCAGAAACTACAAAGAAAAAATGCTGAAGGTGCTGGGAAGAAATACATACCCTCCACTTTAAGTGGGACGTAACCTGGAAAGAGCCACTAAGGAGAACAGGACAGAGGTGCCTTTAAAAGGTCAACATTGAGCTACCATATGATCCAGCGGACCTATTCCTGGACCTCTAAACTAAGAAGACAGAATTGGAAGGACACAGGCACGCAAATCTGCATTGCATAGTATTACAATAGCCAAGATATGGAAGTAACCAAAAGGTCCACCGACAGATGGGTGGACAAAGAAGAACTGCTACCTGTACAGATGGAATATGAGCTAGTGAAAAAATGAAACAATGCCATTTGCAGCACCATAGATGAGTCTAGAAGTAATCACGCAATTTGGAGCAAGTGAGAAAGAGAAAGACACATATCCTATCATATCACATATAGGGGTTACCTAAAAAATGATACAAACAAAGATATTTCCACAGAGAAACACTATCATAGATTCATTAAAAAAACTTATGGTTCACCAAATAGAAAGGTGTGAGGATTGGATACCTTACCATATTGAGGTTAACAGAGAGATACAAACACATGTGAAATATATAATCACCAAAGACCTACGCAATACCAAGAGAAGACTACTCAACATTGTGTCATAACCTACATGGGAAAAGGATCCGAAGAAGAATAGATATATGTATATGTGTGAAAGAACCACATCTTGCACACCGAGAACAAACAAAACATTGTAATCAAGTTTGCTGTGATAAAAAATAAAAATTAAGTTAAAAATACCAACAAGAAGTAATGAGACATAAACTTAAAGGGCTTTTTCCTCGCACATTCCATTCTAATTTACAACCTAGAACACCACTTCCAGTAAGGCTCTGTTGCCCTAGTAACCAGATTTGGTAAAGGAGAAATGCTGCCGCCTTGTGGCCGATTCCCGCAAGAGCAGCTTTTAACCCACAGCTAATGGTCACTTACCATTCACAAGGACTCAGGGCTGTAAAGGACACCTGCCCTCAAAATTGTGCTGAGGTAGGGAATGTATAAAAAAAATTCAAAACAGGCAAAATTTTCAAGAAGATACTATGAAGAGGTAAGTTTTACTCACTCTCTTTTTAAAGAAAGGAAAACGGATAAAAGCTCAGCCTCAGGAAGTATTAGACTCATGCAATCTAATCTACAAAAGGTTTTCAACTCGCACCAGTCGACTGACCATTGGCAAAATGTCTACAAACAATAAATGCTGAAGAGGTTTCAGAGAACTGTGTACCCTCTAGCTGCTGGTGAGATGTAAAAGGGTTAAACGCTAATAATGAGAACAGAAAGGAGCTGCGTTTAAAAGGAAAAATTGAGGTATCATTCAATCCAGCAGGTGCACCAATGGGCCTCTCACCTGAGAAGACCAGAATGAAGAAGAACCGGGCTGCAAAAGCTGCACTGCGGCCTTATTCACAATAGACAAGACAGTGAAGCAACCAAAATGTCCATCAACAGATGAAAGGATAAAGAAGAAGTGGTCCATGTACACAATGAAAACTAGCCATGGAAAACAATGAAACAGTGCTCTTTGAGGCACCATAGATGATCTTAGAGATAATCACAGAACATGAGGTAAGTCGGAAAGTAAAAGTCCTATATCCTATGATATCACTTATAGGCGTTATCTAATAACTGACACAAATGAACATATTTCCACAGAGAAAGTCAATCACAGACTTATTAAAAAAAAAACTATGCTTATCTAAAAGGAAAGGTGGGGGAAATGGATAAATGAAGATTAGTCTTAGCATATGTATACAAATACATATGATATACATATATCAAAAAGACCGACCATATAGCAAGGAAGGTTTACGGAACACTCTGTAATAATTTACACGGGGAGAGGATCTCTACATAAATAGGTATATAGAATATGGAGATGAACCAGAGTGTGTACACCTTGGACAAGCAACATTCTAACCATTACCCCAACTGAAAAAATTAAAACAACGAACTAGGAGTAATGAGATATAAACTTATGGGGGGTTTTCCTGGCACATTCCATTCAAATTTACAACCTAGGCAAACGACTTCCAGAACGGCTCTGCTGCCCTAGTACCCAGATTTGGGAATGGAGAAATGCTGCATCCTTGTGGCCGTTTCCCACAACAGCAGCTTTAAACCCACTGCAAAAGGTCACTAAATATTCACCAACTGCAGGTCTGTAAATGACACCGGCCCTCCAAAAAATGCTGAGGTCGAAAATCGACCAAAAATTTCTAGAGTGCAACCTCCCAAAAGGAAAATTGGAAGAGGTATATTATACTAACCCTTTTTTGCTTTTTTCTTTTAACAGAAAAGAAAAGGCCGTGGAGAAATGATGAATTGTAGGAATTTTTACAGACATGTAAACCCAAATTACAAAAACCTATCAGCTCACACCAGTCAGAATGGCCATCAACAAAAATGCTGCAAACAATAAATGCTGACGTGATTGTGGAGAAATGCATACCCTCGATTCTAAGGGGAACATGGTAAGAGCCACTAATGAAAACACAATTGAGGTGCCTTGAAAAGGTAAACGTTGAGCTACCATACCAGTCAATCAATCATACCCACTGCTGGGTCTATCACCTGAGAAAATGAAAATCAAAAATCACAGGCTGGCAATCCTGCACTGCAGCAATACTTACCAGAGGCAACACTTGGAAGCAACGAAAATGTCCATCAACAGAGGAATGCACCAAGAAGAAGTGGTCCATGCACACAATGGAATATTAGCCATGGAAAACATTGAAGCACTGCTCTTTGAGGCACCGTACATGAGCCTGGAGATAATCACAAAACATGAAGTAGGTCGGAAGGCAAAACACCTATATCCTATATTGTCACTTATGGCATTATCTAATAACTGACACAGATGAACATATTTCCAAAGAGAAAGACACTCACAGGCTTAGAAAACAAACTATGCTCATCTGAAAGGAAAGGAGGGGGGAAATTGAGAAATGAAGATTAGTGTTACTATACATATACACATACATATTATATACATGTATCAAAGAGACCGAACATATAGCAAGGGAGGTCGATGGAACACTGTAATATTTTACATGGGAAGAGGATCTGTACATTAATAGACAGACATAATGTACAAATGAACCAGATTGTGTACACCTAGGACAAACAATATTCTAAACTTTACCCAGATTAAAAAAATTTTAAAAACCAAGAAGAAGTATTGAGACATAAACTTATGGGGATTTCTCCTGGCAAATTCCATTCTAATTTGCAACCTAGGACAATGACTTCCAGAAAGGCTCTGCTGCCCTAGTACCCAGATTGGGGAATGGAGAAGTGCTACCTCCTTGTGGCCGTTTCCCACAACAGCAGCTTTGAACCCACTGCAAAAGGTCACTAAATTTTCACCAACTTGCAGTTCTGTAAATGGCACCTGCCCTCCAGAAAATTTCTGGGGTCAAAAATCGACCAAAAAATTCAGAAGAGTGCAACCTTCGAAGACGACAATTTCAAGAGCTATATTGTACTCACAGTTTTTTCTTTTAAGAGAAAAGAAAAAAGCATAGGAATATGACGAATTTTAAAAATTTTAATGACATGCATACCCATATTACAAAAACCTATCAGCTCACAGCAGTCAGAATGGCCATTAGGAAAAATGCTGCAAAAAACAAATGGTGAAGGGAGTGTGGAGAAATGCGTACCCTCGGTTGTAAGGGGGGGCATGTAAAGAGCCACTAATGAAAACACAGTGTAGGTGCTTTGGAAAGGGAAACATTGAGCTACCAGTCAATCAATCACAACCACTGCTTGGCCTAGCACCTGCAAAAATGAGAATCCAAAAGTCACAGGCTGGCACACCTGTACGCCAGCAAGATTTACCATAGCCAGCACTTGGAAGCAATGAAAATGTCCATCAACCGAGGAATGCACCAAGAAGAAGTGGTCCACGTACACAATGGAATATTACTCTAATAATAAATATAAACTCAATTTAAAAACAAACAAAAGCAAGGAGACATCAACATTTGTGGGTTTATCCGGGCACATTGCACTCTAATTTATAACCGAAGAACACCACCGGCCGGTAGGTCTGTTTCCCTAGTACCAGCAAGGGGAACGTAGAAAGGCTGCCGCTCTTTGGCCGATACCTGCAAAAGCAGGTTTAAAGCCTGAGCTAATGGTCACTTCATACGAACAAGTACTGCAGGGCTGTAAATGAAACCTGCCCTCAAAATGTCTTGAGGGAGATAATGGCCAAAATATTGCAAGTGGTGACACATACTTTAAGAAAACTCTTTGAAGAAATAAGCTCTAATCACAGCTGGAAAATTAAAAAGCACATGTCTTAAAGCTCAATTTCTACGCATTATGAGACACATGCAAATTAAACCACAAAGAAGTATCAGCTCACACCACTCAGAATAACCATCAGCAGAAACTACAAAGAATAAATGCTGAAGGTGCTGGGAAGAAATACATACCCTCCACTTTAAGTGGGACGTAACCTGGAAAGAGCCACTAAGGAGAACAGAACAGAGGTGCCTTTAAAAGGTCAACATTGAGCTACCATATGATCCAGCAGACCTATTCCTGGACCTATAAACTAAGAAGACAGAATTGGAAGGACACAGGCACGCAAATCTGCATTGCATAGTATTACAATAGCCAAGATATGGAAGTAACCAAAAGGTCCACCGACAGATGGGTGGACAAAGAAGAACTGCTACCTGTACAGATGGAATATGAGCTAGTGAAAAAATGAAACAATGCCATTTGCAGCACCATAGATGAGTCTAGAAGTAATCACGCAATTTGGAGCAAGTGAGAAAGAGAAAGACACATATCCTATCATATCACATATAGGGGTTACCTAAAAAATGATACAAACAAAGATATTTCCACAGAGAAACACTATCATAGATTCATTAAAAAAACTTATGGTTCACCAAATAGAAAGGTGTGAGGATTGGATACCTTACCATATTGAGGTTAACAGAGAGATACAAACACATGTGAAATATATAATCACCAAAGACCTACGCAATACCAAGAGAAGACTACTCAACATTGTGTCATAACCTACATGGGAAAAGGATCCGAAGAAGAATAGATATATGTATATGTGTGAAAGAACCACATCTTGCACACCGAGAACAAACAAAACATTGTAATCAAGTTTGCTGTGATAAAAAATAAAAATTAAGTTAAAAATACCAACAAGAAGTAATGAGACATAAACTTAAAGGGCTTTTTCCTCGCACATTCCATTCTAATTCACAACCTAGAACACCACTTCCAGTAAGGCTCTGTTGCCCTAGTAACCAGATTTGGTAAAGGAGAAATGCTGCCGCCTTGTGGCCGATTCCCGCAAGAGCAGCTTTTAACCCACAGCTAATGGTCACTTACCATTCACAAGGACTCAGGGCTGTAAAGGACACCTGCCCTCAAAATTGTGCTGAGGTAGGGAATGGATAAAAAAAATTCAAAACAGGCAAAATTTTCAAGAAGATACTATGAAGAGGTAAGTTTTACTCACTCTCTTTTTAAAGAAAGGAAAACGGATAAAAGCTCAGCCTCAGGAAGTATTAGACTCATGCAATCTAATCTACAAAAGGTTTTCAACTCGCACCAGTCGACTGACCATTGGCAAAAAGTCTACAAACAATAAATGCTGAAGAGGTTTCAGAGAACTGTGTACCCTCTAGCTGCTGGTGAGATGTAAAAGGGTTAAACGCTAATAATGAGAACAGAAAGGAGCTGCGTTTAAAAGGAAAAATTGAGGTATCATTCAATCCAGCAGGTGCACCAATGGGCCTCTCACCTGAGAAGACCAGAATGAAGAAGACCCGGGCTGCAAAAGCTGCACTGCGGCCTTATTCACAATAGACAAGACAGTGAAGCAACCAAAATGTCCATCAACAGATGAAAGGATAAAGAAGAAGTGGTCCATGTACACAATGAAAACTAGCCATGGAAAACAATGAAACAGTGCTCTTTGAGGCACCATAGATGATCTTAGAGATAATCACAGAACATGAGGTAAGTCGGAAAGTAAAAGTCCTATATCCTATGATATCACTTATAGGCGTTATCTAATAACTGACACAAATGAACATATTTCCACAGAGAAAGTCAATCACAGACTTATTAAAAAAAAAAAAACTATGCTTATCTAAAAGGAAAGGTGGGGGAAATGGATAAATGAAGATTAGTCTTACCATATGTATACAAATACATATGATATACATATATCAAAAAGACCGACCATATAGCAAGGAAGGTTGACGGAACACTCTGTAATAATTTACACGGGAAGAGGATCTCTACATAAATAGGTATATAGAATATGTAGATGAACCAGAGTGTGTACACCTTGGACAAGCAACATTCTAACCATTACCCCAATTGAAAAAATTAAAACAACGAACTAGGAGTAATGAAACATAAACTTATGGGGGGTTTTCGTGGCACATTCCATTCAAATTTACAACCTAGGCAAACGACTTCCAGAACGGCTCTGCTGCCCTAGTACCCAGATTTGGGAATGGAGAAATGCTGCATCCTTGTGGCCGTTTCCCACAACAGCAGCTTTAAACCCACTGCAAAAGGTCACTAAATATTCACCAACTGCAGGTCTGTAAATGACACCGGCCCTCCAAAAAATGCTGAGGTCGAAAATCGACCAAAAATTTCTAGAGTGCAACCTCCCAAAAGGAAAATTGGAAGAGGTATATTATACTAACCCTTTTTTGCTTTTTTCTTTTAACAGAAAAGAAAAGGCCGTGGAGAAATGATGAATTGTAGGAATTTTTACAGACATGTAAACCCAAATTACAAAAACCTATCAGCTCACACCAGTCAGAATGGCCATCAACAAAAATGCTGCAAACAATAAATGCTGACGTGATTGTGGAGAAATGCATACCCTCGATTCTAAGGGAGACATGGTAAGAGCCACTAATGAAAACACAATTGAGGTGCCTTGAAAAGGTAAACGTTGAGCTACCATACCAGTCAATCAATCATACCCACTGCTGGGACTATCACCTGAGAAAATGAAAATCAAAAATCACAGGCTGGCAATCCTGCACTCCAGCAATATTTACCATAGGCAACACTTGGAAGCAACGAAAATGTCCATCAACAGAGGAATGCACCAAGAAGAAGTGGTCCATGCACACAATGGAATATTAACCATGGAAAACATTGAAGCACTGCTCTTTGAGGCACCGTACATGAGCCTGGAGATAATCACAAAACATAAAGTAGGTCGGAAGGCAAAACACCTATATCCTATATTATCACTTATGGCATTATCTAATAACTGACACAGATGAACATATTTCCAAAGAGAAAGACACTCACAGGCTTAGAAAACAAACTATGCTCATCTGAAAGGAAAGGAGGGGGAAATTGAGAAATGAAAATTAGTGTTACTATACATATACACATACATATTATATACATGTATCAAAAAGACCGAACATATAGCAAGGGAGGTCGACGGAACACTGTAATATTTTACATGGGAAGAGGATCTGTACATTAATAGACATACATAATGTACAAATGAACCAGATTGTGTACACCTAGGACAAACAATATACTAAACTTTACCCAGATTAAAAAAAATTTAAAAACCAAGAAGAAGTAATGAGACATAAACTTATGGGGATTTCTCCTGGCAAATTCCATTCTAATTTGCAACCTAGGACAATGACTTCCAGAAAGGCTCTGCTGCCCTAGTACCCAGATTGGGGAATGGAGAAATGCTACCTCCTTGTGGCCGTTTCCCACAACAACAGCTTTGAACCCACTGCAAAAGGTCACTAAATTTTCACCAACTTGCAGTTCTGTAAATGGCACCTGCCCTCCAGAAAATTTCTGGGGTCAAAAATCGACCAAAAAATTCAGAAGAGGGCAACCTTCGAAGAAGACAATTTCAAGAGCTATATTGTACTCACGGTTTTTTCTTTTAAGAGAAAAGAAAAAAGCATAGGAATATGACGAATTTTAAAAATTTTAATGACATGCATACCCATATTACAAAAACCTGTCAGCTCACAGCAGTCAGAATGGCCATTAGGAAAAATGCTGCAAAAAACAAATGGTGAAGGGAGTGTGGAGAAATGCGTACCCTCGGTTGTACGGGGGGGCATGTAAAGAGCCACTAATGAAAACACAGTGTAGGTGCTTTGGAAAGGGAAACATTGAGCTACCAGTCAATCAATCACAACCACTGCTTGGCCTAGCACCTGCAAAAATGAGAATCCAAAAGTCACAGGCTGGCACACCTGTACGCCAGCAAGATTTACCATAGCCAGCACTTGGAAGCAATGAAAATGTCCATCAACCGAGGAATGCACCAAGAAGAAGTGGTCCACGTACACAATGGAATATTACTCTAATAATAAATATAAACTCAATTTAAAAACAAACAAAAGCAAGGAGACATCAACATTTGTGGGTTTATCCGGGCACATTGCACTCTAATTTATAACCGAAGTACACCACTGGCCGGTAGGTCTGTTTCCCTAGTACCAGCAAGGGGAACGTAGAAAGGCTGCCGCTCTTTGGCCGATACCTGCAAAAGCAGGTTTAAAGCCTGAGCTAATGGTCACTTCATACGAACAAGTACTGCAGGGCTGTAAATGAAACCTGCCCTCAAAATGTCTTGAGGGAGATAATGGCCAAAATATTTCAAGTGGTGACACATACTTTAAGAAAACTCTTTGAAGAAATAAGCTCTAATCACAGCTGGAAAATTAAAAAGCACATGTCTTAAAGCTCAATTTCTACGCATTATGAGACACATGCAAATTCAACCACAAAGAAGTATCAGCTCACACCACTCAGAATAACCATCAGCAGAAACTACAAAGAAAAAATGCTGAAGGTGCTGGGAAGAAATACATACCCTCCACTTTAAGTGGGACGTAACCTGGAAAGAGCCACTAAGGAGAACAGAACAGAGGTGCCTTTAAAAGGTCAACATTGAGCTACCATATGATCCAGCAGACCTATTCCTGGACCTATAAACTATGAAGACAGAATTGGAAGGACACAGGCACGCAAATCTGCATTGCATAGTATTACAATAGCCAAGATATGGAAGTAACCAAAAGGTCCACCGACAGATGGGTGGACAAAGAAGAACTGCTACCTGTACAGATGGAATATGAGCTAGTGAAAAAATGAAACAATGCCATTTGCAGCACCATAGATGAGTCTAGAAGTAATCACGCAATTTGGAGCAAGTGAGAAAGAGAAAGACACATATCCTATCATATCACATATAGGGGTTACCTAAAAAATGATACAAACAAAGATATTTCCACAGAGAAACACTATCATAGATTCATTAAAAAAACTTATGGTTCACCAAATAGAAAGGTGTGAGGATTGGATACCTTACCATATTGAGGTTAACAGAGAGATACAAACACATGTGAAATATATAATCACCAAAGACCTACGCAATACCAAGAGAAGACTACTCAACATTGTGTCATAACCTACATGGGAAAAGGATCCGAAGAAGAATAGATATATGTATATGTGTGAAAGAACCACATCTTGCACACCGAGAACAAACAAAACATTGTAATCAAGTTTGCTGTGATAAAAAATAAAAATTAAGTTAAAAATACCAACAAGAAGTAATGAGACATAAACTTAAAGGGCTTTTTCCTCGCACATTCCATTCTAATTTACAACCTAGAACACCACTTCCAGTAAGGCTCTGTTGCCCTAGTAACCAGATTTGGTAAAGGAGAAATGCTGCCGCCTTGTGGCCGATTCCCGCAAGAGCAGCTTTTAACCCACAGCTAATGGTCACTTACCATTCACAAGGACTCAGGGCTGTAAAGGACACCTGCCCTCAAAATTGTGCTGAGGTAGGGAATGGATAAAAAAAATTCAAAACAGGCAAAATTTTCAAGAAGATACTATGAAGAGGTAAGTTTTACTCACTCTCTTTTTAAAGAAAGGAAAACAGATAAAAGCTCAGCCTCAGGAAGTATTAGACTCATGCAATCTAATCTACAAAAGGTTTTCAACTCGCACCAGTCGACTGACCATTGGCAAAAAGTCTACAAACAATAAATGCTGAAGAGGTTTCAGAGAACTGTGTACCCTCTAGCTGCTGGTGAGATGTAAAAGGGTTAAACGCTAATAATGAGAACAGAAAGGAGCTGCGTTTAAAAGGAAAAATTGAGGTATCATTCAATCCAGCAGGTGCACCAATGGGCCTCTCACCTGAGAAGACCAGAATGAAGAAGACCCGGGCTGCAAAAGCTGCACTGCGGCCTTATTCACAATAGACAAGACAGTGAAGCAACCAAAATGTCCATCAACAGATGAAAGGATAAAGAAGAAGTGGTCCATGTACACAATGAAAACTAGCCATGGAAAACAATGAAACAGTGCTCTTTGAGGCACCATAGATGATCTTAGAGATAATCACAGAACATGAGGTAAGTCGGAAAGTAAAAGTCCTATATCCTATGATATCACTTATAGGCGTTATCTAATAACTGACACAAATGAACATATTTCCACAGAGAAAGTCAATCACAGACTTATTAAAAAAAAAAAAAACTATGCTTATCTAAAAGGAAAGGTGGGGGAAATGGATAAATGAAGATTAGTCTTACCATATGTATACAAATACATATGATATACATATATCAAAAAGACCGACCATATAGCAAGGAAGGTTTACGGAACACTCTGTAATAATTTACACGGGAAGAGGATCTCTACATAAATAGGTATATAGAATATGTAGATGAACCAGAGTGTGTACACCTTGGACAAGCAACATTCTAACCATTACCCCAATTGAAAAAATTAAAACAACGAACTAGGAGTAATGAAACATAAACTTATGGGGGGTTTTCGTGGCACATTCCATTCAAATTTACAACCTAGGCAAACGACTTCCAGAACGGCTCTGCTGCCATAGTACCCAGATTTGGGAATGGAGAAATGCTGCATCCTTGTGGCCGTTTCCCACAACAGCAGCTTTAAACCCACTGCAAAAGGTCACTAAATATTCACCAACTGCAGGTCTGTAAATGACACCGGCCCTCCAAAAAATGCTGAGGTCGAAAATCGACCAAAAATTTCTAGAGTGCAACCTCCCAAAAGGAAAATTGGAAGAGGTATATTATACTAACCCTTTTTTGCTTTTTTCTTTTAACAGAAAAGAAAAGGCCGTGGAGAAATGATGAATTGTAGGAATTTTTACAGACATGTAAACCCAAATTACAAAAACCTATCAGCTCACACCAGTCAGAATGGCCATCAACAAAAATGCTGCAAACAATAAATGCTGACGTGATTGGTGAGAAATGCATACCCTCGATTCTAAGGGAGACATGGTAAGAGCCACTAATGAAAACACAATTGAGGTGCCTTGAAAAGGTAAACGTTGAGCTACCATACCAGTCAATCAATCATACCCACTGCTGGGACTATCACCTGAGAAAATGAAAATCAAAAATCACAGGCTGGCAATCCTGCACTCCAGCAATATTTACCATAGGCAACACTTGGAAGCAACGAAAATGTCCATCAACAGAGGAATGCACCAAGAAGAAGTGGTCCATGCACACAATGGAATATTAACCATGGAAAACATTGAAGCACTGCTCTTTGAGGCACCGTACATGAGCCTGGAGATAATCACAAAACATGAAGTAGGTCGGAAGGCAAAACACCTATATCCTATATTATCACTTATGGCATTATCTAATAACTGACACAGATGAACATATTTCCAAAGAGAAAGACACTCACAGGCTTAGAAAACAAACTATGCTCATCTGAAAGGAAAGGAGGGGGAAATTGAGAAATGAAAATTAGTGTTACTATACATATACACATACATATTATATACATGTATCAAAAAGACCGAACATATAGCAAGGGAGGTCGACGGAACACTGTAATATTTTACATGGGAAGAGGATCTGTACATTAATAGACATACATAATGTACAAATGAACCAGATTGTGTACACCTAGGACAAACAATATACTAAACTTTACCCAGATTAAAAAAAAATTTAAAAACCAAGAAGAAGTAATGAGATATAAACTTATGGGGATTTCTCCTGGCAAATTCCATTCTAATTTGCAACCTAGGACAATGACTTCCAGAAAGGCTCTGCTGCCCTAGTACCCAGATTGGGGAATGGAGAAATGCTACCTCCTTGTGGCCGTTTCCCACAACAGCAGCTTTGAACCCACTGGAAAAGGTCACTAAATTTTCACCAACTTGCAGTTCTGTAAATGGCACCTGCCCTCCAGAAAATTTCTGGGGTCAAAAATCGACCAAAAAATTCAGAAGAGGGCAACCTTCGAAGAAGACAATTTCAAGAGCTATATTGTACTCACGGTTTTTTCTTTTAAGAGAAAAGAAAAAAGCATAGGAATATGACGAATTTTAAAAATTTTAATGACATGCATACCCATATTACAAAAACCTGTCAGCTCACAGCAGTCAGAATGGCCATTAGGAAAAATGCTGCAAAAAACAAATGGTGAAGGGAGTGTGGAGAAATGCATACCCTCGGTTGTACGGGGGGGCATGTAAAGAGCCACTAATGAAAACACAGTGTAGGTGCTTTGGAAAGGGAAACATTGAGCTACCAGTCAATCAATCACAACCACTGCTTGGCCTAGCACCTGCAAAAATGAGAATCCAAAAGTCACAGGCTGGCACACCTGTACGCCAGCAAGATTTACCATAGCCAGCACTTGGAAGCAATGAAAATGTCCATCAACCGAGGAATGCACCAAGAAGAAGTGGTCCACGTACACAATGGAATATTACTCTAATAATAAATATAAACTCAATTTAAAAACAAACAAAAGCAAGGAGACATCAACATTTGTGGGTTTATCCGGGCACATTGCACTCTAATTTATAACCGAAGTACACCACTGGCCGGTAGGTCTGTTTCCCTAGTACCAGCAAGGGGAACGTAGAAAGGCTGCCGCTCTTTGGCCGATACCTGCAAAAGCAGGTTTAAAGCCTGAGCTAATGGTCACTTCATACGAACAAGTACTGCAGGGCTGTAAATGAAACCTGCCCTCAAAATGTCTTGAGGGAGATAATGGCCAAAATATTTCAAGTGGTGACACATACTTTAAGAAAACTCTTTGAAGAAATAAGCTCTAATCACAGCTGGAAAATTAAAAAGCACATGTCTTAAAGCTCAATTTCTACGCATTATGAGACACATGCAAATTCAACCACAAAGAAGTATCAGCTCACACCACTCAGAATAACCATCAGCAGAAACTACAAAGAAAAAATGCTGAAGGTGCTGGGAAGAAATACATACCCTCCACTTTAAGTGGGACGTAACCTGGAAAGAGCCACTAAGGAGAACAGAACAGAGGTGCCTTTAAAAGGTCAACATTGAGCTACCATATGATCCAGCAGACCTATTCCTGGACCTATAAACTAAGAAGACAGAATTGGAAGGACACAGGCACGCAAATCTGCATTGCATAGTATTACAATAGCCAAGATATGGAAGTAACCAAAAGGTCCACCGACAGATGGGTGGACAAAGAAGAACTGCTACCTGTACAGATGGAATATGAGCTAGTGAAAAAATGAAACAATGCCATTTGCAGCACCATAGATGAGTCTAGAAGTAATCACGCAATTTGGAGCAAGTGAGAAAGAGAAAGACACATATCCTATCATATCACATATAGGGGTTACCTAAAAAATGATACAAACAAAGATATTTCCACAGAGAAACACTATCATAGATTCATTAAAAAAACTTATGGTTCACCAAATAGAAAGGTGTGAGGATTGGATACCTTACCATATTGAGGTTAACAGAGAGATACAAACACATGTGAAATATATAATCACCAAAGACCTACGCAATACCAAGAGAAGACTACTCAACATTGTGTCATAACCTACATGGGAAAAGGATCCAAAGAAGAATAGATATATGTATATGTGTGAAAGAACCACATCTTGCACACCGAGAACAAACAAAACATTGTAATCAAGTTTGCTGTGATAAAAAATAAAAATTAAGTTAAAAATACCAACAAGAAGTAATGAGACATAAACTTAAAGGGCTTTTTCCTCGCACATTCCATTCTAATTTACAACCTAGAACACCACTTCCAGTAAGGCTCTGTTGCCCTAGTAACCAGATTTGGTAAAGGAGAAATGCTGCCGCCTTGTGGCCGATTCCCGCAAGAGCAGCTTTTAACCAACAGCTAATGGTCACTTACCATTCACAAGGACTCAGGGCTGTAAAGGACACCTGCCCTCAAAATTGTGCTGAGGTAGGGAATGGATAAAAAAAATTCAAAACAGGCAACATTTTCAAGAAGATACTATGAAGAGGTAAGTTTTACTCACTCTCTTTTTAAAGAAAGGAAAACGGATAAAAGCTCAGCCTCAGGAAGTATTAGACTCATGCAATCTAATCTACAAAAGGTTTTCAACTCGCACCAGTCGATTGACCATTGGCAAAAAGTCTACAAACAATAAATGCTGAAGAGGTTTCAGAGAACTGTGTACCCTCTAGCTGCTGGTGAGATGTAAAAGGGTTAAACGCTAATAATGAGAACAGAAAGGAGCTGCGTTTAAAAGGAAAAATTAAGGTATCATTCAATCCAGCAGGTGCACCAATGGGCCTCTCACCTGAGAAGACCAGAATGAAGAAGACCCGGGCTGCAAAAGCTGCACTGCGGCCTTATTCACAATAGACAAGACAGTGAAGCAACCAAAATGTCCATCAACAGATGAAAGGATAAAGAAGAAGTGGTCCATGTACACAATGAAAACTAGCCATGGAAAACAATGAAACAGTGCTCTTTGAGGCACCATAGATGATCTTAGAGATAATCACAGAACATGAGGTAAGTCGGAAAGTAAAAGTCCTATATCCTATGATATCACTTATAGGCGTTATAACTGACACAAATTAACATATTTCCACAGAGAAAGTCAATCACAGACTTATTAAAAAAAAAAAAAAAACTATGCTTATCTAAAAGGAAAGGTGGGGGAAATGGATAAATGAAGATTAGTCTTACCATATGTATACAAATACATATGATATACATATATCAAAAAGACCGACCATATAGCAACGAAGGTTGACGGAACACTCTGTAATAATTTACACGGGAAGAGGATCTCTACATAAATAGGTATATAGAATATGTAGATGAACCAGAGTGTGTACACCTTGGACAAGCAACATTCTAACCATTACCCCAATTGAAAAAATTAAAACAACGAACTAGGAGTAATGAGACATAAACTTATGGGGGGTTTTCGTGGCACATTCCATTCAAATTTACAACCTAGGCAAACGACTTCCAGAACGGCTCTGCTGCCCTAGTACCCAGATTTGGGAATGGAGAAATGCTGCATCCTTGTGGCCATTTCCCACAACAGCAGCTTTAAACCCACTGCAAAAGGTCACTAAATATTCACCAACTGCAGGTCTGTAAATGACACCGGCCCTCCAAAAAATGCTGAGGTCGAAAATCGACCAAAAATTTCTAGAGTGCAACCTCCCAAAAGGAAAATTGGAAGAGGTATATTATACTAACCCTTTTTTGCTTCTTTCTTTTAACAGAAAAGAAAAGGCCGTGGAGAAATGATGAATTGTAGGAATTTTTACAGACATGTAAACCCAAATTACAAAAACCTATCAGCTCACACCAGTCAGAATGGCCATCAACAAAAATGCTGCAAACAATAAATGCTGACGTGATTGTGGAGAAATGCATACCCTCGATTCTAAGGGGGACATGGTAAGAGCCACTAATGAAAACACAATTGAGGTGCCTTGAAAAGGTAAACGTTGAGCTACCATACCAGTCAATCAATCATACCCACTGCTGGGACTATCACCTGAGAAAATGAAAATCAAAAATCACAGGCTGGCAATCCTGCACTCCAGCAATATTTACCATAGGCAACACTTGGAAGCAACGAAAATGTCCATCAACAGAGGAATGCACCAAGAAGAAGTGGTCCATGCACACAATGGAATATTAACCATGGAAAACATTGAAGCACTGCTCTTTGAGGCACCGTACATGAGCCTGGAGATAATCACAAAACATGAAGTAGGTCGGAAGGCAAAACACCTATATCCTATATTATCACTTATGGCATTATCTAATAACTGACACAGATGAACATATTTCCAAAGAGAAAGACACTCACAGGCTTAGAAAACAAACTATGCTCATCTGAAAGGAAAGGAGGGGGAAATTGAGAAATGAAGATTAGTGTTACTATACATATACACATACATATTATATACATGTATCAAAAAGACCGAACATATAGCAAGGGAGGTCGACGGAACACTGTAATATTTTACATGGGAAGAGGATCTGTACATTAATAGACATACATAATGTACAAATGAACCAGATTGTGTACACCTAGGACAAACAATATACTAAACTTTACCCAGATTAAAAAAAATTTAAAAACCAAGAAGAAGTAATGAGACATAAACTTATGGGGATTTCTCCTGGCAAATTCCATTCTAATTTGCAACCTAGGACAATGACTTCCAGAAAGGCTCTGCTGCCCTAGTACCCAGATTGGGGAATGGAGAAATGCTACCTTCTTGTGGCCGTTTCCCACAACAGCACCTTTGAACCCACTGCAAAAGGTCACTAAATTTTCACCAACTTGCAGTTCTGTAAATGGCACCTGCCCTCCAGAAAATTTCTGGGGTCAAAAATCGACCAAAAAATTCAGAAGAGGGCAACCTTCGAAGAAGACAATTTCAAGAGCTATATTGTACTCACGGTTTTTTCTTTTAAGAGAAAAGAAAAAAGCATAGGAATATGACGAATTTTAAAAATTTTAATGACATGCATACCCATATTACAAAAACCTGTCAGCTCACAGCAGTCAGAATGGCCATTAGGAAAAATGCTGCAAAAAACAAATGGTGAAGGGAGTGTGGAGAAATGCGTACCCTCGGTTGTACGGGGGGGCATGTAAAGAGCCACTAATGAAAACACAGTGTAGGTGCTTTGGAAAGGGAAACATTGAGCTACCAGTCAATCAATCACAACCACTGCTTGGCCTAGCACCTGCAAAAATGAGAATCCAAAAGTCACAGGCTGGCACACCTGTACGCCAGCAAGATTTACCATAGCCAGCACTTGGAAGCAATGAAAATGTCCATCAACCGAGGAATGCACCAAGAAGAAGTGGTCCACGTACACAATGGAATATTACTCTAATAATAAATATAAACTCAATTTAAAAACAAACAAAAGCAAGGAGACATCAACATTTGTGGGTTTATCCGGGCACATTGCACTCTAATTTATAACCGAAGTACACCACTGGCCGGTAGGTCTGTTTCCCTAGTACCAGCAAGGGGAACGTAGAAAGGCTGCCGCTCTTTGGCCGATACCTGCAAAAGCAGGTTTAAAGCCTGAGCTAATGGTCACTTCATACGAACAAGTACTGCAGGGCTGTAAATGAAACCTGCCCTCAAAATGTCTTGAGGGAGATAATGGCCAAAATATTTCAAGTGGTGACACATACTTTAAGAAAACTCTTTGAAGAAATAAGCTCTAATCACAGCTGGAAAATTAAAAAGCACATGTCTTAAAGCTCAATTTCTACGCATTATGAGACACATGCAAATTCAACCACAAAGAAGTATCAGCTCACACCACTCAGAATAACCATCAGCAGAAACTACAAAGAATAAATGCTGAAGGTGCTGGGAAGAAATACATACCCTCCACTTTAAGTGGGACGTAACCTGGAAAGAGCCACTAAGGAGAACAGAACAGAGGTGCCTTTAAAAGGTCAACATTGAGCTACCATATGATCCAGCAGACCTATTCCTGGACCTATAAACTAAGAAGACAGAATTGGAAGGACACAGGCACGCAAATCTGCATTGCATAGTATTACAATAGCCAAGATATGGAAGTAACCAAAAGGTCCACCGACAGATGGGTGGACAAAGAAGAACTGCTACCTGTACAGATGGAATATGAGCTAGTGAAAAAATGAAACAAGGCCATTTGCAGCACCATAGATGAGTCTAGAAGTAATCACGCAATTTGGAGCAAGTGAGAAAGAGAAAGACACATATCCTATCATATCACATATAGGGGTTACCTAAAAAATGATACAAACAAAGATATTTCCACAGAGAAACACTATCATAGATTCATTAAAAAAACTTATGGTTCACCAAATAGAAAGGTGTGAGGATTGGATACCTTACCATATTGAGGTTAACAGAGAGATACAAACACATGTGAAATATATAATCACCAAAGACCTACGCAATACCAAGAGAAGACTACTCAACATTGTGTCATAACCTACATGGGAAAAGGATCCGAAGAAGAATAGATATATGTATATGTGTGAAAGAACCACATCTTGCACACCGAGAACAAACAAAACATTGTAATCAAGTTTGCTGTGATAAAAAATAAAAATTAAGTTAAAAATACCAACAAGAAGTAATGAGACATAAACTTAAAGGGCTTTTTCCTCGCACATTCCATTCTAATTTACAACCTAGAACACCACTTCCAGTAAGGCTCTGTTGCCCTAATAACCAGATTTGGTAAAGGAGAAATGCTGCCGCCTTGTGGCCGATTCCCGCAAGAGCAGCTTTTAACCCACAGCTAATGGTCACTTACCATTCACAAGGACTCAGGGCTGTAAAGGACACCTGCCCTCAAAATTGTGCTGAGGTAGGGAATGGATAAAAAAAATTCAAAACAGGCAAAATTTTCAAGAAGATACTATGAAGAGGTAAGTTTTACTCACTCTCTTTTTAAAGAAAGGAAAACGGATAAAAGCTCAGCCTCAGGAAGTATTAGACTCATGCAATCTAATCTACAAAAGGTTTTCAACTCGCACCAGTCGACTGACCATTGGCAAAAAGTCTACAAACAATAAATGCTGAAGAGGTTTCAGAGAACTGTGTACCCTCTAGCTGCTGGTGAGATGTAAAAGGGTTAAACGCTAATAATGAGAACAGAAAGGAGCTGCGTTTAAAAGGAAAAATTGAGGTATCATTCAATCCAGCAGGTGCACCAATGGGCCTCTCACCTGAGAAGACCAGAATGAAGAAGACCCGGGCTGCAAAAGCTGCACTGCGGCCTTATTCACAATAGACAAGACAGTGAAGCAACCAAAATGTCCATCAACAGATGAAAGGATAAAGAAGAAGTGGTCCATGTACATAATGAAAACTAGCCATGGAAAACAATGAAACAGTGCTCTTTGAGGCACCATAGATGATCTTAGAGATAATCACAGAACATGAGGTAAGTCGGAAAGTAAAAGTCCTATATCCTATGATATCACTTATAGGCGTTATCTAATAACTGACACAAATGAACATATTTCCACAGAGAAAGTCAATCACAGACTTATTAAAAAAAAAAAAAAACTATGCTTATCTAAAAGGAAAGGTGGGGGAAATGGATAAATGAAGATTAGTCTTACCATATGTATACAAATACATATGATATACATATATCAAAAAGACCGACCATATAGCAAGAAAGGTTGACGGAACACTCTGTAATAATTTACACGGCAAGAGGATCTCTACATAAATAGGTATATAGAATATGTAGATGAACCAGAGTGTGTACACCTTGGACAAGCAACATTCTAACCATTACCCCAATTGAAAAAATTAAAACAACGAACTAGGAGTAATGAGACATAAACTTATGGGGGGTTTTCGTGGCACATTCCATTCAAATTTACAACCTAGGCAAACGACTTCCAGAACGGCTCTGCTGCCCTAGTACCCAGATTTGGGAATGGAGAAATGCTGCATCCTTGTGGCCGTTTCCCACAACAGCAGCTTTAAACCCACTGCAAAAGGTCACTAAATATTCACCAACTGCAGGTCTGTAAATGACACCGGCCCTCCAAAAAATGCTGAGGTCGAAAATCGACCAAAAATTTCTAGAGTGCAACCTCCCAAAAGGAAAATTGGAAGAGGTATATTATACTAACCCTTTTTTGCTTTTTTCTTTTAACAGAAAAGAAAAGGCCGTGGAGAAATGATGAATTGTAGGAATTTTTACAGACATGTAAACCCAAATTACAAAAACCTATCAGCTCACACCAGTCAGAATGGCCATCAACAAAAATGCTGCAAACAATAAATGCTGACGTGATTGTGGAGAAATGCATACCCTCGATTCTAAGGGGGACATGGTAAGAGCCACTAATGAAAACACAATTGAGGTGCCTTGAAAAGGTAAACGTTGAGCTACCATACCAGTCAATCAATCATACCCACTGCTGGGACTATCACCTGAGAAAATGAAAATCAAAAATCACAGGCTGGCAATCCTGCACTCCAGCAATATTTACCATAGGCTACACTTGGAAGCAACGAAAATGTCCATCAACAGAGGAATGCACCAAGAAGAAGTGGTCCATGCACACAATGGAATATTAACCATGGAAAACATTGAAGCACTGCTCTTTGAGGCTCCGTACATGAGCCTGGAGATAATCACAAAACATGAAGTATTTCGGAAGGCAAAACACCTATATCCTATATTATCACTTATGGCATTATCTAATAACTGACACAGATGAACATATTTCCAAAGAGAAAGACACTCACAGGCTTAGAAAACAAACTATGCTCATCTGAAAGGAAAGGAGGGGGAAATTGAGAAATGAAGATTAGTGTTACTATACATATACACATACATATTATATACATGTATCAAAAAGACCGAACATATAGCAAGGGAGGTCGACGGAACACTGTAATATTTTACATGGGAAGAGGATCTGTACATTAATAGACATACATAATGTACAAATGAACCAGATTGTGTACACCTAGGACAAACAATATACTAAACTTTACCCAGATTAAAAAAAATTTAAAAACCAAGAAGAAGTAATGAGACATAAACTTATGGGGATTTCTCCTGGCAAATTCCATTCTAATTTGCAACCTAAGACAATGACTTCCAGAAAGGCTCTGCTGCCCTAGTACCCAGATTGGGGAATGGAGAAATGCTACCTCCTTGTGGCCGTTTCCCACAACAGCAGCTTTGCACCCACTGCAAAAGGTCACTAAATTTTCACCAACTTGCAGTTCTGTAAATGGCACCTGCCCTCCAGAAAATTTCTGGGGTCAAAAATCGACCAAAAAATTCAGAAGAGGGCAACCTTCGAAGAAGACAATTTCAAGAGCTATATTGTACTCACGGTTTTTTCTTTTAAGAGAAAAGAAAAAAGCATAGGAATATGACGAATTTTAAAAATTTTAATGACATGCATACCCATATTACAAAAACCTGTCAGCTCACAGCAGTCAGAATGGCCATTAGGAAAAATGCTGCAAAAAACAAATGGTGAAGGGAGTGTGGAGAAATGCGTACCCTCGGTTGTACGGGGGGGCATGTAAAGAGCCACTAATGAAAACACAGTGTAGGTGCTTTGGAAAGGGAAACATTGAGCTACCAGTCAATCAATCACAACCACTGCTTGGCCTAGCACCTGCAAAAATGAGAATCCAAAAGTCACAGGCTGGCACACCTGTACGCCAGCAAGATTTACCATAGCCAGCACTTGGAAGCAATGAAAATGTCCATCAACCGAGGAATGCACCAAGAAGAAGTGGTCCACGTACACAATGGAATATTACTCTAATAATAAATATAAACTCAATTTAAAAACAAACAAAAGCAAGGAGACATCAACATTTGTGGGTTTATCCGGGCACATTGCACTCTAATTTATAACCGAAGTACACCACTGGCCGGTAGGTCTGTTTCCCTAGTACCAGCAAGGGGAACGTAGAAAGGCTGCCGCTCTTTGGCCGATACCTGCAAAAGCAGGTTTAAAGCCTGAGCTAATGGTCACTTCATACGAACAAGTACTGCAGGGCTGTAAATGAAACCTGCCCTCAAAATGTCTTGAGGGAGATAATGGCCAAAATATTTCAAGTGGTGACACATACTTTAAGAAAACTCTTTGAAGAAATAAGCTCTAATCACAGCTGGAAAATTAAAAAGCACATGTCTTAAAGCTCAATTTCTACGCATTATGAGACACATGCAAATTCAACCACAAAGAAGTATCAGCTCACACCACTCAGAATAACCATCAGCAGAAACTACAAAGAATAAATGCTGAAGGTGCTGGGAAGAAATACATACCCTCCACTTTAAGTGGGACGTAACCTGGAAAGAGCCACTAAGGAGAACAGAACAGAGGTGCCTTTAAAAGGTCAACATTGAGCTACCATATGATCCAGCAGACCTATTCCTGGACCTATAAACTAAGAAGACAGAATTGGAAGGACACAGGCACGCAAATCTGCATTGCATAGTATTACAATAGCCAAGATATGGAAGTAACCAAAAGGTCCACCGACAGATGGGTGGACAAAGAAGAACTGCTACCTGTACAGATGGAATATGAGCTAGTGAAAAAATGAAACAAGGCCATTTGCAGCACCATAGATGAGTCTAGAAGTAATCACGCAATTTGGAGCAAGTGAGAAAGAGAAAGACACATATCCTATCATATCACATATAGGGGTTACCTAAAAAATGATACAAACAAAGATATTTCCACAGAGAAACACTATCATAGATTCATTAAAAAAACTTATGGTTCACCAAATAGAAAGGTGTGAGGATTGGATACCTTACCATATTGAGGTTAACAGAGAGATACAAACACATGTGAAATATATAATCACCAAAGACCTACGCAATACCAAGAGAAGACTACTCAACATTGTGTCATAACCTACATGGGAAAAGGATCCGAAGAAGAATAGATATATGTATATGTGTGAAAGAACCACATCTTGCACACCGAGAACAAACAAAACATTGTAATCAAGTTTGCTGTGATAAAAAATAAAAATTAAGTTAAAAATACCAACAAGAAGTAATGAGACATAAACTTAAAGGGCTTTTTCCTCGCACATTCCATTCTAATTTACAACCTAGAACACCACTTCCAGTAAGGCTCTGTTGCCCTAGTAACCAGATTTGGTAAAGGAGAAATGCTGCCGCCTTGTGGCCGATTCCCGCAAGAGCAGCTTTTAACCCACAGCTAATGGTCACTTACCATTCACAAGGACTCAGGGCTGTAAAGGACACCTGCCCTCAAAATTGTGCTGAGGTAGGGAATGGATAAAAAAAATTCAAAACAGGCAAAATTTTCAAGAAGATACTATGAAGAGGTAAGTTTTACTCACTCTCTTTTTAAAGAAAGGAAAACGGATAAAAGCTCAGCCTCAGGAAGTATTAGACTCATGCAATCTAATCTACAAAAGGTTTTCAACTCGCACCAGTCGACTGACCATTGGCAAAAAGTCTACAAACAATAAATGCTGAAGAGGTTTCAGAGAACTGTGTACCCTCTAGCTGCTGGTGAGATGTAAAAGGGTTAAACGCTAATAATGAGAACAGAAAGGAGCTGCGTTTAAAAGGAAAAATTGAGGTATCATTCAATCCAGCAGGTGCACCAATGGGCCTCTCACCTGAGAAGACCAGAATGAAGAAGACCCGGGCTGCAAAAGCTGCACTGCGGCCTTATTCACAATAGACAAGACAGTGAAGCAACCAAAATGTCCATCAACAGATGAAAGGATAAAGAAGAAGTGGTCCATGTACACAATGAAAACTAGCCATGGAAAACAATGAAACAGTGCTCTTTGAGGCACCATAGATGATCTTAGAGATAATCACAGAACATGAGGTAAGTCGGAAAGTAAAAGTCCTATATCCTATGATATCACTTATAGGCGTTATCTAATAACTGACACAAATGAACATATTTCCACAGAGAAAGTCAATCACAGACTTATTAAAAAAAAAAAAACTATGCTTATCTAAAAGGAAAGGTGGGGGAAATGGATAAATGAAGATTAGTCTTACCATATGTATACAAATACATATGATATACATATATCAAAAAGACCGACCATATAGCAAGGAAGGTTTACGGAACACTTTGTAATAATTTACACGGGAAGAGGATCTCTACATAAATAGGTATATAGACTATGTAGATGAACCAGAGTGTGTACACCTTGGACAAGCAACATTCTAACCATTACCCCAATTGAAAAAATTAAAACAACGAACTAGGAGTAATGAGACATAAACTTATGGGGGGTTTTCGTGGCACATTCCATTCAAATTTACAACCTAGGCAAACGACTTCCAGAACGGCTCTGCTGCCCTAGTACCCAGATTTGGGAATGGAGAAATGCTGCATCCTTGTGGCCGTTTCCCACAACAGCAGCTTTAAACCCACTGCAAAAGGTCACTAAATATTCACCAACTGCAGGTCTGTAAATGACACCGGCCCTCCAAAAAATGCTGAGGTCGAAAATCGACCAAAAATTTCTAGAGTGCAACCTCCCAAAAGGAAAATTGGAAGAGGTATATTATACTAACCCTTTTTTGCTTCTTTCTTTTAACAGAAAAGAAAAGGCCGTGGAGAAATGATGAATTGTAGGAATTTTTACAGACATGTAAACCCAAATTACAAAAACCTATCAGCTCACACCAGTCAGAATGGCTATCAACAAAAATGCTGCAAACAATAAATGCTGACGTGATTGTGGAGAAATGCATACCCTCGATTCTAAGGGAGACATGGTAAGAGCCACTAATGAAAACACAATTGAGGTGCCTTGAAAAGGTAAACGTTGATCTACCATACCAGTCAATCAATCATACCCACTGCTGGGACTATCACCTGTGAAAATGAAAATCAAAAATCACAGGCTGGCAATCCTGCACTCCAGCAATATTTACCATAGGCAACACTTGGAAGCAACGAAAATGTCCATCAACAGAGGAATGCACCAAGAAGAAGTGGTCCATGCACACAATGGAATATTAACCCTGGAAAACATTGAAGCACTGCTCTTTGAGGCACCGTACATGAGCCTGGAGATAATCACAAAACATGAAGTAGGTCGGAAGGCAAAACACCTATATCCTATATTATCACTTATGGCATTATCTAATAACTGACACAGATGAACATATTTCCAAAGAGAAAGACACTCACAGGCTTAGAAAACAAACTATGCTCATCTGAAAGGAAAGGAGGGGGAAATTGAGAAATGAAGATTAGTGTTACTATACATATACACATACATATTATATACATGTATCAAAAAGACCGAACATATAGCAAGGGAGGTCGACGGAACACTGTAATATTTTACATGGGAAGAGGATCTGTACATTAATAGACATACATAATGTACAAATGAACCAGATTGTGTACACCTAGGACAAACAATATACTAAACTTTACCCAGATTAAAAAAAATTTAAAAACCAAGAAGAAGTAATGAGACATAAACTTATGGGGATTTCTCCTGGCAAATTCCATTCTAATTTGCAACCTAGGACAATGACTTCCAGAAAGGCTCTGCTGCCCTAGTACCCAGATTGGGGAATGGAGAAATGCTACCTCCTTGTGGCCGTTTCCCACAACAGCACCTTTGAACCCACTGCAAAAGGTCACTAAATTATCACCAACTTGCAGTTCTGTAAATGGCACCTGCCCTCCAGAAAATTTCTGGGGTCAAAAATCGACCAAAAAATTCAGAAGAGGGCAACCTTCGAAGAAGACAATTTCAAGAGCTATATTGTACTCACGGTTTTTTCTTTTAAGAGAAAAGAAAAAAGCATAGGAATATGACGAATTTTAAAAATTTTAATGACATGCATACCCATATTACAAAAACCTGTCAGCTCACAGCAGTCAGAATGGCCATTAGGAAAAATGCTGCAAAAAACAAATGGTGAAGGGAGTGTGGAGAAATGCATACCCTCGGTTGTACGGGGGGGCATGTAAAGAGCCACTAATGAAAACACAGTGTAGGTGCTTTGGAAAGGGAAACATTGAGCTACCAGTCAATCAATCACAACCACTGCTTGGCCTAGCACCTGCAAAAATGAGAATCCAAAAGTCACAGGCTGGCACACCTGTACGCCAGCAAGATTTACCATAGCCAGCACTTGGAAGCAATGAAAATGTCCATCAACCGAGGAATGCACCAAGAAGAAGTGGTCCACGTACACAATGGAATATTACTCTAATAATAAATATAATCTCAATTTAAAAACAAACAAAAGCAAGGAGACATCAACATTTGTGGGTTTATCCGGGCACATTGCACTCTAATTTATAACCGAAGTACACCACTGGCCGGTAGGTCTGTTTCCCTAGTACCAGCAAGGGGAACGTAGAAAGGCTGCCGCTCTTTGGCCGATACCTGCAAAAGCAGGTTTAAAGCCTGAGCTAATGGTCACTTCATACGAACAAGTACTGCAGGGCTGTAAATGAAACCTGCCCTCAAAATGTCTTGAGGGAGATAATGGCCAAAATATTTCAAGTGGTGACACATACTTTAAGAAAACTCTTTGAAGAAATAAGCTCTAATCACAGCTGGAAAATTAAAAAGCACATGTCTTAAAGCTCAATTTCTACGCATTATGAGACACATGCAAATTCAACCACAAAGAAGTATCAGCTCACACCACTCAGAATAACCATCAGCAGAAACTACAAAGAATAAATGCTGAAGGTGCTGGGAAGAAATACATACCCTCCACTTTAAGTGGGACGTAACCTGGAAAGAGCCACTAAGGAGAACAGAACAGAGGTGCCTTTAAAAGGTCAACATTGAGCTACCATATGATCCAGCAGACCTATTCCTGGACCTATAAACTAAGAAGACAGAATTGGAAGGACACAGGCACGCAAATCTGCATTGCATAGTATTACAATAGCCAAGATATGGAAGTAACCAAAAGGTCCACCGACAGATGGGTGGACAAAGAAGAACTGCTACCTGTACAGATGGAATATGAGCTAGTGAAAAAATGAAACAATGCCATTTGCAGCACCATAGATGAGTCTAGAAGTAATCACGCAATTTGGAGCAAGTGAGAAAGAGAAAGACACATATCCTATCATATCACATATAGGGGTTACCTAAAAAATGATACAAACAAAGATATTTCCACAGAGAAACACTATCATAGATTCATTAAAAAAACTTATGGTTCACCAAATAGAAAGGTGTGAGGATTGGATACCTTACCATATTGAGGTTAACAGAGAGATACAAACACATGTGAAATATATAATCACCAAAGACCTACGCAATACCAAGAGAAGACTACTCAACATTGTGTCATAACCTACATGGGAAAAGGATCCGAAGAAGAATAGATATATGTATATGTGTGAAAGAACCACATCTTGCACACCGAGAACAAACAAAACATTGTAATCAAGTTTGCTGTGATAAAAAATAAAAATTAAGTTAAAAATACCAACAAGAAGTAATGAGACATAAACTTAAAGGGCTTTTTCCTCGCACATTCCATTCTAATTTACAACCTAGAACACCACTTCCAGTAAGGCTCTGTTGCCCTAGTAACCAGATTTGGTAAAGGAGAAATGCTGCCACCTTGTGACCGATTCCCGCAAGAGCAGCTTTTAACCAACAGCTAATGGTCACTTACCATTCACAAGGACTCAGGGCTGTAAAGGGCACCTGCCCTCAAAATTGTGCTGAGGTAGGGAATGGATAAAAAAAATTCAAAACAGGCAACATTTTCAAGAAGATACTATGAAGAGGTAAGTTTTACTCACTCTCTTTTTAAAGAAAGGAAAACGGATAAAAGCTCAGCCTCAGGAAGTATTAGACTCATGCAATCTAATCTACAAAAGGTTTTCAACTCGCACCAGTCGACTGACCATTGGCAAAAAGTCTACAAACAATAAATGCTGAAGAGGTTTCAGAGAACTGTGTACCCTCTAGCTGCTGGTGAGATGTAAAAGGGTTAAACGCTAATAATGAGAACAGAAAGGAGCTGCGTTTAAAAGGAAAAATTAAGGTATCATTCAATCCAGCAGGTGCACCAATGGGCCTCTCACCTGAGAAGACCAGAATGAAGAAGAACCGGGCTGCAAAAGCTGCACTGCGGCCTTATTCACAATAGACAAGACAGTGAAGCAACCAAAATGTCCATCAACAGATGAAAGGATAAAGAAGAAGTGGTCCATGTACACAATGAAAACTAGCCATGGAAAACAATGAAACAGTGCTCTTTGAGGCACCATAGATGATCTTAGAGATAATCACAGAACATGAGGTAAGTCGGAAAGTAAAAGTCCTATATCCTATGATATCACTTATAGGCGTTATCTAATAACTGACACAAATGAACATATTTCCACAGAGAAAGTCAATCACAGACTTATTAAAAAAAAAAAAACTATGCTTATCTAAAAGGAAAGGTGGGGGAAATGGATAAATGAAGATTAGTCTTACCATATGTATACAAATACATATGATATACATATATCAAAAAGACCGACCATATAGCAAGGAAGGTTTACGGAACACTCTGTAATAATTTACACGGGAAGAGGATCTCTACATAAATAGGTATATAGAATATGTAGATGAACCAGAGTGTGTACACCTTGGACAAGCAACATTCTAACCATTAACCCAATTGAAAAAATTAAAACAACGAACTAGGAGTAATGAGACATAAACTTATGGGGGGTTTTCGTGGCACATTCCATTCAAATTTACAACCTAGGCAAACGACTTCCAGAACGGCTCTGCTGCCCTAGTACCCAGATTTGGGAATGGAGAAATGCTGCATCCTTGTGGCCATTTCCCACAACAGCAGCTTTAAACCCACTGCAAAAGGTCACTAAATATTCACCAACTGCAGGTCTGTAAATGACACCGGCCCTCCAAAAAATGCTGAGGTCGAAAATCGACCAAAAATTTCTAGAGTGCAACCTCCCAAAAGGAAAATTGGAAGAGGTATATTATACTAACCCTTTTTTGCTTCTTTCTTTTAACAGAAAAGAAAAGGCCGTGGAGAAATGATGAATTGTAGGAATTTTTACAGACATGTAAACCCAAATTACAAAAACCTATCAGCTCACACCAGTCAGAATGGCCATCAACAAAAATGCTGCAAACAATAAATGCTGACGTGATTGTGGAGAAATGCATACCCTCGATTCTAAGGGGGACATGGTAAGAGCCACTAATGAAAACACAATTGAGGTGCCTTGAAAAGGTAAACGTTGAGCTACCATACCAGTCAATCAATCATACCCACTGCTGGGACTATCACCTGAGAAAATGAAAATCAAAAATCACAGGCTGGCAATCCTGCACTCCAGCAATATTTACCATAGGCAACACTTGGAAGCAACGAAAATGTCCATCAACAGAGGAATGCACCAAGAAGAAGTGGTCCATGCACACAATGGAATATTAACCATGGAAAACATTGAAGCACTGCTCTTTGAGGCACCGTACATGAGCCTGGAGATAATCACAAAACATGAAGTAGGTCGGAAGGCAAAACACCTATATCCTATATTGTCACTTATGGCATTATCTAATAACTGACACAGATGAACATATTTCCAAAGAGAAAGACACTCACAGGCTTAGAAAACAAACTATGCTCATCTGAAAGGAAAGGAGTGGGAAATTGAGAAATGAAGATCAGTGTTACTATACATATACACATACATATTATATACATGTATCAAAAAGACCGAACATATAGCAAGGGAGGTCGACGGAACACTGTAATATTTTACATGGGAAGAGGATCTGTACATTAATAGACATACATAATGTACAAATGAACCAGATTGTGTACACCTAGGACAAACAATATACTAAACTTTACCCAGATTAAAAAAAAATTAAAAACCAAGAAGAAGTAATGAGACATAAACTTATGGGGATTTCTCCTGGCAAATTCCATTCTAATTTGCAACCTAGGACAATGACTTCCAGAAAGGCTCTGCTGCCCTAGTACCCAGATTGGGGAATGGAGAAATGCTACCTCCTTGTGGCCGTTTCCCACAACAACAGCTTTGAACCCACTGCAAAAGGTCACTAAATTTTCACCAACTTGCAGTTCTGTAAATGGCACCTGCCCTCCAGAAAATTTCTGGGGTCAAAAATCGACCAAAAAATTCAGAAGAGGGCAACCTTCGAAGAAGACAATTTCAAGAGCTATATTGTACTCACGGTTTTTTCTTTTAAGAGAAAAGAAAAAAGCATAGGAATATGACGAATTTTAAAAATTTTAATGACATGCATACCCATATTACAAAAACCTGTCAGCTCACAGCAGTCAGAATGGCCATTAGGAAAAATGCTGCAAAAAACAAATGGTGAAGGGAGTGTGGAGAAATGCGTACCCTCGGTTGTACGGGGGGGCATGTAAAGAGCCACTAATGAAAACACAGTGTAGGTGCTTTGGAAAGGGAAACATTGAGCTACCAGTCAATCAATCACAACCACTGCTTGGCCTAGCACCTGCAAAAATGAGAATCCAAAAGTCACAGGCTGGCACACCTGTACGCCAGCAAGATTTACCATAGCCAGCACTTGGAAGCAATGAAAATGTCCATCAACCGAGGAATGCACCAAGAAGAAGTGGTCCACGTACACAATGGAATATTACTCTAATAATAAATATAAACTCAATTTAAAAACAAACAAAAGCAAGGAGACATCAACATTTGTGGGTTTATCCGGGCACATTGCACTCTAATTTATAACCGAAGTACACCACTGGCCGGTAGGTCTGTTTCCCTAGTACCAGCAAGGGGAACGTAGAAAGGCTGCCGCTCTTTGGCCGATACCTGCAAAAGCAGGTTTAAAGCCTGAGCTAATGGTCACTTCATACGAACAAGTACTGCAGGGCTGTAAATGAAACCTGCCCTCAAAATGTCTTGAGGGAGATAATGGCCAAAATATTTCAAGTGGTGACACATACTTTAAGAAAACTCTTTGAAGAAATAAGCTCTAATCACAGCTGGAAAATTAAAAAGCACATGTCTTAAAGCTCAATTTCTACGCATTATGAGACACATGCAAATTCAACCACAAAGAAGTATCAGCTCACACCACTCAGAATAACCATCAGCAGAAACTACAAAGAAAAAATGCTGAAGGTGCTGGGAAGAAATACATACCCTCCACTTTAAGTGGGACGTAACCTGGAAAGAGCCACTAAGGAGAACAGAACAGAGGTGCCTTTAAAAGGTCAACATTGAGCTACCATATGATCCAGCAGACCTATTCCTGGACCTATAAACTAAGAAGACAGAATTGGAAGGACACAGGCACGCAAATCTGCATTGCATAGTATTACAATAGCCAAGATATGGAAGTAACCAAAAGGTCCACCGACAGATGGGTGGACAAAGAAGAACTGCTACCTGTACAGATGGAATATGAGCTAGTGAAAAAATGAAACAATGCCATTTGCAGCACCATAGATGAGTCTAGAAGTAATCACGCAATTTGGAGCAAGTGAGAAAGAGAAAGACACATATCCTATCATATCACATATAGGGGTTACCTAAAAAATGATACAAACAAAGATATTTCCACAGAGAAACACTATCATAGATTCATTAAAAAAACTTATGGTTCACCAAATAGAAAGGTGTGAGGATTGGATACCTTACCATATTGAGGTTAACAGAGAGATACAAACACATGTGAAATATATAATCACCAAAGACCTACGCAATACCAAGAGAAGACTACTCAACATTGTGTCATAACCTACATGGGAAAAGGATCCGAAGAAGAATAGATATATGTATATGTGTGAAAGAACCACATCTTGCACACCGAGAACAAACAAAACATTGTAATCAAGTTTGCTGTGATAAAAAATAACAATTAAGTTAAAAATACCAACAAGAAGTAATGAGACATAAACTTAAAGGGCTTTTTCCTCGCACATTCCATTCTAATTTACAACCTAGAACACCACTTCCAGTAAGGCTCTGTTGCCCTAGTAACCAGATTTGGTAAAGGAGAAATGCTGCCGCCTTGTGGCCGATTCCCGCAAGAGCAGCTTTTAACCCACAGCTAATGGTCACTTACCATTCACAAGGACTCAGGGCTGTAAAGGACACCTGCCCTCAAAATTGTGCTGAGGTAGGGAATGGATAAAAAAAATTCAAAACAGGCAAAATTTTCAAGAAGATACTATGAAGAGGTAAGTTTTACTCACTCTCTTTTTAAAGAAAGGAAAACAGATAAAAGCTCAGCCTCAGGAAGTATTAGACTCATGCAATCTAATCTACAAAAGGTTTTCAACTCGCACCAGTCGACTGACCATTGGCAAAAAGTCTACAAACAATAAATGCTGAAGAGGTTTCAGAGAACTGTGTACCCTCTAGCTGCTGGTGAGATGTAAAAGGGTTAAACGCTAATAATGAGAACAGAAAGGAGCTGCGTTTAAAAGGAAAAATTGAGGTATCATTCAATCCAGCAGGTGCACCAATGGGCCTCTCACCTGAGAAGACCAGAATGAAGAAGACCCGGGCTGCAAAAGCTGCACTGCGGCCTTATTCACAATAGACAAGACAGTGAAGCAACCAAAATGTCCATCAACAGATGAAAGGATAAAGAAGAAGTGGTCCATGTACACAATGAAAACTAGCCATGGAAAACAATGAAACAGTGCTCTTTGAGGCACCATAGATGATCTTAGAGATAATCACAGAACATGAGGTAAGTCGGAAAGTAAAAGTCCTATATCCTATGATATCACTTATAGGCGTTATCTAATAACTGACACAAATGAACATATTTCCACAGAGAAAGTCAATCACAGACTTATTAAAAAAAAAAAAAACTATGCTTATCTAAAAGGAAAGGTGGGGGAAATGGATAAATGAAGATTAGTCTTACCATATGTATACAAATACATATGATATACATATATCAAAAAGACCGACCATATAGCAAGGAAGGTTTACGGAACACTCTGTAATAATTTACACGGGAAGAGGATCTCTACATAAATAGGTATATAGAATATGTAGATGAACCAGAGTGTGTACACCTTGGACAAGCAACATTCTAACCATTACCCCAATTGAAAAAATTAAAACAACGAACTAGGAGTAATGAAACATAAACTTATGGGGGGTTTTCGTGGCACATTCCATTCAAATTTACAACCTAGGCAAACGACTTCCAGAACGGCTCTGCTGCCATAGTACCCAGATTTGGGAATGGAGAAATGCTGCATCCTTGTGGCCGTTTCCCACAACAGCAGCTTTAAACCCACTGCAAAAGGTCACTAAATATTCACCAACTGCAGGTCTGTAAATGACACCGGCCCTCCAAAAAATGCTGAGGTCGAAAATCGACCAAAAATTTCTAGAGTGCAACCTCCCAAAAGGAAAATTGGAAGAGGTATATTATACTAACCCTTTTTTGCTTTTTTCTTTTAACAGAAAAGAAAAGGCCGTGGAGAAATGATGAATTGTAGGAATTTTTACAGACATGTAAACCCAAATTACAAAAACCTATCAGCTCACACCAGTCAGAATGGCCATCAACAAAAATGCTGCAAACAATAAATGCTGACGTGATTGGTGAGAAATGCATACCCTCGATTCTAAGGGAGACATGGTAAGAGCCACTAATGAAAACACAATTGAGGTGCCTTGAAAAGGTAAACGTTGAGCTACCATACCAGTCAATCAATCATACCCACTGCTGGGACTATCACCTGAGAAAATGAAAATCAAAAATCACAGGCTGGCAATCCTGCACTCCAGCAATATTTACCATAGGCAACACTTGGAAGCAACGAAAATGTCCATCAACAGAGGAATGCACCAAGAAGAAGTGGTCCATGCACACAATGGAATATTAACCATGGAAAACATTGAAGCACTGCTCTTTGAGGCACCGTACATGAGCCTGGAGATAATCACAAAACATGAAGTAGGTCGGAAGGCAAAACACCTATATCCTATATTATCACTTATGGCATTATCTAATAACTGACACAGATGAACATATTTCCAAAGAGAAAGACACTCACAGGCTTAGAAAACAAACTATGCTCATCTGAAAGGAAAGGAGGGGGAAATTGAGAAATGAAAATTAGTGTTACTATACATATACACATACATATTATATACATGTATCAAAAAGACCGAACATATAGCAAGGGAGGTCGACGGAACACTGTAATATTTTACATGGGAAGAGGATCTGTACATTAATAGACATACATAATGTACAAATGAACCAGATTGTGTACACCTAGGACAAACAATATACTAAACTTTACCCAGATTAAAAAAAAATTTAAAAACCAAGAAGAAGTAATGAGATATAAACTTATGGGGATTTCTCCTGGCAAATTCCATTCTAATTTGCAACCTAGGACAATGACTTCCAGAAAGGCTCTGCTGCCCTAGTACCCAGATTGGGGAATGGAGAAATGCTACCTCCTTGTGGCCGTTTCCCACAACAGCAGCTTTGAACCCACTGGAAAAGGTCACTAAATTTTCACCAACTTGCAGTTCTGTAAATGGCACCTGCCCTCCAGAAAATTTCTGGGGTCAAAAATCGACCAAAAAATTCAGAAGAGGGCAACCTTCGAAGAAGACAATTTCAAGAGCTATATTGTACTCACGGTTTTTTCTTTTAAGAGAAAAGAAAAAAGCATAGGAATATGACGAATTTTAAAAATTTTAATGACATGCATACCCATATTACAAAAACCTGTCAGCTCACAGCAGTCAGAATGGCCATTAGGAAAAATGCTGCAAAAAACAAATGGTGAAGGGAGTGTGGAGAAATGCATACCCTCGGTTGTACGGGGGGGCATGTAAAGAGCCACTAATGAAAACACAGTGTAGGTGCTTTGGAAAGGGAAACATTGAGCTACCAGTCAATCAATCACAACCACTGCTTGGCCTAGCACCTGCAAAAATGAGAATCCAAAAGTCACAGGCTGGCACACCTGTACGCCAGCAAGATTTACCATAGCCAGCACTTGGAAGCAATGAAAATGTCCATCAACCGAGGAATGCACCAAGAAGAAGTGGTCCACGTACACAATGGAATATTACTCTAATAATAAATATAAACTCAATTTAAAAACAAACAAAAGCAAGGAGACATCAACATTTGTGGGTTTATCCGGGCACATTGCACTCTAATTTATAACCGAAGTACACCACTGGCCGGTAGGTCTGTTTCCCTAGTACCAGCAAGGGGAACGTAGAAAGGCTGCCGCTCTTTGGCCGATACCTGCAAAAGCAGGTTTAAAGCCTGAGCTAATGGTCACTTCATACGAACAAGTACTGCAGGGCTGTAAATGAAACCTGCCCTCAAAATGTCTTGAGGGAGATAATGGCCAAAATATTTCAAGTGGTGACACATACTTTAAGAAAACTCTTTGAAGAAATAAGCTCTAATCACAGCTGGAAAATTAAAAAGCACATGTCTTAAAGCTCAATTTCTACGCATTATGAGACACATGCAAATTCAACCACAAAGAAGTATCAGCTCACACCACTCAGAATAACCATCAGCAGAAACTACAAAGAAAAAATGCTGAAGGTGCTGGGAAGAAATACATACCCTCCACTTTAAGTGGGACGTAACCTGGAAAGAGCCACTAAGGAGAACAGAACAGAGGTGCCTTTAAAAGGTCAACATTGAGCTACCATATGATCCAGCAGACCTATTCCTGGACCTATAAACTAAGAAGACAGAATTGGAAGGACACAGGCACGCAAATCTGCATTGCATAGTATTACAATAGCCAAGATATGGAAGTAACCAAAAGGTCCACCGACAGATGGGTGGACAAAGAAGAACTGCTACCTGTACAGATGGAATATGAGCTAGTGAAAAAATGAAACAATGCCATTTGCAGCACCATAGATGAGTCTAGAAGTAATCACGCAATTTGGAGCAAGTGAGAAAGAGAAAGACACATATCCTATCATATCACATATAGGGGTTACCTAAAAAATGATACAAACAAAGATATTTCCACAGAGAAACACTATCATAGATTCATTAAAAAAACTTATGGTTCACCAAATAGAAAGGTGTGAGGATTGGATACCTTACCATATTGAGGTTAACAGAGAGATACAAACACATGTGAAATATATAATCACCAAAGACCTACGCAATACCAAGAGAAGACTACTCAACATTGTGTCATAACCTACATGGGAAAAGGATCCAAAGAAGAATAGATATATGTATATGTGTGAAAGAACCACATCTTGCACACCGAGAACAAACAAAACATTGTAATCAAGTTTGCTGTGATAAAAAATAAAAATTAAGTTAAAAATACCAACAAGAAGTAATGAGACATAAACTTAAAGGGCTTTTTCCTCGCACATTCCATTCTAATTTACAACCTAGAACACCACTTCCAGTAAGGCTCTGTTGCCCTAGTAACCAGATTTGGTAAAGGAGAAATGCTGCCGCCTTGTGGCCGATTCCCGCAAGAGCAGCTTTTAACCAACAGCTAATGGTCACTTACCATTCACAAGGACTCAGGGCTGTAAAGGACACCTGCCCTCAAAATTGTGCTGAGGTAGGGAATGGATAAAAAAAATTCAAAACAGGCAACATTTTCAAGAAGATACTATGAAGAGGTAAGTTTTACTCACTCTCTTTTTAAAGAAAGGAAAACGGATAAAAGCTCAGCCTCAGGAAGTATTAGACTCATGCAATCTAATCTACAAAAGGTTTTCAACTCGCACCAGTCGATTGACCATTGGCAAAAAGTCTACAAACAATAAATGCTGAAGAGGTTTCAGAGAACTGTGTACCCTCTAGCTGCTGGTGAGATGTAAAAGGGTTAAACGCTAATAATGAGAACAGAAAGGAGCTGCGTTTAAAAGGAAAAATTAAGGTATCATTCAATCCAGCAGGTGCACCAATGGGCCTCTCACCTGAGAAGACCAGAATGAAGAAGACCCGGGCTGCAAAAGCTGCACTGCGGCCTTATTCACAATAGACAAGACAGTGAAGCAACCAAAATGTCCATCAACAGATGAAAGGATAAAGAAGAAGTGGTCCATGTACACAATGAAAACTAGCCATGGAAAACAATGAAACAGTGCTCTTTGAGGCACCATAGATGATCTTAGAGATAATCACAGAACATGAGGTAAGTCGGAAAGTAAAAGTCCTATATCCTATGATATCACTTATAGGCGTTATAACTGACACAAATTAACATATTTCCACAGAGAAAGTCAATCACAGACTTATTAAAAAAAAAAAAAAAACTATGCTTATCTAAAAGGAAAGGTGGGGGAAATGGATAAATGAAGATTAGTCTTACCATATGTATACAAATACATATGATATACATATATCAAAAAGACCGACCATATAGCAACGAAGGTTGACGGAACACTCTGTAATAATTTACACGGGAAGAGGATCTCTACATAAATAGGTATATAGAATATGTAGATGAACCAGAGTGTGTACACCTTGGACAAGCAACATTCTAACCATTACCCCAATTGAAAAAATTAAAACAACGAACTAGGAGTAATGAGACATAAACTTATGGGGGGTTTTCGTGGCACATTCCATTCAAATTTACAACCTAGGCAAACGACTTCCAGAACGGCTCTGCTGCCCTAGTACCCAGATTTGGGAATGGAGAAATGCTGCATCCTTGTGGCCATTTCCCACAACAGCAGCTTTAAACCCACTGCAAAAGGTCACTAAATATTCACCAACTGCAGGTCTGTAAATGACACCGGCCCTCCAAAAAATGCTGAGGTCGAAAATCGACCAAAAATTTCTAGAGTGCAACCTCCCAAAAGGAAAATTGGAAGAGGTATATTATACTAACCCTTTTTTGCTTCTTTCTTTTAACAGAAAAGAAAAGGCCGTGGAGAAATGATGAATTGTAGGAATTTTTACAGACATGTAAACCCAAATTACAAAAACCTATCAGCTCACACCAGTCAGAATGGCCATCAACAAAAATGCTGCAAACAATAAATGCTGACGTGATTGTGGAGAAATGCATACCCTCGATTCTAAGGGGGACATGGTAAGAGCCACTAATGAAAACACAATTGAGGTGCCTTGAAAAGGTAAACGTTGAGCTACCATACCAGTCAATCAATCATACCCACTGCTGGGACTATCACCTGAGAAAATGAAAATCAAAAATCACAGGCTGGCAATCCTGCACTCCAGCAATATTTACCATAGGCAACACTTGGAAGCAACGAAAATGTCCATCAACAGAGGAATGCACCAAGAAGAAGTGGTCCATGCACACAATGGAATATTAACCATGGAAAACATTGAAGCACTGCTCTTTGAGGCACCGTACATGAGCCTGGAGATAATCACAAAACATGAAGTAGGTCGGAAGGCAAAACACCTATATCCTATATTATCACTTATGGCATTATCTAATAACTGACACAGATGAACATATTTCCAAAGAGAAAGACACTCACAGGCTTAGAAAACAAACTATGCTCATCTGAAAGGAAAGGAGGGGGAAATTGAGAAATGAAGATTAGTGTTACTATACATATACACATACATATTATATACATGTATCAAAAAGACCGAACATATAGCAAGGGAGGTCGACGGAACACTGTAATATTTTACATGGGAAGAGGATCTGTACATTAATAGACATACATAATGTACAAATGAACCAGATTGTGTACACCTAGGACAAACAATATACTAAACTTTACCCAGATTAAAAAAAATTTAAAAACCAAGAAGAAGTAATGAGACATAAACTTATGGGGATTTCTCCTGGCAAATTCCATTCTAATTTGCAACCTAGGACAATGACTTCCAGAAAGGCTCTGCTGCCCTAGTACCCAGATTGGGGAATGGAGAAATGCTACCTTCTTGTGGCCGTTTCCCACAACAGCACCTTTGAACCCACTGCAAAAGGTCACTAAATTTTCACCAACTTGCAGTTCTGTAAATGGCACCTGCCCTCCAGAAAATTTCTGGGGTCAAAAATCGACCAAAAAATTCAGAAGAGGGCAACCTTCGAAGAAGACAATTTCAAGAGCTATATTGTACTCACGGTTTTTTCTTTTAAGAGAAAAGAAAAAAGCATAGGAATATGACGAATTTTAAAAATTTTAATGACATGCATACCCATATTACAAAAACCTGTCAGCTCACAGCAGTCAGAATGGCCATTAGGAAAAATGCTGCAAAAAACAAATGGTGAAGGGAGTGTGGAGAAATGCGTACCCTCGGTTGTACGGGGGGGCATGTAAAGAGCCACTAATGAAAACACAGTGTAGGTGCTTTGGAAAGGGAAACATTGAGCTACCAGTCAATCAATCACAACCACTGCTTGGCCTAGCACCTGCAAAAATGAGAATCCAAAAGTCACAGGCTGGCACACCTGTACGCCAGCAAGATTTACCATAGCCAGCACTTGGAAGCAATGAAAATGTCCATCAACCGAGGAATGCACCAAGAAGAAGTGGTCCACGTACACAATGGAATATTACTCTAATAATAAATATAAACTCAATTTAAAAACAAACAAAAGCAAGGAGACATCAACATTTGTGGGTTTATCCGGGCACATTGCACTCTAATTTATAACCGAAGTACACCACTGGCCGGTAGGTCTGTTTCCCTAGTACCAGCAAGGGGAACGTAGAAAGGCTGCCGCTCTTTGGCCGATACCTGCAAAAGCAGGTTTAAAGCCTGAGCTAATGGTCACTTCATACGAACAAGTACTGCAGGGCTGTAAATGAAACCTGCCCTCAAAATGTCTTGAGGGAGATAATGGCCAAAATATTTCAAGTGGTGACACATACTTTAAGAAAACTCTTTGAAGAAATAAGCTCTAATCACAGCTGGAAAATTAAAAAGCACATGTCTTAAAGCTCAATTTCTACGCATTATGAGACACATGCAAATTCAACCACAAAGAAGTATCAGCTCACACCACTCAGAATAACCATCAGCAGAAACTACAAAGAATAAATGCTGAAGGTGCTGGGAAGAAATACATACCCTCCACTTTAAGTGGGACGTAACCTGGAAAGAGCCACTAAGGAGAACAGAACAGAGGTGCCTTTAAAAGGTCAACATTGAGCTACCATATGATCCAGCAGACCTATTCCTGGACCTATAAACTAAGAAGACAGAATTGGAAGGACACAGGCACGCAAATCTGCATTGCATAGTATTACAATAGCCAAGATATGGAAGTAACCAAAAGGTCCACCGACAGATGGGTGGACAAAGAAGAACTGCTACCTGTACAGATGGAATATGAGCTAGTGAAAAAATGAAACAAGGCCATTTGCAGCACCATAGATGAGTCTAGAAGTAATCACGCAATTTGGAGCAAGTGAGAAAGAGAAAGACACATATCCTATCATATCACATATAGGGGTTACCTAAAAAATGATACAAACAAAGATATTTCCACAGAGAAACACTATCATAGATTCATTAAAAAAACTTATGGTTCACCAAATAGAAAGGTGTGAGGATTGGATACCTTACCATATTGAGGTTAACAGAGAGATACAAACACATGTGAAATATATAATCACCAAAGACCTACGCAATACCAAGAGAAGACTACTCAACATTGTGTCATAACCTACATGGGAAAAGGATCCGAAGAAGAATAGATATATGTATATGTGTGAAAGAACCACATCTTGCACACCGAGAACAAACAAAACATTGTAATCAAGTTTGCTGTGATAAAAAATAAAAATTAAGTTAAAAATACCAACAAGAAGTAATGAGACATAAACTTAAAGGGCTTTTTCCTCGCACATTCCATTCTAATTTACAACCTAGAACACCACTTCCAGTAAGGCTCTGTTGCCCTAATAACCAGATTTGGTAAAGGAGAAATGCTGCCGCCTTGTGGCCGATTCCCGCAAGAGCAGCTTTTAACCCACAGCTAATGGTCACTTACCATTCACAAGGACTCAGGGCTGTAAAGGACACCTGCCCTCAAAATTGTGCTGAGGTAGGGAATGGATAAAAAAAATTCAAAACAGGCAAAATTTTCAAGAAGATACTATGAAGAGGTAAGTTTTACTCACTCTCTTTTTAAAGAAAGGAAAACGGATAAAAGCTCAGCCTCAGGAAGTATTAGACTCATGCAATCTAATCTACAAAAGGTTTTCAACTCGCACCAGTCGACTGACCATTGGCAAAAAGTCTACAAACAATAAATGCTGAAGAGGTTTCAGAGAACTGTGTACCCTCTAGCTGCTGGTGAGATGTAAAAGGGTTAAACGCTAATAATGAGAACAGAAAGGAGCTGCGTTTAAAAGGAAAAATTGAGGTATCATTCAATCCAGCAGGTGCACCAATGGGCCTCTCACCTGAGAAGACCAGAATGAAGAAGACCCGGGCTGCAAAAGCTGCACTGCGGCCTTATTCACAATAGACAAGACAGTGAAGCAACCAAAATGTCCATCAACAGATGAAAGGATAAAGAAGAAGTGGTCCATGTACATAATGAAAACTAGCCATGGAAAACAATGAAACAGTGCTCTTTGAGGCACCATAGATGATCTTAGAGATAATCACAGAACATGAGGTAAGTCGGAAAGTAAAAGTCCTATATCCTATGATATCACTTATAGGCGTTATCTAATAACTGACACAAATGAACATATTTCCACAGAGAAAGTCAATCACAGACTTATTAAAAAAAAAAAAAAACTATGCTTATCTAAAAGGAAAGGTGGGGGAAATGGATAAATGAAGATTAGTCTTACCATATGTATACAAATACATATGATATACATATATCAAAAAGACCGACCATATAGCAAGAAAGGTTGACGGAACACTCTGTAATAATTTACACGGCAAGAGGATCTCTACATAAATAGGTATATAGAATATGTAGATGAACCAGAGTGTGTACACCTTGGACAAGCAACATTCTAACCATTACCCCAATTGAAAAAATTAAAACAACGAACTAGGAGTAATGAGACATAAACTTATGGGGGGTTTTCGTGGCACATTCCATTCAAATTTACAACCTAGGCAAACGACTTCCAGAACGGCTCTGCTGCCCTAGTACCCAGATTTGGGAATGGAGAAATGCTGCATCCTTGTGGCCGTTTCCCACAACAGCAGCTTTAAACCCACTGCAAAAGGTCACTAAATATTCACCAACTGCAGGTCTGTAAATGACACCGGCCCTCCAAAAAATGCTGAGGTCGAAAATCGACCAAAAATTTCTAGAGTGCAACCTCCCAAAAGGAAAATTGGAAGAGGTATATTATACTAACCCTTTTTTGCTTTTTTCTTTTAACAGAAAAGAAAAGGCCGTGGAGAAATGATGAATTGTAGGAATTTTTACAGACATGTAAACCCAAATTACAAAAACCTATCAGCTCACACCAGTCAGAATGGCCATCAACAAAAATGCTGCAAACAATAAATGCTGACGTGATTGTGGAGAAATGCATACCCTCGATTCTAAGGGGGACATGGTAAGAGCCACTAATGAAAACACAATTGAGGTGCCTTGAAAAGGTAAACGTTGAGCTACCATACCAGTCAATCAATCATACCCACTGCTGGGACTATCACCTGAGAAAATGAAAATCAAAAATCACAGGCTGGCAATCCTGCACTCCAGCAATATTTACCATAGGCTACACTTGGAAGCAACGAAAATGTCCATCAACAGAGGAATGCACCAAGAAGAAGTGGTCCATGCACACAATGGAATATTAACCATGGAAAACATTGAAGCACTGCTCTTTGAGGCTCCGTACATGAGCCTGGAGATAATCACAAAACATGAAGTATTTCGGAAGGCAAAACACCTATATCCTATATTATCACTTATGGCATTATCTAATAACTGACACAGATGAACATATTTCCAAAGAGAAAGACACTCACAGGCTTAGAAAACAAACTATGCTCATCTGAAAGGAAAGGAGGGGGAAATTGAGAAATGAAGATTAGTGTTACTATACATATACACATACATATTATATACATGTATCAAAAAGACCGAACATATAGCAAGGGAGGTCGACGGAACACTGTAATATTTTACATGGGAAGAGGATCTGTACATTAATAGACATACATAATGTACAAATGAACCAGATTGTGTACACCTAGGACAAACAATATACTAAACTTTACCCAGATTAAAAAAAATTTAAAAACCAAGAAGAAGTAATGAGACATAAACTTATGGGGATTTCTCCTGGCAAATTCCATTCTAATTTGCAACCTAAGACAATGACTTCCAGAAAGGCTCTGCTGCCCTAGTACCCAGATTGGGGAATGGAGAAATGCTACCTCCTTGTGGCCGTTTCCCACAACAGCAGCTTTGCACCCACTGCAAAAGGTCACTAAATTTTCACCAACTTGCAGTTCTGTAAATGGCACCTGCCCTCCAGAAAATTTCTGGGGTCAAAAATCGACCAAAAAATTCAGAAGAGGGCAACCTTCGAAGAAGACAATTTCAAGAGCTATATTGTACTCACGGTTTTTTCTTTTAAGAGAAAAGAAAAAAGCATAGGAATATGACGAATTTTAAAAATTTTAATGACATGCATACCCATATTACAAAAACCTGTCAGCTCACAGCAGTCAGAATGGCCATTAGGAAAAATGCTGCAAAAAACAAATGGTGAAGGGAGTGTGGAGAAATGCGTACCCTCGGTTGTACGGGGGGGCATGTAAAGAGCCACTAATGAAAACACAGTGTAGGTGCTTTGGAAAGGGAAACATTGAGCTACCAGTCAATCAATCACAACCACTGCTTGGCCTAGCACCTGCAAAAATGAGAATCCAAAAGTCACAGGCTGGCACACCTGTACGCCAGCAAGATTTACCATAGCCAGCACTTGGAAGCAATGAAAATGTCCATCAACCGAGGAATGCACCAAGAAGAAGTGGTCCACGTACACAATGGAATATTACTCTAATAATAAATATAAACTCAATTTAAAAACAAACAAAAGCAAGGAGACATCAACATTTGTGGGTTTATCCGGGCACATTGCACTCTAATTTATAACCGAAGTACACCACTGGCCGGTAGGTCTGTTTCCCTAGTACCAGCAAGGGGAACGTAGAAAGGCTGCCGCTCTTTGGCCGATACCTGCAAAAGCAGGTTTAAAGCCTGAGCTAATGGTCACTTCATACGAACAAGTACTGCAGGGCTGTAAATGAAACCTGCCCTCAAAATGTCTTGAGGGAGATAATGGCCAAAATATTTCAAGTGGTGACACATACTTTAAGAAAACTCTTTGAAGAAATAAGCTCTAATCACAGCTGGAAAATTAAAAAGCACATGTCTTAAAGCTCAATTTCTACGCATTATGAGACACATGCAAATTCAACCACAAAGAAGTATCAGCTCACACCACTCAGAATAACCATCAGCAGAAACTACAAAGAATAAATGCTGAAGGTGCTGGGAAGAAATACATACCCTCCACTTTAAGTGGGACGTAACCTGGAAAGAGCCACTAAGGAGAACAGAACAGAGGTGCCTTTAAAAGGTCAACATTGAGCTACCATATGATCCAGCAGACCTATTCCTGGACCTATAAACTAAGAAGACAGAATTGGAAGGACACAGGCACGCAAATCTGCATTGCATAGTATTACAATAGCCAAGATATGGAAGTAACCAAAAGGTCCACCGACAGATGGGTGGACAAAGAAGAACTGCTACCTGTACAGATGGAATATGAGCTAGTGAAAAAATGAAACAAGGCCATTTGCAGCACCATAGATGAGTCTAGAAGTAATCACGCAATTTGGAGCAAGTGAGAAAGAGAAAGACACATATCCTATCATATCACATATAGGGGTTACCTAAAAAATGATACAAACAAAGATATTTCCACAGAGAAACACTATCATAGATTCATTAAAAAAACTTATGGTTCACCAAATAGAAAGGTGTGAGGATTGGATACCTTACCATATTGAGGTTAACAGAGAGATACAAACACATGTGAAATATATAATCACCAAAGACCTACGCAATACCAAGAGAAGACTACTCAACATTGTGTCATAACCTACATGGGAAAAGGATCCGAAGAAGAATAGATATATGTATATGTGTGAAAGAACCACATCTTGCACACCGAGAACAAACAAAACATTGTAATCAAGTTTGCTGTGATAAAAAATAAAAATTAAGTTAAAAATACCAACAAGAAGTAATGAGACATAAACTTAAAGGGCTTTTTCCTCGCACATTCCATTCTAATTTACAACCTAGAACACCACTTCCAGTAAGGCTCTGTTGCCCTAGTAACCAGATTTGGTAAAGGAGAAATGCTGCCGCCTTGTGGCCGATTCCCGCAAGAGCAGCTTTTAACCCACAGCTAATGGTCACTTACCATTCACAAGGACTCAGGGCTGTAAAGGACACCTGCCCTCAAAATTGTGCTGAGGTAGGGAATGGATAAAAAAAATTCAAAACAGGCAAAATTTTCAAGAAGATACTATGAAGAGGTAAGTTTTACTCACTCTCTTTTTAAAGAAAGGAAAACGGATAAAAGCTCAGCCTCAGGAAGTATTAGACTCATGCAATCTAATCTACAAAAGGTTTTCAACTCGCACCAGTCGACTGACCATTGGCAAAAAGTCTACAAACAATAAATGCTGAAGAGGTTTCAGAGAACTGTGTACCCTCTAGCTGCTGGTGAGATGTAAAAGGGTTAAACGCTAATAATGAGAACAGAAAGGAGCTGCGTTTAAAAGGAAAAATTGAGGTATCATTCAATCCAGCAGGTGCACCAATGGGCCTCTCACCTGAGAAGACCAGAATGAAGAAGACCCGGGCTGCAAAAGCTGCACTGCGGCCTTATTCACAATAGACAAGACAGTGAAGCAACCAAAATGTCCATCAACAGATGAAAGGATAAAGAAGAAGTGGTCCATGTACACAATGAAAACTAGCCATGGAAAACAATGAAACAGTGCTCTTTGAGGCACCATAGATGATCTTAGAGATAATCACAGAACATGAGGTAAGTCGGAAAGTAAAAGTCCTATATCCTATGATATCACTTATAGGCGTTATCTAATAACTGACACAAATGAACATATTTCCACAGAGAAAGTCAATCACAGACTTATTAAAAAAAAAAAAACTATGCTTATCTAAAAGGAAAGGTGGGGGAAATGGATAAATGAAGATTAGTCTTACCATATGTATACAAATACATATGATATACATATATCAAAAAGACCGACCATATAGCAAGGAAGGTTTACGGAACACTTTGTAATAATTTACACGGGAAGAGGATCTCTACATAAATAGGTATATAGACTATGTAGATGAACCAGAGTGTGTACACCTTGGACAAGCAACATTCTAACCATTACCCCAATTGAAAAAATTAAAACAACGAACTAGGAGTAATGAGACATAAACTTATGGGGGGTTTTCGTGGCACATTCCATTCAAATTTACAACCTAGGCAAACGACTTCCAGAACGGCTCTGCTGCCCTAGTACCCAGATTTGGGAATGGAGAAATGCTGCATCCTTGTGGCCGTTTCCCACAACAGCAGCTTTAAACCCACTGCAAAAGGTCACTAAATATTCACCAACTGCAGGTCTGTAAATGACACCGGCCCTCCAAAAAATGCTGAGGTCGAAAATCGACCAAAAATTTCTAGAGTGCAACCTCCCAAAAGGAAAATTGGAAGAGGTATATTATACTAACCCTTTTTTGCTTCTTTCTTTTAACAGAAAAGAAAAGGCCGTGGAGAAATGATGAATTGTAGGAATTTTTACAGACATGTAAACCCAAATTACAAAAACCTATCAGCTCACACCAGTCAGAATGGCTATCAACAAAAATGCTGCAAACAATAAATGCTGACGTGATTGTGGAGAAATGCATACCCTCGATTCTAAGGGAGACATGGTAAGAGCCACTAATGAAAACACAATTGAGGTGCCTTGAAAAGGTAAACGTTGATCTACCATACCAGTCAATCAATCATACCCACTGCTGGGACTATCACCTGTGAAAATGAAAATCAAAAATCACAGGCTGGCAATCCTGCACTCCAGCAATATTTACCATAGGCAACACTTGGAAGCAACGAAAATGTCCATCAACAGAGGAATGCACCAAGAAGAAGTGGTCCATGCACACAATGGAATATTAACCCTGGAAAACATTGAAGCACTGCTCTTTGAGGCACCGTACATGAGCCTGGAGATAATCACAAAACATGAAGTAGGTCGGAAGGCAAAACACCTATATCCTATATTATCACTTATGGCATTATCTAATAACTGACACAGATGAACATATTTCCAAAGAGAAAGACACTCACAGGCTTAGAAAACAAACTATGCTCATCTGAAAGGAAAGGAGGGGGAAATTGAGAAATGAAGATTAGTGTTACTATACATATACACATACATATTATATACATGTATCAAAAAGACCGAACATATAGCAAGGGAGGTCGACGGAACACTGTAATATTTTACATGGGAAGAGGATCTGTACATTAATAGACATACATAATGTACAAATGAACCAGATTGTGTACACCTAGGACAAACAATATACTAAACTTTACCCAGATTAAAAAAAATTTAAAAACCAAGAAGAAGTAATGAGACATAAACTTATGGGGATTTCTCCTGGCAAATTCCATTCTAATTTGCAACCTAGGACAATGACTTCCAGAAAGGCTCTGCTGCCCTAGTACCCAGATTGGGGAATGGAGAAATGCTACCTCCTTGTGGCCGTTTCCCACAACAGCACCTTTGAACCCACTGCAAAAGGTCACTAAATTATCACCAACTTGCAGTTCTGTAAATGGCACCTGCCCTCCAGAAAATTTCTGGGGTCAAAAATCGACCAAAAAATTCAGAAGAGGGCAACCTTCGAAGAAGACAATTTCAAGAGCTATATTGTACTCACGGTTTTTTCTTTTAAGAGAAAAGAAAAAAGCATAGGAATATGACGAATTTTAAAAATTTTAATGACATGCATACCCATATTACAAAAACCTGTCAGCTCACAGCAGTCAGAATGGCCATTAGGAAAAATGCTGCAAAAAACAAATGGTGAAGGGAGTGTGGAGAAATGCATACCCTCGGTTGTACGGGGGGGCATGTAAAGAGCCACTAATGAAAACACAGTGTAGGTGCTTTGGAAAGGGAAACATTGAGCTACCAGTCAATCAATCACAACCACTGCTTGGCCTAGCACCTGCAAAAATGAGAATCCAAAAGTCACAGGCTGGCACACCTGTACGCCAGCAAGATTTACCATAGCCAGCACTTGGAAGCAATGAAAATGTCCATCAACCGAGGAATGCACCAAGAAGAAGTGGTCCACGTACACAATGGAATATTACTCTAATAATAAATATAATCTCAATTTAAAAACAAACAAAAGCAAGGAGACATCAACATTTGTGGGTTTATCCGGGCACATTGCACTCTAATTTATAACCGAAGTACACCACTGGCCGGTAGGTCTGTTTCCCTAGTACCAGCAAGGGGAACGTAGAAAGGCTGCCGCTCTTTGGCCGATACCTGCAAAAGCAGGTTTAAAGCCTGAGCTAATGGTCACTTCATACGAACAAGTACTGCAGGGCTGTAAATGAAACCTGCCCTCAAAATGTCTTGAGGGAGATAATGGCCAAAATATTTCAAGTGGTGACACATACTTTAAGAAAACTCTTTGAAGAAATAAGCTCTAATCACAGCTGGAAAATTAAAAAGCACATGTCTTAAAGCTCAATTTCTACGCATTATGAGACACATGCAAATTCAACCACAAAGAAGTATCAGCTCACACCACTCAGAATAACCATCAGCAGAAACTACAAAGAATAAATGCTGAAGGTGCTGGGAAGAAATACATACCCTCCACTTTAAGTGGGACGTAACCTGGAAAGAGCCACTAAGGAGAACAGAACAGAGGTGCCTTTAAAAGGTCAACATTGAGCTACCATATGATCCAGCAGACCTATTCCTGGACCTATAAACTAAGAAGACAGAATTGGAAGGACACAGGCACGCAAATCTGCATTGCATAGTATTACAATAGCCAAGATATGGAAGTAACCAAAAGGTCCACCGACAGATGGGTGGACAAAGAAGAACTGCTACCTGTACAGATGGAATATGAGCTAGTGAAAAAATGAAACAATGCCATTTGCAGCACCATAGATGAGTCTAGAAGTAATCACGCAATTTGGAGCAAGTGAGAAAGAGAAAGACACATATCCTATCATATCACATATAGGGGTTACCTAAAAAATGATACAAACAAAGATATTTCCACAGAGAAACACTATCATAGATTCATTAAAAAAACTTATGGTTCACCAAATAGAAAGGTGTGAGGATTGGATACCTTACCATATTGAGGTTAACAGAGAGATACAAACACATGTGAAATATATAATCACCAAAGACCTACGCAATACCAAGAGAAGACTACTCAACATTGTGTCATAACCTACATGGGAAAAGGATCCGAAGAAGAATAGATATATGTATATGTGTGAAAGAACCACATCTTGCACACCGAGAACAAACAAAACATTGTAATCAAGTTTGCTGTGATAAAAAATAAAAATTAAGTTAAAAATACCAACAAGAAGTAATGAGACATAAACTTAAAGGGCTTTTTCCTCGCACATTCCATTCTAATTTACAACCTAGAACACCACTTCCAGTAAGGCTCTGTTGCCCTAGTAACCAGATTTGGTAAAGGAGAAATGCTGCCACCTTGTGACCGATTCCCGCAAGAGCAGCTTTTAACCAACAGCTAATGGTCACTTACCATTCACAAGGACTCAGGGCTGTAAAGGGCACCTGCCCTCAAAATTGTGCTGAGGTAGGGAATGGATAAAAAAAATTCAAAACAGGCAACATTTTCAAGAAGATACTATGAAGAGGTAAGTTTTACTCACTCTCTTTTTAAAGAAAGGAAAACGGATAAAAGCTCAGCCTCAGGAAGTATTAGACTCATGCAATCTAATCTACAAAAGGTTTTCAACTCGCACCAGTCGACTGACCATTGGCAAAAAGTCTACAAACAATAAATGCTGAAGAGGTTTCAGAGAACTGTGTACCCTCTAGCTGCTGGTGAGATGTAAAAGGGTTAAACGCTAATAATGAGAACAGAAAGGAGCTGCGTTTAAAAGGAAAAATTAAGGTATCATTCAATCCAGCAGGTGCACCAATGGGCCTCTCACCTGAGAAGACCAGAATGAAGAAGAACCGGGCTGCAAAAGCTGCACTGCGGCCTTATTCACAATAGACAAGACAGTGAAGCAACCAAAATGTCCATCAACAGATGAAAGGATAAAGAAGAAGTGGTCCATGTACACAATGAAAACTAGCCATGGAAAACAATGAAACAGTGCTCTTTGAGGCACCATAGATGATCTTAGAGATAATCACAGAACATGAGGTAAGTCGGAAAGTAAAAGTCCTATATCCTATGATATCACTTATAGGCGTTATCTAATAACTGACACAAATGAACATATTTCCACAGAGAAAGTCAATCACAGACTTATTAAAAAAAAAAAAACTATGCTTATCTAAAAGGAAAGGTGGGGGAAATGGATAAATGAAGATTAGTCTTACCATATGTATACAAATACATATGATATACATATATCAAAAAGACCGACCATATAGCAAGGAAGGTTTACGGAACACTCTGTAATAATTTACACGGGAAGAGGATCTCTACATAAATAGGTATATAGAATATGTAGATGAACCAGAGTGTGTACACCTTGGACAAGCAACATTCTAACCATTAACCCAATTGAAAAAATTAAAACAACGAACTAGGAGTAATGAGACATAAACTTATGGGGGGTTTTCGTGGCACATTCCATTCAAATTTACAACCTAGGCAAACGACTTCCAGAACGGCTCTGCTGCCCTAGTACCCAGATTTGGGAATGGAGAAATGCTGCATCCTTGTGGCCATTTCCCACAACAGCAGCTTTAAACCCACTGCAAAAGGTCACTAAATATTCACCAACTGCAGGTCTGTAAATGACACCGGCCCTCCAAAAAATGCTGAGGTCGAAAATCGACCAAAAATTTCTAGAGTGCAACCTCCCAAAAGGAAAATTGGAAGAGGTATATTATACTAACCCTTTTTTGCTTCTTTCTTTTAACAGAAAAGAAAAGGCCGTGGAGAAATGATGAATTGTAGGAATTTTTACAGACATGTAAACCCAAATTACAAAAACCTATCAGCTCACACCAGTCAGAATGGCCATCAACAAAAATGCTGCAAACAATAAATGCTGACGTGATTGTGGAGAAATGCATACCCTCGATTCTAAGGGGGACATGGTAAGAGCCACTAATGAAAACACAATTGAGGTGCCTTGAAAAGGTAAACGTTGAGCTACCATACCAGTCAATCAATCATACCCACTGCTGGGACTATCACCTGAGAAAATGAAAATCAAAAATCACAGGCTGGCAATCCTGCACTCCAGCAATATTTACCATAGGCAACACTTGGAAGCAACGAAAATGTCCATCAACAGAGGAATGCACCAAGAAGAAGTGGTCCATGCACACAATGGAATATTAACCATGGAAAACATTGAAGCACTGCTCTTTGAGGCACCGTACATGAGCCTGGAGATAATCACAAAACATGAAGTAGGTCGGAAGGCAAAACACCTATATCCTATATTGTCACTTATGGCATTATCTAATAACTGACACAGATGAACATATTTCCAAAGAGAAAGACACTCACAGGCTTAGAAAACAAACTATGCTCATCTGAAAGGAAAGGAGGGGGAAATTGAGAAATGAAGATCAGTGTTACTATACATATACACATACATATTATATACATGTATCAAAAAGACCGAACATATAGCAAGGGAGGTCGACGGAACACTGTAATATTTTACATGGGAAGAGGATCTGTACATTAATAGACATACATAATGTACAAATGAACCAGATTGTGTACACCTAGGACAAACAATATACTAAACTTTACCCAGATTAAAAAAAAATTAAAAACCAAGAAGAAGTAATGAGACATAAACTTATGGGGATTTCTCCTGGCAAATTCCATTCTAATTTGCAACCTAGGACAATGACTTCCAGAAAGGCTCTGCTGCCCTAGTACCCAGATTGGGGAATGGAGAAATGCTACCTCCTTGTGGCCGTTTCCCACAACAGCAGCTTTGCACCCACTGCAAAAGGTCACTAAATTTTCACCAACTTGCAGTTCTGTAAATGGCACCTGCCCTCCAGAAAATTTCTGGGGTCAAAAATCGACCAAAAAATTCAGAAGAGGGCAACCTTCGAAGAAGACAATTTCAAGAGCTATATTGTACTCACGGTTTTTTCTTTTAAGAGAAAAGAAAAAAGCATAGGAATATGACGAATTTTAAAAATTTTAATGACATGCATACCCATATTACAAAAACCTGTCAGCTCACAGCAGTCAGAATGGCCATTAGGAAAAATGCTGCAAAAAACAAATGGTGAAGGGAGTGTGGAGAAATGCGTACCCTCGGTTGTACGGGGGGGCATGTAAAGAGCCACTAATGAAAACACAGTGTAGGTGCTTTGGAAAGGGAAACATTGAGCTACCAGTCAATCAATCACAACCACTGCTTGGCCTAGCACCTGCAAAAATGAGAATCCAAAAGTCACAGGCTGGCACACCTGTACGCCAGCAAGATTTACCATAGCCAGCACTTGGAAGCAATGAAAATGTCCATCAACCGAGGAATGCACCAAGAAGAAGTGGTCCACGTACACAATGGAATATTACTCTAATAATAAATATAAACTCAATTTAAAAACAAACAAAAGCAAGGAGACATCAACATTTGTGGGTTTATCCGGGCACATTGCACTCTAATTTATAACCGAAGTACACCACTGGCCGGTAGGTCTGTTTCCCTAGTACCAGCAAGGGGAACGTAGAAAGGCTGCCGCTCTTTGGCCGATACCTGCAAAAGCAGGTTTAAAGCCTGAGCTAATGGTCACTTCATACGAACAAGTACTGCAGGGCTGTAAATGAAACCTGCCCTCAAAATGTCTTGAGGGAGATAATGGCCAAAATATTTCAAGTGGTGACACATACTTTAAGAAAACTCTTTGAAGAAATAAGCTCTAATCACAGCTGGAAAATTAAAAAGCACATGTCTTAAAGCTCAATTTCTACGCATTATGAGACACATGCAAATTCAACCACAAAGAAGTATCAGCTCACACCACTCAGAATAACCATCAGCAGAAACTACAAAGAATAAATGCTGAAGGTGCTGGGAAGAAATACATACCCTCCACTTTAAGTGGGACGTAACCTGGAAAGAGCCACTAAGGAGAACAGAACAGAGGTGCCTTTAAAAGGTCAACATTGAGCTACCATATGATCCAGCAGACCTATTCCTGGACCTATAAATTAAGAAGACAGAATTGGAAGGACACAGGCATGCAAATCTGCATTGCATAGTATTACAATAGCCAAGATATGGAAGTAACCAAAAGGTCCACCGACAGATGGGTGGACAAAGAAGAACTGCTACCTGTACAGATGGAATATGAGCTAGTGAAAAAATGAAACAATGCCATTTGCAGCACCATAGATGAGTCTAGAAGTAATCACGCAATTTGGAGCAAGCGAGAAAGAGAAAGACACATATCCTATCATATCACATATAGGGGTTACCTAAAAAATGATACAAACAAAGATATTTCCACAGAGAAACACTATCATAGATTCATTAAAAAAACTTATGGTTCACCAAATAGAAAGGTGTGAGGATTGGATACCTTACCATATTGAGGTTAACAGAGAGATACAAACACATGTGAAATATATAATCACCAAAGACCTACGCAATACCAAGAGAAGACTACTCAACATTGTGTCATAACCTACATGGGAAAAGGATCCGAAGAAGAATAGATATATGTATATGTGTGAAAGAACCACATCTTGCACACCGAGAACAAACAAAACATTGTAATCAAGTTTGCTGTGATAAAAAATAAAAATTAAGTTAAAAATACCAACAAGAAGTAATGAGACATAAACTTAAAGGGCTTTTTCCTCGCACATTCCATTCTAATTTACAACCTAGAACACCACTTCCAGTAAGGCTCTGTTGCCCTAGTAACCAGATTTGGTAAAGGAGAAATGCTGCCGCCTTGTGGCCGATTCCCGCAAGAGCAGCTTTTAACCCACAGCTAATGGTCACTTACCATTCACAAGGACTCAGGGCTGTAAAGGACACCTGCCCTCAAAATTGTGCTGAGGTAGGGAATGGATAAAAAAAATTCAAAACAGGCAAAATTTTCAAGAAGATAGTATGAAGAGGTAAGTTTTACTCACTCTCTTTTTAAAGAAAGGAAAACGGATAAAAGCTCAGCCTCAGGAAGTATTAGACTCATGCAATCTAATCTACAAAAGGTTTTCAACTCGCACCAGTCGACTGACCATTGGCAAAAAGTCTACAAACAATAAATGCTGAAGAGGTTTCAGAGAACTGTGTACCCTCTAGCTGCTGGTGAGATGTAAAAGGGTTAAACGCTAATAATGAGAACAGAAAGGAGCTGCGTTTAAAAGGAAAAATTGAGGTATCATTCAATCCAGCAGGTGCACCAATGGGCCTCTCACCTGAGAAGACCAGAATGAAGAAGACCCGGGCTGCAAAAGCTGCACTGCGGCCTTATTCACAATAGACAAGACAGTGAAGCAACCAAAATGTCCATCAACAGATGAAAGGATAAAGAAGAAGTGGTCCATGTACACAATGAAAACTAGCCATGGAAAACAATGAAACAGTGCTCTTTGAGGCACCATAGATGATCTTAGAGATAATCACAGAACATGAGGTAAGTCGGAAAGTAAAAGTCCTATATCCTATGATATCACTTATAGGCGTTATCTAATAACTGACACAAATGAACATATTTCCACAGAGAAAGTCAATCACAGACTTATTAAAAAAAAAAAACTATGCTTATCTAAAAGGAAAGGTGGGGGAAATGGATAAATGAAGATTAGTCTTACCATATGTATACAAATACATATGATATACATATATCAAAAAGACCGACCATATAGCAAGGAAGGTTTACGGAACACTCTGTAATAATTTACACGGGAAAAGGATCTCTACATAAATAGGTATATAGAATATGTAGATGAACCAGAGTGTGTACACCTTGGACAAGCAACATTCTAACCATTACCCCAATTGAAAAAATTAAAACAACGAACTAGGAGTAATGAGACATAAACTTATGGGGGGTTTTCGTGGCACATTCCATTCAAATTTACAACCTAGGCAAACGACTTCCAGAACGGCTCTGCTGCCCTAGTACCCAGATTTGGGAATGGAGAAATGCTGCATCCTTGTGGCCGTTTCCCACAACAGCAGCTTTAAACCCACTGCAAAAGGTCACTAAATATTCACCAACTGCAGGTCTGTAAATGACACCGGCCCTCCAAAAAATGCTGAGGTCGAAAATCGACCAAAAATTTCTAGAGTGCAACCTCCCAAAAGGAAAATTGGAAGAGGTATATTATACTAACCCTTTTTTGTTTCTTTCTTTTAACAGAAAAGAAAAGGCCGTGGAGAAATGATGAATTGTAGGAATTTTTACAGACATGTAAACCCAAATTACAAAAACCTATCAGCTCACACCAGTCAGAATGGCCATCAACAAAAATGCTGCAAACAATAAATGCTGACGTGATTGTGGAGAAATGCATACCCTCGATTCTAAGGGAGACATGGTAAGAGCCACTAATGAAAACACAATTGAGGTGCCTTGAAAAGGTAAACGTTGATCTACCATACCAGTCAATCAATCATACCCACTGCTGGGACTATCACCTGTGAAAATGAAAATCAAAAATCACAGGCTGGCAATCCTGCACTCCAGCAATATTTACCATAGGCAACACTTGGAAGCAACGAAAATGTCCATCAACAGAGGAATGCACCAAGAAGAAGTGGTCCATGCACACAATGGAATATTAACCCTGGAAAACATTGAAGCACTGCTCTTTGTGGCACCGTACATGAGCCTGGAGATAATCACAAAACATGAAGTAGGTCGGAAGGCAAAACACCTATATCCTATATTATCACTTATGGCATTATCTAATAACTGACACAGATGAACATATTTCCAAAGAGAAAGACACTCACAAACTTAGAAAACAAACTATGCTCATCTGAAAGGAAAGGAGGGGGAAATTGAGAAATGAAGATTAGTGTTACTATACATATACACATACATATTATATACATGTATCAAAAAGACCGAACATATAGCAAGGGAGGTCGACGGAACACTGTAATATTTTACATGGGAAGAGGATCTGTACATTAATAGACATACATAATGTACAAATGAACCAGATTGTGTACACCTAGGACAAACAATATACTAAACTTTACCCAGATTAAAAAAAATTTAAAAACCAAGAAGAAGTAATGAGACATAAACTTATGGGGATTTCTCCTGGCAAATTCCATTCTAATTTGCAACCTAGGACAATGACTTCCAGAAAGGCTCTGCTGCCCTAGTACCCAGATTGGGGAATGGAGAAATGCTACCTCCTTGTGGCCGTTTCCCACAACAGCACCTTTGAACCCACTGCAAAAGGTCACTAAATTTTCACCAACTTGCAGTTCTGTAAATGGCACCTGCCCTCCAGAAAATTTCTGGGGTCAAAAATCGACCAAAAAATTCAGAAGAGGGCAACCTTCGAAGAAGACAATTTCAAGAGCTATATTGTACTCACGGTTTTTTCTTTTAAGAGAAAAGAAAAAAGCATAGGAATATGACGAATTTTAAAAATTTTAATGACATGCATACCCATATTACAAAAACCTGTCAGCTCACAGCAGTCAGAATGGCCATTAGGAAAAATGCTGCAAAAAACAAATGGTGAAGGGAGTGTGGAGAAATGCATACCCTCGGTTGTACGGGGGGGCATGTAAAGAGCCACTAATGAAAACACAGTGTAGGTGCTTTGGAAAGGGAAACATTGAGCTACCAGTCAATCAATCACAACCACTGCTTGGCCTAGCACCTGCAAAAATGAGAATCCAAAAGTCACAGGCTGGCACACCTGTACGCCAGCAAGATTTACCATAGCCAGCACTTGGAAGCAATGAAAATGTCCATCAACCGAGGAATGCACCAAGAAGAAGTGGTCCACGTACACAATGGAATATTACTCTAATAATAAATATAATCTCAATTTAAAAACAAACAAAAGCAAGGAGACATCAACATTTGTGGGTTTATCCGGGCACATTGCACTCTAATTTATAACCGAAGTACACCACTGGCCGGTAGGTCTGTTTCCCTAGTACCAGCAAGGGGAACGTAGAAAGGCTGCCGCTCTTTGGCCGATACCTGCAAAAGCAGGTTTAAAGCCTGAGCTAATGGTCACTTCATACGAACAAGTACTGCAGGGCTGTAAATGAAACCTGCCCTCAAAATGTCTTGAGGGAGATAATGGCCAAAATATTTCAAGTGGTGACACATACTTTAAGAAAACTCTTTGAAGAAATAAGCTCTAATCACAGCTGGAAAATTAAAAAGCACATGTCTTAAAGCTCAATTTCTACGCATTATGAGACACATGCAAATTCAACCACAAAGAAGTATCAGCTCACACCACTCAGAATAACCATCAGCAGAAACTACAAAGAATAAATGCTGAAGGTGCTGGGAAGAAATACATACCCTCCACTTTAAGTGGGACGTAACCTGGAAAGAGCCACTAAGGAGAACAGAACAGAGGTGCCTTTAAAAGGTCAACATTGAGCTACCATATGATCCAGCAGACCTATTCCTGGACCTATAAACTAAGAAGACAGAATTGGAAGGACACAGGCACGCAAATCTGCATTGCATAGTATTACAATAGCCAAGATATGGAAGTAACCAAAAGGTCCACCGACAGATGGGTGGACAAAGAAGAACTGCTACCTGTACAGATGGAATATGAGCTAGTGAAAAAATGAAACAATGCCATTTGCAGCACCATAGATGAGTGTAGAAGTAATCACGCAATTTGGAGCAAGTGAGAAAGAGAAAGACACATATCCTATCATATCACATATAGGGGTTACCTAAAAAATGATACAAACAAAGATATTTCCACAGAGAAACACTATCATAGATTCATTAAAAAAACTTATGGTTCACCAAATAGAAAGGTGTGAGGATTGGATACCTTACCATATTGAGGTTAACAGAGAGATACAAACACATGTGAAATATATAATCACCAAAGACCTACGCAATACCAAGAGAAGACTACTCAACATTGTGTCATAACCTACATGGGAAAAGGATCCGAAGAAGAATAGATATATGTATATGTGTGAAAGAACCACATCTTGCACACCGAGAACAAACAAAACATTGTAATCAAGTTTGCTGTGATAAAAAATAAAAATTAAGTTAAAAATACCAACAAGAAGTAATGAGACATAAACTTAAAGGGCTTTTTCCTCGCACATTCCATTCTAATTTACAACCTAGAACACCACTTCCAGTAAGGCTCTGTTGCCCTAGTAACCAGATTTGGTAAAGGAGAAATGCTGCCACCTTGTGACCGATTCCCGCAAGAGCAGCTTTTAACCAACAGCTAATGGTCACTTACCATTCACAAGGACTCAGGGCTGTAAAGGGCACCTGCCCTCAAAATTGTGCTGAGGTAGGGAATGGATAAAAAAAATTCAAAACAGGCAACATTTTCAAGAAGATACTATGAAGAGGTAAGTTTTACTCACTCTCTTTTTAAAGAAAGGAAAACGGATAAAAGCTCAGCCTCAGGAAGTATTAGACTCATGCAATCTAATCTACAAAAGGTTTTCAACTCGCACCAGTCGACTGACCATTGGCAAAAAGTCTACAAACAATAAATGCTGAAGAGGTTTCAGAGAACTGTGTACCCTCTAGCTGCTGGTGAGATGTAAAAGGGTTAAACGCTAATAATGAGAACAGAAAGGAGCTGCGTTTAAAAGGAAAAATTAAGGTATCATTCAATCCAGCAGGTGCACCAATGGGCCTCTCACCTGAGAAGACCAGAATGAAGAAGACCCGGGCTGCAAAAGCTGCACTGCGGCCTTATTCACAATAGACAAGACAGTGAAGCAACCAAAATGTCCATCAACAGATGAAAGGATAAAGAAGAAGTGGTCCATGTACACAATGAAAACTAGCCATGGAAAACAATGAAACAGTGCTCTTTGAGGCACCATAGATGATCTTAGAGATAATCACAGAACATGAGGTAAGTCGGAAAGTAAAAGTCCTATATCCTATGATATCACTTATAGGCGTTATCTAATAACTGACTCAAATGAACATATTTCCACAGAGAAAGTCAATCACAGACTTATTAAAAAAAAAAAAACTATGCTTATCTAAAAGGAAAGGTGGGGGAAATGGATAAATGAAGATTAGTCTTACCATATGTATACAAATACATATGATATACATATATCAAAAAGACCGACCATATAGCAAGGAAGGTTTACGGAACACTCTGTAATAATTTACACGGGAAGAGGATCTCTACATAAATAGGTATATAGAATATGTAGATGAACCAGAGTGTGTACACCTTGGACAAGCAACATTCTAACCATTAACCCAATTGAAAAAATTAAAACAACGAACTAGGAGTAATGAGACATAAACTTATGGGGGGTTTTCGTGGCACATTCCATTCAAATTTACAACCTAGGCAAACGACTTCCAGAACGGCTCTGCTGCCCTAGTACCCAGATTTGGGAATGGAGAAATGCTGCATCCTTGTGGCCATTTCCCAAAACAGCAGCTTTAAACCCACTGCAAAAGGTCACTAAATATTCACCAACTGCAGGTCTGTAAATGACACCGGCCCTCCAAAAAATGCTGAGGTCGAAAATCGACCAAAAATTTCTAGAGTGCAACCTCCCAAAAGGAAAATTGGAAGAGGTATATTATACTAACCCTTTTTTGCTTCTTTCTTTTAACAGAAAAGAAAAGGCCGTGGAGAAATGATGAATTGTAGGAATTTTTACAGACATGTAAACCCAAATTACAAAAACCTATCAGCTCACACCAGTCAGAATGGCCATCAACAAAAATGCTGCAAACAATAAATGCTGACGTGATTGTGGAGAAATGCATACCCTCGATTCTAAGGGGGACATGGTAAGAGCCACTAATGAAAACACAATTGAGGTGCCTTGAAAAGGTAAACGTTGAGCTACCATACCAGTCAATCAATCATACCCACTGCTGGGACTATCACCTGAGAAAATGAAAATCAAAAATCACAGGCTGGCAATCCTGCACTCCAGCAATATTTACCATAGGCAACACTTGGAAGCAACGAAAATGTCCATCAACAGAGGAATGCACCAAGAAGAAGTGGTCCATGCACACAATGGAATATTAACCATGGAAAACATTGAAGCACTGCTCTTTGAGGCACCGTACATGAGCCTGGAGATAATCACAAAACATGAAGTAGGTCGGAAGGCAAAACACCTATATCCTATATTGTCACTTATGGCATTATCTAATAACTGACACAGATGAACATATTTCCAAAGAGAAAGACACTCACAGGCTTAGAAAACAAACTATGCTCATCTGAAAGGAAAGGAGGGGGAAATTGAGAAATGAAGATCAGTGTTACAATACATATACACATACATATTATATACATGTATCAAAAAGACCGAACATATAGCAAGGGAGGTCGACGGAACACTGTAATATTTTACATGGGAAGAGGATCTGTACATTAATAGACATACATAATGTACAAATGAACCAGATTGTGTACACCTAGGACAAACAATATACTAAACTTTACCCAGATTAAAAAAAAATTAAAAACCAAGAAGAAGTAATGAGACATAAACTTATGGGGATTTCTCCTGGCAAATTCCATTCTAATTTGCAACCTAGGACAATGACTTCCAGAAAGGCTCTGCTGCCCTAGTACCCAGATTGGGGAATGGAGAAATGCTACCTCCTTGTGGCCGTTTCCCACAACAGCAGCTTTGCACCCACTGCAAAAGGTCACTAAATTTTCACCAACTTGCAGTTCTGTAAATGGCACCTGCCCTCCAGAAAATTTCTGGGGTCAAAAATCGACCAAAAAATTCAGAAGAGGGCAACCTTCGAAGAAGACAATTTCAAGAGCTATATTGTACTCACGGTTTTTTCTTTTAAGAGAAAAGAAAAAAGCATAGGAATATGACAAATTTTAAAAATTTTAATGACATGCATACCCATATTACAAAAACCTGTCAGCTCACAGCAGTCAGAATGGCCATTAGGAAAAATGCTGCAAAAAACAAATGGTGAAGGGAGTGTGGAGAAATGCGTACCCTCGGTTGTACGGGGGGGCATGTAAAGAGCCACTAATGAAAACACAGTGTAGGTGCTTTGGAAAGGGAAACATTGAGCTACCAGTCAATCAATCACAACCACTGCTTGGCCTAGCACCTGCAAAAATGAGAATCCAAAAGTCACAGGCTGGCACACCTGTACGCCAGCAAGATTTACCATAGCCAGCACTTGGAAGCAATGAAAATGTCCATCAACCGAGGAATGCACCAAGAAGAAGTGGTCCACGTACACAATGGAATATTACTCTAATAATAAATATAAACTCAATTTAAAAACAAACAAAAGCAAGGAGACATCAACATTTGTGGGTTTATCTGGGCACATTGCACTCTAATTTATAACCGAAGTACACCACTGGCCGGTAGGTCTGTTTCCCTAGTACCAGCAAGGGGAACGTAGAAAGGCTGCCGCTCTTTGGCCGATACCTGCAAAAGCAGGTTTAAAGCCTGAGCTAATGGTCACTTCATACGAACAAGTACTGCAGGGCTGTAAATGAAACCTGCCCTCAAAATGTCTTGAGGGAGATAATGGCCAAAATATTTCAAGTGGTGACACATACTTTAAGAAAACTCTTTGAAGAAATAAGCTCTAATCACAGCTGGAAAATTAAAAAGCACATGTCTTAAAGCTCAATTTCTACGCATTATGAGACACATGCAAATTCAACCACAAAGAAGTATCAGCTCACACCACTCAGAATAACCATCAGCAGAAACTACAAAGAATAAATGCTGAAGGTGCTGGGAAGAAATACATACCCTCCACTTTAAGTGGGACGTAACCTGGAAAGAGCCACTAAGGAGAACAGAACAGAGGTGCCTTTAAAAGGTCAACATTGAGCTACCATATGATCCAGCAGACCTATTCCTGGACCTATAAATTAAGAAGACAGAATTGGAAGGACACAGGCACGCAAATCTGCATTGCATAGTATTACAATAGCCAAGATATGGAAGTAACCAAAAGGTCCACCGACAGATGGGTGGACAAAGAAGAACTGCTACCTGTACAGATGGAATATGAGCTAGTGAAAAAATGAAACAATGCCATTTGCAGCACCATAGATGAGTCTAGAAGTAATCACGCAATTTGGAGCAAGTGAGAAAGAGAAAGACACATATCCTATCATATCACATATAGGGGTTACCTAAAAAATGATACAAACAAAGATATTTCCACAGAGAAACACTATCATAGATTCATTAAAAAAACTTATGGTTCACCAAATAGAAAGGTGTGAGGATTGGATACCTTACCATATTGAGGTTAACAGAGAGATACAAACACATGTGAAATATATAATCACCAAAGACCTACGCAATACCAAGAGAAGACTACTCAACATTGTGTCATAACCTACATGGGAAAAGGATCCGAAGAAGAATAGATATATGTATATGTGTGAAAGAACCACATCTTGCACACCGAGAACAAACAAAACATTGTAATCAAGTTTGCTGTGATAAAAAATAAAAATTAAGTTAAAAATACCAACAAGAAGTAATGAGACATAAACTTAAAGGGCTTTTTCCTCGCACATTCCATTCTAATTTACAACCTAGAACACCACTTCCAGTAAGGCTCTGTTGCCCTAGTAACCAGATTTGGTAAAGGAGAAATGCTGCCGCCTTGTGGCCGATTCCCGCAAGAGCAGCTTTTAACCCACAGCTAATGGTCACTTACCATTCACAAGGACTCAGGGCTGTAAAGGACACCTGCCCTCAAAATTGTGCTGAGGTAGGGAATGGATAAAAAAAATTCAAAACAGGCAAAATTTTCAAGAAGATAGTATGAAGAGGTAAGTTTTACTCACTCTCTTTTTAAAGAAAGGAAAACGGATAAAAGCTCAGCCTCAGGAAGTATTAGACTCATGCAATCTAATCTACAAAAGGTTTTCAACTCGCACCAGTCGACTGACCATTGGCAAAAAGTCTACAAACAATAAATGCTGAAGAGGTTTCAGAGAACTGTGTACCCTCTAGCTGCTGGTGAGATGTAAAAGGGTTAAACGCTAATAATGAGAACAGAAAGGAGCTGCGTTTAAAAGGAAAAATTGAGGTATCATTCAATCCAGCAGGTGCACCAATGGGCCTCTCACCTGAGAAGACCAGAATGAAGAAGACCCGGGCTGCAAAAGCTGCACTGCGGCCTTATTCACAATAGACAAGACAGTGAAGCAACCAAAATGTCCATCAACAGATGAAAGGATAAATAAGAAGTGGTCCATGTACACAATGAAAACTAGCCATGGAAAACAATGAAACAGTGTTCTTTGAGGCACCATAGATGATCTTAGAGATAATCACAGAACATGAGGTAAGTCGGAAAGTAAAAGTCCTATATCCTATGATATCACTTATAGGCGTTATCTAATAACTGACACAAATGAACATATTTCCACAGAGAAAGTCAATCACAGACTTATTAAAAAAAAAAAAAACTATGCTTATCTAAAAGGAAAGGTGGGGGAAATGGATAAATGAAGATTAGTCTTACCATATGTATACAAATACATATGATATACATATATCAAAAAGACCGACCATATAGCAAGGAAGGTTTACGGAACACTCTGTAATAATTTACACGGGAAGAGGATCTCTACATAAATAGGTATATAGAATATGTAGATGAACCAGAGTGTGTACACCTTGGACAAGCAACATTCTAACCATTACCCCAATTGAAAAAATTAAAACAACGAACTAGGAGTAATGAGACATAAACTTATGGGGGGTTTTCCTGGCACATTCCATTCAAATTTACAACCTAGGCAAACGACTTACAGAAAGGCTCTGCTGCCCTAGTACCCAGATTTGGGAATGGAGAAATGCTGCATCCTTGTGGCCGTTTCCCACAACAGCAGCTTTAAACCCACTGCAAAAGGTCACTAAATATTCACCAACTGCAGGTCTGTAAATGACACCGGCCCTCCAAAAAATGCTGAGGTCGAAAATCGACCAAAAATTTCTAGAGTGCAACCTCCCAAAAGGAAAATTGGAAGAGGTATATTATACTAACCCTTTTTTGCTTTTTTCTTTTAACAGAAAAGAAAAGGCCGTGGAGAAATGATGAATTGTAGGAATTTTTACAGACATGTAAACCCAAATTACAAAAACCTATCAGCTCACACCTGTCAGAATGGCCATCAACAAAAATGCTGCAAACAATAAATGCTGACGTGATTGTGGAGAAATGCATACCCTCGATTCTAAGGGGGACATGGTAAGAGCCACTAATGAAAACACAATTGAGGTGCCTTGAAAAGGTAAACGTTGAGCTACCATACCAGTCAATCAATCATACCCACTGCTGGGACTATCACCTGAGAAAATGAAAATCAAAAATCACAGGCTGGCAATCCTGCACTCCAGCAATATTTACCATAGGCAACACTTGGAAGCAACGAAAATGTCCATCAACAGAGGAATGCACCAAGAAGAAGTGGTCCATGCACACAATGGAATATTAACCATGGAAAACATTGAAGCACTGCTCTTTGAGACTCCGTACATGAGCCTGGAGATAATCACAAAACATGAAGTATTTCGGAAGGCAAAACACCTATATCCTATATTATCACTTATGGCATTATCTAATAACTGACACAGATGAACATATTTCCAAAGAGAAAGACACTCACAGGCTTAGAAAACAAACTATGCTCATCTGAAAGGAAAGGAGGGGGAAATTGAGAAATGAAGATTAGTGTTACTATACATATACACGTACATATTATATACATGTATCAAAAAGACCGAACATATAGCAAGGGAGGTCGACGGAACACTGTAATATTTTACATGGGAAGAGGATCTGTACATTAATAGACATACATAATGTACAAATGAACCAGATTGTGTACACCTAGGACAAACAATATACTAAATTTACCCAGATTAAAAAAAATTTAAAAACCAAGAAGAAGTAATGAGACATAAACTTATGGGGATTTCTCCTGGCAAATTCCATTCTAATTTGCAACCTAGGACAATGACTTCCAGAAAGGCTCTGCTGCCCTAGTACCCAGATTGGGGAATGGAGAAATGCTACCTCCTTGTGGCCGTTTCCCACAACAGCAGCTTTGCACCCACTGCAAAAGGTCACTAAATTTTCACCAACTTGCAGTTCTGTAAATGGCACCTGCCCTCCAGAAAATTTCTGGGGTCAAAAATCGACCAAAAAATTCAGAAGAGGGCAACCTTCGAAGAAGACAATTTCAAGAGCTATATTGTACTCACGGTTTTTTCTTTTAAGAGAAAAGAAAAAAGCATAGGAATATGACGAATTTTAAAAATTTTAATGACATGCATACCCATATTACAAAAACCTGTCAGCTCACAGCAGTCAGAATGGCCATTAGGAAAAATGCTGCAAAAAACAAATGGTGAAGGGAGTGTGGAGAAATGCGTACCCTCGGTTGTACGGGGGGGCATGTAAAGAGCCACTAATGAAAACACAGTGTAGGTGCTTTGGAAAGGGAAACATTGAGCTACCAGTCAATCAATCACAACCACTGCTTGGCCTAGCACCTGCAAAAATGAGAATCCAAAAGTCACAGGCTGGCACACCTGTACGCCAGCAAGATTTACCATAGCCAGCACTTGGAAGCAATGAAAATGTCCATCAACCGAGGAATGCACCAAGAAGAAGTGGTCCACGTACACAATGGAATATTACTCTAATAATAAATATAAACTCAATTTAAAAACAAACAAAAGCAAGGAGACATCAACATTTGTGGGTTTATCCGGGCACATTGCACTCTAATTTATAACCGAAGTACACCACTGGCCGGTAGGTCTGTTTCCCTAGTACCAGCAAGGGGAACGTAGAAAGGCTGCCGCTCTTTGGCCGATACCTGCAAAAGCAGGTTTAAAGCCTGAGCTAATGGTCACTTCATACGAACAAGTACTGCAGGGCTGTAAATGAAACCTGCCCTCAAAATGTCTTGAGGGAGATAATGGCCAAAATATTTCAAGTGGTGACACATACTTTACGAAAACACTTTGAAGAAATAAACTCTAATCACAGCTGGAAAAATAAAAAGCACATGTCTTAAAGCTCTATTTCTACGCATTATGAGACACATGCAAATTCAACCACAAAGAGTTATCAGCTCACACCACTCAGAATAACCATCAGCAGAAACTACAAAGAAAAAATGCTGAAGGTGCTGGGAAGAAATACATACCCTCCACTTTAAGTGGGACGTAACCTGGAAAGAGCCACTAAGGAGAACAGAACAGAGGTGCCTTTAAAAGGTCAACATTGAGCTACCATATGATCCAGCGGACCTATTCCTGGACCTCTAAACTAAGAAGACAGAATTGGAAGGACACAGGCACGCAAATCTGCATTGCATAGTATTACAATAGCCAAGATATGGAAGTAACCAAAAGGTCCACCGACAGATGGGTGGACAAAGAAGAACTGCTACCTGTACAGATGGAATATGAGCTAGTGAAACAATGCCTTTTGCAGCACCATAGATGAGTCTAGAAGTAATCACGCAATTTGGAGCAAGTGAGAAAGAGAAAGACACATATCCTATCATATCACATATAGGGGTTACCTAAAAAATGACACAAACAAAGATATTTCCACAGAGAAACACTATCATAGATTCATTAAAAAAACTTATGGTTCACCAAATAGAAATGTGTGAGGATTGGATACCTTACCATGTTGAGGTTAACAGAGAGATACAAACACATGTGAAATATATAATCACCAAAGACCTACGCAATACCAAGAGAAGACTACTCAACATTGTGTCATAACCTACATGGGAAAAGGATCCGAAGAAGAATAGATATATGTATATGTGTGAAAGAACCACATCTTGCACACCGAGAACAAACAAAACATTGTAATCAAGTTTGCTGTGATAAAAAATAAAAATTAAGTTAAAAATACCAACAAGAAGTAATGAGACATAAACTTAAAGGGCTTTTTCCTCGCACATTCCATTCTAATTTACAACCTAGAACACCACTTCCAGTAAGGCTCTGTTGCCCTAGTAACCAGATTTGGTAAAGGAGAAATGCTGCCGCCTTGTGGCCGATTCCCGCAAGAGCAGCTTTTAACCCACAGCTAATGGTCACTTACCATTCACAAGGACTCAGGGCTGTAAAGGACACCTGCCCTCAAAATTGTGCTGAGGTAGGGAATGGATAAAAAAATTCAAAACAGGCAAAATTTTCAAGAAGATAGTATGAAGAGGTAAGTTTTAATCACTCTCTTTTTAAAGAAAGGAAAACGGATAAAAGCTCAGCCTCAGGAAGTATTAGACTCATGCAATCTAATCTACAAAAGGTTTTCAACTCGCACCAGTCGACTGACCATTGGCAAAAAGTCTACAAACAATAAATGCTGAAGAGGTTTCAGAGAACTGTGTACCCTCTAGCTGCTGGTGAGATGTAAAAGGGTTAAACGCTAATAATGAGAACAGAAAGGAGCTGCGTTTAAAAGGAAAAATTGAGGTATCATTCAATCCAGCAGGTGCACCAATGGGCCTCTCACCTGAGAAGACCAGAATGAAGAAGACCCGGGCTGCAAAAGCTGCACTGCAGCCTTATTCACAATAGACAAGACAGTGAAGCAACCAAAATGTCCATCAACAGATGAAAGGATAAAGAAGAAGTGCTCCATGTACACAATGAAAACTAGCCATGGAAAACAATGAAACAGTGCTCTTTGAGGCACCATAGATGATCTTAGAGATAATCACAGAACATGAGGTAAGTCGGAAAGTAAAAGTCCTATATCCTATGATATCACTTATAGGCGTTATCTAATAACTGATACAAATGAACATATTTCCACAGAGAAAGTCAATCACAGACTTATTAAAAAAAAAAAAAAACTATGCTTATCTAAAAGGAAAGGTGGGGGAAATAGATAAATGAAGATTAGTCTTACCATATGTATACAAATACATATGATATACATATATCAAAAAGACCGACCATATAGCAAGGAAGGTTTACGGAACACTCTGTAATAATTTACACGGGAAGAGGATCTCTACATAAATAGGTATATAGAATATGTAGATGAACCAGAGTGTGTACACCTTGGACAAGCAACATTCTAACCATTACCCCAATTGAAAAAATTAAAACAACGAACTAGGAGTAATGAGCCATAAACTTATGGGGGGTTTTCCTGGCACATTCCATTCAAATTTACAACCTAGGCAAACGACTTCCAGAACGGCTCTGCTTCCCTAGTACCCAGATTTGGGAATGGAGAAATTCTGCATCCTTGTGGCCGTTTCCCACAACAGCAGCTTTAAACCCACTGCAAAAGGTCACTAAATATTCACCAACTGCAGGTCTGTAAATGACACCGGCCCTCCAAAAAATGCTGAGGTCGAAAATCGACCAAAAATTTCTAGAGTGCAACCTCCCAAAAGGAAAATTGGAAGAGGTATATTATACTAACCCTTTTTTGCTTTTTTCTTTTAACAGAAAAGAAAAGGCCGTGGAGAAATGATGAATTGTAGGAATTTTTACAGACATGTAAACCCAAATTACAAAAACCTATCAGCTCACACCAGTCAGAATGGCCATCAACAAAAATGCTGCAAACAATAAATGCTGACGTGATTGTGGAGAAATGCATACCCTCGATTCTAAGGGGGACATGGTAAGAGCCACTAATGAAAACACAATTGAGGTGCCTTGAAAAGGTAAACGTTGAGCTACCATACCAGTCAATCAATCATACCCACTGCTGGGTCTATCACCTGAGAAAATGAAAATCCAAAATCACAGGCTGGCAATCCTGCACTCCAGCAATATTTACCATAGGCAACACTTGGAAGCAACAAAAATGTCCATCAACCGAGGAATGCACCAAGACGAAGTGGTCCATGTACACAATGGAATGTTACTCCAATAATAAATATAAATTAAATCTAAAACACAAAACAATTTTAAGGAGACATCATTTGTGGCTTCATCCCGGCACATTGCATTGTAATTTATAACCGAGGGTCACCAGTGGCCGGAAGGTGTGTTTCCCTAGTTACCAGAGTGTGGAACATAGGAAGGCTACCGCCTTCTGGCCGTTAACTGCAAAAGCAGCTTTATAGCCAGTGCTAATGGTCACTTCATATGAACAAGTACTGCAGGGCTGTAAATGAAACCTGCCCTCAAAATGTCTTGAGGGAGGTAATGGCCAAAATATTTCAAAATGTGACACATACTTTAAGTAAACGCTTTGAAGAACTAAGCTGTAATCACAGTTTGATAAATAAAAAGGACATGCTTTAAAGCTCAATTTCAACAGATTATGGGACACATGCAAGTTCAACCACAAAGAGGTCTCAGCTCGTACCTGTCAGAATAACCATCAGCAATAAAACTACAAACAATAAATACTGAAGGTGTTTTGGAGAAATGCATACCCTCAACTTTAAGTTGGACGTAACCTGGAAACAGCCAATAATGAGAACTGAATGGTGGTGCCTTTAAAACGTACACACTGAGCTACCATATGATACAGCAAGCCCACTCCTTGGCCTATAACATAGGAAGATAGATCTGGAAAGACACAGGCAAGCAAATGTGCATTGCAGCAGTATTACAGTAGTCAAGACTTGGATGCAACCAAAAAGTCCATCAAGAGTTGCGTGGCCAGAGAAGAACTGGTTCATGTACAGATGGAATATTAGCCAGGGAAAAAAATGAAACAATGCCATTTGCAGCACCATGTATGATTCTTGCGGTAATCAGGCAAATTGTACTAAGTCAGAAAACAAAAGACACATATCCTATAATATCACTAATAGGTCTTAGCTAAAAATTGATACCAATGAAGATATTTCCACAGAGAAATGCAATCACAGATTCATTAAAGAAACTTATGTTTCACCAAATGGAAAGGTGTGAGGATTGGATACATTAGGGTATTGGGGTTAACATAGATATAGAAACATATGTGAAACATGTAATCACCAAAGACCTACGTAATACCAAGAGAAGATTACTCAACATTGTGTCACAATCTACATGGGAAAATGATCCAAAGAAGAATAGATATATGTATATATTTAAAAGAACCACATCTTGCACACCTAGAAGAAACAAAAAATTTTAATCAAATTTGCTGTGATAAAAAATAAAAATTAAATTAAAAAAAGAACAAGAAGTAATGAGACATAAACTTAAGGGGCTTTTTGCTGGCACATTGCATTCTACTTTACAACCAGAACATGACTTCCATTAAGGCTCTGTCATCACTAATAAAGCAGCTTTATAAGCAATGTTGAAGGTAGCTTAAAAGAAGTCTCACTAATTATTGATAGTAGCAAGAAAACAAAGTAAAGTAAAAATCTCACTGCAAAAAGTATACGTAGAGTGAGGATAGTAGATCAAACACTTATTACATTTCTGTAAAGAATAAAAGACAACAATAGTATGTCTTTTTTAAAAAGAAAGGGCCCAAATAAATCTGAAATGAAAGAGATGATGTTACAACAGACACCACAGAAATACAAAGTATCCTAAGATACACACAGGGTAACTCAGGGCTCAGACTGGACAGAGCCCACTCTCCAGTCCCCTTTACATGACTTACAGGAGCCTCAGGAACTGAGGAGGGGGTCCCTGAGGAGAGGCTCAAGATAGAATATGGTAGGCATTAATATGGCTCCATTCATCTTAAACATGCCTGAACTACATTCACACGAGATGATTTTGTCCTGTATGTACATCGGCACCTCTAGTTGGAACTGCAGATCTTTGGCTTCATCACCTCTACTGAGAGAATTAGCTTCACCTGCTGTGGACCGTCTCCTATAGGATTTCTAGAACCACAAAACATCGAAGCTTCACAGGACCCAGAGTCTGTGCGACTCCACACAGAGTCTCAGAGTCTCAACTCCACTCAGATACTCCACTCTTGGAGGGCACACACAAAGTAGTGTGCACATCAGGGCCCAGGGGAAGGAGCAGTGACCCTGTAGGAGAATGACCAGAACTACCTGATAGTTTTAGAGGGTCTCCTGCAGAGGCAGGTGGTGTCTGTGGCTGTGGCTCACCGTGAGGACAACGACACTGGTAGCAGAAGTTCTGGGAAATACTCCTTGGTATGAGCCCTCCCAGAGTCCGCCATTAGCCCCACCAAGAGCAAGGTAGGCTCCAGTGCTGGGTTGCCTCAGGCCAAACAACCAACAAGGAGGGAACCCAGCCCCATGGATCAGCAGACAAGCGGATTAAACTTTTTATTAAAGTTTTATTTAATCCACAGACAAGCGGATTAAAGCTCTGCCCACCAAAGCAACACCCAGCTCTACCCACCACCAGTCCCTCCCATCAGGAAGCTTGCACAAGCCTCTAAGACAGACTCATCCACTGGAGAGCAGACAGCAGAAGGAAGAAGAACTACAATTCTGAAGCCTGTGGAAGGAAAACCACATTCACAGAAAGATAGACAAAATGAAAAGGCAGAGGACTTTACACCAGATCAAGGAACAAGATAAAACCCCAGAAAAAAAACGAAATGAGGTGGAGATAGGGAACCTTCCAGAAAAAGAATCAGAATAAAGATAGTGAAGATGATCCTAGACCTTGGCAAAAGAATGGAGGCAAAAACAAAAAGAATAAAATATCTAGGAATAAACCTACCTAAGGAGACAAAAGACCTGTATGCAGAAAATTATAGGACACTGATGAAAGAAATTAAAGATGATACAAATAGATGGAGAGAGATACCATGTTCTTGGATTGGAAGAATCAACATTGTGAAAATGACTCTACTACCCAAAGCAATCTACAGATTCAAAGCAATCCCTATCAAATTACCACTGGCATTTTTCACAGAACTAGAACAAAAAAATTCACAATTTGTATGGAGACACAAAAGACCCCGAATAGCCAAAGCAATCTTGAGAATGAAAAATGGAGCTGGAGGAATCAGGCTCCCTGACTTCAGACTATATTACAAAGCTACAGTAATCAAGACAGTTTGGTACTGGCACAAAAACAGAAATATAGATGGAACAGGATAGAAAGCCCAGAGATAAACCCACGCACATATGGTCACCTTATCTTTGATAAAGGAGGCAAGCATAAACAGTGGAGAAAAGACAGCCTCTTCAATAAGTGGTGCTGGGAAAATTGGACAGGTACATGTAAAAGTATGAAATTAGAACACTCCCTGACACCATACACAAAAATAAACTCAAAATGGATTAAAGACCTAAGTGTAAAGCCAGACACTATCAAACTCTTAGAGGAAAACATAGGCAGAACACTCTATGACATACATCACAGCAAGATCCTTTTTGACCCAGCTCCTAGAGAAATGGAAATAAAAACACAAATAAACAAATGGGACCTAATGAAACTTAAAAGCTTTTGCACAGCAAATGAAACAATAAACAAGACCAAAAGACAACCTTCATAATGGGAGAAAATATTTGCAAATGAAGCAAATGATAAAGGATTAATCTCCAAGATTTACAAGCAGCTCATGCAGCTCAATAACAAAAAAACAAACAACCCAATCCAAAAGTGTGCAGAAGACCTAAATAGACATTTCTCCAAAGAAGATATACAGATGGCCAACAGACACATGAAAGAATGCTCAACATCATTAATCATTAGAGAAATGCAAAGCAAAACTACAATGAGGTATCATCTCACACCGGTCAGAATGGCCATCATCAAAAAATCTACAAACAATAAATGCTGGAGAGGCATTTATTAGAAAAAAGGGAACCCTCTTGCACTGTTGGTGGGAATGTAAATTGATATAGCTACTAGGGAGAACGGTATGGGGGTTCCTTAAAAACTAAAAATAGAACAACCGTACAACCCAGCAATCCCACTACTGGACATTTACCCTGAGAAAACCATAATTCAAAAAGAGTCATGTACCACAATGTTCATTGTAGCTCTATTTACAATAACCAGGACATGAAAGCAACCTAAGTGTCCATCAACACATAACTGGATAAAGAAGATGTGGCACATATATACAATGGAACATTATTCAGCCATAAAAAGAAACGAAATTGAGTTATTTGTAGTGAGGTGGATGGATCTAGAGTCTGTCCTACAGAGTGAAGTAAGTCAGAAAGAGAAAAACAAATACCGTATGCTAACACATATATATGGAATCTAAAAGAAAAAAGTTTATGAAGAGCCTAGGGGCAGGAAAGGATTAAGGACACAGACATAGAGAAAGGACTTGAGGACACGGGGAGGGGGAAGGGTAAGCTGGGACAAAGTGAGAGAGTGGTATGGACATATATACACTACCAAATGTAAAATTGATAGCTACTGGGAAGCAGCCACATAGCACAGGGAGATCAGCTCGGTGCTTTGTGACGACCTAAAGGGGTGGGTTAAGGGAGTGAGAGGGAAGTGCAAGAGGGAGGGGATATGGTGTTATATGTATACATATAGCTGATTCACTTTTTCATACAGCAGAATCTAACACACAATTGTAAAACAATTATACTCCAATAAAGATGTAAAAGAAAAAAAAAAAAAGAAAGCCCAGAGACAAACCTACACACCTATGGTCCATTAATCTATGACAAAGGAGGCAAGGATATACAATGGAGAAAAGACAGTCTCTTCAATAAGTGGTGCTGGGAAAAATGGACAGCTACACGTAAAAGAATGAAATTAGAACACTCCCTAACACCATACACAAAAAATAAACTCAAAATGGATTAGAGACCGAAATGTAAGACCGGACACTATAAAACTCTTAGAGGAAAACATAGGAAGAATACTCTTTGACAAAAATCACAACAAGATCTTTTTTGATCCACCTACTAGAGTAATGGAATAAAAAACAAAAATAAAAAAATGGGAGCAAATGAAACCTAAAAGCTTTTGCAAAGCAAAGGAAACTACAAACAAGACGAAAAGACAACCTCAGAATGGGAGAAAATATTTGCAAATGAATCAATGGACAAAGGATTAATCTCCAATATATATAAACAGCACATGCAGCTCAACAGTAAAAAAACAAACAACCCAATCCAAAAATGGGCAGATGACCTAAATAGACATTTGTCCTGAGAAGACATACAGATGGCCAAGAAGCACATGAAAAGCTGCTCAACATCACTAATTATTAGAGAAATATAAACCAAAACTACAATGAGGTATCACCTCACACAAGTTAGAATGGGCATCATCAGAAAATCTACAAACAACAAATGCTGGAGAGGGTGTGGAGAAAAGGGAACCCTCTTACACTATTTGTGGGAATGTAAATTGATACAGTCACTATGGAGAACAGTATGGAGGTTCCTTAAAAAACTAAAAATAGGATTACCATATGACCCAGCAATCCCACTACTGGGCATATACCCAGAGAAAACCATTATTCAAAAAGTCACATTCACCACAATGTTCATTGTAGCACTATTTACAATAGCCAGGTCATGGAAGCAACCTAAATGCCCATAGATAGACAAATGGAAAATATGTGGTACATATATAAAATGGAATATTACTCAGCCATAAAAAGGAACGAAATTGGATCATTTGTAGAGACGTGGATAGATCTAGAGACTGTCATACAGAGTGAAGTAAGTCAGAAAAAGAAAAACAAATATCGTTTATTAACGCATACATGTGGAACCTAGAGAAATGGTACAGATGAACTAGTTTGCAAGGCAGAAATAGAGACACAGATGTAGAGAACAAATGTATGGTCACCAAGGGGGCAAAGTGGCAGGGTGGTGGTGGTGGGATGAATTGCGAGCCTGGGATTGACATATATACACTTATATGTATAAAATAGATAACCAATAAGAACCTGCTGTATAAAAAAATGAATAAAATAAATTTAAAAATTAAAAAATAATATTTAAAAACATAAAACAGAAAAAAAAGTTCTGTCCTTCCCATAGACGTATTTATATGAATGAATTATTTCCATGCTTATATCTATAAATAAAAAAAGAGGAATAAAACCTACCTTGAACCAAAAAAGAAAAAAAAAAAACAGAACCCACTGGTCATACAGAGGAAAACCCTATCAGGGCACTTGCTCCAGTGGTAAACAATTCTGAAGTTGGTCAGAGGTGGGGAATCGTCTCCCATGCAGCCAGCAGCTCCCCCGCAAGGAGTGTCCTCATTGCAAAGCTGGGGGACCGTGAGGAGGCGTCTCTGAGTAAACGTGAGCTGAGCCTCAGGCCAGCTGCTGCTGAACTTTTCCCACCCTTCCCAGGTAAAACACCTGAATGTGTGCAAAGACTTTAAAGCCTAGAGGAAAGGGCTTGGAGTCACACCAGCGACAGCACGCAGGCCGACTTGGTGCCTGCAGGCCAGCCAGGACGGTCCTGGCCCCGGGCGCTCTTCTGGAAGCTTTCCATTTCCCTGCCTGAGGTACCCCTCCTGTCCCGGTCCCTACTGCTTTTTTCCTTCCTCACCTCTGCCCGGGGAGAAATTCCAGCAGCAGGTATGGGTGACACACCGTCTTCTTTAGCAGGTGGCAGCCCGGCAACTCCTGCAGAAAGTCCAGCAGAGCCCCAGTCACACGGGGCCGCTCATAGAGCCCTGGGCCCTACTCCCTCCCACCAGCACAACCCCGAGACTGCTGACGGGGCAGAGAATATGGCGTCAGGCACAGCTGCAGAGGCTTTTGCTGCCTGGAGGGGTGTTTATATTGACCTCAACACAGGCACACCTGGGAAGGGCTGGCCGGCCAGGTCAGGCTGCCCAGGTCAGCCAATCCTCGCCCCTCAGGGGTTCAGAGTTGCAGATAATGGGCCTTGCTGCACCGGCCAGATCCAAGGAACAGGTGTAGGGTCCCGAGAGTCAGGATAGACAAGGGGCGGCAGCCCTGGCTTGTTTTCTAATCATTTTATCTGGTCCATGAGTGGAAGACAACTTCAAGAAGACCCTCTCCTAATGAGAGGAACCCAGGAGTCAGGGAGAGGAGGGTTGGTGGGTGGAGACAGAGGCCTGGTGCCCCGGCTGCAGTGGAAGCCCCTGGAAGACCAGGTGGAGGGAGGCCGCACAGAGTGAAGCCTAGGGTCACAGACATGTCGGAGCTGCTGTTTGTTAGTTCAAGCCCTGCTCTGAGGTGCTCTGTGTCAGCTCTGAGCGACAGGTGTGCTGGGGGTGCTCTGCAATGAGGGCTATGTGCACGGTTCCTGTGTGCCCAGCTCTGCCGGGGTACCTGTCCAAGGGAGCTGCATATCCAGGGAGGGGCCTGCCCACGAGAGCCCCGTGAGCTGCTGGGTACCTGCCCAGGTGAGCTCCATATCCTGGGAGGGGCCTGACCACGAGAGCCCCGTGGGCTGCTGGCTACCTGCACAGGTGAGCTCCATATCCTGGGAGGGGCCTGACAATGAGAGCCCCGTGGGCTGCTGGGTACCTGCACAGGTGAGCTCCATATCCTGGGAGGGGCCTGACTATGAGAGCCCCGTGGGCTGCTGGGTACCTGCACAGCTGAGCTCCATATCCTGGGAGGGGCCTAACCACGAGAGCCCCGTGGGTTGCTGGGGACCTGGTAAAGGACGCCAGGACAGTCAGTGAAGCCACAGAGGATATACATCCAGTAGTTCCTAATTCCTACACCCTGCTGGTCATTCTACCATCCACCAGGACATGGTATTCTGTATTAGACTTCAATGATGCCTTCTTCTGTATTCCATTAGTCCCAGATTCACAAGAAATTTTGGCTGTGAGTGGCAGGACTCAACATACAACAAAAACAATACTGCTTGGCCGTCCTGCCCCAGGGGTTCAAAAATTCCCACACCATCTTTGGGGAAACGTTAGCTAAAACCCTAAAAGATCTACCTCTGGAGAAGTGAACCCTCCTTCAATATGCAGACGACATTCTGGGCTTCCCTGGTGGCGCAGTGGTTGAGAATCTGCCTGCCAATGCAGGGGACACAGGTTCGAGCCCTGGTCTGAGAAGATCCCATGTGCCGCGGAGCAACTAGGCCCGTGAGCCACCATTACTGAGCCTGCGCGTCTGGAGCCTGTGCTCCACAATAAGAGAGGCTGCGATAGTGAGAGGCCCGCGCACCGCAATGAAGAGTGGCCCCCGCTTGCCGCAACTAGAAAAAGCCCTCGCACAGAAACGAAGACCCAACACAGCCATAAATAATAAATAAATAAATTAAAAAAAATATGCAGACGACATTCTGATCGCCAGCCCTACTAAGGAGGCCTCTGGACTACGTAGCCAATAAAAGATAGAAGGTGTCCAAGAAAAAGGCTCAAATATCACAGACTAAGGTGACCTGCCTGGGCTTCATTCTCACAGAAGATCGGAGAAGCCCATCCCAGGAAAGGGAAGAAGCCATTTGCAGCCTCACCCTTCCTAAAACTAGAAGACAGCTTAGGGGTTCCTGGGGAGACCGGGGTTTGCTGCATCTGGATCCCTAACTACAGTCTAATACCTGGGCCTCTATATGAAACATTGAAAGGAAAGGATGATGATCCTTTTGAATAGAATCCAGAAGGGGCCTTTCAAGAATGGAAAGAGCAGTCAATTCAGACCCTTGCCCTGGACCTCCCTAATTTAGCTAAACCCTTTGACCTTTACATTCCTGGTCGAAGGCGAATCGCCCTTGGAGTTTTAGTGCCAAAACTGGGACCACTTGAAATGGAACAACGCAAGAATGCCCTCCAGGCATTGGCCAGCCACCCCATCCGACCAGGATACTGGGTGTATCTAAAAACCTGGAAATGAGCAGCCCGCAAGGACAGCTCCCTCCTAAGGGTAAAGGACGCCACTTGGTGATCCTAAACACCCACCATGCCCTGAAGTTGCAGGGATCGCTCCGTGGGCACAATGACCTCGAGTGAGGAGGCCCTCCAACTCCAAACTCCAGAGAGACAACCTGGGGCAACAGGCCCCCATGACGACTCGTGTGACCATCACTTGACCTGGAGCTTCTCTCAGAAAACCACAAGAGTGTGCCCCAAAAGAACAGACTATTGCTTGCAGGACTTACTGCACCCAGAGCGGAGCTAATAAACCTGGCAGGGGACCCGTAAATAACGCTGCCACCATAGAAAAGCCTACAGACACCACGGTGACGGTGACCAATGAGACCAGATGTACTCCTGGTTACTTCAAAAGGGCGGTGACTGAGTGGCCGTCATGGTCCTGGATCACCACCGGCCCTGGACTGTCTGGGAGTTGAGCAGGCAGGGCTCTGACACCTGGTGCTGTTTGTACGTTAATTCAGTGGCCTAACTGAAGAAAGCACAGACTACTGGTCAGAGCATCTAGGCTGGCAGAAACCGTCAGCCTAAGGGGGCCGAACCAATGTGGAACAGGGTAAAACCGGCCCCCCCAGCGTCCCTGCGCATCTCTTTCCTGGACCCTTAAAGGTCATTAGAATCTATAAAACTTCCAACGTTGGTGCTCAGGCAGACGAGCAGTGAGGGAGGAGGCCTGGGGACAATCAACCTCACCTGGCGGCTGCTGGGGAGAAGTCCTGCCCCTCCCCCCGGGTATGAGGACACCCAACTCAGCACGAAGCATTTACAGAAGAGGTGTCTGCACCCTCAGCGCCCCAAGAATGTGGAATGGGACAAGAGGCAGAGGAGGGGTTTGTCACCGGCAAAGCCCATTAAAAATTCCTGGGAGATAAAAATAGAATCTGGGCAATAAAATAAAGTCTAACCTTTTTTTCCTTTGTGCTTTTTCTAATTTCACTTGTTCCTAGGTTTCCACAGGCAGAGGTCCCACACCTGGCACTTCAGACCCGATTTCCTAGTGCAAAATGGCTGGGCCCACACCTCAGCTCTCGGTGCCCTGTGCAGACTCCGCCACATAGAGCCTGAGCTCCAGCCAACCCAGCCCTTGAGAGCTCCGCCCCGTCCCTCCCGCTGACGCTGACGGGATCCCTACACAGCAGCCCGGCCCACAGCCCGCGGGGGAGCGCACGCTCTCACCTCTCCATTCTCTGATCAAAATATAAAGTTTTCCTTTGTTTCTGAACCAAACTCAGTCTCGATCTGTTGGCTCCAATGACACTGGGCAGGGGGACCCTTGTTGGGGCCGACTCTGCAGGATCAGTAACAGAATTTGAGAACATTGTAACTTCAATGAACAGATGTGTGAGCCAAATATTGTAACTTCAATGAACAGATGTGTGAGCCAAATATTGTAACTTCAATGAACAGATGTGTGAGCCAAATATTGTAACTTCAATGAACAGATGTGTGAGCCAAACTGTAGTTAACATAGAGCGGTGTATAAGGCTCGTGTAAAATAAGGTATTTCTAACACTTCCATTTGATATTTCCATCACTTTATTATAAGCAAGTTCAGTGGAGGGGTTTGTCGTATTTGTCAGGTCAACATTAGAGAAATGCAGAGATTTCTTTCCAAGGATGTGGATCTACTAAACTTGGCTGAAGTTTCAATCTTGTTTTGAATGATTTTCCATTGAAAATGATACCTCTCTTTCAGCTCCTAGATTTCTGAGAAGTATAAAATCTTGTATTTTTTTATTACCAAAGGGGAAAGGTGGGAGGAGGGATAAATTAACAGTTTCAGATTAACATATACACACTGCTATGTATAAAATATATCATCAACAAGGAACTGCTGTATAGCACAGGGAACTATACTCAATATTTTGTAATAACCCCTAAGGGGAAATAATCTGAAAAACAATAGATATCAATATCGACATCATCTATCAAAAATAGATAAAATGGAAACTAAAGGAGGACGATGGTGAGCGTTTCTGACCATGAACACTTCAATCCTCTAAAGTTCGGACTCTGCCTACAGCCCAGTCCCTTAATGAACATACATGTACCAGTAGCTTAAAAATTCCCCAGATTGGGGTTCGGGGAGACACTGATTTGAAAAAATCCTTGGTGTTCTCCTTACATACATGGGAACTTTCCTAGAGCTAAAACATGCCTGTGACACCCAGAAGATGGTACACGACTGGATCAGGAAGATTTTGGAAAAGGCACCTCATCTCCTAATCCCCTGGTTGTCGGGTTCACCCCTCCAGCCTCTTTCGTAACATTCTCCACACTTGAGGATGTCAGCACCTTCAACATCCTGTTGCACAGAGTTTGGAATTTGTCCACAGGATGAAGGGGAAGGAGGAGAAACAATGAGAGACAAGCCCTGGATGTTCGAACAGGCACAGGTCACTCTAATTTCCCATCAAACAGAAGAATTAACCACAGGCTCAGCCTGCCCACGGAACAAGTATAAGGCCTAAAGGAATCCTGTGGTTTTGCAGCCAGCTCACAAAAAAGCGAGTTGAAAAACGCAGCTCAGGGGCACTGCAATTCACAAACATGCAGAGTTATAAATGATCACTCTCGTCCAAAAATATATTGAGGGAAGGCAACGAAGACGATTTGAAAGCAAGGCAGAATGGCAGGAAACAGATTTCAGGAGGTAAATTCGAATCGCCTTTAAAGCACATGAAAAGCGGTAAAACGACGACAATGATGCGCATGGCCAAAGACGGCATATACCTTTTTTCCTGAATATATTCAGGAAAAAACGCATATTCCTTTTTCTGCTAACCAAGCAAGCCAGAAAGGCTAATGAGCACTACAAAGAAGTCTCACTTCCCAGGGGTCAAAAGGGCCATTCTAAAAGAGTGTAAAACCCAGAAATGCAGGACAGGCCATGGAGAAAAGGGAGCCTTGTTAGCATGATGGGCGGGATGTAATTTGCCAACGGCCACTCTGGAGAAGTGTATGGTGTTTCCTAAAACATCTAAAAAACACAGCTAGAGAGCATAGGGCACTTCAACTCATGGGAGTATAAATTGGGAAAAATAAAAATCAACAAGACACAGGCACCCCAAAGTTTAGGGCTGCTCTGTTTACAAGAACCTCCACTTCAATACACCTTTAATATGCCAGGATAGAGAAAAATGGATAAAGAAGTTGTGGTACTTATGTACAATGGAATATCACTCAGCCATGAAATCAATGTCATATGGCTACTAGAAGCATGATGAGTGGATTTAGGTACGGTGTTTCTAAGTGAAATAAGTCACAAAGAAAAAGAAACTTATCATAAGATATCACTTATAGAGGGAATGTAAAAACCGCCACCCTTGAACTGAATTACAAAACAGAACAGAGTCACACGTTTAGAAAACACACTATGGCTGCTTAACGGGAAAGGTGAGGTGGGGTGATGCATAAAACAAGGGTTTCAAATTAGCTCAGATACCGTTCCATAAACCCAATATGTAATAGACAAGACCTACCCCTTGCTCAGTGAACTGGACTCAACACCCCCTATTCACGGCAAAGAATATATCTGACTAGTAAGTATCTTAAAACCTATATATTGATATCTCTCTGTAAGTGAGTCAAGTAGGTGTAAAGCAGCATAAACACAGCAGTGAAAATCAGCTAAACCCCATTCTAAAAATAAATTACGAAAAAAACCCCAACAAATACAAAGAAAGAGAGAGAAATTAGTAAAAAGGTCGTTCACGGGCAGTGAAGCAACCTGGATTGACCATATCTACACCCACGGCTGGGTTACACATATGGCTGGACACTCTTGGGGCTGAGAAGTTTGGTGAGGTTGGGTGAGGAAACGCAGACCCTTTAAAGTAATACTGCGTTGTACCCATCCCATGGGTCCCAAATCTCCAGGTTCAAGGGCATCTTCCTACATCGAAAACATGCATAAGAAACCCAGAAGATGGTACACCGTGTGATCGGGAAAGGTTTCTAAAACGCACCTCATTTCTCATGTCCTTGTGCTCGGGTTCGCCATTCCAGCCGCTTTACTAGCAATCTCCCTCCTTGGAGAATCAGCACCTTTAACCTCCAGTTCCGTACAGGTTGCAATTTGTCCTGAGGATGAACGGGAAGAGGGGGAACCAATGAGAGACTAGCTCTAGGTGTTGGGACAGGCACAGGTCACTCTATTTTCCCATCAGAAAGAAGAATTAAGCACAGGCTCAGCCTGCCGCCCGGGACCAGAATAGGGCCTGAAGCAATCCTGCGCTTTTGCGGCCAGCTCCCAAGAAAGCGAGTTGAAAATGGAGGTCAGGGGCACTGCAATTCACAAACCTGCAGACTTATAAATGATCACTCTCGTCCACAAATATATTGAGGGAAGGCAACGAAGAGGATTTGAAAGCAAGGCAGAATTGCAGGAAACAGATTTCAGGAGGGAGATTCGAATCGCCTTTAAGGCACAGGAAAAGCGGCAAAACCTCGACAATGATGCCCTTGGCCAAAAAGGGCGTATGCGTTTTTTCCTGAATATATTCAGGAAAAAACGCATACGCCCTTTTTGGCCAACCAAGCAACCTGGAAAGGCAAATCAGCGCTACAAAGAAGTCTCGCTTCCCATCGGTCAAAAGGGCCATGCTGAATAAAGTGTCAAAACCAGAAATGCAGGACAGGCCATGGAGAAACGGGAGCCTTGCTACGCTGATGGGCGGGATGTAAATTGCCAACAGCAACTCTGGAAAAGTGTACGGTGTGTCCTGAAACATCTAAAAAACTCAGCTTAGAGAGCATAGGGCACTTCCACTCATGGGCGTATAAATTGGGAAAACTAAAAATCAGCAAGACACAGGCACCCCAACGTTTAGGGCTGCTCTGTTGACAAGAACCTCCACTTCGTTACACCTTAAATATCTCAGGAAAGAGAAAAATGGATAAAGAAGATGTGGTCCTTATGTACAATGGAATATCACTCAGCCATGAAATCAACGTCATAAGGCTAGTAGCAGCATGATGAGTGGGGTTAGGTACGACTATTCTAAGTGAAATAAGTCACACAGAAAAAGACACTTATCATAAGATATCACTTATAGAGGGAATGTAAAAACCGCTACCCTTGAACTGAATTACAAAACAGAACAGAGTCACACGTTTAGAAAACACACTATGGCTGCTTAACGGGAACGGTGAGGAGGTGTGATGCATAAAACAAGGGTTTCAAATTAGCTCAGATACCGTTCCATAAACCCAATATGTAATAGACAAGACCTACTCCTTGCTCAGTGAATTGGACTCAACACCCCCTATTCACGGCCCAAGAATATATCTGACTAGTAAGAATCTTAAAACCTAAGTATTGATATCTCTCTGTAAGTGAGTCCAGTGAGTGTAAAGTGGCATAAACACAGCAGTGAAAAGCAGCTAATCCTCATTATAAAAATCAATTATTTTAAAAACCTGTGAAACAAAGACAGTGAAATACAGAGAAATTCTTACAAAATTCGTTCAGGGGCTGTGATGCTACCTGGATTGACCATATCTAGACCCACAGCTGATTGAGACATAAGGGTGGACACTCTTGGGGCTGAGAGGTTTGGTGAGGTTGGGTGAGCAAACGCAGACCCTTTAAAGTAATACTGCGTGGTACCCATCCCATGGGTCCCAAATCTCCAGGTTCAAGGGCATCTTCCTACATCGAAAACATGCATGAGAAACCCAGAAGATGGTACACTGTGTGATCGGGAAAGGTTTCTAAAACGCACCTCATTTCTCATGTCCTTGTGCTCGGGTTCGCCATTCCAGCCGCATTACTAGCAATCTCCCTCCTTGGAGAATCATCACCTTTAACCTCCTGTTCCGTACAGGTTGCAATTTGTCCTGAGGATGAACGGGAAGAAGTGGGAACCAATGAGAGACTAGCTCTAGGTGTTGGGACAGGCACAGGTCACTCTATTTTCCCATCAGGAAGAAGAATTAAGCACAGGCTCAGCCTGCCGCCCGGGACCAGAATAGGGCCTGAAGCAATCCTGCGCTTTTGCAGCCAGCTCCCAAGAAAGCGAGTTGAAAAATGGAGCTCAGGGGCACTGCAATTCACAAACCTGCAGACTTATAAATGATCACTCTCATCCACAAATATATTGAGGGAAGGCAACGAAGAGGATTTGAAAGAAAGGCAGAATTGCAGGAAACAGATTTCAGGAGGGAGATTCGAATCGCCTTTAAAGCACAGGAAAAGCGGCAAAACCTCGTCAATGATGCCCTTGGCCAAAAAGGGCGTATGCGTTTTTTCCTGAATATATTCAGGAAAAAACGCATACGCCCTTTTTGGCCAACAAAGCAACCTGGAAAGGCAAATCAGCGCTACAAAGAAGTCTCACTTCCCATCGGTCAAAAGGGCCATGCTGAATAAAGTGTCAAAACCAGAAATGCAGGACAGGCCATGGAGAAACGGGAGCCTTGCTACGCTGATGGGCGGGATGTAAATTGCCAACAGCCACTCTGGAGAAGTGTACGGTGTGTCCTGAAACATCTAAAAAACTCAGCTTAGAGAGCATAGGGCACTTCCACTCATGGGCGTATAAAGTGGGAAAATTAAAAACAAGCAAGACACAGGCACCCCAAAGTTTAGGGCTGCTCTGTTGACAAGAACCTCCAAGTTCGTTACACCTTAAATATCCCAGGAAAGAGAAAAATGGATAAAGATGTTGTGGTCCTTATGTACAATGGAATATCACTCAGCCATGAAATCAACGTCATAAGGCTAGTAGCAGCATGATGAGTGGATTTAGGTACGACGATTCTAAGTGAAATAAGTCACACAGAAAAAGACACTTATCATAAGATATCACTTATAGAGGGAATGTAAAAACCGCTACCCTTGAACTGAATTACAAAACAGAACAGAGTCACACGTTTAGACAACACACTATGGCTGCTTAACGGGAAAGGTGAGGTGGGGTGATGCATAAAACAAGGGTTTCAAATTAGCTCAGATACCGTTCCATAAACCCAATATGTACTAGACAAGACCTACTCCTTGCTCAGTGAATTGGACTCAAAACCCCCTATTCACGGCCCAAGAATATATCTGACTAGTAAGAATCTTAAAACCTATGTATTGATATCTCTCTGTAAGTGAGTCATGTGGGTGTAAAGTGACATAAACACAGCATTGAAAAGCAGCTAAACCCCATTATAAAAATCAATTACTTTTAAAAACCTGTGAAAAAAAGACAGTGAAAGAGAGAGAAATTCTTACAAAATTCGTTTAGGGGCAGTTATGCTACCTGGATTGACCATATCTAGACCCACAGCTGATTGAGACATAAGGGTGGACACTCTTGGGGCTGAGAGGTTTGGTGAGGTTGGGTGAGCAAACGCAGACCCTTTAAAGTAATACTGCGTGGTTCCCATCCCATGGGTCCCAAATCTCCAGGTTCAAGGGCATCTTCCTACATCGAAAACATGCATGAGAAACACAGAACACGGTACACCGTGTGATCGGGAAAGGTTTCTAAAACGCACCTCATTTCTCATGTCCTTGTGCTCAGGTTCGGAATTCCAGCCGCTTTACTAGCAATCTCCCTCCTTGGAGAATCAGCACTTTTAACCTCCTGTTCCGTACAGGTTGAAATTTGTCCTGAGGATGAACGGGAAGAGGTTGAACCAATGAGAGACTAGCTCTAGGTGTTGGGACAGGCACAGGTCACTCTATTTTCCCATCAGAAAGAAGAATTAAGCACAGGCTCAGCCTGCCGCCCTGGACCGCAATAGGGCATGAAGCAATCCTGCGCATTTGCGGCCAGCTCCCAAGAAAGCGAGTTGAAAATGGAGCTCAGGGGCACTGCAATTCACAAACCTGCAGACTTATAAATGATCACTCTCGTCCACAAATATATTGAGGGAAGGCAACGAAGAGGATTTGAAAGCAAGGCAGAATTGCAGGAAACAGATTTCAGGAGGGAGATTCGAATAGCCTTTGAGGCACAGGAAAAGCGGCAAAACCTCGACAATGATGCCCTTGGCCAAAAAGGGCGTATGCGTTTTTTCCTGAATATATTCAGGAAAAAACGCATACGCCCTTTTTGGCCAACCAAGCAACCTGGAAAGGCAAATCAGCGCTACAAAGAAGTCTCGCTTCCCATCGGTCAAAAGGGCCATGCTGAATAAAGTGTCAAAACCAGAAATGCAGGACAGGCCATGGAGAAACGGGAGCCTTGCTACGCTGATGGGCGGGATGTAAATTGCCAACAGCAACTCTGGAAAAGTGTACGGTGTGTCCTGAAACATCTAAAAAACTCAGCTTAGAGAGCATAGGGCACTTCCACTCATGGGCGTATAAATTGGGAAAACTAAAAATCAGCAAGACACAGGCACCCCAACGTTTAGGGCTGCTCTGTTGACAAGAACCTCCACTTCGTTACACCTTAAATATCTCAGGAAAGAGAAAAATGGATAAAGAAGTTGTAGTCCTTATGTACAATGGAATATCACTCAGCCATGAAATCAACGTCATAAGGCTAGTAGCAGCATGATGAGTGGGTTTAGGTACGACGATTCTAAGTGAAATAAGTCACACAGAAAAAGACACTTATCATAAGATATCACTTATAGAGGGAATGTAAAAACCGCTACCCTTGAACTGAATTACAAAACAGAACAGAGTCACACGTTTAGAAAACACACTATGGCTGCTTAACGGGAAAGGTGAGGTGGGGTGATGCATAAAACAAGGGTTTCAAATTAGCTCAGATACCGTTCCATAAGCCTAATATGTAATAGACAAGACCTACTCCTTGCTCAGTGAATTGGACTCAACACCCCCTATTCACGGCCCAAGAATATATCTGACTAGTAAGAATCTTAAAACCTATGTATTGATATCTCTTAGTGAGTCAAGTGGGTGTAAAGTGGCATAAACACAGCAGTGAAAAGCAGCTAAACCCCATTATAAAAATCAATTAATTTTAAAAACCTGTGAAAAAAAGACAGTGAAAGAGAGAGAAATTCTTACAAAATTCGTTCAGGGGCAGTTATGCTACCTGGATTGACCATATCTAGACCCACAGCTGATTGAGACATAAGGGTGGACACTCTTGGGGCTGAGAGGTTTGGTGAGGTTGGGTGAGCAAACGCAGACCCTTTAAAGTAATACTGCGTGGTACCCATCCCATGGGTCCCAAATCTCCAGGTTCAAGGGCATCTTCCTACATCGAAAACATGCATGAGAAACCCAGAAGATGGTACACTGTGTGATCGCGAAAGGTTTCTAAAACGCACCTCATTTCTCATGTCCTTGTGCTCGGGTTCGCCATTCCAGCCGCATTACTAGCAATCTCCCTCCTTGGAGAATCAGCACCTTTAACCTCCTGTTCCGTACAGGTTGCAATTTGTCCTGAGGATGAACGGGAAGAAGTGGGAACCAATGAGAGACTAGCTCTAGGTGTTGGGACAGGCACAGGTCACTCTATTTTCCCATCAGGAAGAAGAATTAAGCACAGGCTCAGCCTGCCGCCCGGGACCAGAATAGGGCCTGAAGCAATCCTGCGCTTTTGCAGCCAGCTCCCAAGAAAGCGAGTTGAAAAATGGAGCTCAGGGGCACTGCAATTCACAAACCTGCAGACTTATAAATGATCACTCTCATCCACAAATATATTGAGGGAAGGCAACGAAGAGGATTTGAAAGCAAGGCAGAATTGCAGGAAACAGATTTCAGGAGGGAGATTCGAATCGCCTTTAAAGCACAGGAAAAGCGGCAAAACCTCGTCAATGATGCCCTTGGCCAAAAAGGGCGTATGCGTTTTTTCCTGAATATATTCAGGAAAAAACGCATACGCCCTTTTTGGCCAACAAAGCAACCTGGAAAGGCAAATCAGCGCTACAAAGAAGTCTCACTTCCCATCGGTCAAAAGGGCCATGCTGAATAAAGTGTCAAAACCAGAAATGCAGGACAGGCCATGGAGAAACGGGAGCCTTGCTACGCTGATGGGCGGGATGTAAATTGCCAACAGCCACTCTGGAGAAGTGTACGGTGTGTCCTGAAACATCTAAAAAACTCAGCTTAGAGAGCATAGGGCACTTCCACTCATGGGCGTATAAAGTGGGAAAATTAAAAACAAACAAGACACAGGCACCCCAAAGTTTAGGGCTGCTCTGTTGACAAGAACCTCCAAGTTCGTTACACCTTAAATATCCCAGGAAAGAGAAAAATCGATAAAGATGTTGTGGTCCTTATGTACAATGGAATATCACTCAGCCATGAAATCAACGTCATAAGGCTAGTAGCAGCATGATGAGTGGATTTAGGTACGACGATTCTAAGTGAAATAAGTCACACAGAAAAAGACACTTATCATAAGATATCACTTATAGAGGGAATGTAAAAACCGCTACCCTTGAACTGAATTACAAAACAGAACAGAGTCACACGTTTAGAAAACACACTATGGCTGCTTAACGGGAAAGGTGAGGTGGGGTGATGCATAAAACAAGGGTTTCAAATTAGCTCAGATACCGTTCCATAAACCCAATATGTACTAGACAAGACCTACTCCTTGCTCAGTGAATTGGACTCAAAACCCCCTATTCACGGCCAAAGAATATATCTGACTAGTAAGAATCTTAAAACCTATGTATTGATATCTCTCTGTAAGTGAGTCATGTGGGTGTAAAGTGACATAAACACAGCATTGAAAAGCAGCTAAACCCCATTATAAAAATCAATTACTTTTAAAAACCTGTGAAAAAAAGACAGTGAAAGAGAGAGAAATTCTTACAAAATTCGTTTAGGGGCAGTTATGCTACCTGGATTGACCATATCTAGACCCACAGCTGATTGAGACATAAGGGTGGACACTCTTGGGGCTGAGAGGTTTGGTGAGGTTGGGTGAGGAAACGCAGACCATTTAAAGTAATACTGCGTGGTACCCATCCCATGGGTCCCAAATCTCCAGGTTCAAGGGCATCTTCCTACATCGAAAACATGCATGAGAAACCCAGAAGATGGTACACTGTGTGATCGGGAAAGGTTTCTAAAACGCACCTCATTTCTCATGTCCTTGTGCTCGGGTTCGCGATTCCAGCCGCATTACTAGCAATCTCCCTCCTTGGAGAATCAGCACCTTTAACCTCCTGTTCCGTACAGGTTTCAATTTGTCCTGAGGATGAAGGGGAAGAAGGGGGAACCAATGAGAGACTAGCTCTAGGTGTTGGGACAGGCACAGGTCACTCTATTTTCCCATCAGGAAGAAGAATTAAGCACTGGCTTAGCCTTCCGCCCGGGACCAGAATAGGGCCTGAAGCAATCCTGCGCTTTTGCGGCCAGCTCCCAAGAAAGCGAGTTGAAAAATGGAGCTCAGGGGCACTGCAATTCACAAACCTGCAGACTTATAAATGATCACTCTCATCCACAAATATATTGAGGGAAGGCAACGAAGAGGATTTGAAAGCAAGGCAGAATTGCAGGAAACAGATTTCAGGAGGGAGATTCGAATATCATTTAAAGCACAGGAAAAGCGGCAAAACCTCGTCAATGATGCCCTTGGCCAAAAAGGGCGTATGCGTTTTTTCCTGAATATATTCAGGAAAAACGCATACGCCCTTTTTGGCCAACCAAGCAACCTGGAAAGGCAAATCAGCGCTACAAAGAAGTCTCACTTCCCATCGGTCAAAAGGGCCATGCTGAATAAAGTGTCAAAACCAGAAATGCAGGACAGGCCATGGAGAAACGGGAGCCTTGCTACGCTGATGGGCGGGATGTAAATTGCCAACAGCTACTCTGGAGAAGTGTACGGTGTGTCCTGAAACATCTAAAAAACTCAGCTTAGAGAGCGTAGGGCACTTCCACTCATGGGCGTATAAAGTGGGAAAATTAAAAACAAGCAAGACACAGGCACCCCAAAGTTTAGGGCTGCTCTGTTGACAAGAACCTCCAACTTCCTTACACCTTAAATATCCCAGGAAAGAGAAAAATGGATAAAGATGTTGTGGTCCTTATGTACAATGGAATATCACTCAGCCATGAAATCAACGTCATAAGGCTAGTAGCAGCATGATGAGTGGATTCAGGTACGACGATTCTAAGTGAAATAAGTCACACAGAAAAAGACACTTATCATAAGATATCACTTATAGAGGGAATGTAAAAAGCGCTACCCTTGAACTGAATTACAAAACAGAACAGAGTCACACGTTTAGAAAACACACTATGGCTGCTTAACGGGAAAGGTGAGGTGGGGTGATGCATAAAACAAGGGTTTCAAATTAGCTCAGATACCGTTCCATAAACCCAATATGTACTAGACAAGACCTACTCCTTGCTCAGTGAATTGGACTCAAAACCCCCTATTCACGGCCCAAGAATATATCTGACAAGTAAGAATCTTAAAACCTATGTATTGATATCTCTCTGTAAGTGAGTCATGTGGGTGTAAAGTGACATAAACACAGCATTGAAAAGCAGCTAAACCCCATTATAAAAATCAATTACTTTTAAAAACCTGTGAAAAAAAGACAGTGAAAGAGAGAGAAATTCTTACAAAATTCGTTTAGGGGCAGTTATGCTACCTGGATTGACCATATCTAGACCCACAGCTGATTGAGACATAAGGGTGGACACTCTTGGGGCTGAGAGGTTTGGTGAGGTTGGGTGAGGAAACGCAGACCATTTAAAGTAATACTGCGTGGTACCCATCCCATGGGTCCCAAATCTCCAGGTTCAAGGGCATCTTCCTACATCGAAAACATGCATGAGAAACCCAGAAGATGGTACACTGTGTGATCGGGAAAGGTTTCTAAAACGCACCTCATTTCTCATGTCCTTGTGCTCGGGTTCGCCATTCCAGCCGCATTACTAGCAATCTCCCTCCTTGGAGAATCAGCACCTTTAACCTCCTGTTCCGTACAGGTTGCAATTTGTCCTGAGGATGAAGGGGAAGAAGTGGGAACCAATGAGAGACTAGCTCTAGGTGTTGGGACAGGCACAGGTCACTCTATTTTCCCATCAGGAAGAAGAATTAAGCACAGGCTCAGCCTTCCGCCCGGGACCAGAATAGGGCCTGAAGCAATCCTGCGCTTTTGCGGCCAGCTCCCAAGAAAGCGAGTTGAAAAATGGAGCTCAGGGGCACTGCAATTCACAAACCTGCAGACTTATAAATGATCACTCTCGTCCAGAAATATATTGAGGGAAGGCAACGAAGAGGATTTCAAAGCAAGGCAGAATTGCAGGAAACAGATTTCAGGAGGGAGATTCGAATCGCCTTTAAAGCACAGGAAAAGCGGCAAAACCTCGTCAATGATGCCCTTGGCCAAAAAGGGCGTATGCGTTTTTTCCTGAATATATTCAGGAAAAAACGCATACGCCCTTTTTGGCCAACCAAGCAACCTGGAAAGGCAAATCAGCGCTACAAAGAAGTCTCACTTCCCATCGGTCAAAAGGGCCATGCTGAATAAAGTGTCAAAACCAGAAATGCAGGACAGGCCATGGAGAAACGGGAGCCTTGCTACGCTGATGGGCGGGATGTAAATTGCCAACAGCCACTCTGGAGAAGTGTACGGTGTGTCCTGAAACATCTAAAAAACTCAGCTTAGAGAGCATAGGGCACTTCCACTCATGGGCGTATAACGTGGGAAAATTAAAAACAAGCAAGACACAGGCACCCCAAAGTTTAGGGCTGCTCTGTTGACAAAAACCTACAACTTCGTTACACCTTAAATATCCCAGGAAAGAGAAAAATCGATAAAGATGTTGTGGTCCTTATGTACAATGGAATATCACTCAGCCATGAAATCAACGTCATAAGGCTAGTAGCAGCATGATGAGTGGATTTAGGTACGACGATTCTAAGTGAAATAAGTCACACAGAAAAAGACACTTATCATAAGATATCACTTATAGAGGGAATGTAAAAACCGCTACCCTTGAACTGAATTACAAAACAGAACAGAGTCACACGTTTAGAAAACACACTATGGCTGCTTAACGGGAAAGGTGAGGTGGGGTGATGCATAAAACAAGGGTTTCAAATTAGCTCAGATACCGTTCCATAAACCCAATATGTAATAGACAAGACCTACTCCTTGCTCAGTGAATTGGACTCAACACCCCCTATTCACGGCCCAAGAATATATCTGACTAGTAAGAATCTTAAAACCTATGTATTGATATCTCTCTGTAAGTGAGTCAAGTGGGTGTAAAGTGGAATAAACACAGCAGTGAAAAGCAGCTAAACCCCATTATAAAAATCAATTACTTTTAAAAACCTGTGAAAAAACGACAGTGAAAGAGAGAGAAATTCTTACAAAATTCGTTTAGGGGCAGTGATGCTACCTGGATTGACCATATATAGACCCACAGCTCATTGAGACATAAGGGTGCACACTCTTGGGGCTGAGAGGTTTGGTGAGGTTGGGTGAGGAAACGCAGACCCTTTAAAGTAATACTCCGTGGTACCCATCCCATGGGTCCCAAATCTCCAGGTTCAAGGGCATCTTCCTACATCGAAAACATGCATGAGAAACCCAGAAGATGGTACACCGTGTGATCGAGAAAGGTTTCTAAAACGCACCTCATTTCTCATCTCCTTGTGCTCGGGTCCGCCATTCCAGCCGCTTTACTAGCAACCTCCCTCCTTGGAAAATCATCACCTTTAACCTCCTGTTCCGTACAGGTTGCAATTTGTCCTGAGGATGAACGGGAAGAGGGGAAAACAATGAGAGACTAGCTCTAGGTGTTGGGACAGGCACAGGTCACTCTATTTTCCCATCAGGAAGAAGAATTAACCACAGGCTCAGCCTGCCACCCGGGACCAGAATAGGGCCTGAAGCAATCCTGCGCTTTTGCGGCCAGCTCCCAAGAAAGCGAGTTGAAAAATGGAGCTCAGGGGCACTGTAATTCACAAACCTGCAGACTTATAAATGATCACTCTCGTCCACAAATATATTGAGGGAAGGCAACGAAGAGGATTTGAAAGCAAGGCAGAATTGCGGGAAACAGATTTCAGGAGGGAGATTCGAATCGACTTTAAAGCACAGGAAAAGCGGCAAAACCTCGTCAATGATGCCCTTGGCCAAAAAGGGCGTATGCGTTTTTTCCTGAATATATTCAGGAAAAAACGCATACGCCCTTTTTGGCCAACCAAGCAACCTGGAAAGGCAAATCAGCGCTACAAAGAAGTCTCACTTCCCATCGGTCAAAAGGGCCATGCTGAATAAAGTGTCAAAACCAGAAATGCAGGACAGGCCATGGAGAAACGGGAGCCTTGCTACGCTGATGGGCGGGATGTAAATTGCCAACAGCCACTCTGGAGAAGTGTACGGTGTGTCCTGAAACATCTAAAAAACTCAGCTTAGAGAGCATAGGGCACTTCCACTCATGGGCGTATAACGTGGGAAAATTAAAAACAAGCAAGACACAGGCACCCCAAAGTTTAGGGCTGCTCTGTTGACAAGAACCTACAACTTCGTTACACCTTAAATATCCCAGGAAAGAGAAAAATGGATAAAGATGTTGTGGTCCTTATGTACAATGGAATATCACTCAGCCATGAAATCAACGTCATAAGGCTAGTAGGAGCATGATGAGTGGATTTAGGTACGACGATTCTAAGTGAAATAAGTCACACAGAAAAAGACACTTATCATAAGATATCACTTATAGAGGGAATGTAAAAACCGCTACCCTTGAACTGAATTACAAAACAGAATAGAGTCACACGTTTAGAAAACACACTATGGCTGCTTAACGGGAAAGGTGAGGTGGGGTGATGCATAAAACAAGGGTTTCAAATTAGCTCAGATACCGTTCCATAAACCCAATATGTAATAGACAAGACCTACTCCTTGCTCAGTGAATTGGATTCAACACCCCCTATTCACGGCCCAAGAATATATCTGACTAGTAAGAATCTTAAAACCTATGTATTGATATCTCTTTGTAAGTGAGTCAAGTGGGTGTAAAGTGGAATAAACACAGCAGTGAAAAGCAGCTAAACCCCATTATAAAAATCAATTACTTTTAAAAACCTGTGAAAAAAAGACAGTGAAAGAGAGAGAAATTCTTACAAAATTCGTTTAGGGGCAGTGATGCTACCTGGATTGACCATATATAGACCCACAGCTCATTGAGACATAAGGGTGGAAACTCTTGGGGCTGAGAGGTTTGGTGAGGTTGGGTGAGGAAACGCAGACCCTTTCAGGTAATACTCCGTGGTACCCATCCCATGGGTCCCAAATCTCCAGGTTCAAGGGCATCTTCCTACATCGAAAACATGCATGAGAAACCCAGAAGATGGTACACTGTGTGATCGGGAAAGGTTTCTAAAACGCACCTCATTTCTCATGTCCTTGTGCTCGGGTTCGCCATTCCAGCCGCATTACTCGCAATCTCCCTCCTTGGAGAATCAGCACCTTTAACCTCCTGTTCCGTACAGGTTGCAATTTGTCCTGAGGATGAAGGGGAAGAAGTGGGAACCAATGAGAGACTAGCTCTAGGTGTTGGGACAGGCACAGGTCACTCTATTTTCCCATCAGGAAGAAGAATTAAGCACAGGCTCAGCCTTCCGCCCGGGACCAGAATAGGGCCTGAAGCAATCCTGCGCTTTTGCGGCCAGCTCCCAAGAAAGCGAGTTGAAAAATGGAGCTCAGGGGCACTGCAATTCACAAACCTGCAGACTTATAAATCATCACTCTCGTCCACAAATATATTGAGGGAAGGCAACGAAGAGGATTTGAAAGCAAGGCAGAATTGCAGGAAACAGATTTCAGGAGGGAGATTCGAATCGCCTTTAAAGCACAGGAAAAGCGGTAAAACCTCGTCAATGATGCCCTTGGCCAAAAAGGGCGTATGCGTTTTTTCCTGAATATATTCAGGAAAAAACGCATACGCCCTTTTTGGCCAACCAAGCAACCTGGAAAGGCAAATCAGCGCTACAAAGAAGTCTCACTTCCCATCGGTCAAAAGGGCCATGCTGAATAAAGTGTCAAAACCAGAAATGCAGGACAGGCCATGGAGAAACGGGAGCCTTGCTACGCTGATGGGCGGGATGTAAATTGCCAACAGCCACTCTGGAGAAGTGTACGGTGTGTCCTGAAACATCTAAAAAACTCAGCTTAGAGAGCATAGGGCACTTCCACTCATGGGCGTATAACGTGGGAAAATTAAAAACAAGCAAGACACAGGCACCCCAAAGTTTAGGGCTGCTCTGTTGACAAGAACCTACAACTTCGTTACACCTTAAATATCCCAGGAAAGAGAAAAATGGATAAAGATGTTGTGGTCCTTATGTACAATGGAATATCACTCAGCCATGAAATCAACGTCATAAGGCTAGTAGCAGCATGATGAGTGGATTTAGGTACGACGATTCTAAGTGAAATAAGTCACACAGAAAAATACACTTATCATAAGATATCACTTATAGAGGGAATGTAAAAACCGCTACCCTTGAACTGAATTACAAAACAGAACAGAGTCACACGTTTAGAAAACACACTATGGCTGCTTAACGGGAAAGGTGAGGTGGGGTGATGCATAAAACAAGGGTTTCAAATTAGCTCAGATACCGTTCCATAAACCCAATATGTAATAGACAAGACCTACTCCTTGCTCAGTGAATTGGACTCAACACCCCCTATTCACGGCCCAAGAATATATCTGACTAGTAAGAATCTTAAAACCTATGTATTGATATCTCTCTGTAAGTGAGTCAAGTGGGTGTAAAGTGGCATAAACACAGCAGTGAAAAGCAGCTAAACCCCATTATAAAAATCAATTACTTTTAAAAACCTGTGAAAAAAAGACAGTGAAAGAGAGAGAAATTCTTACAAAATTCGTTTAGGGGCAGTGATGCTACCTGGATTGACCATATATAGACCCACAGCTCATTGAGACATAAGAGTGCACACTCTTGGGGCTGAGAGGTTTGGTGAGGTTGGGTGAGGAAACGCAGACCCTTTAAAGTAATACTCCGTGGTACCCATCCCATGGGTCCCAAATCTCCAGGTTCAAGGGCATCTTTCTACATCGAAAACATGCATGAGAAACCCAGAAGATGGTACACCGTGTGATCGCGAAAGGTTTCTAAACGCACCTCATTTCTCATCTCCTTGTGCTCGGGTTCGCCATTCCAGCTGCTTTACTAGCAACCTCCCTCCTTGGAGAATCATCACCTTTAACCTCCTGTTCCGTACAGGTTGCAATTTTTCCTGAGGATGAACGAGAAGAGGGGAAAACAATGAGAGACTAGCTCTAGGTGTTGGGACAAGCACAGTTCACTCTATTTTCCCATCAGGAAGAGGAATTAAGCACAGGCTCAGCCTGCCGCCCGGGACCAGAATAGGGCCTGAAGCAATCCTGCGCTTTTGCGGCCAGGTCCCAAGAAATCGAGTTGAAAAATGGAGCTCAGGGGCACTGCAATTCACAAACCTGCAGACTTATAAATGACCACTCTCGTCCACAAATATATTGAGGGAAGGCAACGAAGAGGATTTGAAAGCAAGGCAGAATTGCAGGAAACAGATTTCAGGAGGGAGATTCGAATCGCCTTTAAAGCACAGGAAAAGCGGCAAAACCTCGACAATGATGCCCTTTGCCAAAAAGGGCGTATGCGTTTTTTCATGAATATATTCAGGAAAAAACGCATACGCCCTTTTTGGCCAAGCAAGCAACCTGGAAAGGCAAATCAGCGCTACAAAGAAGTCTCGCTTCCCATCGGTCAAAAGGGCCATGCTGAATAAAGTGTCAAAACCAGAAATGCAGGGCAGGCCATGGAGAAACGGGAGGCTTGCTACGCTGATGGGCGGGATGTAAATTGCCAACAGCCACTCTGGAGAAGTGTACGGTGTGTCCTGAAACATCTAAAAAACTCAGCTTAGAGAGCATAGGGCACTTCCACTCATGGGCGTATAAAGTGGGAAAATTAAAAACCAGCAAGACACAGGCACCCCAAAGTTTAGGGCTGCTCTGCTGACAAGAACCTCCAACTTCGTTACACCTTAAATATCCCAGGAAAGAGAAAAATGGATAAAGATGTTGTGGTCCTTATGTACAATGGAATATCACTCAGCCATGAAATCAACGTCATAAGGCTAGTAGCAGCATGATGAGTGGATTTAGGTACGACGATTCTAAGTGAAATAAGTCACACAGAAAAAGACACTTATCATAAGATATCACTTATAGAGGGAATGTAAAAACCGCTACCCTTGAACTGAATTACAAAACAGAACAGAGTCACACGTTTAGAAAACACACTATGGCTGCTTAACGGGAAAGGTGAGGTGGGGTGATGCATAAAACAAGGGTTTCAAATTAGCTCAGATACCGTTCCATAAACCCAATATGTACTAGACAAGACCTACTCCTTGCTCAGTGAATTGGACTCAAAACCCCCTATTCACGGCCCAAGAATATATCTGACTAGTAAGAATCTTAAAACCTATGTATTGATATCTCTCTGTAAGTGAGTCATGTGGGTGTAAAGTGACATAAACACAGCAGTGAAAAGCAGCTAAACCCCATTATAAAAATCAATTACTTTTAAAAACCTGTGAAAAAAAGACAGTGAAAGAGAGAGAAATTCTTACAAAATTCTTTTAGGGGCAGTGATGCTACCTGGATTGACCATATCTAGACCCACAGCTGATTGAGACATAAGGGTGGACACTCTTGGGGCTGAGAGGTTTGGTGAGGTTGGGTGAGGAAACGCAGACCCTTTAAAGTAATACTGCGTGGTACCCATCCCATGGGTTCCAAATCTCCAGGTTCAAGGGCATCTTCCTACATCGAAAACATGCATGAGAAACCCAGAAGATGGTACACCGTGTGATCGCGAAAGGTTTCTAAACGCACCTCATTTCTCATCTCCTTGTGCTCGGGTTCGCCATTCCAGCTGCTTTACTAGCAGTCTCCCTCATTGGAGAATCAGCACCTTTAACCTCCTGTTCCGTACAGGTTGCAATTTGTCCTGAGGATGAACGGGAAAAGGGGGAAACAATGAGAGTCTAGTTCTAGGTGTTGGGACAGGCACAGGTCACTCTATTTTCCCATTAGGAAGAAGAATTAAGCACAGGCTCAGCCTGCCGCCCGGAACCAGAATAGGGCCTGAAGCAATCCTGCGCTTTTGCGGCCAGCTCCCAAGAAAGCGAGTTGAAAAATGGAGCTCAGGGGCACTGCAATTCACAAACCTGCAGACTTATAAATGACCACTCTCGTCCACAAATATATTGAGGGAAGGCAACGAAGAGGATTTGAAAACAAGGCAGAATTGCAGGAAACAAATTTCAGGAGGGAGATTCGAATCGCCTTTAAAGCACAGGAAAAGCGGCAAAACCTCGACAATGATGCCGTTGGCCAAAAAGGGCGTATGCGTTTTTTCCTGAATATATTCAGGAAAAAACGCATACGCCCTTTTTGGCCAACCAAGCAACCTGGAAAGGCAAATCAGCGATACAAAGAAGTCTCGCTTCCCATCGGTCAAAAGGGCCATGCTGAATAAAGTGTCAAAACCAGAAATGCAGGGCAGGCCATGGAGAAACGGGAGCCTTGCTACGCTGATGGGCGGGATGTAAATTGCCAACAGCCACTCTGGAGAAGTGTACGGTGTGTCCTGAAACATCTAAAAAACTCAGCTTAGAGAGCATAGGGCACTTCAACTCATGGGCGTATAAAGTGGGAAAATTAAAAACCAGCAAGACACAGGCACCCCAATGTTTAGGGCTGCTCTGTTGACAAGAACCTCCAACTTCGTTACACCTTAAATATCCCAGGAAAGAGAAAAATGGATAAAGATGTTGTGGTCCTTATGTACAATGGAATATCACTCAGCCATGAAATCAACGTCATAAGGCTAGTAGCAGCATGATGAGTGGATTTAGGTACGACGATTCTAAGTGAAATAACTCACACAGAAAAAGACACTTATCATAAGATATCACTTATAGAGGGAATGTAAAAACCGCTACCCTTGAACTGAATTACAAAACAGAACAGAGTCACACGTTTAGAAAACACACTATGGCTGCTTAACGGGAAAGGTGAGGTGGGGTGATGCATAAAACAAGGGTTTCAAATTAGCTCAGATACCGTTCCATAAACCCAATATGTACTAGACAAGACCTACTCCTTGCTCAGTGAATTGGACTCAAAACCCCCTATTCACGGCCCAAGAATGTATCTGACTAGTAAGAATCTTAAAACCTATGTATTGATATCTCTCTGTAAGTGAGTCATGTGGGTGTAAAGTGACATAAACACAACAGTGAAAAGCAGCTAAACCCCATTATAAAAATCAATTACTTTTAAAAACCTGTGAAAAAAAGACAGTGAAAGAGAGAGAAATTCTTACAAAATTCTTTTAGGGGCAGTTATGCTACCTGGATTGACCATATCTAGACCCACAGCTGATTGAGACATAAGGGTGGACACTCTTGGGGCTGAGAGGTTTGGTGAGGTTGGGTGAGGAAACGCAGACCCTTTAAAGTAATACTGCGTGGTACCCATCCCATGGGTTCCAAATCTCCAGGTTCAAGGGCATCTTCCTACATCGAAAACATGCATGAGAAACCCAGAAGATGGTACACCGTGTGATCGCGAAAGATTTCTAAACGCACCTCATTTCTCATCTCCTTGTGCTCGGGTTCGCCATTCCAGCTCCTTTACTAGCAACCTCCCTCCTTGGAGAATCATCACCTTTAACCTCCTGTTCCGTACAGGTTGCAATTTGTCCTGAGGATGAACGAGAAGAGGGGAAAACAATGAGAGACTAGCTCTAGGTGTTGGGACAGGCACAGTTCACTCTATTTTCCCATCAGGAAGAAGAATTAAGCACAGGCTCAGCCTGCTGCCCGGGACCAGAATAGGGCCTGAAGCAATCCTGCGCTTTTGCGGCCAGCTCCCAAGAAAGCGAGTTGAAAAATGGAGCTCAGGGGCACTGCAATTCACAAACCTGCAGACTTATAAATGATCACTCTCGTCCACAAATATATTGAGGGAAAGCAACGAAGAGGATTTGAAAGCAAGGCAGAATTGCAGGAAACAGATTTCAAGAGGGAGATTCGAATCGCCTTTAAAGCACAGGAAAAGCGGCAAAACCTCGACAAGATGCCCTTGGCCAAAAAGGGCGTATGCGTTTTTTCCTGAATATATTCAGGAAAAAACGCATACGCCCTTTTTGGCCAACCAAGCAACCTGGAAAGGCAAATCAGCGCTACAAAGAAGTCTCGCTTCCCATCGGTCAAAAGGGCCATGCTGAATAAAGTGTTAAAATCAGAAATGCAGGACAGGCCATAGAGAAACGGGAGCCTTGCTACGCTGATGGGCGGGATGTAAATTGCCAACAGCCACTCTGGAGAAGTGTACGGTGTGTCCTGAAACATCTAAAAAACTCAGCTTAGAGAGCATAGGGCACTTCCACTCATGGGCGTATAAATTGGGAAAACTAAAAATCAGCGAGACACAGGCACCCCAACGTTTAGGGCTGCTCTGTTGACAAGAACCTCCACTTCATTACACCTTAAATATCTCAGGATAGAGAAAAATGGATAAATAAGTTGTGGTCCTTATGTACAATGGAATATCACTCAGCCATGAAATCAACGTCATAAAGCTAGTAGCAGCATGATGAGTGGATTTAGGTACGACGATTCTAAGTGAAATAAGTCACACAGAAAAAGACACTTATCATAAGATATCACTTATAGAGGGAATGTAAAAACCGCTACCCTTGAACTGAATTACAAAACAGAACAGAGTCACACGTTTAGAAAACACACTATGGCTGCTTAACGGGAAAGGTGAGGTGGGGTGATGCATAAAACAAGGGTTTCAAATTAGCTCAGATACCGTTCCATAAACCCAATATGTTATAGACAAGACCTAATCCTTGCTCAGTGAATTGGACTCAACACCCCCTATTCACGGCCCAAGAATATATCTGACTAGTAAGAATCTTAAAACCTATGTATTGATATCTCTCTGTAAGTGAGTCAAGTGGGTGTAAAGTGGCATAAACACAGCAGTGAAAAGCAGCTAAACCCCATTATAAAAATCAATTACTTTTAAAAACCTGTGAAAAAAAGACAGTGAAAGAGAGAGAAATTCTTACAAAATTCGTTTAGGGGCAGTTATGCTACCTGGATTGACCATATCTAGACGCACAGCTGATTGAGACATAAGGGTGGACACTCTTGGGGCTGAGAGGTTTGGTGAGGTTGGGTGAGGAAACACAGACCCTTTAAAGTAATACTGCGTGGTACCCATCCCATGGGTCCCAAATCTCCAGGTTCAAGGGCATCTTCCTACATCGAAAACATGCATGAGAAACCCAGAAGATGGTACACCGTGTGATCGAGAAAGGTTTCTAAAACGCACCTCATTTCTCATCTCCTTGTGCTCGGGTCCGCCATTCCAGCCGCTTTACTAGCAACCTCCCTCCTTGGAGAATCATCACCTTTAACCTCCTGTTCCGTACAGGTTGCAATTTGTCCTGAGGATGAACGGGAATAAGGGGGAACCAATGAGAGACTAGCTCTAGGTGTTGGGACAGGCACAGGTCACTCTCTTTTCCCATGAGGAAGAAGAATTAAGCACAGGCTCAGCCTGCCGCCCGGGACCAGAATAGTGCCTGAAGCAATCCTGCACTTTTGCGGCCAGCTCCCAAGAAAGCGAGTTGAAAAATGGAGCTCAGGGGCACTGCAATTCACAAACCTGCAGACTTATAAATGATCACTCTCGTCCACAAATATATTGAGGGAAGGCAACGAAGAGGATTTGAAAGCAAGGCAGAATTGCAGGAAACAGATTTCAGGAGGGAGATTCGAATCGCCTTTAAAGCACAGGAAAAGCGGCAAAACCTCGTCAATGATGCCCTTGGCCAAAAAGGGCGTATGCGTTTTTTCCTGAATATATTCAGGAAAAAACGCATACGCCCTTTTTGGCCAACCAAGCAACCTGGAAAGGCAAATCAGCGCTACAAAGAAGTCTCGCTTCCCATCGGTCAAAAGGGCCATGCTGAATAAAGTGTCAAAACCAGAAATGCAGAGCAGGCCATGGAGAAACGGGAGGCTTGCTACGCTGATGGGCGGGATGTAAATTGCCAACAGCCACTCTGGAGAAGTGTACGGTGTGTCGTGAAACATCTAAAAAACTCAGCTTAGAGAGCATAGGGCACTTCCACTCATGGGCGTATAAAGTGGGAAAATTAAAAACCAGCAAGACACAGGCACCCCAATGTTTAGGGCTGCTCTGTTGACAAGAACCTCCACTTCATTACACCTTAAATATCTCAGGATAGAGAAAAATGGATAAAGAAGTTGTGGTCCTTATGTACAATGGAATATCACTCAGCCATGAAATCAACGTCATAAGGCTAGTAGCAGCATGATGAGTGGATTTAGGTACGACGATTCTAAGTGAAATAAGTCACACAGAAAAAGACACTTATCATAAGATATCACTTATAGAGGGAATGTAAAAACCGCTACCCTTGAACTGAATTACAAAACAGAACAGAGTCACACGTTTAGAAAACACACTATGGCTGCTTAACGGGAAAGGTGAGGTGGGGTGATGCATAAAACAAGGGTTTCAAATTAGCTCAGATACCGTTCCATAAACCCAATATGTTATAGACAAGTCCTACTCCTTGCTCAGTGAATTGGACTCAACACCCCCTATTCACGGCCCAAGAATATATCTGACTAGTAAGAATCTTAAAACCTATGTATTGATATCTCTTTGTAAGTGAGTCAAGTGGGTGTAAAGTGGCATAAACACAGCAGTGAAAAGCAGCTAAACCCCATTATAAAAATCAATTACTTTTAAAAACCTGTGAAACAAAGACAGTGAAAGAGAGAGAAATTCTTACAAAATTCGTTTAGGGGCAGTTATGCTACCTGGATTGACCATATCTAGACCCACAGCTGATTGAGACATAAGGGTGGACACTCTTGGGGCTGAGAGGTTTGGTGAGGTTGGGTGAGGAAACACAGACCCTTTAAAGTAATACTGCGTGGTACCCATCCCATGGGTCCCAAATCTCCAGGTTCAAGGGCATCTTCCTACATCGAAAACATGCATGAGAAACCCAGAAGATGGTACACCGTGTGATCGAGAAAGGTTTCTAAAACGCACCTCATTTCTCATCTCCTTGTGCTCGGGTCCGCCATTCCAGCCGCTTTACTAGCAACCTCCCTCCTTGGAGAATCATCACCTTTAACCTCCTGTTCCGTACAGGTTGCAATTTGTCCTGAGGATGAACGGGAATAAGGGGGAACCAATGAGAGACTAGCTCTAGGTGTTGGGACAGGCACAGGTCACTCTCTTTTCCCATGAGGAAGAAGAATTAAGCACAGGCTCAGCCTGCCGCCCGGGACCAGAATAGTGCCTGAAGCAATCCTGCACTTTTGCGGCCAGCTCCCAAGAAAGCGAGTTGAAAAATGGAGCTCAGGGGCACTGCAATTCACAAACCTGCAGACTTATAAATGATCACTCTCGTCCACAAATATATTGAGGGAAGGCAACGAAGAGGATTTGAAAGCAAGGCAGAATTGCAGGAAACAGATTTCAGGAGGGAGATTCGAATCGCCTTTAAAGCACAGGAAAAGCGGCAAAACCTCGTCAATGATGCCCTTGGCCAAAAAGGGCGTATGCGTTTTTTCCTGAATATATTCAGGAAAAAACGCATACGCCCTTTTTGGCCAACCAAGCAACCTGGAAAGGCAAATCAGCGCTACAAAGAAGTCTCGCTTCCCATCGGTCAAAAGGGCCATGCTGAATAAAGTGTCAAAACCAGAAATGCAGAGCAGGCCATGGAGAAACGGGAGGCTTGCTACGCTGATGGGCGGGATGTAAATTGCCAACAGCCACTCTGGAGAAGTGTACGGTGTGTCGTGAAACATCTAAAAAACTCAGCTTAGAGAGCATAGGGCACTTCCACTCATGGGCGTATAAAGTGGGAAAATTAAAAACCAGCAAGACACAGGCACCCCAATGTTTAGGGCTGCTCTGTTGACAAGAACCTCCACTTCATTACACCTTAAATATCTCAGGATAGAGAAAAATGGATAAAGAAGTTGTGGTCCTTATGTACAATGGAATATCACTCAGCCATGAAATCAACGTCATAAGGCTAGTAGCAGCATGATGAGTGGATTTAGGTACGACGATTCTAAGTGAAATAAGTCACACAGAAAAAGACACTTATCATAAGATATCACTTATAGAGGGAATGTAAAAACCGCTACCCTTGAACTGAATTACAAAACAGAACAGAGTCACACGTTTAGAAAACACACTATGGCTGCTTAACGGGAAAGGTGAGGTGGGGTGATGCATAAAACAAGGGTTTCAAATTAGCTCAGATACCGTTCCATAAACCCAATATGTTATAGACAAGTCCTACTCCTTGCTCAGTGAATTGGACTCAACACCCCCTATTCACGGCCCAAGAATATATCTGACTAGTAAGAATCTTAAAACCTATGTATTGATATCTCTTTGTAAGTGAGTCAAGTGGGTGTAAAGTGGCATAAACACAGCAGTGAAAAGCAGCTAAACCCCATTATAAAAATCAATTACTTTTAAAAACCTGTGAAACAAAGACAGTGAAAGAGAGAGAAATTCTTACAAAATTCGTTTAGGGGCAGTTATGCTACCTGGATTGACCATATCTAGACCCACAGCTGATTGAGACATAAGGGTGGACACTCTTGGGGCTGAGAGGTTTGGTGAGGTTGGGTGAGCAAACGCAGACCCTTTAAAGTAATACTGCGTGGTACCCATCCCATGGGTCCCAAATCTCCAGGTTCAAGGGCATCTTCCTACATCGAAAACATGCATGAGAAACCCAGAAGATGGTACACCGTGTGATCGGGAAAGGTTTCTAAAACGCACCTCATTTCTCATGTCCTTGTGCTCGGGTTCGCCATTCCAGCCGCATTACTAGCAATCTCCCTCCTTGGAGAATCAGCACCTTTAACCTCCTGTTCCGTACAGGTTGCAATTTGTCCTGAGGATGAACGGGAAGAAGGGGAAACCAATGAGAGACTAGCTCTAGGTGTTGGGACAGGCACAGGTCACTCTATTTTCCCATCAGGAAGAAGAATTAAGCACAGGCTCAGCCTGCCGCCCGGGACCAGAATAGGGCCTGAAGCAATCCTGCGCTTTTGCGGCCAGCTCCCAAGAAAGCGAGTTGAAAAATGGAGCTCAGGGGCACTGCAATTCACAAACCTGCAGACTTATAAATGATCACTCTCGTCCACAAATATATTGAGGGAAGGCAACGAAGAGGATTTGAAAGCAAGGCAGAATTGCAGGAAACAGATTTCAGGAGGGAGATTCGAATCGCCTTTAAAGCACAGGAAAAGCGGCAAAACCTCGTCAATGATGCCCTTGGCCAAAAAGGGCGTATGCGTTTTTTCCTGAATATATTCAGGAAAAAACGCATACGCCCTTTTTGGCCAACCAAGCAACCTGGAAAGGCAAATCAGCGCTACAAAGAAGTCTCGCTTCCCATCGGTCAAAAGGGCCATGCTGAATAAAGTATCAAAACCAGAAATGCAGGACAGGCCATGGAGAAACGGGAGCCTTGCTACGCTGATGGGCGGGATGTAAATTGCTAACAGCCACCCTGGAGAAGTGTACGGTGTGTCCTGAAACATCTAAAAAACTCAGCTTAGAGAGCATAGGGCACTTCCACTCATGCGCGTATAAATTGGGAAAACTAAAAATCAGCAAGACACAGGCACCCCAACGTTTAGGGCTGCTCTGTTGACAAGAACCTCCACTTCGTTACACCTTAAATATCCCAGGAAAGAGAAAAATGGATAAAGAAGTTGTGGTCCTTATGTACAATGGAATATCACTCAGCCATGAAATCAAAGTCATAAGGCTAGTAGCAGCATGATGAGTGGATTTAGGTACGACGATTCTAAGTGAAATAAGTCACACAGAAAAAGACACTTATCATAAGATATCACTTATAGAGGGAATGTAAAAACCGCTACCCTTGAACTGAATTACAAAACAGAACAGAGTCACACGTTTAGAAAACACACTATGGCTGCTTAACGGGAAAGGTGAGGTAGAGTGATGCATAAAACAATGGTTTCAAATTAGCTCAGATACCGTTCCATAAACCCAATATGTAATAGACAAGACCTACTCCTTGCTCAGTGAATTGGACTCAACACCCCCTATTCACGGCCCAAGAATATATCTGACTAGTAAGAATCTTAAAACCTATGTATTGATATCTCTCTGTAAGTGAGTCAAGTGGGTGTAAAGTGGCATAAACACAGCAGTGAAAAGCAGCTAAACCCCATTATAAAAATCAATTACTTTTAAAAACCTGTGAAAAAAAGACAGTGAAAGAGAGAGAAATTCTTACAAAATTCGTTTAGGGGCAGTTATGCTACCTGGATTGACCATATCTAGACCCACAGCTGATTGAGACATAAGGGTGGACACTCTTGGGGCTGAGAGGTTTGGTGAGGTTGGGTGAGGAAACGCAGACCCTTTAAAGTAATACTGCGTGGTACCCATCCCATGGGTCCCAAATCTCCAGGTTCAAGGGCATCTTCCTACATCGAAAACATGCATGAGAAACCCAGAAGATGGCACACTGTGTGATCGGGAAAGGTTTCTAAAACGCACCTCATTTCTCATCTCCTTGTGCTCGAATTCGCCATTCCAGCTGCTTTACTAGCAGTCTCCCTCATTGGAGAATCAGCACCTTTAACCTCCTGTTCCGTACAGGTTGCAATTTGTCCTGAGGATGAACGGGAAGAGGGGAAAACAATGAGAGACTAGCTCTAGGTGTTCGGAAAGGCACAGGTCACTCTATTTTCCCATCAGGAAGAAGAATTAAGCACAGGCTCAGCCTGCCGCACGAGACCAGAATAAGGCCTGAAGCAATCCTGCGCTTTTGCGGCCAGCTCCCAAGAAAGCGAGTTGAAAAATGGAGCTCAGGGGCACTGCAATTCACAAACCTGCAGACTTATAAATGATCACTCTCGTCCACAAATATATTGAGGGAAGGCAACGAAGAGGATTTGAAAGCAAGGCAGAATTGCAGGAAACAGATTTCAGGAGGGAGATTCGAATCGCCTTTAAAGCACAGGAAAAGCGGCAAAACCTCGACAATGATGCCCTAGGCCCAAAAGGGCGTATGCGTTTTTTCCTGAATATATTCAGGAAAAAACGCATACGCCCTTTTTGGCCAACCAAGCAACCTGGAAAGGCAAATCAGCGCTACAAAGAAGGCTCGCTTCCCATCGGTCAAAAGGGCCATGCTGAATAAAGTGTCAAAACCAGAAATGCAGGGCAGGCCATGAGGAAACGGGAGCCTTGCTACGATGATGGGCGGGATGTAAATTGCCAACAGCCACTCTGGAGAAGTGTACGGTGTGTCCTGAAACATCTAAAAAACTCAGCTTAGAGAGCATAGGGCACTTCCACTCATGGGCGTATAAAGTGGGAAAATTAAAAACCAGCAAGACACAGGCACCCCAAAGTTTAGGGCTGCTCTGTTGACAAGAACCTCCAACTTCGTTACACCTTAAATATCCCAGGAAAGAGAAAAATGGATAAAGATGTTGTGGTCTTTATGTACAATGGAATATCACTCAGCCATGAAATCAACGTCATAAGGCTAGTAGCAGCATGATGAGTGGATTTAGGTACGACGATTCTAAGTGAAATAAGTCACACAGAAAAAGACACTTATCATAAGATATCACTTATAGAGGGAATGTAAAAACCGCTACCCTTGAACTGAATTACAAAACAGAACAGAGTCACACGTTTAGAAAACACACTATGGCTGCTTAACGGGAAAGGTGAGGTGGGGTGATGCATAAAACAAGGGTTTCAAATTAGCTCAGATACCGTTCCATAAACCCAATATGTACTAGACAAGACCTACTCCTTGCTCAGTGAATTGGACTCAACAACCCCTATTCACGGCCCAAGAATATATCTGACTAGTAAGAATCTTAAAACCTATGTATTGATATCTCTTTGTAAGTGAGTCAAGTGGGTGTAAAGTGGAATAAACACAGCAGTGAAAAGCAGCTAAACCCCATTATAAAAATCAATTACTTTTAAAAACCTGTGAAACAAAGACAGTGAAAGAGAGAGAAATTCTTACAAAATTCGTTTAGGGGCAGTTATGCTACCTGGATTGACCATATCTAGACCCACAGCTGATTGAGACATAAGGGTGGACACTCTTGGGGCTGAGAGGTTTGGTGAGGTTGGTTGAGCAAACGCAGACCCTTTAAAGTAATACTGCGTGGTACCCATCCCATGGGTCCCAAATCTCCAGGTTCAAGGGCATCTTCCTACATCGAAAACATGCATGAGAAACCCAGAAGATGGTACACCGTGTGATCGGGAAAGGTTTCTAAAACGCACCTCATTTCTCATGTCCTTGTGCTCGGGTTCGCCATTCCAGCCGCATTACTAGCAATCTCCCTCCTTGGAGAATCAGCACCTTTAACCTCCTGTTCCGTACAGGTTGCAATTTGTCCTGAGGATGAACGGGAAGAAGGGGGAAACAATGAGAGACTAGCTCTAGGTGTTGGGACAGGCACAGGTCACTCTATTTTCCCATCAGGAAGAAGAATTAAGCACAGGCTCAGCCTGCCGCCCGGGACCAGAATAGGGCCTGAAGCAATCCTGCGCTTTTGCGGCCAGCTCCCAAGAAAGCGAGTTGAAAAATGGAGCTCAGGGGCACTGCAATTCACAAACCTGCAGACTTATAAATGATCACTCTCGTCCACAAATATATTGAGGGAAGGCAACGAAGAGGATTTGAAAGCAAGGAAGAATTGCAGGAAACAGATTTCAGGAGGGAGATTCGAATCGCCTTTAAAGCACAGGAAAAGCGGCAAAACCTCGTCAATGATGCCCTTGGCCAAAAAGGGCGTATGCGTTTTTTCCTGAATATATTCAGGAAAAAACGCATACGCCCTTTTTGGCCAACCAAGCAACCTGGAAAGGCAAATCAGCGCTACAAAGAAGTCGCGCTTCCCATCGGTCAAAAGGGCCATGCTGAATAAAGTGTCAAAACCAGAAATGCAGGACAGGCCATGGAGAAACGGGAGCCTTGCTACGCTGATGGGTGGGATGTAAATTGCCAACAGCCACCCTGGAGAAGTGTACGGTGTGTCCTGAAACATCTAAAAAACTCAGCTTAGAGAGCATAGGGCACTTCCACTCATGGGCGTATAAAGTGGGAAAATTAAAAACCAGCAAGACACAGGCACCCCAATGTTTAGGGCTGCTCTGTTGACAAGAACCTCCACTTCGTTACACCTTAAATATCTCAGGATAGAGAAAAATTGATAAATAAGTTGTGGTCCTTATGTACAATGGAATATCACTCAGCCATGAAATCAACGTCATAAGGCTAGTAGCAGCATGATGAGTGGATTTAGGTACGACGATTCTAAGTGAAATAAGTCACACAGAAAAAGACACTTATCATAAGATATCACTTATAGAGGGAATGTAAAAACCGCTACCCTTGAACTGAATTACAAAACAGAACAGAGTCACACGTTTAGAAAACACACTATGGCTGCTTAACGGGAAAGGTGAGGTGGGGTGATGCATAAAACAAGGGTTTCAAATTAGCTCAGATACCGTTCCATAAACCCAATATGTAATAGACAAGACCTACTCCTTGCTCAGTGAATTGGACTCAACACCCCCTATTCACGGCCCAAGAATATATCTGACTAGTAAGAAACTTAAAACCTATGTATTGATATCTCTTTGTAAGGGAGTCAAGTGGGTGTAAAGTGGCATAAACACAGCAGTGAAAAGCAGCTAAACCCCATTATAAAAATCAATTACTTTTAAAAACCTGTGAAAAAAAGACAGTGAAAGAGAGAGAAATTCTTACAAAATTCGTTTAGGGGCAGTGATGCTACCTGGATTGACCATATCTAGACCCACAGCTGATTGAGACATAAGGGTGGACACTCTTGGGGCTGAGAGGTTTGGTGAGGTGGGGTGAGGAAACGCAGACCCTTTAAAGTAATACTGCGTGGTACCCATCCCATGGGTTCCAAATCTCCAGGTTCTAGGGCATCTTCCTACATCGAAAACATGCATGAGAAACCCAGAAGATGGTACACCGTGTGATCGCGAAAGGTTTCTAAAACGCACCTCCTTTCTCATCTCCTTGTGCTCGGGTTCGCCATTCCAGCTGCTTTACTAGCAACCTCCCTCCTTGGAGAATCATCACCTTTAACCTCCTGTTCCGTACAGGTTGCAATTTGTCCTGAGGATGAACGAGAAGAGGGGAAAACAATGAGAGACTAGCTCTAGGTGTTGGGACAGGCACAGGTCACTCTATTTTCCCATCAGGAAGAAGAATTAAGCACAGGCTCAGCCTGCCGCCCGGGACCAGAATAGGGCCTGAAGCAATCCTGCGCTTTTGCGGCCAGCTCCCAAGAAAGCGAGTTGAAAAATGGAGCTCAGGGGCACTGCAATTCACAAACCTGCAGACTTATAAATGATCACTCTCGTCCACAAATATATTGAGGGAAGGCAACGAAGAGGATTTGAAAGCAAGGCAGAATTGCAGGAAACAGATTTCAGGAGGGAGATTCGAATCGCCTTTAAAGCACAGGAAAAGCGGCAAAACCTCGACAATGATGCCCTTGGCCAAAAAGGGCGTATGCGTTTTTTCCTGAATATATTCAGGAAAAAACGCATACGCCCTTTTTGGCCAACCAAGCAACCTGGAAAGGCAAATCAGCGCTACAAAGAAGTCTCGCTTCCCATCGGTCAAAAGGGCCATGCTGAATAAAGTGTCAAAACCAGAAATGCAGGGCAGGCCATGGAGAAACGGGAGGCTTGCTACGCTGATGGGCGGGATGTAAATTGCCAACAGCCACTCTGGAGAAGTGTACGGTGTGTCGTGAAACATCTAAAAAACTCAGCTTAGAGAGCATAGGGCACTTCCACTCAAGGGCGTATAAATTGGGAAAACTAAAAATCAGCAAGACACAGGCACCCCAACGTTTAGGGCTGCTCTGTTGACAAGAACCTCCACTTCGTTACACCTTAAATATCTCAGGATAGAGAAAAATGGATAAATAAGTTGTGGTCCTTATGTACAATGGAATATCACTCAGCCATGAAATCAACGTCATAAGGCTAGTAGCAGCATGATGAGTGGATTTAGGTACGACGATTCTAAGTGAAATAAGTCACACAGAAAAAGACACTTATCATAAGATATCACTTATAGAGGGAATGTAAAAACCGCTACCCATGAACTGAATTACAAAACAGAACAGAGTCACACGTTTAGAAAACACACTATGGCTGTTTAACGGGAAAGGTGAGGTGGGGTGATGCATAAAACAAGGGTTTCAAATTAGCTCAGATACCGTTCCATAAACCCAATATGTTATAGACAAGACCTACTCCTTGCTCAGTGAATTGGACTCAACACCCCCTATTCACAGCCCAAGAATATATCTGACTACTAAGAATCTTAAAACCTATGTATTGATATCTCTTTGTAAGTGAGACAAGTGGGTGTAAACTGGCATAAACACAGCAGTGAAAAGCAGCTAAACCCCATTATAAAAATCAATTACTTTTAAAAACCTGTGAAAAAAATACAGTGAAAGAGAGAGAAATTCTTACAAAATTCGTTTAGGGGCAGTTATGCTACCTGGGTTGACCATATCTAGACCCACAGCTGATTGAGACATAAGGGTGGACACTCTTGGGGCTGAGAGGTTTGGTGAGGTTGGGTGAGGAAACAAAGACCCTTTAAAGTAATACTGCGTGGTACCCATCCCATGGGTCCCAAATCTCCAGGTTCAAGGGCATCTTCCTACATCGAAAACATGCATGAGAAACTCAGAAGATGGTACACCGTGTGATCGCGAAAGGTTTCTAAACGCACCTCATTTCTCATCTCCTTGTGCTCGGGTTCGCCATTCCAGCTGCTTTACTAGCAACCTCCCTCCTTGGAGAATCATCACCTTTAACCTCCTGTTCCGTACAGGTTGCAATTTGTCCTGAGGATGAACGAGAAGAGGGGAAAACAATGAGAGACTAGCTCTAGGTGTTGGGACAGGCACAGTTCACTCTATTTTCCCATCAGGAAGAAGAATTAAGCACAGGCTCAGCCTGCTGCCCGGGACCAGAATAGGGCCTGAAGCAATCCTGCGCTTTTGCGGCCAGCTCCCAAGAAAGCGAGTTGAAAAATGGAGCTCAGGGGCACTGCAATTCACAAACCTGCAGACTTATAAATGATCACTCTCGTCCACAAATATATTGAGGGAAAGCAACGAAGAGGATTTGAAAGCAAGGCAGAATTGCAGGAAACAGATTTCAAGAGGGAGATTCGAATCGCCTTTAAAGCACAGGAAAAGCGGCAAAACCTCGACAAGATGCCCTTGGCCAAAAAGGGCGTATGCGTTTTTTCCTGAATATATTCAGGAAAAAACGCATACGCCCTTTTTGGCCAACCAAGCAACCTGGAAAGCTAAATCAGCGCTACAAAGAAGTCTCGCTTCCCATCGGTCAAAAGGGCCATGCTGAATAAAGTGTCAAAACCAGAAATGCAGGGCAGGCCATGGAGAAACGGGAGGCTTGCTACGCTGATGGGCGGGATGTAAATTGCCAACAGCCACTCTGGAGAAGTGTACGGTGTGTCGTGAAACATCTAAAAAACTCAGCTTAGAGAGCATAGGGCACTTCCACTCATGGGCGTATAAAGTGGGAAAATTAAAAACCAGCAAGACACAGGCACCCCAAAGTTTAGGGCTGCTCTGTTGACAAGAACCTCCAACTTCGTTACACCTTAAATATCCCAGGAAAGAGAAAAATGGATAAAGATGTTGTGGTCTTTATGTACAATGGAATATCACTCAGCCATGAAATCAACGTCATAAGGCTAGTAGCAGCATGATGAGTGGATTTAGGTACGACGATTCTAAGTGAAATAAGTCACACAGAAAAAGACACTTATCATAAGATATCACTTATAGAGGGAATGTAAAAACCGCTACCCTTGAACTGAATTACAAAACAGAACAGAGTCACACGTTTAGAAAACACACTATGGCTGCTTAACGGGAAAGGTGAGGTGGGGTGATGCATAAAACAAGGGTTTCAAATTAGCTCAGATACCGTTCCATAAACCCAATATGTACTAGACAAGACCTACTCCTTGCTCAGTGAATTGGACTCAACACCCCCTATTCACGGCCCAAGAATATATCTGACTAGTAAGAATCTTAAAACCTATGTATTGATATCTCTTTGTAAGTGAGTCAAGTGGGTGTAAAGTGGCATAAACACAGCAGTGAAAAGCAGCTAAACCCCATTATAAAAATCAATTACTTTTAAAAACCTGTGAAACAAAGACAGTGAAAGAGAGAGAAATTCTTACAAAATTCGTTTAGGGGCAGTTATGTTACCTGGATTGACCATATCTAGACCCACAGCTGATTGAGACATAAGGGTGGACACTCTTGGGGCTGAGAGGTTTGGTGAGGTTGGGTGAGCAAACGCAGACCCTTTAAAGTAATACTGCGTGGTACCCATCCCATGGGTCCCAAATCTCCAGGTTCAAGGGCATCTTCCTTCATCGAAAACATGCATGAGAAACCCAGAAGATGGTACACCGTGTGATCGGGAAAGGTTTCTAAAACGCACCTCATTTCTCATGTCCTTGTGCTCGGGTTCGCCATTCCAGCCGCATTACTAGCAATCTCCCTCCTTGGAGAATCAGCACCTTTAACCTCCTGTTCCGTACAGGTTGCAATTTGTCCTGAGGATGAACGGGAAGAAGGGGGAACCAATGAGAGACTAGCTCTAGGTGTTGGGACAGGCACAGGTCACTCTATTTTCCCATCAGGAAGAAGAATTAAGCACAGGCTCAGCCTGCCGCCCGGGACCAGAATAGGGCCTGAAGCAATCCTGCGCTTTTGCGGCCAGCTCCCAAGAAAGCGAGTTGAAAAATGGAGCTCAGGGGCACTGCAATTCACAAACCTGCAGACTTATAAATGATCACTCTCGTCCACAAATATATTGAGGGAAGGCAACGAAGAGGATTTGAAAGCAAGGCAGAATTGCAGGAAACAGATTTCAGGAGGGAGATTCGAATCGCCTTTAAAGCACAGGAAAAGCGGCAAAACCTCGACAATGATGCCCTAGGCCCAAAAGGGCGTATGCGTTTTTTCCTGAATATATTCAGGAAAAAACGCATACGCCCTTTTTGGCCAACCAAGCAACCTGGAAAGGCAAATCAGCGCTACAAAGAAGGCTCGCTTCCCATCGGTCAAAAGGGCCATGCTGAATAAAGTGTCAAAACCAGAAATGCAGGGCAGGCCATGAGGAAACGGGAGCCTTGCTACGATGATGGGCGGGATGTAAATTGCCAACAGCCACTCTGGAGAAGTGTACGGTGTGTCCTGAAACATCTAAAAAACTCAGCTTAGAGAGCATAGGGCACTTCCACTCATGGGCGTATAAAGTGGGAAAATTAAAAACCAGCAAGACACAGGCACCCCAAAGTTTAGGGCTGCTCTGTTGACAAGAACCTCCAACTTCGTTACACCTTAAATATCCCAGGAAAGAGAAAAATGGATAAAGATGTTGTGGTCTTTATGTACAATGGAATATCACTCAGCCATGAAATCAACGTCATAAGGCTAGTAGCAGCATGATGAGTGGATTTAGGTACGACGATTCTAAGTGAAATAAGTCACACAGAAAAAGACACTTATCATAAGATATCACTTATAGAGGGAATGTAAAAACCGCTACCCTTGAACTGAATTACAAAACAGAACAGAGTCACACGTTTAGAAAACACACTATGGCTGCTTAACGGGAAAGGTGAGGTGGGGTGATGCATAAAACAAGGGTTTCAAATTAGCTCAGATACCGTTCCATAAACCCAATATGTACTAGACAAGACCTACTCCTTGCTCAGTGAATTGGACTCAACAACCCCTATTCACGGCCCAAGAATATATCTGACTAGTAAGAATCTTAAAACCTATGTATTGATATCTCTTTGTAAGTGAGTCAAGTGGGTGTAAAGTGGAATAAACACAGCAGTGAAAAGCAGCTAAACCCCATTATAAAAATCAATTACTTTTAAAAACCTGTGAAACAAAGACAGTGAAAGAGAGAGAAATTCTTACAAAATTCGTTTAGGGGCAGTTATGCTACCTGGATTGACCATATCTAGACCCACAGCTGATTGAGACATAAGGGTGGACACTCTTGGGGCTGAGAGGTTTGGTGAGGTTGGTTGAGCAAACGCAGACCCTTTAAAGTAATACTGCGTGGTACCCATCCCATGGGTCCCAAATCTCCAGGTTCAAGGGCATCTTCCTACATCGAAAACATGCATGAGAAACCCAGAAGATGGTACACCGTGTGATCGGGAAAGGTTTCTAAAACGCACCTCATTTCTCATGTCCTTGTGCTCGGGTTCGCCATTCCAGCCGCATTACTAGCAATCTCCCTCCTTGGAGAATCAGCACCTTTAACCTCCTGTTCCGTACAGGTTGCAATTTGTCCTGAGGATGAACGGGAAGAAGGGGGAAACAATGAGAGACTAGCTCTAGGTGTTGGGACAGGCACAGGTCACTCTATTTTCCCATCAGGAAGAAGAATTAAGCACAGGCTCAGCCTGCCGCCCGGGACCAGAATAGGGCCTGAAGCAATCCTGCGCTTTTGCGGCCAGCTCCCAAGAAAGCGAGTTGAAAAATGGAGCTCAGGGGCACTGCAATTCACAAACCTGCAGACTTATAAATGATCACTCTCGTCCACAAATATATTGAGGGAAGGCAACGAAGAGGATTTGAAAGCAAGGAAGAATTGCAGGAAACAGATTTCAGGAGGGAGATTCGAATCGCCTTTAAAGCACAGGAAAAGCGGCAAAACCTCGTCAATGATGCCCTTGGCCAAAAAGGGCGTATGCGTTTTTTCCTGAATATATTCAGGAAAAAACGCATACGCCCTTTTTGGCCAACCAAGCAACCTGGAAAGGCAAATCAGCGCTACAAAGAAGTCGCGCTTCCCATCGGTCAAAAGGGCCATGCTGAATAAAGTGTCAAAACCAGAAATGCAGGACAGGCCATGGAGAAACGGGAGCCTTGCTACGCTGATGGGTGGGATGTAAATTGCCAACAGCCACCCTGGAGAAGTGTACGGTGTGTCCTGAAACATCTAAAAAACTCAGCTTAGAGAGCATAGGGCACTTCCACTCATGGGCGTATAAAGTGGGAAAATTAAAAACCAGCAAGACACAGGCACCCCAATGTTTAGGGCTGCTCTGTTGACAAGAACCTCCACTTCGTTACACCTTAAATATCTCAGGATAGAGAAAAATTGATAAATAAGTTGTGGTCCTTATGTACAATGGAATATCACTCAGCCATGAAATCAACGTCATAAGGCTAGTAGCAGCATGATGAGTGGATTTAGGTACGACGATTCTAAGTGAAATAAGTCACACAGAAAAAGACACTTATCATAAGATATCACTTATAGAGGGAATGTAAAAACCGCTACCCTTGAACTGAATTACAAAACAGAACAGAGTCACACGTTTAGAAAACACACTATGGCTGCTTAACGGGAAAGGTGAGGTGGGGTGATGCATAAAACAAGGGTTTCAAATTAGCTCAGATACCGTTCCATAAACCCAATATGTAATAGACAAGACCTACTCCTTGCTCAGTGAATTGGACTCAACACCCCCTATTCACGGCCCAAGAATATATCTGACTAGTAAGAAACTTAAAACCTATGTATTGATATCTCTTTGTAAGGGAGTCAAGTGGGTGTAAAGTGGCATAAACACAGCAGTGAAAAGCAGCTAAACCCCATTATAAAAATCAATTACTTTTAAAAACCTGTGAAAAAAAGACAGTGAAAGAGAGAGAAATTCTTACAAAATTCGTTTAGGGGCAGTGATGCTACCTGGATTGACCATATCTAGACCCACAGCTGATTGAGACATAAGGGTGGACACTCTTGGGGCTGAGAGGTTTGGTGAGGTGGGGTGAGGAAACGCAGACCCTTTAAAGTAATACTGCGTGGTACCCATCCCATGGGTTCCAAATCTCCAGGTTCTAGGGCATCTTCCTACATCGAAAACATGCATGAGAAACCCAGAAGATGGTACACCGTGTGATCGCGAAAGGTTTCTAAAACGCACCTCCTTTCTCATCTCCTTGTGCTCGGGTTCGCCATTCCAGCTGCTTTACTAGCAACCTCCCTCCTTGGAGAATCATCACCTTTAACCTCCTGTTCCGTACAGGTTGCAATTTGTCCTGAGGATGAACGAGAAGAGGGGAAAACAATGAGAGACTAGCTCTAGGTGTTGGGACAGGCACAGGTCACTCTATTTTCCCATCAGGAAGAAGAATTAAGCACAGGCTCAGCCTGCCGCCCGGGACCAGAATAGGGCCTGAAGCAATCCTGCGCTTTTGCGGCCAGCTCCCAAGAAAGCGAGTTGAAAAATGGAGCTCAGGGGCACTGCAATTCACAAACCTGCAGACTTATAAATGATCACTCTCGTCCACAAATATATTGAGGGAAGGCAACGAAGAGGATTTGAAAGCAAGGCAGAATTGCAGGAAACAGATTTCAGGAGGGAGATTCGAATCGCCTTTAAAGCACAGGAAAAGCGGCAAAACCTCGACAATGATGCCCTTGGCCAAAAAGGGCGTATGCGTTTTTTCCTGAATATATTCAGGAAAAAACGCATACGCCCTTTTTGGCCAACCAAGCAACCTGGAAAGGCAAATCAGCGCTACAAAGAAGTCTCGCTTCCCATCGGTCAAAAGGGCCATGCTGAATAAAGTGTCAAAACCAGAAATGCAGGGCAGGCCATGGAGAAACGGGAGGCTTGCTACGCTGATGGGCGGGATGTAAATTGCCAACAGCCACTCTGGAGAAGTGTACGGTGTGTCGTGAAACATCTAAAAAACTCAGCTTAGAGAGCATAGGGCACTTCCACTCAAGGGCGTATAAATTGGGAAAACTAAAAATCAGCAAGACACAGGCACCCCAACGTTTAGGGCTGCTCTGTTGACAAGAACCTCCACTTCGTTACACCTTAAATATCTCAGGATAGAGAAAAATGGATAAATAAGTTGTGGTCCTTATGTACAATGGAATATCACTCAGCCATGAAATCAACGTCATAAGGCTAGTAGCAGCATGATGAGTGGATTTAGGTACGACGATTCTAAGTGAAATAAGTCACACAGAAAAAGACACTTATCATAAGATATCACTTATAGAGGGAATGTAAAAACCGCTACCCATGAACTGAATTACAAAACAGAACAGAGTCACACGTTTAGAAAACACACTATGGCTGTTTAACGGGAAAGGTGAGGTGGGGTGATGCATAAAACAAGGGTTTCAAATTAGCTCAGATACCGTTCCATAAACCCAATATGTTATAGACAAGACCTACTCCTTGCTCAGTGAATTGGACTCAACACCCCCTATTCACAGCCCAAGAATATATCTGACTACTAAGAATCTTAAAACCTATGTATTGATATCTCTTTGTAAGTGAGACAAGTGGGTGTAAACTGGCATAAACACAGCAGTGAAAAGCAGCTAAACCCCATTATAAAAATCAATTACTTTTAAAAACCTGTGAAAAAAATACAGTGAAAGAGAGAGAAATTCTTACAAAATTCGTTTAGGGGCAGTTATGCTACCTGGGTTGACCATATCTAGACCCACAGCTGATTGAGACATAAGGGTGGACACTCTTGGGGCTGAGAGGTTTGGTGAGGTTGGGTGAGGAAACAAAGACCCTTTAAAGTAATACTGCGTGGTACCCATCCCATGGGTCCCAAATCTCCAGGTTCAAGGGCATCTTCCTACATCGAAAACATGCATGAGAAACTCAGAAGATGGTACACCGTGTGATCGCGAAAGGTTTCTAAACGCACCTCATTTCTCATCTCCTTGTGCTCGGGTTCGCCATTCCAGCTGCTTTACTAGCAACCTCCCTCCTTGGAGAATCATCACCTTTAACCTCCTGTTCCGTACAGGTTGCAATTTGTCCTGAGGATGAACGAGAAGAGGGGAAAACAATGAGAGACTAGCTCTAGGTGTTGGGACAGGCACAGTTCACTCTATTTTCCCATCAGGAAGAAGAATTAAGCACAGGCTCAGCCTGCCGCACGGGACCAGAATAGGGCCTGAAGCAATCCTGCGCTTTTGCGGCCAGCTCCCAAGAAAGCGAGTTGAAAAATGGAGCTCAGGGGCACTGCAATTCACAAACCTGCAGACTTATAAATGACCACTCTCGTCCACAAATATATTGAGGGAAGGCAACGAAGAGGATTTGAAAGCAAGGCAGAATTGCAGGAAACAGATTTCAGGAGGGAGATTCGAATCGCCTTTAAAGCACAGGAAAAGCGGCAAAACCTCGACAATGATGCCCTTGGCCAAAAAGGGCGTATGCGTTTTTTCCTGAATATATTCAGGAAAAAACGCATACGCCCTTTTTGGCCAACCAAGCAACCTGGAAAGCTAAATCAGCGCTACAAAGAAGTCTCGCTTCCCATCGGTCAAAAGGGCCATGCTGAATAAAGTGTCAAAACCAGAAATGCAGGGCAGGCCATGGAGAAACGGGAGGCTTGCTACGCTGATGGGCGGGATGTAAATTGCCAACAGCCACTCTGGAGAAGTGTACGGTGTGTCGTGAAACATCTAAAAAACTCAGCTTAGAGAGCATAGGGCACTTCCACTCATGGGCGTATAAAGTGGGAAAATTAAAAACCAGCAAGACACAGGCACCCCAAAGTTTAGGGCTGCTCTGTTGACAAGAACCTCCAACTTCGTTACACCTTAAATATCCCAGGAAAGAGAAAAATGGATAAAGATGTTGTGGTCTTTATGTACAATGGAATATCACTCAGCCATGAAATCAACGTCATAAGGCTAGTAGCAGCATGATGAGTGGATTTAGGTACGACGATTCTAAGTGAAATAAGTCACACAGAAAAAGACACTTATCATAAGATATCACTTATAGAGGGAATGTAAAAACCGCTACCCTTGAACTGAATTACAAAACAGAACAGAGTCACACGTTTAGAAAACACACTATGGCTGCTTAACGGGAAAGGTGAGGTGGGGTGATGCATAAAACAAGGGTTTCAAATTAGCTCAGATACCGTTCCATAAACCCAATATGTACTAGACAAGACCTACTCCTTGCTCAGTGAATTGGACTCAACACCCCCTATTCACGGCCCAAGAATATATCTGACTAGTAAGAATCTTAAAACCTATGTATTGATATCTCTTTGTAAGTGAGTCAAGTGGGTGTAAAGTGGCATAAACACAGCAGTGAAAAGCAGCTAAACCCCATTATAAAAATCAATTACTTTTAAAAACCTGTGAAACAAAGACAGTGAAAGAGAGAGAAATTCTTACAAAATTCGTTTAGGGGCAGTTATGTTACCTGGATTGACCATATCTAGACCCACAGCTGATTGAGACATAAGGGTGGACACTCTTGGGGCTGAGAGGTTTGGTGAGGTTGGGTGAGCAAACGCAGACCCTTTAAAGTAATACTGCGTGGTACCCATCCCATGGGTCCCAAATCTCCAGGTTCAAGGGCATCTTCCTTCATCGAAAACATGCATGAGAAACCCAGAAGATGGTACACCGTGTGATCGGGAAAGGTTTCTAAAACGCACCTCATTTCTCATGTCCTTGTGCTCGGGTTCGCCATTCCAGCCGCATTACTAGCAATCTCCCTCCTTGGAGAATCAGCACCTTTAACCTCCTGTTCCGTACAGGTTGCAATTTGTCCTGAGGATGAACGGGAAGAAGGGGGAACCAATGAGAGACTAGCTCTAGGTGTTGGGACAGGCACAGGTCACTCTATTTTCCCATCAGGAAGAAGAATTAAGCACAGGCTCAGCCTGCCGCCCGGGACCAGAATAGGGCCTGAAGCAATCCTGCGCTTTTGCGGCCAGCTCCCAAGAAAGCGAGTTGAAAAATGGAGCTCAGGGGCACTGCAATTCACAAACCTGCAGACTTATAAATGATCACTCTCGTCCACAAATATATTGAGGGAAGGCAACGAAGAGGATTTGAAAGCAAGGCAGAATTGCAGGAAACAGATTTCAGGAGGGAGATTCGAATCGCCTTTAAAGCACAGGAAAAGCGGCAAAACCTCGACAATGATGCCCTTGCCCAAAAAGGGCGTATGCGTTTTTTCCTGAATATATTCAGGAAAAAACGCATACGCCCTTTTTGGCCAAGCAAGCAACCTGGAAAGGCAAATCAGCGCTACAAAGATGTCTCGCTTCCCATCGGTCAAAAGGGCCATGCTGAATAAAGTGTCAAAACCAGAAATGCAGGACAGGCCATGGAGAAACGGGAGCCTTGCTACGCTGATGGGCGGGATGTAAATTGCCAACAGCCACTATGGAGAAGTGTACGGTGTGTCCTGAAACATCTAAAAAACTCAGCTTAGAGAGCATAGGGCACTTCCACTCATGGGCGTATAAAGTGGGAAAATTAAAAACCAGCAAGACACAGGCACCCCAAAGTTTAGGGCTGCTCTGTTGACAAGAACCTCCAACTTCGTTACACCTTAAATATCCCAGGAAAGAGAAAAATGGATAAAGATGTTGTGGTCTTTATGTACAATGGAATATCACTCAGCCATGAAATCAATGTTATAAGGCTAGTAGCAGCATGATGAGTGGATTTAGGTACGACGATTCTAAGTGAAATAAGTCACACAGAAAAAGACACTTATCATAAGATATCACTTATAGAGGGAATGTAAAAACCGCTACCCTTGAACTGAATTACAAAACAGAACAGAGACACACGTTTAGAAAACACACTATGGCTGCTTAACGGGAAAGGTGAGGTGGGGTGATGCATAAAACAAGGGTTTCAAATTAGCTCAGATACCGTTCCATAAACCCAATATGTAATAGACAAGACCTACTCCTTGCTCAGTGAATTGGACTCAACACCCCCTATTCACGGCCCAAGAATATATCTGACTAGTAAGAATCTTAAAACCTATGTATTGATATCTCTTTGTAAGTGAGTCAAGTGGGTGTAAAGTGGAATAAACACAGCAGTGAAAAGCAGCTAAACCCCATTATAAAAATCAATTACTTTTAAAAACCTGTGAAACAAAGACAGTGAAAGAGAGAGAAATTCTTACAAAATTCGTTTAGGGGCAGTTATGCTACCTGGATTGACCATATCTAGACCCACAGCTGATTGAGACATAAGGGTGGACACTCTTGGGGCTGAGAGGTTTGGTGAGGTTGGGTGAGCAAACGCAGACCCTTTAAAGTAATACTGCGTGGTACCCATCCCATGGGTCCCAAATCTCCAGATTCAAGGGCATCTTCCTACATCGAAAACATGCATGAGAAACCCAGAAGATGGTACACCGTGTGATCGGGAAAGGTTTCTAAAACGCACCTCATTTCTCATGTCCTTGTGCTCGGGTTCGCCATTCCAGCCGCATTACTAGCAATCTCCCTCCTTGGAGAATCAGCACCTTTAACCTCCTGTTCCCTACAGGTTGCAATTTGTCCTGAGGATGAACGGGAAGAAGGGGGAACCAATGAGAGACTAGCTCTAGGTGTTGGGACAGGCACAGGTCACTCTATTTTCCCATCAGGAAGAAGAATTAAGCACAGGCTCAGCCTGCCGCCCGGGACCAGAATAGGGCCTGAAGCAATCCTGCGCTTTTGCGGCCAGCTCCCAAGAAAGCGAGTTGAAAAATGGAGCTCAGGGGCACTGCAATTCACAAACCTGCAGACTTATAAATGATCACTCTCGTCCACAAATATATTGAGGGAAGGCAACGAAGAGGATTTGAAAGCAAGGCAGAATTGCAGGAAACAGATTTCAGGAGGGAGATTCGAATCGCCTTTAAAGCACAGGAAAAGCGGCAAAACCTCGTCAATGATGCCCTTGGCCAAAAAGGGCGTATGCGTTTTTTCCAGAATATATTCAGGAAAAAACGCATACGCCCTTTTTGGCCAAGCAAGCAACCTGGAAAGGCAAATCAGCGCTACAAAGAAGTCTCGCTTCCCATCGGTCAAAAGGGCCATGCTGAATAAAGTGTCAAAACCAGAAATGCAGGGCAGGCCATGGAGAAACGGGAGCCTTGCTACGCTGATGGGCGGGATGTAAATTGCCAACAGCCACTCTGGAGAAGTGTACGGTGTGACCTGAAACATCTAAAAAACTCAGCTTAGAGAGCATACGGCACTTCCACTCATGGGCGTATAAAGTGGGAAAATTAAAAACCAGCAAGACACAGGCACCCCAAAGTTTAGGGCTGCTCTGTTGACAAGAACCTCCAACTTCGTTACACCTTAAATATCCCAGGAAAGAGAAAAATGGATAAAGATGTTGTGGTCCTTATGTACAATGGAATATCACTCAGCCATGAAATCAACGTCATAAGGCTAGTAGCAGCATGATGAGTGGATTTAGGTACGACGATTCTAAGTGAAATAAGTCACACAGAAAAAGACACTTATCATAAGATATCACTTATAGAGGGAATGTAAAAACCGCTACCCTTGAACTGAATTACAAAACAGAACAGAGTCACACGTTTAGAAAACACACTATGGCTGCTTAACGGGAAAGGTGAGGTGGGGTGATGCATAAAACAAGGGTTTCAAATTAGCTCAGATACCGTTCCATAAACCCAATATGTAATAGACAAGACCTACTCCTTGCTCAGTGAATTGGACTCAACACCCCCTATTCACGGCCCAAGAATATATCTGACTAGTAAGAATCTTAAAACCTATGTATTGATATCTCTTTGTAAGTGAGTCAAGTGGGTGTAAAGTGGAATAAACACAGCAGTGAAAAGCAGCTAAACCCCATTATAAAAATCAATTACTTTTAAAAACCTGTGAAACAAAGACAGTGAAAGAGAGAGAAATTCTAACAAAATTCGTTTAGGGGCAGTTATGCTACCTGGATTGACCATATCTAGACCCACAGCTGATTGAGACATAAGGGTGGACACTCTTGGGGCTGAGAGGTTTGGTGAGGTTGGGTGAGCAAACGCAGACCCTTTAAAGTAATACTGCGTGGTACCCATCCCATGGGTCCCAAATCTCCAGGTTCAAGGGCATCTTCCTACATCGAAAACATGCATGAGAAACCCAGAAGATGGTACACCGTGTGATCGGGAAAGGTTTCTAAAACGCACCTCATTTCTCATGTCCTTGTGCTCGGGTTCGCCATTCCAGCCGCATTACTAGCAATCTCCCTCCTTGGAGAATCAGCACCTTTAACCTCCTGTTCCGTACAGGTTGCAATTTGTCCTGAGGATGAACGGGAAGAAAGGGGAACCAATGAGAGACTAGCTCTAGGTGTTGGGACAGGCACAGGTCACTCTATTTTCCCATCAGGAAGAAGAATTAAGCACAGGCTCAGCCTGCCGCCCGGGACCAGAATAGGGCCTGAAGCAATCCTGCGCTTTTGCGGCCAGCTCCCAAGAAAGCGAGTTGAAAAATGGAGCTCAGGGGCACTGCAATTCACAAACCTGCAGACTTATAAATGATCACTCTCGTCCACAAATATATTGAGGGAAGGCAACGAAGAGGATTTGAAAGCAAGGCAGAATTGCAGGAAACAGATTTCAGGAGGGAGATTCGAATCGCCTTTAAAGCACAGGAAAAGCGGCAAAACCTCGTCAATGATGCCCTTGGCCAAAAAGGGCGTATGCGTTTTTTCCTGAATATATTCAGGAAAAAACGCATACGCCCTTTTTGGCCAAGCAAGCAACCTGGAAAGGCAAATCAGCGCTACAAAGAAGTCTCGCTTCCCACCTGTCAAAAGGGCCATGCTGAATAAAGTGTCAAAACCAGAAATGCAGGACAGGCCATGGAGAAACGGGAGCCTTGCTACGCTGATGGGTGGGATGTAAATTGCCAACAGCCACCCTGGAGAAGTGTACGGTGTGTCCTGAAACATCTAAAAAACTCAGCTTAGAGAGCATAGGGCACTTCCACTCATGGGCGTATAAAGTAGGAAAATTAAAAACCAGCAAGACACAGGCACCCCAATGTTTAGGGCTGCTCTGTTGACAAGAACCTCCAACTTCGTTACACCTTAAAAATCCCAGGAAAGAGAAAAATGGATAAAGATGTTGTGGTCCTTATGTACAATGGAATATCACTCAGCCATGAAATCAACGTCATAAGGCTAGTAGCAGCATGATGAGTGGATTTAGGTACGACGATTCTAAGTGAAATAAGTCACACAGAAAAAGACACTTATCATAAGATATCACTTATAGAGGGAATGTAAAAACCGCTACCCTTGAACTGAATTACAAAACAGAACAGAGTCACACGTTTAGAAAACACACTATGGCTGCTTAACGGGAAAGGTGAGGTGGGGTGATGCATAAAACAAGGGTTTCAAATTAGCTCAGATACCGTTCCATAAACCCAATATGTAATAGACAAGACCTACTCCTTGCTCAGTGAATTGGACTCAACACCCCCTATTCACGGCCCAAGAATATATCTGACTAGTAAGAATCTTAAAACCTATGTATTGATATCTCTTTGTAAGTGAGTCAAGTGGGTGTAAAGTGGCATAAACACAGCAGTGAAAAGCAGCTAAACCCCATTATAAAAATCAATTACTTTTAAAAACCTGTGAAACAAAGACAGTGAAAGAGAGAGAAATTCTTACAAAATTCGTTTAGGGGCAGTTATGCTACCTGGATTGACCATATCTAGACCCACAGCTGATTGAGACATAAGGGTGGACACTCTTGGGGCTGAGAAGTTTGGTGAGGTTGGGTGAGCAAACGCAGACCCTTTAAAGTAATACTGCGTGGTACCCATCCCATGGGTCCCAAATCTCCAGGTTCAAGGGCATCTTCCTACATCGAAAACATGCATGAGAAACCCAGAAGATGGTACACCGTGTGATCGGGAAAGGTTTCTAAAACGCACCTCATTTCTCATGTCCTTGTGCTCGGGTTCGCCATTCCAGCCGCATTACTAGCAATCTCCCTCCTTGGAGAATCAGCACCTTTAACCTCCTGTTCCGTACAGGTTGCAATTTGTCCTGAGGATGAACGGGAAGAAGGGGGAACCAATGAGAGACTAGCTCTAGGTGTTGGGACAGGCACAGGTCACTCTATTTTCCCATCAGGAAGAAGAATTAAGCACAGGCTCAGCCTGCCGCCCGGGACCAGAATAGGGCCTGAAGCAATCCTGCGCTTTTGCGGCCAGCTCCCAAGAAAGCGAGTTGAAAAATGGAGCTCAGGGGCACTGCAATTCACAAACCTGCAGACTTATAAATGATCACTCTCGTCCACAAATATATTGAGGGAAGGCAACGAAGAGGATTTGAAAGCAAGGCAGAATTGCAGGAAACAGATTTCAGGAGGGAGATTCGAATCGCCTTTAAAGCACAGGAAAAGCGGCAAAACCTCGTCAATGATGCCCTTGGCCAAAAAGGGCGTATGCGTTTTTTCCTGAATATATTCAGGAAAAAACGCATACGCCCTTTTTGGCCAACCAAGCAACCTGGAAAGGCAAATCAGCGCTACAAAGAAGTCTCGCTTCCCACCGGTCAAAAGGGCCATGCTGAATAAAGTGTCAAAACCAGAAATGCAGGACAGGCCATGGAGAAACGGGAGCCTTGCTACGCTGATGGGTGGGATGTAAATTGCCAACAGCCACCCTGGAGAAGTGTACGGTGTGTCCTGAAACATCTAAAAAACTCAGCTTAGAGAGCATAGGGCACTTCCACTCATGGGCGTATAAAGTGGGAAAATTAAAAACCAGCAAGACACAGGCACCCCAATGTTTAGGGCTGCTCTGTTGACAAGAACCTCCAACTTCGTTACACCTTAAAAATCCCAGGAAAGAGAAAAATGGATAAAGATGCTGTGGTCCTTATGTACAATGGAATATCACTCAGCCATGAAATCAACGTCATAAGGCTAGTAGCAGCATGATGAGTGGATTTAGGTACGACGATTCTAAGTGAAATAAGTCACACAGAAAAAGACACTTATCATAAGATATCACTTATAGAGGGAATGTAAAAACCGCTACCCTTGAACTGAATTACAAAACAGAACAGAGTCACACGTTTAGAAAACACACTATGGCTGCTTAACGGGAAAGGTGAGGTGGGGTGATGCATAAAACAAGGGTTTCAAATTAGCTCAGATACCGTTCCATAAACCCAATATGTACTAGACAAGACCTACTCCTTGCTCAGTGAATTGGACTCAAAACCCCCTATTCACGGCCCAAGAATATATCTGACTAGTAAGAATCTTAAAACCTATGTATTGATATCTCTCTGTAAGTGAGTCATGTGGGTGTAAAGTGACATAAACACAGCAGTGAAAAGCAGCTAAACCCCATTATGAAAATCAATTACTTTTAAAAACCTGTGAAAAAAAGACAGTGAAAGAGAGAGAAATTCTTACAAAATTCTTTTAGGGGCAGTTATGCTACCTGGATTGACCATATCTAGACCCACAGCTGATTGAGACATAAGGGTGGACACTCTTGGGGCTGAGAGGTTTGGTGAGGTTGGGTGAGCAAACGCAGACCCTTTAAATTAATACTGCGTGGTGCCCATCCCATGGGTTCCAAATCTCCAGGTTCAAGGGCATCTTCCTACATCGAAAACATGCATGAGAAACCCAGAAGATGGTACACCGTGTGATCGCGAAAGGTTTCTAAACGCACCTCATTTCTCATCTCCTTGTGCTCGGGTTCGCCATTCCAGCTGCTTTACTAGCAACCTCCCTCCTTGGAGAATCATCACCTTTAACCTCCTGTTCCGTACAGGTTGCAATTTGTCCTGAGGATGAACGAGAAGAGGGGAAAACAATGAGAGACTAGCTCTAGGTGTTGGGACAGGCACAGTTCACTCTATTTTCCCATCAGGAAGAAGAATTAAGCACAGGCTCAGCCTGCCGCCCGGGACCAGAATAGGGCCTGAAGCAATCCTGCGCTTTTGCGGCCAGCTCCCAAGAAAGCGAGTTGAAAAATGGAGCTCAGGGGCACTGCAATTCACAAACCTGCAGACTTATAAATGATCACTCTCGTCCACAAATATATTGAGGGAAGGCAACGAAGAGGATTTGAAAACAAGGCAGAATTGCAGGAAACAGATTTCAGGAGGGAGATTCGAATCGCCTTTAAAGCACAGGAAAAACGGCAAAACCTCGACAATGATGCCCTTGGCCAAAAAGGGCGTATGCGTTTTTTCCTGAATATATTCAGGAAAAAACGCATACGCCCTTTTTGGCCAACCAAGCAACCTGGAAAGGCAAATCAGCGCTACAAAGAAGTCTCGCTTCCCATCTGTCAAAAGGGCCATGCTGAATAAAGTGTCAAAACCAGAAATGCAGGGCAGGCCATGGAGAAACGGGAGCCTTGCTACGCTGATGGGCGGGATGTAAATTGCCAACAGCCACTCTGGAGAAGTGTACGGTGTGTCCTGAAACATCTAAAAAACTCAGCTTAGAGAGCATAGGGCACTTCCACTTATGGGCGTATAAATTGGGAAAACTAAAAATCAGCAAGACACAGGCACCCCAACGTTTAGGGCTGCTCTGTTGACAAGAACCTCCACTTCTTTACACCTTAAATATCTCAGGATAGAGAAAAATGGATAAATAAGTTGTGGTCCTTATGTACAATGGAATATCACTCAGCCATGAAATCAACGTCATAAGGCTAGTAGCAGCATGATGAGTGGATTTAGGTACGACGATTCTAAGTGAAATAAGTCACACAGAAAAAGACACTTATCATAAGATATCACTTATAGAGGGAATGTAAAAACCGCTACCCTTGAACTGAATTACAAAACAGAACAGAGTCACACGTTTAGAAAACACACTATGGCTGCTTAACGGGAAAGGTGAGGTGGGGTGATGCATAAAACAAGGGTTTCAAATTAGCTCAGATACCGTTCCATAAACCCAATATGTACTAGACAAGACCTACTCCTTGCTCAGTGAATTGGACTCAACACCCCCTATTCACGGCCCAAGAATATATCTGACTAGTAAGAATCTTAAAACCTATGTATTGATATCTCTTTGTAAGTGAGTCAAGTGGGTGTAAAGTGGCATAAACACAGCAGTGAAAAGCAGCTAAACCCCATTATAAAAATCAATTACTTTTAAAAACCTGTGAAACAAAGACAGTGAAAGAGAGAGAAATTCTTACAAAATTCGTTTAGGGGCTGTTATGTTACCTGGATTGACCATATCTAGACCCACAGCTGATTGAGACATAAGGGTGGACACTCTTGGGGCTGAGAGGTTTGGTGAGGTTGGGTGAGCAAACGCAGACCCTTTAAAGTAATACTGCGTGGTACCCATCCCATGGGTCCCAAATCTCCAGGTTCAAGGGCATCTTCCTTCATCGAAAACATGCATGAGAAACCCAGAAGATGGTACACCGTGTGATCGGGAAAGGTTTCTAAAACGCACCTCATTTCTCATGTCCTTGTGCTCGGGTTCGCCATTCCAGCCGCATTACTAGCAATCTCCCTCCTTGGAGAATCAGCACCTTTAACCTCCTGTTCCGTACAGGTTGCAATTTGTCCTGAGGATGAACGGGAAGAAGGGGGAACCAATGAGAGACTAGCTCTAGGTGTTGGGACAGGCACAGGTCACTCTATTTTCCCATCAGGAAGAAGAATTAAGCACAGGCTCAGCCTGCCGCCCGGGACCAGAATAGGGCCTGAAGCAATCCTGCGCTTTTGCGGCCAGCTCCCAAGAAAGCGAGTTGAAAAATGGAGCTCAGGGGCACTGCAATTCACAAACCTGCAGACTTATAAATGATCACTCTCGTCCACAAATATATTGAGGGAAGGCAACGAAGAGGATTTGAAAGCAAGGCAGAATTGCAGGAAACAGATTTCAGGAGGGAGATTCGAATCGCCTTTAAAGCACAGGAAAAGCGGCAAAACCTCGACAATGATGCCCTTGGCCAAAAAGGGCGTATGCGTTTTTTCCTGAATATATTCAGGAAAAAACGCATACGCCCTTTTTGGCCAAGCAAGCAACCTGGAAAGGCAAATCAGCGCTACAAAGATGTCTCGCTTCCCATCGGTCAAAAGGGCCATGCTGAATAAAGTGTCAAAACCAGAAATGCAGGACAGGCCATGGAGAAACGGGAGCCTTGCTACGCTGATGGGCGGGATGTAAATTGCCAACAGCCACTATGGAGAAGTGTACGGTGTGTCCTGAAACATCTAAAAAACTCAGCTTAGAGAGCATAGGGCACTTCCACTCATGGGCGTATAAAGTGGGAAAATTAAAAACCAGCAAGACACAGGCACCCCAAAGTTTAGGGCTGCTCTGTTGACAAGAACCTCCAACTTCGTTACACCTTAAATATCCCAGGAAAGAGAAAAATGGATAAAGATGTTGTGGTCTTTATGTACAATGGAATATCACTCAGCCATGAAATCAATGTCATAAGGCTAGTAGCAGCATGATGAGTGGATTTAGGTACGACGATTCTAAGTGAAATAAGTCACACAGAAAAAGACACTTATCATAAGATATCACTTATAGAGGGAATGTAAAAACCGCTACCCTTGAACTGAATTACAAAACAGAACAGAGTCACACGTTTAGAAAACACACTATGGCTGCTTAACGGGAAAGGTGAGGTGGGGTGATGCATAAAACAAGGGTTTCAAATTAGCTCAGATACCGTTCCATAAACCCAATATGTAATAGACAAGACCTACTCCTTGCTCAGTGAATTGGACTCAACACCCCCTATTCACGGCCCAAGAATATATCTGACTAGTAAGAATCTTAAAACCTATGTATTGATATCTCTTTGTAAGTGAGTCAAGTGGGTGTAAAGTGGAATAAACACAGCAGTGAAAAGCAGCTAAACCCCATTATAAAAATCAATTACTTTTAAAAACCTGTGAAACAAAGACAGTGAAAGAGAGAGAAATTCTTACAAAAATCGTTTAGGGGCAGTTATGCTACCTGGATTGACCATATCTAGACCCACAGCTGATTGAGACATAAGGGTGGACACTCTTGGGGCTGAGAGGTTTGGTGAGGTTGTGTGAGCAAACGCAGACCCTTTAAAGTAATACTGCGTGGTACCCATCCCATGGGTCCCAAATCTCCAGATTCAAGGGCATCTTCCTACATCGAAAACATGCATGAGAAACCCAGAAGATGGTACACCGTGTGATCGGGAAAGGTTTCTAAAACGCACCTCATTTCTCATGTCCTTGTGCTCGGGTTCGCCATTCCAGCTGCTTTACTAGCAACCTCCCTCCTTGGAGAATCATCACCTTTAACCTCCTGTTCCGTACAGGTTGCAATTTTTCCTGAGGATGAACGAGAAGAGGGGAAAACAATGAGAGACTAGCTCTAGGTGTTGGGACAAGCACAGTTCACTCTATTTTCCCATCAGGAAGAGGAATTAAGCACAGGCTCAGCCTGCCGCCCGGGACCAGAATAGGGCCTGAAGCAATCCTGCGCTTTTGCGGCCAGGTCCCAAGAAATCGAGTTGAAAAATGGAGCTCAGGGGCACTGCAATTCACAAACCTGCAGACTTATAAATGACCACTCTCGTCCACAAATATATTGAGGGAAGGCAACGAAGAGGATTTGAAAGCAAGGCAGAATTGCAGGAAACAGATTTCAGGAGGGAGATTCGAATCGCCTTTAAAGCACAGGAAAAGCGGCAAAACCTCGACAATGATGCCCTTTGCCAAAAAGGGCGTATGCGTTTTTTCATGAATATATTCAGGAAAAAACGCATACGCCCTTTTTGGCCAAGCAAGCAACCTGGAAAGGCAAATCAGCGCTACAAAGAAGTCTCGCTTCCCATCGGTCAAAAGGGCCATGCTGAATAAAGTGTCAAAACCAGAAATGCAGGGCAGGCCATGGAGAAACGGGAGGCTTGCTACGCTGATGGGCGGGATGTAAATTGCCAACAGCCACTCTGGAGAAGTGTACGGTGTGTCCTGAAACATCTAAAAAACTCAGCTTAGAGAGCATAGGGCACTTCCACTCATGGGCGTATAAAGTGGGAAAATTAAAAACCAGCAAGACACAGGCACCCCAAAGTTTAGGGCTGCTCTGCTGACAAGAACCTCCAACTTCGTTACACCTTAAATATCCCAGGAAAGAGAAAAATGGATAAAGATGTTGTGGTCCTTATGTACAATGGAATATCACTCAGCCATGAAATCAACGTCATAAGGCTAGTAGCAGCATGATGAGTGGATTTAGGTACGACGATTCTAAGTGAAATAAGTCACACAGAAAAAGACACTTATCATAAGATATCACTTATAGAGGGAATGTAAAAACCGCTACCCTTGAACTGAATTACAAAACAGAACAGAGTCACACGTTTAGAAAACACACTATGGCTGCTTAACGGGAAAGGTGAGGTGGGGTGATGCATAAAACAAGGGTTTCAAATTAGCTCAGATACCGTTCCATAAACCCAATATGTACTAGACAAGACCTACTCCTTGCTCAGTGAATTGGACTCAAAACCCCCTATTCACGGCCCAAGAATATATCTGACTAGTAAGAATCTTAAAACCTATGTATTGATATCTCTCTGTAAGTGAGTCATGTGGGTGTAAAGTGACATAAACACAGCAGTGAAAAGCAGCTAAACCCCATTATAAAAATCAATTACTTTTAAAAACCTGTGAAAAAAAGACAGTGAAAGAGAGAGAAATTCTTACAAAATTCTTTTAGGGGCAGTGATGCTACCTGGATTGACCATATCTAGACCCACAGCTGATTGAGACATAAGGGTGGACACTCTTGGGGCTGAGAGGTTTGGTGAGGTTGGGTGAGGAAACGCAGACCCTTTAAAGTAATACTGCGTGGTACCCATCCCATGGGTTCCAAATCTCCAGGTTCAAGGGCATCTTCCTACATCGAAAACATGCATGAGAAACCCAGAAGATGGTACACCGTGTGATCGCGAAAGGTTTCTAAACGCACCTCATTTCTCATCTCCTTGTGCTCGGGTTCGCCATTCCAGCTGCTTTACTAGCAGTCTCCCTCATTGGAGAATCAGCACCTTTAACCTCCTGTTCCGTACAGGTTGCAATTTGTCCTGAGGATGAACGGGAAAAGGGGGAAACAATGAGAGTCTAGTTCTAGGTGTTGGGACAGGCACAGGTCACTCTATTTTCCCATTAGGAAGAAGAATTAAGCACAGGCTCAGCCTGCCGCCCGGAACCAGAATAGGGCCTGAAGCAATCCTGCGCTTTTGCGGCCAGCTCCCAAGAAAGCGAGTTGAAAAATGGAGCTCAGGGGCACTGCAATTCACAAACCTGCAGACTTATAAATGACCACTCTCGTCCACAAATATATTGAGGGAAGGCAACGAAGAGGATTTGAAAACAAGGCAGAATTGCAGGAAACAAATTTCAGGAGGGAGATTCGAATCGCCTTTAAAGCACAGGAAAAGCGGCAAAACCTCGACAATGATGCCGTTGGCCAAAAAGGGCGTATGCGTTTTTTCCTGAATATATTCAGGAAAAAACGCATACGCCCTTTTTGGCCAACCAAGCAACCTGGAAAGGCAAATCAGCGATACAAAGAAGTCTCGCTTCCCATCGGTCAAAAGGGCCATGCTGAATAAAGTGTCAAAACCAGAAATGCAGGGCAGGCCATGGAGAAACGGGAGCCTTGCTACGCTGATGGGCGGGATGTAAATTGCCAACAGCCACTCTGGAGAAGTGTACGGTGTGTCCTGAAACATCTAAAAAACTCAGCTTAGAGAGCATAGGGCACTTCAACTCATGGGCGTATAAAGTGGGAAAATTAAAAACCAGCAAGACACAGGCACCCCAATGTTTAGGGCTGCTCTGTTGACAAGAACCTCCAACTTCGTTACACCTTAAATATCCCAGGAAAGAGAAAAATGGATAAAGATGTTGTGGTCCTTATGTACAATGGAATATCACTCAGCCATGAAATCAACGTCATAAGGCTAGTAGCAGCATGATGAGTGGATTTAGGTACGACGATTCTAAGTGAAATAACTCACACAGAAAAAGACACTTATCATAAGATATCACTTATAGAGGGAATGTAAAAACCGCTACCCTTGAACTGAATTACAAAACAGAACAGAGTCACACGTTTAGAAAACACACTATGGCTGCTTAACGGGAAAGGTGAGGTGGGGTGATGCATAAAACAAGGGTTTCAAATTAGCTCAGATACCGTTCCATAAACCCAATATGTACTAGACAAGACCTACTCCTTGCTCAGTGAATTGGACTCAAAACCCCCTATTCACGGCCCAAGAATGTGTCTGACTAGTAAGAATCTTAAAACCTATGTATTGATATCTCTCTGTAAGTGAGTCATGTGGGTGTAAAGTGACATAAACACAGCAGTGAAAAGCAGCTAAACCCCATTATAAAAATCAATTACTTTTAAAAACCTGTGAAAAAAAGACAGTGAAAGAGAGAGAAATTCTTACAAAATTCTTTTAGGGGCAGTGATGCTACCTGGATTGACCATATCTAGACCCACAGCTGATTGAGACATAAGGGTGGACACTCTTGGGGCTGAGAGGTTTGGTGAGGTTGGGTGAGGAAACGCAGACCCTTTAAAGTAATACTGCGTGGTACCCATCCCATGGGTTCCAAATCTCCAGGTTCAAGGGCATCTTCCTACATCGAAAACATGCATGAGAAACCCAGAAGATGGTACACCGTGTGATCGCGAAAGGTTTCTAAACGCACCTCATTTCTCATCTCCTTGTGCTCGGGTTCGCCATTCCAGCTGCTTTACTAGCAGTCTCCCTCATTGGAGAATCAGCACCTTTAACCTCCTGTTCCGTACAGGTTGCAATTTGTCCTGAGGATGAACGGGAAAAGGGGGAAACAATGAGAGTCTAGTTCTAGGTGTTGGGACAGGCACAGGTCACTCTATTTTCCCATTAGGAAGAAGAATTAAGCACAGGCTCAGCCTGCCGCCCGGAACCAGAATAGGGCCTGAAGCAATCCTGCGCTTTTGCGGCCAGCTCCCAAGAAAGCGAGTTGAAAAATGGAGCTCAGGGGCACTGCAATTCACAAACCTGCAGACTTATAAATGACCACTCTCGTCCACAAATATATTGAGGGAAGGCAACGAAGAGGATTTGAAAACAAGGCAGAATTGCAGGAAACAAATTTCAGGAGGGAGATTCGAATCGCCTTTAAAGCACAGGAAAAGCGGCAAAACCTCGACAATGATGCCGTTGGCCAAAAAGGGCGTATGCGTTTTTTCCTGAATATATTCAGGAAAAAACGCATACGCCCTTTTTGGCCAACCAAGCAACCTGGAAAGGCAAATCAGCGATACAAAGAAGTCTCGCTTCCCATCGGTCAAAAGGGCCATGCTGAATAAAGTGTCAAAACCAGAAATGCAGGGCAGGCCATGGAGAAACGGGAGCCTTGCTACGCTGATGGGCGGGATGTAAATTGCCAACAGCCACTCTGGAGAAGTGTACGGTGTGTCCTGAAACATCTAAAAAACTCAGCTTAGAGAGCATAGGGCACTTCAACTCATGGGCGTATAAAGTGGGAAAATTAAAAACCAGCAAGACACAGGCACCCCAATGTTTAGGGCTGCTCTGTTGACAAGAACCTCCAACTTCGTTACACCTTAAATATCCCAGGAAAGAGAAAAATGGATAAAGATGTTGTGGTCCTTATGTACAATGGAATATCACTCAGCCATGAAATCAACGTCATAAGGCTAGTAGCAGCATGATGAGTGGATTTAGGTACGACGATTCTAAGTGAAATAACTCACACAGAAAAAGACACTTATCATAAGATATCACTTATAGAGGGAATGTAAAAACCGCTACCCTTGAACTGAATTACAAAACAGAACAGAGTCACACGTTTAGAAAACACACTATGGCTGCTTAACGGGAAAGGTGAGGTGGGGTGATGCATAAAACAAGGGTTTCAAATTAGCTCAGATACCGTTCCATAAACCCAATATGTACTAGACAAGACCTACTCCTTGCTCAGTGAATTGGACTCAAAACCCCCTATTCACGGCCCAAGAATGTATCTGACTAGTAAGAATCTTAAAACCTATGTATTGATATCTCTCTGTAAGTGAGTCATGTGGGTGTAAAGTGACATAAACACAACAGTGAAAAGCAGCTAAACCCCATTATAAAAATCAATTACTTTTAAAAACCTGTGAAAAAAAGACAGTGAAAGAGAGAGAAATTCTTACAAAATTCTTTTAGGGGCAGTTATGCTACCTGGATTGACCATATCTAGACCCACAGCTGATTGAGACATAAGGGTGGACACTCTTGGGGCTGAGAGGTTTGGTGAGGTTGGGTGAGGAAACGCAGACCCTTTAAAGTAATACTGCGTGGTACCCATCCCATGGGTTCCAAATCTCCAGGTTCAAGGGCATCTTCCTACATCGAAAACATGCATGAGAAACCCAGAAGATGGTACACCGTGTGATCGCGAAAGATTTCTAAACGCACCTCATTTCTCATCTCCTTGTGCTCGGGTTCGCCATTCCAGCTCCTTTACTAGCAACCTCCCTCCTTGGAGAATCATCACCTTTAACCTCCTGTTCCGTACAGGTTGCAATTTGTCCTGAGGATGAACGAGAAGAGGGGAAAACAATGAGAGACTAGCTCTAGGTGTTGGGACAGGCACAGTTCACTCTATTTTCCCATCAGGAAGAAGAATTAAGCACAGGCTCAGCCTGCTGCCCGGGACCAGAATAGGGCCTGAAGCAATCCTGCGCTTTTGCGGCCAGCTCCCAAGAAAGCGAGTTGAAAAATGGAGCTCAGGGGCACTGCAATTCACAAACCTGCAGACTTATAAATGATCACTCTCGTCCACAAATATATTGAGGGAAAGCAACGAAGAGGATTTGAAAGCAAGGCAGAATTGCAGGAAACAGATTTCAAGAGGGAGATTCGAATCGCCTTTAAAGCACAGGAAAAGCGGCAAAACCTCGACAAGATGCCCTTGGCCAAAAAGGGCGTATGCGTTTTTTCCTGAATATATTCAGGAAAAAACGCATACGCCCTTTTTGGCCAACCAAGCAACCTGGAAAGGCAAATCAGCGCTACAAAGAAGTCTCGCTTCCCATCGGTCAAAAGGGCCATGCTGAATAAAGTGTTAAAATCAGAAATGCAGGACAGGCCATAGAGAAACGGGAGCCTTGCTACGCTGATGGGCGGGATGTAAATTGCCAACAGCCACTCTGGAGAAGTGTACGGTGTGTCCTGAAACATCTAAAAAACTCAGCTTAGAGAGCATAGGGCACTTCCACTCATGGGCGTATAAATTGGGAAAACTAAAAATCAGCGAGACACAGGCACCCCAACGTTTAGGGCTGCTCTGTTGACAAGAACCTCCACTTCATTACACCTTAAATATCTCAGGATAGAGAAAAATGGATAAATAAGTTGTGGTCCTTATGTACAATGGAATATCACTCAGCCATGAAATCAACGTCATAAAGCTAGTAGCAGCATGATGAGTGGATTTAGGTACGACGATTCTAAGTGAAATAAGTCACACAGAAAAAGACACTTATCATAAGATATCACTTATAGAGGGAATGTAAAAACCGCTACCCTTGAACTGAATTACAAAACAGAACAGAGTCACACGTTTAGAAAACACACTATGGCTGCTTAACGGGAAAGGTGAGGTGGGGTGATGCATAAAACAAGGGTTTCAAATTAGCTCAGATACCGTTCCATAAACCCAATATGTTATAGACAAGACCTAATCCTTGCTCAGTGAATTGGACTCAACACCCCCTATTCACGGCCCAAGAATATATCTGACTAGTAAGAATCTTAAAACCTATGTATTGATATCTCTCTGTAAGTGAGTCAAGTGGGTGTAAAGTGGCATAAACACAGCAGTGAAAAGCAGCTAAACCCCATTATAAAAATCAATTACTTTTAAAAACCTGTGAAAAAAAGACAGTGAAAGAGAGAGAAATTCTTACAAAATTCGTTTAGGGGCAGTTATGCTACCTGGATTGACCATATCTAGACGCACAGCTGATTGAGACATAAGGGTGGACACTCTTGGGGCTGAGAGGTTTGGTGAGGTTGGGTGAGGAAACACAGACCCTTTAAAGTAATACTGCGTGGTACCCATCCCATGGGTCCCAAATCTCCAGGTTCAAGGGCATCTTCCTACATCGAAAACATGCATGAGAAACCCAGAAGATGGTACACCGTGTGATCGAGAAAGGTTTCTAAAACGCACCTCATTTCTCATCTCCTTGTGCTCGGGTCCGCCATTCCAGCCGCTTTACTAGCAACCTCCCTCCTTGGAGAATCATCACCTTTAACCTCCTGTTCCGTACAGGTTGCAATTTGTCCTGAGGATGAACGGGAATAAGGGGGAACCAATGAGAGACTAGCTCTAGGTGTTGGGACAGGCACAGGTCACTCTCTTTTCCCATGAGGAAGAAGAATTAAGCACAGGCTCAGCCTGCCGCCCGGGACCAGAATAGTGCCTGAAGCAATCCTGCACTTTTGCGGCCAGCTCCCAAGAAAGCGAGTTGAAAAATGGAGCTCAGGGGCACTGCAATTCACAAACCTGCAGACTTATAAATGATCACTCTCGTCCACAAATATATTGAGGGAAGGCAACGAAGAGGATTTGAAAGCAAGGCAGAATTGCAGGAAACAGATTTCAGGAGGGAGATTCGAATCGCCTTTAAAGCACAGGAAAAGCGGCAAAACCTCGTCAATGATGCCCTTGGCCAAAAAGGGCGTATGCGTTTTTTCCTGAATATATTCAGGAAAAAACGCATACGCCCTTTTTGGCCAACCAAGCAACCTGGAAAGGCAAATCAGCGCTACAAAGAAGTCTCGCTTCCCATCGGTCAAAAGGGCCATGCTGAATAAAGTGTCAAAACCAGAAATGCAGAGCAGGCCATGGAGAAACGGGAGGCTTGCTACGCTGATGGGCGGGATGTAAATTGCCAACAGCCACTCTGGAGAAGTGTACGGTGTGTCGTGAAACATCTAAAAAACTCAGCTTAGAGAGCATAGGGCACTTCCACTCATGGGCGTATAAAGTGGGAAAATTAAAAACCAGCAAGACACAGGCACCCCAATGTTTAGGGCTGCTCTGTTGACAAGAACCTCCACTTCATTACACCTTAAATATCTCAGGATAGAGAAAAATGGATAAAGAAGTTGTGGTCCTTATGTACAATGGAATATCACTCAGCCATGAAATCAACGTCATAAGGCTAGTAGCAGCATGATGAGTGGATTTAGGTACGACGATTCTAAGTGAAATAAGTCACACAGAAAAAGACACTTATCATAAGATATCACTTATAGAGGGAATGTAAAAACCGCTACCCTTGAACTGAATTACAAAACAGAACAGAGTCACACGTTTAGAAAACACACTATGGCTGCTTAACGGGAAAGGTGAGGTGGGGTGATGCATAAAACAAGGGTTTCAAATTAGCTCAGATACCGTTCCATAAACCCAATATGTTATAGACAAGTCCTACTCCTTGCTCAGTGAATTGGACTCAACACCCCCTATTCACGGCCCAAGAATATATCTGACTAGTAAGAATCTTAAAACCTATGTATTGATATCTCTTTGTAAGTGAGTCAAGTGGGTGTAAAGTGGCATAAACACAGCAGTGAAAAGCAGCTAAACCCCATTATAAAAATCAATTACTTTTAAAAACCTGTGAAACAAAGACAGTGAAAGAGAGAGAAATTCTTACAAAATTCGTTTAGGGGCAGTTATGCTACCTGGATTGACCATATCTAGACCCACAGCTGATTGAGACATAAGGGTGGACACTCTTGGGGCTGAGAGGTTTGGTGAGGTTGGGTGAGGAAACACAGACCCTTTAAAGTAATACTGCGTGGTACCCATCCCATGGGTCCCAAATCTCCAGGTTCAAGGGCATCTTCCTACATCGAAAACATGCATGAGAAACCCAGAAGATGGTACACCGTGTGATCGAGAAAGGTTTCTAAAACGCACCTCATTTCTCATCTCCTTGTGCTCGGGTCCGCCATTCCAGCCGCTTTACTAGCAACCTCCCTCCTTGGAGAATCATCACCTTTAACCTCCTGTTCCGTACAGGTTGCAATTTGTCCTGAGGATGAACGGGAAGAAGGGGGAACCAATGAGAGACTAGCTCTAGGTGTTGGGACAGGCACAGGTCACTCTAATTTCCCATTAGGAAGAAGAATTAAGCACAGGCTCAGCCTGCCGCCCGGAACCAGAATAGGGCCTGAAGCAATCCTGCGCTTTTGCGGCCAGCTCCCAAGAAAGCGAGTTGAAAAATGGAGCTCAGGGGCACTGCAATTCACAAACCTGCAGACTTATAAATGACCACTCTCGTCCACAAATATATTGAGGGAAGGCAACGAAGAGGATTTGAAAACAAGGCAGAATTGCAGGAAACAGATTTCAGGAGGGAGATTCGAATCGCCTTTAAAGCACAGGAAAAGCGGCAAAACCTCGACAATGATGCCCTTGGCCAAAAAGGGCGTATGCGTTTTTTCCTGAATATATTCAGGAAAAAACGCATACGCCCTTTTTGGCCAACCAAGCAACCTGGAAAGGCAAATCAGCGCTACAAAGAAGTCTCGCTTCCCATCAGTCAAAAGGGCCATGCTGAATAAAGTGTCAAAACCAGAAATGCAGGGCAGGCCATGGAGAAACGGGAGCCTTGCTACGCTGATGGGCGGGATGTAAATTGCCAACAGCCACTCTGGAGAAGTGTACGGTGTGTCCTGAAACATCTAAAAAACTCAGCTTAGAGAGCATAGGGCACTTCCACTCATGGGCGTATAAATTGGGAAAACTAAAAATCAGCAAGACACAGGCACCCCAACGTTTAGGGCTGCTCTGTTGACAAGAACGTCCACTTCTTTACACCTTAAATATCTCAGGATAGAGAAAAATGGATAAATAAGTTGTGGTCCTTATGTACAATGGAATATCTCTCAGCCATGAAATCAACGTCATAAGGCTAGTAGCAGCATGATGAGTGGATTTAGGTACGACGATTCTAAGTGAAATAAGTCACACAGAAAAAGACACTTATCATAAGATATCACTTATAGAGGGAATGTAAAAACCGCTACCCTTGAACTGAATTACAAAACAGAACAGAGTCACACGTTTAGAAAACACACTATGGCTGCTTAACGGGAAAGGTGAGGTGGGGTGATGCATAAAACAAGGGTTTCAAATTAGCTCAGATACCGTTCCATAAACCCAATATGTACTAGACAAGACCTACTCCTTGCTCAGTGAATTGGACTCAAAACCCCCTATTCACGGCCCAAGAATATATCTGACTAGTAAGAATCTTAAAACCTATGTATTGATATCTCTCTGTAAGTGAGTCATGTGGGTGTAAAGTGACATAAACACAGCAGTGAAAAGCAGCTAAACCCCATTATAAAAATCAATTACTTTTAAAAACCTGTGAAAAAAAGACAGTGAAAGAGAGAGAAATTCTTACAAAATTCGTTTAGGGGCAGTTATGCTACCTGGATTGACCATATCTAGACCCACAGCTGATTGAGACATAAGGGTGGACACTCTTGGGGCTGAGAGGTTTGGTGAGGTTGGGTGAGCAAACGCAGACCCTTTAAAGTAATACTGCGTGGTACCCATCCCATGGGTCCCAAATCTCCAGGTTCAAGGGCATCTTCCTACATCGAAAACATGCATGAGAAACCCAGAAGATGGTACACCGTGTGATCGGGAAAGGTTTCTAAAACGCACCTCATTTCTCATGTCCTTGTGCTCGGGTTCGCCATTCCAGCCGCATTACTAGCAATCTCCCTCCTTGGAGAATCAGCACCTTTAACCTCCTGTTCCGTACAGGTTGCAATTTGTCCTGAGGATGAACGGGAAGAAGGGGAAACCAATGAGAGACTAGCTCTAGGTGTTGGGACAGGCACAGGTCACTCTATTTTCCCATCAGGAAGAAGAATTAAGCACAGGCTCAGCCTGCCGCCCGGGACCAGAATAGGGCCTGAAGCAATCCTGCGCTTTTGCGGCCAGCTCCCAAGAAAGCGAGTTGAAAAATGGAGCTCAGGGGCACTGCAATTCACAAACCTGCAGACTTATAAATGACCACTCTCGTCCACAAATATATTGAGGGAAGGCAACGAAGAGGATTTGAAAACAAGGCAGAATTGCAGGAAACAGATTTCAGGAGGGAGATTCGAATCGCCTTTAAAGCACAGGAAAAGCGGCAAAACCTCGTCAATGATGCCCTTGGCCAAAAAGGGCGTATGCGTTTTTTCCTGAATATATTCAGGAAAAAACGCATACGCCCTTTTTGGCCAACCAAGCAACCTGGAAAGGCAAATCAGCGCTACAAAGAAGTCTCGCTTCCCATCGGTCAAAAGGGCCATGCTGAATAAAGTATCAAAACCAGAAATGCAGGACAGGCCATGGAGAAACGGGAGCCTTGCTACGCTGATGGGCGGGATGTAAATTGCTAACAGCCACCCTGGAGAAGTGTACGGTGTGTCCTGAAACATCTAAAAAACTCAGCTTAGAGAGCATAGGGCACTTCCACTCATGCGCGTATAAATTGGGAAAACTAAAAATCAGCAAGACACAGGCACCCCAACGTTTAGGGCTGCTCTGTTGACAAGAACCTCCACTTCGTTACACCTTAAATATCCCAGGAAAGAGAAAAATGGATAAAGAAGTTGTGGTCCTTATGTACAATGGAATATCACTCAGCCATGAAATCAAAGTCATAAGGCTAGTAGCAGCATGATGAGTGGATTTAGGTACGACGATTCTAAGTGAAATAAGTCACACAGAAAAAGACACTTATCATAAGATATCACTTATAGAGGGAATGTAAAAACCGCTACCCTTGAACTGAATTACAAAACAGAACAGAGTCACACGTTTAGAAAACACACTATGGCTGCTTAACGGGAAAGGTGAGGTAGAGTGATGCATAAAACAATGGTTTCAAATTAGCTCAGATACCGTTCCATAAACCCAATATGTAATAGACAAGACCTACTCCTTGCTCAGTGAATTGGACTCAACACCCCCTATTCACGGCCCAAGAATATATCTGACTAGTAAGAATCTTAAAACCTATGTATTGATATCTCTCTGTAAGTGAGTCAAGTGGGTGTAAAGTGGCATAAACACAGCAGTGAAAAGCAGCTAAACCCCATTATAAAAATCAATTACTTTTAAAAACCTGTGAAAAAAAGACAGTGAAAGAGAGAGAAATTCTTACAAAATTCGTTTAGGGGCAGTTATGCTACCTGGATTGACCATATCTAGACCCACAGCTGATTGAGACATAAGGGTGGACACTCTTGGGGCTGAGAGGTTTGGTGAGGTTGGGTGAGGAAACGCAGACCCTTTAAAGTAATACTGCGTGGTACCCATTCCATGGGTCCCAAATCTCCAGGTTCAAGGGCATCTTCCTACATCGAAAACATGCATGAGAAACCCAGAAGATGGCACACTGTGTGATCGGGAAAGGTTTCTAAAACGCACCTCATTTCTCATCTCCTTGTGCTCGAATTCGCCATTCCAGCTGCTTTACTAGCAGTCTCCCTCATTGGAGAATCAGCACCTTTAACCTCCTGTTCCGTACAGGTTGCAATTTGTCCTGAGGATGAACGGGAAGAGGGGAAAACAATGAGAGACTAGCTCTAGGTGTTCGGAAAGGCACAGGTCACTCTATTTTCCCATCAGGAAGAAGAATTAAGCACAGGCTCAGCCTGCCGCACGAGACCAGAATAAGGCCTGAAGCAATCCTGCGCTTTTGCGGCCAGCTCCCAAGAAAGCGAGTTGAAAAATGGAGCTCAGGGGCACTGCAATTCACAAACCTGCAGACTTATAAATGATCACTCTCGTCCACAAATATATTGAGGGAAGGCAACGAAGAGGATTTGAAAGCAAGGCAGAATTGCAGGAAACAGATTTCAGGAGGGAGATTCGAATCGCCTTTAAAGCACAGGAAAAGCGGCAAAACCTCGACAATGATGCCCTAGGCCCAAAAGGGCGTATGCGTTTTTTCCTGAATATATTCAGGAAAAAACGCATACGCCCTTTTTGGCCAACCAAGCAACCTGGAAAGGCAAATCAGCGCTACAAAGAAGGCTCGCTTCCCATCGGTCAAAAGGGCCATGCTGAATAAAGTGTCAAAACCAGAAATGCAGGGCAGGCCATGAGGAAACGGGAGCCTTGCTACGATGATGGGCGGGATGTAAATTGCCAACAGCCACTCTGGAGAAGTGTACGGTGTGTCCTGAAACATCTAAAAAACTCAGCTTAGAGAGCATAGGGCACTTCCACTCATGGGCGTATAAAGTGGGAAAATTAAAAACCAGCAAGACACAGGCACCCCAAAGTTTAGGGCTGCTCTGTTGACAAGAACCTCCAACTTCGTTACACCTTAAATATCCCAGGAAAGAGAAAAATGGATAAAGATGTTGTGGTCTTTATGTACAATGGAATATCACTCAGCCATGAAATCAACGTCATAAGGCTAGTAGCAGCATGATGAGTGGATTTAGGTACGACGATTCTAAGTGAAATAAGTCACACAGAAAAAGACACTTATCATAAGATATCACTTATAGAGGGAATGTAAAAACCGCTACCCTTGAACTGAATTACAAAACAGAACAGAGTCACACGTTTAGAAAACACACTATGGCTGCTTAACGGGAAAGGTGAGGTGGGGTGATGCATAAAACAAGGGTTTCAAATTAGCTCAGATACCGTTCCATAAACCCAATATGTACTAGACAAGACCTACTCCTTGCTCAGTGAATTGGACTCAACAACCCCTATTCACGGCCCAAGAATATATCTGACTAGTAAGAATCTTAAAACCTATGTATTGATATCTCTTTGTAAGTGAGTCAAGTGGGTGTAAAGTGGAATAAACACAGCAGTGAAAAGCAGCTAAACCCCATTATAAAAATCAATTACTTTTAAAAACCTGTGAAACAAAGACAGTGAAAGAGAGAGAAATTCTTACAAAATTCGTTTAGGGGCAGTTATGCTACCTGGATTGACCATATCTAGACCCACAGCTGATTGAGACATAAGGGTGGACACTCTTGGGGCTGAGAGGTTTGGTGAGGTTGGTTGAGCAAACGCAGACCCTTTAAAGTAATACTGCGTGGTACCCATCCCATGGGTCCCAAATCTCCAGGTTCAAGGGCATCTTCCTACATCGAAAACATGCATGAGAAACCCAGAAGATGGTACACCGTGTGATCGGGAAAGGTTTCTAAAACGCACCTCATTTCTCATGTCCTTGTGCTCGGGTTCGCCATTCCAGCCGCATTACTAGCAATCTCCCTCCTTGGAGAATCAGCACCTTTAACCTCCTGTTCCGTACAGGTTGCAATTTGTCCTGAGGATGAACGGGAAGAAGGGGGAAACAATGAGAGACTAGCTCTAGGTGTTGGGACAGGCACAGGTCACTCTATTTTCCCATCAGGAAGAAGAATTAAGCACAGGCTCAGCCTGCCGCCCGGGACCAGAATAGGGCCTGAAGCAATCCTGCGCTTTTGCGGCCAGCTCCCAAGAAAGCGAGTTGAAAAATGGAGCTCAGGGGCACTGCAATTCACAAACCTGCAGACTTATAAATGATCACTCTCGTCCACAAATATATTGAGGGAAGGCAACGAAGAGGATTTGAAAGCAAGGAAGAATTGCAGGAAACAGATTTCAGGAGGGAGATTCGAATCGCCTTTAAAGCACAGGAAAAGCGGCAAAACCTCGTCAATGATGCCCTTGGCCAAAAAGGGCGTATGCGTTTTTTCCTGAATATATTCAGGAAAAAACGCATACGCCCTTTTTGGCCAACCAAGCAACCTGGAAAGGCAAATCAGCGCTACAAAGAAGTCGCGCTTCCCATCGGTCAAAAGGGCCATGCTGAATAAAGTGTCAAAACCAGAAATGCAGGACAGGCCATGGAGAAACGGGAGCCTTGCTACGCTGATGGGTGGGATGTAAATTGCCAACAGCCACCCTGGAGAAGTGTACGGTGTGTCCTGAAACATCTAAAAAACTCAGCTTAGAGAGCATAGGGCACTTCCACTCATGGGCGTATAAAGTGGGAAAATTAAAAACCAGCAAGACACAGGCACCCCAATGTTTAGGGCTGCTCTGTTGACAAGAACCTCCACTTCGTTACACCTTAAATATCTCAGGATAGAGAAAAATTGATAAATAAGTTGTGGTCCTTATGTACAATGGAATATCACTCAGCCATGAAATCAACGTCATAAGGCTAGTAGCAGCATGATGAGTGGATTTAGGTACGACGATTCTAAGTGAAATAAGTCACACAGAAAAAGACACTTATCATAAGATATCACTTATAGAGGGAATGTAAAAACCGCTACCCTTGAACTGAATTACAAAACAGAACAGAGTCACACGTTTAGAAAACACACTATGGCTGCTTAACGGGAAAGGTGAGGTGGGGTGATGCATAAAACAAGGGTTTCAAATTAGCTCAGATACCGTTCCATAAACCCAATATGTAATAGACAAGACCTACTCCTTGCTCAGTGAATTGGACTCAACACCCCCTATTCACGGCCCAAGAATATATCTGACTAGTAAGAAACTTAAAACCTATGTATTGATATCTCTTTGTAAGGGAGTCAAGTGGGTGTAAAGTGGCATAAACACAGCAGTGAAAAGCAGCTAAACCCCATTATAAAAATCAATTACTTTTAAAAACCTGTGAAAAAAAGACAGTGAAAGAGAGAGAAATTCTTACAAAATTCGTTTAGGGGCAGTGATGCTACCTGGATTGACCATATCTAGACCCACAGCTGATTGAGACATAAGGGTGGACACTCTTGGGGCTGAGAGGTTTGGTGAGGTGGGGTGAGGAAACGCAGACCCTTTAAAGTAATACTGCGTGGTACCCATCCCATGGGTTCCAAATCTCCAGGTTCTAGGGCATCTTCCTACATCGAAAACATGCATGAGAAACCCAGAAGATGGTACACCGTGTGATCGCGAAAGGTTTCTAAAACGCACCTCCTTTCTCATCTCCTTGTGCTCGGGTTCGCCATTCCAGCTGCTTTACTAGCAACCTCCCTCCTTGGAGAATCATCACCTTTAACCTCCTGTTCCGTACAGGTTGCAATTTGTCCTGAGGATGAACGAGAAGAGGGGAAAACAATGAGAGACTAGCTCTAGGTGTTGGGACAGGCACAGGTCACTCTATTTTCCCATCAGGAAGAAGAATTAAGCACAGGCTCAGCCTGCCGCCCGGGACCAGAATAGGGCCTGAAGCAATCCTGCGCTTTTGCGGCCAGCTCCCAAGAAAGCGAGTTGAAAAATGGAGCTCAGGGGCACTGCAATTCACAAACCTGCAGACTTATAAATGATCACTCTCGTCCACAAATATATTGAGGGAAGGCAACGAAGAGGATTTGAAAGCAAGGCAGAATTGCAGGAAACAGATTTCAGGAGGGAGATTCGAATCGCCTTTAAAGCACAGGAAAAGCGGCAAAACCTCGACAATGATGCCCTTGGCCAAAAAGGGCGTATGCGTTTTTTCCTGAATATATTCAGGAAAAAACGCATACGCCCTTTTTGGCCAACCAAGCAACCTGGAAAGGCAAATCAGCGCTACAAAGAAGTCTCGCTTCCCATCGGTCAAAAGGGCCATGCTGAATAAAGTGTCAAAACCAGAAATGCAGGGCAGGCCATGGAGAAACGGGAGGCTTGCTACGCTGATGGGCGGGATGTAAATTGCCAACAGCCACTCTGGAGAAGTGTACGGTGTGTCGTGAAACATCTAAAAAACTCAGCTTAGAGAGCATAGGGCACTTCCACTCAAGGGCGTATAAATTGGGAAAACTAAAAATCAGCAAGACACAGGCACCCCAACGTTTAGGGCTGCTCTGTTGACAAGAACCTCCACTTCGTTACACCTTAAATATCTCAGGATAGAGAAAAATGGATAAATAAGTTGTGGTCCTTATGTACAATGGAATATCACTCAGCCATGAAATCAACGTCATAAGGCTAGTAGCAGCATGATGAGTGGATTTAGGTACGACGATTCTAAGTGAAATAAGTCACACAGAAAAAGACACTTATCATAAGATATCACTTATAGAGGGAATGTAAAAACCGCTACCCATGAACTGAATTACAAAACAGAACAGAGTCACACGTTTAGAAAACACACTATGGCTGTTTAACGGGAAAGGTGAGGTGGGGTGATGCATAAAACAAGGGTTTCAAATTAGCTCAGATACCGTTCCATAAACCCAATATGTTATAGACAAGACCTACTCCTTGCTCAGTGAATTGGACTCAACACCCCCTATTCACAGCCCAAGAATATATCTGACTACTAAGAATCTTAAAACCTATGTATTGATATCTCTTTGTAAGTGAGACAAGTGGGTGTAAACTGGCATAAACACAGCAGTGAAAAGCAGCTAAACCCCATTATAAAAATCAATTACTTTTAAAAACCTGTGAAAAAAATACAGTGAAAGAGAGAGAAATTCTTACAAAATTCGTTTAGGGGCAGTTATGCTACCTGGGTTGACCATATCTAGACCCACAGCTGATTGAGACATAAGGGTGGACACTCTTGGGGCTGAGAGGTTTGGTGAGGTTGGGTGAGGAAACAAAGACCCTTTAAAGTAATACTGCGTGGTACCCATCCCATGGGTCCCAAATCTCCAGGTTCAAGGGCATCTTCCTACATCGAAAACATGCATGAGAAACTCAGAAGATGGTACACCGTGTGATCGCGAAAGGTTTCTAAACGCACCTCATTTCTCATCTCCTTGTGCTCGGGTTCGCCATTCCAGCTGCTTTACTAGCAACCTCCCTCCTTGGAGAATCATCACCTTTAACCTCCTGTTCCGTACAGGTTGCAATTTGTCCTGAGGATGAACGAGAAGAGGGGAAAACAATGAGAGACTAGCTCTAGGTGTTGGGACAGGCACAGTTCACTCTATTTTCCCATCAGGAAGAAGAATTAAGCACAGGCTCAGCCTGCCGCACGGGACCAGAATAGGGCCTGAAGCAATCCTGCGTTTTGCGGCCAGCTCCCAAGAAAGCGAGTTGAAAAATGGAGCTCAGGGGCACTGCAATTCACAAACCTGCAGACTTATAAATGACCACTCTCGTCCACAAATATATTGAGGGAAGGCAACGAAGAGGATTTGAAAGCAAGGCAGAATTGCAGGAAACAGATTTCAGGAGGGAGATTCGAATCGCCTTTAAAGCACAGGAAAAGCGGCAAAACCTCGACAATGATGCCCTTGGCCAAAAAGGGCGTATGCGTTTTTTCCTGAATATATTCAGGAAAAAACGCATACGCCCTTTTTGGCCAACCAAGCAACCTGGAAAGCTAAATCAGCGCTACAAAGAAGTCTCGCTTCCCATCGGTCAAAAGGGCCATGCTGAATAAAGTGTCAAAACCAGAAATGCAGGGCAGGCCATGGAGAAACGGGAGGCTTGCTACGCTGATGGGCGGGATGTAAATTGCCAACAGCCACTCTGGAGAAGTGTACGGTGTGTCGTGAAACATCTAAAAAACTCAGCTTAGAGAGCATAGGGCACTTCCACTCATGGGCGTATAAAGTGGGAAAATTAAAAACCAGCAAGACACAGGCACCCCAAAGTTTAGGGCTGCTCTGTTGACAAGAACCTCCAACTTCGTTACACCTTAAATATCCCAGGAAAGAGAAAAATGGATAAAGATGTTGTGGTCTTTATGTACAATGGAATATCACTCAGCCATGAAATCAACGTCATAAGGCTAGTAGCAGCATGATGAGTGGATTTAGGTACGACGATTCTAAGTGAAATAAGTCACACAGAAAAAGACACTTATCATAAGATATCACTTATAGAGGGAATGTAAAAACCGCTACCCTTGAACTGAATTACAAAACAGAACAGAGTCACACGTTTAGAAAACACACTATGGCTGCTTAACGGGAAAGGTGAGGTGGGGTGATGCATAAAACAAGGGTTTCAAATTAGCTCAGATACCGTTCCATAAACCCAATATGTACTAGACAAGACCTACTCCTTGCTCAGTGAATTGGACTCAACACCCCCTATTCACGGCCCAAGAATATATCTGACTAGTAAGAATCTTAAAACCTATGTATTGATATCTCTTTGTAAGTGAGTCAAGTGGGTGTAAAGTGGCATAAACACAGCAGTGAAAAGCAGCTAAACCCCATTATAAAAATCAATTACTTTTAAAAACCTGTGAAACAAAGACAGTGAAAGAGAGAGAAATTCTTACAAAATTCGTTTAGGGGCAGTTATGTTACCTGGATTGACCATATCTAGACCCACAGCTGATTGAGACATAAGGGTGGACACTCTTGGGGCTGAGAGGTTTGGTGAGGTTGGGTGAGCAAACGCAGACCCTTTAAAGTAATACTGCGTGGTACCCATCCCATGGGTCCCAAATCTCCAGGTTCAAGGGCATCTTCCTTCATCGAAAACATGCATGAGAAACCCAGAAGATGGTACACCGTGTGATCGGGAAAGGTTTCTAAAACGCACCTCATTTCTCATGTCCTTGTGCTCGGGTTCGCCATTCCAGCCGCATTACTAGCAATCTCCCTCCTTGGAGAATCAGCACCTTTAACCTCCTGTTCCGTACAGGTTGCAATTTGTCCTGAGGATGAACGGGAAGAAGGGGGAACCAATGAGAGACTAGCTCTAGGTGTTGGGACAGGCACAGGTCACTCTATTTTCCCATCAGGAAGAAGAATTAAGCACAGGCTCAGCCTGCCGCCCGGGACCAGAATAGGGCCTGAAGCAATCCTGCGCTTTTGCGGCCAGCTCCCAAGAAAGCGAGTTGAAAAATGGAGCTCAGGGGCACTGCAATTCACAAACCTGCAGACTTATAAATGATCACTCTCGTCCACAAATATATTGAGGGAAGGCAACGAAGAGGATTTGAAAGCAAGGCAGAATTGCAGGAAACAGATTTCAGGAGGGAGATTCGAATCGCCTTTAAAGCACAGGAAAAGCGGCAAAACCTCGACAATGATGCCCTAGGCCCAAAAGGGCGTATGCGTTTTTTCCTGAATATATTCAGGAAAAAACGCATACGCCCTTTTTGGCCAACCAAGCAACCTGGAAAGGCAAATCAGCGCTACAAAGAAGGCTCGCTTCCCATCGGTCAAAAGGGCCATGCTGAATAAAGTGTCAAAACCAGAAATGCAGGGCAGGCCATGAGGAAACGGGAGCCTTGCTACGATGATGGGCGGGATGTAAATTGCCAACAGCCACTCTGGAGAAGTGTACGGTGTGTCCTGAAACATCTAAAAAACTCAGCTTAGAGAGCATAGGGCACTTCCACTCATGGGCGTATAAAGTGGGAAAATTAAAAACCAGCAAGACACAGGCACCCCAAAGTTTAGGGCTGCTCTGTTGACAAGAACCTCCAACTTCGTTACACCTTAAATATCCCAGGAAAGAGAAAAATGGATAAAGATGTTGTGGTCTTTATGTACAATGGAATATCACTCAGCCATGAAATCAACGTCATAAGGCTAGTAGCAGCATGATGAGTGGATTTAGGTACGACGATTCTAAGTGAAATAAGTCACACAGAAAAAGACACTTATCATAAGATATCACTTATAGAGGGAATGTAAAAACCGCTACCCTTGAACTGAATTACAAAACAGAACAGAGTCACACGTTTAGAAAACACACTATGGCTGCTTAACGGGAAAGGTGAGGTGGGGTGATGCATAAAACAAGGGTTTCAAATTAGCTCAGATACCGTTCCATAAACCCAATATGTACTAGACAAGACCTACTCCTTGCTCAGTGAATTGGACTCAACAACCCCTATTCACGGCCCAAGAATATATCTGACTAGTAAGAATCTTAAAACCTATGTATTGATATCTCTTTGTAAGTGAGTCAAGTGGGTGTAAAGTGGAATAAACACAGCAGTGAAAAGCAGCTAAACCCCATTATAAAAATCAATTACTTTTAAAAACCTGTGAAACAAAGACAGTGAAAGAGAGAGAAATTCTTACAAAATTCGTTTAGGGGCAGTTATGCTACCTGGATTGACCATATCTAGACCCACAGCTGATTGAGACATAAGGGTGGACACTCTTGGGGCTGAGAGGTTTGGTGAGGTTGGTTGAGCAAACGCAGACCCTTTAAAGTAATACTGCGTGGTACCCATCCCATGGGTCCCAAATCTCCAGGTTCAAGGGCATCTTCCTACATCGAAAACATGCATGAGAAACCCAGAAGATGGTACACCGTGTGATCGGGAAAGGTTTCTAAAACGCACCTCATTTCTCATGTCCTTGTGCTCGGGTTCGCCATTCCAGCCGCATTACTAGCAATCTCCCTCCTTGGAGAATCAGCACCTTTAACCTCCTGTTCCGTACAGGTTGCAATTTGTCCTGAGGATGAACGGGAAGAAGGGGGAAACAATGAGAGACTAGCTCTAGGTGTTGGGACAGGCACAGGTCACTCTATTTTCCCATCAGGAAGAAGAATTAAGCACAGGCTCAGCCTGCCGCCCGGGACCAGAATAGGGCCTGAAGCAATCCTGCGCTTTTGCGGCCAGCTCCCAAGAAAGCGAGTTGAAAAATGGAGCTCAGGGGCACTGCAATTCACAAACCTGCAGACTTATAAATGATCACTCTCGTCCACAAATATATTGAGGGAAGGCAACGAAGAGGATTTGAAAGCAAGGAAGAATTGCAGGAAACAGATTTCAGGAGGGAGATTCGAATCGCCTTTAAAGCACAGGAAAAGCAGCAAAACCTCGTCAATGATGCCCTTGGCCAAAAAGGGCGTATGCGTTTTTTCCTGAATATATTCAGGAAAAAACGCATACGCCCTTTTTGGCCAACCAAGCAACCTGGAAAGGCAAATCAGCGCTACAAAGAAGTCGCGCTTCCCATCGGTCAAAAGGGCCATGCTGAATAAAGTGTCAAAACCAGAAATGCAGGACAGGCCATGGAGAAACGGGAGCCTTGCTACGCTGATGGGTGGGATGTAAATTGCCAACAGCCACCCTGGAGAAGTGTACGGTGTGTCCTGAAACATCTAAAAAACTCAGCTTAGAGAGCATAGGGCACTTCCACTCATGGGCGTATAAAGTGGGAAAATTAAAAACCAGCAAGACACAGGCACCCCAATGTTTAGGGCTGCTCTGTTGACAAGAACCTCCACTTCGTTACACCTTAAATATCTCAGGATAGAGAAAAATTGATAAATAAGTTGTGGTCCTTATGTACAATGGAATATCACTCAGCCATGAAATCAACGTCATAAGGCTAGTAGCAGCATGATGAGTGGATTTAGGTACGACGATTCTAAGTGAAATAAGTCACACAGAAAAAGACACTTATCATAAGATATCACTTATAGAGGGAATGTAAAAACCGCTACCCTTGAACTGAATTACAAAACAGAACAGAGTCACACGTTTAGAAAACACACTATGGCTGCTTAACGGGAAAGGTGAGGTGGGGTGATGCATAAAACAAGGGTTTCAAATTAGCTCAGATACCGTTCCATAAACCCAATATGTAATAGACAAGACCTACTCCTTGCTCAGTGAATTGGACTCAACACCCCCTATTCACGGCCCAAGAATATATCTGACTAGTAAGAAACTTAAAACCTATGTATTGATATCTCTTTGTAAGGGAGTCAAGTGGGTGTAAAGTGGCATAAACACAGCAGTGAAAAGCAGCTAAACCCCATTATAAAAATCAATTACTTTTAAAAACCTGTGAAAAAAAGACAGTGAAAGAGAGAGAAATTCTTACAAAATTCGTTTAGGGGCAGTGATGCTACCTGGATTGACCATATCTAGACCCACAGCTGATTGAGACATAAGGGTGGACACTCTTGGGGCTGAGAGGTTTGGTGAGGTGGGGTGAGGAAACGCAGACCCTTTAAAGTAATACTGCGTGGTACCCATCCCATGGGTTCCAAATCTCCAGGTTCTAGGGCATCTTCCTACATCGAAAACATGCATGAGAAACCCAGAAGATGGTACACCGTGTGATCGCGAAAGGTTTCTAAAACGCACCTCCTTTCTCATCTCCTTGTGCTCGGGTTCGCCATTCCAGCTGCTTTACTAGCAACCTCCCTCCTTGGAGAATCATCACCTTTAACCTCCTGTTCCGTACAGGTTGCAATTTGTCCTGAGGATGAACGAGAAGAGGGGAAAACAATGAGAGACTAGCTCTAGGTGTTGGGACAGGCACAGGTCACTCTATTTTCCCATCAGGAAGAAGAATTAAGCACAGGCTCAGCCTGCCGCCCGGGACCAGAATAGGGCCTGAAGCAATCCTGCGCTTTTGCGGCCAGCTCCCAAGAAAGCGAGTTGAAAAATGGAGCTCAGGGGCACTGCAATTCACAAACCTGCAGACTTATAAATGATCACTCTCGTCCACAAATATATTGAGGGAAGGCAACGAAGAGGATTTGAAAGCAAGGCAGAATTGCAGGAAACAGATTTCAGGAGGGAGATTCGAATCGCCTTTAAAGCACAGGAAAAGCGGCAAAACCTCGACAATGATGCCCTTGGCCAAAAAGGGCGTATGCGTTTTTTCCTGAATATATTCAGGAAAAAACGCATACGCCCTTTTTGGCCAACCAAGCAACCTGGAAAGGCAAATCAGCGCTACAAAGAAGTCTCGCTTCCCATCGGTCGAAAGGGCCATGCTGAATAAAGTGTCAAAACCAGAAATGCAGGGCAGGCCATGGAGAAACGGGAGGCTTGCTACGCTGATGGGCGGGATGTAAATTGCCAACAGCCACTGTGGAGAAGTGTACGGTGTGTCGTGAAACATCTAAAAAACTCAGCTTAGAGAGCATAGGGCACTTCCACTCAAGGGCGTATAAATTGGGAAAACTAAAAATCAGCAAGACACAGGCACCCCAACGTTTAGGGCTGCTCTGTTGACAAGAACCTCCACTTCGTTACACCTTAAATATCTCAGGATAGAGAAAAATGGATAAATAAGTTGTGGTCCTTATGTACAATGGAATATCACTCAGCCATGAAATCAACGTCATAAGGCTAGTAGCAGCATGATGAGTGGATTTAGGTACGACGATTCTAAGTGAAATAAGTCACACAGAAAAAGACACTTATCATAAGATATCACTTATAGAGGGAATGTAAAAACCGCTACCCATGAACTGAATTACAAAACAGAACAGAGTCACACGTTTAGAAAACACACTATGGCTGTTTAACGGGAAAGGTGAGGTGGGGTGATGCATAAAACAAGGGTTTCAAATTAGCTCAGATACCGTTCCATAAACCCAATATGTTATAGACAAGACCTACTCCTTGCTCAGTGAATTGGACTCAACACCCCCTATTCACAGCCCAAGAATATATCTGACTACTAAGAATCTTAAAACCTATGTATTGATATCTCTTTGTAAGTGAGACAAGTGGGTGTAAACTGGCATAAACACAGCAGTGAAAAGCAGCTAAACCCCATTATAAAAATCAATTACTTTTAAAAACCTGTGAAAAAAATACAGTGAAAGAGAGAGAAATTCTTACAAAATTCGTTTAGGGGCAGTTATGCTACCTGGGTTGACCATATCTAGACCCACAGCTGATTGAGACATAAGGGTGGACACTCTTGGGGCTGAGAGGTTTGGTGAGGTTGGGTGAGGAAACAAAGACCCTTTAAAGTAATACTGCGTGGTACCCATCCCATGGGTCCCAAATCTCCAGGTTCAAGGGCATCTTCCTACATCGAAAACATGCATGAGAAACTCAGAAGATGGTACACCGTGTGATCGCGAAAGGTTTCTAAACGCACCTCATTTCTCATCTCCTTGTGCTCGGGTTCGCCATTCCAGCTGCTTTACTAGCAACCTCCCTCCTTGGAGAATCATCACCTTTAACCTCCTGTTCCGTACAGGTTGCAATTTGTCCTGAGGATGAACGAGAAGAGGGGAAAACAATGAGAGACTAGCTCTAGGTGTTGGGACAGGCACAGTTCACTCTATTTTCCCATCAGGAAGAAGAATTAAGCACAGGCTCAGCCTGCCGCACGGGACCAGAATAGGGCCTGAAGCAATCCTGCGCTTTTGCGGCCAGCTCCCAAGAAAGCGAGTTGAAAAATGGAGCTCAGGGGCACTGCAATTCACAAACCTGCAGACTTATAAATGACCACTCTCGTCCACAAATATATTGAGGGAAGGCAACGAAGAGGATTTGAAAGCAAGGCAGAATTGCAGGAAACAGATTTCAGGAGGGAGATTCGAATCGCCTTTAAAGCACAGGAAAAGCGGCAAAACCTCGACAATGATGCCCTTGGCCAAAAAGGGCGTATGCGTTTTTTCCTGAATATATTCAGGAAAAAACGCATACGCCCTTTTTGGCCAACCAAGCAACCTGGAAAGCTAAATCAGCGCTACAAAGAAGTCTCGCTTCCCATCGGTCAAAAGGGCCATGCTGAATAAAGTGTCAAAACCAGAAATGCAGGGCAGGCCATGGAGAAACGGGAGGCTTGCTACGCTGATGGGCGGGATGTAAATTGCCAACAGCCACTCTGGAGAAGTGTACGGTGTGTCGTGAAACATCTAAAAAACTCAGCTTAGAGAGCATAGGGCACTTCCACTCATGGGCGTATAAAGTGGGAAAATTAAAAACCAGCAAGACACAGGCACCCCAAAGTTTAGGGCTGCTCTGTTGACAAGAACCTCCAACTTCGTTACACCTTAAATATCCCAGGAAAGAGAAAAATGGATAAAGATGTTGTGGTCTTTATGTACAATGGAATATCACTCAGCCATGAAATCAACGTCATAAGGCTAGTAGCAGCATGATGAGTGGATTTAGGTACGACGATTCTAAGTGAAATAAGTCACACAGAAAAAGACACTTATCATAAGATATCACTTATAGAGGGAATGTAAAAACCGCTACCCTTGAACTGAATTACAAAACAGAACAGAGTCACACGTTTAGAAAACACACTATGGCTGCTTAACGGGAAAGGTGAGGTGGGGTGATGCATAAAACAAGGGTTTCAAATTAGCTCAGATACCGTTCCATAAACCCAATATGTACTAGACAAGACCTACTCCTTGCTCAGTGAATTGGACTCAACACCCCCTATTCACGGCCCAAGAATATATCTGACTAGTAAGAATCTTAAAACCTATGTATTGATATCTCTTTGTAAGTGAGTCAAGTGGGTGTAAAGTGGCATAAACACAGCAGTGAAAAGCAGCTAAACCCCATTATAAAAATCAATTACTTTTAAAAACCTGTGAAACAAAGACAGTGAAAGAGAGAGAAATTCTTACAAAATTCGTTTAGGGGCAGTTATGTTACCTGGATTGACCATATCTAGACCCACAGCTGATTGAGACATAAGGGTGGACACTCTTGGGGCTGAGAGGTTTGGTGAGGTTGGGTGAGCAAACGCAGACCCTTTAAAGTAATACTGCGTGGTACCCATCCCATGGGTCCCAAATCTCCAGGTTCAAGGGCATCTTCCTTCATCGAAAACATGCATGAGAAACCCAGAAGATGGTACACCGTGTGATCGGGAAAGGTTTCTAAAACGCACCTCATTTCTCATGTCCTTGTGCTCGGGTTCGCCATTCCAGCCGCATTACTAGCAATCTCCCTCCTTGGAGAATCAGCACCTTTAACCTCCTGTTCCGTACAGGTTGCAATTTGTCCTGAGGATGAACGGGAAGAAGGGGGAACCAATGAGAGACTAGCTCTAGGTGTTGGGACAGGCACAGGTCACTCTATTTTCCCATCAGGAAGAAGAATTAAGCACAGGCTCAGCCTGCCGCCCGGGACCAGAATAGGGCCTGAAGCAATCCTGCGCTTTTGCGGCCAGCTCCCAAGAAAGCGAGTTGAAAAATGGAGCTCAGGGGCACTGCAATTCACAAACCTGCAGACTTATAAATGATCACTCTCGTCCACAAATATATTGAGGGAAGGCAACGAAGAGGATTTGAAAGCAAGGCAGAATTGCAGGAAACAGATTTCAGGAGGGAGATTCGAATCGCCTTTAAAGCACAGGAAAAGCGGCAAAACCTCGACAATGATGCCCTTGCCCAAAAAGGGCGTATGCGTTTTTTCCTGAATATATTCAGGAAAAAACGCATACGCCCTTTTTGGCCAAGCAAGCAACCTGGAAAGGCAAATCAGCGCTACAAAGATGTCTCGCTTCCCATCGGTCAAAAGGGCCATGCTGAATAAAGTGTCAAAACCAGAAATGCAGGACAGGCCATGGAGAAACGGGAGCCTTGCTACGCTGATGGGCGGGATGTAAATTGCCAACAGCCACTATGGAGAAGTGTACGGTGTGTCCTGAAACATCTAAAAAACTCAGCTTAGAGAGCATAGGGCACTTCCACTCATGGGCGTATAAAGTGGGAAAATTAAAAACCAGCAAGACACAGGCACCCCAAAGTTTAGGGCTGCTCTGTTGACAAGAACCTCCAACTTCGTTACACCTTAAAAATCCCAGGAAAGAGAAAAATGGATAAAGATGTTGTGGTCCTTATGTACAATGGAATATCACTCAGCCATGAAATCAACGTCATAAGGCTAGTAGCAGCATGATGAGTGGATTTAGGTACGACGATTCTAAGTGAAATAAGTCACACAGAAAAAGACACTTATCATAAGATATCACTTATAGAGGGAATGTAAAAACCGCTACCCTTGAACTGAATTACAAAACAGAACAGAGTCACACGTTTAGAAAACACACTATGGCTGCTTAACGGGAAAGGTGAGGTGGGGTGATGCATAAAACAAGGGTTTCAAATTAGCTCAGATACCGTTCCATAAACCCAATATGTACTAGACAAGACCTACTCCTTGCTCAGTGAATTGGACTCAACACCCCCTATTCACGGCCCAAGAATATATCTGACTAGTAAGAATCTTAAAACCTATGTATTGATATCTCTTTGTAAGTGAGTCAAGTGGGTGTAAAGTGGCATAAACACAGCAGTGAAAAGCAGCTAAACCCCATTATAAAAATCAATTACTTTTAAAAACCTGTGAAACAAAGACAGTGAAAGAGAGAGAAATTCTTACAAAATTCGTTTAGGGGCAGTTATGCTACCTGGATTGACCATATCTAGACCCACAGCTGATTGAGACATAAGGGTGGACACTCTTGGGGCTGAGAAGTTTGGTGAGGTTGGGTGAGCAAACGCAGACCCTTTAAAGTAATACTGCGTGGTACCCATCCCATGGGTCCCAAATCTCCAGGTTCAAGGGCATCTTCCTACATCGAAAACATGCATGAGAAACCCAGAAGATGGTACACCGTGTGATCGGGAAAGGTTTCTAAAACGCACCTCATTTCTCATGTCCTTGTGCTCGGGTTCGCCATTCCAGCCGCATTACTAGCAATCTCCCTCCTTGGAGAATCAGCACCTTTAACCTCCTGTTCCGTACAGGTTGCAATTTGTCCTGAGGATGAACGGGAAGAAGGGGGAACCAATGAGAGACTAGCTCTAGGTGTTGGGACAGGCACAGGTCACTCTATTTTCCCATCAGGAAGAAGAATTAAGCACAGGCTCAGCCTGCCGCCCGGGACCAGAATAGGGCCTGAAGCAATCCTGCGCTTTTGCGGCCAGCTCCCAAGAAAGCGAGTTGAAAAATGGAGCTCAGGGGCACTGCAATTCACAAACCTGCAGACTTATAAATGATCACTCTCGTCCACAAATATATTGAGGGAAGGCAACGAAGAGGATTTGAAAGCAAGGCAGAATTGCAGGAAACAGATTTCAGGAGGGAGATTCGAATCGCCTTTAAAGCACAGGAAAAGCGGCAAAACCTCGTCAATGATGCCCTTGGCCAAAAAGGGCGTATGCGTTTTTTCCTGAATATATTCAGGAAAAAACGCATACGCCCTTTTTGGCCAACCAAGCAACCTGGAAAGGCAAATCAGCGCTACAAAGAAGTCTCGCTTCCCACCGGTCAAAAGGGCCATGCTGAATAAAGTGTCAAAACCAGAAATGCAGGACAGGCCATGGAGAAACGGGAGCCTTGCTACGCTGATGGGTGGGATGTAAATTGCCAACAGCCACCCTGGAGAAGTGTACGGTGTGTCCTGAAACATCTAAAAAACTCAGCTTAGAGAGCATAGGGCACTTCCACTCATGGGCGTATAAAGTGGGAAAATTAAAAACCAGCAAGACACAGGCACCCCAATGTTTAGGGCTGCTCTGTTGACAAGAACCTCCAACTTCGTTACACCTTAAAAATCCCAGGAAAGAGAAAAATGGATAAAGATGCTGTGGTCCTTATGTACAATGGAATATCACTCAGCCATGAAATCAACGTCATAAGGCTAGTAGCAGCATGATGAGTGGATTTAGGTACGACGATTCTAAGTGAAATAAGTCACACAGAAAAAGACACTTATCATAAGATATCACTTATAGAGGGAATGTAAAAACCGCTACCCTTGAACTGAATTACAAAACAGAACAGAGTCACACGTTTAGAAAACACACTATGGCTGCTTAACGGGAAAGGTGAGGTGGGGTGATGCATAAAACAAGGGTTTCAAATTAGCTCAGATACCGTTCCATAAACCCAATATGTACTAGACAAGACCTACTCCTTGCTCAGTGAATTGGACTCAAAACCCCCTATTCACGGCCCAAGAATATATCTGACTAGTAAGAATCTTAAAACCTATGTATTGATATCTCTCTGTAAGTGAGTCATGTGGGTGTAAAGTGACATAAACACAGCAGTGAAAAGCAGCTAAACCCCATTATGAAAATCAATTACTTTTAAAAACCTGTGAAAAAAAGACAGTGAAAGAGAGAGAAATTCTTACAAAATTCTTTTAGGGGCAGTTATGCTACCTGGATTGACCATATCTAGACCCACAGCTGATTGAGACATAAGGGTGGACACTCTTGGGGCTGAGAGGTTTGGTGAGGTTGGGTGAGCAAACGCAGACCCTTTAAATTAATACTGCGTGGTGCCCATCCCATGGGTTCCAAATCTCCAGGTTCAAGGGCATCTTCCTACATCGAAAACATGCATGAGAAACCCAGAAGATGGTACACCGTGTGATCGCGAAAGGTTTCTAAACGCACCTCATTTCTCATCTCCTTGTGCTCGGGTTCGCCATTCCAGCTGCTTTACTAGCAACCTCCCTCCTTGGAGAATCATCACCTTTAACCTCCTGTTCCGTACAGGTTGCAATTTGTCCTGAGGATGAACGAGAAGAGGGGAAAACAATGAGAGACTAGCTCTAGGTGTTGGGACAGGCACAGTTCACTCTATTTTCCCATCAGGAAGAAGAATTAAGCACAGGCTCAGCCTGCCGCCCGGGACCAGAATAGGGCCTGAAGCAATCCTGCGCTTTTGCGGCCAGCTCCCAAGAAAGCGAGTTGAAAAATGGAGCTCAGGGGCACTGCAATTCACAAACCTGCAGACTTATAAATGATCACTCTCGTCCACAAATATATTGAGGGAAGGCAACGAAGAGGATTTGAAAACAAGGCAGAATTGCAGGAAACAGATTTCAGGAGGGAGATTCGAATCGCCTTTAAAGCACAGGAAAAACGGCAAAACCTCGACAATGATGCCCTTGGCCAAAAAGGGCGTATGCGTTTTTTCCTGAATATATTCAGGAAAAAACGCATACGCCCTTTTTGGCCAACCAAGCAACCTGGAAAGGCAAATCAGCGCTACAAAGAAGTCTCGCTTCCCATCTGTCAAAAGGGCCATGCTGAATAAAGTGTCAAAACCAGAAATGCAGGGCAGGCCATGGAGAAACGGGAGCCTTGCTACGCTGATGGGCGGGATGTAAATTGCCAACAGCCACTCTGGAGAAGTGTACGGTGTGTCCTGAAACATCTAAAAAACTCAGCTTAGAGAGCATAGGGCACTTCCACTTATGGGCGTATAAATTGGGAAAACTAAAAATCAGCAAGACACAGGCACCCCAACGTTTAGGGCTGCTCTGTTGACAAGAACCTCCACTTCTTTACACCTTAAATATCTCAGGATAGAGAAAAATGGATAAATAAGTTGTGGTCCTTATGTACAATGGAATATCACTCAGCCATGAAATCAACGTCATAAGGCTAGTAGCAGCATGATGAGTGGATTTAGGTACGACGATTCTAAGTGAAATAAGTCACACAGAAAAAGACACTTATCATAAGATATCACTTATAGAGGGAATGTAAAAACCGCTACCCTTGAACTGAATTACAAAACAGAACAGAGTCACACGTTTAGAAAACACACTATGGCTGCTTAACGGGAAAGGTGAGGTGGGGTGATGCATAAAACAAGGGTTTCAAATTAGCTCAGATACCGTTCCATAAACCCAATATGTACTAGACAAGACCTACTCCTTGCTCAGTGAATTGGACTCAACACCCCCTATTCACGGCCCAAGAATATATCTGACTAGTAAGAATCTTAAAACCTATGTATTGATATCTCTTTGTAAGTGAGTCAAGTGGGTGTAAAGTGGCATAAACACAGCAGTGAAAAGCAGCTAAACCCCATTATAAAAATCAATTACTTTTAAAAACCTGTGAAACAAAGACAGTGAAAGAGAGAGAAATTCTTACAAAATTCGTTTAGGGGCTGTTATGTTACCTGGATTGACCATATCTAGACCCACAGCTGATTGAGACATAAGGGTGGACACTCTTGGGGCTGAGAGGTTTTGTGAGGTTGGGTGAGCAAACGCAGACCCTTTAAAGTAATACTGCGTGGTACCCATCCCATGGGTCCCAAATCTCCAGGTTCAAGGGCATCTTCCTTCATCGAAAACATGCATGAGAAACCCAGAAGATGGTACACCGTGTGATCGGGAAAGGTTTCTAAAACGCACCTCATTTCTCATGTCCTTGTGCTCGGGTTCGCCATTCCAGCCGCATTACTAGCAATCTCCCTCCTTGGAGAATCAGCACCTTTAACCTCCTGTTCCGTACAGGTTGCAATTTGTCCTGAGGATGAACGGGAAGAAGGGGGAACCAATGAGAGACTAGCTCTAGGTGTTGGGACAGGCACAGGTCACTCTATTTTCCCATCAGGAAGAAGAATTAAGCACAGGCTCAGCCTGCCGCCCGGGACCAGAATAGGGCCTGAAGCAATCCTGCGCTTTTGCGGCCAGCTCCCAAGAAAGCGAGTTGAAAAATGGAGCTCAGGGGCACTGCAATTCACAAACCTGCAGACTTATAAATGATCACTCTCGTCCACAAATATATTGAGGGAAGGCAACGAAGAGGATTTGAAAGCAAGGCAGAATTGCAGGAAACAGATTTCAGGAGGGAGATTCGAATCGCCTTTAAAGCACAGGAAAAGCGGCAAAACCTCGACAATGATGCCCTTGGCCAAAAAGGGCGTATGCGTTTTTTCCTGAATATATTCAGGAAAAAACGCATACGCCCTTTTTGGCCAAGCAAGCAACCTGGAAAGGCAAATCAGCGCTACAAAGATGTCTCGCTTCCCATCGGTCAAAAGGGCCATGCTGAATAAAGTGTCAAAACCAGAAATGCAGGACAGGCCATGGAGAAACGGGAGCCTTGCTACGCTGATGGGCGGGATGTAAATTGCCAACAGCCACTATGGAGAAGTGTACGGTGTGTCCTGAAACATCTAAAAAACTCAGCTTAGAGAGCATAGGGCACTTCCACTCATGGGCGTATAAAGTGGGAAAATTAAAAACCAGCAAGACACAGGCACCCCAAAGTTTAGGGCTGCTCTGTTGACAAGAACCTCCAACTTCGTTACACCTTAAATATCCCAGGAAAGAGAAAAATGGATAAAGATGTTGTGGTCTTTATGTACAATGGAATATCACTCAGCCATGAAATCAATGTCATAAGGCTAGTAGCAGCATGATGAGTGGATTTAGGTACGACGATTCTAAGTGAAATAAGTCACACAGAAAAAGACACTTATCATAAGATATCACTTATAGAGGGAATGTAAAAACCGCTACCCTTGAACTGAATTACAAAACAGAACAGAGTCACACGTTTAGAAAACACACTATGGCTGCTTAACGGGAAAGGTGAGGTGGGGTGATGCATAAAACAAGGGTTTCAAATTAGCTCAGATACCGTTCCATAAACCCAATATGTAATAGACAAGACCTACTCCTTGCTCAGTGAATTGGACTCAACACCCCCTATTCACGGCCCAAGAATATATCTGACTAGTAAGAATCTTAAAACCTATGTATTGATATCTCTTTGTAAGTGAGTCAAGTGGGTGTAAAGTGGAATAAACACAGCAGTGAAAAGCAGCTAAACCCCATTATAAAAATCAATTACTTTTAAAAACCTGTGAAACAAAGACAGTGAAAGAGAGAGAAATTCTTACAAAATTCGTTTAGGGGCAGTTATGCTACCTGGATTGACCATATCTAGACCCACAGCTGATTGAGACATAAGGGTGGACACTCTTGGGGCTGAGAGGTTTGGTGAGGTTGTGTGAGCAAACGCAGACCCTTTAAAGTAATACTGCGTGGTACCCATCCCATGGGTCCCAAATCTCCAGATTCAAGGGCATCTTCCTACATCGAAAACATGCATGAGAAACCCAGAAGATGGTACACCGTGTGATCGGGAAAGGTTTCTAAAACGCACCTCATTTCTCATGTCCTTGTGCTCGGGTTCGCCATTCCAGCCGCATTACTAGCAATCTCCCTCCTTGGAGAATCAGCACCTTTAACCTCCTGTTCCCTACAGGTTGCAATTTGTCCTGAGGATGAACGGGAAGAAGGGGGAACCAATGAGAGACTAGCTCTAGGTGTTGGGACAGGCACAGGTCACTCTATTTTCCCATCAGGAAGAAGAATTAAGCACAGGCTCAGCCTGCCGCACGGGACCAGAATAGGGCCTGAAGCAATCCTGCGCTTTTGCGGCCAGCTCCCAAGAAAGCGAGTTGAAAAATGGAGCTCAGGGGCACTGCAATTCACAAACCTGCAGACTTATAAATGATCACTCTCGTCCACAAATATATTGAGGGAAGGCAACGAAGAGGATTTGAAAGCAAGGCAGAATTGCAGGAAACAGATTTCAGGAGGGAGATTCGAATCGCCTTTAAAGCACAGGAAAAGCGGCAAAACCTCGTCAATGATGCCCTTGGCCAAAAAGGGCGTATGCGTTTTTTCCAGAATATATTCAGGAAAAAACGCATACGCCCTTTTTGGCCAAGCAAGCAACCTGGAAAGGCAAATCAGCGCTACAAAGAAGTCTCGCTTCCCATCGGTCAAAAGGGCCATGCTGAATAAAGTGTCAAAACCAGAAATGCAGGGCAGGCCATGGAGAAACGGGAGCCTTGCTACGCTGATGGGCGGGATGTAAATTGCCAACAGCCACTCTGGAGAAGTGTACGGTGTGACCTGAAACATCTAAAAAACTCAGCTTAGAGAGCATAGGGCACTTCCACTCATGGGCGTATAAAGTGGGAAAATTAAAAACCAGCAAGACACAGGCACCCCAAAGTTTAGGGCTGCTCTGTTGACAAGAACCTCCAACTTCGTTACACCTTAAATATCCCAGGAAAGAGAAAAATGGATAAAGATGTTGTGGTCCTTATGTACAATGGAATATCACTCAGCCATGAAATCAACGTCATAAGGCTAGTAGCAGCATGATGAGTGGATTTAGGTACGACGATTCTAAGTGAAATAAGTCACACAGAAAAAGACACTTATCATAAGATATCACTTATAGAGGGAATGTAAAAACCGCTACCCTTGAACTGAATTACAAAACAGAACAGAGTCACACGTTTAGAAAACACACTATGGCTGCTTAACGGGAAAGGTGAGGTGGGGTGATGCATAAAACAAGGGTTTCAAATTAGCTCAGATACCGTTCCATAAACCCAATATGTAATAGACAAGACCTACTCCTTGCTCAGTGAATTGGACTCAACACCCCCTATTCACGGCCCAAGAATATATCTGACTAGTAAGAATCTTAAAACCTATGTATTGATATCTCTTTGTAAGTGAGTCAAGTGGGTGTAAATTGGAATAAACACAGCAGTGAAAATCAGCTAAACCCCATTATAAAAATCAATTACTTTTAAAAACCTGTGAAACAAAGACAGTGAAAGAGAGAGAAATTGTAACAAAATTCGTTTAGGGGCAGTTATGCTACCTGGATTGACCATATCTAGACCCACAGCTGATTGAGACATAAGGGTGGACACTCTTGGGGCTGAGAGGTTTGGTGAGGTTGGGTGAGCAAACGCAGACCCTTTAAAGTAATACTGCGTGGTGCCCATCCCATGGGTCCCAAATCTCCAGGTTCAAGGGCATCTTCCTACATCGAAAACATGCATGAGAAACCCAGAAGATGGTACACCGTGTGATCGGGAAAGGTTTCTAAAACGCACCTCATTTCTCATGTCCTTGTGCTCGGGTTCGCCATTCCAGCCGCATTACTAGCAATCTCCCTCCTTGGAGAATCAGCACCTTTAACCTCCTGTTCCGTACAGGTTGCAATTTGTCCTGAGGATGAACGGGAAGAAAGGGGAACCAATGAGAGACTAGCTCTAGGTGTTGGGACAGGCACAGGTCACTCTATTTTCCCATCAGGAAGAAGAATTAAGCACAGGCTCAGCCTGCCGCCCGGGACCAGAATACGGCCTGAAGCAATCCTGCGCTTTTGCGGCCAGCTCCCAAGAAAGCGAGTTGAAAAATGGAGCTCAGGGGCACTGCAATTCACAAACCTGCAGACTTATAAATGATCACTCTCGTCCACAAATATATTGAGGGAAGGCAACGAAGAGGATTTGAAAGCAAGGCAGAATTGCAGGAAACAGATTTCAGGAGGGAGATTCGAATCGCCTTTAAAGCACAGGAAAAGCGGCAAAACCTCGTCAATGATGCCCTTGGCCAAAAAGGGCGTATGCGTTTTTTCCTGAATATATTCAGGAAAAAACGCATACGCCCTTTTTGGCCAAGCAAGCAACCTGGAAAGGCAAATCAGCGCTACAAAGAAGTCTCGCTTCCCACCTGTCAAAAGGGCCATGCTGAATAAAGTGTCAAAACCAGAAATGCAGGACAGGCCATGGAGAAACGGGAGCCTTGCTACGCTGATGGGTGGGATGTAAATTGCCAACAGCCACCCTGGAGAAGTGTACGGTGTGTCCTGAAACATCTAAAAAACTCAGCTTAGAGAGCATAGGGCACTTCCACTCATGGGCGTATAAAGTGGGAAAATTAAAAACCAGCAAGACACAGGCACCCCAATGTTTAGGGCTGCTCTGTTGACAAGAACCTCCAACTTCGTTACACCTTAAAAATCCCAGGAAAGAGAAAAATGGATAAAGATGTTGTGGTCCTTATGTACAATGGAATATCACTCAGCCATGAAATCAACGTCATAAGGCTAGTAGCAGCATGATGAGTGGATTTAGGTACGACGATTCTAAGTGAAATAAGTCACACAGAAAAAGACACTTATCATAAGATATCACTTATAGAGGGAATGTAAAAACCGCTACCCTTGAACTGAATTACAAAACAGAACAGAGTCACACGTTTAGAAAACACACTATGGCTGCTTAACGGGAAAGGTGAGGTGGGGTGATGCATAAAACAAGGGTTTCAAATTAGCTCAGATACCGTTCCATAAACCCAATATGTAATAGACAAGACCTACTCCTTGCTCAGTGAATTGGACTCAACACCCCCTATTCACGGCCCAAGAATATATCTGACTAGTAAGAATCTTAAAACCTATGTATTGATATCTCTTTGTAAGTGAGTCAAGTGGGTGTAAAGTGGCATAAACACAGCAGTGAAAAGCAGCTAAACCCCATTATAAAAATCAATTACTTTTAAAAACCTGTGAAACAAAGACAGTGAAAGAGAGAGAAATTCTTACAAAATTCGTTTAGGGGCAGTTATGCTACCTGGATTGACCATATCTAGACCCACAGCTGATTGAGACATAAGGGTGGACACTCTTGGGGCTGAGAGGTTTGGTGAGGTTGGGTGAGCAAACGCAGACCCTTTAAAGTAATACTGCGTGGTACCCATCCCATGGGTCCCAAAGCTCCAGGTTCAAGGGCATCTTCCTACATCGAAAACATGCATGAGAAACCCAGAAGATGGTACACCGTGTGATCGGGAAAGGTTTCTAAAACGCACCTCATTTCTCATGTCCTTGTGCTCGGGTTCGCCATTCCAGCCGCATTACTAGCAATCTCCCTCCTTGGAGAATCAGCACCTTTAACCTCCTGTTCCGTACAGGTTGCAATTTGTCCTGAGGATGAACGGGAAGAAGGGGGAACCAATGAGAGACTAGCTCTAGGTGTTGGGACAGGCACAGGTCACTCTATTTTCCCATCAGGAAGAAGAATTAAGCACAGGCTCAGCCTGCCGCCCGGGACCAGAATAGGGCCTGAAGCAATCCTGCGCTTTTGCGGCCAGCTCCCAAGAAAGCGAGTTGAAAAATGGAGCTCAGGGGCACTGCAATTCACAAACCTGCAGACTTATAAATGATCACTCTCGTCCACAAATATATTGAGGGAAGGCAACGAAGAGAATTTGAAAGCAAGGCAGAATTGCAGGAAACAGATTTCAGGAGGGAGATTCGAATCGCCTTTAAAGCACAGGAAAAGCGGCAAAACCTCGTCAATGATGCCCTTGGCCAAAAAGGGCGTATGCGTTTTTTCCTGAATATATTCAGGAAAAAACGCATACGCCCTTTTTGGCCAACCAAGCAACCTGGAAAGGCAAATCAGCGCTACAAAGAATTCTCGCTTCCCACCGGTCAAAAGGGCCATGCTGAATAAAGTGTCAAAACCAGAAATGCAGGACAGGCCATGGAGAAACGGGAGCCTTGCTACGCTGATGGGTGGGATGTAAATTGCCAACAGCCACCCTGGAGAAGTGTACGGTGTGTCCTGAAACATCTAAAAAACTCAGCTTAGAGAGCATAGGGCACTTCCACTCATGGGCGTATAAAGTGGGAAAATTAAAAACCAGCAAGACACAGGCACCCCAATGTTTAGGGCTGCTCTGTTGACAAGAACCTCCAACTTCGTTACACCTTAAAAATCCCAGGAAAGAGAAAAATGGATAAAGATGCTGTGGTCCTTATGTACAATGGAATATCACTCAGCCATGAAATCAACGTCATAAGGCTAGTAGCAGCATGATGAGTGGATTTAGGTACGACGATTCTAAGTGAAATAAGTCACACAGAAAAAGACACTTATCATAAGATATCACTTATAGAGGGAATGTAAAAACCGCTACCCTTGAACTGAATTACAAAACAGAACAGAGTCACACGTTTAGAAAACACACTATGGCTGCTTAACGGGAAAGGTGAGGTGGGGTGATGCATAAAACAAGGGTTTCAAATTAGCTCAGATACCGTTCCATAAACCCAATATGTACTAGACAAGACCTACTCCTTGCTCAGTGAATTGGACTCAAAACCCCCTATTCACGGCCCAAGAATATATCTGACTAGTAAGAATCTTAAAACCTATGTATTGATATCTCTCTGTAAGTGAGTCATGTGGGTGTAAAGTGACATAAACACAGCAGTGAAAAGCAGCTAAACCCCATTATGAAAATCAATTACTTTTAAAAACCTGTGAAAAAAAGACAGTGAAAGAGAGAGAAATTCTTACAAAATTCTTTTAGGGGCAGTTATGCTACCTGGATTGACCATATCTAGACCCACAGCTGATTGAGACATAAGGGTGGACACTCTTGGGGCTGAGAGGTTTGGTGAGGTTGGGTGAGCAAACGCAGACCCTTTAAATTAATACTGCGTGGTGCCCATCCCATGGATTCCAAATCTCCAGGTTCAAGGGCATCTTCCTACATCGAAAACATGCATGAGAAACCCAGAAGATGGTACACCGTGTGATCGCGAAAGGTTTCTAAACGCACCTCATTTCTCATCTCCTTGTGCTCGGGTTCGCCATTCCAGCTGCTTTACTAGCAACCTCCCTCCTTGGAGAATCATCACCTTTAACCTCCTGTTCCGTACAGGTTGCAATTTGTCCTGAGGATGAACGAGAAGAGGGGAAAACAATGAGAGACTAGCTCTAGGTGTTGGGACAGGCACAGTTCACTCTATTTTCCCATCAGGAAGAAGAATTAAGCACAGGCTCAGCCTGCCGCCCGGGACCAGAATAGGGCCTGAAGCAATCCTGCGCTTTTGCGGCCAGCTCCCAAGAAAGCGAGTTGAAAAATGGAGCTCAGGGGCACTGCAATTCACAAACCTGCAGACTTATAAATGATCACTCTCGTCCACAAATATATTGAGGGAAGGCAACGAAGAGGATTTGAAAACAAGGCAGAATTGCAGGAAACAGATTTCTGGAGGGAGATTCGAATCGCCTTTAAAGCACAGGAAAAACGGCAAAACCTCGACAATGATGCCCATGGCCAAAAAGGGCGTATGCGTTTTTTCCTGAATATATTCAGGAAAAAACGCATACGCCCTTTTTGGCCAACCAAGCAACCTGGAAAGGCAAATCAGCGCTACAAAGAAGTCTCGCTTCCCATCGGTCAAAAGGGCCATGCTGAATAAAGTGTCAAAACCAGAAATGCAGGGCAGGCCATGGAGAAACGGGAGCCTTGCTACGCTGATGGGCGGGATGTAAATTGCCAACAGCCACTCTGGAGAAGTGTACGGTGTGTCCTGAAACATCTAAAAAACTCAGCTTAGAGAGCATAGGGCACTTCCACTTATGGGCGTATAAATTGGGAAAACTAAAAATCAGCAAGACACAGGCACCCCAACGTTTAGGGCTGCTCTGTTGACAAGAACCTCCACTTCTTTACACCTTAAATATCTCAGGATAGAGAAAAATGGATAAATAAGTTGTGGTCCTTATGTACAATGGAATATCACTCAGCCATGAAATCAACGTCATAAGGCTAGTAGCAGCATGATGAGTGGATTTAGGTACGACGATTCTAAGTGAAATAAGTCACACAGAAAAAGACACTTATCATAAGATATCACTTATAGAGGGAATGTAAAAACCGCTACCCTTGAACTGAATTACAAAACAGAACAGAGTCACACGTTTAGAAAACACACTATGGCTGCTTAACGGGAAAGGTGAGGTGGGGTGATGCATAAAACAAGGGTTTCAAATTAGCTCAGATACCGTTCCATAAACCCAATATGTAATAGACAAGACCTACTCCTTGCTCAGTGAATTGGACTCAACACCCCCTATTCACGGCCCAAGAATATATCTGACTAGTAAGAATCTTAAAACCTATGTATTGATATCTCTCTGTAAGTGAGTCAAGTGGGTGTAAAGTGGCATAAACACAGCAGTGAAAAGCAGCTAAACCCCATTATAAAAATCAATTACTTTTAAAAACCTGTGAAACAAAGACAGTGAAAGAGAGAGAAATTCTTACAAAATTCGTTTAGGGGCAGTTATGCTACCTGGATTGACCATATCTAGACCCACAGCTGATTGAGACATAAGGGTGGACACTCTTGGGGCTGAGAGGTTTGGTGAGGTTGGGTGAGCAAACGCAGACCCTTTAAAGTAATACTGCGTGGTACCCATCCCATGGGTCCCAAATCTCCAGATTCAAGGGCATCTTCCTACATCGAAAACATGCATGAGAAACCCAGAAGATGGTACACCGTGTGATCGGGAAAGGTTTCTAAAACGCACCTCATTTCTCATGTCCTTGTGCTCGGGTTCGCCATTCCAGCCGCATTACTAGCAATCTCCCTCCTTGGAGAATCAGCACCTTTAACCTCCTGTTCCCTACAGGTTGCAATTTGTCCTGAGGATGAACGGGAAGAAGGGGGAACCAATGAGAGACTAGCTCTAGGTGTTGGGACAGGCACAGGTCACTCTATTTTCCCATCAGGAAGAAGAATTAAGCACAGGCTCAGCCTGCCGCACGGGACCAGAATAGGGCCTGAAGCAATCCTGCGCTTTTGCGGCCAGCTCCCAAGAAAGCGAGTTGAAAAATGGAGCTCAGGGGCACTGCAATTCACAAACCTGCAGACTTATAAATGATCACTCTCGTCCACAAATATATTGAGGGAAGGCAACGAAGAGGATTTGAAAGCAAGGCAGAATTGCAGGAAACAGATTTCAGGAGGGAGATTCGAATCGCCTTTTAAGCACAGGAAAAGCGGCAAAACCTCGACAATGATGCCCTTGGCCAAAAAGGGCGTATGCGTTTTTTCCTGAATATATTCAGGAAAAAACGCATACGCCCTTTTTGGCCAAGCAAGCAACCTGGAAAGGCAAATCAGCGCTACAAAGAAGTCTCGCTTCCCATCGGTCAAAAGGGCCATGCTGAATAAAGTGTCAAAACCAGAAATGCAGGGCAGGCCATGGAGAAACGGGAGGCTTGCTACGCTGATGGGCGGGATGTAAATTGCCAACAGCCACTCTGGAGAAGTGTACGGTGTGTCGTGAAACATCTAAAAAACTCAGCTTAGAGAGCATAGGGCACTTCCACTCATGGGCGTATAAAGTGGGAAAATTAAAAACCAGCAAGACACAGGCACCCCAAAGTTTAGGGCTGCTCTGTTGACAAGAACCTCCAACTTCGTTACACCTTAAATATCCCAGGAAAGAGAAAAATGGATAAAGATGTTGTGGTCTTTATGTACAATGGAATATCACTCAGCCATGAAATCAACGTCATAAGGCTAGTAGCAGCATGATGAGTGGATTTAGGTACGACGATTCTAAGTGAAATAAGTCACACAGAAAAAGACACTTATCATAAGATATCACTTATAGAGGGAATGTAAAAACCGCTACCCTTGAACTGAATTACAAAACAGAACAGAGTCACACGTTTAGAAAACACACTATGGCTGCTTAACGGGAAAGGTGAGGTGGGGTGATGCATAAAACAAGGGTTTCAAATTAGCTCAGATACCGTTCCATAAACCCAATATGTAATAGACAAGACCTACTCCTTGCTCAGTGAATTGGACTCAACACCCCCTATTCACGGCCCAAGAATATATCTGACTAGTAAGAATCTTAAAACCTATGTATTGATATCTCTTTGTAAGTGAGTCAAGTGGGTGTAAAGTGGAATAAACACAGCAGTGAAAAGCAGCTAAACCCCATTATAAAAATCAATTACTTTTAAAAACCTGTGAAACAAAGACAGTGAAAGAGAGAGAAATTCTTACAAAATTCGTTTAGGGGCAGTTATGCTACCTGGATTGACCATATCTAGACCCACAGCTGATTGAGACATAAGGGTGGACACTCTTGGGGCTGAGAGGTTTGGTGAGGTTGGGTGAGCAAACGCAGACCCTTTAAAGTAATACTGCGTGGTACCCATCCCATGGGTCCCAAATCTCCAGGTTCAAGGGCATCTTCCTACATCGAAAACATGCATGAGAAACCCAGAAGATGGTACACCGTGTGATCGGGAAAGGTTTCTAAAACGCACCTCATTTCTCATGTCCTTGTGCTCGGGTTCGCCATTCCAGCCGCATTACTAGCAATCTCCCTCCTTGGAGAATCAGCACCTTTAACCTCCTGTTCCGTACAGGTTGCAATTTGTCCTGAGGATGAACGGGAAGAAGGGGGAACCAATGAGAGACTAGCTCTAGGTGTTGGGACAGGCACAGGTCACTCTATTTTCCCATCAGGAAGAAGAATTAAGCACAGGCTCAGCCTGCCGCACGGGACCAGAATAGGGCCTGAAGCAATCCTGCGCTTTTGCGGCCAGCTCCCAAGAAAGCGAGTTGAAAAATGGAGCTCAGGGGCACTGCAATTCACAAACCTGCAGACTTATAAATGATCACTCTCGTCCACAAATATATTGAGGGAAGGCAACGAAGAGGATTTGAAAGCAAGGCAGAATTGCAGGAAACAGATTTCAGGAGGGAGATTCGAATCGCCTTTAAAGCACAGGAAAAGCGGCAAAACCTCGTCAATGATGCCCTTGGCCAAAAAGGGCGTATGCGTTTTTTCCTGAATATATTCAGGAAAAAACGCATACGCCCTTTTTGGCCAACCAAGCAACCTGGAAAGGCAAATCAGCGCTACAAAGAAGTCTCGCTTCCCATCGGTCAAAAGGGCCATGCTGAATAAAGTGTCAAAACCAGAAATGCAGGACAGGCCATGGAGAAACGGGAGCCTTGCTACGCTGATGGGTGGGATGTAAATTGCCAACAGCCACCCTGGAGAAGTGTACGGTGTGTCCTGAAACATCTAAAAAACTCAGCTTAGAGAGCATAGGGCACTTCCACTCATGGGCGTATAAAGTGGGAAAATTAAAAACCAGCAAGACACAGGCACCCCAATGTTTAGGGCTGCTCTGTTGACAAGAACCTCCAACTTCGTTACACCTTAAAAATCCCAGGAAAGAGAAAAATGGATAAAGATGTTGTGGTCCTTATGTACAATGGAATATCACTCAGCCATGAAATCAACGTCATAAGGCTAGTAGCAGCATGATGAGTGGATTTAGGTACGACGATTCTAAGTGAAATAAGTCACACAGAAAAAGACACTTATCATAAGATATCACTTATAGAGGGAATGTAAAAACCGCTACCCTTGAACTGAATTACAAAACAGAACAGAGTCACACGTTTAGAAAACACACTATGGCTGCTTAACGGGAAAGGTGAGGTGGGGTGATGCATAAAACAAGGGTTTCAAATTAGCTCAGATACCGTTCCATAAACCCAATATGTACTAGACACGACCTACTCCTTGCTCAGTGAATTGGACTCAAAACCCCCTATTCACGGCCCAAGAATATATCTGACTAGTAAGAATCTTAAAACCTATGTATTGATATCTCTCTGTAAGTGAGTCATGTGGGTGTAAAGTGACATAAACACAGCAGTGAAAAGCAGCTAAACCCCATTATAAAAATCAATTACTTTTAAAAACCTGTGAAAAAAAGACAGTGAAAGAGAGAGAAATTCTTACAAAATTCTTTTAGGGGCAGTTATGCTACCTGGATTGACCATATCTAGACCCACAGCTGATTGAGACATAAGGGTGGACACTCTTGGGGCTGAGAGGTTTGGTGAGGTTGGGTGAGGAAACGCAGACCCTTTAAAGTAACACTGCGTGGTACCCATCCCATGGGTTCCAAATCTCCAGGTTCAAGGGCATCTTCCTACATCGAAAACATGCATGAGAAACCCAGAAGATGGTACACCGTGTGATCGCGAAAGGTTTCTAAACGCACCTCATTTCTCATCTCCTTGTGCTCGGGTTCGCCATTCCAGCTGCTTTACTAGCAACCTCCCTCCTTGGAGAATCATCACCTTTAACCTCCTGTTCCGTACAGGTTGCAATTTGTCCTGAGGATGAACGAGAAGAGGGGAAAACAATGAGAGACTAGCTCTAGGTGTTGGGACAGGCACAGTTCACTCTATTTTCCCATCAGGAAGAAGAATTAAGCACAGGCTCAGCCTGCCGCCCGGGACCAGAATAGGGCCTGAAGCAATCCTGCGCTTTTGCGGCCAGCTCCCAAGAAAGCGAGTTGAAAAATGGAGCTCAGGGGCACTGCAATTCACAAACCTGCAGACTTATAAATGATCACTCTCGTCCACAAATATATTGAGGGAAAGCAACGAAGAGGATTTGAAAGCAAGGCAGAATTGCAGGAAACAGATTTCAGGAGGGAGATTCGAATCGCCTTTAAAGCACAGGAAAAGCGGCAAAACCTCGACAATGATGCCCTTGGCCAAAAAGGGCGTATGCGTTTTTTCCTGAATATATTCAGGAAAAAACGCATACGCCCTTTTTGGCCAAGCAAGCAACCTGGAAAGGCAAATCAGCGCTACAAAGAAGTCTCGCTTCCCATCGGTCAAAAGGGCCATGCTGAATAAAGTGTCCAAACCAGAAATGCAGGACAGGCCATGGAGAAACGGGAGCCTTTCTACGCTGATGGGCGGGATGTAAATTGCCAACAGCCACTCTGGAGAAGTGTACGGTGTGTCCTGAAACATCTAAAAAACTCAGCTTAGAGAGCATAGGGCACTTCCACTCATGGGCGTATAAAGTGGGAAAATTAAAAACCAGCAAGACACAGGCACCCCAAAGTTTAGGGCTGCTCTGTTGACAAGAACCTCCACTTCGTTACACCTTAAATATCCCAGGAAAGAGAAAAATGGATAAAGAAGTTGTGGTCCTTATGTACAATGGAATATCACTCAGCCATGAAATCAACGTCATAAGGTTAGTAGCACCATGATGAGTGGATTTAGGTACTACGATTCTAAGTGAAATAAGTCACACAGAAAAAGACACTTATCATAAGATATCAGTTATAGAGGGAATGTAAAAACCGCTACCCTTGAACTGAATTACAAAACAGAACAGAGTCACACGTTTAGAAAACACACTATGGCTGCTTAACGGGAAAGGTGAGGTGGAGTGATGCATAAAACAAGGGTTTCAAACTAGCTCAGATACCGTTCCATAAACCCAATATGTAATAGACAAGACCTACTCCTTGCTCAGTGAATTGGACTCAACACCCCCTATTCACGGCCCAAGAATATATCTGACTAGTAAGAATCTTAAAACCTATGTATTGATATCTCTCTGTAAGTGAGTCAAGTGGGTGTAAAGTGGCATAAACACAGCAGTGAAAAGCAGCTAAACCCCATTATAAAAATCAATTACTTTTAAAAACCTGTGAAACAAAGACAGTGAAAGAGAGAGAAATTCTTACAAAATTCGTTTAGGGGCAGTTATGTTACCTGGATTGACCATATCTAGACCCACAGCTGATTGAGACATAAGGGTGGACACTCTTGGGGCTGAGAGGTTTGGTGAGGTTGGGTGAGCAAACGCAGACCCTTTAAAGTAATACTGCGTGGTACCCATCCCATGGGTCCCAAATCTCCAGGTTCAAGGGCATCTTCCTTCATCGAAAACATGCATGAGAAACCCAGAAGATGGTACACCGTGTGATCGGGAAAGGTTTCTAAAACGCACCTCATTTCTCATGTCCTTGTGCTCGGGTTCGCCATTCCAGCCGCATTACTAGCAATCTCCCTCCTTGGAGAATCAGCACCTTTAACCTCCTGTTCCCTACAGGTTGCAATTTGTCCTGAGGATGAACGGGAAGAAGGGGGAACCAATGAGAGACTAGCTCTAGGTGTTGGGACAGGCACAGGTCACTCTATTTTCCCATCAGGAAGAAGAATTAAGCACAGGCTCAGCCTGCCGCACGGGACCAGAATAGGGCCTGAAGCAATCCTGCGCTTTTGCGGCCAGCTCCCAAGAAAGCGAGTTGAAAAATGGAGCTCAGGGGCACTGCAATTCACAAACCTGCAGACTTATAAATGATCACTCTCGTCCACAAATATATTGAGGGAAGGCAACGAAGAGGATTTGAAAGCAAGGCAGAATTGCAGGAAACAGATTTCAGGAGGGAGATTCGAATCGCCTTTTAAGCACAGGAAAAGCGGCAAAACCTCGACAATGATGCCCTTGGCCAAAAAGGGCGTATGCGTTTTTTCCTGAATATATTCAGGAAAAAACGCATACGCCCTTTTTGGCCAAGCAAGCAACCTGGAAAGGCAAATCAGCGCTACAAAGAAGTCTCGCTTCCCATCGGTCAAAAGGGCCATGCTGAATAAAGTGTCAAAACCAGAAATGCAGGGCAGGCCATGGAGAAACGGGAGGCTTGCTACGCTGATGGGCGGGATGTAAATTGCCAACAGCCACTCTGGAGAAGTGTACGGTGTGTCGTGAAACATCTAAAAAACTCAGCTTAGAGAGCATAGGGCACTTCCACTCATGGGCGTATAAAGTGGGAAAATTAAAAACCAGCAAGACACAGGCACCCCAAAGTTTAGGGCTGCTCTGTTGACAAGAACCTCCAACTTCGTTACACCTTAAATATCCCAGGAAAGAGAAAAATGGATAAAGATGTTGTGGTCTTTATGTACAATGGAATATCACTCAGCCATGAAATCAACGTCATAAGGCTAGTAGCAGCATGATGAGTGGATTTAGGTACGACGATTCTAAGTGAAATAAGTCACACAGAAAAAGACACTTATCATAAGATATCACTTATAGAGGGAATGTAAAAACCGCTACCCTTGAACTGAATTACAAAACAGAACAGAGTCACACGTTTAGAAAACACACTATGGCTGCTTAACGGGAAAGGTGAGGTGGGGTGATGCATAAAACAAGGGTTTCAAATTAGCTCAGATACCGTTCCATAAACCCAATATGTAATAGACAAGACCTACTCCTTGCTCAGTGAATTGGACTCAACACCCCCTATTCACGGCCCAAGAATATATCTGACTAGTAAGAATCTTAAAACCTATGTATTGATATCTCTTTGTAAGTGAGTCAAGTGGGTGTAAAGTGGAATAAACACAGCAGTGAAAAGCAGCTAAACCCCATTATAAAAATCAATTACTTTTAAAAACCTGTGAAACAAAGACAGTGAAAGAGAGAGAAATTCTTACAAAATTCGTTTAGGGGCAGTTATGCTACCTGGATTGACCATATCTAGACCCACAGCTGATTGAGACATAAGGGTGGACACTCTTGGGGCTGAGAGGTTTGGTGAGGTTGGGTGAGCAAACGCAGACCCTTTAAAGTAATACTGCGTGGTACCCATCCCATGGGTCCCAAATCTCCAGGTTCAAGGGCATCTTCCTACATCGAAAACATGCATGAGAAACCCAGAAGATGGTACACCGTGTGATCGGGAAAGGTTTCTAAAACGCACCTCATTTCTCATGTCCTTGTGCTCGGGTTCGCCATTCCAGCCGCATTACTAGCAATCTCCCTCCTTGGAGAATCAGCACCTTTAACCTCCTGTTCCGTACAGGTTGCAATTTGTCCTGAGGATGAACGGGAAGAAGGGGGAACCAATGAGAGACTAGCTCTAGGTGTTGGGACAGGCACAGGTCACTCTATTTTCCCATCAGGAAGAAGAATTAAGCACAGGCTCAGCCTGCCGCACGGGACCAGAATAGGGCCTGAAGCAATCCTGCGCTTTTGCGGCCAGCTCCCAAGAAAGCGAGTTGAAAAATGGAGCTCAGGGGCACTGCAATTCACAAACCTGCAGACTTATAAATGATCACTCTCGTCCACAAATATATTGAGGGAAGGCAACGAAGAGGATTTGAAAGCAAGGCAGAATTGCAGGAAACAGATTTCAGGAGGGAGATTCGAATCGCCTTTAAAGCACAGGAAAAGCGGCAAAACCTCGTCAATGATGCCCTTGGCCAAAAAGGGCGTATGCGTTTTTTCCTGAATATATTCAGGAAAAAACGCATACGCCCTTTTTGGCCAACCAAGCAACCTGGAAAGGCAAATCAGCGCTACAAAGAAGTCTCGCTTCCCATCGGTCAAAAGGGCCATGCTGAATAAAGTGTCAAAACCAGAAATGCAGGACAGGCCATGGAGAAACGGGAGCCTTGCTACGCTGATGGGTGGGATGTAAATTGCCAACAGCCACCCTGGAGAAGTGTACGGTGTGTCCTGAAACATCTAAAAAACTCAGCTTAGAGAGCATAGGGCACTTCCACTCATGGGCGTATAAAGTGGGAAAATTAAAAACCAGCAAGACACAGGCACCCCAATGTTTAGGGCTGCTCTGTTGACAAGAACCTCCAACTTCGTTACACCTTAAAAATCCCAGGAAAGAGAAAAATGGATAAAGATGTTGTGGTCCTTATGTACAATGGAATATCACTCAGCCATGAAATCAACGTCATAAGGCTAGTAGCAGCATGATGAGTGGATTTAGGTACGACGATTCTAAGTGAAATAAGTCACACAGAAAAAGACACTTATCATAAGATATCACTTATAGAGGGAATGTAAAAACCGCTACCCTTGAACTGAATTACAAAACAGAACAGAGTCACACGTTTAGAAAACACACTATGGCTGCTTAACGGGAAAGGTGAGGTGGGGTGATGCATAAAACAAGGGTTTCAAATTAGCTCAGATACCGTTCCATAAACCCAATATGTACTAGACACGACCTACTCCTTGCTCAGTGAATTGGACTCAAAACCCCCTATTCACGGCGCAAGAATATATCTGACTAGTAAGAATCTTAAAACCTATGTATTGATATCTCTCTGTAAGTGAGTCATGTGGGTGTAAAGTGACATAAACACAGCAGTGAAAAGCAGCTAAACCCCATTATAAAAATCAATTACTTTTAAAAACCTGTGAAAAAAAGACAGTGAAAGAGAGAGAAATTCTTACAAAATTCTTTTAGGGGCAGTTATGCTACCTGGATTGACCATATCTAGACCCACAGCTGATTGAGACATAAGGGTGGACACTCTTGGGGCTGAGAGGTTTGGTGAGGTTGGGTGAGGAAACGCAGACCCTTTAAAGTAACACTGCGTGGTACCCATCCCATGGGTTCCAAATCTCCAGGTTCAAGGGCATCTTCCTACATCGAAAACATGCATGAGAAACCCAGAAGATGGTACACCGTGTGATCGCGAAAGGTTTCTAAACGCACCTCATTTCTCATCTCCTTGTGCTCGGGTTCGCCATTCCAGCTGCTTTACTAGCAACCTCCCTCCTTGGAGAATCATCACCTTTAACCTCCTGTTCCGTACAGGTTGCAATTTGTCCTGAGGATGAACGAGAAGAGGGGAAAACAATGAGAGACTAGCTCTAGGTGTTGGGACAGGCACAGTTCACTCTATTTTCCCATCAGGAAGAAGAATTAAGCACAGGCTCAGCCTGCCGCCCGGGACCAGAATAGGGCCTGAAGCAATCCTGCGCTTTTGCGGCCAGCTCCCAAGAAAGCGAGTTGAAAAATGGAGCTCAGGGGCACTGCAATTCACAAACCTGCAGACTTATAAATGATCACTCTCGTCCACAAATATATTGAGGGAAAGCAACGAAGAGGATTTGAAAGCAAGGCAGAATTGCAGGAAACAGATTTCAGGAGGGAGATTCGAATCGCCTTTAAAGCACAGGAAAAGCGGCAAAACCTCGACAATGATGCCCTTGGCCAAAAAGGGCGTATGCGTTTTTTCCTGAATATATTCAGGAAAAAACGCATACGCCCTTTTTGGCCAAGCAAGCAACCTGGAAAGGCAAATCAGCGCTACAAAGAAGTCTCGCTTCCCATCGGTCAAAAGGGCCATGCTGAATAAAGTGTCCAAACCAGAAATGCAGGACAGGCCATGGAGAAACGGGAGCCTTTCTACGCTGATGGGCGGGATGTAAATTGCCAACAGCCACTCTGGAGAAGTGTACGGTGTGTCCTGAAACATCTAAAAAACTCAGCTTAGAGAGCATAGGGCACTTCCACTCATGGGCGTATAAAGTGGGAAAATTAAAAACCAGCAAGACACAGGCACCCCAAAGTTTAGGGCTGCTCTGTTGACAAGAACCTCCACTTCGTTACACCTTAAATATCCCAGGAAAGAGAAAAATGGATAAAGAAGTTGTGGTCCTTATGTACAATGGAATATCACTCAGCCATGAAATCAACGTCATAAGGTTAGTAGCACCATGATGAGTGGATTTAGGTACTACGATTCTAAGTGAAATAAGTCACACAGAAAAAGACACTTATCATAAGATATCAGTTATAGAGGGAATGTAAAAACCGCTACCCTTGAACTGAATTACAAAACAGAACAGAGTCACACGTTTAGAAAACACACTATGGCTGCTTAACGGGAAAGGTGAGGTGGAGTGATGCATAAAACAAGGGTTTCAAACTAGCTCAGATACCGTTCCATAAACCCAATATGTAATAGACAAGACCTACTCCTTGCTCAGTGAATTGGACTCAACACCCCCTATTCACGGCCCAAGAATATATCTGACTAGTAAGAATCTTAAAACCTATGTATTGATATCTCTCTGTAAGTGAGTCAAGTGGGTGTAAAGTGGCATAAACACAGCAGTGAAAAGCAGCTAAACCCCATTATAAAAATCAATTACTTTTAAAAACCTGTGAAACAAAGACAGTGAAAGAGAGAGAAATTCTTACAAAATTCGTTTAGGGGCAGTTATGTTACCTGGATTGACCATATCTAGACCCACAGCTGATTGAGACATAAGGGTGGACACTCTTGGGGCTGAGAGGTTTGGTGAGGTTGGGTGAGCAAACGCAGACCCTTTAAAGTAATACTGCGTGGTACCCATCCCATGGGTCCCAAATCTCCAGGTTCAAGGGCATCTTCCTTCATCGAAAACATGCATGAGAAACCCAGAAGATGGTACACCGTGTGATCGGGAAAGGTTTCTAAAACGCACCTCATTTCTCATGTCCTTGTGCTCGGGTTCGCCATTCCAGCCGCATTACTAGCAATCTCCCTCCTTGGAGAATCAGCACCTTTAACCTCCTGTTCCGTACAGGTTGCAATTTGTCCTGAGGATGAACGGGAAGAAGGGGGAACCAATGAGAGACTAGCTCTAGGTGTTGGGACAGGCACAGGTCACTCTATTTTCCCATCAGGAAGAAGAATTAAGCACAGGCTCAGCCTGCCGCCCGGGACCAGAATAGGGCCTGAAGCAATCCTGCGCTTTTGCGGCCAGCTCCCAAGAAAGCGAGTTGAAAAATGGAGCTCAGGGGCACTGCAATTCACAAACCTGCAGACTTATAAATGATCACTCTCGTCCACAAATATATTGAGGGAAGGCAACGAAGAGGATTTGAAAGCAAGGCAGAATTGCAGGAAACAGATTTCAGGAGGGAGATTCGAATCGCCTTTAAAGCACAGGAAAAGCGGCAAAACCTCGACAATGATGCCCTTGCCCAAAAAGGGCGTATGCGTTTTTTCCTGAATATATTCAGGAAAAAACGCATACGCCCTTTTTGGCCAAGCAAGCAACCTGGAAAGGCAAATCAGCGCTACAAAGAAGTCTCGCTTCCCATCGGTCAAAAGGGCCATGCTGAATAAAGTGTCAAAACCAGAAATGCAGGACAGGCCATGGAGAAACGGGAGCCTTGCTACGCTGATGGGCGGGATGTAAATTGCCAACAGCCACTATGGAGAAGTGTACGGTGTGTCCTGAAACATCTAAAAAACTCAGCTTAGAGAGCATAGGGCACTTCCACTCATGGGCGTATAAAGTGGGAAAATTAAAAACCAGCAAGACACAGGCACCCCAAAGTTTAGGGCTGCTCTGTTGACAAGAACCTCCAACTTCGTTACACCTTAAATATCCCAGGAAAGAGAAAAATGGATAAAGATGTTGTGGTCTTTATGTACAATGGAATATCACTCAGCCATGAAATCAATGTCATAAGGCTAGTAGCAGCATGATGAGTGGATTTAGGTACGACGATTCTATGTGAAATAAGTCACACAGAAAAAGACACTTATCATAAGATATCACTTATAGAGGGAATGTAAAAACCGCTACCCTTGAACTGAATTACAAAACAGAACAGAGTCACACGTTTAGAAAACACACTATGGCTGCTTAACGGGAAAGGTGAGGTGGGGTGATGCATAAAACAAGGGTTTCAAATTAGCTCAGATACCGTTCCATAAACCCAATATGTACTAGACAAGACCTACTCCTTGCTCAGTGAATTGGACTCAAAACCCCCTATTCACGGCCCAAGAATATATCTGACTAGTAAGAATCTTAAAACCTATGTATTGATATCTCTCTGTAAGTGAGTCATGTGGGTGTAAAGTGACATAAACACAGCAGTGAAAAGCAGCTAAACCCCATTATAAAAATCAATTACTTTTAAAAACCTGTGAAAAAAAGACAGTGAAAGAGAGAGAAATTCTTACAAAATTCTTTTAGGGGCAGTTATGCTACCTGGATTGACCATATCTAGACCCACAGCTGATTGAGACATAAGGGTGGACACTCTTGGGGCTGAGAGGTTTGGTGAGGTTGGGTGAGGAAACGCAGACCCTTTAAAGTAACACTGCGTGGTACCCATCCCATGGGTTCCAAATCTCCAGGTTCAAGGGCATCTTCCTACATCGAAAACATGCATGAGAAACCCAGAAGATGGTACACCGTGTGATCGCGAAAGGTTTCTAAACGCACCTCATTTCTCATCTCCTTGTGCTCGGGTTCGCCATTCCAGCTGCTTTACTAGCAACCTCCCTCCTTGGAGAATCATCACCTTTAACCTCCTGTTCCGTATAGGTTGCAATTTGTCCTGAGGATGAACGAGAAGAGGGGAAAACAATGAGAGACTAGCTCTAGGTGTTGGGACAGGCACAGTTCACTCTATTTTCCCATCAGGAAGAAGAATTAAGCACAGGCTCAGCCTGCCGCCCGGGACCAGAATAGGGCCTGAAGCAATCCTGCGCTTTTGCGGCCAGCTCCCAAGAAAGCGAGTTGAAAAATGGAGCTCAGGGGCACTGCAATTCACAAACATGCAGACTTATAAATGATCACTCTCGTCCACAAATATATTGAGGGAAAGCAACGAAGAGGATTTGAAAGCAAGGCAGAATTGCAGGAAACAGATTTCAGGAGGGAGATTCGAATCGCCTTTAAAGCACAGGAAAAGCGGCAAAACCTCGACAATGATGCCCTTGGCCAAAAAGGGCGTATGCGTTTTTTCCTGAATATATTCAGGAAAAAACGCATACGCCCTTTTTGGCCAAGCAAGCAACCTGGAAAGGCAAATCAGCGCTACAAAGAAGTCTCGCTTCCCATCGGTCAAAAGGGCCATGCTGAATAAAGTGTCAAAACCAGAAATGCAGGACAGGCCATGGAGAAACGGGAGCCTTGCTACGCTGATGGGCGGGATGTAAATTGCCAACAGCCACTCTGGAGAAGTGTACGGTGTGTCCTGAAACATCTAAAAAACTCAGCTTAGAGAGCATAGGGCACTTCCACTCATGGGCGTATAAAGTGGGAAAATTAAAAACCAGCAAGACACATGTACCCCAAAGTTTAGGGCTGCTCTGTTGACAAGAACCTCCACTTCGTTACACCTTAAATATCCCAGGAAAGAGAAAAATGGATAAAGAAGTTGTGGTCCTTATGTACAATGGAATATCACTCAGCCATGAAATCAAAGTCATAAGGCTAGTAGCAGCATGATGAGTGGATTTAGGTACGACGATTCTAAGTGAAATAAGTCACACAGAAAAAGACACTTATCATAAGATATCACTTATAGAGGGAATGTAAAAACCGCTACCCTTGAACTGAATTACAAAACAGAACAGAGTCACACGTTTAGAAAACACACTATGGCTGCTTAACGGGAAAGGTGAGGTGGGGTGATGCATAAAACAAGGGTTTCAAATTAGCTCAGATACCGTTCCATAAACCCAATATGTTATAGACAAGACCTACTCCTTGCTCAGTGAATTGGACTCAACACCCCCTATTCACAGCCCAAGAATATATCTGACTACTAAGAATCTTAAAACCTATGTATTGATATCTCTTTGTAAGTGAGACAAGTGGGTGTAAACTGGCATAAACACAGCAGTGAAAAGCAGCTAAACCCCATTATAAAAATCAATTACTTTTAAAAACCTGTGAAAAAAAGACAGTGAAAGAGAGAGAAATTCTTACAAAATTCGTTTAGGGGCAGTTATGCTACCTGGGTTGACCATATCTAGACCCACAGCTGATTGAGACATAAGGGTGGACACTCTTGGGGCTGAGAGGTTTGGTGAGGTTGGGTGAGGAAACGCAGACCCTTTAAAGTAATACTGCGTGGTACCCATCCCATGGGTCCCAAATCTCCAGGTTCAAGGGCATCTTCCTACATCGAAAACATGCATGAGAAACCCAGAAGATGGTACACCGTGTGATCGAGAAAGGTTTCTAAAACGCACCTCATTTCTCATCTCCTTGTGCTCGGGTCCGCCATTCCAGCCGCTTTACTAGCAACCTCCCTCCTTGGAGAATCATCACCTTTAACCTCCTGTTCCGTACAGGTTGCAATTTGTCCTGAGGATGAACGGGAAGAAGGGGGAACCAATGAGAGACTAGCTCTAGGTGTTGGGACAGGCACAGGTCACTCTCTTTTCCCATGAGGAAGAAGAATTAAGCACAGGCTCAGCCTTCCGCCCGGGACCAGAATAGGGCCTGAAGCAATCCTGCGCTTTTGCGGCCAGCTCCCAAGAAATCGAGTTGAAAAATGGAGCTCAGGGGCACTGCAATTCACAAACCTGCAGACTTATAAATGACCACTCTCGTCCACAAATATATTGAGGGAAGGCAACGAAGAGGATTTGAAAGCAAGGCAGAATTGCAGGAAACAGATTTCAGGAGGGAGATTCGAATCGCCTTTAAAGCACAGGAAAAGCGGCAAAACCTCGACAATGATGCCCTTGGCCAAAAAGGGCGTATGCGTTTTTTCCTGAATATATTCAGGAAAAAACGCATACGCCCTTTTTGGCCAAGCAAGCAACCTGGAAAGGCAAATCAGCGCTACAAAGAAGTCTCGCTTCCCATCGGTCAAAAGGGCCATGCTGAATAAAGTGTCAAAACCAGAAATGCAGGGCAGGCCATGGAGAAACGGGAGGATTGCTACGCTGATGGGCGGGATGTAAATTGCCAACAGCCACTCTGGAGAAGTGTACGGTGTGTCGTGAAACATCTAAAAAACTCAGCTTAGAGAGCATAGGGCACTTCCACTCATGGGCGTATAAAGTGGGAACATTAAAAACCAGCAAGACACAGGCACCCCAAAGTTTAGGGCTGCTCTGTTGACAAGAACCTCCAACTTCGTTACACCTTAAATATCCCAGGAAAGAGAAAAATGGATAAAGATGTTGTGGTCTTTATGTACAATGGAATATCACTCAGCCATGAAATCAACGTCATAAGGCTAGTAGCAGCATGATGAGTGGATTTAGGTACGACGATTCTAAGTGAAATAAGTCACACAGAAAAAGACACTTATCATAAGATATCACTTATAGAGGGAATGTAAAAACCGCTACCCTTGAACTGAATTACAAAACAGAACAGAGTCACACGTTTAGAAAACACACTATGGCTGCTTAACGGGAAAGGTGAGGTGGGGTGATGCATAAAACAAGGGTTTCAAATTAGCTCAGATACCGTTCCATAAACCCAATATGTAATAGACAAGACCTACTCCTTGCTCAGTGAATTGGACTCAACACCCCCTATTCACGGCCCAAGAATATATCTGACTAGTAAGAATCTTAAAACCTATGTATTGATATCTCTTTGTAAGTGAGTCAAGTGGGTGTAAAGTGGAATAAACACAGCAGTGAAAAGCAGCTAAACCCCATTATAAAAATCAATTACTTTTAAAAACCTGTGAAACAAAGACAGTGAAAGAGAGAGAAATTCTTACAAAATTCGTTTAGGGGCAGTTATGCTACCTGGATTGACCATATCTAGACCCACAGCTGATTGAGACATAAGGGTGGACACTCTTGGGGCTGAGAGGTTTGGTGAGGTTGGGTGAGCAAACGCAGACCCTTTAAAGTAATACTGCGTGGTACCCATCCCATGGGTCCCAAATCTCCAGGTTCAAGGGCATCTTCCTACATCGAAAACATGCATGAGAAACCCAGAAGATGGTACACCGTGTGATCGGGAAAGGTTTCTAAAACGCACCTCATTTCTCATCTCCTTGTGCTCGGGTTCGCCATTCCAGCCGCTTTACTAACAATCTCCCTCCTTGGAGAATCAGCACCTTTAACCTCCTGTTCCGTACAGGTTGCAATTTGTCCTGAGGATGAACGGAAAAAAGGGGGAAACAATGAGAGTCTAGCTCTAGGTGTTGGGACAGGCACAGGTAACTCTATTTTCCCATCAGGAAGAAGAATTTAGCACAGGCTCAGCCTGCCGCCCGGAACCAGAATAGGGCCTGAAGCAATCCTGCGCTTTTGCGGCCAGCTCCCAAGAAAGCGAGTTGAAAAATGGAGCTCAGGGGCACTGTAATTCACAAACCTGCAGACTTATAAATGACCACTCTCGTCCACAAATATATTGAGGGAAGGCAACGAAGAGGATTTGAAAGCAAGGCAGAATTGCAGGAAACAGATTTCAGGAGGGAGATTCGAATCACCTTTAAAGCACAGGAAAAGCGGCAAAACCTCGACAATGATGCCCTTGGCCAAAAAGGGCGTATGCGTTTTTTCCTGAATATATTCAGGAAAAAACGCATACGCCCTTTTTGGCCAAGCAAGCAACCTGGAAAGGCAAATCAGCGCTACAAAGAAGTCTCGCTTCCCATCCGTCAAAAGGGCCATGCTGAATAAAGTGTCAAAACCAGAAATGCAGGGCAGGCCATGGAGAAACGGGAGCCTTGCTACGCTTATGGGCGGGATGTAAATTGCCAACAGCCACTCTGGAGAAGTGTACGGTGTGTCCTGAAACATCTAAAAAACTCAGCTTAGAGAGCATAGGGCACTTCCACTCATGCGCGTATAAATTGGGAAAACTAAAAATCAGCAAGACACAGGCACCCCAACGTTTAGGGCTGCTCTGTTGACAAGAACCTCCACTTCGTTACACCTTAAATATCCCAGGAAAGAGAAAAATGGATAAAGAAGTTGTGGTCCTTATGTACAATGGAATATCACTCAGCCATGAAATCAAAGTCATAAGGCTAGTAGCAGCATGATGAGTGGATTTAGGTACGACGATTCTAAGTGAAATAAGTCACACAGAAAAAGACACTTATCATAAGATATCACTTATAGAGGGAATGTAAAAACCGCTACCCTTGAACTGAATTACAAAACAGAACAGAGTCACACGTTTAGAAAACACACTATGGCTGCTTAACGGGAAAGGTGAGGTAGAGTGATGCATAAAACAATGGTTTCAAATTAGCTCAGATACCGTTCCATAAACCCAATATGTAATAGACAAGACCTACTCCTTGCTCAGTGAATTGGACTCAACACCCCCTATTCACGGCCCAAGAATATATCTGACTAGTAAGAATCTTAAAACCTATGTATTGATATCTCTCTGTAAGTGAGTCAAGTGGGTGTAAAGTGGCATAAACACAGCAGTGAAAAGCAGCTAAACCCCATTATAAAAATCAATTACTTTTAAAAACCTGTGAAAAAAAGACAGTGAAAGAGAGAGAAATTCTTACAAAATTCGTTTAGGGGCAGTTATGCTACCTGGATTGACCATATCTAGACCCACAGCTGATTGAGACATAAGGGTGGACACTCTTGGGGCTGAGAGGTTTGGTGAGGTTGGGTGAGCAAACGCAGACCCTTTAAAGTAATACTGCGTGGTACCCATCCCATGGGTCCCAAATCTCCAGGTTCAAGGGCATCTTCCTACATCGAAAACATGCATGAGAAACCCAGAAGATGGCACACTGTGTGATCGGGAAAGGTTTCTAAAACGCACCTCATTTCTCATCTCCTTGTGCTCGAATTCGCCATTCCAGCTGCTTTACTAGCAGTCTCCCTCATTGGAGAATCAGCACCTTTAACCTCCTGTTCCGTACAGGTTGCAATTTGTCCTGAGGATGAACGGGAAAAGGGGGAAACAATGAGAGTCTAGCTCTAGGTGTTGGGACAGGCACAGGTCACTCTATTTTCCCATCAGGAAGAAGAATTAAGCACAGGCTCAGCCTGCCGCCCGGAACCAGAATAGGGCCTGAAGCAATCCTGCGCTTTTGCGGCCAGCTCCCAAGAAAGCGAGTTGAAAAATGGAGCTCAGGGGCACTGCAATTCACAAACCTGCAGACTTATAAATGACCACTCTCGTCCACAAATATATTGAGGGAAGGCAACGAAGAGGATTTGAAAGCAAGGCAGAATTGCAGGAAACAGATTTCAGGAGGGAGATTCGAATCGCCTTTAAAGCACAGGAAAAGCGGCAAAACCTCGACAATGATGCCCTTGGCCAAAAAGGGCGTATGCGTTTTTTCCTGAATATATTCAGGAAAAAACGCATACGCCCTTTTTGGCCAAGCAAGCAACCTGGAAAGGCAAATCAGCGCTACAAAGAAGTCTCGCTTCCCATCCGTCAAAAGGGCCATGCTGAATGAAGTGTCAAAACCAGAAATGCAGGGCAGGCCATGAGGAAACGGGAGCCTTGCTACGATGATGGGCGGGATGTAAATTGCCAACAGCCACTCTGGAGAAGTGTACGGTGTGTCCTGAAACATCTAAAAAACTCAGCTTAGAGAGCATAGGGCACTTCCACTCATGGGCGTATAAATTGGGAAAACTAAAAATCAGCAAGACACAGGCACCCCAACGTTTAGGGCTGCTCTGTTGACAAGAACCTCCACTTCGTTACACCTTAAATATCTCAGGATAGAGAAAAATGGATAAATAAGTTGTGGTCCTTATGTACAATGGAATATCACTCAGCCATGAAATCAACGTCCTAAGGCTAGTAGCAGCATGATGATTGGATTTAGGTACGACGATTCTAAGTGAAATAAGTCACACAGAAAAAGACACTTATCATAAGATATCACTTATAGAGGGAATGTAAAAACCGCTACCCTTGAACTGAATTACAAAACTGAACAGAGTCACACGTTTAGAAAACACACTATGGCTGCTTAACGGGAAAGGTGAGGTGGGGTGATGCATAAAACAAGGGTTTCAAATTAGCTCAGATACCGTTCCATAAACCCAATATGTAATAGACAAGACCTACTCCTTGCTCAGTGAATTGGACTCAACACCCCCTATTCACGGCCCAAGAATATATCTGACTAGTAAGAATCTTAAAACCTATGTATTGATATCTCTCTGTAAGTGAGTCAATTGGGTGTAAAGTGACATAAACACAGCAGTGAAAAGCAGCTAAACCCCATTATAAAAATCAATTACTTTTAAAAACTTGTGAAAAAAAGACAGTGAAAGAGAGAGAAATTCTTACAAAATTCGTTTAGGGGCAGTTATGCTACCTGGATTGACCATATCTAGACCCACAGCTGATTGAGACATAAGGGTGGACACTCTTGGGGCTGAGAGGTTTGGTGAGGTTGGGTGAGGAAACGCAGACCCTTTAAAGTAATACTGCGTGGTACCCATCCCATGGGTCCCAAATCTCCAGGTTCAAGGGCATCTTCCTACATCGAAAACATGCATGAGAAACCCAGAAGATGGCACACTGTGTGATCGGGAAAGGTTTCTAAAACGCACCTCATTTCTCATCTCCTTGTGCTCGAATTCGCCATTCCAGCTGCTTTACTAGCAGTCTCCCTCATTGGAGAATCAGCACCTTTAACCTCCTGTTCCGTACAGGTTGCAATTTGTCCTGAGGATGAACGGGAAAACGGGGAAACAATGAGAGTCTAGCTCTAGGTGTTGGGACAGGCACAGGTCACTCTATTTTCCCATCAGGAAGAAGAATTAAGCACAGGCTCAGCCTGCCGCCCGGAACCAGAATAGGGCCTGAAGCAATCCTGCGCTTTTGCGGCCAGCTCCCAAGAAAGCGAGTTGAAAAATGGAGCTCAGGGGCACTGCAATTCACAAACCTGCAGACTTATAAATGACCACTCTCGTCCACAAATATATTGAGGGAAGGCAACGAAGAGGATTTGAAAGCAAGGCAGAATTGCAGGAAACAGATTTCAGGAGGGAGATTCGAATCGCCTTTAAAGCACAGGAAAAGCGGCAAAACCTCGACAATGATGCCCTTGGCCAAAAAGGGCGTATGCGTTTTTTCCTGAATATATTCAGGAAAAAACGCATACGCCCTTTTTGGCCAAGCAAGCAACCTGGAAAGGCAAATCAGCGCTACAAAGAAGTCTCGCTTCCCATCCGTCAAAAGGGCCATGCTGAATGAAGTGTCAAAACCAGAAATGCAGGGCAGGCCATGGAGAAACGGGAGCCTTGCTACGCTTATGGGCGGGATGTAAATTGCCAACAGCCACTCTGGAGAAGTGTACGGTGTGTCCTGAAACATCTAAAAAACTCAGCTTAGAGAGCATAGGGCACTTCCACTCATGCGCGTATAAATTGGGAAAACTAAAAATCAGCAAGACACAGGCACCCCAACGTTTAGGGCTGCTCTGTTGACAAGAACCTCCACTTCGTTACACCTTAAATATCCCAGGAAAGAGAAAAATGGATAAAGAAGTTGTGGTCCTTATGTACAATGGAATATCACTCAGCCATGAAATCAAAGTCATAAGGCTAGTAGCAGCATGATGAGTGGATTTAGGTACGACGATTCTAAGTGAAATAAGTCACACAGAAAAAGACACTTATCATAAGATATCACTTATAGAGGGAATGTAAAAACCGCTACCCTTGAACTGAATTACAAAACAGAACAGAGTCACACGTTTAGAAAACACACTATGGCTGCTTAACGGGAAAGGTGAGGTAGAGTGATGCATAAAACAATGGTTTCAAATTAGCTCAGATACCGTTCCATAAACCCAATATGTAATAGACAAGACCTACTCCTTGCTCAGTGAATTGGACTCAACACCCCCTATTCACGGCCCAAGAATATATCTGACTAGTAAGAATCTTAAAACCTATGTATTGATATCTCTCTGTAAGTGAGTCAAGTGGGTGTAAAGTGGCATAAACACAGCAGTGAAAAGCAGCTAAACCCCATTATAAAAATCAATTACTTTTAAAAACCTGTGAAAAAAAGACAGTGAAAGAGAGAGAAATTCTTACAAAATTCGTTTAGGGGCAGTTATGCTACCTGGATTGACCATATCTAGACCCACAGCTGATTGAGACATAAGGGTGGACACTCTTGGGGCTGAGAGGTTTGGTGAGGTTGGGTGAGCAAACGCAGACCCTTTAAAGTAATACTGCGTGGTACCCATCCCATGGGTCCCAAATCTCCAGGTTCAAGGGCATCTTCCTACATCGAAAACATGCATGAGAAACCCAGAAGATGGCACACTGTGTGATCGGGAAAGGTTTCTAAAACGCACCTCATTTCTCATCTCCTTGTGCTCGAATTCGCCATTCCAGCTGCTTTACTAGCAGTCTCCCTCATTGGAGAATCAGCACCTTTAACCTCCTGTTCCGTACAGGTTGCAATTTGTCCTGAGGATGAACGGGAAAAGGGGGAAACAATGAGAGTCTAGCTCTAGGTGTTGGGACAGGCACAGGTCACTCTATTTTCCCATCAGGAAGAAGAATTAAGCACAGGCTCAGCCTGCCGCCCGGAACCAGAATAGGGCCTGAAGCAATCCTGAGCTTTTGCGGCCAGCTCCCAAGAAAGCGAGTTGAAAAATGGAGCTCAGGGGCACTGCAATTCACAAACCTGCAGACTTATAAATGTTCACTCTCGTCCACAAATATATTGAGGGAAGGCAACGAAGAGGATTTGAAAGCAAGGCAGAATTGCAGGAAACAGATTTCAGGAGGGAGATTCGAATCGCCTTTAAAGCACAGGAAAAGCGGCAAAACCTCGTCAATGATGCCCTTGGCCAAAAAGGGCGTATGCGTTTTTTCCTGAATATATTCAGGAAAAAACGCATACGCCCTTTTTGGCCAAGCAAGCAACCTGGAAAGGCAAATCAGCGCTACAAAGAAGTCTCGCTTCCCATCGGTCAAAAGGGCCATGCTGAATAAAGTGTCAAAACCAGAAATGCAGGGCAGGCCATGGAGAAAAGGGAGCCTTGCTACGCTGATGGGCGGGATGTAAATTGCCAACAGCCACTCTGGAGAAGTGTACGGTGTGTCCTGAAACATCTAAAAAACTCAGCTTAGAGAGCATAGGGCACTTCCACTCATGCGCGTATAAATTGGGAAAACTAAAAATCAGCAAGACACAGGCACCCCAACGTTTAGGGCTGCTCTGTTGACAAGAACCTCCAGTTCGTTACACCTTAAATATCCCAGGAAAGAGAAAAATGGATAAAGAAGTTGTGGTCCTTATGTACAATGGAATATCACTCAGCCATGAAATCAAAGTCATAAGGCTAGTAGCAGCATGATGAGTGGATTTAGGTACGACGATTCTAAGTGAAATAAGTCACACAGAAAAAGACACTTATCATAAGATATCACTTATAGAGGGAATGTAAAAACCGCTACCCTTGAACTTAATTACAAAACAGAACAGAGTCACACGTTTAGAAAACACACTATGGCTGCTTAACGGGAAAGGTGAGGTAGAGTGATGCATAAAACAATGGTTTCAAATTAGCTCAGATACCGTTCCATAAACCCAATATGTAATAGACAAGACCTACTCCTTGCTCAGTGAATTCGACTCAACACCCCCTATTCACGGCCCAAGAATATATCTGACTAGTAAGAATCTTAAAACCTATGTATTGATATCTCTCTGTAAGTGAGTCAAGTGGGTGTAAAGTGGCATAAACACAGCAGTGAAAAGCAGCTAAACCCCATTATAAAAATCAATTACTTTTAAAAACCTGTGAAAAAAAGACAGTGAAAGAGAGAGAAATTCTTACAAAATTCGTTTAGGGGCAGTTATGCTACCTGGATTGACCATATCTAGACCCACAGCTGATTGAGACATAAGGGTGGACACTCTTGGGGCTGAGAGGTTTGGTGAGGTTGGGTGAGCAAACGCAGACCCTTTAAAGTAATACTGCGTGGTACCCATCCCATGGGTCCCAAATCTCCAGGTTCAAGGGCATCTTCCTACATCGAAAACATGCATGAGAAACCCAGAAGATGGTACACTGTGTGATCGGGAAAGGTTTCTAAAACGCACCTCATTTCTCATGTCCTTGTGCTCGGGTTCGCCATTCCAGCCGCATTACTAGCAATCTCCCTCCTTGGAGAATCAGCACCTTTAACCTCCTGTTCCGTACAGGTTGCAATTTGTCCTGAGGATGAACGGGAAGAAGGGGGAACCAATGAGATACTAGCTCTAGGTGTTGGGACAGGTACAGGTCACTCTATTTTCCCATCAGGAAGAAGAATTAAGCACAGGCTCAGCCTGCCGCCCGGGACCAGAATAGGGCCTGAAGCAATCCTGCGCTTTTGCGGCCAGCTCCCAAGAAAGCGAGTTGAAAAATGGAGCTCAGGGGCACTGCAATTCACAAACCTGCAGACTTATAAATGTTCACTCTCGTCCACAAATATATTGAGGGAAGGCAACGAAGAGGATTTGAAAGCAAGGCAGAATTGCAGGAAACAGATTTCAGGAGGGAGATTCGAATCGCCTTTAAAGCACAGGAAAAGCGGCAAAACCTCGACAAGATGCCCTTGGCCAAAAAGGGCGTATGCGTTTTTTCCTGAATATATTCAGGAAAAAACGCATACGCCCTTTTTGGCCAACCAAGCAACCTGGAAAAGCAAATCAGCGCTACAAAGAAGTCTCGCTTCCCATCGGTCAAAAGGGCCATGCTGAATAAAGTGTCAAAATCAGAAATGCAGGACAGGCCATGGAGAAACGGGAGCCTTGCTACGCTGATGGGCGGAATATAAATTGCCAACAGCCACTCTGGAGAAGTGTACGGTGTGTCCTGAAACATCTAAAAAACTCAGCTTAGAGAGCATAGGGCACTTCCACTCATTGGCGTATAAACTGGGAAAATTAAAAACCAGCAAGACACAGGCACCCCAACATTTAGGGCTGCTCTGTTGACAAGAACCTCCACTTCGTTACACCTTAAATATCCCAGGAAAGAGAAAAATGGATAAAGAATTTGTGGTCCTTATGTACAATGGAATATCACTCAGCCATGAAATCAACGTCATAAGGCTAGTAGCAGCATGATGAGTGGATTTAGGTACTACGATTCTAAGTGAAATAAGTCACACAGAAAAAGACACTTATCATAAGATATCACTTATAGAGGGAATGTAAAAACCGCTACCCTTGAACTGAATTACAAAACAGAACAGAGTCACACGTTTAGAAAACACACTATGGCTGCTTAACGGGAAAGGTGAGGTGGGGTGATGCATAAAACAAGGGTTTCAAATTAGCTCAGATACCGTTCCATAAACCCAATATGTTATAGACAAGACCTACTCCTTGCTCAGTGAATTGGACTCAACACCCCCTATTCACGGCCCAAGAATATATCTGACTAGTAAGAATCTTAAAACCTATGTATTGATATCTGTTTGTAAGTGAGTCAAGTGGGTGTAAAGTGGCATAAACACAGCAGTGAAAAGCAGCTAAACCCCATTATAAAAATCAATTACTTTTAAAAACCTGTGAAAAAAAGACAGTGAAAGAGAGAGAAATTCTTACAAAATTCGTTTAGGGGCAGTGATGCTACCTGGATTGACCATATCTAGACCCACAGCTGATTGAGACATAAGGGTGGACACTCTTGGTGCTGAGAGGTTTGCTAAGGTTGGGTGAGGAAACGCAGACCCTTTAAAGTAATATTGCGTGGTACCCATCCCATGGGTCCCAAATATCCAGGTTCAAGGGCATCTTCCTACATCGAAAACATGCATGAGAAACCCAGAAGATGGCACACTGTGTGATCGGGAAAGGTTTCTAAAACGCACCTCATTTCTCATCTCCTTGTGCTCGAATTCGCCATTCCAGCAGCTTTACTAGCAGTCTCCCTCATTGGAGAATCAGCACCTTTAACCTCCTGTTCCGTACAGGTTGCAATTTGTCCTGAGGATGAACGGGAAAACGGGGAAACAATGAGAGTCTAGCTCTAGGTGTTGGGACAGGCACAGGTCACTCTATTTTTCCATCAGGAAGAAGAATTAAGCACAGGCTCAGCCTGCCGCCCGGAACCAGAATAGGGCCTGAAGCAATCCTGCGCTTTTGCGGCCAGCTCCCAAGAAAGCGAGTTGAAAAATGGAGCTCAGGGGCACTGCAATTCACAAAACTGCAGACTTATAAATGACCACTCTCGTCCACAAATATATTGAGGGAAGGCAACGAAGAGGATTTGAAAGCAAGGCAGAATTGCAGGAAACAGATTTCAGGAGGGAGATTCGAATCGCCTTTAAAGCACAGGAAAAGCCGCAAAACCTCGTCAATGATGCCCTTGGCCAAAAAGGGCGTATGCGTTTTTTCCTGAATATATTCAGGAAAAAACGCATACGCCCTTTTTGGCCAAGCAAGCAACCTGGAAAGGCAAATCAGCGCTACAAAGAAGTCTCTCTTCCCATCGGTCAAAAGGGCCATGCTGAATAAAGTGTCAAAACCAGAAATGCAGGGCAGGCCATGGAGAAACGGGAGCCTTGCTACGCTGATGGGCGGGATGTAAATTGCCAACAGCCACTCTGGAGAAGTGTACGGTGTGTCCTGAAACATCTAAAAAACTCAGCTTAGAGAGCATAGGGCACTTCCACTCATGGGCGTATAAAGTGGGAAAACTAAAAATCAGCAAGACACAGGCACCCCAACGTTTAGGGCTGCTCTGTTGACAAGAACCTCCAACTTCGTTACACCTTAAATATCCCAGGAAAGAGAAAAATGGATAAAGATGTTGTGGTCCTTATGTACAATGGAATATCACTCAGCCATGAAATCAACGTCATAAGGCTAGTAGCAGCATGATGAGTGGATTTAGGTACGACGATTCTAAGTGAAATAAGTCACACAGAAAAAGACACTTATCATAAGATATCACTTATAGAGGGAATGTAAAAACCGCTACCCTTGAACTGAATTACAAAACAGAACAGAGTCACACGTTTAGAAAACACACTATGGCTGCTTAACGGGAAAGGTGAGGTGGGGTGATGCATAAAACAAGGGTTTCAAATTAGCTCAAATACCGTTCCATAAACCCAATATGTACTAGACAAGACCTACTCCTTGCTCAGTGAATTGGACTCAAAACCCCCTATTCACGGCCCAAGAATATATCTGACTAGTAAGAATCTTAAAACCTATGTATTGATATCTCTCTGTAAGTGAGTCAAGTGGGTGTGAAGTCACATAAACACAGCAGTGAAAAGCAGCTAAACCCCATTATAAAAATCAATTACTTTTAAAAACCTGTGAAAAAAAGACAGTGAAAGAGAGAGAAATTCTTACAAAATTCGTTTAGGGGCAGTTATGCTACCTGGATTGACCATATCTAGACCCACAGCTGATTGAGACATAAGGGTGGACACTCTTGGGGCTGAGAGGTTTGGTGAGGTTGGGTGAGGAAACGCAGACCCTTTAAAGTAATACTGCGTGGTACCCATCCCATGGGTTCCAAATCTCCAGGTTCAAGGGCATCTTCCTATATCGAAAATATGCATGAGAAACCCAGAAGATGGTACACCGTGTGATCGCGAAAGGTTTCTAAAACGCACCTCATTTCTCATGTCCTTCTGCTCGGGTTCGCCATTAAAGCTGCTTTACTAGCAACCTCCCTCCTTGGAGAATCATCACCTTTAACCTCCTGTTCCGTACAGGTTGCAATTTGTCCTGAGGATGAACGAGAAGAGGGGAAAACAATGAGAGACTAGCTCTAGGTGTTGGGACAGGCACAGGTCACTCTATTTTCCCATCAGGAAGAAGAATTAAGCACAGGCTCAGCCTGCCGCCCGGGACCAGAATAGGGCCTGAAGCAATCCTGCGCTTTTGCGGCCAGCTCCCAAGAAAGCGAGTTGAAAAATGGAGCTCAGGGGCACTGCAATTCACAAAGCTGCAGACTTATAAATGACCACTCTCGTCCACAAATATATTGAGGGAAGGCAAAGAAGAGGATTTGAAAGCAAGGCAGAATTGCAGGAAACAGATTTCAGGAGGGAGATTCGAATCGCCTTTAAAGCACAGGAAAAGCGGCAAAACCTCGACAATGATGCCCTTGGCCAAAAAGGGCGTATGCGTTTTTTCCTGAATATATTCAGGAAAAAACGCATACGCCCTTTTTGGCCAACCAAGCAACCTGGAAAGGCAAATCAGCGCTACAAAGAAGTCTCGCTTCCCATCGGTCAAAAGGGCCATGCTGAATAAAGTGTCAAAATCAGAAATGCAGGACAGGCCATGGAGAAACGGGAGCCTTGCTACGCTGATGGGCGGGATGTAAATTGCCAACAGCCACTCTGGAGAAGTGTACGGTGTGACCTGAAACATCTAAAAAACTCAGCTTAGAGAGCATAGGGCAGTTCCACTGATGGGCGTATAAATTGGGAAAACTAAAAATCAGCAAGACACAGGCACCCCAACGTTTAGGGCTGCTCTGTTGACAAGAACCTCCACTTCGTTACATCTTACATATCTCAGGAAAGAGAAAAATGGATAAAGAAGTTGTGGTCCTTACGTACAATGGAATATCACTCAGCCATGAAATCAACGTCATAAGGCTAGTAGAAGCATGATGAGTGGATTTAGGTACGACGATTCTAAATGAAATAAGTCACACAGAAAAAGACACTTATCATAAGATATCACTTATAGAGGGAATGTAAAAACCGCTACCCTTGAACTGAATTACAAAACTGAACAGAGTCACACGTTTAGAAAACACACTATGGCTGCTTAACGGGAAAGGTGAGGTGGGGTGATGCATAAAACAAGGGTTTCAAATTAGCTCAGATACCGTTCCATAAACCCAATATGTAATAGACAAGACCTACTCCTTTCTCAGTGAATTGGACTCAACACCCCCTATTCACGGCCCAAGAATATATCTGACTAGTAAGAATCTTAAAACCTATGTATTGATATATCTCTGTAAGTGAGTCAATTGGGTGTAAAGTGACATAAACACAGCAGTGAAAAGCAGCTAAACCCCATTATAAAAATCAATTACTTTTAAAAACCTGTGAAAAAAAGACAGTGAAAGAGAGAGAAATTCTTACAAAATTCGTTTAGGGGCAGTTATGCTACCTGGATTGACCATATCTAGACCCACAGCTGATTGAGACATAAGGGTGGACACTCTTGGGGCTGAGAGGTTTGGTGAGGTTGGGTGAGGAAACGCAGACCCTTTAAAGTAATACTGCGTGGTACCCATCCCATGGGTCCCAAATCTCCAGGTTCAAGGGCATCTTCCTACATCGAAAACATGCATGAGAAACCCAGAAGATGGTACACCGTGTGATCGGGAAAGGTTTCTAAAACGCACCTCATTTCTCATCTCCTTGTGCTCGGGTTCGCCATTCCAGCCGCTTTACTAACAATCTCCCTCCTTGGAGAATCAGCACCTTTAACCTCCTATTCCGTACAGGTTGCAATTTGTCCTGAGGATGAACGGAAAAAAGGGGGAAACAATGAGAGTCTAGCTCTAGGTGTTGGGACAGGCACAGGTCACTCTATTTTCCCATCAGGAAGAAGAATTTAGCACAGGCTCAGCCTGCCGCCCGGAACCAGAATAGGGCCTGAAGCAATCCTGCGCTTTTGCGGCCAGCTCCCAAGAAAGCGAGTTGAAAAATGGAGCTCAGGGGCACTGTAATTCACAAACCTGCAGACTTATAAATGACCACTCTCGTCCACAAATATATTGAGGGAAGGCAACGAAGAGGATTTGAAAGCAAGGCAGAATTGCAGAAAACAGATTTCAGGAGGGAGATTCGAATCGCCTTTAAAGCACAGGAAAAGCGGCAAAACCTCGACAATGATGCCCTTGGCCAAAAAGGGCGTATGCGTTTTTTCCTGAATATATTCAGGAAAAAACGCATACGCCCTTTTTGGCCAAGCAAGCAACCTGGAAAGGCAAATCAGCGCTACAAAGAAGTCTCGCTTCCCATCGGTCAAAAGGGCCATGCTGAATAAAGTGTCAAAACCAGAAATGCAGGGCAGGCCATGGAGAAACGGGAGCCTTGCTACGCTGATGGGCGGGATGTAAATTGCCAACAGCCACTCTGGAGAAGTGTACGGTGTGTCCTGAAACATCTAAAAAACTCAGCTTAGAGAGCATAGGGCACTTCCACTCATGCACGTATAAATTGGGAAAACTAAAAATCAGCAAGACACAGGCACCCCAACGTTTAGGGCTGCTCTGTTGACAAGAACCTCCACTTCGTTACACCTTAAATATCCCAGGAAAGAGAAAAATGGATAAAGAAGTTGTGGTCCTTATGTACAATGGAATATCACTCAGCCATGAAATCAAAGTCATAAGGCTAGTAGCAGCATGATGAGTGGATTTAGGTACGACGATTCTAAGTGAAATAAGTCACACAGAAAAAGACACTTATCATAAGATATCACTTATAGAGGGAATGTAAAAACCGCTACCCTTGAACTGAATTACAAAACAGAACAGAGTCACACGTTTAGAAAACACACTATGGCTGCTTAACGGGAAAGGTGAGGTGGGGTGATGCATAAAACAAGGGTTTCAAATTAGCTCAGATACCGTTCCATAAACCCAATATGTAATAGACAAGACCTACTCCTTGCTCAGTGAATTGGACTCAACACCCCCTATTCACGGCCCAAGAATATATCTGACTAGTAAGAATCTTAAAACCTATGTATTGATATATCTCTATAAGTGAGTCAATTGGGTGTAAAGTGACATAAACACAGCAGTGAAAAGCAGCTAAACCCCATTATAAAAATCAATTACTTTTAAAAACCTGTGAAAAAAAGACAGTGAAAGAGAGAGAAATTCTTACAAAATTCGTTTAGGGGCAGTTATGCTACCTGGATTGACCATATCTAGACCCACAGCTGATTGAGACATAAGGGTGGACACTCTTGGGGCTGAGAGGTTTGGTGAGGTTGGGTGAGGAAACGCAGACCCTTTAAAGTAATACTGCGTGGTACCCATCCCATGGGTCCCAAATCTCCAGGTTCAAGGGCATCTTCCTACATCTAAAACATGCATGAGAAACCCAGAAGATGGTACACCGTGTGATCGGGAAAGGTTTCTAAAACGCACCTCATTTCTCATCTCCTTGTGCTCGGGTCCGCCATTCCAGCCGCTTTACTAACAATCTCCCTCCTTGGAGAATCAGCACCTTTAACCTCCTGTTCCGTACAGGTTGCAATTTGTCCTGAGGATGAACGGGAAGAGGGGAAAACAATGAGAGACTAGCTCTAGGTGTTGGGAAAGGCAGAGGACACTCTATTTTCCCATCAGGAAGAAGAATTAAGCACAGGCTCAGCCTGCCGCCCGAGACCAGAATAAGGCCTGAAGCAATCCTGCGCTTTTGCGGCCAGCTCCCAAGAAAGCGAGTTGAAAAATGGAGCTCAGGGGCACTGCAATTCACAAACCTGCAGACTTATAAATGATCACTCTCGTCCACAAATATATTGAGGGAAGGCAACGAAGAGGATTTGAAAGCAAGGCAGAATTGCAGGAAACAGATTTCAGGAGGGAGATTCGAATCGCCTTTAAAGCACAGGAAAAGCGGCAAAACCTCGACAATGATGCCCTTGGCCAAAAAGGGCGTATGCGTTTTTTCCTGAATATATTCAGGAAAAAATGCATACGCTCTTTTTGGCCAACCAAGCAACCTGGAAAGGCAAATCAGCGCTACAAAGAAGTCTCGCTTCCCAACGGTCAAAAGGGCCATGCTGAATAAAGTGTCAAAACCAGAAATGCAGGGCAGGCCATGAGGAAACGGGAGCCTTGCTACGATGATGGGCGGGATGTAAATTGCCAACAGCCACTCTGGAGAAGTGTACGGTGTGTCCTGAAACATCTAAAAAACTCAGCTTAGAGAGCATAGGGCACTTCCACTCATGGGCGTATAAATTGGGAAAACTAAAAATCAGCAAGACACAGGCACCCCAACGTTTAGGGCTGCTCTGTTGACAAGAACCTCCACTTCGTTACACCTTAAATATCTCAGGATAGAGAAAAATGGATAAATAAGTTGTGGTCCTTATGTACAATGGAATATCACTCAGCCATGAAATCAACGTCCTAAGGCTAGTAGCAGCATGATGATTGGATTTAGGTACGACGATTCTAAGTGAAATAAGTCACACAGAAAAAGACACTTATCATAAGATATCACTTATAGAGGGAATGTAAAAACCGCTACCCTTGAACTGAATTACAAAACTGAACAGAGTCACACGTTTAGAAAACACACTATGGCTGCTTAACGGGAAAGGTGAGGTGGGGTGATGCATAAAACAAGGGTTTCAAATTAGCTCAGATACCGTTCCATAAACCCAATATGTAATAGACAAGACCTACTCCTTGCTCAGTGAATTGGACTCAACACCCCCTATTCACGGCCCAAGAATATATCTGACTAGTAAGAATCTTAAAACCTATGTATTGATATCTCTCTGTAAGTGAGTCAATTGGGTGTAAAGTGACATAAACACAGCAGTGAAAAGCAGCTAAACCCCATTATAAAAATCAATTACTTTTAAAAACCTGTGAAAAAAAGACAGTGAAAGAGAGAGAAATTCTTACAAAATTCGTTTAGGGGCAGTTATGCTACCTGGATTGACCATATCTAGACCCACAGCTGATTGAGACATAAGGGTGGACACTCTTGGGGCTGAGAGGTTTGGTGAGGTTGGGTGAGGAAACGCAGACCCTTTAAAGTAATACTGCGTGGTACCCATCCCATGGGTCCCAAATCTCCAGATTCAAGGGCATCTTCCTACATCGAAAACATGCATGAGAAACCCAGAAGATGGCACACTGTGTGATCGGGAAAGGTTTCTAAAACGCACCTCATTTCTCATCTCCTTGTGCTCGAATTCGCCATTCCAGCTGCTTTACTAGCAGTCTCCCTCATTGGAGAATCAGCACCTTTAACCTCCTGTTCCGTACAGGTTGCAATTTGTCCTGAGGATGAACGGGAAAAGGGGGAAACAATGAGAGTCTAGCTCTAGGTGTTGGGACAGGCACAGGTCACTCTATTTTCCCATCAGGAAGAAGAATTAAGCACAGGCTCAGCCTGCCGCCCGGAACCAGAATAGGGCCTGAAGCAATCCTGCGCTTTTGCGGCCAGCTCCCAAGAAAGCGAGTTGAAAAATGGAGCTCAGGGGCACTGCAATTCACAAACCTGCAGACTTATAAATGACCACTCTCGTCCACAAATATATTGAGGGAAGGCAACGAAGAGGATTTGAAAGCAAGGCAGAATTGCAGGAAACAGATTTCAGGAGGGAGATTCGAATCGCCTTTAAAGCACAGGAAAAGCGGCAAAACCTCGACAATGATGCCCTTGGCCAAAAAGGGCGTATGCGTTTTTTCCTGAATATATTCAGGAAAAAACGCATACGCCCTTTTTGGCCAACCAAGCAACCTGGAAAGGCAAATCAGCGCTACAAAGAAGTCTCGCTTCCCATCCGTCAAAAGGGCCATGCTGAATGAAGTGTCAAAACCAGAAATGCAGGGTAGGCCATGGAGAAACGGGAGCCTTGCTACGCTTATGGGCGGGATGTAAATTGCCAACAGCCACTCTGGAGAAGTGTACGGTGTGTCCTGAAACATCTAAAAAACTCAGCTTAGAGAGCATAGGGCACTTCCACTCATGCGCGTATAAATTGGGAAAACTAAAAATCAGCAAGACACAGGCACCCCAACGTTTAGGGCTGCTCTGTTGACAAGAACCTCCACTTCGTTACACCTTAAATATCCCAGGAAAGAGAAAAATGGATAAAGAAGTTGTGGTCCTTATGTACAATGGAATATCACTCAGCCATGAAATCAAAGTCATAAGGCTAGTAGCAGCATGATGAGTGGATTTAGGTACGACGATTCTAAGTGAAATAAGTCACACAGAAAAAGACACTTATCATAAGATATCACTTATAGAGGGAATGTAAAAACCGCTACCCTTGAACTGAATTACAAAACAGAACAGAGTCACACGTTTAGAAAACACACTATGGCTGCTTAACGGGAAAGGTGAGGTAGAGTGATGCATAAAACAATGGTTTCAAATTAGCTCAGATACCGTTCCATAAACCCAATATGTAATAGACAAGACCTACTCCTTCTTCAGTGAATTGGACTCAACACCCCCTATTCACGGCCCAAGAATATATCTGACTAGTAAGAATCTTAAAACCTATGTATTGATATCTCTCTGTAAGTGAGTCAAGTGGGTGTAAAGTGGCATAAACACAGCAGTGAAAAGCAGCTAAACCCCATTATAAAAATCAATTACTTTTAAAAACCTGTGAAAAAAAGACAGTGAAAGAGAGAGAAATTCTTACAAAATTCGTTTAGGGGCAGTTATGCTACCTGGATTGACCATATCTAGACCCACAGCTGATTGAGACATAAGGGTGGACACTCTTGGGGCTGAGAGGTTTGGTGAGGTTGGGTGAGGAAACGCAGACCCTTTAAAGTAATACTGCGTGGTACCCATCCCATGGGTCCCAAATCTCCAGGTTCAAGGGCATCTTCCTACATCGAAAACATGCATGAGAAACCCAGAAGATGGTACACCGTGTGATCGGGAAAGGTTTCTAAAACGCACCTCATTTCTCATCTCCTTGTGCTCGGGTTCGCCATTCCAGCCGCTTTACTAACAATCTCCCTCCTTGGAGAATCAGCACCTTTAACCTCCTGTTCCGTACAGGTTGCAATTTGTCCTGAGGATGAACGGAAAAAAGGGGGAAACAATGAGAGTCTAGCTCTAGGTGTTGGGACAGGCACAGGTCACTCTATTTTCCCATCAGGAAGAAGAATTTAGCACAGGCTCAGCCTGCCGCCCGGAACCAGAATAGGGCCTGAAGCAATCCTGCGCTTTTGCGGCCAGCTCCCAAGAAAGCGAGTTGAAAAATGGAGCTCAGGGGCACTGTAATTCACAAACCTGCAGACTTATAAATGACCACTCTCGTTCATAAATATATTGAGGGAAGGCAACGAAGAGGATTTGAAAGCAAGGCAGAATTGCAGGAAACAGATTTCAGGAGGGAGATTCGAATCGCCTTTAAAGCACAGGAAAAGCGGCAAAACCTCGACAATGATGCCCTTGGCCAAAAAGGGCGTATGCGTTTTTTCCTGAATATATTCAGGAAAAAACGCATACGCCCTTTTTGGCCAAGCAAGCAACCTGGAAAGGCAAATCAGCGCTACAAAGAAGTCTCGCTTCCCATCCGTCAAAAGGGCCATGCTGAATAAAGTGTCAAAACCAGAAATGCAGGGCAGGCCATGGAGAAACGGGAGCCTTGCTACGCTTATGGGCGGGATGTAAATTGCCAACAGCCACTCTGGAGAAGTGTACGGTGTGTCCTGAAACATCTAAAAAACTCAGCTTAGAGAGCATAGGGCACTTCCACTCATGCGCGTATAAATTGGGAAAACTAAAAATCAGCAAGACACAGGCACCCCAACGTTTAGGGCTGCTCTGTTGACAAGAACCTCCACTTCGTTACACCTTAAATATCCCAGGAAAGAGAAAAATGGATAAAGAAGTTGTGGTCCTTATGTACAATGGAATATCACTCAGCCATGAAATCAAAGTCATAAGGCTAGTAGCAGCATGATGAGTGGATTTAGGTACGAGGATTCTAAGTGAAATAAGTCACACAGAAAAAGACACTTATCATAAGATATCACTTATAGAGGGAATGTAAAAACCGCTACCCTTGAACTGAATTACAAAACAGAACAGAGTCACACGTTTAGAAAACACACTATGGCTGCTTAACGGGAAAGGTGAGGTAGAGTGATGCATAAAACAATGGTTTCAAATTAGCTCAGATACCGTTCCATAAACCCAATATGTAATAGACAAGACCTACTCCTTGCTCAGTGAATTGGACTCAACACCCCCTATTCACGGCCCAAGAATATATCTGACTAGTAAGAATCTTAAAACCTATGTATTGATATCTCTCTGTAAGTGAGTCAAGTGGGTGTAAAGTGGCATAAACACAGCAGTGAAAAGCAGCTAAACCCCATTATAAAAATCAATTACTTTTAAAAACCTGTGAAAAAAAGACAGTGAAAGAGAGAGAAATTCTTACAAAATTCGTTTAGGGGCAGTTATGCTACCTGGATTGACCATATCTAGACCCACAGCTGATTGAGACATAAGGGTGGACACTCTTGGGGCTGAGAGGTTTGGTGAGGTTGGGTGAGGAAACGCAGACCCTTTAAAGTAATACTGCGTGGTACCCATCCCATGGGTCCCAAATCTCCAGGTTCAAGGGCATCTTCCTACATCGAAAACATGCATGAGAAACCCAGAAGATGGCACAATGTGTGATCGGGAAAGGTTTCTAAAACGCACCTCATTTCTCATCTCCTTGTGCTCGAATTCGCCATTCCAGCTGCTTTACTAGCAGTCTCCCTCATTGGAGAATCAGCACCTTTAACCTCCTGTTCCGTACAGGTTGCAATTTGTCCTGAGGATGAACGGGAAAAGGGGGAAACAATGAGAGTCTAGCTCTAGGTGTTGGGACAGGCACAGGTCACTCTATTTTCCCATCAGGAAGAAGAATTAAGCACAGGCTCAGCCTGCCGCCCGGAACCAGAATAGGGCCTGAAGCAATCCTGAGCTTTTGCGGCCAGCTCCCAAGAAAGCGAGTTGAAAAATGGAGCTCAGGGGCACTGCAATTCACAAACCTGCAGACTTAAAAATGACCACTCTCGTCCACAAATATATTGAGGGAAGGCAACGAAGAGGATTTGAAAGCAAGGCAGAATTGCAGGAAACAGATTTCAGGAGGGAGATTCGAATCGCCTTTAAAGCACAGGAAAAGCGGCAAAACCTCGACAATGATGCCCTTGGCCAAAAAGGGCGTATGCGTTTTTTCCTGAATATATTCAGGAAAAAACGCATACGCCCTTTTTGGCCAAGCAAGCAACCTGGAAAGGCAAATCAGCGCTACAAAGAAGTCTCGCTTCCCATCGGTCAAAAGGGCCATGCTGAATAAAGTGTCAAAACCAGAAATGCAGGGCAGGCCATGGAGAAACGGGAGCCTTGCTACGCTGATGGGCGGGATGTAAATTGCCAACAGCCACTCTGGAGAAGTGTACGGTGTGTCCTGAAACATCTAAAAAACTCAGCTTAGAGAGCATAGGGCACTTCCACTCATGCACGTATAAATTGGGAAAACTAAAAATCAGCAAGACACAGGCACCCCAACGTTTAGGGCTGCTCTGTTGACAAGAACCTCCACTTCGTTACACCTTAAATATCCCAGGAAAGAGAAAAATGGATAAAGAAGTTGTGGTCCTTATGTACAATGGAATATCACTCAGCCATGAAATCAAAGTCATAAGGCTAGTAGCAGCATGATGAGTGGATTTAGGTACGACGATTCTAAGTGAAATAAGTCACACAGAAAAAGACACTTATCATAAGATATCACTTATAGAGGGAATGTAAAAACCGCTACCCTTGAACTGAATTACAAAACAGAACAGAGTCACACGTTTAGAAAACACACTATGGCTGCTTAACGGGAAAGGTGAGGTGGGGTGATGCATAAAACAAGGGTTTCAAATTAGCTCAGATACCGTTCCATAAACCCAATATGTAATAGACAAGACCTACTCCTTGCTCAGTGAATTGGACTCAACACCCCCTATTCACGGCCCAAGAATATATCTGACTAGTAAGAATCTTAAAACCTATGTATTGATATATCTCTATAAGTGAGTCAATTGGGTGTAAAGTGACATAAACACAGCAGTGAAAAGCAGCTAAACCCCATTATAAAAATCAATTACTTTTAAAAACCTGTGAAAAAAAGACAGTGAAAGAGAGAGAAATTCTTACAAAATTCGTTTAGGGGCAGTTATGCTACCTGGATTGACCATATCTAGACCCACAGCTGATTGAGACATAAGGGTGGACACTCTTGGGGCTGAGAGGTTTGGTGAGGTTGGGTGAGGAAACGCAGACCCTTTAAAGTAATACTGCGTGGTACCCATCCCATGGGTCCCAAATCTCCAGGTTCAAGGGCATCTTCCTACATCTAAAACATGCATGAGAAACCCAGAAGATGGTACACCGTGTGATCGGGAAAGGTTTCTAAAACGCACCTCATTTCTCATCTCCTTGTGCTCGGGTCCGCCATTCCAGCCGCTTTACTAACAATCTCCCTCCTTGGAGAATCAGCACCTTTAACCTCCTGTTCCGTACAGGTTGCAATTTGTCCTGAGGATGAACGGGAAGAGGGGAAAACAATGAGAGACTAGCTCTAGGTGTTGGGAAAGGCAGAGGACACTCTATTTTCCCATCAGGAAGAAGAATTAAGCACAGGCTCAGCCTGCCGCCCGAGACCAGAATAAGGCCTGAAGCAATCCTGCGCTTTTGCGGCCAGCTCCCAAGAAAGCGAGTTGAAAAATGGAGCTCAGGGGCACTGCAATTCACAAACCTGCAGACTTATAAATGATCACTCTCGTCCACAAATATATTGAGGGAAGGCAACGAAGAGGATTTGAAAGCAAGGCAGAATTGCAGGAAACAGATTTCAGGAGGGAGATTCGAATCGCCTTTAAAGCACAGGAAAAGCGGCAAAACCTCGACAATGATGCCCTTGGCCAAAAAGGGCGTATGCGTTTTTTCCTGAATATATTCAGGAAAAAATGCATACGCTCTTTTTGGCCAACCAAGCAACCTGGAAAGGCAAATCAGCGCTACAAAGAAGTCTCGCTTCCCAACGGTCAAAAGGGCCATGCTGAATAAAGTGTCAAAACCAGAAATGCAGGGCAGGCCATGAGGAAACGGGAGCCTTGCTACGATGATGGGCGGGATGTAAATTGCCAACAGCCACTCTGGAGAAGTGTACGGTGTGTCCTGAAACATCTAAAAAACTCAGCTTAGAGAGCATAGGGCACTTCCACTCATGGGCGTATAAATTGGGAAAACTAAAAATCAGCAAGACACAGGCACCCCAACGTTTAGGGCTGCTCTGTTGACAAGAACCTCCACTTCGTTACACCTTAAATATCTCAGGATAGAGAAAAATGGATAAATAAGTTGTGGTCCTTATGTACAATGGAATATCACTCAGCCATGAAATCAACGTCCTAAGGCTAGTAGCAGCATGATGATTGGATTTAGGTACGACGATTCTAAGTGAAATAAGTCACACAGAAAAAGACACTTATCATAAGATATCACTTATAGAGGGAATGTAAAAACCGCTACCCTTGAACTGAATTACAAAACTGAACAGAGTCACACGTTTAGAAAACACACTATGGCTGCTTAACGGGAAAGGTGAGGTGGGGTGATGCATAAAACAAGGGTTTCAAATTAGCTCAGATACCGTTCCATAAACCCAATATGTAATAGACAAGACCTACTCCTTGCTCAGTGAATTGGACTCAACACCCCCTATTCACGGCCCAAGAATATATCTGACTAGTAAGAATCTTAAAACCTATGTATTGATATCTCTCTGTAAGTGAGTCAATTGGGTGTAAAGTGACATAAACACAGCAGTGAAAAGCAGCTAAACCCCATTATAAAAATCAATTACTTTTAAAAACCTGTGAAAAAAAGACAGTGAAAGAGAGAGAAATTCTTACAAAATTCGTTTAGGGGCAGTTATGCTACCTGGATTGACCATATCTAGACCCACAGCTGATTGAGACATAAGGGTGGACACTCTTGGGGCTGAGAGGTTTGGTGAGGTTGGGTGAGGAAACGCAGACCCTTTAAAGTAATACTGCGTGGTACCCATCCCATGGGTCCCAAATCTCCAGATTCAAGGGCATCTTCCTACATCGAAAACATGCATGAGAAACCCAGAAGATGGCACACTGTGTGATCGGGAAAGGTTTCTAAAACGCACCTCATTTCTCATCTCCTTGTGCTCGAATTCGCCATTCCAGCTGCTTTACTAGCAGTCTCCCTCATTGGAGAATCAGCACCTTTAACCTCCTGTTCCGTACAGGTTGCAATTTGTCCTGAGGATGAACGGGAAAAGGGGGAAACAATGAGAGTCTAGCTCTAGGTGTTGGGACAGGCACAGGTCACTCTATTTTCCCATCAGGAAGAAGAATTAAGCACAGGCTCAGCCTGCCGCCCGGAACCAGAATAGGGCCTGAAGCAATCCTGCGCTTTTGCGGCCAGCTCCCAAGAAAGCGAGTTGAAAAATGGAGCTCAGGGGCACTGCAATTCACAAACCTGCAGACTTATAAATGACCACTCTCGTCCACAAATATATTGAGGGAAGGCAACGAAGAGGATTTGAAAGCAAGGCAGAATTGCAGGAAACAGATTTCAGGAGGGAGATTCGAATCGCCTTTAAAGCACAGGAAAAGCGGCAAAACCTCGACAATGATGCCCTTGGCCAAAAAGGGCGTATGCGTTTTTTCCTGAATATATTCAGGAAAAAACGCATACGCCCTTTTTGGCCAACCAAGCAACCTGGAAAGGCAAATCAGCGCTACAAAGAAGTCTCGCTTCCCATCCGTCAAAAGGGCCATGCTGAATGAAGTGTCAAAACCAGAAATGCAGGGTAGGCCATGGAGAAACGGGAGCCTTGCTACGCTTATGGGCGGGATGTAAATTGCCAACAGCCACTCTGGAGAAGTGTACGGTGTGTCCTGAAACATCTAAAAAACTCAGCTTAGAGAGCATAGGGCACTTCCACTCATGCGCGTATAAATTGGGAAAACTAAAAATCAGCAAGACACAGGCACCCCAACGTTTAGGGCTGCTCTGTTGACAAGAACCTCCACTTCGTTACACCTTAAATATCCCAGGAAAGAGAAAAATGGATAAAGAAGTTGTGGTCCTTATGTACAATGGAATATCACTCAGCCATGAAATCAAAGTCATAAGGCTAGTAGCAGCATGATGAGTGGATTTAGGTACGACGATTCTAAGTGAAATAAGTCACACAGAAAAAGACACTTATCATAAGATATCACTTATAGAGGGAATGTAAAAACCGCTACCCTTGAACTGAATTACAAAACAGAACAGAGTCACACGTTTAGAAAACACACTATGGCTGCTTAACGGGAAAGGTGAGGTAGAGTGATGCATAAAACAATGGTTTCAAATTAGCTCAGATACCGTTCCATAAACCCAATATGTAATAGACAAGACCTACTCCTTCTTCAGTGAATTGGACTCAACACCCCCTATTCACGGCCCAAGAATATATCTGACTAGTAAGAATCTTAAAACCTATGTATTGATATCTCTCTGTAAGTGAGTCAAGTGGGTGTAAAGTGGCATAAACACAGCAGTGAAAAGCAGCTAAACCCCATTATAAAAATCAATTACTTTTAAAAACCTGTGAAAAAAAGACAGTGAAAGAGAGAGAAATTCTTACAAAATTCGTTTAGGGGCAGTTATGCTACCTGGATTGACCATATCTAGACCCACAGCTGATTGAGACATAAGGGTGGACACTCTTGGGGCTGAGAGGTTTGGTGAGGTTGGGTGAGGAAACGCAGACCCTTTAAAGTAATACTGCGTGGTACCCATCCCATGGGTCCCAAATCTCCAGGTTCAAGGGCATCTTCCTACATCGAAAACATGCATGAGAAACCCAGAAGATGGTACACCGTGTGATCGGGAAAGGTTTCTAAAACGCACCTCATTTCTCATCTCCTTGTGCTCGGGTTCGCCATTCCAGCCGCTTTACTAACAATCTCCCTCCTTGGAGAATCAGCACCTTTAACCTCCTGTTCCGTACAGGTTGCAATTTGTCCTGAGGATGAACGGAAAAAAGGGGGAAACAATGAGAGTCTAGCTCTAGGTGTTGGGACAGGCACAGGTCACTCTATTTTCCCATCAGGAAGAAGAATTTAGCACAGGCTCAGCCTGCCGCCCATAACCAGAATAGGGCCTGAAGCAATCCTGCGCTTTTGCGGCCAGCTCCCAAGAAAGCGAGTTGAAAAATGGAGCTCAGGGGCACTGTAATTCACAAACCTGCAGACTTATAAATGACCACTCTCGTTCATAAATATATTGAGGGAAGGCAACGAAGAGGATTTGAAAGCAAGGCAGAATTGCAGGAAACAGATTTCAGGAGGGAGATTCGAATCGCCTTTAAAGCACAGGAAAAGCGGCAAAACCTCGACAATGATGCCCTTGGCCAAAAAGGGCGTATGCGTTTTTTCCTGAATATATTCAGGAAAAAACGCATACGCCCTTTTTGGCCAAGCAAGCAACCTGGAAAGGCAAATCAGCGCTACAAAGAAGTCTCGCTTCCCATCCGTCAAAAGGGCCATGCTGAATAAAGTGTCAAAACCAGAAATGCAGGGCAGGCCATGGAGAAACGGGAGCCTTGCTACGCTTATGGGCGGGATGTAAATTGCCAACAGCCACTCTGGAGAAGTGTACGGTGTGTCCTGAAACATCTAAAAAACTCAGCTTAGAGAGCATAGGGCACTTCCACTCATGCGCGTATAAATTGGGAAAACTAAAAATCAGCAAGACACAGGCACCCCAACGTTTAGGGCTGCTCTGTTGACAAGAACCTCCACTTCGTTACACCTTAAATATCCCAGGAAAGAGAAAAATGGATAAAGAAGTTGTGGTCCTTATGTACAATGGAATATCACTCAGCCATGAAATCAAAGTCATAAGGCTAGTAGCAGCATGATGAGTGGATTTAGGTACGAGGATTCTAAGTGAAATAAGTCACACAGAAAAAGACACTTATCATAAGATATCACTTATAGAGGGAATGTAAAAACCGCTACCCTTGAACTGAATTACAAAACAGAACAGAGTCACACGTTTAGAAAACACACTATGGCTGCTTAACGGGAAAGGTGAGGTAGAGTGATGCATAAAACAATGGTTTCAAATTAGCTCAGATACCGTTCCATAAACCCAATATGTAATAGACAAGACCTACTCCTTGCTCAGTGAATTGGACTCAACACCCCCTATTCACGGCCCAAGAATATATCTGACTAGTAAGAATCTTAAAACCTATGTATTGATATCTCTCTGTAAGTGAGTCAAGTGGGTGTAAAGTGGCATAAACACAGCAGTGAAAAGCAGCTAAACCCCATTATAAAAATCAATTACTTTTAAAAACCTGTGAAAAAAAGACAGTGAAAGAGAGAGAAATTCTTACAAAATTCGTTTAGGGGCAGTTATGCTACCTGGATTGACCATATCTAGACCCACAGCTGATTGAGACATAAGGGTGGACACTCTTGGGGCTGAGAGGTTTGGTGAGGTTGGGTGAGGAAACGCAGACCCTTTAAAGTAATACTGCGTGGTACCCATCCCATGGGTCCCAAATCTCCAGGTTCAAGGGCATCTTCCTACATCGAAAACATGCATGAGAAACCCAGAAGATGGTACACCGTGTGATCGGGAAAGGTTTCTAAAACGCACCTCATTTCTCATCTCCTTGTGCTCGGGTTCGCCATTCCAGCCGCTTTACTAACAATCTCCCTCCTTGGAGAATCAGCACCTTTAACCTCCTGTTCCGTACAGGTTGCAATTTGTCCTGAGGATGAACGGAAAAAAGGGGGAAACAATGAGAGTCTAGCTCTAGGTGTTGGGACAGGCACAGGTCACTCTATTTTCCCATCAGGAAGAAGAATTTAGCACAGGCTCAGCCTGCCGCCCGGAACCAGAATAGGGCCTGAAGCAATCCTGCGCTTTTGCGGCCAGCTCCCAAGAAAGCGAGTTGAAAAATGGAGCTCAGGGGCACTGTAATTCACAAACCTGCAGACTTATAAATGACCACTCTCGTTCATAAATATATTGAGGGAAGGCAACGAAGAGGATTTGAAAGCAAGGCAGAATTGCAGGAAACAGATTTCAGGAGGGAGATTCGAATCGCCTTTAAAGCACAGGAAAAGCGGCAAAACCTCGACAATGATGCCCTTGGCCAAAAAGGGCGTATGCGTTTTTTCCTGAATATATTCAGGAAAAAACGCATACGCCCTTTTTGGCCAACCAAGCAACCTGGAAAGGCAAATCAGCGCTACAAAGAAGTCTCGCTTCCCATCCGTCAAAAGGGCCATGCTGAATAAAGTGTCAAAACCAGAAATGCAGGGCAGGCCATGGAGAAACGGGAGCCTTGCTACGCTTATGGGCGGGATGTAAATTGCCAACAGCCACTCTGGAGAAGTGTACGGTGTGTCCTGAAACATCTAAAAAACTCAGCTTAGAGAGCATAGGGCACTTCCACTCATGTGCGTATAAATTGGGAAAACTAAAAATCAGCAAGACACAGGCACCCCAACGTTTAGGGCTGCTCTGTTGACAAGAACCTCCACTTCGTTACACCTTAAATATCCCAGGAAAGAGAAAAATGGATAAAGAAGTTGTGGTCCTTATGTACAATGGAATATCACTCAGCCATGAAATCAAAGTCATAAGGCTAGTAGCAGCATGATGAGTGGATTTAGGTACGAGGATTCTAAGTGAAATAAGTCACACAGAAAAAGACACTTATCATAAGATATCACTTATAGAGGGAATGTAAAAACCGCTACCCTTGAACTGAATTACAAAACAGAACAGAGTCACACGTTTAGAAAACACACTATGGCTGCTTAACGGGAAAGGTGAGGTAGAGTGATGCATAAAACAATGGTTTCAAATTAGCTCAGATACCGTTCCATAAACCCAATATGTAATAGACAAGACCTACTCCTTGCTCAGTGAATTGGACTCAACACCCCCTATTCACGGCCCAAGAATATATCTGACTAGTAAGAATCTTAAAACCTATGTATTGATATCTCTCTGTAAGTGAGTCAAGTGGGTGTAAAGTGGCATAAACACAGCAGTGAAAAGCAGCTAAATCCCATTATAAAAATCAATTACTTTTAAAAACCTGTGAAAAAAAGACAGTGAAAGAGAGAGAAATTCTTACAAAATTCGTTTAGGGGCAGTTATGCTACCTGGATTGACCATATCTAGACCCACAGCTGATTGAGACATAAGGGTGGACACTCTTGGGGCTGAGAGGTTTGGTGAGGTTGGGTGAGGAAACGCAGACCCTTTAAAGTAATACTGCGTGGTACCCATCCCATGGGTCCCAAATCTCCAGGTTCAAGGGCATCTTCCTACATCGAAAACATGCATGAGAAACCCAGAAGATGGCACAATGTGTGATCGGGAAAGGTTTCTAAAACGCACCTCATTTCTCATCTCCTTGTGCTCGAATTCGCCATTCCAGCTGCTTTACTAGCAGTCTCCCTCATTGGAGAATCAGCACCTTTAACCTCCTGTTCCGTACAGGTTGCAATTTGTCCTGAGGATGAACGGGAAAAGGGGGAAACAATGAGAGTCTAGCTCTAGGTGTTGGGACAGGCACAGGTCACTCTATTTTCCCATCAGGAAGAAGAATTAAGCACAGGCTCAGCCTGCCGCCCGGAACCAGAATAGGGCCTGAAGCAATCCTGAGCTTTTGCGGCCAGCTCCCAAGAAAGCGAGTTGAAAAATGGAGCTCAGGGGCACTGCAATTCACAAACCTGCAGACTTATAAATGACCACTCTCGTCCACAAATATATTGAGGGAAGGCAACGAAGAGGATTTGAAAGCAAGGCAGAATTGCAGGAAACAGATTTCAGGAGGGAGATTCGAATCGCCTTTAAAGCACAGGAAAAGCGGCAAAACCTCGACAATGATGCCCTTGGCCAAAAAGGGCGTATGCGTTTTTTCCTGAATATATTCAGGAAAAAACGCATACGCCCTTTTTGGCCAAGCAAGCAACCTGGAAAGGCAAATCAGCGCTACAAAGAAGTCTCGCTTCCCATCGGTCAAAAGGGCCATGCTGAATAAAGTGTCAAAACCAGAAATGCAGGGCAGGCCATGGAGAAACGGGAGCCTTGCTACGCTGATGGGCGGGATGTAAATTGCCAACAGCCACTCTGGAGAAGTGTACGGTGTGTCCTGAAACATCTAAAAAACTCAGCTTAGAGAGCATAGGGCACTTCCACTCATGCACGTATAAATTGGGAAAACTAAAAATCAGCAAGAAACAGGCACCCCAACGTTTAGGGCTGCTCTGTTGACAAGAACCTCCACTTCGTTACACCTTAAATATCCCAGGAAAGAGAAAAATGGATAAAGAAGTTGTGGTCCTTATGTACAATGGAATATCACTCAGCCATGAAATCAAAGTCATAAGGCTAGTAGCAGCATGATGAGTGGATTTAGGTACGACGATTCTAAGTGAAATAAGTCACACAGAAAACGACACTTATCATAAGATATCACTTATAGAGGGAATGTAAAAACCGCTACCCTTGAACTGAATTACAAAACAGAACAGAGTCACACGTTTAGAAAACACACTATGGCTGCTTAACGGGAAAGGTGAGGTGGGGTGATGCATAAAACAAGGGTTTCAAATTAGCTCAGATACCGTTCCATAAACCCAATATGTAATAGACAAGACCTACTCCTTGCTCAGTGAATTGGACTCAACACCCCCTATTCACGGCCCAAGAATATATCTGACTAGTAAGAATCTTAAAACCTATGTATTGATATATCTCTATAAGTGAGTCAATAGGGTGTAAAGTGACATAAACACAGCAGTGAAAAGCAGCTAAACCCCATTATAAAAATCAATTACTTTTAAAAACCTGTGAAAAAAAGACAGTGAAAGAGAGAGAAATTCTTACAAAATTCGTTTAGGGGCAGTGATGCTACCTGGATTGACCATATCTAGACCCACAGCTGATTGAGACATAAGGGTGGACACTCTTGGGGCTGAGAGGTTTGGTGAGGTTGGGGGAGGAAACGCAGACCCTTTAAAGTAATACTGCGTGGTACCCATCCCATGGGTCCCAAATCTCCAGGTTCAAGGGCATCTTCCTACATCGAAAACATGCATGAGAAACCCAGAAGATGGTACACCGTGTGATCGGGAAAGGTTTCTAAAACGCACCTCATTTCTCATCTCCTTGTGCTCGGATCCGCCATTCCAGCCGCTTTACTAACAATCTCCCTCCTTGGAGAATCAGCACCTTTAACCTCCTGTTCCGTACAGGTTGCAATTTGTCCTGAGGATGAACGGGAAGAGGGGAAAACAATGAGAGACTAGCTCTAGGTGTTGGGAAAGGCAGAGGTCACTCTATTTTCCCATCAGGATGAAGAATTAAGCACAGGCTCAGCCTGCCGCCCGAGACCAGAATAAGGCCTGAAGCAATCCTGCGCTTTTGCGGCCAGCTCCCAAGAAAGCGAGTTGAAAAATGGAGCTCAGGGGCACTGCAATTCACAAAGCTGCAGACTTATAAATGACCACTCTCGTCCACAAATATATTGAGGGAAGGCAACGAAGAGGATTTGAAAGCAAGGCAGAATTGCAGGAAACAGATTTCAGGAGGGAGATACGAATCGCCTTTAAAGCACAGGAAAAGCGGCAAAACCTCGACAATGATGCCCTTGGCCAAAAAGGGCGTATGCGTTTTTTCCTGAATATATTCAGGAAAAAATGCATACGCCCTTTTTGGCCAACCAAGCAACCTGGAAAGGCAAATCAGCGCTACAAAGAAGTCTCGCTTCCCATCGGTCAAAAGGGCCATGCTGAATAAAGTGTCAAAACCAGAAATGCAGGGCAGGCCATGAGGAAACGGGAGCCTTGCTACGATGATGGGCGGGATGTAAATTGCCAACAGCCACTCTGGAGAAGTGTACGGTGTGTCCTGAAACATCTAAAAAACTCAGCTTAGAGAGCATAGGGCACTTCCACTCATGGGCGTATAAAGTGGGAAAATTAAAAACCAGCAAGACACAGGCACCCCAATGTTTAGGGCTGCTCTGTTGACAAGAACCTCCACTTCGTTACACCTTAAATATCTCAGGATAGAGAAAAATTGATAAATAAGTTGTGGTCCTTATGTACAATGGAATATCACTCAGCCATGAAATCAACGTCATAAGGCTAGTAGCAGCATGATGATTGGATTTAGGTACGACGATTCTAAGTGAAATAAGTCACACAGAAAAAGACACTTATCATAAGATATCACTTATAGAGGGAATGTAAAAACCGCTACCCTTGAACTGAATTACAAAACAGAACAGAGTCACACGTTTAGAAAACACACTATGGCTGCTTAACGGGAAAGGTGAGGTGGGGTGATGCATAAAACAAGGGTTTCAAATTAGCTCAGATACCGTTCCATAAACCCAATATGTAATAGACAAGACCTACTCCTTGCTCAGTGAATTGGACTCAACACCCCCTATTCACGGCCCAAGAATATATCTGACTAGTAAGAAACTTAAAACCTATGTATTGATATCTCTTTGTAAGGGAGTCAAGTGGGTGTAAAGTGGCATAAACACAGCAGTGAAAAGCAGCTAAACCCCATTATAAAAATCAATTACTTTTAAAAACCTGTGAAAAAAAGACAGTGAAAGAGAGAGAAATTCTTACAAAATTCGTTTAGGGGCAGTGATGCTACCTGGATTGACCATATCTAGACCCACAGCTGATTGAGACATAAGGGTGGACACTCTTGGGGCTGAGAGGTTTGGTGAGGTTGGGTGAGGAAACGCAGACCCTTTAAAGTAATACTGCGTGGGACCCATCCCATGGGTTCCAAATCTCCAGGTTCTAGGGCATCTTCCTACATCGAAAACATGCATGAGAAACCCAGAAGATGGTACACCGTGTGATCGCGAAAGGTTTCTAAAACGCACCTCCTTTCTCATCTCCTTGTGCTCGGGTTCGCCATTCCAGCTGCTTTACTAGCAACCTCCCTCCTTGGAGAATCATCACCTTTAACCTCCTGTTCCGTACAGGTTGCAATTTGTCCTGAGGATGAACGAGAAGAGGAGAAAACAATGAGAGACTAGCTCTAGGTGTTGGGACAGGCACAGTTCACTCTATTTTCCCATCAGGAAGAAGAATTAAGCACAGGCTCAGCCTGCCGCACGGGACCAGAATAGGGCCTGAAGCAATCCTGCGCTTTTGCGGCCAGCTCCCAAGAAAGCGAGTTGAAAAATGGAGCTCAGGGGCACTGCAATTCACAAACCTGCAGACTTATAAATGACCACTCTCGTCCACAAATATATTGAGGGAAGGCAACGAAGAGGATTTGAAAGCAAGGCAGAATTGCAGGAAACAGATTTCAGGAGGGAGATTCGAATCGCCTTTTAAGCACAGGAAAAGCGGCAAAACCTCGACAATGATGCCCTTGGCCAAAAAGGGCGTATGCGTTTTTTCCTGAATATATTCAGGAAAAAACGCATACGCCCTTTTTGGCCAAGCAAGCAACCTGGAAAGGCAAATCAGCGCTACAAAGAAGTCTCGCTTCCCATCGGTCAAAAGGGCCATGCTGAATAAAGTGTCAAAACCAGAAATGCAGGGCAGGCCATGGAGAAACGGGAGCCTTGCTACGCTGATGGGCGGGATGTAAATTGCCAACAGCCACTCTGGAGAAGTGTACGGTGTGTCGTGAAACATCTAAAAAACTCAGCTTAGAGAGCATAGGGCACTTCCACTCATGGGCGTATAAAGTGGGAAAATTAAAAACCAGCAAGACACAGGCACCCCAAAGTTTAGGGCTGCTCTGTTGACAAGAACCTCCAACTTCGTTACACCTTAAATATCCCAGGAAAGAGAAAAATGGATAAAGATGTTGTGGTCTTTATGTACAATGGAATATCACTCAGCCATGAAATCAACGTCATAAGGCTAGTAGCAGCATGATGAGTGGATTTAGGTACGACGATTCTAAGTGAAATAAGTCACACAGAAAAAGACACTTATCATAAGATATCACTTATAGAGGGAATGTAAAAACCGCTACCCTTGAACTGAATTACAAAACAGAACAGAGTCACACGTTTAGAAAACACACTATGGCTGCTTAACGGGAAAGGTGAGGTGGGGTGATGCATAAAACAAGGGTTTCAAATTAGCTCAGATACCGTTCCATAAACCCAATATGTAATAGACAAGACCTACTCCTTGCTCAGTGAATTGGACTCAACACCCCCTATTCACGGCCCAAGAATATATCTGACTAGTAAGAATCTTAAAACCTATGTATTGATATCTCTTTGTAAGTGAGTCAAGTGGGTGTAAAGTGGAATAAACACAGCAGTGAAAAGCAGCTAAACCCCATTATAAAAATCAATTACTTTTAAAAACCTGTGAAACAAAGACAGTGAAAGAGAGAGAAATTCTTACAAAATTCGTTTAGGGGCAGTTATGCTACCTGGATTGACCATATCTAGACCCACAGCTGATTGAGACATAAGGGTGGACACTCTTGGGGCTGAGAGGTTTGGTGAGGTTGGGTGAGCAAACGCAGACCCTTTAAAGTAATACTGCGTGGTACCCATCCCATGGGTCCCAAATCTCCAGGTTCAAGGGCATCTTCCTACATCGAAAACATGCATGAGAAACCCAGAAGATGGTACACCGTGTGATCGGGAAAGGTTTCTAAAACGCACCTCATTTCTCATGTCCTTGTGCTCGGGTTCGCCATTCCAGCCGCATTACTAGCAATCTCCCTCCTTGGAGAATCAGCACCTTTAACCTCCTGTTCCGTACAGGTTGCAATTTGTCCTGAGGATGAACGGGAAGAAGGGGGAACCAATGAGAGACTAGCTCTAGGTGTTGGGACAGGCACAGGTCACTCTATTTTCCCATCAGGAAGAAGAATTAAGCACAGGCTCAGCCTGCCGCCCGGGACCAGAATAGGGCCTGAAGCAATCCTGCGCTTTTGCGGCCAGCTCCCAAGAAAGCGAGTTGAAAAATGGAGCTCAGGGGCACTGCAATTCACAAACCTGCAGACTTATAAATGATCACTCTCGTCCACAAATATATTGAGGGAAGGCAACGAAGAGGATTTGAAAGCAAGGCAGAATTGCAGGAAACAGATTTCAGGAGGGAGATTCGAATCGCCTTTAAAGCACAGGAAAAGCGGCAAAACCTCGTCAATGATGCCCTTGGCCAAAAAGGGCGTATGCGTTTTTTCCTGAATATATTCAGGAAAAAACGCATACGCCCTTTTTGGCCAACCAAGCAACCTGGAAAGGCAAATCAGCGCTACAAAGAAGTCTCGCTTCCCATCGGTCAAAAGGGCCATGCTGAATAAAGTGTCAAAACCAGAAATGCAGGACAGGCCATGGAGAAACGGGAGCCTTGCTACGCTGATGGGTGGGATGTAAATTGCCAACAGCCACCCTGGAGAAGTGTACGGTGTGTCCTGAAACATCTAAAAAACTCAGCTTAGAGAGCATAGGGCACTTCCACTCATGGGCGTATAAAGTGGGAAAATTAAAAACCAGCAAGACACAGGCACCCCAATGTTTAGGGCTGCTCTGTTGACAAGAACCTCCAACTTCGTTACACCTTAAAAATCCCAGGAAAGAGAAAAATGGATAAAGATGTTGTGGTCCTTATGTACAATGGAATATCACTCAGCCATGAAATCAACGTCATAAGGCTAGTAGCAGCATGATGAGTGGATTTAGGTACGACGATTCTAAGTGAAATAAGTCACACAGAAAAAGACACTTATCATAAGATATCACTTATAGAGGGAATGTAAAAACCGCTACCCTTGAACTGAATTACAAAACAGAACAGAGTCACACGTTTAGAAAACACACTATGGCTGCTTAACGGGAAAGGTGAGGTGGGGTGATGCATAAAACAAGGGTTTCAAATTAGCTCAGATACCGTTCCATAAACCCAATATGTACTAGACACGACCTACTCCTTGCTCAGTGAATTGGACTCAAAACCCCCTATTCACGGCCCAAGAATATATCTGACTAGTAAGAATCTTAAAACCTATGTATTGATATCTCTCTGTAAGTGAGTCATGTGGGTGTAAAGTGACATAAACACAGCAGTGAAAAGCAGCTAAACCCCATTATAAAAATCAATTACTTTTAAAAACCTGTGAAAAAAAGACAGTGAAAGAGAGAGAAATTCTTACAAAATTCTTTTAGGGGCAGTTATGCTACCTGGATTGACCATATCTAGACCCACAGCTGATTGAGACATAAGGGTGGACACTCTTGGGGCTGAGAGGTTTGGTGAGGTTGGGTGAGCAAACGCAGACCCTTTAAAGTAATACTGCGTGGTACCCATCCCATGGGTCCCAAATCTCCAGGTTCAAGGGCATCTTCCTTCATCGAAAACATGCATGAGAAACCCAGAAGATGGTACACCGTGTGATCGGGAAAGGTTTCTAAAACGCACCTCATTTCTCATGTCCTTGTGCTCGGGTTCGCCATTCCAGCCGCATTACTAGCAATCTCCCTCCTTGGAGAATCAGCACCTTTAACCTCCTGTTCCGTACAGGTTGCAATTTGTCCTGAGGATGAACGGGAAGAAGGGGGAACCAATGAGAGACTAGCTCTAGGTGTTGGGACAGGCACAGGTCACTCTATTTTCCCATCAGGAAGAAGAATTAAGCACAGGCTCAGCCTGCCGCCCGGGACCAGAATAGGGCCTGAAGCAATCCTGCGCTTTTGCGGCCAGCTCCCAAGAAAGCGAGTTGAAAAATGGAGCTCAGGGGCACTGCAATTCACAAACCTGCAGACTTATAAATGATCACTCTCGTCCACAAATATATTGAGGGAAGGCAACGAAGAGGATTTGAAAGCAAGGCAGAATTGCAGGAAACAGATTTCAGGAGGGAGATTCGAATCGCCTTTAAAGCACAGGAAAAGCGGCAAAACCTCGACAATGATGCCCTTGGCCAAAAAGGGCGTATGCGTTTTTTCCTGAATATATTCAGGAAAAAACGCATACGCCCTTTTTGGCCAAGCAAGCAACCTGGAAAGGCAAATCAGCGCTACAAAGAAGTCTCGCTTCCCATCGGTCAAAAGGGCCATGCTGAATAAAGTGTCAAAACCAGAAATGCAGGACAGGCCATGGAGAAACGGGAGCCTTGCTACGCTGATGGGCGGGATGTAAATTGCCAACAGCCACTATGGAGAAGTGTACGGTGTGTCCTGAAACATCTAAAAAACTCAGCTTAGAGAGCATAGGGCACTTCCACTCATGGGCGTATAAAGTGGGAAAATTAAAAACCAGCAAGACACAGGCACCCCAAAGTTTAGGGCTGCTCTGTTGACAAGAACCTCCAACTTCGTTACACCTTAAATATCCCAGGAAAGAGAAAAATGGATAAAGATGTTGTGGTCTTTATGTACAATGGAATATCACTCAGCCATGAAATCAATGTCATAAGGCTAGTAGCAGCATGATGAGTGGATTTAGGTACGACGATTCTAAGTGAAATAAGTCACACAGAAAAAGACACTTATCATAAGATATCACTTATAGAGGGAATGTAAAAACCGCTACCCTTGAACTGAATTACAAAACAGAACAGAGTCACACGTTTAGAAAACACACTATGGCTGCTTAACGGGAAAGGTGAGGTGGGGTGATGCATAAAACAAGGGTTTCAAATTAGCTCAGATACCGTTCCATAAACCCAATATGTAATAGACAAGATCTACTCCTTGCTCAGTGAATTGGACTCAACACCCCCTATTCACGGCCCAAGAATATATCTGACTAGTAAGAATCTTAAAACCTATGTATTGATATCTCTTTGTAAGTGACTCAAGTGGGTGTAAAGTGGAATAAACACAGCAGTGAAAAGCAGCTAAACCCCATTATAAAAATCAATTACTTTTAAAAACCTGTGAAACAAAGACAGTGAAAGAGAGAGAAATTCTTACAAAATTCGTTTAGGGGCAGTTATGCTACCTGGATTGACCATATCTAGACCCACAGCTGATTGAGACATAAGGGTGGACACTCTTGGGGCTGAGAGGTTTGGTGAGGTTGGGTGAGCAAACGCAGACCCTTTAAAGTAATACTGCGTGGTACCCATCCCATGGGTCCCAAATCTCCAGGTTCAAGGGCATCTTCCTACATCGAAAACATGCATGAGAAACCCAGAAGATGGTACACCGTGTGATCGGGAAAGGTTTCTAAAACGCACCTCATTTCTCATGTCCTTGTGCTCGGGTTCGCCATTCCAGCCGCATTACTAGCAATCTCCCTCCTTGGAGAATCAGCACCTTTAACCTCCTGTTCCCTACAGGTTGCAATTTGTCCTGAGGATGAACGGGAAGAAGGGGGAACCAATGAGAGACTAGCTCTAGGTGTTGGGACAGGCACAGGTCACTCTATTTTCCCATCAGGAAGAAGAATTAAGCACAGGCTCAGCCTGCCGCCCGGGACCAGAATAGGGCCTGAAGCAATCCTGCGCTTTTGCGGCCAGCTCCCAAGAAAGCGAGTTGAAAAATGGAGCTCAGGGGCACTGCAATTCACAAACCTGCAGACTTATAAATGATCACTCTCGTCCACAAATATATTGAGGGAAGGCAACGAAGAGGATTTGAAAGCAAGGCAGAATTGCAGGAAACAGATTTCAGGAGGGAGATTCGAATCGCCTTTAAAGCACAGGAAAAGCGGCAAAACCTCGTCAATGATGCCCTTGGCCAAAAAGGGCGTATGCGTTTTTTCCAGAATATATTCAGGAAAAAACGCATACGCCCTTTTTGGCCAAGCAAGCAACCTGGAAAGGCAAATCAGCGCTACAAAGAAGTCTCGCTTCCCATCGGTCAAAAGGGCCATGCTGAATAAAGTGTCAAAACCAGAAATGCAGGGCAGGCCATGGAGAAACGGGAGGCTTGCTACGCTGATGGGCGGGATGTAAATTGCCAACAGCCACTCTGGAGAAGTGTACGGTGTGACCTGAAACATCTAAAAAACTCAGCTTAGAGAGCATAGGGCACTTCCACTCATGGGCGTATAAAGTGGGAAAATTAAAAACCAGCAAGACACAGGCACCCCAAAGTTTAGGGCTGCTCTGTTGACAAGAACCTCCAACTTCGTTACACCTTAAATATCCCAGGAAAGAGAAAAATGGATAAAGATGTTGTGGTCCTTATGTACAATGGAATATAGCTCAGCCATGAAATCAACGTCATAAGGCTAGTAGCAGCATGATGAGTGGATTTAGGTACGACGATTCTAAGTGAAATAAGTCACACAGAAAAAGACACTTATCATAAGATATCACTTATAGAGGGAATGTAAAAACCGCTACCCTTGAACTGAATTACAAAACAGAACAGAGTCACACGTTTAGAAAACACACTATGGCTGCTTAACGGGAAAGGTGAGGTGGGGTGATGCATAAAACAAGGGTTTCAAATTAGCTCAGATACCGTTCCATAAACCCAATATGTAATAGACAAGACCTACTCCTTGCTCAGTGAATTGGACTCAACACCCCCTATTCACGGCCCAAGAATATATCTGACTAGTAAGAATCTTAAAACCTATGTATTGATATCTCTTTGTAAGTGAGTCAAGTGGGTGTAAAGTGGAATAAACACAGCAGTGAAAAGCAGCTAAACCCCATTATAAAAATCAATTACTTTTAAAAACCTGTGAAACAAAGACAGTGAAAGAGAGAGAAATTCTTACAAAATTCGTTTAGGGGCAGTTATGCTACCTGGATTGACCATATCTAGACCCACAGCTGATTGAGACATAAGGGTGGACACTCTTGGGGCTGAGAGGTTTGGTGAGGTTGGGTGAGCAAACGCAGACCCTTTAAAGTAATACTGCGTGGTACCCATCCCATGGGTCCCAAATCTCCAGGTTCAAGGGCATCTTCCTACATCGAAAACATGCATGAGAAACCCAGAAGATGGTACACCGTGTGATCGGGAAAGGTTTCTAAAACGCACCTCATTTCTCATGTCCTTGTGCTCGGGTTCGCCATTCCAGCCGCATTACTAGCAATCTCCCTCCTTGGAGAATCAGCACCTTTAACCTCCTGTTCCGTACAGGTTGCAATTTGTCCTGAGGATGAACGGGAAGAAGGGGGAACCAATGAGAGACTAGCTCTAGGTGTTGGGACAGGCACAGGTCACTCTATTTTCCCATCAGGAAGAAGAATTAAGCACAGGCTCAGCCTGCCGCCCGGGACCAGAATAGGGCCTGAAGCAATCCTGCGCTTTTGCGGCCAGCTCCCAAGAAAGCGAGTTGAAAAATGGAGCTCAGGGGCACTGCAATTCACAAACCTGCAGACTTATAAATGATCACTCTCGTCCACAAATATATTGAGGGAAGGCAACGAAGAGGATTTGAAAGCAAGGCAGAATTGCAGGAAACAGATTTCAGGAGGGAGATTCGAATCGCCTTTAAAGCACAGGAAAAGCGGCAAAACCTCGTCAATGATGCCCTTGGCCAAAAAGGGCGTATGCGTTTTTTCCTGAATATATTCAGGAAAAAACGCATACGCCCTTTTTGGCCAACCAAGCAACCTGGAAAGGCAAATCAGCGCTACAAAGAAGTCTCGCTTCCCATCGGTCAAAAGGGCCATGCTGAATAAAGTGTCAAAACCAGAAATGCAGGACAGGCCATGGAGAAACGGGAGCCTTGCTACGCTGATGGGTGGGATGTAAATTGCCAACAGCCACCCTGGAGAAGTGTACGGTGTGTCCTGAAACATCTAAAAAACTCAGCTTAGAGAGCATAGGGCACTTCCACTCATGGGCGTATAAAGTGGGAAAATTAAAAACCAGCAAGACACAGGCACCCCAATGTTTAGGGCTGCTCTGTTGACAAGAACCTCCAACTTCGTTACACCTTAAAAATCCCAGGAAAGAGAAAAATGGATAAAGATGTTGTGGTCCTTATGTACAATGGAATATCACTCAGCCATGAAATCAACGTCATAAGGCTAGTAGCAGCATGATGAGTGGATTTAGGTACGACGATTCTAAGTGAAATAAGTCACACAGAAAAAGACACTTATCATAAGATATCACTTATAGAGGGAATGTAAAAACCGCTACCCTTGAACTGAATTACAAAACAGAACAGAGTCACACGTTTAGAAAACACACTATGGCTGCTTAACGGGAAAGGTGAGGTGGGGTGATGCATAAAACAAGGGTTTCAAATTAGCTCAGATACCGTTCCATAAACCCAATATGTACTAGACACGACCTACTCCTTGCTCAGTGAATTGGACTCAAAACCCCCTATTCACGGCCCAAGAATATATCTGACTAGTAAGAATCTTAAAACCTATGTATTGATATCTCTCTGTAAGTGAGTCATGTGGGTGTAAAGTGACATAAACACAGCAGTGAAAAGCAGCTAAACCCCATTATAAAAATCAATTACTTTTAAAAACCTGTGAAAAAAAGACAGTGAAAGAGAGAGAAATTCTTACAAAATTCTTTTAGGGGCAGTTATGCTACCTGGATTGACCATATCTAGACCCACAGCTGATTGAGACATAAGGGTGGACACTCTTGGGGCTGAGAGGTTTGGTGAGGTTGGGTGAGGAAACGCAGACCCTTTAAAGTAACACTGCGTGGTACCCATCCCATGGGTTCCAAATCTCCAGGTTCAAGGGCATCTTCCTACATCGAAAACATGCATGAGAAACCCAGAAGATGGTACACCGTGTGATCGCGAAAGGTTTCTAAACGCACCTCATTTCTCATCTCCTTGTGCTCGGGTTCGCCATTCCAGCTGCTTTACTAGCAACCTCCCTCCTTGGAGAATCATCACCTTTAACCTCCTGTTCCGTACAGGTTGCAATTTGTCCTGAGGATGAACGAGAAGAGGGGAAAACAATGAGAGACTAGCTCTAGGTGTTGGGACAGGCACAGTTCACTCTATTTTCCCATCAGGAAGAAGAATTAAGCACAGGCTCAGCCTGCCGCCCGGGACCAGAATAGGGCCTGAAGCAATCCTGCGCTTTTGCGGCCAGCTCCCAAGAAAGCGAGTTGAAAAATGGAGCTCAGGGGCACTGCAATTCACAAACCTGCAGACTTATAAATGATCACTCTCGTCCACAAATATATTGAGGGAAAGCAACGAAGAGGATTTGAAAGCAAGGCAGAATTGCAGGAAACAGATTTCAGGAGGGAGATTCGAATCGCCTTTAAAGCACAGGAAAAGCGGCAAAACCTCGACAATGATGCCCTTGGCCAAAAAGGGCGTATGCGTTTTTTCCTGAATATATTCAGGAAAAAACGCATACGCCCTTTTTGGCCAAGCAAGCAACCTGGAAAGGCAAATCAGCGCTACAAAGAAGTCTCGCTTCCCATCGGTCAAAAGGGCCATGCTGAATAAAGTGTCAAAACCAGAAATGCAGGACAGGCCATGGAGAAACGGGAGCCTTGCTACGCTGATGGGCGGGATGTAAATTGCCAACAGCCACTCTGGAGAAGTGTACGGTGTGTCCTGAAACATCTAAAAAACTCAGCTTAGAGAGCATAGGGCACTTCCACTAATGGGCGTATAAAGTGGGAAAATTAAAAACCAGCAAGACACAGGCACCCCAAAGTTTAGGGCTGCTCTGTTGACAAGAACCTCCACTTCGTTACACCTTAAATATCCCAGGAAAGAGAAAAATGGATAAAGAAGTTGTGGTCCTTATGTACAATGGAATATCACTCAGCCATGAAATCAACGTCATAAGGTTAGTAGCACCATGATGAGTGGATTTAGGTACTACGATTCTAAGTGAAATAAGTCACACAGAAAAAGACACTTATCATAAGATATCAGTTATAGAGGGAATGTAAAAACCGCTACCCTTGAACTGAATTACAAAACAGAACAGAGTCACACGTTTAGAAAACACACTATGGCTGCTTAACGGGAAAGGTGAGGTGGAGTGATGCATAAAACAAGGGTTTCAAACTAGCTCAGATACCGTTCCATAAACCCAGTATGTAATCGACAAGACCTACTCCTTGCTCAGTGAATTGGACTCAACACCCCCTATTCACGGCCCAAGAATATATCTGACTAGTAAGAATCTTAAAACCTATGTATTGATATCTCTCTGTAAGTGAGTCAAGTGGGTGTAAAGTGGCATAAACACAGCAGTGAAAAGCAGCTAAACCCCATTATAAAAATCAATTACTTTTAAAAACCTGTGAAACAAAGACAGTGAAAGAGAGAGAAATTCTTACAAAATTCGTTTAGGGGCAGTTATGTTACCTGGATTGACCATATCTAGACCCACAGCTGATTGAGACATAAGGGTGGACACTCTTGGGGCTGAGAGGTTTGGTGAGGTTGGGTGAGCAAACGCAGACCCTTTAAAGTAATACTGCGTGGTACCCATCCCATGGGTCCCAAATCTCCAGGTTCAAGGGCATCTTCCTTCATCGAAAACATGCATGAGAAACCCAGAAGATGGTACACCGTGTGATCGGGAAAGGTTTCTAAAACGCACCTCATTTCTCATGTCCTTGTGCTCGGGTTCGCCATTCCAGCCGCATTACTAGCAATCTCCCTCCTTGGAGAATCAGCACCTTTAACCTCCTGTTCCGTACAGGTTGCAATTTGTCCTGAGGATGAACGGGAAGAAGGGGGAACCAATGAGAGACTAGCTCTAGGTGTTGGGACAGGCACAGGTCACTCTATTTTCCCATCAGGAAGAAGAATTAAGCACAGGCTCAGCCTGCCGCCCGGGACCAGAATAGGGCCTGAAGCAATCCTGCGCTTTTGCGGCCAGCTCCCAAGAAAGCGAGTTGAAAAATGGAGCTCAGGGGCACTGCAATTCACAAACCTGCAGACTTATAAATGATCACTCTCGTCCACAAATATATTGAGGGAAAGCAACGAAGAGGATTTGAAAGCAAGGCAGAATTGCAGGAAACAGATTTCAGGAGGGAGATTCGAATCGCCTTTAAAGCACAGGAAAAGCGGCAAAACCTCGACAATGATGCCCTTGGCCAAAAAGGGCGTATGCGTTTTTTCCTGAATATATTCAGGAAAAAACGCATACGCCCTTTTTGGCCAAGCAAGCAACCTGGAAAGGCAAATCAGCGCTACAAAGAAGTCTCGCTTCCCATCGGTCAAAAGGGCCATGCTGAATAAAGTGTCAAAACCAGAAATGCAGGACAGGCCATGGAGAAACGGGAGCCTTGCTACGCTGATGGGCGGGATGTAAATTGCCAACAGCCACTCTGGAGAAGTGTACGGTGTGTCCTGAAACATCTAAAAAACTCAGCTTAGAGAGCATAGGGCACTTCCACTAATGGGCGTATAAAGTGGGAAAATTAAAAACCAGCAAGACACAGGCACCCCAAAGTTTAGGGCTGCTCTGTTGACAAGAACCTCCACTTCGTTACACCTTAAATATCCCAGGAAAGAGAAAAATGGATAAAGAAGTTGTGGTCCTTATGTACAATGGAATATCACTCAGCCATGAAATCAACGTCATAAGGTTAGTAGCACCATGATGAGTGGATTTAGGTACTACGATTCTAAGTGAAATAAGTCACACAGAAAAAGACACTTATCATAAGATATCAGTTATAGAGGGAATGTAAAAACCGCTACCCTTGAACTGAATTACAAAACAGAACAGAGTCACACGTTTAGAAAACACACTATGGCTGCTTAACGGGAAAGGTGAGGTGGAGTGATGCATAAAACAAGGGTTTCAAACTAGCTCAGATACCGTTCCATAAACCCAGTATGTAATCGACAAGACCTACTCCTTGCTCAGTGAATTGGACTCAACACCCCCTATTCACGGCCCAAGAATATATCTGACTAGTAAGAATCTTAAAACCTATGTATTGATATCTCTCTGTAAGTGAGTCAAGTGGGTGTAAAGTGGCATAAACACAGCAGTGAAAAGCAGCTAAACCCCATTATAAAAATCAATTACTTTTAAAAACCTGTGAAACAAAGACAGTGAAAGAGAGAGAAATTCTTACAAAATTCGTTTAGGGGCAGTTATGTTACCTGGATTGACCATATCTAGACCCACAGCTGATTGAGACATAAGGGTGGACACTCTTGGGGCTGAGAGGTTTGGTGAGGTTGGGTGAGCAAACGCAGACCCTTTAAAGTAATACTGCGTGGTACCCATCCCATGGGTCCCAAATCTCCAGGTTCAAGGGCATCTTCCTTCATCGAAAACATGCATGAGAAACCCAGAAGATGGTACACCGTGTGATCGGGAAAGGTTTCTAAAACGCACCTCATTTCTCATGTCCTTGTGCTCGGGTTCGCCATTCCAGCCGCATTACTAGCAATCTCCCTCCTTGGAGAATCAGCACCTTTAACCTCCTGTTCCGTACAGGTTGCAATTTGTCCTGAGGATGAACGGGAAGAAGGGGGAACCAATGAGAGACTAGCTCTAGGTGTTGGGACAGGCACAGGTCACTCTATTTTCCCATCAGGAAGAAGAATTAAGCACAGGCTCAGCCTGCCGCCCGGGACCAGAATAGGGCCTGAAGCAATCCTGCGCTTTTGCGGCCAGCTCCCAAGAAAGCGAGTTGAAAAATGGAGCTCAGGGGCACTGCAATTCACAAACCTGCAGACTTATAAATGATCACTCTCGTCCACAAATATATTGAGGGAAGGCAACGAAGAGGATTTGAAAGCAAGGCAGAATTGCAGGAAACAGATTTCAGGAGGGAGATTCGAATCGCCTTTAAAGCACAGGAAAAGCGGCAAAACCTCGACAATGATGCCCTTGGCCAAAAAGGGCGTATGCGTTTTTTCCTGAATATATTCAGGAAAAAACGCATACGCCCTTTTTGGCCAACCAAGCAACCTGGAAAGGCAAATCAGCGCTACAAAGAAGTCTCGCTTCCCATCGGTCAAAAGGGCCATGCTGAATAAAGTGTCAAAACCAGAAATGCAGGACAGGCCATGGAGAAACGGGAGCCTTGCTACGCTGATGGGCGGGATGTAAATTGCCAACAGCCACTATGGAGAAGTGTACGGTGTGTCCTGAAACATCTAAAAAACTCAGCTTAGAGAGCATAGGGCACTTCCACTCATGGGCGTATAAAGTGGGAAAATTAAAAACCAGCAAGACACAGGCACCCCAAAGTTTAGGGCTGCTCTGTTGACAAGAACCTCCAACTTCGTTACACCTTAAATATCCCAGGAAAGAGAAAAATGGATAAAGATGTTGTGGTCTTTATGTACAATGGAATATCACTCAGCCATGAAATCAATGTCATAAGGCTAGTAGCAGCATGATGAGTGGATTTAGGTACGACGATTCTAAGTGAAATAAGTCACACAGAAAAAGACACTTATCATAAGATATCACTTATAGAGGGAATGTAAAAACCGCTACCCTTGAACTGAATTACAAAACAGAACAGAGTCACACGTTTAGAAAACACACTATGGCTGCTTAACGGGAAAGGTGAGGTGGGGTGATGCATAAAACAAGGGTTTCAAATTAGCTCAGATACCGTTCCATAAACCCAATATGTACTAGACAAGACCTACTCCTTGCTCAGTGAATTGGACTCAAAACCCCCTATTCACGGCCCAAGAATATATCTGACTAGTAAGAATCTTAAAAGCTATGTATTGATATCTCTCTGTAAGTGAGTCATGTGGGTGTAAAGTGACATAAACACAGCAGTGAAAAGCAGCTAAACCCCATTATAAAAATCAATTACTTTTAAAAACCTGTGAAAAAAAGACAGTGAAAGAGAGAGAAATTCTTACAAAATTCTTTTAGGGGCAGTTATGCTACCTGGATTGACCATATCTAGACCCACAGCTGATTGAGACATAAGGGTGGACACTCTTGGGGCTGAGAGGTTTGCTGAGGTTGGGTGAGGAAACGCAGACCCTTTAAAGTAACACTGCGTGGTACCCATCCCATGGGTTCCAAATCTCCAGGTTCAAGGGCATCTTCCTACATCGAAAACATGCATGAGAAACCCAGAAGATGGTACACCGTGTGATCGCGAAAGGTTTCTAAACGCACCTCATTTCTCATCTCCTTGTGCTCGGGTTCGCCATTCCAGCTGCTTTACTAGCAACCTCCCTCCTTGGAGAATCATCACCTTTAACCTCCTGTTCCATATAGGTTGCAATTTGTCCTGAGGATGAACGAGAAGAGGGGAAAACAATGAGAGACTAGCTCTAGGTGTTGGGACAGGCACAGGTCACTCTATTTTCCCATCAGGAAGAAGAATTAAGCACAGGCTCAGCCTGCCGCCCGGGACCAGAATAGGGCCTGAAGCAATCCTGCGCTTTTGCGGCCAGCTCCCAAGAAAGCGAGTTGAAAAATGGAGCTCAGGGGCACTGCAATTCACAAACCTGCAGACTTATAAATGATCACTCTCGTCCACAAATATATTGAGGGAAAGCAACGAAGAGGATTTGAAAGCAAGGCAGAATTGCAGGAAACAGATTTCAGGAGGGAGATTCGAATCGCCTTTAAAGCACAGGAAAAGCGGCAAAACCTCGACAATGATGCCTTTGGCCAAAAAGGGCGTATGCGTTTTTTCCTGAATATATTCAGGAAAAAACGCATACGCCCTTTTTGGCCAAGCAAGCAACCTGGAAAGGCAAATCAGCGCTACAAAGAAGTCTCGCTTCCCATCGGTCAAAAGGGCCATGCTGAATAAAGTGTCAAAACCAGAAATGCAGGACAGGCCATGGAGAAACGGGAGCCTTGCTACGCTGATGGGCGGGATGTAAATTGCCAACAGCCACTCTGGAGAAGTGTAAGCTGTGTCCTGAAACATCTAAAAAACTCAGCTTAGAGAGCATAGGGCACTTCCACTCATGGGCGTATAAAGTGGGAAAATTAAAAACCAGCAAGACACAGGTACCCCAAAGTTTAGGGCTGCTCTGTTGACAAGAACCTCCACTTCGTTACACCTTAAATATCCCAGGAAAGAGAAAAATGGATAAAGAAGTTGTGGTCCTTATGTACAATGGAATATCACTCAGCCATGAAATCAACGTCATAAGGTTAGTAGCACCATGATGAGTGGATTTAGGTACTACGATTCTAAGTGAAATAAGTCACACAGAAAAAGACACTTATCATAAGATATCAGTTATAGAGGGAATGTAAAAACCGCTACCCTTGAACTGAATTACAAAACAGAACAGAGTCACACGTTTAGAAAACACACTATGGCTGCTTAACGGGAAAGGTGAGGTGGAGTGATGCATAAAACAAGGGTTTCAAACTAGCTCAGATACCGTTCCATAAACCCAATATGTAATAGACAAGACCTACTCCTTGCTCAGTGAATTGGACTCAACACCCCCTATTCACGGCCCAAGAATATATCTGACTAGTAAGAATCTTAAAACCAATGTATTGATATCTCTCTGTAAGTGAGTCAAGTGGGTGTAAAGTGACATAAACACAGCAGTGAAAAGCAGCTAAACCCCATTATAAAAATCAATTACTTTTAAAAACCTGTGAAAAAAAGACAGTGAAAGAGAGAGAAATTCTTACAAAATTCGTTTAGGGGCAGTGATGCTACCTGGATTGACCATATCTAGACCCACAGCTGATTGAGACATAAGGGTGGACACTCTTGGGGCTGAGAGGTTTGCTGAGGTTGGGTGAGGAAACGCAGACCCTTTAAAGTAATATTGCGTGGTACCCATCCCATGGGTCCCAAATCTCCAGGTTCAAGGGCATCTTCCTACATCGAAAACATGCATGAGAAACCCAGAAGATGGCACACTGTGTGATCGGGAAGGGTTTCTAAAACGCACCTCATTTCTCATCTCCTTGTGCTCGAATTCGCCATTCCAGCTGCTTTACTAGCAATCTCCCTCCTTGGAGAATCAGCACCTTTAACCTCCTGTTCCGTACAGGTTGCAATTTGTCCTGAGGATGAACGGGAAAAGGGGGAAACAATGAGAGTCTAGCTCTAGGTGTTGGGACAGGCACAGGTCACTCTATTTTCCCATCAGGAAGAAGAATTAAGCACAGGCTCAGCCTGCCGCCCGGAACCAGAATAGGGCCTGAAGCAATCCTGCGCTTTTGCGGCCAGCTCCCAAGAAAGCGAGTTGAAAAATGGAGCTCAGGGGCACTGCAATTCACAAACCTGCAGACTTATAAATGACCACTCTCGTCCACAAATATATTGAGGGAAGGCAACGAAGAGGATTTGAAAGCAAGGCAGAATTGCAGGAAACAGATTTCAGGAGGGAGATTCGAATCGCCTTTAAAGCACAGGAAAAGCGGCAAAACCTCGACAATGATGCCTTTGGCCAAAAAGGGCGTATGCGTTTTTTCCTGAATATATTCAGGAAAAAACGCATACGCCCTTTTTGGCCAAGCAAGCAACCTGGAAAGGCAAATCAGCGCTACAAAGAAGTCTCGCTTCCCATCGGTCAAAAGGGCCATGCTGAATAAAGTGTCAAAACCAGAAATGCAGGGCAGGCCATGGAGAAACGGGAGCCTTGCTACGCTGATGGGCGGGATGTAAGTTGCCAACAGCCACTCTGGAGAAGTGTACGGTGTGTCGTGAAACATCTAAAAAACTCAGCTTAGAGAGCATAGGGCACTTCCACTCATGGGCGTATAAATTGGGAAAAGTAAAATTCAGCAAGACACAGGCACCCCAACGTTTAGGACTGCTCTGTTGACAATAACCTCCACTTCGTTACACCTTAAATATCTCAGGATAGAGAAAAATGGATAAATAAGTTGTGGTCCTTATGTACAATGGAATATCACTCAGCCATGAAATCAACGTCATAAGGCTAGTAGCAGCATGATGAGTGGATTTAGGTCCGACGATTCTAAGTGAAATAAGTCACACAGAAAAAGACACTTATCATAAGATATCACTTATAGAGGGAATGTAAAAACCGCTACCCTTGAACTGAATGACAAAACAGAACAGAGTCACACGTTTAGAAAACACACTATGGCTGCTTAACGGGAAAGGTGAGGTGGGGTGATGCATAAAACAAGGGTTTCAAATTAGGTCAGATACCGTTCCATAAACCCAATATGTACTAGACAAGACCTACTCCTTGCTCAGAGAATTAGACTCAACACCACCGATTCACCGTCCAAGAATATATCTGACTAGTAAGAATCTTAAAACCTATGTATTGATATCTCTCTGTAAGTGAGTCAAGTGGGTGTAAAGCAGCATACACAGAGCAGTGAAAAGCAGCTAAACCCCATTATAAAAATCAATTACTTTTACAAAAACGTGAAACAAAGACAGTGAAAGAGTGGGAAATTCTTTCAAAATTCGTTCAGGGGCTGTGATGCCACCTGGATTGACCATATCTAGACCCACAGCTGATTGAGACATAATGGTGGACACTCTTGGGGATGAGAGGTTTGGTGAGGTTGGGTGAGCAAACGCAGACCCTTTAAATTAATACTGTGTGGTGCCCATCCCATGGGTCCCAAATCTCCAGGATCAAGGGCATCTTCCTACATCGAAAACATGCATGAGAAACCCAGAAAATGGCACACCGTGTGATCGGGAAAGGTTTCTAAAACGCACCTCATTTCTCATCTCCTTGTGCTCGGGTTCACCATTCCAGCGGCTTTATTAGCAATCTCCCTCCTTGGAGAATCAGCACCTTTAACCTCCTGTTCCGTACAGGTTGCAATTTGTCCTGAGGATGAACGGGAAGCGGGGAAAACAATGAGAGACTAGCTCTAGGTGTTGGGACAGGCACAGGTCACTCTATTTTCCCATCAGGAAGAAGAATTAACCGCAGGCTCAGCCTGCCGCCCGGGACCAAAATAGGGCCTGAAGCAATCCTGCGCTTTTGCGGCCAGCTCCCAAGAAAGCGAGTTGAAAAATGGAGCTCAGGGGCACTGCAATTCACAAACCTGCAGACTTATAAAGGATCACTCTCGTCCACAAATATATTGAGAGAAGGCAACGAAGAGGATTTGAAAGCAAGGCAGAATTGCAGGAAACAGATTTCAGGAGGGAGATTCGAATCGCCTTTAAAGCACAGGAGAAGCAGCGAAACCTCGACAATGATGCCCTTGGCCAAAAAGGGCGTATGCGTTTTTTCCTGAATATATTCAGGAAAAAACGCATACGCCCTTTTTGGCCAAGCAAGCAACCTGGAAAGGCAAATCAGCGCTACAAAGAAGTCTCGCTTCCCATCGGTCAAAAGGGCCATGCTGAATAAAGTGTCAAAACCAGAAATGCAGGACAGGCCATGGAGAAACGGGAGCCTTGCTACGCTGATGGGCGGGATGTAAATTGCCAACAGCCACTCTGGAGAAGTGTACGGTGTGTCCTGAAACATCTAAAAAACTCAGCTTAGAGAGCATAGGGCACTTCCACTAATGGGCGTATAAAGTGGGAAAATTAAAAACCAGCAAGACACAGGCACCCCAAAGTTTAGGGCTGCTCTGTTGACAAGAACCTCCACTTCGTTACACCTTAAATATCCCAGGAAAGAGAAAAATGGATAAAGAAGTTGTGGTCCTTATGTACAATGGAATATCACTCAGCCATGAAATCAACGTCATAAGGTTAGTAGCACCATGATGAGTGGATTTAGGTACTACGATTCTAAGTGAAATAAGTCACACAGAAAAAGACACTTATCATAAGATATCAGTTATAGAGGGAATGTAAAAACCGCTACCCTTGAACTGAATTACAAAACAGAACAGAGTCACACGTTTAGAAAACACACTATGGCTGCTTAACGGGAAAGGTGAGGTGGAGTGATGCATAAAACAAGGGTTTCAAACTAGCTCAGATACCGTTCCATAAACCCAGTATGTAATCGACAAGACCTACTCCTTGCTCAGTGAATTGGACTCAACACCCCCTATTCACGGCCCAAGAATATATCTGACTAGTAAGAATCTTAAAACCTATGTATTGATATCTCTCTGTAAGTGAGTCAAGTGGGTGTAAAGTGGCATAAACACAGCAGTGAAAAGCAGCTAAACCCCATTATAAAAATCAATTACTTTTAAAAACCTGTGAAACAAAGACAGTGAAAGAGAGAGAAATTCTTACAAAATTCGTTTAGGGGCAGTTATGTTACCTGGATTGACCATATCTAGACCCACAGCTGATTGAGACATAAGGGTGGACACTCTTGGGGCTGAGAGGTTTGGTGAGGTTGGGTGAGCAAACGCAGACCCTTTAAAGTAATACTGCGTGGTACCCATCCCATGGGTCCCAAATCTCCAGGTTCAAGGGCATCTTCCTTCATCGAAAACATGCATGAGAAACCCAGAAGATGGTACACCGTGTGATCGGGAAAGGTTTCTAAAACGCACCTCATTTCTCATGTCCTTGTGCTCGGGTTCGCCATTCCAGCCGCATTACTAGCAATCTCCCTCCTTGGAGAATCAGCACCTTTAACCTCCTGTTCCGTACAGGTTGCAATTTGTCCTGAGGATGAACGGGAAGAAGGGGGAACCAATGAGAGACTAGCTCTAGGTGTTGGGACAGGCACAGGTCACTCTATTTTCCCATCAGGAAGAAGAATTAAGCACAGGCTCAGCCTGCCGCCCGGGACCAGAATAGGGCCTGAAGCAATCCTGCGCTTTTGCGGCCAGCTCCCAAGAAAGCGAGTTGAAAAATGGAGCTCAGGGGCACTGCAATTCACAAACCTGCAGACTTATAAATGATCACTCTCGTCCACAAATATATTGAGGGAAAGCAACGAAGAGGATTTGAAAGCAAGGCAGAATTGCAGGAAACAGATTTCAGGAGGGAGATTCGAATCGCCTTTAAAGCACAGGAAAAGCGGCAAAACCTCGACAATGATGCCCTTGGCCAAAAAGGGCGTATGCGTTTTTTCCTGAATATATTCAGGAAAAAACGCATACGCCCTTTTTGGCCAAGCAAGCAACCTGGAAAGGCAAATCAGCGCTACAAAGAAGTCTCGCTTCCCATCGGTCAAAAGGGCCATGCTGAATAAAGTGTCAAAACCAGAAATGCAGGACAGGCCATGGAGAAACGGGAGCCTTGCTACGCTGATGGGCGGGATGTAAATTGCCAACAGCCACTCTGGAGAAGTGTACGGTGTGTCCTGAAACATCTAAAAAACTCAGCTTAGAGAGCATAGGGCACTTCCACTAATGGGCGTATAAAGTGGGAAAATTAAAAACCAGCAAGACACAGGCACCCCAAAGTTTAGGGCTGCTCTGTTGACAAGAACCTCCACTTCGTTACACCTTAAATATCCCAGGAAAGAGAAAAATGGATAAAGAAGTTGTGGTCCTTATGTACAATGGAATATCACTCAGCCATGAAATCAACGTCATAAGGTTAGTAGCACCATGATGAGTGGATTTAGGTACTACGATTCTAAGTGAAATAAGTCACACAGAAAAAGACACTTATCATAAGATATCAGTTATAGAGGGAATGTAAAAACCGCTACCCTTGAACTGAATTACAAAACAGAACAGAGTCACACGTTTAGAAAACACACTATGGCTGCTTAACGGGAAAGGTGAGGTGGAGTGATGCATAAAACAAGGGTTTCAAACTAGCTCAGATACCGTTCCATAAACCCAGTATGTAATCGACAAGACCTACTCCTTGCTCAGTGAATTGGACTCAACACCCCCTATTCACGGCCCAAGAATATATCTGACTAGTAAGAATCTTAAAACCTATGTATTGATATCTCTCTGTAAGTGAGTCAAGTGGGTGTAAAGTGGCATAAACACAGCAGTGAAAAGCAGCTAAACCCCATTATAAAAATCAATTACTTTTAAAAACCTGTGAAACAAAGACAGTGAAAGAGAGAGAAATTCTTACAAAATTCGTTTAGGGGCAGTTATGTTACCTGGATTGACCATATCTAGACCCACAGCTGATTGAGACATAAGGGTGGACACTCTTGGGGCTGAGAGGTTTGGTGAGGTTGGGTGAGCAAACGCAGACCCTTTAAAGTAATACTGCGTGGTACCCATCCCATGGGTCCCAAATCTCCAGGTTCAAGGGCATCTTCCTTCATCGAAAACATGCATGAGAAACCCAGAAGATGGTACACCGTGTGATCGGGAAAGGTTTCTAAAACGCACCTCATTTCTCATGTCCTTGTGCTCGGGTTCGCCATTCCAGCCGCATTACTAGCAATCTCCCTCCTTGGAGAATCAGCACCTTTAACCTCCTGTTCCGTACAGGTTGCAATTTGTCCTGAGGATGAACGGGAAGAAGGGGGAACCAATGAGAGACTAGCTCTAGGTGTTGGGACAGGCACAGGTCACTCTATTTTCCCATCAGGAAGAAGAATTAAGCACAGGCTCAGCCTGCCGCCCGGGACCAGAATAGGGCCTGAAGCAATCCTGCGCTTTTGCGGCCAGCTCCCAAGAAAGCGAGTTGAAAAATGGAGCTCAGGGGCACTGCAATTCACAAACCTGCAGACTTATAAATGATCACTCTCGTCCACAAATATATTGAGGGAAGGCAACGAAGAGGATTTGAAAGCAAGGCAGAATTGCAGGAAACAGATTTCAGGAGGGAGATTCGAATCGCCTTTAAAGCACAGGAAAAGCGGCAAAACCTCGACAATGATGCCCTTGGCCAAAAAGGGCGTATGCGTTTTTTCCTGAATATATTCAGGAAAAAACGCATACGCCCTTTTTGGCCAACCAAGCAACCTGGAAAGGCAAATCAGCGCTACAAAGAAGTCTCGCTTCCCATCGGTCAAAAGGGCCATGCTGAATAAAGTGTCAAAACCAGAAATGCAGGACAGGCCATGGAGAAACGGGAGCCTTGCTACGCTGATGGGCGGGATGTAAATTGCCAACAGCCACTATGGAGAAGTGTACGGTGTGTCCTGAAACATCTAAAAAACTCAGCTTAGAGAGCATAGGGCACTTCCACTCATGGGCGTATAAAGTGGGAAAATTAAAAACCAGCAAGACACAGGCACCCCAAAGTTTAGGGCTGCTCTGTTGACAAGAACCTCCAACTTCGTTACACCTTAAATATCCCAGGAAAGAGAAAAATGGATAAAGATGTTGTGGTCTTTATGTACAATGGAATATCACTCAGCCATGAAATCAATGTCATAAGGCTAGTAGCAGCATGATGAGTGGATTTAGGTACGACGATTCTAAGTGAAATAAGTCACACAGAAAAAGACACTTATCATAAGATATCACTTATAGAGGGAATGTAAAAACCGCTACCCTTGAACTGAATTACAAAACAGAACAGAGTCACACGTTTAGAAAACACACTATGGCTGCTTAACGGGAAAGGTGAGGTGGGGTGATGCATAAAACAAGGGTTTCAAATTAGCTCAGATACCGTTCCATAAACCCAATATGTACTAGACAAGACCTACTCCTTGCTCAGTGAATTGGACTCAAAACCCCCTATTCACGGCCCAAGAATATATCTGACTAGTAAGAATCTTAAAAGCTATGTATTGATATCTCTCTGTAAGTGAGTCATGTGGGTGTAAAGTGACATAAACACAGCAGTGAAAAGCAGCTAAACCCCATTATAAAAATCAATTACTTTTAAAAACCTGTGAAAAAAAGACAGTGAAAGAGAGAGAAATTCTTACAAAATTCTTTTAGGGGCAGTTATGCTACCTGGATTGACCATATCTAGACCCACAGCTGATTGAGACATAAGGGTGGACACTCTTGGGGCTGAGAGGTTTGCTGAGGTTGGGTGAGGAAACGCAGACCCTTTAAAGTAACACTGCGTGGTACCCATCCCATGGGTTCCAAATCTCCAGGTTCAAGGGCATCTTCCTACATCGAAAACATGCATGAGAAACCCAGAAGATGGTACACCGTGTGATCGCGAAAGGTTTCTAAACGCACCTCATTTCTCATCTCCTTGTGCTCGGGTTCGCCATTCCAGCTGCTTTACTAGCAACCTCCCTCCTTGGAGAATCATCACCTTTAACCTCCTGTTCCATATAGGTTGCAATTTGTCCTGAGGATGAACGAGAAGAGGGGAAAACAATGAGAGACTAGCTCTAGGTGTTGGGACAGGCACAGGTCACTCTATTTTCCCATCAGGAAGAAGAATTAAGCACAGGCTCAGCCTGCCGCCCGGGACCAGAATAGGGCCTGAAGCAATCCTGCGCTTTTGCGGCCAGCTCCCAAGAAAGCGAGTTGAAAAATGGAGCTCAGGGGCACTGCAATTCACAAACCTGCAGACTTATAAATGATCACTCTCGTCCACAAATATATTGAGGGAAAGCAACGAAGAGGATTTGAAAGCAAGGCAGAATTGCAGGAAACAGATTTCAGGAGGGAGATTCGAATCGCCTTTAAAGCACAGGAAAAGCGGCAAAACCTCGACAATGATGCCTTTGGCCAAAAAGGGCGTATGCGTTTTTTCCTGAATATATTCAGGAAAAAACGCATACGCCCTTTTTGGCCAAGCAAGCAACCTGGAAAGGCAAATCAGCGCTACAAAGAAGTCTCGCTTCCCATCGGTCAAAAGGGCCATGCTGAATAAAGTGTCAAAACCAGAAATGCAGGACAGGCCATGGAGAAACGGGAGCCTTGCTACGCTGATGGGCGGGATGTAAATTGCCAACAGCCACTCTGGAGAAGTGTAAGCTGTGTCCTGAAACATCTAAAAAACTCAGCTTAGAGAGCATAGGGCACTTCCACTCATGGGCGTATAAAGTGGGAAAATTAAAAACCAGCAAGACACAGGTACCCCAAAGTTTAGGGCTGCTCTGTTGACAAGAACCTCCACTTCGTTACACCTTAAATATCCCAGGAAAGAGAAAAATGGATAAAGAAGTTGTGGTCCTTATGTACAATGGAATATCACTCAGCCATGAAATCAACGTCATAAGGTTAGTAGCACCATGATGAGTGGATTTAGGTACTACGATTCTAAGTGAAATAAGTCACACAGAAAAAGACACTTATCATAAGATATCAGTTATAGAGGGAATGTAAAAACCGCTACCCTTGAACTGAATTACAAAACAGAACAGAGTCACACGTTTAGAAAACACACTATGGCTGCTTAACGGGAAAGGTGAGGTGGAGTGATGCATAAAACAAGGGTTTCAAACTAGCTCAGATACCGTTCCATAAACCCAATATGTAATAGACAAGACCTACTCCTTGCTCAGTGAATTGGACTCAACACCCCCTATTCACGGCCCAAGAATATATCTGACTAGTAAGAATCTTAAAACCAATGTATTGATATCTCTCTGTAAGTGAGTCAAGTGGGTGTAAAGTGACATAAACACAGCAGTGAAAAGCAGCTAAACCCCATTATAAAAATCAATTACTTTTAAAAACCTGTGAAAAAAAGACAGTGAAAGAGAGAGAAATTCTTACAAAATTCGTTTAGGGGCAGTGATGCTACCTGGATTGACCATATCTAGACCCACAGCTGATTGAGACATAAGGGTGGACACTCTTGGGGCTGAGAGGTTTGCTGAGGTTGGGTGAGGAAACGCAGACCCTTTAAAGTAATATTGCGTGGTACCCATCCCATGGGTCCCAAATCTCCAGGTTCAAGGGCATCTTCCTACATCGAAAACATGCATGAGAAACCCAGAAGATGGCACACTGTGTGATCGGGAAGGGTTTCTAAAACGCACCTCATTTCTCATCTCCTTGTGCTCGAATTCGCCATTCCAGCTGCTTTACTAGCAATCTCCCTCCTTGGAGAATCAGCACCTTTAACCTCCTGTTCCGTACAGGTTGCAATTTGTCCTGAGGATGAACGGGAAAAGGGGGAAACAATGAGAGTCTAGCTCTAGGTGTTGGGACAGGCACAGGTCACTCTATTTTCCCATCAGGAAGAAGAATTAAGCACAGGCTCAGCCTGCCGCCCGGAACCAGAATAGGGCCTGAAGCAATCCTGCGCTTTTGCGGCCAGCTCCCAAGAAAGCGAGTTGAAAAATGGAGCTCAGGGGCACTGCAATTCACAAACCTGCAGACTTATAAATGACCACTCTCGTCCACAAATATATTGAGGGAAGGCAACGAAGAGGATTTGAAAGCAAGGCAGAATTGCAGGAAACAGATTTCAGGAGGGAGATTCGAATCGCCTTTAAAGCACAGGAAAAGCGGCAAAACCTCGACAATGATGCCTTTGGCCAAAAAGGGCGTATGCGTTTTTTCCTGAATATATTCAGGAAAAAACGCATACGCCCTTTTTGGCCAAGCAAGCAACCTGGAAAGGCAAATCAGCGCTACAAAGAAGTCTCGCTTCCCATCGGTCAAAAGGGCCATGCTGAATAAAGTGTCAAAACCAGAAATGCAGGGCAGGCCATGGAGAAACGGGAGCCTTGCTACGCTGATGGGCGGGATGTAAGTTGCCAACAGCCACTCTGGAGAAGTGTACGGTGTGTCGTGAAACATCTAAAAAACTCAGCTTAGAGAGCATAGGGCACTTCCACTCATGGGCGTATAAATTGGGAAAAGTAAAATTCAGCAAGACACAGGCACCCCAACGTTTAGGACTGCTCTGTTGACAATAACCTCCACTTCGTTACACCTTAAATATCTCAGGATAGAGAAAAATGGATAAATAAGTTGTGGTCCTTATGTACAATGGAATATCACTCAGCCATGAAATCAACGTCATAAGGCTAGTAGCAGCATGATGAGTGGATTTAGGTCCGACGATTCTAAGTGAAATAAGTCACACAGAAAAAGACACTTATCATAAGATATCACTTATAGAGGGAATGTAAAAACCGCTACCCTTGAACTGAATGACAAAACAGAACAGAGTCACACGTTTAGAAAACACACTATGGCTGCTTAACGGGAAAGGTGAGGTGGGGTGATGCATAAAACAAGGGTTTCAAATTAGGTCAGATACCGTTCCATAAACCCAATATGTACTAGACAAGACCTACTCCTTGCTCAGAGAATTAGACTCAACACCACCGATTCACCGTCCAAGAATATATCTGACTAGTAAGAATCTTAAAACCTATGTATTGATATCTCTCTGTAAGTGAGTCAAGTGGGTGTAAAGCAGCATACACAGAGCAGTGAAAAGCAGCTAAACCCCATTATAAAAATCAATTACTTTTACAAAAACGTGAAACAAAGACAGTGAAAGAGTGGGAAATTCTTTCAAAATTCGTTCAGGGGCTGTGATGCCACCTGGATTGACCATATCTAGACCCACAGCTGATTGAGACATAATGGTGGACACTCTTGGGGATGAGAGGTTTGGTGAGGTTGGGTGAGCAAACGCAGACCCTTTAAATTAATACTGTGTGGTGCCCATCCCATGGGTCCCAAATCTCCAGGATCAAGGGCATCTTCCTACATCGAAAACATGCATGAGAAACCCAGAAAATGGCACACCGTGTGATCGGGAAAGGTTTCTAAAACGCACCTCATTTCTCATCTCCTTGTGCTCGGGTTCACCATTCCAGCGGCTTTATTAGCAATCTCCCTCCTTGGAGAATCAGCACCTTTAACCTCCTGTTCCGTACAGGTTGCAATTTGTCCTGAGGATGAACGGGAAGCGGGGAAAACAATGAGAGACTAGCTCTAGGTGTTGGGACAGGCACAGGTCACTCTATTTTCCCATCAGGAAGAAGAATTAACCGCAGGCTCAGCCTGCCGCCCGGGACCAAAATAGGGCCTGAAGCAATCCTGCGCTTTTGCGGCCAGCTCCCAAGAAAGCGAGTTGAAAAATGGAGCTCAGGGGCACTGCAATTCACAAACCTGCAGACTTATAAAGGATCACTCTCGTCCACAAATATATTGAGAGAAGGCAACGAAGAGGATTTGAAAGCAAGGCAGAATTGCAGGAAACAGATTTCAGGAGGGAGATTCGAATCGCCTTTAAAGCACAGGAGAAGCAGCGAAACCTCGACAATGATGCCCTTGGCCAAAAAGGGCGTATGCGTTTTTTCCTGAATATATTCAGGAAAAAATGCATACGCCCTTTTTGGCCAACCAAGCAACCTGGAAAGGCAAATCAGCGCTGCAAAGAAGTCTCGCTTCCCATCGGTCAAAAGGGCAATGCTGAATAAAGTGTCAAAACCAGAAGTGCAGGACAGGCCATGGAGAAACGGGAGCCTTGCTACGCTGATGGGCGGGAGGTAAATGGCCAACAGCCACTCTGGACAAGTGTACGGTGTGTCCTGAAACATCTAAAAAACTCAGCTTAGAGAGCATAGGGCACTTCCACTCATGGGCGTATAAATTGGGAAAACTAAAAATCAGCAAGACACAGGCACCCCAACGTTTAGGGCTGCTCTGTTGACAAGAACCTCCACTTCGTTACACCTTAAATATCTCAGGAAAGAGAAAAATGGATAAAGAAGTTGTGGTCCTTATGTACAATGGAATATCACTCAGCCATGAAATCAACGTCATAAGGCTAGTAGCAGCATGATGAGTGGATTTAGGTACGACGATTCTAAGTGAAATAAGTCACACAGAAAAAGACACTTATCATAAGATATCACTTATAGAGGGAATGTAAAAACCGCTACCCTTGAACTGAATTACAAAACAGAACAGAGTCACACGTTTAGAAAACACACTATGGCTGCTTAACGGGAAAGGTGAGGTGGGGTGATGCATAAAACAAGGGTTTCAAATTAGGTCAGATAGCGTTCCATAAACCCAATATGTACTAGACAAGACCTACTCCTTGCTCAGTGAATTCGACTGAACACCCCCGATTCACCGTCCAAGAATATATGTGACTAGTAAGAATCTTAAAACCTATGTATTGATATCTCTCTGTAAGTGAGTCAAGTGGGTGTAAAGTGGCATAAACACAGCAGTGAAAAGCAGCTAAACCCCATTATAAAAATCAATTACTTTTAAAAACCTGTGAAAAAAAGACAGTGAAAGAGAGAGAAATTCTTACAAAATTCGTTTATGGGCAGTGATGCTACCTGGATTGACCATATCTAGACCCACAGCTGATTGAGACATAAGGGTGGACACTCTTGGGGCTGAGAGGTTTGCTGAGGTTGGGTGAGGAAACGCAGACCCTTTAAAGTAATATTGCGTGGTACCCATCCCATGGGTCCCAAATATCCAGGTTCAAGGGCATCTTCCTACATCGAAAACATGCATGAGAAACCCAGAAGATGGCACACTGTGTGATCGGGAAAGGTTTCTAAAACGCACCTCATTTCTCATCTCCTTGTGCTCGAATTCACCATTCCAGCTGCTTTACTAGCAGTCTCCCTCATTGGAGAATCAGCACCTTTAACCTCCTGTTCCGTACAGGTTGCAATTTGTCCTGAGGATGAACGGGAAAAGGGGGAAACAATGAGAGTCTAGCTCTAGGTGTTGGGACAGGCACAGGTCACTCTATTTTCGCATTAGGAAGAAGAATTAAGCACAGGCTCAGCCTGCCGCCCGGAACCAGAATAGGGCCTGAAGCAATCCTGCGCTTTTGCGGCCAGCTCCCAAGAAAGCGAGTTGAAAAATGGAGCTCAGGGGCACTGCAATTCACAAACCTGCAGACTTATAAATGACCACTCTCGTCCACAAATATATTGAGGGAAGGCAACGAAGAGGATTTGAAAGCAAGGCAGAATTGCAGGAAACAGATTTCAGGAGGGAGATTCGAATCGCCTTTAAAGCACAGGAAAAGCGGCAAAACCTCGACAATGATGCGCTTGGCCAAAAAGGGCGTATGCGTTTTTTCCTGAATATATTCAGGAAAAAACGCATACGCCCTTTTTGGCCAAGCAAGCAACCTGGAAAGGCAAATCAGCGCTACAAAGAAGTCTCGCTTCCCATCGGTCAAAAGGTCCATGCTGAATAAAGTGTCAAAACCAGAAATGCAGGGCAGGCCATGGAGAAACGGGAGCCTTGCTACGCTGATGGGCGGGATGTAAATTGCCAACAGCCACTCTGGAGAAGTGTACGGTGTGTCGTGAAACATCTAAAAAACTCAGCTTAGAGAGCATAGGGCACTTCCACTCATGGGCGTATAAATTGGGAAAAGTAAAATTCAGCAAGACACAGGAACCCCAACGTTTAGGACTGCTCTGTTGACAATAACCTCCACTTCGTTACACCTTAAATATCTCAGGAAAGAGAAAAATGGATAAAGAAGTTGTGGTCCTTATGTACAATGGAATATCACTCAGCCATGAAATCAACGTCATAAGGCTAGTAGCAGCATGATGAGTGGATTTAGGTACGACGATTCTAAGTGAAATAAGTCACACAGAAAAAGACACTTATCGTAAGATATCACTTATAGAGGGAATGTAAAAACCACTACCCTTGAAATGAATTACAAAACAGAACAGAGTCACACGTTTAGAAAACACACTATGGCTGCTTAACGAGAAAGGTGAGGTGGGGTGATGCATAAAACAAGGGTTTCAAATTAGCTCAGATACCGTTCCATAAACCCAATATGTAATAGACAAGACCTACTCCTTGCTCAGTGAATTGGACTCAACACCCCCTATTCTCGGCCCAAGAATATATCTGACTAGTAAGATTCTTAAAACCTATGTATTGATATCTCTCTGTAAGTGAGTCAAGTGGGTGTAAAGTGACATAAACACAGCAGTGAAAAGCAGCTAAACCCCATTATAAAAATGAATTACTTTTAAAAACCTGTGAAAAAAAGACAGTGAAAGAGAGAGAAATTCTTACAAAATTCGTTTAGGGGCAGTGATGCTACCTGGATTGACCATATCTAGACCCACAGCTGATTGAGACATAAGGGTGGACACTCTTGGGGCTGGGAGGTTTGCTGAGGTTGGGTGAGCAAACGCAGACCCTTTAAATTAATACTGCGTGGTGCCCATCCCATGGGTCCCAAATCTCCAGGATCAAGGGCATCTTCCTACATCGAAAACATGCATGAGAAACCCAGAAGATGGCACACTGTGTGATCGGGAAAGGTTTCTAAAACGCACCTCATTTCTCATCTCCTTGTGCTCGAATTCACCATTCCAGCTGCTTTACTAGCAGTCTCCCTCATTGGAGAATCAGCACCTTTAACCTCCTGTTCCGTACAGGTTGCAATTTGTCCTGAGGATGAACGGGAAAAGGGGGAAACAATGAGAGTCTAGCTCTAGGTGTTGGGACAGGCACAGGTCACTCTATTTTCGCATTAGGAAGAAGAATTAAGCACAGGCTCAGCCTGCCGCCCGGAACCAGAATAGGGCCTGAAGCAATCCTGCGCTTTTGCGGCCAGCTCCCAAGAAAGCGAGTTGAAAAATGGAGCTCAGGGGCACTGCAATTCACAAACCTGCAGACTTATAAATGACCACTCTCGTCCACAAATATATTGAGGGAAGGCAACGAAGAGGATTTGAAAGCAAGGCAGAATTGCAGGAAACAGATTTCAGGAGGGAGATTCGAATCGCCTTTAAAGCACAGGAAAAGCGGCAAAACCTCGACAATGATGCGCTTGGCCAAAAAGGGCGTATGCGTTTTTTCCTGAATATATTCAGGAAAAAACGCATACGCCCTTTTTGGCCAAGCAAGCAACCTGGAAAGGCAAATCAGCGCTACAAAGAAGTCTCGCTTCCCATCGGTCAAAAGGTCCATGATGAATAAAGTGTCAAAACCAGAAATGCAGGGCAGGCCATGGAGAAACGGGAGCCTTGCTACGCTGATGGGCGGGATGTAAATTGCCAACAGCCACTCTGGAGAAGTGTACGGTGTGTCGTGAAACATCTAAAAAACTCAGCTTAGAGAGCATAGGGCACTTCCACTCATGGGCGTATAAATTGGGAAAAGTAAAATTCAGCAAGACACAGGCACCCCAACGTTTAGGACTGCTCTGTTGACAATAACCTCCACTTCGTTACACCTTAAATATCTCAGGAAAGAGAAAAATGGATAAAGAAGTTGTGGTCCTTATGTACAATGGAATATCACTCAGCCATGAAATCAACGTCATAAGGCTAGTAGCAGCATGATGAGTGGATTTAGGTACGACGATTCTAAGTGAAATAAGTCACACAGAAAAAGACACTTATCATAAGATATCACTTATAGAGGGAATGTAAAAACCACTACCCTTGAAATGAATTACAAAACAGAACAGAGTCACACGTTTAGAAAACACACTATGGCTGCTTAACGAGAAAGGTGAGGTGGGGTGATGCATAAAACAAGGGTTTCAAATTAGCTCAGATACCGTTCCATAAACCCAATATGTAATAGACAAGACCTACTCCTTGCTCAGTGAATTGGACTCAACACCCCCTATTCTCGGCCCAAGAATATATCTGACTAGTAAGATTCTTAAAACCTATGTATTGATATCTCTCTGTAAGTGAGTCAAGTGGGTGTAAAGTGACATAAACACAGCAGTGAAAAGCAGCTAAACCCCATTATAAAAATGAATTACTTTTAAAAACCTGTGAAAAAAAGACAGTGAAAGAGAGAGAAATTCTTACAAAATTCGTTTAGGGGCAGTGATGCTACCTGGATTGACCATATCTAGACCCACAGCTGATTGAGACATAAGGGTGGACACTCTTGGGGCTGGGAGGTTTGCTGAGGTTGGGTGAGCAAACGCAGACCCTTTAAATTAATACTGCGTGGTGCCCATCCCATGGGTCCCAAATCTCCACGATCAAGGGCATCTTCCTACATCGAAAACATGCATGAGAAACCCAGAAAATGGCACACCGTGTGATCGGGAAAGGTTTCTAAAACGCACCTCATTTCTCATCTCCTTGTGCTCGGGTTCGCCATTCCAGCGGCTTTACTAGCAATCTCCCTCCTTGGAGAATCAGCACCTTTAACCTCCTGTTCCGTACAGGTTGCAATTTCTCCTGAGGATGAACGGGAAGAGGGGAAACCAATGAGAGACTAGCTCTAGGTGTTGGGACAGGCACAGGTCACTCTATTTTCCCATCAGGAAGAAGAATTAACCGCAGGCTCAGCCTGCCGCCCGGGACCAGAATAGGGCCTGAAGCAATCCTGCGCTTTTGCGGCCAGCTCCCAAGAAAGCGAGTTGAAAAATGGAGCTCAGGGGCACTGCAATTCACAAACCTGCAGACTTATAAAGGATCACTCTCGTCCACAAATATATTGAGAGAAGGCAACGAAGAGGATTTGAAAGCAAGGCAGAATTGCAGGAAACAGATTTCAGGAGGGAGATTCGAATCGCCTTTAAAGCACAGGAAAAGCGGCAAAACCTCGACAATGATGCCCTTGGCCAAAAAGGGCGTATGCGTTTTTTCCTGAATATATTCAGGAAAAAACGCATACGCCCTTTTTGGCCAACCAAGCAACCTGGAAAGGCAAATCAGCGCTACAAAGAAGTCTCGCTTCCCATCGGTCAAAAGGGCCATGCTGAAGAAAGTGTCAAAACCAGAAATGCAGGGCAGGCCATGGAGAAACGGGAGCCTTGCTACGCTGATGGGCGGGATGTAAATTGCCAACAGCCACTCTGGAGAAGTGTACGGTGTGTCCTGAAACATCTAAAAAACTCAGCTTAGAGAGCATAGGGCACTTCCACTCATGGGCGTATAAATTGGGAAAACTAAAAATCAGCAAGACACAGGCACCCCAACGTTTAGGGCTGCTCTGTTGACAAGAACCTCCACTTCTTTACACCTTAAATATCTCAGGATAGAGAAAAATGGATAAATAAGTTGTGGTCCTTATGTACAATGGAATATCACTCAGCCATGAAATCAACGTCATAAGGCTAGTAGCAGCATGATGAGTGGATTTAGGTACGACGATTCTAAGTGAAATAAGTCACACAGAAAAAGACACTTATCATAAGATATCACTTATAGAGGGAATGTAAAAACCGCTACCCTTGAACTGAATTACAAAACAGAACAGAGTCACACGTTTAGAAAACACACTATGGCTGCTTAACGGGAAAGGTGAGGTGGGGTGATGCATAAAACAAGGGTTTCAAATTAGCTCAGATACCGTTCCATAAACCCAATATGTAATAGACAAGACCTACTCCTTGCTCACTGAATTGGACTCAACACCCCCTATTCACGGCCCAAGAATATATCTGACTAGTAAGAATCTTAAAACCTATGTATTGATATCTCTCTGTAAGTGAGTCAAGTGGGTGTAAAGTGGCATAAACACAGCAGTGCAAAGCAGCTAAACCCCATTATAAAAATCAATTACTTTTAAAAACCTGTGAAAAAAAGACAGTGAAAGAGAGAGAAATTCTTACAAAATTCGTTTAGGGGCAGTTATGCTACCTGGATTAACCATATCTAGACCCACAGCTGATTGAGACATAAGGGTGGACACTCTTGGGGCTGAGAGGTTTGGTGAGGTTGGGTGAGGAAACGCAGACCCTTTAAAGTAATACTGCGTGGTACCCATCCCATGGGTCCCAAATCTCCAGGTTCAAGGGCATCTTCCTACATCGAAAACATGCATGAGAAACCCAGAAGATGGTACACCGTGTGATCGAGAAAGGTTTCTAAAACGCACCTCATTTCTCATCTCCTTGTGCTCGGGTCCGCCATTCCAGCCGCTTTACTAGCAACCTCCCTCCTTGGAGAATCAGCACCTTTAACCTCCTGTTCCGTACAGGTTGCAATTTGTCCTGAGGATGAACGAGAAGAGGGGAAAAAAATGAGAGACTAGCTCTAGGTGTTGGGACAGGCACAGGTCACTCTATATTCCCATCAGGAAGAAGAATTAACCGCAGGCTCAGCCTGCCGCCCGGGACCAGAATAGGGCCTGAAGCAATCCTGCGCTTTTGCGGCCAGCTCCCAAGAAAGCGAGTTGAAAAATGGAGCTCAGGGGCACTGCAATTCACAAACCTGCAGACTTATAAAGGATCACTCTCGTCCACAAATATATTGAGAGAAGGCAACGAAGAGGATTTGAAAGCAAGGCAGAATTGCAGGAAACAGATTTCAGGAGGGAGATTCGAATCGCCTTTAAAGCACAGGAGAAGCAGCAAAACCTCGACAATGATGCCCTTGGCCAAAAAGGGCGTATGCGTTTTTTCCTGAATATATTCAGGAAAAAATGCATACGCCCTTTTTGGCCAACCAAGCAACCTGGAAAGGCAAATCAGCGCTGCAAAGAAGTCTCGCTTCCCATCGGTCAAAAGGGCAATGCTGAATAAAATGTCAAAACCAGAAATGCAGGACAGGCCATGGAGAAACGGGAGCCTTGCTACGCTGATGGGCGGGAGGTAAATGGCCAACAGCCACTCTGGACAAGTGTACGGTGTGTCCTGAAACATCTAAAAAACTCAGCTTAGAGAGCATAGGGCACTTCCACTCATGGGCGTATAAATTGGGAAAACTAAAAATCAGCAAGACACAGGCACCCCAACGTTTAGGGCTGCTCTGTTGACAAGAACCTCCACTTCGTTACACCTTAAATATCTCAGGAAAGAGAAAAATGGATAAAGAAGTTGTGGTCCTTATGTACAATGGAATATCACTCAGCCATGAAATCAACGTCATAAGGCTAGTAGCAGCATGATGAGTGGATTTAGGTACGACGATTCTAAGTGAAATAAGTCACACAGAAAAAGACACTTATCATAAGATATCACTTATAGAGGGAATGTAAAAACCGCTACCCTTGAACTGAATTACAAAACAGAACAGAGTCACACGTTTAGAAAACACACTATGGCTGCTTAACGGGAAAGGTGAGGTGGGTTCATGCATAAAACAAGGGTTTCAAATTAGCTCAGATACCGTTCCATAAACCCAATATGTTATAGAGAAGACCTACTCCTTGCTCAGTGAATTGGACTCAACACCCCCTATTCACAGCCCAAGAATATATCTGACTAGTAAGAATCTTAAAACCTATGTATTGATATCTCTCTGTAAGTGAGTCAAGTGGGTGTAAAGTGGCATAAACACAGCAGTGAAAAGCAGCTAAACCCCATTATAAAAATCAATTACTTTTAAAAACCTGTGAAAAAAAGACAGTGAAAGAGAGAGAAATTCTTACAAAATTCGTTTAGGGGCAGTTATGCTACCTGGATTGACCATATCTAGACCCACAGCTGATTGAGACATAAGGGTGGACACTCTTGGGGCTGAGAGGTTTGGTGAGGTTGGGTGAGGAAACACAGACCCTTTAAAGTAATACTGCGTGGTACCCATCCCATGGGTCCCAAATCTCCAGGTTCAAGGGCATCTTCCTACATCGAAAACATGCATGAGAAACCCAGAAGATGGTACACCGTGTGATCGAGAAAGGTTTCTAAAACGCACCTCATTTCTCATCTCCTTGTGCTCGGGTCCGCCATTCCAGCCGCTTTACTAGCAACCTCCCTCCTTGGAGAATCATCACCTTTAACCTCCTGTTCCGTACAGGTTGCAATTTGTCCTGAGGATGAACGGGAAGAAGGGGGAACCAATGAGAGACTAGCTCTAGGTGTTGGGACAGGCACAGGTCACTCTCTTTTCCCATGAGGAAGAAGAATTAAGCACAGGCTCAGCCTTCCGCCCGGGACCAGAATAGGGCCTGAAGCAATCCTGCGCTTTTGCGGCCAGCTCCCAAGAAATCGAGTTGAAAAATGGAGCTCAGGGGCACTGCAATTCACAAACCTGCAGACTTATAAATGACCACTCTCGTCCACAAATATATTGAGGGAAGGCAACGAAGAGGATTTGAAAGCAAGGCAGAATTGCAGGAAACAGATTTCAGGAGGGAGATTCGAATCGCCTTTAAAGCACAGGAAAAGCGGCAAAACCTCGACAATGATGCCCTTGGCCAAAAAGGGCGTATGCGTTTTTTCCTGAATATATTCAGGAAAAAACGCATACGCCCTTTTTGGCCAAGCAAGCAACCTGGAAAGGCAAATCAGCGCTACAAAGAAGTCTCGCTTCCCATCGGTCAAAAGGGCCATGCTGAATAAAGTGTCAAAACCAGAAATGCAGGGCAGGCCATGGAGAAACGGGAGGCTTGCTACGCTGATGGGCGGGATGTAAATTGCCAACAGCCACTCTGGAGAAGTGTACGGTGTGTCGTGAAACATCTAAAAAACTCAGCTTAGAGAGCATAGGGCACTTCCACTCATGGGCGTATAAAGTGGGAAAATTAAAAACCAGCAAGACACAGGCACCCCAAAGTTTAGGGCTGCTCTGTTGACAAGAACCTCCAACTTCGTTACACCTTAAATATCCCAGGAAAGAGAAAAATGGATAAAGATGTTGTGGTCTTTATGTACAATGGAATATCACTCAGCCATGAAATCAACGTCATAAGGCTAGTAGCAGCATGATGAGTGGATTTAGGTACGACGATTCTAAGTGAAATAAGTCACACAGAAAAAGACACTTATCATAAGATATCACTTATAGAGGGAATGTAAAAACCGCTACCCTTGAACTGAATTACAAAACAGAACAGAGTCACACGTTTAGAAAACACACTATGGCTGCTTAACGGGAAAGGTGAGGTGGGGTGATGCATAAAACAAGGGTTTCAAATTAGCTCAGATACCGTTCCATAAACCCAATATGTACTAGACAAGACCTACTCCTTGCTCAGTGAATTGGACTCAACACCCCCTATTCACGGCCCAAGAATATATCTGACTAGTAAGAATCTTAAAACCTATGTATTGATATCTCTTTGTAAGTGAGTCAAGTGGGTGTAAAGTGGAATAAACACAGCAGTGAAAAGCAGCTAAACCCCATTATAAAAATCAATTACTTTTAAAAACCTGTGAAACAAAGACAGTGAAAGAGAGAGAAATTCTTACAAAATTCGTTTAGGGGCAGTTATGCTACCTGGATTGACCATATCTAGACCCACAGCTGATTGAGACATAAGGGTGGACACTCTTGGGGCTGAGAGGTTTGGTGAGGTTGGTTGAGCAAACGCAGACCCTTTAAAGTAATACTGCGTGGTACCCATCCCATGGGTCCCAAATCTCCAGGTTCAAGGGCATCTTCCTACATCGAAAACATGCATGAGAAACCCAGAAGATGGTACACCGTGTGATCGGGAAAGGTTTCTAAAACGCACTTCATTTCTCATGTCCTTGTGCTCGGGTTCGCCATTCAAGCCGCATTACTAGCAATCTCCCTCCTTGGAGAATCAGCACCTTTAACCTCCTGTTCCGTACAGGTTGCAATTTGTCCTGAGGATGAACGGGAAGAAGGGGGAAACAATGAGAGACTAGCTCTAGGTGTTGGGACAGGCACAGGTCACTCTATTTTCCCATCAGGAAGAAGAATTAAGCACAGGCTCAGCCTGCCGCCCGGGACCAGAATAGGGCCTGAAGCAATCCTGCGCTTTTGCGGCCAGCTCCCAAGAAAGCGAGTTGAAAAATGGAGCTCAGGGGCACTGCAATTCACAAACCTGCAGACTTATAAATGATCACTCTCGTCCACAAATATATTGAGGGAAGGCAACGAAGAGGATTTGAAAGCAAGGCAGAATTGCAGGAAACAGATTTCAGGAGGGAGATTCGAATCGCCTTTAAAGCACAGGAAAAGCGGCAAAACCTCGTCAATGATGCCCTTGGCCAAAAAGGGCGTATGCGTTTTTTCCTGAATATATTCAGGAAAAAACGCATACGCCCTTTTTGGCCAACCAAGCAACCTGGAAAGGCAAATCAGCGCTACAAAGAAGTCTCGCTTCCCATCGGTCAAAAGGGCCATGCTGAATAAAGTGTCAAAACCAGAAATGCAGGACAGGCCATGGAGAAACGGGAGCCTTGCTACGCTGATGGGTGGGATGTAAATTGCCAACAGCCACCCTGGAGAAGTGTACGGTGTGTCCTGAAACATCTAAAAAACTCAGCTTAGAGAGCATAGGGCACTTCCACTCATGGGCGTATAAAGTGGGAAAATTAAAAACCAGCAAGACACAGGCACCCCAATGTTTAGGGCTGCTCTGTTGACAAGAACCTCCACTTCGTTACACCTTAAATATCTCAGGATAGAGAAAAATTGATAAATAAGTTGTGGTCCTTATGTACAATGGAATATCACTCAGCCATGAAATCAACGTCATAAGGCTAGTAGCAGCATGATGATTGGATTTAGGTACGACGATTCTAAGTGAAATAAGTCACACAGAAAAAGACACTTATCATAAGATATCACTTATAGAGGGAATGTAAAAACCGCTACCCTTGAACTGAATTACAAAACAGAACAGAGTCACACGTTTACAAAACACACTATGGCTGCTTAACGGGAAAGGTGAGGTGGGGTGATGCATAAAACAAGGGTTTCAAATTAGCTCAGATACCGTTCCATAAACCCAATATGTAATAGACAAGACCTACTCCTTGCTCAGTGAATTGGACTCAACACCCCCTATTCACGGCCCAAGAATATATCTGACTAGTAAGAAACTTAAAACCTATGTATTGATATCTCTTTGTAAGGGAGTCAAGTGGGTGTAAAGTGGCATAAACACAGCAGTGAAAAGCAGCTAAACCCCATTATAAAAATCAATTACTTTTAAAAACCTGTGAAAAAAAGACAGTGAAAGAGAGAGAAATTCTTACAAAATTCGTTTAGGGGCAGTGATGCTACCTGGATTGACCATATCTAGACCCACAGCTGATTGAGACATAAGGGTGGACACTCTTGGGGCTGAGAGGTTTGGTGAGGTTGGGTGAGGAAACGCAGACCCTTTAAAGTAATACTGCGTGGTACCCATCCCATGGGTTCCAAATCTCCAGGTTCTAGGGCATCTTCCTACATCGAAAACATGCATGAGAAACACAGAAGATGGTACACCGTGTGATCGCGAAAGGTTTCTAAAACGCACCTCCTTTCTCATCTCCTTGTGCTCGGGTTCGCCATTCCAGCTGCTTTACTAGCAACCTCCCTCCTTGGAGAATCATCACCTTTAACCTCCTGTTCCGTACAGGTTGCAATTTGTCCTGAGGATGAACGAGAAGAGGGGAAAACAATGAGAGACTAGCTCTAGGTGTTGGGACAGGCACAGGTCACTCTATTTTCCCATCAGGAAGAAGAATTAAGCACAGGCTCAGCCTGCCGCCCGCGACCAGAATAGGGCCTGAAGCAATCCTGCGCTTTTGCGGCCAGCTCCCAAGAAAGCGAGTTGAAAAATGGAGCTCAGGGGCACTGCAATTCACAAACCTGCAGACTTATAAATGATCACTCTCGTCCACAAATATATTGAGGGAAGGCAACGAAGAGGATTTGAAAGCAAGGCAGAATTGCAGGAAACAGATTTCAGGAGGGAGATTCGAATCGCCTTTAAAGCACAGGAAAAGCGGCAAAACCTCGTCAATGATGCCCTTGGCCAAAAAGGGCGTATGCGTTTTTTCCTGAATATATTCAGGAAAAAACGCATACGCCCTTTTTGGCCAACCAAGCAACCTGGAAAGGCAAATCAGCGCTACAAAGAAGTCGCGCTTCCCAGCGGTCAAAAGGGCCATGCTGAATAAAGTGTCAAAACCAGAAATGCAGGACAGGCCATGGAGAAACGGGAGCCTTGCTACGCTGATGGGTGGGATGTAAATTGCCAACAGCCACCCTGGAGAAGTGTACGGTGTGTCCTGAAACATCTAAAAAACTCAGCTTAGAGAGCATAGGGCACTTCCACTCATGGGCGTATAAAGTGGGAAAATTAAAAACCAGCAAGACACAGGCACCCCAATGTTTAGGGCTGCTCTGTTGACAAGAACCTCCACTTCGTTACACCTTAAATATCTCAGGATAGAGAAAAATTGATAAATAAGTTGTGGTCCTTATGTACAATGGAATATCACTCAGCCATGAAATCAACGTCATAAGGCTAGTAGCAGCATGATGATTGGATTTAGGTACGACGATTCTAAGTGAAATAAGTCACACAGAAAAAGACACTTATCATAAGATATCACTTATAGAGGGAATGTAAAAACCGCTACCCTTGAACTGAATTACAAAACAGAACAGAGTCACACGTTTAGAAAACACACTATGGCTGCTTAACGGGAAAGGTGAGGTGGGGTGATGCATAAAACAAGGGTTTCAAATTAGCTCAGATACCGTTCCATAAACCCAATATGTAATAGACAAGACCTACTCCTTGCTCAGTGAATTGGACTCAACACCCCCTATTCACGGCCCAAGAATATATCTGACTAGTAAGAAACTTAAAACCTATGTATTGATATCTCTTTGTAAGGGAGTCAAGTGGGTGTAAAGTGGCATAAACACAGCAGTGAAAAGCAGCTAAACCCCATTATAAAAATCAATTACTTTTAAAAACCTGTGAAAAAAAGACAGTGAAAGAGAGAGAAATTCTTACAAAATTCGTTTAGGGGCAGTGATGCTACCTGGATTGACCATATCTAGACCCACAGCTGATTGAGACATAAGGGTGGACACTCTTGGGGCTGAGAGGTTTGGTGAGGTTGGGTGAGGAAACGCAGACCCTTTAAAGTAATACTGCGTGGTACCCATCCCATGGGTTCCAAATCTCCAGATTCTAGGGCATCTTCCTACATCGAAAACATGCATGAGAAACACAGAAGATGGTACACCGTGTGATCGCGAAAGGTTTCTAAAACGCACCTCCTTTCTCATCTCCTTGTGCTCGGCTTCGCCATTCCAGCTGCTTTACTAGCAACCTCCCTCCTTGGAGAATCATCACCTTTAACCTCCTGTTCCGTACAGGTTGCAATTTGTCCTGAGGATGAACGAGAAGAGGGGAAAACAATGAGAGACTAGCTCTAGGTGTTGGGACAGGCACAGGTCACTCTATTTTCCCATCAGGAAGAAGAATTAAGCACAGGCTCAGCCTGCCGCCCGCGACCAGAATAGGGCCTGAAGCAATCCTGCGCTTTTGCGGCCAGCTCCCAAGAAAGCGAGTTGAAAAATGGAGCTCAGGGGCACTGCAATTCACAAACCTGCAAACTTATAAATGATCACTCTCGTCCACAAATATATTGAGGGAAGGCAACGAAGAGGATTTGAAAGCAAGGCAGAATTGCAGGAAAGAGATTTCAGGAGGGAGATTCGAATCGCCTTTAAAGCACAGGATAAGCGGCAAAACCTCGACAATGATGCCCTTGGCCAAAAAGGGCGTATGCGTTTTTTCCTGAATATATTCAGGAAAAAACGCATACGCCCTTTTTGGCCAAGCAAGCAACCTGGAAAGGCAAATCAGCGCTACAAAGAAGTCTCGCTTCCCATCGGTCAAAAGGGCCATGCTGAATAAAGTGTCAAAACCAGAAATGCAGGGCAGGCCATGGAGAAACGGGAGGCTTGCTACGCTGATGGGCGGGATGTAAATTGCCAACAGCCACTCTGGAGAAGTGTACGGTGTGTCGTGAAACATCTAAAAAACTCAGCTTAGAGAGCATAGGGCACTTCCACTCAAGGGCGTATAAATTGGGAAAACTAAAAATCAGCAAGACACAGGCACCCCAACGTTTAGGGCTGCTCTGTTGACAAGAACCTCCACTTCGTTACACCTTAAATATCTCAGGATAGAGAAAAATGGATAAATAAGTTGTGGTCCTTATGTACAATGGAATATCACTCAGCCATGAAATCAACGTCATAAGGCTAGTAGCAGCATGATGAGTGGATTTAGGTACGACGATTCTAAGTGAAATAAGTCACACAGAAAAAGACACTTATCATAAGATATCACTTATAGAGGGAATGTAAAAACCGCTACCCATGAACTGAATTACAAAACAGAACAGAGTCACACGTTTAGAAAACACACTATGGCTGCTTAACGGGAAAGGTGAGGTGGGGCGATGCATAAAACAAGGGTTTCAAATTAGCTCAGATACCGTTCCATAAACCCAATATGTTATAGACAAGACCTACTCCTTGCTCAGTGAATTGGACTCAACACCCCCTATTCACAGCCCAAGAATATATCTGACTACTAAGAATCTTAAAACCTATGTATTGATATCTCTTTGTAAGTGAGACAAGTGGGTGTAAACTGGCATAAACACAGCAGTGAAAAGCAGCTAAACCCCATTATAAAAATCAATTACTTTTAAAAACCTGTGAAAAAAAGACAGTGAAAGAGAGAGAAATTCTTACAAAATTCGTTTAGGGGCAGTTATGCTACCTGGGTTGACCATATCTAGACCCACAGCTGATTGAGACATAAGGGTGGACACTCTTGGGGCTGAGAGGTTTGGTGAGGTTGGGTGAGGAAACAAAGACCCTTTAAAGTAATACTGCGTGGTACCCATCCCATGGGTCCCAAATCTCCAGGTTCAAGGGCATCTTCCTACATCGAAAACATGCATGAGAAACTCAGAAGATGGTACACCGTGTGATCGCGAAAGGTTTCTAAACGCACCTCATTTCCCATCTCCTTGTGCTCGGGTTCGCCATTCCAGCTGCTTTACTAGCAACCTCCCTCCTTGGAGAATCATCACCTTTAACCTCCTGTTCCGTACAGGTTGCAATTTGTCCTGAGGATGAACGAGAAGAGGGGAAAACAATGAGAGACTAGCTCTAGGTGTTGGGACAGGCACAGTTCACTCTATTTTCCCATCAGGAAGAAGAATTAAGCACAGGCTCAGCCTGCCGCACGGGACCAGAATAGGGCCTGAAGCAATCCTGCGCTTTTGCGGCCAGCTCCCAAGAAAGCGAGTTGAAAAATGGAGCTCAGGGGCACTGCAATTCACAAACCTGCAGACTTATAAATGACCACTCTCGTCCACAAATATATTGAGGGAAGGCAACGAAGAGGATTTGAAAGCAAGGCAGAATTGCAGGAAACAGATTTCAGGAGGGAGATTCGAATCGCCTTTAAAGCACAGGAAAAGCGGCAAAACCTCGACAATGATGCCCTTGGCCAAAAAGGGCGTATGCGTTTTTTCCTGAATATATTCAGGAAAAAACGCATACGCCCTTTTTGGCCAAGCAAGCAACCTGGAAAGGCAAATCAGCGCTACAAAGAAGTCTCGCTTCCCATCGGTCAAAAGGGCCATGCTGAATAAAGTGTCAAAACCAGAAATGCAGGGCAGGCCATGGAGAAACGGGAGGCTTGCTACGCTGATGGGCGGGATGTAAATTGCCAACAGCCACTCTGGAGAAGTGTACGGTGTGTCGTGAAACATCTAAAAAACTCAGCTTAGAGAGCATAGGGCACTTCCACTCATGGGCGTATAAAGTGGGAAAATTAAAAACCAGCAAGACACAGGCACCCCAAAGTTTAGGGCTGCTCTGTTGACAAGAACCTCCAACTTCGTTACACCTTAAATATCCCAGGAAAGAGAAAAATGGATAAAGATGTTGTGGTCCTTATGTACAATGGAATATCACTCAGCCATGAAATCAACGTCATAAGGCTAGTAGCAGCATGATGAGTGGATTTAGGTACGACGATTCTAAGTGAAATAAGTCACACAGAAAAAGACACTTATCATAAGATATCACTTATAGAGGGAATGTAAAAACCGCTACCCTTGAACTGAATTACAAAACAGAACAGAGTCACACGTTTAGAAAACACACTATGGCTGCTTAACGGGAAAGGTGAGGTGGGGTGATGCATAAAACAAGGGTTTCACATTAGCTCAGATACCGTTCCATAAACCCAATATGTAATAGACAAGACCTACTCCTTGCTCAGTGAATTGGACTCAACACCCCCTATTCACGGCCCAAGAATATATCTGACTAGTAAGAATCTTAAAACCTATGTATTGATATCTCTTTGTAAGTGAGTCAAGTGGGTGTAAAGTGGAATAAACACAGCAGTGAAAAGCAGCTAAACCCCATTATAAAAATCAATTACTTTTAAAAACCTGTGAAACAAAGACAGTGAAAGAGAGAGAAATTCTTACAAAATTCGTTTAGGGGCAGTTATGCTACCTGGATTGACCATATCTAGACCCACAGCTGATTGAGACATAAGGGTGGACACTCTTGGGGCTGAGAGGTTTGGTGAGGTTGGGTGAGCAAACGCAGACCCTTTAAAGTAATACTGCGTGGTACCCATCCCATGGGTCCCAAATCTCCAGGTTCAAGGGCATCTTCCTACATCGAAAACATGCATGAGAAACCCAGAAGATGGTACACCGTGTGATCGGGAAAGGTTTCTAAAACGCACCTCATTTCTCATGTCCTTGTGCTCGGGTTCGCCATTCCAGCCGCATTACTAGCAATCTCCCTCCTTGGAGAATCAGCACCTTTAACCTCCTGTTCCGTACAGGTTGCAATTTGTCCTGAGGATGAACGGGAAGAAGGGGGAAACAATGAGAGACTAGCTCTAGGTGTTGGGACAGGCACAGGTCACTCTATTTTCCCATCAGGAAGAAGAATTAAGCACAGGCTCAGCCTGCCGCCCGGGACCAGAATAGGGCCTGAAGCAATCCTGCGCTTTTGCGGCCAGCTCCCAAGAAAGCGAGTTGAAAAATGGAGCTCAGGGGCACTGCAATTCACAAACCTGCAGACTTATAAATGATCACTCTCGTCCACAAATATATTGAGGGAAGGCAACGAAGAGGATTTGAAAGCAAGGCAGAATTGCAGGAAACAGATTTCAGGAGGGAGATTCGAATCGCCTTTAAAGCACAGGAAAAGCGGCAAAACCTCGTCAATGATGCCCTTGGCCAAAAAGGGCGTATGCGTTTTTTCCTGAATATATTCAGGAAAAAACGCATACGCCCTTTTTGGCCAACCAAGCAACCTGGAAAGGCAAATCAGCGCTACAAAGAAGTCTCGCTTCCCATCGGTCAAAAGGGCCATGCTGAATAAAGTGTCAAAACCAGAAATGCAGGGCAGGCCATGGAGAAACGGGAGCCTTGCTACGCTGATGGGCGGGATGTAAATTGCCAACAGCCACTCTGGAGAAGTGTACGGTGTGTCCTGAAACATCTAAAAAACTCAGCTTAGAGAGCATAGGGCACTTCCACTCATGGGCGTATAAAGTGGGAAAATTAAAAACCAGCAAGACACAGGCACCCCAAAGTTTAGGGCTGCTCTGTTGACAAGAACCTCCAACTTCGTTACACCTTAAATATCCCAGGAAAGAGAAAAATGGATAAAGATGTGGTGGTCTTTATGTACAATGGAATATCACTCAGCCATGAAATCAACGTCATAAGGCTAGTAGCAGCATGATGAGTGGATTTAGGTACGACGATTCTAAGTGAAATAAGTCACACAGAAAAAGACACTTATCATAAGATATCACTTATAGAGGGAATGTAAAAACCGCTACCCTTGAACTGAATTACAAAACAGAACAGAGTCACACGTTTAGAAAACACACTATGGCTGCTTAACGGGAAAGGTGAGGTGGGGTGATGCATAAAACAAGGGTTTCAAATTAGCTCAGATACCGTTCCATAAACCCAATATGTAATAGACAAGACCTACTCCTTGCTCAGTGAATTGGACTCAACACCCCCTATTCACGGCCCAAGAATATATCTGACTAGTAAGAATCTTAAAACCTATGTATTGATATCTCTTTGTAAGTGAGTCAAGTGGGTGTAAAGTGGAATAAACACAGCAGTGAAAAGCAGCTAAACCCCATTATAAAAATCAATTACTTTTAAAAACCTGTGAAACAAAGACAGTGAAAGAGAGAGAAATTCTTACAAAATTCGTTTAGGGGCAGTTATGCTACCTGGATTGACCATATCTAGACCCACAGCTGATTGAGACATAAGGGTGGACACTCTTGGGGCTGAGAGGTTTGGTGAGGTTGGGTGAGCAAACGCAGACCCTTTAAAGTAATACTGCGTGGTACCCATCCCATGGGTCCCAAATCTCCAGATTCAAGGGCATCTTCCTACATCGAAAACATGCATGAGAAACCCAGAAGATGGTACACCGTGTGATCGGGAAAGGTTTCTAAAACGCACCTCATTTCTCATGTCCTTGTGCTCGGGTTCGCCATTCCAGCCGCATTACTAGCAATCTCCCTCCTTGGAGAATCAGCACCTTTAACCTCCTGTTCCCTACAGGTTGCAATTTGTCCTGAGGATGAACGGGAAGAAGGGGGAACCAATGAGAGACTAGCTCTAGGTGTTGGGACAGGCACAGGTCACTCTATTTTCCCATCAGGAAGAAGAATTAAGCACAGGCTCAGCCTGCCGCCCGGGACCAGAATAGGGCCTGAAGCAATCCTGCGCTTTTGCGGCCAGCTCCCAAGAAAGCGAGTTGAAAAATGGAGCTCAGGGGCACTGCAATTCACAAACCTGCAGACTTATAAATGATCACTCTCGTCCACAAATATATTGAGGGAAGGCAACGAAGAGGATTTGAAAGCAAGGCAGAATTGCAGGAAACAGATTTCAGGAGGGAGATTCGAATCGCCTTTAAAGCACAGGAAAAGCGGCAAAACCTCGACAATGATGCCCTTGGCCAAAAAGGGCGTATGCGTTTTTTCCTGAATATATTCAGGAAAAAACGCATACGCCCTTTTTGGCCAACCAAGCAACCTGGAAAGGCAAATCAGCGCTACAAAGAAGTCTCGCTTCCCATCGGTCAAAAGGGCCATGCTGAATAAAGTGTCAAAACCAGAAATGCAGGACAGGCCATGGAGAAACGGGAGCCTTGCTACGCTGATGGGTGGGATGTAAATTGCCAACAGCCACCCTGGAGAAGTGTACGGTGTGTCCTGAAACATCTAAAAAACTCAGCTTAGAGAGCATAGGGCACTTCCACTCATGGGCGTATAAAGTGGGAAAATTAAAAACCAGCAAGACACAGGCACCCCAATGTTTAGGGCTGCTCTGTTGACAAGAACCTCCAACTTCGTTACACCTTAAAAATCCCAGGAAAGAGAAAAATGGATAAAGATGTTGTGGTCCTTAAGTACAATGGAATATCACTCAGCCATGAAATCAACGTCATAAGGCTAGTAGCAGCATGATGAGTGGATTTAGGTACGACGATTCTAAGTGAAATAAGTCACACAGAAAAAGACACTTATCATAAGATATCACTTATAGAGGGAATGTAAAAACCGCTACCCTTGAACTGAATTACAAAACAGAACAGAGTCACACGTTTAGAAAACACACTATGGCTGCTTAACGGGAAAGGTGAGGTGGGGTGATGCATAAAACAAGGGTTTCAAATTAGCTCAGATACCGTTCCATAAACCCAATATGTAATAGACAAGACCTACTCCTTGCTCAGTGAATTGGACTCAACACCCCCTATTCACGGCCCAAGAATATATCTGACTAGTAAGAATCTTAAAACCTATGTATTGATATCTCTTTGTAAGTGAGTCAAGTGGGTGTAAAGTGGCATAAACACAGCAGTGAAAAGCAGCTAAACCCCATTATAAAAATCAATTACTTTTAAAAACCTGTGAAAAAAAGACAGTGAAAGAGAGAGAAATTCTTACAAAATTCGTTTAGGGGCAGTTATGCTACCTGGATTGACCATATCTAGACCCACAGCTGATTGAGACATAAGGGTGGACACCCTTGGGGCTGAGAGGTTTGGTGAGGTTGGGTGAGGAAACGCAGACCCTTTAAAGTAATACTGCGTGGTACCCATCCCATGGGTCCCAAATCTCCAGGTTCAAGGGCATCTTCCTACATCGAAAACATGCATGAGAAACCCAGAAGATGGTACACTGTGTGATCGGGAAAGGTTTCTAAAACGCACCTCATTTCTCATGTCCTTGTGCTCGGGTTCGCCATTCCAGCCTCATTACTAGCAATCTCCCTCCTTGGAGAATCAGCACCTTTAACCTCCTGTTCCGTACAGGTTGCAATTTGTCCTGAGGATGAACGGGAAGAAGTGGGAACCAATGAGAGACTAGCTCTAGGTGTTGGGACAGGCACAGGTCACTCTATTTTCCCATCAGGAAGAAGAATTAAGCACAGGCTCAGCCTTCCGCCCGGGACCAGAATAGGGCCTGAAGCAATCCTGCGCTTTTGCGGCCAGCTCCCAAGAAAGCGAGTTGAAAAATGGAGCCCAGGGGCACTGCAATTCACAAACCTGCAGACTTATAAATGATCACTCTCGTCCACAAATATATTGAGGGAAGGCAACGAAGAGGATTTGAAAGCAAGGCAGAATTGCAGGAAACAGATTTCAGGAGGGAGATTCGAATCGCCTTTAAAGCACAGGAAAAGCGGCAAAACCTCGTCAATGATGCCCTTGGCCAAAAAGGGCGTATGCGTTTTTTCCTGAATATATTCAGGAAAAAACGCATACGCCCTTTTTGGCCAACCAAGCAACCTGGAAAGGCAAATCAGCGCTACAAAGAAGTGTCACTTCCCATCGGTCAAAAGGGCCATGCTGAATAAAGTGTCAAAACCAGAAATGCAGGACAGGCCATGGAGAAACGGGAGCCTTGCTACGCTGATGGGCGGGATGTAAATTGCCAACAGCCACTCTGGAGAAGTGTACGGTGTTTCCTGAAACATCTAAAAAACTCAGCTTAGAGAGCATAGGGCACTTCCACTCATGGGCGTATAACGTGGGAAAATTAAAAACAAGCAAGACACAGGCACCCCAAAGTTTAGGGCTGCTCTGTTGACAAGAACCTCCAACTTCGTTACACCTTAAATATCCCAGGAAAGAGAAAAATGGATAAAGATGTTGTGGTCCTTATGTACAATGGAATATCACTCAGCCATGAAATCAACGTCATAAGGCTAGTAGCAGCATGATGAGTGGATTTAGGTACGACGATTCTAAGTGAAATAAGTCACACAGAAAAAGACACTTATCATAAGATATCACTTATAGAGGGAATGTAAAAACCGCTACCCTTGAACTGAATTACAAAACAGAACAGAGTCACACGTTTAGAAAACACACTATGGCTGCTTAACGGGAAAGGTGAGGTGGGGTGATGCATAAAACAAGGGTTTCAAATTAGCTCAGATACCGTTCCATAAACCCAATATGTACTAGACAAGACCTACTCCTTGCTCAGTGAATTGGACTCAAAACCCCCTATTCACGGCCCAAGAATATATCTGACTAGTAAGAATCTTAAAACCTATGTATTGATATCTCTCTGTAAGTGAGTCAAGTGGGTGTAAAGTGGCATAAACACAGCAGTGAAAAGCAGCTAAACCCCATTATAAAAATCAATTACTTTTAAAAACCTGTGAAAAAAAGACAGTGAAAGAGAGAGAAATTCTTACAAAATTCGTTTAGGGGCAGTGATGCTACCTGGATTGACCATATCTAGACCCACAGCTGATTGAGACATAAGGGTGGACACTCTTGGGGCTGAGAGGTTTGCTGAGGTTGGGTGAGGAAACGCAGACCCTTTAAAGTAATATTGCGTGGTACCCATCCCATGGGTCCCAAATCTCCAGGTTCAAGGGCATCTTCCTACATCGAAAACATGCATGAGAAACCCAGAAGATGGCACACTGTGTGATCGGGAAAGGTTTCTAAAACGCACCTCATTTCTCATCTCCTTGTGCTCGAATTCGCCATTCCAGCTGCTTTACTAGCAGTCTCCCTCATTGGAGAATCAGCACCTTTAACCTCCTGTTCCGTACAGGTTGCAATTTGTCCTGAGGATGAACGGGAAAAGGGCGAAACAATGAGAATCTAGCTCTAGGTGTTGGGACAGGCAAAGGTCACTCTATTTTCCCATCAGGAAGAAGAATTAAGCAAAGGCTCAGCCTGCCGCCCGGAACCAGAATAGGGCCTGAAGCAATCCTGCGCTTTTGCGGCCAGCTCCCAAGAAAGCGAGTTGAAAAATGGAGCTCAGGGGCACTGCAATTCACAAACCTGCAGACTTATAAATGACCACTCTCGTACACAAATATATTGAGGGAAGGCAACGAAGAGGATTTGAAAGCAAGGCAGAATTGCAGGAAACAGATTTCAGGAGGGAGATTCGAATCGCCTTTAAAGCACAGGAAAAGCGGCAAAACCTCGACAATGATGCCCTTGGCCAAAAAGGGCGTTTGCGTTCTTTCCTGAATATATTTAGGAAAAAACGCATACGCCCTTTTTGGCCAAGCAAGCAACCTGGAAAGGCAAATCAGCGCTACAAAGAAGTCTCGCTTCCCATCGGTCAAAAGGGCCATGCTGAATAAAGTGTCAAAACCAGAAATGCAGGACAGGCCAAGGAGAAACGGGAGCCTTGCTACGCTGATGGGCGGGATGTAAATTGCCAACAGCGACTCTGGAGAAGTGTACGGTGTGTCCTGAAACATCTAAAAAACTCAGCTTAGAGAGCATAGGGCACTTCCACTCATGCGCGTATAAATTGGGAAAACTAAAAATCAGCAAGACACAGGCACACCAAAGTTTAGGGCTGCTCTGTTGACAAGAACCTCCACTTCGTTACACCTTAAATATCCCAGGAAAGAGAAAAATGGATAAAGAAGTTGTGGTCCTTATGTACAATGGAATATCACTCAGCCATGAAATCAAAGTAATAAGGCTAGTAGCAGCATGATGAGTGGATTTAGGTACGACGATTCTAAGTGAAATAAGTCACACAGAAAAAGACACTTATCATAAGATATCACTTATAGAGGGAATGTAAAAACCGCTACCCTTGAACAGAATTACAAAACAGAACAGAGTCACACGTTTAGAAAACACACTATGGCTGCTTAACGAGAAAGGTGAGGTGGGGTGATGCATAAAACAAGGATTTCAAATTAGCTCAGATACCGTTCCATAAACCCAATATGTACTAGACAAGACCTACTCCTTGCTCAGTGAATTGGACTCAAAACCCCCTATTCACGGCCCAAGAATATATCTGACTAGTAAGAATCTTAAAAGCTATGTATTGATATCTCTCTGTAAGTGAGTCATGTGGGTGTAAAGTGACATAAACACAGCATTGAAAAACAGCTAAACCCCATTATAAAAATCAATTACTTTTAAAAACCTGTGAAAAAAAGACAGTGAAAGAGAGAGAAATTCTTACAAAATTCGTTTAGGGGCAGTTATGCTACCTGGATTGACCATATCTAGACCCACAGCTGATTGAGACATAAGGGTGGACACCCTTGGGGCTGAGAGGTTTGGTGAGGTTGGGTGAGGAAACGCAGACCCTTTAAAGTAATACTGCGTGGTACCCATCCCATGGGTCCCAAATCTCCAGGTTCAAGGGCATCTTCCTACATCGAAAACATGCATGAGAAACCCAGAAGATGGTACACTGTGTGATCGGGAAAGGTTTCTAAAACGCACCTCATTTCTCATGTCCTTGTGCTCGGGTTCGCCATTCCAGCCGCATTACTAGCAATCTCCCGCCTTGGAGAATCAGCACCTTTAACCTCCTGTTCCGTACAGGTTGCAATTTGTCCTGAGGATGAACGGGAAGAAGTGGGAACCAATGAGAGACTAGCTCTAGGTGTTGGGACAGGCACAGGTCACTCTATTTTCCCATCAGGAAGAAGAATTAAGCACAGGCTCAGCCTTCCGCCCGGGACCAGAATAGGGCCTGAAGCAATCCTGCGCTTTTGCGGCCAGCTCCCAAGAAAGCGAGTTGAAAAATGGAGCCCAGGGGCACTGCAATTCACAAACCTGCAGACTTATAAATGATCACTCTCGTCCACAAATATATTGAGGGAAGGCAACGAAGAGGATTTGAAAGCAAGGCAGAATTGCAGGAAACAGATTTCAGGAGGGAGATTCGAATCGCCTTTAAAGCACAGGAAAAGCGGCAAAACCTCGTCAATGATGCCCTTGGCCAAAAAGGGCGTATGCGTTTTTTCCTGAATATATTCAGGAAAAAACGCATACGCCCTTTTTGGCCAACCAAGCAACCTGGAAAGGCAAATCAGCGCTACAAAGAAGTGTCACTTCCCATCGGTCAAAAGGGCCATGCTGAATAAAGTGTCAAAACCAGAAATGCAGGACAGGCCATGGAGAAACGGGAGCCTTGCTACGCTGATGGGCGGGATGTAAATTGCCAACAGCCACTCTGGAGAAGTGTACGGTGTGTCCTGAAACATCTAAAAAACTCAGCTTAGAGAGCATAGGGCACTTCCACTCTTGGGCGTATATAGTGGGAAAATTAAAAACAAGCAAAACACAGGCACCCCAACGTTTAGGGCTGCTCTGTTGACAAGAACCTCCAACTTCGTTACACCTTAAATATCCCAGGAAGGAGAAAAATGGATAAAGATGTTGTGGTCCTTATGTACAATGGAATATCACTCAGCCATGAAATCAACGTCATAAGGCTAGTAGCAGCATGATGAGTGGATTTAGGTACGACGATTCTAAGTGAAATAAGTCACACAGAAAAAGACACTTACCATAAGATATCACTTATAGAGGGAATGTAAAAACCGCTACCCTTGAACTGAATTACAAAACAGAACAGAGTCACACGTTTAGAAAACACACTATGGCTGCTTAACGGGAAAGGTGAGGTGGGGTGATGCATAAAACAAGGGTTTCAAATTATCTCAGATACCGTTCCATAAACCCAATATGTACTAGACAAGACCTACTCCTTGCTCAGTGAATTGGACTCAACACCCCCTATTCACGGCCCAAGAATATATCTGACTAGTAAGAATCTTAAAACCTATGTATTGATATCTCTTTGTAAGTGAGTCAAGTGGGTGTAAAGTGGCATAAACACAGCAGTGAAAAGCAGCTAAACCCCATTATAAAAATCAATTACTTTTAAAAACCTGTGAAAAAAAGACAGTGAAAGAGAGAGAAATTCTTACAAAATTCGTTTAGGGGCAGTTATGCTACCTGGATTGACCATATCTAGACCCACAGCTGATTGAGACATAAGGGTGGACACCCTTGGGGCTGAGAGGTTTGCTGAGGTTGGGTGAGGAAACGCAGACCCTTTAAAGTAATATTGCGTGGTACCCATCCCATGGGTCCCAAATCTCCAGGTTCAAGGGCATCTTCCTACATCGAAAACATGCATGAGAAACCCAGAAGATGGCACACTGTGTGATCGGGAAAGGTTTCTAAAACGCACCTCATTTCTCATCTCCTTGTGCTCGAATTCGCCATTCCACCTGCTTTACTAGCAGTCTCCCTCATTGGAGAATCAGCACCTTTAACCTCCTGTTCCGTACAGGTTGCAATTTGTCCTGAGGATGAACGGGAAAAGGGGGAAACAATGAGAGTCTAGCTCTAGGTGTTGGGACAGGCACAGGTCACTCTATTTTCCCATCAGGAAGAAGAATTAAGCACAAGCTCAGCCTGCCGCCCGGAACCAGAATAGGGCCTGAAGCAATCCTGCGCTTTTGCGGCCAGCTCCCAAGAAAGCGAGTTGAAAAATGGAGCTCAGGGGCACTGCAATTCACAAACCTGCAGACTTATAAATGACCACTCTCGTCCACAAATATACTGAGGGAAGGCAACGAAGAGGATTTGAAAGCAAGGCAGAATTGCAGGAAACAGATTTCAGGAGGGAGATTCGAATCGCCTTGAAAGCACAGGAAGAGCGGCAAAACCCCGACAATGATGCCCTTGGCCAAAAAGGGCGTATGCGTTTTTTCCTGAATATATTCAGGAAAAAACGCATACGCCCTTTTTGGCCAAGCAAGCAACCTGGAAAGGCAAATCAGCGCTACAAAGAAGTCTCGCTTCCCATCGGTCAAAAGGGCCATGCTGAATAAAGTGTCAAAACCAGAAATGCAGGGCAGGCCATGGAGAAACGGGAGGCTTGCTACGCTGATGGGCGGGATGTAAATTGCCAACAGCCACTCTGGAGAAGTGTACGGTGTGTCGTGAAACATCTAAAAAACTCAGCTTAGAGAGCATAGGGCACTTCCACTCATGGGCGTATAAAGTGGGAAAATTAAAAACCAGCAAGACACAGGCACCCCAAAGTTTAGGGCTGCTCTGTTGACAAGAACCTCCAACTTCGTTACACCTTAAATATCCCAGGAAAGAGAAAAATGGATAAAGATGTTGTGGTCCTTATGTACAATGGAATATCACTCAGCCATGAAATCAACGTCATAAGGCTAGTAGCAGCATGATGAGTGGATTTAGGTACGACGATTCTAAGTGAAATAAGTCACACAGAAAAAGACACTTATCATAAGATATCACTTATAGAGGGAATGTAAAAACCGCTACCCTTGAACTGAATTACAAAACAGAACAGAGTCACACGTTTAGAAAACACACTATGGCTGCTTAACGGGAAAGGTGAGGTGGGGTGATGCATAAAACAAGGGTTTCACATTAGCTCAGATACCGTTCCATAAACCCAATATGTAATAGACAAGACCTACTCCTTGCTCAGTGAATTGGACTCAACACCCCCTATTCACGGCCCAAGAATATATCTGACTAGTAAGAATCTTAAAACCTATGTATTGATATCTCTTTGTAAGTGAGTCAAGTGGGTGTAAAGTGGAATAAACACAGCAGTGAAAAGCAGCTAAACCCCATTATAAAAATCAATTACTTTTAAAAACCTGTGAAACAAAGACAGTGAAAGAGAGAGAAATTCTTACAAAATTCGTTTAGGGGCAGTTATGCTACCTGGATTGACCATATCTAGACCCACAGCTGATTGAGACATAAGGGTGGACACTCTTGGGGCTGAGAGGTTTGGTGAGGTTGGGTGAGCAAACGCAGACCCTTTAAAGTAATACTGCGTGGTACCCATCCCATGGGTCCCAAATCTCCAGGTTCAAGGGCATCTTCCTACATCGAAAACATGCATGAGAAACCCAGAAGATGGTACACCGTGTGATCGGGAAAGGTTTCTAAAACGCACCTCATTTCTCATGTCCTTGTGCTCGGGTTCGCCATTCCAGCCGCATTACTAGCAATCTCCCTCCTTGGAGAATCAGCACCTTTAACCTCCTGTTCCGTACAGGTTGCAATTTGTCCTGAGGATGAACGGGAAGAAGGGGGAAACAATGAGAGACTAGCTCTAGGTGTTGGGACAGGCACAGGTCACTCTATTTTCCCATCAGGAAGAAGAATTAAGCACAGGCTCAGCCTGCCGCCCGGGACCAGAATAGGGCCTGAAGCAATCCTGCGCTTTTGCGGCCAGCTCCCAAGAAAGCGAGTTGAAAAATGGAGCTCAGGGGCACTGCAATTCACAAACCTGCAGACTTATAAATGATCACTCTCGTCCACAAATATATTGAGGGAAGGCAACGAAGAGGATTTGAAAGCAAGGCAGAATTGCAGGAAACAGATTTCAGGAGGGAGATTCGAATCGCCTTTAAAGCACAGGAAAAGCGGCAAAACCTCGTCAATGATGCCCTTGGCCAAAAAGGGCGTATGCGTTTTTTCCTGAATATATTCAGGAAAAAACGCATACGCCCTTTTTGGCCAACCAAGCAACCTGGAAAGGCAAATCAGCGCTACAAAGAAGTCTCGCTTCCCATCGGTCAAAAGGGCCATGCTGAATAAAGTGTCAAAACCAGAAATGCAGGGCAGGCCATGGAGAAACGGGAGCCTTGCTACGCTGATGGGCGGGATGTAAATTGCCAACAGCCACTCTGGAGAAGTGTACGGTGTGTCCTGAAACATCTAAAAAACTCAGCTTAGAGAGCATAGGGCACTTCCACTCATGGGCGTATAAAGTGGGAAAATTAAAAACCAGCAAGACACAGGCACCCCAAAGTTTAGGGCTGCTCTGTTGACAAGAACCTCCAACTTCGTTACACCTTAAATATCCCAGGAAAGAGAAAAATGGATAAAGATGTGGTGGTCTTTATGTACAATGGAATATCACTCAGCCATGAAATCAACGTCATAAGGCTAGTAGCAGCATGATGAGTGGATTTAGGTACGACGATTCTAAGTGAAATAAGTCACACAGAAAAAGACACTTATCATAAGATATCACTTATAGAGGGAATGTAAAAACCGCTACCCTTGAACTGAATTACAAAACAGAACAGAGTCACACGTTTAGAAAACACACTATGGCTGCTTAACGGGAAAGGTGAGGTGGGGTGATGCATAAAACAAGGGTTTCAAATTAGCTCAGATACCGTTCCATAAACCCAATATGTAATAGACAAGACCTACTCCTTGCTCAGTGAATTGGACTCAACACCCCCTATTCACGGCCCAAGAATATATCTGACTAGTAAGAATCTTAAAACCTATGTATTGATATCTCTTTGTAAGTGAGTCAAGTGGGTGTAAAGTGGAATAAACACAGCAGTGAAAAGCAGCTAAACCCCATTATAAAAATCAATTACTTTTAAAAACCTGTGAAACAAAGACAGTGAAAGAGAGAGAAATTCTTACAAAATTCGTTTAGGGGCAGTTATGCTACCTGGATTGACCATATCTAGACCCACAGCTGATTGAGACATAAGGGTGGACACTCTTGGGGCTGAGAGGTTTGGTGAGGTTGGGTGAGCAAACGCAGACCCTTTAAAGTAATACTGCGTGGTACCCATCCCATGGGTCCCAAATCTCCAGATTCAAGGGCATCTTCCTACATCGAAAACATGCATGAGAAACCCAGAAGATGGTACACCGTGTGATCGGGAAAGGTTTCTAAAACGCACCTCATTTCTCATGTCCTTGTGCTCGGGTTCGCCATTCCAGCCGCATTACTAGCAATCTCCCTCCTTGGAGAATCAGCACCTTTAACCTCCTGTTCCCTACAGGTTGCAATTTGTCCTGAGGATGAACGGGAAGAAGGGGGAACCAATGAGAGACTAGCTCTAGGTGTTGGGACAGGCACAGGTCACTCTATTTTCCCATCAGGAAGAAGAATTAAGCACAGGCTCAGCCTGCCGCCCGGGACCAGAATAGGGCCTGAAGCAATCCTGCGCTTTTGCGGCCAGCTCCCAAGAAAGCGAGTTGAAAAATGGAGCTCAGGGGCACTGCAATTCACAAACCTGCAGACTTATAAATGATCACTCTCGTCCACAAATATATTGAGGGAAGGCAACGAAGAGGATTTGAAAGCAAGGCAGAATTGCAGGAAACAGATTTCAGGAGGGAGATTCGAATCGCCTTTAAAGCACAGGAAAAGCGGCAAAACCTCGACAATGATGCCCTTGGCCAAAAAGGGCGTATGCGTTTTTTCCTGAATATATTCAGGAAAAAACGCATACGCCCTTTTTGGCCAACCAAGCAACCTGGAAAGGCAAATCAGCGCTACAAAGAAGTCTCGCTTCCCATCGGTCAAAAGGGCCATGCTGAATAAAGTGTCAAAACCAGAAATGCAGGACAGGCCATGGAGAAACGGGAGCCTTGCTACGCTGATGGGTGGGATGTAAATTGCCAACAGCCACCCTGGAGAAGTGTACGGTGTGTCCTGAAACATCTAAAAAACTCAGCTTAGAGAGCATAGGGCACTTCCACTCATGGGCGTATAAAGTGGGAAAATTAAAAACCAGCAAGACACAGGCACCCCAATGTTTAGGGCTGCTCTGTTGACAAGAACCTCCAACTTCGTTACACCTTAAAAATCCCAGGAAAGAGAAAAATGGATAAAGATGTTGTGGTCCTTAAGTACAATGGAATATCACTCAGCCATGAAATCAACGTCATAAGGCTAGTAGCAGCATGATGAGTGGATTTAGGTACGACGATTCTAAGTGAAATAAGTCACACAGAAAAAGACACTTATCATAAGATATCACTTATAGAGGGAATGTAAAAACCGCTACCCTTGAACTGAATTACAAAACAGAACAGAGTCACACGTTTAGAAAACACACTATGGCTGCTTAACGGGAAAGGTGAGGTGGGGTGATGCATAAAACAAGGGTTTCAAATTAGCTCAGATACCGTTCCATAAACCCAATATGTAATAGACAAGACCTACTCCTTGCTCAGTGAATTGGACTCAACACCCCCTATTCACGGCCCAAGAATATATCTGACTAGTAAGAATCTTAAAACCTATGTATTGATATCTCTTTGTAAGTGAGTCAAGTGGGTGTAAAGTGGCATAAACACAGCAGTGAAAAGCAGCTAAACCCCATTATAAAAATCAATTACTTTTAAAAACCTGTGAAACAAAGACAGTGAAAGAGAGAGAAATTCTTACAAAATTCGTTTAGGGGCAGTTATGCTACCTGGATTGACCATATCTAGACCCACAGCTGATTGAGACATAAGGGTGGACACTCTTGGGGCTGAGAGGTTTGGTGAGGTTGGGTGAGCAAACGCAGACCCTTTAAAGTAATACTGCGTGGTACCCATCCCATGGGTCCCAAATCTCCAGGTTCAAGGGCATCTTCCTACATCGAAAACATGCATGAGAAACCCAGAAGATGGTACACCGTGTGATCGCGAAAGGTTTCTAAACGCACCTCATTTCTCATCTCCTTGTGCTCGGGTTCGCCATTCCAGCTGCTTTACTAGCAACCTCCCTCCTTGGAGAATCATCACCTTTAACCTCCTGTTCCGTACAGGTTGCAATTTGTCCTGAGGATGAACGAGAAGAGGGGAAAACAATGAGAGACTAGCTCTAGGTGTTGGGACAGGCACAGTTCACTCTATTTTCCCATCAGGAAGAAGAATTAAGCACAGGCTCAGCCTGCCGCCCGGGACCAGAATAGGGCCTGAAGCAATCCTGCGCTTTTGCGGCCAGCTCCCAAGAAAGCGAGTTGAAAAATGGAGCTCAGGGGCACTGCAATTCACAAACCTGCAGACTTATAAATGACCACTCTCGTCCACAAATATATTGAGGGAAGCCAACGAAGAGGATTTGAAAACAAGGCAGAATTGCAGGAAACAGATTTCAGGAGGGAGATTCGAATCGCCTTTAAAGCACAGGAAAAACGGCAAAACCTCGACAATGATGCCCTTGGCCAAAAAGGGCGTATGCGTTTTTTCCTGAATATATTCAGGAAAAAACGCATACGCCCTTTTTGGCCAACCAAGCAACCTGGAAAGGCAAATCAGCGCTACAAAGAAGTCTCGCTTCCCATCGGTCAAAAGGGCCATGCTGAATAAAGTGTCAAAACCAGAAATGCAGGGCAGGCCATGGAGAAACGGGAGCCTTGCTACGCTGATGGGCGGGATGTAAATTGCCAACAGCCACTCTGGAGAAGTGTACGGTGTGTCCTGAAACATCTAAAAAACTCAGCTTAGAGAGCATAGGGCACTTCCACTCATGGGCGTATAAAGTGGGAAAATTAAAAACCAGCAAGACACAGGCACCCCAAAGTTTAGGGCTGCTCTGTTGACAAGAACCTCCAACTTCGTTACACCTTAAATATCCCAGGAAAGAGAAAAATGGATAAAGAAGTTGTGGTCCTTATGTACAATGGAATATCACTGAGCCATGAAATCAACGTCATAAGGCTAGTAGCAGCATGATGAGTGGATTTAGGTACGACGATTCTAAGTGAAATAAGTCACACAGAAAAAGACACTTATCATAAGATATCACTTATAGAGGGAATGTAAAAACCGCTACCCTTGAACTGAATTACAAAACAAAACAGAGTCACACGTTTAGAAAACACACTATGGCTGCTTAACGGGAAAGGTGAGGTGGGGTGATGCATAAAACAAGGGTTTCAAATTAGCTCAGATACCGTTCCATAAACCCAATATGTAATAGACAAGACTTACTCCTTGCTCAGTGAATTGGACTCAACACCCCCTATTCACGGCCCAAGAATATATCTGACTAGTAAGAATATTAAAACCTATGTATTGATATCTCTCTGTAAGTGAGTCAAGTGGGTGTAAAGTGGAATAAACACAGCAGTGAAAAGCAACTAAACCCCATTATAAAAATCAATTACTTTTAAAAACCTGTGAAACAAAGACAGTGAAAGAGAGAGAAATTCTTACAAAATTCGTTCAGGGGCTGTGATGCCACCTGGATTGACCATATCTAGACCCACAGCTGATTGAGACATAAGGGTGGACACTCTTGGTGCTGAGAGGTTTGGTGAGGATGGGTGAGGAAACGCAGGCCCTTTAAAGTAATACTGCGTGGTAACCATCCCATGGGTCCCAAATCTCCAGGTTCAAAGGCATCTTCCTACATCGAAACCATGCATGAGAAACCCAGAAGATGGTACACCGTGTGATCGGGAAAGGTTTCTAAAACGCAGCTCATTTCTCATCTCCTTGTGCTCGGGTTCGCCATTCCAGCCGCTTTACTAGCAATCTCCTTCCTTGGAGAATCAGCACCTTTAACCTCCTGTTCCGTACAGGTTGCAGTTTGTCCTGAGGATGAACGGGAAGAGGGGGAACCAATGAGAGACTAGCTCTAGGTGTTGGGACAGGCACAGGTCACTCTATTTTCCCATCAGGAAGAAGAATTAAGCACAGGCTCACCCTGCCGCCCACGACCAGAATAGGGCCTGAAGCAATCCTGCGCTTTTGCGGCCAGCTCCCAAGAAAGCGAGTTGAAAAATGGAGCTCAGGGGCACTGCAATTCACAAACCTGCAGACTTATAAATGATCACTCTCGTCCACAAATACATTGAGGGAAGGCAACGAAGAGGATTTGAAAGCAAGGCAGAATGGCAGGAAACAGATTTCAGGAGGGAGATTCGAATCGCCTTTGAGGCACAGGAAAAGCGGGAAAACCTCGACAATGATGCCCTTGGCCAAAAAGGGCGTATGCGTTTTTTCCTGAATATATTCAGGAAAAAACGCATACGCCCTTTTTGGCCAACCAAGCAACCTGGAAAGGCAAATCAGCGCTACAAAGAAGTCTCGCTTCCCATCGGTCAAAAGGGCCATGCTGAATAAAGTGTCAAAACCAGAAATGCAGGACAGGCCATGGAGAAACGGGAGCCTTGCTACGCTGATGGGCGGGATGTAAATTGCCAACAGCCACTCTGGAGAAGTGTACGGTGTGTCCTGAAACATCTAAAAAACTCAGCTTAGAGAGCATAGGGCACTTCCACTCATGGGCGTATAAAGTGGGAAAATTAAAAACAAGCAAGACACAGGCACCCCAAAGTTTAGGGCTGCTCTGTTGACAAGAACCTCCAAGTTCGTTACACCTTAAATATCCCAGGAAAGAGAAAAATGGATAAAGATGTTGTGGTCCTTATGTACAATGGAATATCACTCAGCCATGAAATCAACGTCATAAGGCTAGTAGCAGCATGATGAGTGGATTTAGGTACGACGATTCTAAGTGAAATAAGTCACACAGAAAAAGACACTTATCATAAGATATCACTTATAGAGGGAATGTAAAAACCGCTACCCTTGAACTGAATTACAAAACAGAACAGAGTCACACGTTTAGAAAACACACTATGGCTGCTTAACGGGAAAGGTGAGGTGGGGTGATGCATAAAACAAGGGTTTCAAATTAGCTCAGATGCCGTTCCATAAACCCAATATGTACTAGACAAGACCTACTCCTTGCTCAGTGAATTGGACTCAAAACCCCCTATTCACGGCCCAAGAATATATCTGACTAGTAAGAATCTTAAAACCTATGTATTGATATCTCTCTGTAAGTGAGTCATGTGGGTGTAAAGTGACATAAACACAGCATTGAAAAGCAGCTGAACCCCATTATAAAAATCAATTACTTTTAAAAACCTGTGAAAAAAAGACAGTGAAAGAGAGAGAAATTCTTACAAAATTCGTTTAGGGGCAGTTATGCTACCTGGATTGACCATATCTAGACCCACAGCTGATTGAGACATAAGGGTGGACACTCTTGGGGCTGAGAGGTTTGGTGAGGTTGGGTGAGCAAACGCAGACCCTTTAAAGTAATACTGCGTGGTTCCCATCCCATGGGTCCCAAATCTCCAGGTTCAAGGGCATCTTCCTACATCGAAAACATGCATGAGAAACACAGAACACGGTACACCGTGTGATCGGGAAAGGTTTCTAAAACGCACCTCATTTCTCATCTCCTTGTGCTCAGGTTCGCCATTCCAGCCGCTTTACTAGCAATCTCCCTCCTTGGAGAATCAGCACTTTTAACCTCCTGTTCCGTACAGGTTGAAATTTGTCCTGAGGATGAACGGGAAGAGGTTGAACCAATGAGAGACTAGCTCTAGGTGTTGGGACAGGCACAGGTCACTCTATTTTCCCATCAGAAAGAAGAATTAAGCACAGGCTCAGCCTGCCGCCCTGGACCGCAATAGGGCATGAAGCAATCCTGCGCATTTGCGGCCAGCTCCCAAGAAAGCGAGTTGAAAATGGAGCTCAGGGGCACTGCAATTCACAAACCTGCAGACTTATAAATGATCACTCTCGTCCACAAATATATTGAGGGAAGGCAACGAAGAGGATTTGAAAGCAAGGCAGAATTGCAGGAAACAGATTTCAGGAGGGAGATTCGAATAGCCTTTGAGGCACAGGAAAAGCGGCAAAACCTCGACAATGATGCCCTTGGCCAAAAAGGGCGTATGCGTTTTTTCCTGAATATATTCAGGAAAAAACGCATACGCCCTTTTTGGCCAACCAAGCAACCTGGAAAGGCAAATCAGCGCTACAAAGAAGTCTCGCTTCCCATCGGTCAAAAGGGCCATGCTGAATAAAGTGTCAAAACCAGAAATGCAGGACAGGCCATGGAGAAACGGGAGCCTTGCTACGCTGATGGGCGGGATGTAAATTGCCAACAGCCACTCTGGAGAAGTGTACGGTGTGTCCTGAAACATCTAAAAAACTCAGCTTAGAGAGCATAGGGCACTTCCACTCATGGGCGTATAAAGTGGGAACATTAAAAACCAGCAAGACACAGGCACCCCAAAGTTTAGGGCGGCTCTGTTGACAAGAACCTGCAACTTCGTTACACCTTAAATATCCCAGGAAAGAGAAAAATGGATAAAGATGTTGTGGTCCTTATGTACAATGGAATATCACTCAGCCATGAAATCAACGTCATAAGGCTAGTAGCAGCATGATGAGTGGATTTAGGTACGACGATTCTAAGTGAAATAAGTCACACAGAAAAAGACACTTATCATAAGATATCACTTATAGAGGGAATGTAAAAACCGCTACCCTTGAACTGAATTACAAAACAGAACAGAGTCACACGTTTAGAAAACACACTATGGCTGCTTAACGGGAAAGGTGAGGTGGGGTGATGCATAAAACAAGGGTTTCAAATTAGCTCAGATACCGTTCCATAAACCCAATATGTACTAGACAAGACCTACTCCTTGCTCAGTGAATTGGACTCAAAACCCCCTATTCACGGCCCAAGAATATATCTGACTAGTAAGAATCTTAAAACCTATGTATTGATATCTCTCTGTAAGTGAGTCATGTGGGTGTAAAGTGACATAAACACAGCAGTGAAAAGCAGCTAAACCCCATTATAAAAATCAATTACTTTTAAAAACCTGTGAAAAAAAGACAGTGAAAGAGAGAGAAATTCTTACAAAATTCTTTTAGGGGCAGTTATGCTACCTGGATTGACCATATCTAGACCCACAGCTGATTGAGACATAAGGGTGGACATTCTTGGGGCTGAGAGGTTTGGTGAGGTTGGGTGAGGAAACGCAGACCCTTTAAAGTAATACTGCGTGGTACCCATCCCATGGGTTCCAAATCTCCAGGTTCAAGGGCATCTTCCTACATCGAAAACATGCATGAGAAACCCAGAAGATGGTACACCGTGTGATCGCGAAAGGTTTCTAAACGCACCTCATTTCTCATCTCCTTGTGCTCGGGTTCGCCATTCCAGCTGCTTTACTAGCAACCTCCCTCCTTGGAGAATCATCACCTTTAACCTCCTGTTCCGTACAGGTTGCAATTTTTCCTGAGGATGAACGAGAAGAGGGGAAAACAATGAGAGACTAGCTCTAGGTGTTGGGACAAGCACAGTTAACTCTATTTTCCCATCAGGAAGAGGAATTAAGCACAGGCTCAGCCTGCCGCCCGGGACCAGAATAGGGCCTGAAGCAATCCTGCGCTTTTGCGGCCAGGTCCCAAGAAATCGAGTTGAAAAATGGAGCTCAGGGGCACTGCAATTCACAAACCTGCAGACTTATAAATGACCACTCTCGTCCACAAATATATTGAGGGAAGGCAACGAAGAGGATTTGAAAGCAAGGCAGAATTGCAGGAAACAGATTTCAGGAGGGAGATTCGAATCGCCTTTAAAGCACAGGAAAAGCGGCAAAACCTCGACAATGATGCCCTTGGCCAAAAAGGGCGTATGCGTTTTTTCCTGAATATATTCAGGAAAAAACGCATACGCCCTTTTTGGCCAAGCAAGCAACCTGGAAAGGCAAATCAGCGCTACAAAGAAGTCTCGCTTCCCATCGGTCAAAAGGGCCATGCTGAATAAAGTGTCAAAACCAGAAATGCAGGGCAGGCTATGGAGAAACGGGAGGCTTGCTACGCTGATGGGCGGGATGTAAATTGCCAACAGCCACTCTGGAGAAGTGTACGGTGTGTCGTGAAACATCTAAAAAACTCAGCTTAGAGAGCATAGGGCACTTCCACTCATGGGCGTATAAAGTGGGAAAATTAAAAACCAACAAGACACAGGCACCCCAAAGTTTAGGGCTGCTCTGCTGACAAGAACCTCCAACTTCGTTACACCTTAAATATCCCAGGAAAGAGAAAAATGGATAAAGATGTTGTGGTCCTTATGTACAATGGAATATCATTCAGCCATGAAATCAACGTCATAAGGCTAGTAGCAGCATGATGAGTGGATTTAGGTACGACGATTCTAAGTGAAATAAGTCACACAGAAAAAGACACTTATCATAAGATATCACTTATAGAGGGAATGTAAAAACCGCTACCCTTGAACTGAATTACAAAACAGAACAGAGTCACACGTTTAGAAAACACACTATGGCTGCTTAACGGGAAAGGTGAGGTGGGGTGATGCATAAAACAAGGGTTTCAAATTAGCTCAGATACCGTTCCATAAACCCAATATGTACTAGACAAGACCTACTCCTTGCTCAGTGAATTGGACTCAAAACCCCCTATTCACGGCCCAAGAATATATCTGACTAGTAAGAATCTTAAAACCTATGTATTGATATCTCTCTGTAAGTGAGTCATGTGGGTGTAAAGTGACATAAACACAGCAGTGAAAAGCAGCTAAACCCCATTATAAAAATCAATTACTTTTAAAAACCTGTGAAAAAAAGACAGTGAAAGAGAGAGAAATTCTTACAAAATTCTTTTAGGGGCAGTGATGCTACCTGGATTGACCATATCTAGACCCACAGCTGATTGAGACATAAGGGTGGACACTCTTGGGGCTGAGAGGTTTGGTGAGGTTGGGTGAGGAAACGCAGACCCTTTAAAGTAATACTGCGTGGTACCCATCCCATGGGTTCCAAATCTCCAGGTTCAAGGGCATCTTCCTACATCGAAAACATGCATGAGAAACCCAGAAGATGGTACACCGTGTGATCGAGAAAGGTTTCTAAACGCACCTCATTTCTCATCTCCTTGTGCTCGGGTCCGCCATTCCAGCCGCTTTACTAGCAACCTCCCTCCTTGGAGAATCATCACCTTTAACCTCCTGTTCCGTACAGGTTGCAATTTGTCCTGAGGATGAACGGGAAGAAGGGGGAACCAATGAGAGACTGGCACTAGGTGTTGGGACAGGCACAGGTCACTCTATTTTCCCATTAGGAAGAAGAATTAAGCACAGGCTCAGCCTGCCGCCCGGAACCAGAATAGGGCCTGAAGCAATCCTGTGCTTTTGCGGCCAGCTCCCAAGAAAGCGAGTTGAAAAATGGAGCTCAGGGGCACTGCAATTCACAAACCTGCAGACTTATAAATGACCACTCTCGTCCACAAATATATTGAGGGAAGGCAACGAAGAGGATTTGAAAACAAGGCAGAATTGCAGGAAACAGATTTCAGGAGGGAGATTCGAATCGCCTTTAAAGCACAGGAAAAGCGGCAAAACCTCGACAATGATGCCCTTGGCCAAAAAGGGCGTATGCGTTTTTTCCTGAATATATTCAGGAAAAAACGCATACGCCCTTTTTGGCCAAGCAAGCAACCTGGAAAGGCAAATCAGCGCTACAAAGAAGTCTCGCTTCCCATCGGTCAAAAGGGCCATGCTGAATAAAGTGTCAAAACCAGAAATGCAGGGCAGGCTATGGAGAAACGGGAGGCTTGCTACGCTGATGGGCGGGATGTAAATTGCCAACAGCCACTCTGGAGAAGTGTACGGTGTGTCGTGAAACATCTAAAAAACTCAGCTTAGAGAGCATAGGGCACTTCCACTCATGGGCGTATAAAGTGGGAAAATTAAAAACCAACAAGACACAGGCACCCCAAAGTTTAGGGCTGCTCTGCTGACAAGAACCTCCAACTTCGTTACACCTTAAATATCCCAGGAAAGAGAAAAATGGATAAAGATGTTGTGGTCCTTATGTACAATGGAATATCATTCAGCCATGAAATCAACGTCATAAGGCTAGTAGCAGCATGATGAGTGGATTTAGGTACGACGATTCTAAGTGAAATAAGTCACACAGAAAAAGACACTTATCATAAGATATCACTTATAGAGGGAATGTAAAAACCGCTACCCTTGAACTGAATTACAAAACAGAACAGAGTCACACGTTTAGAAAACACACTATGGCTGCTTAACGGGAAAGGTGAGGTGGGGTGATGCATAAAACAAGGGTTTCAAATTAGCTCAGATACCGTTCCATAAACCCAATATGTACTAGACAAGACCTACTCCTTGCTCAGTGAATTGGACTCAAAACCCCCTATTCACGGCCCAAGAATATATCTGACTAGTAAGAATCTTAAAACCTATGTATTGATATCTCTCTGTAAGTGAGTCATGTGGGTGTAAAGTGACATAAACACAGCAGTGAAAAGCAGCTAAACCCCATTATAAAAATCAATTACTTTTAAAAACCTGTGAAAAAAAGACAGTGAAAGAGAGAGAAATTCTTACAAAATTCTTTTAGGGGCAGTGATGCTACCTGGATTGACCATATCTAGACCCACAGCTGATTGAGACATAAGGGTGGACACTCTTGGGGCTGAGAGGTTTGGTGAGGTTGGGTGAGGAAACGCAGACCCTTTAAAGTAATACTGCGTGGTACCCATCCCATGGGTTCCAAATCTCCAGGTTCAAGGGCATCTTCCTACATCGAAAACATGCATGAGAAACCCAGAAGATGGTACACCGTGTGATCGAGAAAGGTTTCTAAACGCACCTCATTTCTCATCTCCTTGTGCTCGGGTCCGCCATTCCAGCCGCTTTACTAGCAACCTCCCTCCTTGGAGAATCATCACCTTTAACCTCCTGTTCCGTACAGGTTGCAATTTGTCCTGAGGATGAACGGGAAGAAGGGGGAACCAATGAGAGACTGGCACTAGGTGTTGGGACAGGCACAGGTCACTCTATTTTCCCATTAGGAAGAAGAATTAAGCACAGGCTCAGCCTGCCGCCCGGAACCAGAATAGGGCCTGAAGCAATCCTGTGCTTTTGCGGCCAGCTCCCAAGAAAGCGAGTTGAAAAATGGAGCTCAGGGGCACTGCAATTCACAAACCTGCAGACTTATAAATGACCACTCTCGTCCACAAATATATTGAGGGAAGGCAACGAAGAGGATTTGAAAACAAGGCAGAATTGCAGGAAACAGATTTCAGGAGGGAGATTCGAATCGCCTTTAAAGCACAGGAAAAGCGGCAAAACCTCGACAATGATGCCCTTGGCCAAAAAGGGCGTATGCGTTTTTTCCTGAATATATTCAGGAAAAAACGCATACGCCCTTTTTGGCCAACCAAGCAACCTGGAAAGGCAAATCAGCGCTACAAAGAAGTCTCGCTTCCCATCAGTCAAAAGGGCCATGCTGAATAAAGTGTCAAAACCAGAAATGCAGGGCAGGCCATGGAGAAACGGGAGCCTTGCTACGCTGATGGGCGGGATGTAAATTGCCAACAGCCACTCTGGAGAAGTGTACGGTGTGTCCTGAAACATCTAAAAAACTCAGCTTAGAGAGCATAGGGCACTTCCACTCATGGGCGTATAAATTGGGAAAACTAAAAATCAGCAAGACACAGGCACCCCAACGTTTAGGGCTGCTCTGTTGACAAGAACGTCCACTTCTTTACACCTTAAATATCTCAGGATAGAGAAAAATGGATAAATAAGTTGTGGTCCTTATGTACAATGGAATATCTCTCAGCCATGAAATCAACGTCATAAGGCTAGTAGCAGCATGATGAGTGGATTTAGGTACGACGATTCTAAGTGAAATAAGTCACACAGAAAAAGACACTTATCATAAGATATCACTTATAGAGGGAATGTAAAAACCGCTACCCTTGAACTGAATTACAAAACAGAACAGAGTCACACGTTTAGAAAACACACTATGGCTGCTTAACGGGAAAGGTGAGGTGGGGTGATGCATAAAACAAGGGTTTCAAATTAGCTCAGATACCGTTCCATAAACCCAATATGTACTAGACAAGACCTACTCCTTGCTCAGTGAATTGGACTCAAAACCCCCTATTCACGGCCCAAGAATATATCTGACTAGTAAGAATCTTAAAACCTATGTATTGATATCTCTCTGTAAGTGAGTCATGTGGGTGTAAAGTGACATAAACACAGCAGTGAAAAGCAGCTAAACCCCATTATAAAAATCAATTACTTTTAAAAACCTGTGAAAAAAAGACAGTGAAAGAGAGAGAAATTCTTACAAAATTCTTTTAGGGGCAGTTATGCTATCTGGATTGACCATATCTAGACCCACAGCTGATTGAGACATAAGGGTGGACACTCTTGGGGCTGAGAGGTTTGGTAAGGTTGGGTGAGGAAACGCAGACCCTTTAAAGTAATACTGCGTGGTACCCATCCCATGGGTTCCAAATCTCCAGGTTCAAGGGCATCTTCCTACATCGAAAACATGCATGAGAAACCCAGAAGATGGTACACCGTGTGATCGCGAAAGGTTTCTAAACGCACCTCATTTCTCATCTCCTTGTGCTCGGGTTCGCCATTCCAGCTGCTTTACTAGCAACCTCCCTCCTTGGAGAATCATCACCTTTAACCTCCTGTTCCGTACAGGTTGCAATTTGTCCTGAGGATGAACGAGAAGAGGGGAAAACAATGAGAGACTAGCTCTAGGTGTTGGGACAGGCACAGTTCACTCTATTTTCCCTTCAGGAAGAAGAATTAAGCACAGGCTCAGCCTGCTGCCCGGGACCAGAATAGGGCCTGAAGCAATCCTGCGCTTTTGCGGCCAGCTCCCAAGAAAGCGAGTTGAAAAATGGAGCTCAGGGGCACTGCAATTCACAAACCTGCAGACTTATAAATCATCACTCTCGTCCACAAATATATTGAGGGAAAGCAACGAAGAGGATTTGAAAGCAAGGCAGAATTGCAGGAAACAGATTTCAGGAGGGAGATTCGAATCGCCTTTAAAGCACAGGAAAAGCGGCAAAACCTCGTCAATGATGCCCTTGGCCAAAAAGGGCGTATGCGTTTTTTCCTGAATATATTCAGGAAAAACGCATACGCCCTTTTTGGCCAACCAAGCAACCTGGAAAGGCAAATCAGCGCTACAAAGAAGTCTCGCTTCCCATCGGTCAAAGGGGCCATGCTGAATAAAGTGTCAAAACCAGAAATGCAGGACAGGCCATGGAGAAACGGGAGCCTTGCTACGCTGATGGGCGGGATGTAAATTGCCAACAGCCACTCTGGAGAAGTGTACGGTGTGTCCTGAAACATCTAAAAAACTCAGCTTAGAGAGCATAGGGCACTTCAACTCATGGGCGTATAAAGTGGGAAAATTAAAAACCAGCAAGACACAGGCACCCCAATGTTTAGGGCTGCTCTGTTGACAAGAACCTCCAACTTCGTTACACCTTAAATATCCCAGGAAAGAGAAAAATGGATAAAGATGTTGTGGTCCTTATGTACAATGGAATATCACTCAGCCATGAAATCAACGTCATAAGGCTAGTAGCAGCATGATGAGTGGATTTAGGTACGACGATTCTAAGTGAAATAAGTCACACAGAAAAAGACACTTATCATAAGATATCACTTATAGAGGGAATGTAAAAACCGCTACCCTTGAACTGAATTACAAAACAGAACAGAGTCACACGTTTAGAAAACACACTATGGCTGCTTAACGGGAAAGGTGAGGTGGGGTGATGCATAAAACAAGGGTTTCAAATTAGCTCAGATACCGTTCCATAAACCCAATATGTACTAGACAAGACCTACTCCTTGCTCAGTGAATTGGACTCAAAACCCCCTATTCACGGCCCAAGAATATATCTGACTAGTAAGAATCTTAAAACCTATGTATTGATATCTCTCTGTAAGTGAGTCATGTGGGTGTAAAGTGACATAAACACAGCAGTGAAAAGCAGCTAAACCCCATTATAAAAATCAATTACTTTTAAAAACCTGTGAAAAAAAGACAGTGAAAGAGAGAGAAATTCTTACAAAATTCGTTTAGGGGCAGTTATGCTACCTGGATTGACCATATCTAGACCCACAGCTGATTGAGACATAAGGGTGGACACTCTTGGGGCTGAGAGGTTTGGTGAGGTTGGGTGAGCAAACGCAGACCCTTTAAAGTAATACTGCGTGGTACCCATCCCATGGGTCCCAAATCTCCAGGTTCAAGGGCATCTTCCTACATCGAAAACATGCATGAGAAACCCAGAAGATGGTACACCGTGTGATCGCGAAAGGTTTCTAAACGCACCTCATTTCTCATCTCCTTGTGCTCGGGTTCGCCATTCCAGCTGCTTTACTAGCAACCTCCCTCCTTGGAGAATCATCACCTTTAACCTCCTGTTCCGTACAGGTTGCAATTTGTCCTGAGGATGAACGAGAAGAGGGGAAAACAATGAGAGACTAGCTCTAGGTGTTGGGACAGGCACAGTTCACTCTATTTTCCCATCAGGAAGAAGAATTAAGCACAGGCTCAGCCTGCCGCCCGGGACCAGAATAGGGCCTGAAGCAATCCTGCGCTTTTGCGGCCAGCTCCCAAGAAAGCGAGTTGAAAAATGGAGCTCAGGGGCACTGCAATTCACAAACCTGCAGACTTATAAATGACCACTCTCGTCCACAAATATATTGAGGGAAGCCAACGAAGAGGATTTGAAAACAAGGCAGAATTGCAGGAAACAGATTTCAGGAGGGAGATTCGAATCGCCTTTAAAGCACAGGAAAAACGGCAAAACCTCGACAATGATGCCCTTGGCCAAAAAGGGCGTATGCGTTTTTTCCTGAATATATTCAGGAAAAAACGCATACGCCCTTTTTGGCCAACCAAGCAACCTGGAAAGGCAAATCAGCGCTACAAAGAAGTCTCGCTTCCCATCGGTCAAAAGGGCCATGCTGAATAAAGTGTCAAAACCAGAAATGCAGGGCAGGCCATGGAGAAACGGGAGCCTTGCTACGCTGATGGGCGGGATGTAAATTGCCAACAGCCACTCTGGAGAAGTGTACGGTGTGTCCTGAAACATCTAAAAAACTCAGCTTAGAGAGCATAGGGCACTTCCACTCATGGGCGTATAAAGTGGGAAAATTAAAAACCAGCAAGACACAGGCACCCCAAAGTTTAGGGCTGCTCTGTTGACAAGAACCTCCAACTTCGTTACACCTTAAATATCCCAGGAAAGAGAAAAATGGATAAAGAAGTTGTGGTCCTTATGTACAATGGAATATCACTGAGCCATGAAATCAACGTCATAAGGCTAGTAGCAGCATGATGAGTGGATTTAGGTACGACGATTCTAAGTGAAATAAGTCACACAGAAAAAGACACTTATCATAAGATATCACTTATAGAGGGAATGTAAAAACCGCTACCCTTGAACTGAATTACAAAACAAAACAGAGTCACACGTTTAGAAAACACACTATGGCTGCTTAACGGGAAAGGTGAGGTGGGGTGATGCATAAAACAAGGGTTTCAAATTAGCTCAGATACCGTTCCATAAACCCAATATGTAATAGACAAGACTTACTCCTTGCTCAGTGAATTGGACTCAACACCCCCTATTCACGGCCCAAGAATATATCTGACTAGTAAGAATATTAAAACCTATGTATTGATATCTCTCTGTAAGTGAGTCAAGTGGGTGTAAAGTGGAATAAACACAGCAGTGAAAAGCAACTAAACCCCATTATAAAAATCAATTACTTTTAAAAACCTGTGAAACAAAGACAGTGAAAGAGAGAGAAATTCTTACAAAATTCGTTCAGGGGCTGTGATGCCACCTGGATTGACCATATCTAGACCCACAGCTGATTGAGACATAAGGGTGGACACTCTTGGTGCTGAGAGGTTTGGTGAGGATGGGTGAGGAAACGCAGGCCCTTTAAAGTAATACTGCGTGGTAACCATCCCATGGGTCCCAAATCTCCAGGTTCAAAGGCATCTTCCTACATCGAAACCATGCATGAGAAACCCAGAAGATGGTACACCGTGTGATCGGGAAAGGTTTCTAAAACGCAGCTCATTTCTCATCTCCTTGTGCTCGGGTTCGCCATTCCAGCCGCTTTACTAGCAATCTCCTTCCTTGGAGAATCAGCACCTTTAACCTCCTGTTCCGTACAGGTTGCAGTTTGTCCTGAGGATGAACGGGAAGAGGGGGAACCAATGAGAGACTAGCTCTAGGTGTTGGGACAGGCACAGGTCACTCTATTTTCCCATCAGGAAGAAGAATTAAGCACAGGCTCACCCTGCCGCCCACGACCAGAATAGGGCCTGAAGCAATCCTGCGCTTTTGCGGCCAGCTCCCAAGAAAGCGAGTTGAAAAATGGAGCTCAGGGGCACTGCAATTCACAAACCTGCAGACTTATAAATGATCACTCTCGTCCACAAATACATTGAGGGAAGGCAACGAAGAGGATTTGAAAGCAAGGCAGAATGGCAGGAAACAGATTTCAGGAGGGAGATTCGAATCGCCTTTGAGGCACAGGAAAAGCGGGAAAACCTCGACAATGATGCCCTTGGCCAAAAAGGGCGTATGCGTTTTTTCCTGAATATATTCAGGAAAAAACGCATACGCCCTTTTTGGCCAACCAAGCAACCTGGAAAGGCAAATCAGCGCTACAAAGAAGTCTCGCTTCCCATCGGTCAAAAGGGCCATGCTGAATAAAGTGTCAAAACCAGAAATGCAGGACAGGCCATGGAGAAACGGGAGCCTTGCTACGCTGATGGGCGGGATGTAAATTGCCAACAGCCACTCTGGAGAAGTGTACGGTGTGTCCTGAAACATCTAAAAAACTCAGCTTAGAGAGCATAGGGCACTTCCACTCATGGGCGTATAAAGTGGGAAAATTAAAAACAAGCAAGACACAGGCACCCCAAAGTTTAGGGCTGCTCTGTTGACAAGAACCTCCAAGTTCGTTACACCTTAAATATCCCAGGAAAGAGAAAAATGGATAAAGATGTTGTGGTCCTTATGTACAATGGAATATCACTCAGCCATGAAATCAACGTCATAAGGCTAGTAGCAGCATGATGAGTGGATTTAGGTACGACGATTCTAAGTGAAATAAGTCACACAGAAAAAGACACTTATCATAAGATATCACTTATAGAGGGAATGTAAAAACCGCTACCCTTGAACTGAATTACAAAACAGAACAGAGTCACACGTTTAGAAAACACACTATGGCTGCTTAACGGGAAAGGTGAGGTGGGGTGATGCATAAAACAAGGGTTTCAAATTAGCTCAGATGCCGTTCCATAAACCCAATATGTACTAGACAAGACCTACTCCTTGCTCAGTGAATTGGACTCAAAACCCCCTATTCACGGCCCAAGAATATATCTGACTAGTAAGAATCTTAAAACCTATGTATTGATATCTCTCTGTAAGTGAGTCATGTGGGTGTAAAGTGACATAAACACAGCATTGAAAAGCAGCTGAACCCCATTATAAAAATCAATTACTTTTAAAAACCTGTGAAAAAAAGACAGTGAAAGAGAGAGAAATTCTTACAAAATTCGTTTAGGGGCAGTTATGCTACCTGGATTGACCATATCTAGACCCACAGCTGATTGAGACATAAGGGTGGACACTCTTGGGGCTGAGAGGTTTGGTGAGGTTGGGTGAGCAAACGCAGACCCTTTAAAGTAATACTGCGTGGTTCCCATCCCATGGGTCCCAAATCTCCAGGTTCAAGGGCATCTTCCTACATCGAAAACATGCATGAGAAACACAGAACACGGTACACCGTGTGATCGGGAAAGGTTTCTAAAACGCACCTCATTTCTCATCTCCTTGTGCTCAGGTTCGCCATTCCAGCCGCTTTACTAGCAATCTCCCTCCTTGGAGAATCAGCACTTTTAACCTCCTGTTCCGTACAGGTTGAAATTTGTCCTGAGGATGAACGGGAAGAGGTTGAACCAATGAGAGACTAGCTCTAGGTGTTGGGACAGGCACAGGTCACTCTATTTTCCCATCAGAAAGAAGAATTAAGCACAGGCTCAGCCTGCCGCCCTGGACCGCAATAGGGCATGAAGCAATCCTGCGCATTTGCGGCCAGCTCCCAAGAAAGCGAGTTGAAAATGGAGCTCAGGGGCACTGCAATTCACAAACCTGCAGACTTATAAATGATCACTCTCGTCCACAAATATATTGAGGGAAGGCAACGAAGAGGATTTGAAAGCAAGGCAGAATTGCAGGAAACAGATTTCAGGAGGGAGATTCGAATAGCCTTTGAGGCACAGGAAAAGCGGCAAAACCTCGACAATGATGCCCTTGGCCAAAAAGGGCGTATGCGTTTTTTCCTGAATATATTCAGGAAAAAACGCATACGCCCTTTTTGGCCAACCAAGCAACCTGGAAAGGCAAATCAGCGCTACAAAGAAGTCTCGCTTCCCATCGGTCAAAAGGGCCATGCTGAATAAAGTGTCAAAACCAGAAATGCAGGACAGGCCATGGAGAAACGGGAGCCTTGCTACGCTGATGGGCGGGATGTAAATTGCCAACAGCCACTCTGGAGAAGTGTACGGTGTGTCCTGAAACATCTAAAAAACTCAGCTTAGAGAGCATAGGGCACTTCCACTCATGGGCGTATAAAGTGGGAACATTAAAAACCAGCAAGACACAGGCACCCCAAAGTTTAGGGCGGCTCTGTTGACAAGAACCTGCAACTTCGTTACACCTTAAATATCCCAGGAAAGAGAAAAATGGATAAAGATGTTGTGGTCCTTATGTACAATGGAATATCACTCAGCCATGAAATCAACGTCATAAGGCTAGTAGCAGCATGATGAGTGGATTTAGGTACGACGATTCTAAGTGAAATAAGTCACACAGAAAAAGACACTTATCATAAGATATCACTTATAGAGGGAATGTAAAAACCGCTACCCTTGAACTGAATTACAAAACAGAACAGAGTCACACGTTTAGAAAACACACTATGGCTGCTTAACGGGAAAGGTGAGGTGGGGTGATGCATAAAACAAGGGTTTCAAATTAGCTCAGATACCGTTCCATAAACCCAATATGTACTAGACAAGACCTACTCCTTGCTCAGTGAATTGGACTCAAAACCCCCTATTCACGGCCCAAGAATATATCTGACTAGTAAGAATCTTAAAACCTATGTATTGATATCTCTCTGTAAGTGAGTCATGTGGGTGTAAAGTGACATAAACACAGCAGTGAAAAGCAGCTAAACCCCATTATAAAAATCAATTACTTTTAAAAACCTGTGAAAAAAAGACAGTGAAAGAGAGAGAAATTCTTACAAAATTCTTTTAGGGGCAGTTATGCTACCTGGATTGACCATATCTAGACCCACAGCTGATTGAGACATAAGGGTGGACATTCTTGGGGCTGAGAGGTTTGGTGAGGTTGGGTGAGGAAACGCAGACCCTTTAAAGTAATACTGCGTGGTACCCATCCCATGGGTTCCAAATCTCCAGGTTCAAGGGCATCTTCCTACATCGAAAACATGCATGAGAAACCCAGAAGATGGTACACCGTGTGATCGCGAAAGGTTTCTAAACGCACCTCATTTCTCATCTCCTTGTGCTCGGGTTCGCCATTCCAGCTGCTTTACTAGCAACCTCCCTCCTTGGAGAATCATCACCTTTAACCTCCTGTTCCGTACAGGTTGCAATTTTTCCTGAGGATGAACGAGAAGAGGGGAAAACAATGAGAGACTAGCTCTAGGTGTTGGGACAAGCACAGTTAACTCTATTTTCCCATCAGGAAGAGGAATTAAGCACAGGCTCAGCCTGCCGCCCGGGACCAGAATAGGGCCTGAAGCAATCCTGCGCTTTTGCGGCCAGGTCCCAAGAAATCGAGTTGAAAAATGGAGCTCAGGGGCACTGCAATTCACAAACCTGCAGACTTATAAATGACCACTCTCGTCCACAAATATATTGAGGGAAGGCAACGAAGAGGATTTGAAAGCAAGGCAGAATTGCAGGAAACAGATTTCAGGAGGGAGATTCGAATCGCCTTTAAAGCACAGGAAAAGCGGCAAAACCTCGACAATGATGCCCTTGGCCAAAAAGGGCGTATGCGTTTTTTCCTGAATATATTCAGGAAAAAACGCATACGCCCTTTTTGGCCAAGCAAGCAACCTGGAAAGGCAAATCAGCGCTACAAAGAAGTCTCGCTTCCCATCGGTCAAAAGGGCCATGCTGAATAAAGTGTCAAAACCAGAAATGCAGGGCAGGCTATGGAGAAACGGGAGGCTTGCTACGCTGATGGGCGGGATGTAAATTGCCAACAGCCACTCTGGAGAAGTGTACGGTGTGTCGTGAAACATCTAAAAAACTCAGCTTAGAGAGCATAGGGCACTTCCACTCATGGGCGTATAAAGTGGGAAAATTAAAAACCAACAAGACACAGGCACCCCAAAGTTTAGGGCTGCTCTGCTGACAAGAACCTCCAACTTCGTTACACCTTAAATATCCCAGGAAAGAGAAAAATGGATAAAGATGTTGTGGTCCTTATGTACAATGGAATATCATTCAGCCATGAAATCAACGTCATAAGGCTAGTAGCAGCATGATGAGTGGATTTAGGTACGACGATTCTAAGTGAAATAAGTCACACAGAAAAAGACACTTATCATAAGATATCACTTATAGAGGGAATGTAAAAACCGCTACCCTTGAACTGAATTACAAAACAGAACAGAGTCACACGTTTAGAAAACACACTATGGCTGCTTAACGGGAAAGGTGAGGTGGGGTGATGCATAAAACAAGGGTTTCAAATTAGCTCAGATACCGTTCCATAAACCCAATATGTACTAGACAAGACCTACTCCTTGCTCAGTGAATTGGACTCAAAACCCCCTATTCACGGCCCAAGAATATATCTGACTAGTAAGAATCTTAAAACCTATGTATTGATATCTCTCTGTAAGTGAGTCATGTGGGTGTAAAGTGACATAAACACAGCAGTGAAAAGCAGCTAAACCCCATTATAAAAATCAATTACTTTTAAAAACCTGTGAAAAAAAGACAGTGAAAGAGAGAGAAATTCTTACAAAATTCTTTTAGGGGCAGTGATGCTACCTGGATTGACCATATCTAGACCCACAGCTGATTGAGACATAAGGGTGGACACTCTTGGGGCTGAGAGGTTTGGTGAGGTTGGGTGAGGAAACGCAGACCCTTTAAAGTAATACTGCGTGGTACCCATCCCATGGGTTCCAAATCTCCAGGTTCAAGGGCATCTTCCTACATCGAAAACATGCATGAGAAACCCAGAAGATGGTACACCGTGTGATCGAGAAAGGTTTCTAAACGCACCTCATTTCTCATCTCCTTGTGCTCGGGTCCGCCATTCCAGCCGCTTTACTAGCAACCTCCCTCCTTGGAGAATCATCACCTTTAACCTCCTGTTCCGTACAGGTTGCAATTTGTCCTGAGGATGAACGGGAAGAAGGGGGAACCAATGAGAGACTGGCACTAGGTGTTGGGACAGGCACAGGTCACTCTATTTTCCCATTAGGAAGAAGAATTAAGCACAGGCTCAGCCTGCCGCCCGGAACCAGAATAGGGCCTGAAGCAATCCTGTGCTTTTGCGGCCAGCTCCCAAGAAAGCGAGTTGAAAAATGGAGCTCAGGGGCACTGCAATTCACAAACCTGCAGACTTATAAATGACCACTCTCGTCCACAAATATATTGAGGGAAGGCAACGAAGAGGATTTGAAAACAAGGCAGAATTGCAGGAAACAGATTTCAGGAGGGAGATTCGAATCGCCTTTAAAGCACAGGAAAAGCGGCAAAACCTCGACAATGATGCCCTTGGCCAAAAAGGGCGTATGCGTTTTTTCCTGAATATATTCAGGAAAAAACGCATACGCCCTTTTTGGCCAACCAAGCAACCTGGAAAGGCAAATCAGCGCTACAAAGAAGTCTCGCTTCCCATCAGTCAAAAGGGCCATGCTGAATAAAGTGTCAAAACCAGAAATGCAGGGCAGGCCATGGAGAAACGGGAGCCTTGCTACGCTGATGGGCGGGATGTAAATTGCCAACAGCCACTCTGGAGAAGTGTACGGTGTGTCCTGAAACATCTAAAAAACTCAGCTTAGAGAGCATAGGGCACTTCCACTCATGGGCGTATAAATTGGGAAAACTAAAAATCAGCAAGACACAGGCACCCCAACGTTTAGGGCTGCTCTGTTGACAAGAACGTCCACTTCTTTACACCTTAAATATCTCAGGATAGAGAAAAATGGATAAATAAGTTGTGGTCCTTATGTACAATGGAATATCTCTCAGCCATGAAATCAACGTCATAAGGCTAGTAGCAGCATGATGAGTGGATTTAGGTACGACGATTCTAAGTGAAATAAGTCACACAGAAAAAGACACTTATCATAAGATATCACTTATAGAGGGAATGTAAAAACCGCTACCCTTGAACTGAATTACAAAACAGAACAGAGTCACACGTTTAGAAAACACACTATGGCTGCTTAACGGGAAAGGTGAGGTGGGGTGATGCATAAAACAAGGGTTTCAAATTAGCTCAGATACCGTTCCATAAACCCAATATGTACTAGACAAGACCTACTCCTTGCTCAGTGAATTGGACTCAAAACCCCCTATTCACGGCCCAAGAATATATCTGACTAGTAAGAATCTTAAAACCTATGTATTGATATCTCTCTGTAAGTGAGTCATGTGGGTGTAAAGTGACATAAACACAGCAGTGAAAAGCAGCTAAACCCCATTATAAAAATCAATTACTTTTAAAAACCTGTGAAAAAAAGACAGTGAAAGAGAGAGAAATTCTTACAAAATTCTTTTAGGGGCAGTTATGCTATCTGGATTGACCATATCTAGACCCACAGCTGATTGAGACATAAGGGTGGACACTCTTGGGGCTGAGAGGTTTGGTAAGGTTGGGTGAGGAAACGCAGACCCTTTAAAGTAATACTGCGTGGTACCCATCCCATGGGTTCCAAATCTCCAGGTTCAAGGGCATCTTCCTACATCGAAAACATGCATGAGAAACCCAGAAGATGGTACACCGTGTGATCGCGAAAGGTTTCTAAACGCACCTCATTTCTCATCTCCTTGTGCTCGGGTTCGCCATTCCAGCTGCTTTACTAGCAACCTCCCTCCTTGGAGAATCATCACCTTTAACCTCCTGTTCCGTACAGGTTGCAATTTGTCCTGAGGATGAACGAGAAGAGGGGAAAACAATGAGAGACTAGCTCTAGGTGTTGGGACAGGCACAGTTCACTCTATTTTCCCTTCAGGAAGAAGAATTAAGCACAGGCTCAGCCTGCTGCCCGGGACCAGAATAGGGCCTGAAGCAATCCTGCGCTTTTGCGGCCAGCTCCCAAGAAAGCGAGTTGAAAAATGGAGCTCAGGGGCACTGCAATTCACAAACCTGCAGACTTATAAATCATCACTCTCGTCCACAAATATATTGAGGGAAAGCAACGAAGAGGATTTGAAAGCAAGGCAGAATTGCAGGAAACAGATTTCAGGAGGGAGATTCGAATCGCCTTTAAAGCACAGGAAAAGCGGCAAAACCTCGTCAATGATGCCCTTGGCCAAAAAGGGCGTATGCGTTTTTTCCTGAATATATTCAGGAAAAACGCATACGCCCTTTTTGGCCAACCAAGCAACCTGGAAAGGCAAATCAGCGCTACAAAGAAGTCTCGCTTCCCATCGGTCAAAGGGGCCATGCTGAATAAAGTGTCAAAACCAGAAATGCAGGACAGGCCATGGAGAAACGGGAGCCTTGCTACGCTGATGGGCGGGATGTAAATTGCCAACAGCCACTCTGGAGAAGTGTACGGTGTGTCCTGAAACATCTAAAAAACTCAGCTTAGAGAGCATAGGGCACTTCAACTCATGGGCGTATAAAGTGGGAAAATTAAAAACCAGCAAGACACAGGCACCCCAATGTTTAGGGCTGCTCTGTTGACAAGAACCTCCAACTTCGTTACACCTTAAATATCCCAGGAAAGAGAAAAATGGATAAAGATGTTGTGGTCCTTATGTACAATGGAATATCACTCAGCCATGAAATCAACGTCATAAGGCTAGTAGCAGCATGATGAGTGGATTTAGGTACGACGATTCTAAGTGAAATAAGTCACACAGAAAAAGACACTTATCATAAGATATCACTTATAGAGGGAATGTAAAAACCGCTACCCTTGAACTGAATTACAAAACAGAACAGAGTCACACGTTTAGAAAACACACTATGGCTGCTTAACGGGAAAGGTGAGGTGGGGTGATGCATAAAACAAGGGTTTCAAATTAGCTCAGATACCGTTCCATAAACCCAATATGTACTAGACAAGACCTACTCCTTGCTCAGTGAATTGGACTCAAAACCCCCTATTCACGGCCCAAGAATATATCTGACTAGTAAGAATCTTAAAACCTATGTATTGATATCTCTCTGTAAGTGAGTCATGTGGGTGTAAAGTGACATAAACACAGCAGTGAAAAGCAGCTAAACCCCATTATAAAAATCAATTACTTTTAAAAACCTGTGAAAAAAAGACAGTGAAAGAGAGAGAAATTCTTACAAAATTCTTTTAGGGGCAGTTATGCTACCTGGATTGACCATATCTAGACCCACAGCTGATTGAGACATAAGGGTGGACACTCTTGGGGCTGAGAGGTTTGGTGAGGTTGGGTGAGGAAACGCAGAACCTTTAAAGTAATACTGCGTGGTACCCATCCCATGTGTTCCAAATCTCCAGGTTCAAGGGCATCTTCCTACATCGAAAACATGCATGAGAAACCCAGAAGATGGTACACCGTGTGATCGCGAAAGGTTTCTAAACGCACCTCATTTCTCATCTCCTTGTGCTCGGGTTCGCCATTCCAGCTCCTTTACTAGCAACCTCCCTGCTTGGAGAATCATCACCTTTAACCTCCTGTTCCGTACAGGTTGCAATTTGTCCTCAGGATGAACGAGAAGAGGGGAAAACAATGAGAGACTAGCTCTAGGTGTTGGGACAGGCACAGTTCACTCTATTTTCCCATCAGGAAGAAGAATTAAGCACAGGCTCAGCCTGACGCCCGGGACCAGAATAGGGCCTGAAGCAATCCTGCGCTTTTGCGGCCAGCTCCCAAGAAAGCGAGTTGAAAAATGGAGCTCAGGGGCACTGCAATTCACAAACCTGCAGACTTATAAATGATCACTCTCGTCCACAAATATACTGAGGGAAAGCAACGAAGAGGATTTGAAAGCAAGGCACAATTGCAGGAAACAGATTTCAAGAGGGAGATTCGAATCGCCTTTAAAGCACAGGAAAAGCGGCAAAACCTCGACAATGATGCCCTTGGCCAAAAAGGGCGTATGCGTTTTTTCCTGAATATATTCAGGAAAAAACGCATACGCCCTTTTTGGCCAACCAAGCAACCTGGAAAGGCAAATCAGCGCTACAAAGAAGTCTCGCTTCCCATCGGTCAAAAGGGCCATGCTGAATAAAGTGTTAAAATCAGAAATGCAGGACAGGCCATAGAGAAACGGGAGCCTTGCTACGCTGATGGGCGGGATGTAAATTGCCAACAGCCACTCTGGAGAAGTGTACGGTGTGTCCTGAAACATCTAAAAAACTCAGCTTAGAGAGCATAGGGCACTTCCACTCATGGGCGTATAAAGTGGGAAAACTAAAAATCAGCGAGACACAGGCACCCCAACGTTTACGGCTGCTCTGTTGACAAGAACCTCCACTTCATTACACCTTAAATATGTCAGGATAGAGAAAAATGGATAAATAAGTTGTGGTCCTTATGTACAATGGAATATCACTCAGCCATGAAATCAACGTCATAAAGCTAGTAGCAGCATGATGAGTGGATTTAGGTACGACGATTCTAAGTGAAATAAGTCACACAGAAAAAGACACTTATCATAAGATATCACTTATAGAGGGAATGTAAAAACCGCTACCCTTGAACTGAATTACAAAACAGAACAGAGTCACACGTTTAGAAAACACACTATGGCTGCTTAACGGGAAAGGTGAGGTGGGGTGATGCATAAAACAAGGGTTTCAAATTAGCTCAGATACCGTTCCATAAACCCAATATGTTATAGACAAGACCTACTCCTTGCTCAGTGAATTGGACTCAACACCCCCTATTCACGGCCCAAGAATATATCTGACTAGTAAGAATCTTAAAACCTATGTATTGATATCTTTCTGTAAGTGAGTCAAGTGGGTGTAAAGTGGCATAAACACAGCAGTGAAAAGCAGCTAAACCCCATTATAAAAATCAATTACTTTTAAAAACCTGTGAAAAAAAGACAGTGAAAGAGAGAGAAATTCTTACAAAATTCTTTTAGGGGCAGTTATGCTACCTGGATTGACCATATCTAGACCCACAGCTGATTGAGACATAAGGGTGGACACTCTTGGGGCTGAGAGGTTTGGTGAGGTTGGGTGAGGAAACACAGACCCTTTAAAGTAATACTGCGTGGTACCCATCCCATGGGTCCCAAATCTCCAGGTTCAAGGGCATCTTCCTACATCGAAAACATGCACGAGAAACCCAGAAGATGGTACACCGTGTGATCGCGAAAGGTTTCTAAAACGCACCTCATTTCTCATTTCCTTGTGCTCGGGTCCGCCATTCCAGCCGCTTTACTAGCAACCTCCCTCCTTGGAGAATCATCACCTTTAACCTCCTGTTCCGTACAGGTTGCAATTTGTCCTGAGGATGAACGGGAAGAAGGGGGAACCAATGAGAGACTAGCTCTAGGTGTTGGGACAGGCACAGGTCACTCTATTTTCCCATCAGGAAGAAGAATTAAGCACAGGCTCAGCCTGCCTCCCGGGACCAGAATAGGGCCTGAAGCAATCCTGCGCTTTTGCGGCCAGCTCCCAAGAAAGCGAGTTGAAAAATGGAGCTCAGGGGCACTGCAATTCACAAACCTGCAGACTTATAAATGATCACTCTCGTCCACAAATATATTGAGGGAAGGCAACGAAGAGGATTTGAAAGCAAAGCAGAATTGCAGGAAACAGATTTCAGGAGGGAGATTCGAATCGCCTTTAAAGCACAGGAAAAGCGGCAAAACCTCGTCAATGATGCCCTTGGCCAAAAAGGGCGTATGCGTTTTTTCCTGAATATATTCAGGAAAAAACGCATACGCCCTTTTTGGCCAACCAAGCAACCTGGAAAGGCAAATCAGCGCTACAAAGAAGTCTCGCTTCCCATCGGTCAAAAGGGCCATGCTGAATAAAGTGTCAAAACCAGAAATGCAGGACAGGCCATGGAGAAACGGGAGCCTTGCTACGCTGATGGGCGGGATGTAAATTGCCAACAGCCACCCTGGAGAAGTGTACGGTGTGTCCTGAAACATCTAAAAAACTCAGCTTAGAGAGCATAGGGCACTTCCACTCATGGGCGTATAAAGTGGGAAAATTAAAAACCAGCAAGACACAAGCACCCCAATGTTTAGGGCTGCTCTGTTGACAAGAACCTCCAACTTCGTTACACCTTAAATATCCCAGGAAAGAGAAAAATGGATAAAGATGTTGTGGTCCTTATGTACAATGGAATATCACTCAGCCATGAAATCAACGTCATAAGGCTAGTAGCAGCATGATGAGTGGATTTAGGTACGACGATTCTAAGTGAAATAAGTCACACAGAAAAAGACACTTATCATAAGATATCACTTATAGAGGGAATGTAAAAACCGCTACCCTTGAACTGAATTACAAAACAGAACAGAGTCACACGTTTAGAAAACACACAATGGCTGCTTAACGGGAAAGGTGAGGTGGGGTGATGCATAAAACAAGGGTTTCAAATTAGCTCAGATACCGTTCCATAAACCCAATATGTACTAGACAAGACCTACTCCTTGCTCAGTGAATTGGACTCAAAACCCCCTATTCACGGCCTAAGAATATATCTGACTAGTAAGAATCTTAAAACCTATGTATTGATATCTCTCTGTAAGTGAGTCATGTGGGTGTAAAGTGACATAAACACAGCAGTGAAAAGCAGCTAAACCCCATTATAAAAATCAATTACTTTTAAAAACCTGTGAAAAAAAGACAGTGAAAGAGAGAGAAATTCTTACAAAATTCTTTTAGGGGCAGTTATGCTACCTGGATTGACCATATCTAGACCCACAGCTGATTGAGACATAAGGGTGGACACTCTTGGGGCTGAGAGGTTTGGTGAGGTTGGGTGAGGAAACGCAGACCCTTTAAAGTAATATTGCGTGGTACCCATCCCATGGGTCCCAAATCTCCAGGTTCAAGGGCATCTTCCTACATCGAAAACATGCATGAGAAACCCAGAAGATGGCACACTGTGTGATCGGGAAAGGTTTCTAAAACGCACCTCATTTCTCATCTCCTTGTGCTCGAATTCACCATTCCAGCTGCTTTACTAGCAGTCTCCCTCATTGGAGAATCAGCACCTTTAACCTCCTGTTCCGTACAGGTTGCAATTTGTCCTGAGGATGAACGGGAAAAGGGGGAAACAATGAGAGTCTAGCTCTAGGTGTTGGGACAGGCACAGGTCACTCTATTTTCCCATTAGGAAGAAGAATTAAGCACAGGCTCAGCCTGCCGCCCGGAACCAGAATAGGGCCTGAAGCAATCCTGCGCTTTTGCGGCCAGCTCCCAAGAAAGCGAGTTGAAAAATGGAGCTCAGGGGCACTGCAATTCACAAACCTGCAGACTTATAAATGACCACTCTCGTCCACAAATATATTGAGGGAAGGCAACGAAGAGGATTTGAAAACAAGGCAGAATTGCAGGAAACAGATTTCAGGAGGGAGATTCGAATCGCCTTTAAAGCACAGGAAAAGCGGCAAAACCTCGACAATGATGCCCTTGGCCAAAAAGGGCGTATGCGTTTTTTCCTATACATATTCAGGAAAAAACGCATACGCCCTTTTTGGCCAACAAAGCAACCTGGAAAGGCAAATCAGCGCTACAAAAAGTCTCGCTTCCCATCGGTCAAAAGGGCCATGCTGAATAAAGTGTCAAAACCAGAAATGCAGGGCAGGCCATGGAGAAACGGGAGCCTTGCTACGCTAATGGGCGGGATGTAAATTGCCAACAGCCACTCTGGAGAAGTGTACGGTGTGTCCTGAAACCTCTAAAAAACTCAGCTTAGAGAGCATAGGGCACTTCCACTCATGGGCGTATAAATTGGGAAAACTAAAAATCAGCAAGACACAGGCACCCCAACGTTTAGGGCTGCTCTGTTGACAAGAACCTCCACTTCTTTACACCTTAAATATCTCAGGATAGAGAAAAATGGATAAATAAGTTGTGGTCCTTATGTACAATGGAATATCACTCAGCCATGAAATCAACGTCATAAGGCTAGTAGCAGCATGATGAGTGGATTTAGGTACGACGATTCTAAGTGAAATAAGTCACACAGAAAAAGACACTTATCATAAGATATCACTTATAGAGGGAATGTAAAAACCGCTACCCTTGAACTGAATTACAAAACAGAACAGAGTCACACGTTTAGAAAACACACTATGGCTGCTTAACGGGAAAGGTGAGGTGGGGTGATGCATAAAACAAGGGTTTCAAATTAGCTCAGATACCGTTCCATAAACCCAATATGTAATAGACAAGACCTACTCCTTGCTCAGTGAATTGGACTCAACACCCCCTATTCACGGCCCAAGAATATATCTGACTAGTAAGAATCTTAAAACCTATGTATTGATATCTCTCTGTAAGTGAGTCAAGTGGGTGTAAAGTGGCATAAACACAGCAGTGAAAAGCAGCTAAACCCCATTATAAAAATCAATTATTTTTAAAAACCTGTGAAAAAAAGACAGTGAAAGAGAGAGAAATTCTTACAAAATTCGTTTAGGGGCAGTGATGCTACCTGGATTGACCATATCTAGACCCACAGCTGATTGAGACATAAGGGTGGACACTCTTGGGGCTGAGAGGTTTGGTGAGGTTGGGTGAGCAAACGCAGACCCTTTAAAGTAATACTGCGTGGTACCCATCCCATGGGTACCAAATCTCCAGGTTCAAGGGCATCTTCCTACATCGAAAACATGCATGAGAAACCCAGAAGATGGTACACCGTGTGATCGGGAAAGGTTTCTAAAACGCACCTCATTTCTCATCTCCTTGTGCTCGGGTTCACCATTCCAGCCGCTTTACTAACAATCTCCCTCCTTGGAGAATCAGCACCTTTAACCTCCTGTTCCGTACAGGTTGCAATTTGTCCTGAGGATGAACGGGAAGAGGGGAAAACAATGAGAGACTAGCTCTAGGTGTTGGGACAGGCACAGGTCACTCTATTTTCCCATCAGGAAGAAGAATTAAGCACAGGCTCAGCCTGCCGCCCGGGACCAGAATAGGGCCTGAAGCAATCCTGCGCTTTTGCGGCCAGCTCCCAAGAAAGCGAGTTGAAAAATGGAGCTCAGGGGCACTGCAATTCACAAACCTGCAGACTTATAAATGATCACTCTCGTCCACAAATATATTGAGGGAAGGCAACGAAGAGGATTTGAAAGCAAGGCAGAATTGCAGGAAACAGATTTCAGGAGGGAGATTCGAATCGCCTTTAAAGCACAGGAAAAGCGGCAAAACCTCGTCAATGATGCCCTTGGCCAAAAAGGGCGTATGCGTTTTTTCCTGAATATATTCAGGAAAAAACGCATACGCCCTTTTTGGCCAACCAAGCAACCTGGAAAGGCAAATCAGCGCTACAAAGAAGTCTCGCTTCCCATCGGTCAAAAGGGCCATGCTGAATAAAGTGTCAAATCCAGAAATGCAGGACAGGCCATGGAGAAACGGGAGCCTTGCTACGCTGATGGGCGGGATGTAAATTGCCAACAGCCACTCTGGAGAAGTGTACGGTGTGTCCTGAAACATCTAAAAAACTCAGCTTAGAGAGCATAGGGCACTTCCACTCATGGGCGTATAAAGTGGGAAAATTAAAAACCAGCAAGACACAGGCACCCCAAAGTTTAGGGCTGCTCTGTTGACAAGAACCTCCAACTTCGTTACACCTTAAATATCCCAGGAAAGAGAAAAATGGATAAAGATGTTGTGGTCCTTATGTACAATGGAATATCACTCAGCCATGAAATCAACGTCATAAGGCTAGTAGCAGCATGATGAGTGGATTTAGGTACGACGATTCTAAGTGAAATAAGTCACACAGAAAAAGACACTTATCATAAGATATCACTTATAGAGGGAATGTAAAAACCGCTACCCTTGAACTGAATTACAAAACAGAACAGAGTCACACGTTTAGAAAACACACTATGGCTGCTTAACGGGAAAGGTGAGGTGGGGTGATGCATAAAACAAGGGTTTCAAATTAGCTCAGATGCCGTTCCGTAAACCCAATATGTACTAGACAAGACCTACTCCTTGCTCAGTGAATTGGACTCAAAACCCCTATTCACGGCCCAAGAATATATCTGACTAGTAAGAATCTTAAAACCTATGTATTGATATCTCTCTATAAGTGAGTCATGTGGGTGTAAAGTGACATAAACACAGCAGTGAAAAGCAGCTAAACCCCATTATAAAAATCAATTACTTTTAAAAACCTGTGAAAAAAAGACAGTGAAAGAGAGAGAAATTCTTACAAAATTCGTTTAGGGGCAGTTATGCTACCTGGATTGACCATATCTAGACCCACAGCTGATTGAGACGTAAGGGTGGACACTCTTGGGGCTGAGAGGTGTGGTGAGGTTGGGTGAGGAAACGCAGACCCTTTAAAGTAATACTGCGTGATACCCATCCCATGGGTCCCAAATCTCCAGGTTCAAGGGCATCTTCCTACATCGAAAACATGCATGAGAAACCCAGAAGATGGTACACCGTGTGATCGGGAAAGGTTTCTAAAACGCACCTCATTTCTCATCTCCTTGTGCTCGGGTTCGCCATTCCAGCCGCTTTACTAACAATCTCCCTCCTTGGAGAATCATCACCTTTAACCTCCTGTTCCGTACAGGTTGCAATTTGTCCTGAGGATGAACGAGAAGAGGGGAAAACAAGAGAGACTAGCTCTAGGTGTTGGGACAGGTACAGGTCACTCTATTTTCCCATCAGGAAGAAGAATTAAGCACAGGCTCAGCCTGCCGCCCGGGACCAGAATAGGGCCTGAAGCAATCCTGCGCTTTTGCGGCCAGCTCCCAAGAAAGCGAGTTGAAAAATGGAGCTCAGGGGCACTGCAATTCACAAACCTGCAGACTTATAAATGTTCACTCTCGTCCACAAATATATTGAGGGAAGGCAACGAAGAGGATTTGAAAGCAAGGCAGAATTGCAGGAAACAGATTTCAGGAGGGAGATTCGAATCGCCTTTGAGGCACAGGAAAAGCGGCAAAACCTCGTCAATGATGCCCTTGGCCAAAAAGGGCGTATGCGTTTTTTCCTGAATATATTCAGGAAAAAAGGCATACGCCCTTTTTGGCCAACCAAGCAACCTGGAAAGGCAAATCAGCGCTACAAAGAAGTCTCGCTTCCAATCGGTCAAAAGGGCCATGCTGAATAAAGTGTCAAAACCAGAAATGCAGGACAGGCCATGGAGAAACGGGAGCCTTGCTACGCTGATGGGCGGGATGTAAATTGCCAACAGCCACTCTGGAGAAGTGTACGGTGTGTCCTGAAACATCTAAAAAACTCAGCTTAGAGAGCATAGGGCACTTCCACTCATGGGCGTATAAAGTGGGAAAATTAAAAACCAGCAAGACACAGGCACCCCAAAGTTTAGGGCTGCTCTGTTGACAAGAACCTCCAACTTCGTTACACCTTAAATATCCCAGGAAAGAGAAAAATGGATAAAGATGTTGTGGTCCTTATGTACAATGGAATATCACTCAGCCATGAAATCAACGTCATAAGGCTAGTAGCAGCATGATGAGTGGATTTAGGTACGACGATTCTAAGTGAAATAAGTCACACAGAAAAAGACACTTATCATAAGATATCACTTATAGAGGGAATGTAAAAACCGCTACCCTTGAACTGAATTACAAAACAGAACAGAGTCACACGTTTAGAAAACACACTATGGCTGCTTAACGGGAAAGGTGAGGTGGGGTGATGCATAAAACAAGGGTTTCAAATTAGCTCAGATACCGTTCCATAAACCCAATATGTACTAGACAAGACCTACTCCTTGCTCAGTGAATTGGACTCAACACCCCCTATTCACGGCCCAAGAATATATCGGACTAGTAAGAATCTTAAAACCTATGTATTGATATCTCTCTGTAAGTGAGTCATGTGGGTGTAAAGTGACATAAACACAGCAGTGAAAAGCAGCTAAACCCCATTATAAAAATCAATTACTTTTAAAAACCTGTGAAAAAAAGACAGTGAAAGAGAGAGAAATTCTTACAAAATTCGTTTAGGGGCAGTTATGCTACCTGGATTGACCATATCTAGACCCACAGCTGATTGAGACATAAGGGTGGACACTCTTGGGGCTGAGAGGTTTGGTGAGGTTGGGTGAGGAAACGCAGACCCTTTAAAGTTATACTGCGTGGTACCCATCCCATGGGTTCCAAATCTCCAGGTTCAAGGGCAACTTCCTACATCGAAAACATGCATGAGAAACCCAGAAGATGGTACACCGTGTGATCGCGAAAGGTTTCTAAAACGCACCTCATTTCTCATCTCCTTGTGCTCGGGTTCGCCATTCCAGCTGCTTTACTAGCAACCTCCCTCCTTGGAGAATCATCACCTTTAACCTCCTGTTCCGTACAGGTTGCAATTTGTCCTGAGGATGAACGAGAAGAGGGGAAAACAAGAGAGACTAGCTCTAGGTGTTGGGACAGGTACAGGTCACTCTATTTTCCCATCAGGAAGAAGAATTAAGCACAGGCTCAGCCTGCCGCCCGGGACCAGAATAGGGCCTGAAGCAATCCTGCGCTTTTGCGGCCAGCTCCCAAGAAAGCGAGTTGAAAAATGGAGCTCAGGGGCACTGCAATTCACAAACCTGCAGACTTATAAATGTTCACTCTCGTCCACAAATATATTGAGGGAAGGCAACGAAGAGGATTTGAAAGCAAGGCAGAATTGCAGGAAACAGATTTCAGGAGGGAGATTCGAATCGCCTTTAAAGCACAGGAAAAGCGGCAAAACCTCGACAAGATGCCCTTGGCCAAAAAGGGCGTATGGGTTTTTTCCTGAATATATTCAGGAAAAAACGCATACGCCCTTTTTGGCCAACCAAGCAACCTGGAAAGGCAAATCAGCACTACAAAGAAGTCTCGCTTCCCATCGGTCAAAAGGGCCATGCTGAATAAAGTGTCAAAATCAGAAATGCAGGACAGGCCATGGAGAAACGGGAGCCTTGCTACGCTGATGGGCGGAATGTAAATTGCCAACAGCCACTCTGGAGAAGTGTACGGTGTGTCCTGAAACATCTAAAAAACTCAGCTTAGAGAGCATAGGGCACTTCCACTCATTGGCGTATAAAGTGGGAAAATTAAAAACCAGCAAGACACAGGCACCCCAACATTTAGGGCTGCTCTGTTGACAAGAACCTCCACTTCGTTACACCTTAAATATCCCAGGAAAGAGAAAAATGGATAAAGAAGTTGTGGTCCTTATGTACAATGGAATATCACTCAGCCATGAAATCAACGTCATAAGGCTAGTAGCAGCATGATGAGTGGATTTAGGTACTACGATTCTAAGTGAAATAAGTCACACAGAAAAAGACACTTATCATAAGATATCCCTTATAGAGTGAATGTAAAAACCGCTACCCTTGAACTGAATTACAAAACAGAACAGTCACACGTTTAGAAAACACACTATGGCTGCTTAACGGGAAAGGTGAGGTGGGGTGATGCATAAAACAAGGGTTTCAAATTAGCTCAGATACCGTTCCATAAACCCAATATGTTATAGACAAGACCTACTCCTTGCTCAGTGAATTGGACTCAACACCCCCTATTCACGGCCCAAGAATATATCTGACTAGTAAGAATCTTAAAACCTATGTATTGATATCTCTCTGTAAGTGAGTCAAGTGGGTGTAAAGTGGCATAAACACAGCAGTGAAAAGCAGCTAAACCCCATTATAAAAATCAATTACTTTTAAAAACCTGTGAAAAAAAGACAGTGAAAGAGAGAGAAATTCTTACAAAATTCGTTTAGGGGCAGTGATGCTACCTGGATTGACCATATCTAGACCCACAGCTGATTGAGACATAAGGGTGGACACTCTTGGTGCTGAGAGGTTTGCTAAGGTTGGGTGAGGAAACGCAGACCCTTTAAAGTAATATTGCGTGGTACCCATCCCATGGGTCCCAAATATACAGGTTCAAGGGCATCTTCCTACATCGAAAACATGCATGAGAAACCCAGAAGATGGTACACCGTGTGATCGGGAAAGGTTTCTAAAACGCACCTCATTTCTCATCTCCTTGTGCTCGGGTTCACCATTCCAGCCGCTTTACTAACAATCTCCCTCCTTGGAGAATCAGCACCTTTAACCTCCTGTTCCGTACAGGTTGCAATTTGTCCTGAGGATGAACGGGAAGAGGGGAAAACAATGAGAGACTAGCTCTAGGTGTTGGGACAGGCACAGGTCACTCTATTTTCCCATCAGGAAGAAGAATTAAGCACAGGCTCAGCCTGCCGCCCGGGACCAGAATAGGGCCTGAAGCAATCCTGCGCTTTTGCGGCCAGCTCCCAAGAAAGCGAGTTGAAAAATGGAGCTCAGGGGCACTGCAATTCACAAACCTGCAGACTTATAAATGATCACTCTCGTCCACAAATATATTGAGGGAAGGCAACGAAGAGGATTTGAAAGCAAGGCAGAATTGCAGGAAACAGATTTCAGGAGGGAGATTCGAATCGCCTTTAAAGCACAGGAAAAGCGGCAAAACCTCGACAATGATGCCCTTGGCCAAAAAGGGCGTATGCGTTTTTTCCTGAATATATTCAGGAAAAAACGCATACGCCCTTTTTGGCCAACCAAGCAACCTGGAAAGGCAAATCAGCGCTACAAAGAAGTCTCGCTTCCAATCGGTCAAAAGGGCCATGCTGAATAAAGTGTCAAAACCAGAAATGCAGGACAGGCCATGGAGAAACGGGAGCCTTGCTACGCTGATGGGCGGGATGTAAATTGCCAACAGCCACTCTGGAGAAGTGTACGGTGTGTCCTGAAACATCTAAAAAACTCAGCTTAGAGAGCATAGGGCACTTCCACTCATGGGCGTATAAAGTGGGAAAATTAAAAACCAGCAAGACACAGGCACCCCAATGTTTAGGGCTGCTCTGTTGACAAGAACCTCCAACTTCGTTACACCTTAAATATCCCAGGAAAGAGAAAAATGGATAAAGATGTTGTGGTCCTTATGTACAATGGAATATCACTCAGCCATGAAATCAACGTCATAAGGCTAGTAGCAGCATGATGAGTGGATTTAGGTACGACGATTCTAAGTGAAATAAGTCACACAGAAAAAGACACTTATCATAAGATATCACTTATAGAGGGAATGTAAAAACCGCTACCCTTGAACTGAATTACAAAACAGAACAGAGTCACACGTTTAGAAAACACACTATGGCTGCTTAACGGGAAAGGTGAGGTGGGGTGATGCATAAAACAAGGGTTTCAAATTAGCTCAGATACCGTTCCGTAAACCCAATATGTACTAGACAAGACCTACTCCTTGCTCAGTGAATTGGACTCAAAACCCCTATTCACGGCCCAAGAATATATCTGACTAGTAAGAATCTTAAAACCTATGTATTGATATCTCTCTATAAGTGAGTCATGTGGGTGTAAAGTGACATAAACACAGCAGTGAAAAGCAGCTAAACCCCATTATAAAAATCAATTACTTTTAAAAACCTGTGAAAAAAAGACAGTGAAAGAGAGAGAAATTCTTACAAAATTCGTTTAGGGGGAGTTATGCTACCTGGATTGACCATATCTAGACCCACAGCTGATTGAGACATAAGGGTGGACACTCTTGGGGCTGAGAGGTTTGGTGAGGTTGGGTGAGGAAACGCAGACCCTTTAAAGTAATACTGCGTGGTACCCATCCCATGGGTCCCAAATCTCCAGGTTCAAGGGCATCTTCCTACATCGAAAACATGCATGAGAAACCCAGAAGATGGTACACCGTGTGATCGGGAAAGGTTTCTAAAACGCACCTCATTTCTCATCTCCTTGTGCTCGGGTTCGCCATTCCAGCCGCTGTACTAACAATCTCCCTCCTTGGAGAATCAGCACCTTTAACCTCCTGTTCCGTACAGGTTGCAATTTGTCCTGAGGATGAACGAGAAGAGGGGAAAACAATGAGAGACTAGCTCTAGGTGTTGGGACAGGCACAGGTCACTCTATTTTCCCATCAGGAAGAAGAATTAAGCACAGGCTCAGCCTGCCGCCCGGGACCAGATTAGGGCCTGAAGCAATCCTGCGCTTTTGCGGCCAGCTACCAAGAAAGCGAGTTGAAAAATGGAGCTCAGGGGCACTGCAATTCACAAAGCTGCAGACTTATAAATGACCACTCTCGTCCACAAATATATTGAGGGAAGGCAAAGAAGAGGATTTGAAAGCAAGGCAGAATTGCAGGAAACAGATTTCAGGAGGGAGATTCGAATCGCCTTTAAAGCACAGGAAAAGCGGCAAAACCTCGACAATGATGCCCTTGGCCAAAAAGGGCGTATGCGTTTTTTCCTGAATATATTCAGGAAAAAACGCATACGCCCTTTTTGGCCAACCAAGCAACCTGGAAAGGCAAATCAGCGCTACAAAGAAGTCTCGCTTCCCATCGGTCAAAAGGGCCATGCTGAATAAAGTGTCAAAATCAGAAATGCAGGACAGGCCATGGAGAAACGGGAGCCTTGCTACGCTGATGGGCGGGATGTAAATTGCCAACAGCCACTCTGGAGAAGTGTACGGTGTGACCTGAAACATCTAAAAAACTCAGCTTAGAGAGCATAGGGCAGTTCCACTGATGGGCGTATAAATTGGGAAAACTAAAAATCAGCAAGACACAGGCACCCCAACGTTTAGGGCTGCTCTGTTGACAAGAACCTCCACTTCGTTACACCTTACATATCTCAGGAAAGAGAAAAATGGATAAAGAAGTTGTGGTCCTTACGTACAATGGAATATCACTCAGCCATGAAATCAACGTCATAAGGCTAGTAGAAGCATGATGAGTGGATTTAGGTACGACGATTCTAAATGAAATAAGTCACACAGAAAAAGACACTTATCATAAGATATCACTTATAGAGGGAATGTAAAAACCGCTACCCTTGAACTGAATTACAAAACTGAACAGAGTCACACGTTTAGAAAACACACTATGGCTGCTTAACGGGAAATGTGAGGTGGGGTGATGCATAAAACAAGGGTTTCAAATTAGCTCAGATACCGTTCCATAAACCCAATATGTAATAGACAAGACCTACTCCTTGCTCAGTGAATTGGACTCAACACCCCCTATTCACGGCCCAAGAATATATCTGACTAGTAAGAATCTTAAAACCTATGTATTGATATATCTCTGTAAGTGAGTCAATTGGGTGTAAAGTGACATAAACACAGCAGTGAAAAGCAGCTAAACCCCATTATAAAAATCAATTACTTTTAAAAACCTGTGAAAAAAAGACAGTGAAAGAGAGAGAAATTCTTACAAAATTCGTTTAGGGGCAGTTATGCTACCTGGATTGACCATATCTAGACCCACAGCTGATTGAGACATAAGGGTGGACACTCTTGGGGCTGAGAGGTTTGGTGAGGTTGGGTGAGGAAACGCAGACCCTTTAAAGTAATACTGCGTAGTACCCATCCCATGGGTCCCAAATCTCCAGGTTCAAGGGCATCTTCCTACATCGAAAACATGCATGAGAAACCCAGAAGATGGTACACCGTGTGATCGGGAAAGGTTTCTAAAACGCACCTCATTTCTCATCTCCTTGTGCTCGGGTTCGCCATTCCAGCCGCTTTACTAACAATCTCCCTCCTTGGAGAATCAGCACCTTTAACCTCCTATTCCGTACAGGTTGCAATTTGTCCTGAGGATGAACGGAAAAAAGGGGGAAACAATGAGAGTCTAGCTCTAGGTGTTGGGACAGGCACAGGTCACTCTATTTTCCCATCAGGAAGAAGAATTTAGCACAGGCTCAGCCTGCCGCCCGGGACCAGAATAGGGCCTGAAGCAATCCTGCGCTTTTGCGGCCAGCTCCCAAGAAAGCGAGTTGAAAAATGGAGCTCAGGGGCACTGTAATTCACACACCTGCAGACTTATAAATGACCACTCTCGTCCACAAATATATTGAGGGAAGGCAACGAAGAGGATTTGAAAGCAAGGCAGAATTGCAGGAAACAGATTTCAGGAGGGAGATTCGAATCGCCTTTAAAGCACAGGAAAAGCGGCAAAACCTCGACAATGATGCCCTTGGCCAAAAAGGGCGTATGCGTTTTTTCCTGAATATATTCAGGAAAAAACGCATACGCCCTTTTTGGCCAACCAAGCAACCTGGAAAGGCAAATCAGCGCTACAAAGAAGTCTCGCTTCCCATCCGTCAAAAGGGCCATGCTGAATAAAGTGTCAAAACCAGAAATGCAGGGCAGGCCATGGAGAAACGGGAGCCTTGCTACGCTTATGGGCGGGATGTAAATTGCCAACAGCCACTCTGGAGAAGTGTACGGTGTGTCCTGAAACATCTAAAAAACTCAGCTTAGAGAGCATAGGGCACTTCCACTCATGCGCGTATAAATTGGGAAAACTAAAAATCAGCAAGACACAGGCACCCCAACGTTTAGGGCTGCTCTGTTGACAAGAACCTCCACTTCGTTACACCTTAAATATCCCAGGAAAGAGAAAAATGGATAAAGAAGTTGTGGTCCTTATGTACAATGGAATATCACTCAGCCATGAAATCAACGTCATAAGGCTAGTAGCAGCATGATGAGTGGATTTAGGTACGACGATTCTAAGTGAAATAAGTCACACAGAAAAAGACACTTATCATAAGATATCACTTATAGAGGGAATGTAAAAACCGCTACCCTTGAACTGAATTACAAAACAGAACAGAGTCACACGTTTAGAAAACACACTATGGCTGCTTAACGGGAAAGGTGAGGTGGGGTGATGCATAAAACAAGGGTTTCAAATTAGCTCAGATACCGTTCCATAAACCCAATATGTTATAGACAAGACCTACTCCTTGCTCAGTGAATTGGACTCAACACCCCCTATTCACGGCCCAAGAATATATCTGACTAGTAAGAATCTTAAAACCTATGTATTGATATCTCTCTGTAAGTGAGTCAAGTGGGTGTAAAGTGGCATAAACACAGCAGTGAAAAGCAGCTAAACCCCATTATAAAAATCAATTACTTTTAAAAACCTGTGAAAAAAAGACAGTGAAAGACAGAGAAATTCTTACAAAATTCGTTTAGGGGCAGTGATGCTACCTGGATTGACCATATCTAGACCCACAGCTGATTGAGACATAAGGGTGGACACTCTTGGGGCTGAGAGGTTTGGTGAGGTTGGGTGAGGAAACGCAGACCCTTTAAAGTAATACTGCGTGGTACCCATCCCATGGGTCCCAAATCTCCAGGTTCAAGGGCATCTTCCTACATCGAAAACATGCATGAGAAACCCAGAAGATGGCACACTGTGTGATCGGGAAAGGTTTCTAAAACGCACCTCATTTCTCATCTCCTTGTGCTCGAATTCGCCATTCCAGCTGCTTTACTAGCAGTCTCCCTCATTGGAGAATCAGCACCTTTAACCTCCTGTTCCGTACAGGTTGCAATTTGTCCTGAGGATGAACGGGAAAAGGGGGAAACAATGAGAGTCTAGCTCTAGGTGTTGGGACAGGCACAGGTCACTCTATTTTCCCATCAGGAAGAAGAATTAAGCACAGGCTCAGCCTGCCGCCCGGAACCAGAATAGGGCCTGAAGCAATCCTGCGCTTTTGCGGCCAGCTCCCAAGAAAGCGAGTTGAAAAATGGAGCTCAGGGGCACTGCAATTCACAAACCTGCAGACTTATAAATGACCACTCTCGTCCACAAATATATTGAGGGAAGGCAACGAAGAGGATTTGAAAGCAAGGCAGAATTGCAGGAAACAGATTTCAGGAGGGAGATTCGAATCGCCTTTAAAGCACAGGAAAAGCGGCAAAACCTCGACAATGATGCCCTTGGCCAAAAAGGGCGTATGCGTTTTTTCCTGAATATATTCAGGAAAAAACGCATACGCCCTTTTTGGCCAAGCAAGCAACCTGGAAAGGCAAATCAGCGCTACAAATAAGTCTCGCTTCCCATCCGTCAAACGGGCCATGCTGAATAAAGTGTCAAAACCAGAAATGCAGGGCAGGCCATGGAGAAACGGGAGCCTTGCTACGCTTATGGGCGGGATGTAAATTGCCAACAGCCACTCTGGAGAAGTGTACGGTGTGTCCTGAAACATCTAAAAAACTCAGCTTAGAGAGCATAGGGCACTTCCACTCATGCGCGTATAAATTGGGAAAACTAAAAATCAGCAAGACACAGGCACCCCAACGTTTAGGGCTGCTCTGTTGACAAGAACCTCCACTTCGTTACACCTTAAATATCCCAGGAAAGAGAAAAATGGATAAAGAAGTTGTGGTCCTTATGTACAATGGAATATCACTCAGCCATGAAATCAAAGTCATAAGGCTCGTAGCAGCATGATGAGTGGATTTAGGTACGACGATTCTAAGTGAAATAAGTCACACAGAAAAAGACACTTATCATAAGATATCACTTATAGAGGGAATGTAAAAACCGCTACCCTTGAACTGAATTACAAAACAGAACAGAGTCACACGTTTAGAAAACACACTATGGCTGCTTAACGGGAAAGGTGAGGTAGAGTGATGCATAAAACAATGGTTTCAAATTAGCTCAGATACCTTTCCATAAACCCAATATGTAATAGACAAGACCTACTCCTTGCTCAGTGAATTGGACTCAACACCCCCTATTCACGGCCCAAGAATATATCTGACTAGTAAGAATCTTAAAACCTATGTATTGATATCTCTCTGTAAGTGAGTCAAGTGGGTGTAAAGTGGCATAAACACAGCAGTTAAAAGCAGCTAAACCCCATTATAAAAATCAATTACTTTTAAAAACCTGTGAAAAAAAGACAGTGAAAGAGAGAGAAATTCTTACAAAATTCGTTTAGGGGCAGTTATGCTACCTGGATTGACCATATCTAGACCCGCAGCTGATTGAGACATAAGGGTGGACACTCTTGGGGCTGAGAGGTTTGGTGAGGTTGGGTGATGAAACGCAGACCCTTTAAAGTAATACTGCGTGGTACCCATCCCATGGGTCCCAAATCTCCAGGTTCAAGGGCATCTTCCTACATCGAAAACATGCATGATAAACCCAGAAGATGGCACACTGTGTGATCGGGAAAGGTTTCTAAAACGCACCTCATTTCTCATCTCCTTGTGCTCGAATTCGCCATTCCAGCTGCTTTACTAGCAGTCTCCCTCATTGGAGAATCAGCACCTTTAACCTCCTGTTCCGTACAGGTTGCAATTTGTCCTGAGGATGAACGGGAAGAGGGGGAAACAATGAGAGTCTAGCTCTAGGTGTTGGGACAGGCACAGGTCACTCTATTTTCCCATCAGGAAGAAGAATTTAGCACAGGCTCAGCCTGCCGCCCGGAACCATAATAGGGTCTGAAGCAATCCTGCGCTTTTGCGGCCAGCTCCCAAGAAAGCGAGTTGAAAAATGGAGCTCAGGGGCACTGTAATTCACAAACCTGCAGACTTATAAATGACCACTCTCGTTCACAAATATATTGAGGGAAGGCAACGAAGAGGATTTGAAAGCAAGGCAGAATTGCAGGAAACAGATTTCAGGAGGGAGATTCGAATCGCCTTTAAAGCACAGGAAAAGCGGCAAAACCTCGACAATGATGCCCTTGGCCAAAAAGGGCGTATGCGTTTTTTCCTGAATATATTCAGGAAAAAACGCATACGCCCTTTTTGGCCAAGCAAGCAACCTGGAAAGGCAAATCAGCGCTACAAAGAAGTCTCGCTTCCCATCCGTCAAAAGGGCCATGCTGAATAAAGTGTCAAAACCAGAAATGCAGGGCAGGCCATGGAGAAACGGGAGCCTTGCTACGCTTATGGGCGGGATGTAAATTGCCAACAGACACTCTGGAGAAGTGTACGGTGTGTCCTGAAACATCTAAAAAACTCAGCTTAGAGAGCATAGGGCACTTCCACTCATGCGCGTATAAATTGGGAAAACTAAAAATCAGCAAGACACAGGCACCCCAACGTTTAGGGCTGCTCTGTTGACAAGAACCTCCACTTCGTTACACCTTAAATATCCCAGGAAAGAGAAAAATGGATAAAGAAGTTGTGGTCCTTATGTACAATGGAATATCACTCAGCCATGAAATCAAAGTCATAAGGCTAGTAGCAGCATGATGAGTGGATTTAGGTACGACGATTCTAAGTGAAATAAGTCACACAGAAAAAGACACTTATCATAAGATATCACTTATAGAGGGAATGTAAAAACCGCTACCCTTGAACTGAATTACAAAACAGAACAGAGTCACACGTTTAGAAAACACACTATGGCTGCTTAACGGGAAAGGTGAGGTAGAGTGATGCATAAAACAATGGTTTCAAATTAGCTCAGATACCTTTCCATAAACCCAATATGTAATAGACAAGACCTACTCCTTGCTCAGTGAATTGGACTCAACACCCCCTATTCACGGCCCAAGAATATATCTGACTAGTAAGAATCTTAAAACCTATGTATTGATATCTCTCTGTAAGTGAGTCAAGTGGGTGTAAAGTGGCATAAACACAGCAGTGAAAAGCAGCTAAACCCCATTATAAAAATCAATTACTTTTAAAAACCTGTGAAAAAAAGACAGTGAAAGAGAGAGAAATTCTTACAAAATTCGTTTAGGGGCAGTTATGCTACCTGGATTGACCATATCTAGACCCACAGCTGATTGAGACATAAGGGTGGACACTCTTGGGGCTGAGAGGTTTGGTGAGGTTGGGTGAGGAAACGCAGACCCTTTAAAGTAATACTGCGTGGTACCCATCCCATGGGTCCCAAATCTCCAGGTTCAAGGGCATCTTCCTACATCGAAAACATGCATGATAAACCCAGAAGATGGCACACTGTGTGATCGGGAAAGGTTTCTAAAACGCACCTCATTTCTCATCTCCTTGTGCTCGAATTCGCCATTCCAGCTGCTTTACTAGCAGTCTCCCTCATTGGAGAATCAGCACCTTTAACCTCCTGTTCCGTACAGGTTGCAATTTGTCCTGAGGATGAACGGGAAAAGGGGGAAACAATGAGAGTCTAGCTCTAGGTGTTGGGACAGGCACAGGTCACTCTATTTTCCCATCAGGAAGAAGAATTAAGCACAGGCTCAGCCTGCCGCCCGGAACCAGAATAGGGCCTGAAGCAATCCTGCGCTTTTGCGGCCAGCTCCCAAGAAAGCGAGTTGAAAAATGGAGCTCAGGGGCACTGCAATTCACAAACCTGCAGACTTATAAATGACCACTCTCGTCCACTAATATATTGAGGGAAGGCAACGAAGAGGATTTGAAAGCAAGGCAGAATTGCAGGAAACAGATTTCAGGAGGGAGATTCGAATCGCCTTTAAAGCACAGGAAAAGCGGCAAAACCTCGACAATTATGCCCTTGGCCAAAAAGGGCGTATGCGTTTTTTCCTGAATATATTCAGGAAAAAACGCATACGCCCTTTTTGGCCAAGCAAGCAACCTGGAAAGGCAAATCAGCGCTACAAAGAAGTCTCGCTTCCCATCCGTCAAAAGGGCCATGCTGAATAAAGTGTCAAAACCAGAAATGCAGGGCAGGCCATGGAGAAACGGGAGCCTTGCTACGCTGATGGGCGGGATGTAAATTGCCAACAGCCACTCTGGAGAAGTGTACGGTGTGTCCTGAAACATCTAAAAAACTCAGCTTAGAGAGCATAGGGCACTTCCACTCATGCACGTATAAATTGGGAAAACTAAAAATCAGCAAGACACAGGCACCCCAACGTTTAGGGCTGCTCTGTTGACAAGAACCTCCACTTCGTTACACCTTAAATATCCCAGGAAAGAGAAAAATGGATAAAGAAGTTGTGGTCCTTATGTACAATGGAATATCACTCAGCCATGAAATCAAAGTCATAAGGCTAGTAGCAGCATGATGAGTGGATTTAGGTACGACGATTCTAAGTGAAATAAGTCACACAGAAAAAGACACTTATCATAAGATATCACTTATAGAGGGAATGTAAAAACCGCTACCCTTGAACTGAATTACAAAACAGAACAGAGTCACACGTTTAGAAAACACACTATGGCTGCTTAACGGGAAAGGTGAGGTAGAGTGATGCATAAAACAATGGTTTCAAATTAGCTCAGATACCTTTCCATAAACCCAATATGTAATAGACAAGACCTACTCCTTGCTCAGTGAATTGGACTCAACACCCCCTATTCACGGCCCAAGAATATATCTGACTAGTAAGAATCTTAAAACCTATGTATTGATATCTCTCTGTAAGTGAGTCAAGTGGGTGTAAAGTGGCATAAACACAGCAGTGAAAAGCAGCTAAACCCCATTATAAAAATCAATTACTTTTAAAAACCTGTGAAAAAAAGACAGTGAAAGAGAGAGAAATTCTTACAAAATTCGTTTAGGGGCAGTTATGCTACCTGGATTGACCATATCTAGACCCACAGCTGATTGAGACATAAGGGTGGACACTCTTGGGGCTGAGAGGTTTGGTGAGGTTGGGTGAGGAAACGCAGACCCTTTAAAGTAATACTGCGTGGTACCCATCCCATGGGTCCCAAATCTCCAGGTTCAAGGGCATCTTCCTACATCGAAAACATGCATGATAAACCCAGAAGATGGCACACTGTGTGATCGGGAAAGGTTTCTAAAACGCACCTCATTTCTCATCTCCTTGTGCTCGAATTCGCCATTCCAGCTGCTTTACTAGCAGTCTCCCTCATTGGAGAATCAGCACCTTTAACCTCCTGTTCCGTACAGGTTGCAATTTGTCCTGAGGATGAACGGGAAAAGGGGGAAACAATGAGAGTCTAGCTCTAGGTGTTGGGACAGGCACAGGTCACTCTATTTTCCCATCAGGAAGAAGAATTTAGCACAGGCTCAGCCTGCCGCCCGGAACCAGAATAGGGCCTGAAGCAATCCTGAGCTTTTGCGGCCAGCTCCCAAGAAAGCGAGTTGAAAAATGGAGCTCAGGGGCACTGCAATTCACAAACCTGCAGACTTATAAATGACCACTCTCGTCCACAAATATATTGAGGGAAGGCAACGAAGAGGATTTGAAAGCAAGGCAGAATTGCAGGAAACAGATTTCAGGAGGGAGATTCGAATCGCCTTTAAAGCACAGGAAAAGCGGCAAAACCTCGACAATTATGCCCTTGGCCAAAAAGGGCGTATGCGTTTTTTCCTGAATATATTCAGGAAAAAACGCATACGCCCTTTTTGGCCAAGCAAGCAACCTGGAAAGGCAAATCAGCGCTACAAAGAAGTCTCGCTTCCCATCGGTCAAAAGGGCCATGCTGAATAAAGTGTCAAAACCAGAAATGCAGGGCAGGCCATGGAGAAACGGGAGCCTTGCTACGCTGATGGGCGGGATGTAAATTGCCAACAGCCACTCTGGAGAAGTGTACGGTGTGTCCTGAAACATCTAAAAAACTCAGCTTAGAGAGCATAGGGCACTTCCACTCATGCACGTATAAATTGGGAAAACTAAAAATCAGCAAGACACAGGCACCCCAACGTTTAGGGCTGCTCTGTTGACAAGAACCTCCACTTCGTTACACCTTAAATATCCCAGGAAAGAGAAAAATGGATAAAGAAGTTGTGGTCCTTATGTACAATGGAATATCACTCAGCCATGAAATCAAAGTCATAAGGCTAGTAGCAGCATGATGAGTGGATTTAGGTACGACGATTCTAAGTGAAATAAGTCACACAGAAAAAGACACTTATCATAAGATATCACTTATAGAGGGAATGTAAAAACCGCTACCCTTGAACTGAATTACAAAACAGAACAGAGTCACACGTTTAGAAAACACACTATGGCTGCTTAACGGGAAAGGTGAGGTGGGGTGATGCATAAAACAAGGGTTTCAAATTAGCTCAGATACCGTTCCATAAACCCAATATGTAATAGACAAGACCTACTCCTTGCTCAGTGAATTGGACTCAACACCCCCTATTCACGGCCCAAGAATATATCTGACTAGTAAGAATCTTAAAACCTATGTATTGATATATCTCTATAAGTGAGTCAATTGGGTGTAAAGTGACATAAACACAGCAGTGAAAAGCAGCTAAACCCCATTATAAAAATCAATTACTTTTAAAAACCTGTAAAAAAAAGACAGTGAAAGAGAGAGAAATTCTTACAAAATTCGTTTAGGGGCAGTTATGCTACCTGGATTGACCATATCTAGACCCACAGCTGATTGAGACATAAGGGTGGACACTCTTGGGGCTGAGAGGTTTGGTGAGGTTGGGTGAGGAAACGCAGACCCTTTAAAGTAATACTGCGTGGTACCCATCCCATGGGTCCCAAATCTCCAGGTTCAAGGGCATCTTCCTACATCGAAAACATGCATGAGAAACCCAGAAGATGGTACACCGTGTGATCGGGAAAGGTTTCTAAAACGCACCTCATTTCTCATCTCCTTGTGCTTGGATCCGCCATTCCAGCCGCTTTACTAACAATCTCCCTCCTTGGAGAATCAGCACCTTTAACCTCCTGTTCCGTACAGGTTGCAATTTGTCCTGAGGATGAACGGGAAGAGGGGAAAACAATGAGAGACTAGCTCTAGGTGTTGGGAAAGGCAGAGGTCACTCTATTTTCCCATCAGGAAGAAGAATTAAGCACAGGCTCAGCCTGCCGCCCGAGACCAGAATAAGGCCTGAAGCAATCCTGCGCTTTTGTGGCCAGCTCCCAAGAAAGCGAGTTGAAAAATGGAGCTCAGGGGCACTGCAATTCACAAAGCTGCAGACTTATAAATGACCACTCTCGTCCACAAATATATTGAGGGAAGGCAACGAAGAGGATTTGAAAGCAAGGCAGAATTGCAGGAAACAGATTTCAGGAGGGAGATTCGAATCGCCTTTAAAGCACAGGAAAAGCGGCAAAACCTCGACAATGATGCCCTTGGCCAAAAAGGGCGTATGCGTTTTTTCCTGAATATATTCAGGAAAAAATGCATACGCCCTTTTTGGCCAACCAAGCAACCTGGAAAGGCAAATCAGCGCTACAAAGAAGTCTCGCTTCCCATCGGTCAAAAGGGCCATGCTGAATAAAGTGTCAAAACCAGAAATGCAGGGCAGGCCATGAGGAAACGGGAGCCTTGCTACGATGATGGGCGGGATGTAAATTGCCAACAGCCACTCTGGAGAAGTGTACGGTGTGTCCTGAAACATCTAAAAAACTCAGCTTAGAGAGCATAGGGCACTTCCACTCATGGGCGTATAAATTGGGAAAACTAAAAATCAGCAAGACACAGGCACCCCAACGTTTAGGGCTGCTCTGTTGACAAGAACCTCCACTTCGTTACACCTTAAATATCTCAGGATAGAGAAAAATGGATAAATAAGTTGTAGTCCTTATGTACAATGGAATATCACTCAGCCATGAAATCAACGTCATAAGGCTAGTAGCAGCATGATGATTGGATTTAGGTACGACGATTCTAAGTGAAATAAGTCACACAGAAAAAGACACTTATCATAAGATATCACTTATAGAGGGAATGTAAAAACCGCTACCCTTGAACTGAATTACAAAACAGAACAGAGTCACACGTTTAGAAAACACACTATGGCTGCTTAACGGGAAAGGTGAGGTAGAGTGATGCATAAAACAATGGTTTCAAATTAGCTCAGATACCGTTCCATAAACCCAATATGTAATAGACAAGACCTACTCCTTGCTCAGTGAATTGGACTCAACACCCCCTATTCACGGCCCAAGAATATATCTGACTAGTAAGAATCTTAAAACCTATGTATTGATATCTCTCTGTAAGTGAGTCAAGTGGGTGTAAAGTGGCATAAACACAGCAGTGAAAAGCAGCTAAACCCCATTATAAAAATCAATTACTTTTAAAAACCTGTGAAAAAAAGACAGTGAAAGAGAGAGAAATTCTTACAAAATTCGTTTAGGGGCAGTTATGCTACCTGGATTGACCATATCTAGACCCACAGCTGATTGAGACATAAGGGTGGACACTCTTGGGGCTGAGAGGTTTGGTGAGGTTGGGTGAGGAAACGCAGACCCTTTAAAGTAATACTGCGTGGTACCCATCCCATGGGTCCCAAATCTCCAGGTTCAAGGGCATCTTCCTACATCGAAAACATGCATGATAAACCCAGAAGATGGCACACTGTGTGATCGGGAAAGGTTTCTAAAACGCACCTCATTTCTCATCTCCTTGTGCTCGAATTCGCCATTCCAGCTGCTTTACTAGCAACCTCCCTCCTTGGAGAATCATCACCTTTAACCTCCTGTTCCGTACAGGTTGCAATTTGTCCTGAGGATGAACGAGAAGAGGGGAAAACAATGAGAGACTAGCACTAGGTGTTGGGACAGGCACAGGTCACTCTATTTTCCCATCAGGAAGAAGAATTAAGCACAGGCTCAGCCTGCCGCCCGCGACCAGAATAGGGCCTGAAGCAATCCTGCGCTTTTGCGGCCAGCTCCCAAGAAAGCGAGTTGAAAAATGGAGCTCAGGGGCACTGCAATTCACAAACCTGCAGACTTATAAATGACCACTCTCGTCCACAAATATATTGAGGGAAGGCAACGAAGAGGATTTGAAAGCAAGGCAGAATTGCAGGAAACAGATTTCAGGAGGGAGATTCGAATCGCCTTTAAAGCACAGGAAAAGCGGCAAAACCTCGACAATGATGCCCTTGGCCAAAAAGGGCGTATGCGTTCTTTCCTGAATATATTCAGGAAAAAACGCATACGCCCTTTTTGGCCAAGCAAGCAACCTGGAAAGGCAAATCAGCGCTACAAAGAAGTCTCGCTTCCCATCGGTCAAAAGGGCCATGCTGAATAAAGTGTCAAAACCAGAAATGCAGGGCAGGCCATGGAGAAACGGGAGGCTTGCTACGCTGATGGGCGGGATGTAAATTGCCAACAGCCACTCTGGAGAAGTGTACGGTGTGTCGTGAAACATCTAAAAAACTCAGCTTAGAGAGCATAGGGCACTTCCACTCAAGGGCGTATAAATTGGGAAAACTAAAAATCAGCAAGACACAGGCACCCCAACGTTTAGGGCTGCTCTGTTGACAAGAACCTCCACTTCGTTACACCTTAAATATCTCAGGATAGAGAAAAATGGATAAATAAGTTGTGGTCCTTATGTACAATGGAAAATCACTCAGCCATGAAATCAACGTCATAAGGCTAGTAGCAGCATGATGAGTGGATTTAGGTACGACGATTCTAAGTGAAATAAGTCACACAGAAAAAGACACTTATCATAAGATATCACTTATAGAGGGAATGTAAAAACCGCTACCCATGAACTGAATTACAAAACAGAACAGAGTCACACGTTTAGAAAACACACTATGGCTGCTTAACGGGAAAGGTGAGGTGGGGTGATGCATAAAACAAGGGTTTCAAATTAGCTCAGATACCGTTCCATAAACCCAATATGTTATAGACAAAACCTACTCCTTGCTCAGTGAATTGGACTCAACACCCCCTATTCACAGCCCAAGAATATATCTGACTACTAAGAATCTTAAAACCTATGTATTGATATCTCTTTGTAAGTGAGACAAGTGGGTGTAAACTGGCATAAACACAGCAGTGAAAAGCAGCTAAACCCCATTATAAAAATCAATTACTTTTAAAAACCTGTGAAAAAAAGACAGTGAAAGAGAGAGAAATTCTTACAAAATTCGTTTAGGGGCAGTTATGCTACCTGGGTTGACCATATCTAGACCCAGAGCTGATTGAGACATAAGGGTGGACACTCTTGGGGCTGAGAGGTTTGGTGAGGTTGGGTGAGGAAACAAAGACCCTTTAAAGTAATACTGCGTGGTACCCATCCCATGGGTCCCAAATCTCCAGGTTCAAGGGCATCTTCCTACATCGAAAACATGCATGAGAAACTCAGAAGATGGTACACCGTGTGATCGCGAAAGGTTTCTAAACGCACCTCATTTCTCATCTCCTTGTGCTCGGGTTCGCCATTCCAGCTGCTTTACTAGCAACCTCCCTCCTTGGAGAATCATCACCTTTAACCTCCTGTTCCGTACAGGTTGCAATTTGTCCTGAGGATGAACGAGAAGAGGGGAAAACAATGAGAGACTAGCTCTAGGTGTTGGGACAGGCACAGTTCACTCTATTTTCCCATCAGGAAGAAGAATTAAGCACAGGCTCAGCCTGCCGCCCGGGACCAGAATAGGGCCTGAAGCAATCCTGCGCTTTTGCGGCCAGCTCCCAAGAAAGCGAGTTGAAAAATGGAGATCAGGGGCACTGCAATTCACAAACCTGCAGACTTATAAATGATCACTCTCGTCCACAAATATATTGAGGGAAGGCAACGAAGAGGATTTGAAAGCAAGGCAGAATTGCAGGAAACAGATTTCAGGAGGGAGATTCGAATCGCCTTTAAAGCACAGGAAAAGCGGCAAAACCTCGTCAATGATGCCCTTGGCCAAAAAGGGCGTATGCGTTTTTTCCTGAATATATTCAGGAAAAAACGCATACGCCCTTTTTGGCCAACCAAGCAACCTGGAAAGGCAAATCAGCGCTACAAAGAAGTCGCGCTTCCCATCGGTCAAAAGGGCCATGCTGAATAAAGTGTCAAAACCTGAAATGCAGGACAGGCCATGGAGAAACGGGAGCCTTGCTACGCTGATGGGTGGGATGTAAATTGCCAAAAGCCACCCTGGAGAAGTGTACGGTGTGTCCTGAAACATCTAAAAAACTCAGCTTAGAGAGCATAGGGCACTTCCACTCATGGGCGTATAAAGTGGGAAAATTAAAAACCAGCAAGACACAGGCACCCCAATGTTTAGGGCTGCTCTGTTGACAAGAACCTCCACTTCGTTACACCTTAAATATCTCAGGATAGAGAAAAATTGATAAATAAGTTGTGGTCCTTATGTACAATGGAATATCACTCAGCCATGAAATCAACGTCATAAGGCTAGTAGCAGCATGATGATTGGATTTAGGTACGACGATTCTAAGTGAAATAAGTCACACAGAAAAAGACACTTATCATAAGATATCACTTATAGAGGGAATGTAAAAACCGCTACCCATGAACTGAATTACAAAACAGAACAGAGTCACACGTTTAGAAAACACACTATGGCTGCTTAACGGGAAAGGTGAGGTGGGGTGATGCATAAAACAAGGGTTTCAAATTAGCTCAGATACCGTTCCATAAACCCAATATGTAATAGACAAGACCTACTCCTTGCTCAGTGAATTGGACTCAACACCCCCTATTCACGGCCCAAGAATATATCTGACTAGTAAGAAACTTAAAACCTATGTATTGATATCTCTTTGTAAGGGAGTCAAGTGGGTGTAAAGTGGCATAAACACAGCAGTGAAAAGCAGCTAAACCCCATTATAAAAATCAATTACTTTTAAAAACCTGTGAAAAAAAGACAGTGAAAGAGAGAGAAATTCTTACAAAATTCGTTTAGGGGCAGTGATGCTACCTGGATTGACCATATCTAGACCCACAGCTGATTGAGACATAAGGGTGGACACTCTTGGGGCTGAGAGGTTTGGTGAGGTTGGGTGAGGAAACGCAGACCCTTTAAAGTAATACTGCGTGGTACCCATCCCATGGGTTCCAAATCTCCAGGTTCTAGGGCATCTTCCTACATCGAAAACATGCATGAGAAACCCAGAAGATGGTACACCGTGTGATCGCGAAAGGTTTCTAAAACGCACCTCCTTTCTCATCTCCTTGTGCTCGGGTTCGCCATTCCAGCTGCTTTACTAGCAACCTCCCTCCTTGGAGAATCATCACCTTTAACCTCCTGTTCCGTACAGGTTGCAATTTGTCCTGAGGATGAACGAGAAGAGGGGAAAACAATGAGAGACTAGCTCTAGGTGTTGGGACAGGCACAGGTCACTCTATTTTCCCATCAGGAAGAAGAATTAAGCACAGGCTCAGCCTGCCGCCCGGGACCAGAATAGGGCCTGAAGCAATCCTGCGCTTTTGCGGCCAGCTCCCAAGAAAGCGAGTTGAAAAATGGAGCTCAGGGGCACTGCAATTCACAAACCTGCAAACTTATAAATGATCACTCTCGTCCACAAATATATTGAGGGAAGGCAACGAAGAGGATTTGAAAGCAAGGCAGAATTGCAGGAAACAGATTTCAGGAGGGAGATTCGAATCGCCTTTAAAGCACAGGAAAAGCGGCAAAACCTCGACAATGATGCCCTTGGCCAAAAAGGGCGTATGCGTTTTTTCCTGAATATATTCAGGAAAAAACGCATACGCCCTTTTTGGCCAAGCAAGCAACCTGGAAAGGCAAATCAGCGCTACAAAGAAGTCTCGCTTCCCATCGGTCAAAAGGGCCATGCTGAATAAAGTGTCAAAACCAGAAATGCAGGGCAGGCCATGGAGAAACGGGAGGCTTGCTACGCTGATGGGAGGGATGTAAATTGCCAACAGCCACTCTGGAGAAGTGTACGGTGTGTCGTGAAACATCTAAAAAACTCAGCTTAGAGAGCATAGGGCACTTCCACTCAAGGGCGTATAAATTGGGAAAACTAAAAATCAGCAAGACACAGGCACCCCAACGTTTAGGGCTGCTCTGTTGACAAGAACCTCCACTTCGTTACACCTTAAATATCTCAGGATAGAGAAAAATGGATAAATAAGTTGTGGTCCTTATGTACAATGGAATATCACTCAGCCATGAAATCAACGTCATAAGGCTAGTAGCAGCATGATGAGTGGATTTAGGTACGACGATTCTAAGTGAAATAAGTCACACAGAAAAAGACACTTATCATAAGATATCACTTATAGAGGGAATGTAAAAACCGCTACCCATGAACTGAATTACAAAACAGAACAGAGTCACACGTTTAGAAAACACACTATGGCTGCTTAACGGGAAAGGTGAGGTGGGGTGATGCATAAAACAAGGGTTTCAAATTAGCTCAGATACCGTTCCATAAACCCAATATGTTATAGACAAGACCTACTCCTTGCTCAGTGAATTGGACTCAACACCCCCTATTCACAGCCCAAGAATATATCTGACTACTAAGAATCTTAAAACCTATGTATTGATATCTCTTTGTAAGTGAGACAAGTGGGTGTAAACTGGCATAAACACAGCAGTGAAAAGCAGCTAAACCCCATTATAAAAATCAATTACTTTTAAAAACCTGTGAAACAAAGACAGTGAAAGAGAGAGAATTTCTTACAAAATTCGTTTAGGGACAGTTATGCTACCTGGATTGACCATATCTAGACCCACAGCTGATTGAGACATAAGGGTGGACACTCTTGGGGCTGAGAGGTTTGGTGAGGTTGGGTGAGCAAACGCAGACCCTTTAAAGTAATACTGCGTGGTACCCATCCCATGGGTCCCAAATCTCCAGGTTCAAGGGCATCTTCCTACATCGAAAACATGCATGAGAAACCCAGAAGATGGTACACCGTGTGATCGGGAAAGGTTTCTAAAACGCACCTCATTTCTCATGTCCTTGTGCTCGGGTTCGCCATTCCAGCCGCATTACTAGCAATCTCCCTCCTTGGAGAATCAGCACCTTTAACCTCCTGTTCCGTACAGGTTGCAATTTGTCCTGAGGATGAACGGGAAGAAGGGGGAACCAATGAGAGACTAGCTCTAGGTGTTGGGACAGGCACAGGTCACTCTATTTTCCCATCAGGAAGAAGAATTAAGCACAGGCTCAGCCTGCCGCCCGGGACCAGAATAGGGCCTGAAGCAATCCTGCGCTTTTGCGGCCAGCTCCCAAGAAAGCGAGTTGAAAAATGGAGCTCAGGGGCACTGCAATTCACAAACCTGCAGACTTATAAATGATCACTCTCGTCCACAAATATATTGAGGGAAGGCAACGAAGAGGATTTGAAAGCAAGGCAGAATTGCAGGAAACAGATTTCAGGAGGGAGATTCGAATCGCCTTTAAAGCACAGGAAAAGCGGCAAAACCTCGTCAATGATGCCCTTGGCCAAAAAGGGCGTATGCGTTTTTTCCTGAATATATTCAGGAAAAAACGCATACGCCCTTTTTGGCCAACCAAGCAACCTGGAAAGGCAAATCAGCGCTACAAAGAAGTCTCGCTTCCCATCGGTCAAAAGGGCCATGCTGAATAAAGTGTCAAAACCAGAAATGCAGGACAGGCCATGGAGAAACGGGAGCCTTGCTACGCTGATGGGTGGGATGTAAATTGCCAACAGCCACCCTGGAGAAGTGTACGGTGTGTCCTGAAACATCTAAAAAACTCAGCTTAGAGAGCATAGGGCACTTCCACTCATGGGCGTATAAAGTGGGAAAATTAAAAACCAGCAAGACACAGGCACCCCAATGTTTAGGGCTGCTCTGTTGACAAGAACCTCCAACTTCGTTACACCTTAAAAATCCCAGGAAAGAGAAAAATGGATAAAGATGTTGTGGTCCTTATGTACAATGGAATATCACTCAGCCATGAAATCAACGTCATAAGGCTAGTAGCAGCATGATGAGTGTATTTAGGTACGACGATTCTAAGTGAAATAAGTCACACAGAAAAAGACACTTATCATAAGATATCACTTATAGAGGGATTGTAAAAACCGCTACCCTTGAACTGAATTACAAAACAGAACAGAGTCACACGTTTAGAAAACACACTATGGCTGCTTAACGGGAAAGGTGAGGTGGGGTGATGCATAAAACAAGGGTTTCAAATTAGCTCAGATACCGTTCCATAAACCCAATATGTACTAGACAAGACCTACTCCTTGCTCAGTGAATTGGACTCAAAACCCCCTATTAACGGCCCAAGAATATATCTGACTAGTAAGAATCTTAAAACCTATGTATTGATATCTCTCTGTAAGTGAGTCATGTGGGTGTAAAGTGACATAAACACAGCAGTGAAAAGCAGCTAAACCCCATTATAAAAATCAATTACTTTTAAAAACCTGTGAAAAAAAGACAGTGAAAGAGAGAGAAATTCTTACAAAATTCTTTTAGGGGCAGTTATGCTACCTGGATTGACCATATCTAGACCCACAGCTGATTGAGACATAAGGGTGGACACTCTTGGGGCTGAGAGGTTTGGTGAGGTTGGGTGAGCAAACGCAGACCCTTTAAAGTAATACTGCGTGGTACCCATCCCATGGGTCCCAAATCTCCAGGTTCAAGGGCATCTTCCTACATCGAAAACATGCATGAGAAACCCAGAAGATGGTACACCGTGTGATCGGGAAAGGTTTCTAAAACGCACCTCATTTCTCATCTCCTTGTGCTCGGGTTCGCCATTCCAGCCGCATTACTAGCAATCTCCCTCCTTGGAGAATCAGCACCTTTAACCTCCTGTTCCGTACAGGTTGCAATTTGTCCTGAGGATGAACGGGAAGAAGGGGGAACCAATGAGAGACTAGCTCTAGGTGTTGGGACAGGCACAGGTCACTCTATTTTCCCATCAGGAAGAAGAATTAAGCACAGGCTCAGCCTGCCGCCCGGGACCAGAATAGGGCCTGAAGCAATCCTGCGCTTTTGCGGCCAGCTCCCAAGAAAGCGAGTTGAAAAATGGAGCTCAGGGGCACTGCAATTCACAAACCTGCAGACTTATAAATGATCACTCTCGTCCACAAATATATTGAGGGAAGGCAACGAAGAGGATTTGAAAGCAAGGCAGAATTGCAGGAAACAGATTTCAGGAGGGAGATTCGAATCGCCTTTAAAGCACAGGAAAAGCGGCAAAACCTCGTCAATGATGCCCTTGGCCAAAAAGGGCGTATGCGTTTTTTCCTGAATATATTCAGGAAAAAACGCATACGCCCTTTTTGGCCAACCAAGCAACCTGGAAAGGCAAATCAGCGCTACAAAGAAGTCTCGCTTCCCATCGGTCAAAAGGGCCATGCTGAATAAAGTGTCAAAACCAGAAATGCAGGACAGGCCATGGAGAAACGGGAGCCTTGCTACGCTGATGGGTGGGATGTAAATTGCCAACAGCCACCCTGGAGAAGTGTACGGTGTGTCCTGAAACATCTAAAAAACTCAGCTTAGAGAGCATAGGGCACTTCCACTCATGGGCGTATAAAGTGGGAAAATTAAAAACCAGCAAGACACAGGCACCCCAATGTTTAGGGCTGCTCTGTTGACAAGAACCTCCAACTTCGTTACACCTTAAAAATCCCAGGAAAGAGAAAAATGGATAAAGATGTTGTGGTCCTTATGTACAATGGAATATCACTCAGCCATGAAATCAACGTCATAAGGCTAGTAGCAGCATGATGAGTGTATTTAGGTACGACGATTCTAAGTGAAATAAGTCACACAGAAAAAGACACTTATCATAAGATATCACTTATAGAGGGAATGTAAAAACCGCTACCCTTGAACTGAATTACAAAACAGAACAGAGTCACACGTTTAGAAAACACACTATGGCTGCTTAACGGGAAAGGTGAGGTGGGGTGATGCATAAAACAAGGGTTTCAAATTAGCTCAGATACCGTTCCATAAACCCAATATGTACTAGACAAGACCTACTCCTTGCTCAGTGAATTGGACTCAAAACCCCCTATTCACGGCCCAAGAATATATCTGACTAGTAAGAATCTTAAAACCTATGTATTGATATCTCTCTGTAAGTGAGTCATGTGGGTGTAAAGTGACATAAACACAGCAGTGAAAAGCAGCTAAACCCCATTATAAAAATCAATTACTTTTAAAAACCTGTGAAAAAAAGACAGTGAAAGAGAGAGAAATTCTTACAAAATTCTTTTAGGGGCAGTTATGCTACCTGGATTGACCATATCTAGACCCACAGCTGATTGAGACATAAGGGTGGACACTCTTGGGGCTGAGAGGTTTGGTGAGGTTGGGTGAGCAAACGCAGACCCTTTAAAGTAATACTGCGTGGTACCCATCCCATGGGTCCCAAATCTCCAGGTTCAAGGGCATCTTCCTACATCGAAAACATGCATGAGAAACCCAGAAGATGGTACACCGTGTGATCGGGAAAGGTTTCTAAAACGCACCTCATTTCTCATCTCCTTGTGCTCGGGTTCGCCATTCCAGCCGCATTACTAGCAATCTCCCTCCTTGGAGAATCAGCACCTTTAACCTCCTGTTCCGTACAGGTTGCAATTTGTCCTGAGGATGAACGGGAAGAAGGGGGAACCAATGAGAGACTAGCTCTAGGTGTTGGGACAGGCACAGGTCACTCTATTTTCCCATCAGGAAGAAGAATTAAGCACAGGCTCAGCCTGCCGCCCGGGACCAGAATAGGGCCTGAAGCAATCCTGCGCTTTTGCGGCCAGCTCCCAAGAAAGCGAGTTGAAAAATGGAGCTCAGGGGCACTGCAATTCACAAACCTGCAGACTTATAAATGATCACTCTCGTCCACAAATATATTGAGGGAAGGCAACGAAGAGGATTTGAAAGCAAGGCAGAATTGCAGGAAACAGATTTCAGGAGGGAGATTCGAATCGCCTTTAAAGCACAGGAAAAGCGGCAAAACCTCGTCAATGATGCCCTTGGCCAAAAAGGGCGTATGCGTTTTTTCCTGAATATATTCAGGAAAAAACGCATACGCCCTTTTTGGCCAACCAAGCAACCTGGAAAGGCAAATCAGCGCTACAAAGAAGTCTCGCTTCCCATCGGTCAAAAGGGCCATGCTGAATAAAGTGTCAAAACCAGAAATGCAGGACAGGCCATGGAGAAACGGGAGCCTTGCTACGCTGATGGGTGGGATGTAAATTGCCAACAGCCACCCTGGAGAAGTGTACGGTGTGTCCTGAAACATCTAAAAAACTCAGCTTAGAGAGCATAGGGCACTTCCACTCATGGGCGTATAAAGTGGGAAAATTAAAAACCAGCAAGACACAGGCACCCCAATGTTTAGGGCTGCTCTGTTGACAAGAACCTCCAACTTCGTTACACCTTAAAAATCCCAGGAAAGAGAAAAATGGATAAAGATGTTGTGGTCCTTATGTACAATGGAATATCACTCAGCCATGAAATCAACGTCATAAGGCTAGTAGCAGCATGATGAGTGTATTTAGGTACGACGATTCTAAGTGAAATAAGTCACACAGAAAAAGACACTTATCATAAGATATCACTTACAGAGGGAATGTAAAAACCGCTACCCTTGAACTGAATTACAAAACAGAACAGAGTCACACGTTTAGAAAACACACTATGGCTGCTTAACGGGAAAGGTGAGGTAGGGTGATGCATAAAACAAGGGTTTCAAATTAGCTCAGATACCGTTCCATAAACCCAATATGTACTAGACAAGACCTACTCCTTGCTCAGTGAATTGGACTCAAAACCCCCTATTCACGGCCCAAGAATATATCTGACTAGTAAGAATCTTAAAACCTATGTATTGATATCTCTCTGTAAGTGAGTCATGTGGGTGTAAAGTGACATAAACACAGCAGTGAAAAGCAGCTAAACCCCATTATAAAAATCAATTACTTTTAAAAACCTGTGAAAAAAAGACAGTGAAAGAGAGAGAAATTCTTACAAAATTCTTTTAGGGGCAGTTATGCTACCTGGATTGACCATATCTAGACCCACAGCTGATTGAGACATAAGGGTGGACACTCTTGGGGCTGAGAGGTTTGGTGAGGTTGGGTGAGGAAACGCAGACCCTTTAAAGTAACACTGCGTGGTACCCATCCCATGGGTTCCAAATCTCCAGGTTCAATGGCATCTTCCTACATCGAAAACATGCATGAGAAACCCAGAAGATGGTACACCGTGTGATCGCGAAAGGTTTCTAAACGCACCTCATTTCTCATCTCCTTGTGCTCGGGTTCGCCATTCCAGCTGCTTTACTAGCAACCTCCCTCCTTGGAGAATCATCACCTTTAACCTCCTGTTCCGTACAGGTTGCAATTTGTCCTGAGGATGAACGAGAAGAGGGGAAAACAATGAGAGACTAGCTCTAGGTGTTGGGACAGGCACAGTTCACTCTATTTTCCCATCAGGAAGAAGAATTAAGCACAGGCTCAGCCTGCCGCCCGGGACCAGAATAGGGCCTGAAGCAATCCTGCGCTTTTGCGGCCAGCTCCCAAGAAAGCGAGTTGAAAAATGGAGCTCAGGGGCACTGCAATTCACAAACCTGCAGACTTATAAATGATCACTCTCGTCCACAAATATATTGAGGGAAAGCAACGAAGAGGATTTGAAAGCAAGGCAGAATTGCAGGAAACAGATTTCAGGAGGGAGATTCGAATCGCCTTTAAAGCACAGGAAAAGCGGCAAAACCTCGACAATGATGCCCTTGGCCAAAAAGGGCGTATGCGTTTTTTCCTGAATATATTCAGGAAAAAACGCATACGCCCTTTTTGGCCAAGCAAGCAACCTGGAAAGGCAAATCAGCGCTACAAAGAAGTCTCGCTTCCCATCGGTCAAAAGGGCCATGCTGAATAAAGTGTCAAAACCAGAAATGCAGGACAGGCCATGGAGAAACGGGAGCCTTGCTACGCTGATGGGCGGGATGTAAATTGCCAACAGCCACTCTGGAGAAGTGTACGGTGTGTCCTGAAACATCTAAAAAACTCAGCTTAGAGAGCATAGGGCACTTCCACTCATGGGCGTATAAAGTGGGAAAATTAAAAACCAGCAAGACACAGGCACCCCAAAGTTTAGGGCTGCTCTGTTGACAAGAACCTCCACTTCGTTACACCTTAAATATCCCAGGAAAGAGAAAAATGGATAAAGAAGTTGTGGTCCTTATGTACAATGGAATATCACTCAGCCATGAAATCAACGTCATAAGGTTAGTAGCACCATGATGAGTGGATTTAGGTACTACGATTCTAAGTGAAATAAGTCACACAGAAAAAGACACTTATCATAAGATATCAGTTATAGAGGGAATGTAAAAACCGCTACCCTTGAACTGAATTACAAAACAGAACAGAGTCACACGTTTAGAAAACACACTATGGCTGCTTAACGGGAAAGGTGAGGTGGAGTGATGCATAAAACAAGGGTTTCAAACTAGCTCAGATACCGTTCCATAAACCCAATATGTAATAGACAAGACCTACTCCTTGCTCAGTGAATTGGACTCAACACCCCCTATTCACGGCACAAGAATATATCTGACTAGTAAGAATCTTAAAACCTATGTATTGCTTTCTCTCTGTAAGTGAGTCAAGTGGGTGTAAAGTGACATAAACACAGCAGTGAAAAGCAGCTAAACCCCATTATAAAAATCAATTACTTTTAAAAACCTGTGAAAAAAAGACAGTGAAAGAGAGAGAAATTCTTACAAAATTCGTTTAGGGGCAGTGATGCTACCTGGATTGACCATATCTAGACCCACAGCTGATTGAGACATAAGGGTGGACACTCTGGGGGCTGAGAGGTTTGCTGAGGTTGGGTGAGGAAACGCAGACCCTTTAAAGTAATATTGCGTGGTACCCATCCCATGGGTCCCAAATCTCCAGGTTCAAGGGCATCTTCCTACATCGAAAACATGCATGAGAAACCCAGAAGATGGCACACTGTGTGATCGGGAAGGGTTTCTAAAACGCACCTCATTTCTCATCTCCTTGTGCTCGAATTCGCCATTCCAGCTGCTTTACTAGCAGTCTCCCTCATTGGAGAATCAGCACCTTTAACCTCCTGTTCCGTACAGGTTGCAATTTGTCCTGAGGATGAACGGGAAAAGGGGGAAACAATGAGAGTCTAGCTCTAGGTGTTGGGACAGGCACAGGTCACTCTATTTTCCCATCAGGAAGAAGAATTAAGCACAGGCTCAGCCTGCCGCCCGGAACCAGAATAGGGCCTGAAGCAATCCTGCGCTTTTGCGGCCAGCTCCCAAGAAAGCGAGTTGAAAAATGGAGCTCAGGGGCACTGCAATTCACAAACCTGCAGACTTATAAATGACCACTCTCGTCCACAAATATATTGAGGGAAGGCAACGAAGAGGATTTGAAAGCAAGGCAGAATTGCAGGAAACAGATTTCAGGAGGGAGATTCGAATCGCCTTTAAAGCACAGGAAAAGCGGCAAAACCTCGACAATGATGCCTTTGGCCAAAAAGGGCGTATGCGTTTTTTCCTGAATATATTCAGGAAAAAACGCATACGCCCTTTTTGGCCAAGCAAGCAACCTGGAAAGGCAAATCAGCGCTACAAAGAAGTCTCGCTTCCCATCGGTCAAAAGGGCAATGCTGAATAAAGTGTCAAAACCAGAAGTGCAGGACAGGCCATGGAGAAACGGGAGCCTTGCTACGCTGATGGGCGGGAGGTAAATGGCCAACAGCCACTCTGGACAAGTGTACGGTGTGTCCTGAAACATCTAAAAAACTCAGCTTAGAGAGCATAGGGCACTTCCACTCATGGACGTATAAATTGGGAAAACTAAAAATCAGCAAGACACAGGCACCCCAACGTTTAGGGCTGCTCTGTTGACAAGAACCTCCACTTCGTTACACCTTAAATATCTCAGGAAAGAGAAAAATGGATAAAGAAGTTGTGGTCCTTATGTACAATGGAATATCACTCAGCCATGAAATCAACGTCATAAGGCTAGTAGCAGCATGATGAGTGGATTTAGGTACGACGATTCTAAGTGAAATAAGTCACACAGAAAAAGACACTTATCATAAGATATCACTTATAGAGGGAATGTAAAAACCGCTACCCTTGAACTGAATTACAAAACAGAACAGAGTCACACGTTTAGAAAACACACTATGGCTGCTTAACGGGAAAGGTGAGGTGGGGTGATGCATAAAACAAGGGTTTCAAATTAGGTCAGATACCGTTCCATAAACCCAATATGTACTAGACAAGACCTACTCCTTGCTCAGTGAATTCGACTGAACACCCCCGATTCACCGTCCAAGAATATATGTGACTAGTAAGAATCTTAAAACCTATGTATTGATATCTCTCTGTAAGTGAGTCAAGTGGGTGTAAAGCAGCATACACAGAGCAGTGAAAAGCAGCTAAACCCCATTATAAAAATCAATTACTTTTACAAAAACGTGAAACAAAGACAGTGAAAGAGTGGGAAATTCTTACAAAACTCGTTCAGGGGCAGTGATGCCACCTCGATTGACCATATCTAGACCCATAGCTGTTTGAGACATAAGGGTGGACACTCTTGGGGATGAGACGTTTGGTGAGGTTGGGTGAGCAAACGCAGACCCTTTAAATTAATACTGCGTGGTGCCCATCCCATGGGTCCCAAATCTCCAGGATCAAGGGCATCTTCCTACATCGAAAACATGCATGAGAAACCCAGAAGATGGCACACTGTGTGATCGGGAAAGGTTTCTAAAACGCACCTCATTTCTCATCTCCTTGTGCTCGAATTCGCCATTCCAGCTGCTTTACTAGCAGTCTCCCTCATTGGAGAATCAGCACCTTTAACCTCCTGTTCCGTACAGGTTGCAATTTGTCCTGAGGATGAACGGGAAAAGGGGGAAACAATGAGAGTCTAGCTCTAGGTTTTGGGACAGGCACAGGTCACTCTATTTTCCCATTAGGAAGAAGAATTAAGCACAGGCTCAGCCTGCCGCCCGGAACCAGAATAGGGCCTGAAGCAATCCTGCGCTTTTGCGGCCAGCTCCCAAGAAAGCGAGTTGAAAAATGGAGCTCAGGGGCACTGCAATTCACAAACCTGCAGACTTATAAATGACCACTCTCGTCCACAAATATATTGAGGGAAAGCAACGAAGAGGATTTGAAAACAAGGCAGAATTGCAGGAAACAGATTTCAGGAGGGAGATTCGAATCGCCTTTAAAGCACAGGAAAAGCGGCAAAACCTCGACAATGATGCCCTTGGCCACAAAGGGCGTATGCGTTTTTTCCTGAATATATTTAGGAAAAAACGCATACGCCCTTTTTGGCCAACCAAGCAACCTGGAAAGGCAAATCAGCGCTACAAAGAAGTCTCGCTTCCCATCGGTCAAAAGGGCCATGCTGAATAAAGTGTCAAAACCAGAAATGCAGGGCAGGCCATGAGGAAACGGGAGCCTTGTTACGATGATGGGCGGGATGTAAATTGCCAACAGCCACTCTGGAGAAGTGTACGATGTGTCCTGAAACATCTAAAAAACTCAGCTTAGAGAGCATAGGGCACTTCCACTCATGGGCGTATAAAGTGGGAAAATTAAAAACCAGCAAGACACAGGCACCCCAAACTTTAGGGCTGCTCTGTTGACAAGAACCTCCACTTCGTTACACCTTAAAAATCCCAGGAAAGAGAAAAATGGATAAAGATGTTGTGGTCTTTATGTACAATGGAATATCACTCAGCCATGAAATCAACGTCATAAGGCTAGTAGCAGCATGATGAGTGGATTTAGGTACGACGATTCTAAGTGAAATAAGTCACACAGAAAAAGACACTTATCATAAGATATCACTTATAGAGGGAATGTAAAAACCGCTACCCTTGAACTGAATTACAAAACAGAACAGAGTCACACGTTTAGAAAACACACTATGGCTGCTTAACGGGAAAGGTGAGTTGGGGTGATGCATAAAACAAGGGTTTCAAATTAGCTCAGATACCGTTCCATAAACCCAATATGTACTAGACAAGACCTACTCCTTGCTCAGTGAATTGGACTCAAAACCCCCTATTCACGGCCCAAGAATATATCTGACTAGTAAGAATCTTAAAACCTATGTATTGATATCTCTCTGTAAGTGAGTCAAGTGGGTGTGAAGTGACATAAACACAGCAGTGAAAAGCAGCTAAACCCCATTATAAAAATCAATTACTTTTAAAAACCTGTGAAAAAAAGACAGTGAAAGAGAGAGAAATTCTTACAAAATTCGTTTATGGGCAGTGATGCTACCTGGATTGACCATATCTAGACCCACAGCTGATTGAGACATTAGGGTGGACACTCTTGGGGCTGAGAGGTTTGCTGAGGTTGGGTGAGGAAACGCAGACCCTTTAAAGTAATATTGCGTGGTACCCATCCCATGGGTCCCAAATTTCCAGGTTCAAGGGCATCTTCCTACATCGAAAACATGCATGAGAAACCCAGAAGATGGCACACTGTGTGATCGGGAAAGGTTTCTAAAACGCACCTCATTTCTCATCTCCTTGTGCTCGAATTCACCATTCCAGCTGCTTTACTAGCAGTCTCCCTCATTGGAGAATCAGCACCTTTAACCTCCTGTTCCGTACAGGTTGCAATTTGTCCTGAGGATGAACGGGAAAAGGGGGAAACAATGAGAGTCATGCTCTAGGTGTTGGGACAGGCACAGGTCACTCTATTTTCCCATTAGGAAGAAGAATTAAGCACAGGCTCAGCCTGCCGCCCGGAACCAGAATAGGGCCTGAAGCAATCCTGCGCTTTTGCGGCCAGCTCCCAAGAAAGCGAGTTGAAAAATGGAGCTCAGGGGCACTGCAATTCACAAACCTGCAGACTTATAAATGACCACTCTCGTCCACAAATATATTGAGGGAAGGCAACGAAGAGGATTTGAAAGCAAGGCAGAATTGCAGGAAACAGATTTCAGGAGGGAGATTCGAATCGCCTTTAAAGCACAGGAAAAGCGGCAAAACCTCGACAATGATGCGCTTGGCCAAAAAGGGCGTATGCGTTTTTTCCTGAATATATTCAGGAAAAAACGCATACGCCCTTTTTGGCCAAGCAAGCAACCTGGAAAGGCAAATCAGCGCTACAAAGAAGTCTCGCTTCCCATCGGTCAAAAGGGCCATGATGAATAAAGTGTCAAAACCAGAAATGCAGGGCAGGCCATGGAGAAACGGGAGCCTTGCTACGCTGATGGGCGGGATGTAAATTGCCAACAGCCACTCTGGAGAAGTGTACGGTGTGTCGTGAAACATCTAAAAAACTCAGCTTAGAGAGCATAGGGCACTTCCACTCATGGGCGTATAAATTGGGAAAAGTAAAATTCAGCAAGACACAGGCACCCCAACGTTTAGGACTGCTCTGTTGACAATAACCTCCACTTCGTTACACCTTAAATATCTCAGGAAAGAGAAAAATGGATAAAGAAGTTGTGGTCCTTATGTACAATGGAATATCACTCAGCCATGAAATCAACGTCATAAGGCTAGTAGCAGCATGATGAGTGGATTTAGGTACGACGATTCTAAGTGAAATAAGTCACACAGAAAAAGACACTTATCATAAGATATCACTTATAGAGGGAATGTAAAAACCACTACCCTTGAAATGAATTACAAAACAGAACAGAGTCACACGTTTAGAAAACACACTATGGCTGCTTAACGAGAAAGGTGAGGTGGGGTGATGCATAAAACAAGGGTTTCAAATTAGCTCAGATACCGTTCCATAAACCCAATATGTAATAGACAAGACCTACTCCTTGCTCAGTGAATTGGACTCAACACCCCCTATTCTCGGCCCAAGAATATATCTGACTAGTAAGATTCTTAAAACCTATGTATTGATATCTCTCTGTAAGTGAGTCAAGTGGGTGTAAAGTGACATAAACACAGCAGTGAAAAGCAGCTAAACCCCATTATAAAAATGAATTACTTTTAAAAACCTGTGAAAAAAAGACAGTGAAAGAGAGAGAAATTCTTACAAAATTCGTTTAGGGGCAGTGATGCTACCTGGATTGACCATATCTAGACCCACAGCTGATTGAGACATAAGGGTGGACACTCTTGGGGCTGGGAGGTTTGCTGAGGTTGGGTGAGCAAACGCAGACCCTTTAAATTAATACTGCGTGGTGCCCATCCCATGGGTCCCAAATCTCCAGGATCAAGGGCATCTTCCTACATCGAAAACATGCATGAGAAACCCAGAAAATGGCACACCGTGTGATCGGGAAAGGTTTCTAAAACGCACCTCATTTCTCATCTCCTTGTGCTCGGGTTCGCCATTCCAGCGGCTTTACTAGCAATCTCCCTCCTTGGAGAATCAGCACCTTTAACCTCCTGTTCCGTACAGGTTGCAATTTCTCCTGAGGATGAACGGGAAGAGGGGAAACCAATGAGAGACTAGCTCTAGGTGTTGGGACAGGCACAGGTCACTCTATTTTCCCATCAGGAAGAAGAATTAACCGCAGGCTCAGCCTGCCGCCCGGGACCAGAATAGGGCCTGAAGCAATCCTGCGCTTTTGCGGCCAGCTCCCAAGAAAGCGAGTTGAAAAATGGAGCTCAGGGGCACTGCAATTCACAAACCTGCAGACTTATAAAGGATCAGTCTCGTCCACAAATATATTGAGAGAAGGCAACGAAGAGGATTTGAAAGCAAGGCAGAATTGCAGGAAACAGATTTCAGGAGGGAGATTCGAATCGCCTTTAAAGCACAGGAAAAGCGGCAAAACCTCGACAATGATGCCCTTGGTCAAAAAGGGCGTATGCGTTTTTTCCTGAATATATTCAGGAAAAAACGCATACGCCCTTTTTGGCCAACCAAGCAACCTGGAAAGGCAAATCAGCGCTACAAAGAAGTCTCGCTTCCCATCGGTCAAAAGGGCCATGCTGAATAAAGTGTCAAAACCAGAAATGCAGGGCAGGCCATGGAGAAACGGGAGCCTTGCTACGCTGATGGGCGGGATGTAAATTGCCAACAGCCACTCTGGAGAAGTGTACGGTGTGTCCTGAAACATCTAAAAAACTCAGCTTAGAGAGCATAGGGCACTTCCACTCATGGGCGTATAAATTGGGAAAACTAAAAATCAGCAAGACACAGGCACCCCAACGTTTAGGGCTGCTCTGTTGACAAGAACCTCCACTTCTTTACACCTTAAATATCTCTGGATAGAGAAAAATGGATAAATAAGTTGTGGTCCTTATGTACAATGGAATATCACTCAGCCATGAAATCAACGTCATAAGGCTAGTAGCAGCATGATGAGTGGATTTAGGTACGACGATTCTAAGTGAAATAAGTCACACAGAAAACGACACTTATCATAAGATATCACTTATAGAGGGAATGTAAAAACCGCTACCCTTGAACTGAATTACAAAACAGAACAGAGTCACACGTTTAGAAAACACACTATGGCTGCTTAACGGGAAAGGTGAGGTGGGGTGATGCATAAAACAAGGGTTTCAAATTAGCTCAGATACCGTTCCATAAACCCAATATGTAATAGACAAGACCTACTCCTTGCTCAGTGAATTGGACTCAACACCCCCTATTCACGGCCCAAGAATATATCTGACTAGTAAGAATCTTAAAACCTATGTATTGATATCTCTCTGTAAGTGAGTCAAGTGGGTGTAAAGTGGCATAAACACAGCAGTGAAAAGCAGCTAAACCCCATTATAAAAATCAATTACTTTTAAAAACCTGTGAAAAAAAGACAGTGAAAGAGAGAGAAATTCTTACAAAATTCGTTTAGGGGCAGTTATGCTACCTGGATTGACCATATCTAGACCCACAGCTGATTGAGACATAAGGGTGGACACTCTTGGGGCTGAGAGGTTTGGTGAGGTTGGGTGAGGAAACGCAGACCCTTTAAAGTAATACTGCGTGGTACCCATCCCATGGGTCCCAAATCTCCAGGTTCAAGGGCATCTTCCTACATCGAAAACATGCATGAGAAACCCAGAAGATGGTACACCGTGTGATCGAGAAAGGTTTCTAAAACGCACCTCATTTCTCATCTCCTTGTGCTCGGGTCCGCCATTCCAGCCGCTTTACTAGCAACCTCCCTCCTTGGAGAATCATCACCTTTAACCTCCTGTTCCGTACAGGTTGCAATTTGTCCTGAGGATGAACGGGAAGAAGGGGGAACCAATGAGAGACTAGCTCTAGGTGTTGGGACAGGCACAGGTCACTCTCTTTTCCCATGAGGAAGAAGAATTAAGCACAGGCTCAGCCTTCCGCCCGGGACCAGAATAGGGCCTGAAGCAATCCTGCGCTTTTGCGGCCAGCTCCCAAGAAATCGAGTTGAAAAATGGAGCTCAGGGGCACTGCAATTCACAAACCTGCAGACTTATAAATGACCACTCTCGTCCACAAATATATTGAGGGAAGGCAACGAAGAGGATTTGAAAGCAAGGCAGAATTGCAGGAAACAGATTTCAGGAGGGAGATTCGAATCGCCTTTAAAGCACAGGAAAAGCGGCAAAACCTCGACAATGATGCCCTTGGCCAAAAAGGGCGTATGCGTTTTTTCCTGAATATATTCAGGAAAAAACGCATACGCCCTTTTTGGCCAACCAAGCAACCTGGAAAGGCAAATCAGCGCTACAAAGAAGTCTCGCTTCCCATCGGTCAAAAGGGCCATGCTGAATAAAGTGTCAAAACCAGAAATGCAGGGCAGGCCATGGAGAAACGGGAGGCTTGCTACGCTGATAGGCGGGATGTAAATTGCCAACAGCCACTCTGGAGAAGTGTACGGTGTGTCGTGAAACATCTAAAAAACTCAGCTTAGAGAGCATAGGGCACTTCCACTCATGGGCGTATAAAGTGGGAAAATTAAAAACCAGCAAGACACAGGCACCCCAAAGTTTAGGGCTGCTCTGTTGACAAGAACCTCCAACTTCGTTACACCTTAAATATCCCAGGAAAGAGAAAAATGGATAAAGATGTTGTGGTCTTTATGTACAATGGAATATCACTCAGCCATGAAATCAACGTCATAAGGCTAGTAGCAGCATGATGAGTGGATTTAGGTACGACGATTCTAAGTGAAATAAGTCACACAGAAAAAGACACTTATCATAAGATATCACTTATAGAGGGAATGTAAAAACCGCTACCCTTGAACTGAATTACAAAACAGAACAGAGTCACACGTTTAGAAAACACACTATGGCTGCTTAACGGGAAAGGTGAGGTGGGGTGATGCATAAAACAAGGGTTTCAAATTAGCTCAGATACCGTTCCATAAACCCAATATGTACTAGACAAGACCTACTCCTTGCTCAGTGAATTGGACTCAACACCCCCTATTCACGGCCCAAGAATATATCTGACTAGTAAGAATCTTAAAACCTATGTATTGATATCTCTTTGTAAGTGAGTCAAGTGGGTGTAAAGTGGAATAAACACAGCAGTGAAAAGCAGCTAAACCCCATTATAAAAATCAATTACTTTTAAAAACCTGTGAAACAAAGACAGTGAAAGAGAGAGAAATTCTTACAAAATTCGTTTAGGGGCAGTTATGCTACCTGGATTGACCATATCTAGACCCACAGCTGATTGAGACATAAGGGTGGACACTCTTGGGGCTGAGAGGTTTGGTGAGGTTGGTTGAGCAAACGCAGACCCTTTAAAGTAATACTGCGTGGTACCCATCCCATGGGTCCCAAATCTCCAGGTTCAAGGGCATCTTCCTACATCGAAAACATGCATGAGAAACCCAGAAGATGGTACACCGTGTGATCGGGAAAGGTTTCTAAAACGCACCTCATTTCTCATGTCCTTGTGCTCGGGTTCGCCATTCCAGCCGCATTACTAGCAATCTCCCTCCTTGGAGAATCAGCACCTTTAACCTCCTGTTCCGTACAGGTTGCAATTTGTCCTGAGGATGAACGGGAAGAAGGGGGAAACAATGAGAGACTAGCTCTAGGTGTTGGGACAGGCACAGGTCACTCTATTTTCCCATCAGGAAGAAGAATTAAGCACAGGCTCAGCCTGCCGCCCGGGACCAGAATAGGGCCTGAAGCAATCCTGCGCTTTTGCGGCCAGCTCCCAAGAAAGCGAGTTGAAAAATGGAGCTCAGGGGCACTGCAATTCACAAACCTGCAGACTTATAAATGATCACTCTCGTCCACAAATATATTGAGGGAAGGCAACGAAGAGGATTTGAAAGCAAGGCAGAATTGCAGGAAACAGATTTCAGGAGGGAGATTCGAATCGCCTTTAAAGCACAGGAAAAGCGGCAAAACCTCCTCAATGATGCCCTTGGCCAAAAAGGGCGTATGCGTTTTTTCCTGAATATATTCAGGAAAAAACGCATACGCCCTTTTTGGCCAACCAAGCAACCTGGAAAGGCAAATCAGCGCTACAAAGAAGTCGCGCTTCCCATCGGTCAAAAGGGCCATGCTGAATAAAGTGTCAAAACCAGAAATGCAGGACAGGCCATGGAGAAACGGGAGCCTTGCTACGCTGATGGGTGGGATGTAAATTGCCAACAGCCACCCTGGAGAAGTGTACGGTGTGTCCTGAAACATCTAAAAAACTCAGCTTAGAGAGCATAGGGCACTTCCACTCATGGGCGTATAAAGTGGGAAAATTAAAAACCAGCAAGACACAGGCACCCCAATGTTTAGGGCTGCTCTGTTGACAAGAACCTCCACTTCGTTACACCTTAAATATCTCAGGATAGAGAAAAATTGATAAATAAGTTGTGGTCCTTATGTACAATGGAATATCACTCAGCCATGAAATCAACGTCATAAGGCTAGTAGCAGCATGATGAGTGGATTTAGGTACGACGATTCTAAGTGAAATAAGTCACACAGAAAAAGACACTTATCATAAGATATCACTTATAGAGGGAATGTAAAAACCGCTACCCTTGAACTGAATTACAAAACAGAACAGAGTCACACGTTTACAAAACACACTATGGCTGCTTAACGGGAATGGTGAGGTGGGGTGATGCATAAAACAAGGGTTTCAAATTAGCTCAGATACCGTTCCATAAACCCAATATGTAATAGACAAGACCTACTCCTTGCTCAGTGAATTGGACTCAACACCCCCTATTCACGGCCCAAGAATATATCTGACTAGTAAGAAACTTAAAACCTATGTATTGATATCTCTTTGTAAGGGAGTCAAGTGGGTGTAAAGTGGCATAAACACAGCAGTGAAAAGCAGCTAAACCCCATTATAAAAATCAATTACTTTTAAAAACCTGTGAAAAAAAGATAGTGAAAGAGAGAGAAATTCTTACAAAATTCGTTTAGGGGCAGTGATGCTACCTGGATTGACCATATCTAGACCCACAGCTGATTGAGACATAAGGGTGGACACTCTTGGGGCTGAGAGGTTTGGTGAGGTTGGGTGAGGAAACGCAGACCCTTTAAAGTAATACTGCGTGGTACCCATCCCATGGGTTCCAAATCTCCAGGTTCTAGGGCATCTTCCTACATCGAAAACATGCATGAGAAACACAGAAGATGGTACACCGTGTGATCGCGAAAGGTTTCTAAAACGCACCTCCTTTCTCATCTCCTTGTGCTCGGGTTCGCCATTCCAGCTGCTTTACTAGCAACCTCCCTCCTTGGAGAATCATCACCTTTAACCTCCTGTTCCGTACAGGTTGCAATTTGTCCTGAGGATGAACGAGAAGAGGGGAAAACAATGAGAGACTAGCTCTAGGTGTTGGGACAGGCACAGGTCACTCTATTTTCCCATCAGGAAGAAGAATTAAGCACAGGCTCAGCCTGCCGCCCGCGACCAGAATAGGGCCTGAAGCAATCCTGCGCTTTTGCGGCCAGCTCCCAAGAAAGCGAGTTGAAAAATGGAGCTCAGGGGCACTGCAATTCACAAACCTGCAAACTTATAAATGATCACTCTCGTCCACAAATATATTGAGGGAAGGCAACGAAGAGGATTTGAAAGCAAGGCAGAATTGCAGGAAACAGATTTCAGGAGGGAGATTCGAATCGCCTTTAAAGCACAGGATAAGCGGCAAAACCTCGACAATGATGCCCTTGGCCAAAAAGGGCGTATGCGTTTTTTCCTGAATATATTCAGGAAAAAACGCATACGCCGTTTTTGGCCAAGCAAGCAACCTGGAAAGGCAAATCAGCGCTACAAAGAAGTCTCGCTTCCCATCGGTCAAAAGGGCCATGCTGAATAAAGTGTCAAAACCAGAAATGCAGGGCAGGCCATGGAGAAACGGGAGGCTTGCTACGCTGATGGGCGGGATGTAAATTGCCAACAGCCACTCTGGAGAAGTGTACGGTGTGTCGTGAAACATCTAAAAAACTCAGCTTAGAGAGCATAGGGCACTTCCACTCAAGGGCGTATAAATTGGGAAAACTAAAAATCAGCAAGACACAGGCACCCCAACGTTTAGGGCTGCTCTGTTGACAAGAACCTCCACTTCGTTACACCTTAAATATCTCAGGATAGAGAAAAATGGATAAATAAGTTGTGGTCCTTATGTACAATGGAATATCACTCAGCCATGAAATCAACGTCATAAGGCTAGTAGCAGCATGATGAGTGGATTTAGGTACGACGATTCTAAGTGAAATAAGTCACACAGAAAAAGACACTTATCATAAGATATCACTTATAGAGGGAATGTAAAAACCGCTACCCATGAACTGAATTACAAAACAGAACAGAGTCACACGTTTAGAAAACACACTATGGCTGCTTAACGGGAAAGGTGAGGTGGGGTGATGCATAAAACAAGGGTTTCAAATTAGCTCAGATACCGTTCCATAAACCCAATATGTTATAGACAAGACCTACTCCTTGCTCAGTGAATCGGACTCAACACCCCCTATTCACAGCCCAAGAATATATCTGACTACTAAGAATCTTAAAACCTATGTATTGATATCTCTTTGTAAGTGAGACAAGTGGGTGTAAACTGGCATAAACACAGCAGTGAAAAGCAGCTAAACCCCATTATAAAAATCAATTACTTTTAAAAACCTGTGAAAAAAAGACAGTGAAAGAGAGAGAAATTCTTACAAAATTCGTTTAGGGGCTGTTATGCTACCTGGGTTGACCATATCTAGACCCACAGCTGATTGAGACATAAGGGTGGACACTCTTGGGGCTGAGAGGTTTGGTGAGGTTGGGTGAGGAAACAAAGACCCTTTAAAGTAATACTGCGTGGTACCCATCCCATGGGTCCCAAATCTCCAGGTTCAAGGGCATCTTCCTACATCGAAAACATGCATGAGAAACTCAGAAGATGGTACACCGTGTGATCGCGAAAGGTTTCTAAACGCACCTCATTTCTCATCTCCTTGTGCTCGGGTTCGCCATTCCAGCTGCTTTACTAGCAACCTCCCTCCTTGGAGAATCATCACCTTTAACCTCCTGTTCCGTACAGGTTGCAATTTGTCCTGAGGATGAACGAGAAGAGGGGCAAACAATGAGAGACTAGCTCTAGGTGTTGGGACAGGCACAGTTCACTCTATTTTCCCATCAGGAAGAAGAATTAAGCACAGGCTCAGCCTGCCGCCCGGGACCAGAATAGGGCCTGAAGCAATCCTGTGCTTTTGCGGCCAGCTCCCAAGAAAGCGAGTTGAAAAATGGAGCTCAGGGGCACTGCAATTCACAAACCTGCAGACTTATAAATGATCACTCTCGTCCACAAATATATTGAGGGAAAGCAACGAAGAGGATTTGAAAGCAAGGCAGAATTGCAGGAAACAGATTTCAGGAGGGAGATTCGAATCGCCTTTAAAGCACAGGAAAAGCGGCAAAACCTCGACAATGATGCCCTTGGCCAAAAAGGGCGTATGCGTTTTTTCCTGAATATATTCAGGAAAAAACGCATACGCCCTTTTTGGCCAAGCAAGCAACCTGGAAAGGCAAATCAGCGCTACAAAGAAGTCTCGCTTCCCATCGGTCAAAAGGGCCATGCTGAATAAAGTGTCAAAACCAGAAATGCAGGACAGGCCATGGAGAAACGGGAGCCTTGCTACGCTGATGGGCGGGATGTAAATTGCCAACAGCCACTCTGGAGAAGTGTACGGTGTGTCCTGAAACATCTAAAAAACTCAGCTTAGAGAGCATAGGGCACTTCCACTCATGGGCGTATAAAGTGGGAAAATTAAAAACCAGCAAGACACAGGCACCCCAAAGTTTAGGGCTGCTCTGTTGACAAGAACCTCCACTTCGTTACACCTTAAATATCCCAGGAAAGAGAAAAATGGATAAAGAAGTTGTGGTCCTTATGTACAATGGAATATCACTCAGCCATGAAATCAACGTCATAAGGTTAGTAGCACCATGATGAGTGGATTTAGGTACTACGATTCTAAGTGAAATAAGTCACACAGAAAAAGACACTTATCATAAGATATCAGTTATAGAGGGAATGTAAAAACCGCTACCCTTGAACTGAATTACAAAACAGAACAGAGTCACACGTTTAGAAAACACACTATGGCTGCTTAACGGGAAAGGTGAGGTGGAGTGATGCATAAAACAAGGGTTTCAAACTAGCTCAGATACCGTTCCATAAACCCAATATGTAATAGACAAGACCTACTCCTTGCTCAGTGAATTGGACTCAACACCCCCTATTCACGGCACAAGAATATATCTGACTAGTAAGAATCTTAAAACCTATGTATTGCTTTCTCTCTGTAAGTGAGTCAAGTGGGTGTAAAGTGACATAAACACAGCAGTGAAAAGCAGCTAAACCCCATTATAAAAATCAATTACTTTTAAAAACCTGTGAAAAAAAGACAGTGAAAGAGAGAGAAATTCTTACAAAATTCGTTTAGGGGCAGTGATGCTACCTGGATTGACCATATCTAGACCCACAGCTGATTGAGACATAAGGGTGGACACTCTGGGGGCTGAGAGGTTTGCTGAGGTTGGGTGAGGAAACGCAGACCCTTTAAAGTAATATTGCGTGGTACCCATCCCATGGGTCCCAAATTTCCAGGTTCAAGGGCATCTTCCTACATCGAAAACATGCATGAGAAACCCAGAAGATGGCACACTGTGTGATCGGGAAAGGTTTCTAAAACGCACCTCATTTCTCATCTCCTTGTGCTCGAATTCACCATTCCAGCTGCTTTACTAGCAGTCTCCCTCATTGGAGAATCAGCACCTTTAACCTCCTGTTCCGTACAGGTTGCAATTTGTCCTGAGGATGAACGGGAAAAGGGGGAAACAATGAGAGTCATGCTCTAGGTGTTGGGACAGGCACAGGTCACTCTATTTTCCCATTAGGAAGAAGAATTAAGCACAGGCTCAGCCTGCCGCCCGGAACCAGAATAGGGCCTGAAGCAATCCTGCGCTTTTGCGGCCAGCTCCCAAGAAAGCGAGTTGAAAAATGGAGCTCAGGGGCACTGCAATTCACAAACCTGCAGACTTATAAATGACCACTCTCGTCCACAAATATATTGAGGGAAGGCAACGAAGAGGATTTGAAAGCAAGGCAGAATTGCAGGAAACAGATTTCAGGAGGGAGATTCGAATCGCCTTTAAAGCACAGGAAAAGCGGCAAAACCTCGTCAATGATGCGCTTGGCCAAAAAGGGCGTATGCGTTTTTTCCTGAATATATTCAGGAAAAAACGCATACGCCCTTTTTGGCCAAGCAAGCAACCTGGAAAGGCAAATCAGCGCTACAAAGAAGTCTCGCTTCCCATCGGTCAAAAGGGCCATGATGAATAAAGTGTCAAAACCAGAAATGCAGGGCAGGCCATGGAGAAACGGGAGCCTTGCTACGCTGATGGGCGGGATGTAAATTGCCAACAGCCACTCTGGAGAAGTGTACGGTGTGTCGTGAAACATCTAAAAAACTCAGCTTAGAGAGCATAGGGCACTTCCACTCATGGGCGTATAAATTGGGAAAAGTAAAATTCAGCAAGACACAGGCACCCCAACGTTTAGGACTGCTCTGTTGACAATAACCTCCACTTCGTTACACCTTAAATATCTCAGGAAAGAGAAAAATGGATAAAGAAGTTGTGGTCCTTATGTACAATGGAATATCACTCAGCCATGAAATCAACGTCATAAGGCTAGTAGCAGCATGATGAGTGGATTTAGGTACGACGATTCTAAGTGAAATAAGTCACACAGAAAAAGACACTTATCATAAGATATCACTTATAGAGGGAATGTAAAAACCACTACCCTTGAAATGAATTACAAAACAGAACAGAGTCACACGTTTAGAAAACACACTATGGCTGCTTAACGAGAAAGGTGAGGTGGGGTGATGCATAAAACAAGGGTTTCAAATTAGCTCAGATACCGTTCCATAAACCCAATATGTAATAGACAAGACCTACTCCTTGCTCAGTGAATTGGACTCAACACCCCCTATTCTCGGCCCAAGAATATATCTGACTAGTAAGATTCTTAAAACCTATGTATTGATATCTCTCTGTAAGTGAGTCAAGTGGGTGTAAAGTGACATAAACACAGCAGTGAAAAGCAGCTAAACCCCATTATAAAAATGAATTACTTTTAAAAACCTGTGAAAAAAAGACAGTGAAAGAGAGAGAAATTCTTACAAAATTCGTTTAGGGGCAGTGATGCTACCTGGATTGACCATATCTAGACCCACAGCTGATTGAGACATAAGGGTGGACACTCTTGGGGCTGGGAGGTTTGCTGAGGTTGGGTGAGCAAACGCAGACCCTTTAAATTAATACTGCGTGGTGCCCATCCCATGGGTCCCAAATCTCCAGGATCAAGGGCATCTTCCTACATCGAAAACATGCATGAGAAACCCAGAAAATGGCACACCGTGTGATCGGGAAAGGTTTCTAAAACGCACCTCATTTCTCATCTCCTTGTGCTCGGGTTCGCCATTCCAGCGGCTTTACTAGCAATCTCCCTCCTTGGAGAATCAGCACCTTTAACCTCCTGTTCCGTACAGGTTGCAATTTCTCCTGAGGATGAACGGGAAGAGGGGAAACCAATGAGAGACTAGCTCTAGGTGTTGGGACAGGCACAGGTCACTCTATTTTCCCATCAGGAAGAAGAATTAACCGCAGGCTCAGCCTGCCGCCCGGGACCAGAATAGGGCCTGAAGCAATCCTGCGCTTTTGCGGCCAGCTCCCAAGAAAGCGAGTTGAAAAATGGAGCTCAGGGGCACTGCAATTCACAAACCTGCAGACTTATAAAGGATCAGTCTCGTCCACAAATATATTGAGAGAAGGCAACGAAGAGGATTTGTAAGCAAGGCAGAATTGCAGGAAACAGATTTCAGGAGGGAGATTCGAATCGCCTTTAAAGCACAGGAAAAGCGGCAAAACCTCGACAATGATGCCCTTGGTCAAAAAGGGCGTATGCGTTTTTTCCTGAATATATTCAGGAAAAAACGCATACGCCCTTTTTGGCCAACCAAGCAACCTGGAAAGGCAAATCAGCGCTACAAAGAAGTCTCGCTTCCCATCGGTCAAAAGGGCCATGCTGAATAAAGTGTCAAAACCAGAAATGCAGGGCAGGCCATGGAGAAACGGGAGCCTTGCTACGCTGATGGGCGGGATGTAAATTGCCAACAGCCACTCTGGAAAAGTGTACGGTGTGTCCTGAAACATCTAAAAAACTCAGCTTAGAGAGCATAGGGCACTTCCACTCATGGGCGTATAAATTGGGAAAACTAAAAATCAGCAAGTCACAGGCACCCCAACGTTTAGGGCTGCTCTGTTGACAAGAACCTCCACTTCTTTACACCTTAAATATCTCAGGATAGAGAAAAATGGATAAATAAGTTGTGGTCCTTATGTACAATGGAATATCACTCAGCCATGAAATCAACGTCATAAGGCTAGTAGCAGCATGATGAGTGGATTTAGGTACGACGATTCTAAGTGAAATAAGTCACACAGAAAAAGACACTTATCATAAGATATCACTTATAGAGGGAATGTAAAAACCGCTACCCTTGAACTGAATTACAAAACAGAACAGAGTCACACGTTTAGAAAACACACTATGGCTGCTTAACGGGAAAGGTGAGGTGGGGTGATGCATAAAACAAGGGTTTCAAATTAGCTCAGATACCGTTCCATAAACCCAATATGTAATAGACAAGACCTACTCCTTGCTCAGTGAATTGGACTCAACACCCCCTATTCACGGCCCAAGAATATATCTGACTAGTAAGAATCTTAAAACCTATGTATTGATATCTCTCTGTAAGTGAGTCAAGTGGGTGTAAAGTGGCATAAACACAGCAGTGAAAAGCAGCTAAACCCCATTATAAAAATCAATTACTTTTAAAAACCTGTGAAAAAAAGACAGTGAAAGAGAGAGAAATTCTTACAAAATTCGTTTAGGGGCAGTTATGCTACCTGGATTGACCATATCTAGACCCACAGCTGATTGAGACATAAGGGTGGACACTCTTGGGGCTGAGAGGTTTGGTGAGGTTGGGTGAGGAAACGCAGACCCTTTAAAGTAATACTGCGTGGTACCCATCCCATGGGTCCCAAATCTCCAGGTTCAAGGGCATCTTCCTACATCGAAAACATGCATGAGAAACCCAGAAGATGGTACACCGTGTGATCGAGAAAGGTTTCTAAAACGCACCTCATTTCTCATCTCCTTGTGCTCGGGTCCGCCATTCCAGCCGCTTTACTAGCAACCTCCCTCCTTGGAGAATCATCACCTTTAACCTCCTGTTCCGTACAGGTTGCAATTTGTCCTGAGGATGAACGGGAAGAAGGGGGAACCAATGAGAGACTAGCTCTAGGTGTTGGGACAGGCACAGGTCACTCTCTTTTCCCATGAGGAAGAAGAATTAAGCACAGGCTCAGCCTTCCGCCCGGGACCAGAATAGGGCCTGAAGCAATCCTGCGCTTTTGCGGCCAGCTCCCAAGAAATCGAGTTGAAAAATGGAGCTCAGGGGCACTGCAATTCACAAACCTGCAGACTTATAAATGACCACTCTCGTCCACAAATATATTGAGGGAAGGCAACGAAGAGGATTTGAAAGCAAGGCAGAATTGCAGGAAACAGATTTCAGGAGGGAGATTCGAATCGCCTTTAAAGCACAGGAAAAGCGGCAAAACCTCGACAATGATGCCCTTGGCCAAAAAGGGCGTATGCGTTTTTTCCTGAATATATTCAGGAAAAAACGCATACGCCCTTTTTGGCCAAGCAAGCAACCTGGAAAGGCAAATCAGCGCTACAAAGAAGTCTCGCTTCCCATCGGTCAAAAGGGCCATGCTGAATAAAGTGTCAAAACCAGAAATGCAGGGCAGGCCATGGAGAAACGGGAGGCTTGCTACGCTGATGGGCGGGATGTAAATTGCCAACAGCCACTCTGGAGAAGTGTACGGTGTGTCGTGAAACATCTAAAAAACTCAGCTTAGAGAGCATAGGGCACTTCCACTCATGGGCGTATAAAGTGGGAAAATTAAAAACCAGCAAGACACAGGCACCCCAAAGTTTAGGGCTGCTCTGTTGACAAGAACCTCCAACTTCGTTACACCTTAAATATCCCAGGAAAGAGAAAAATGGATAAAGATGTTGTGGTCTTTATGTACAATGGAATATCACTCAGCCATGAAATCAACGTCATAAGGCTAGTAGCAGCATGATGAGTGGATTTAGGTACGACGATTCTAAGTGAAATAAGTCACACAGAAAAAGACACTTATCATAAGATATCACTTATAGAGGGAATGTAAAAACCGCTACCCTTGAACTGAATTACAAAACAGAACAGAGTCACACGTTTAGAAAACACACTATGGCTGCTTAACGGGAAAGGTGAGGTGGGGTGATGCATAAAACAAGGGTTTCAAATTAGCTCAGATACCGTTCCATAAACCCAATATGTACTAGACAAGACCTACTCCTTGCTCAGTGAATTGGACTCAACACCCCCTATTCACGGCCCAAGAATATATCTGACTAGTAAGAATCTTAAAACCTATGTATTGATATCTCTTTGTAAGTGAGTCAAGTGGGTGTAAAGTGGAATAAACACAGCAGTGAAAAGCAGCTAAACCCCATTATAAAAATCAATTACTTTTAAAAACCTGTGAAACAAAGACAGTGAAAGAGAGAGAAATTCTTACAAAATTCGTTTAGGGGCAGTTATGCTACCTGGATTGACCATATCTAGACCCACAGCTGATTGAGACATAAGGGTGGACACTCTTGGGGCTGAGAGGTTTGGTGAGGTTGGTTGAGCAAACGCAGACCCTTTAAAGTAATACTGCGTGGTACCCATCCCATGGGTCCCAAATCTCCAGGTTCAAGGGCATCTTCCTACATCGAAAACATTCATGAGAAACCCAGAAGATGGTACACCGTGTGATCGGGAAAGGTTTCTAAAACGCACCTCATTTCTCATGTCCTTGTGCTCGGGTTCGCCATTCCAGCCGCATTACTAGCAATCTCCCTCCTTGGAGAATCAGCACCTTTAACCTCCTGTTCCGTACAGGTTGCAATTTGTCCTGAGGATGAACGGGAAGAAGGGGGAAACAATGAGAGACTAGCTCTAGGTGTTGGGACAGGCACAGGTCACTCTATTTTCCCATCAGGAAGAAGAATTAAGCACAGGCTCAGCCTGCCGCCCGGGACCAGAATAGGGCCTGAAGCAATCCTGCGCTTTTGCGGCCAGCTCCCAAGAAAGCGAGTTGAAAAATGGAGCTCAGGGGCACTGCAATTCACAAACCTGCAGACTTATAAATGATCACTCTCGTCCACAAATATATTGAGGGAAGGCAACGAAGAGGATTTGAAAGCAAGGCAGAATTGCAGGAAACAGATTTCAGGAGGGAGATTCGAATCGCCTTTAAAGCACAGGAAAAGCGGCAAAACCTCGTCAATGATGCCCTTGGCCAAAAAGGGCGTATGCGTTTTTTCCTGAATATATTCAGGAAAAAACGCATACGCCCTTTTTGGCCAACCAAGCAACCTGGAAAGGCAAATCAGCGCTACAAAGAAGTCGCGCTTCCCATCGGTCAAAAGGGCCATGCTGAATAAAGTGTCAAAACCAGAAATGCAGGACAGGCCATGGAGAAACGGGAGCCTTGCTACGCTGATGGGTGGGATGTAAATTGCCAACAGCCACCCTGGAGAAGTGTACGGTGTGTCCTGAAACATCTAAAAAACTCAGCTTAGAGAGCATAGGGCACTTCCACTCATGGGCGTATAAAGTGGGAAAATTAAAAACCAGCAAGACACAGGCACCCCAATGTTTAGGGCTGCTCTGTTGACAAGAACCTCCACTTCGTTACACCTTAAATATCTCAGGATAGAGAAAAATTGATAAATAAGTTGTGGTCCTTATGTACAATGGAATATCACTCAGCCATGAAATCAACGTCATAAGGCTAGTAGCAGCATGATGATTGGATTTAGGTACGACGATTCTAAGTGAAATAAGTCACACAGAAAAAGACACTTATCATAAGATATCACTTATAGAGGGAATGTAAAAACCGCTACCCTTGAACTGAATTACAAAACAGAACAGAGTCACACGTTTAGAAAACACACTATGGCTGCTTAACGGGAAAGGTGAGGTGGGGTGATGCATAAAACAAGGGTTTCAAATTAGCTCAGATACCGTTCCATAAACCCAATATGTAATAGACAAGACCTACTCCTTGCTCAGTGAATTAGACTCAACACCCCCTATTCACGGCCCAAGAATATATCTGACTAGTAAGAAACTTAAAACCTATGTATTGATATCTCTTTGTAAGGGAGTCAAGTGGGTGTAAAGTGGCATAAACACAGCAGTGAAAAGCAGCTAAACCCCATTATAAAAATCAATTACTTTTAAAAACCTGTGAAAAAAAGATAGTGAAAGAGAGAGAAATTCTTACAAAATTCGTTTAGGGGCAGTGATGCTACCTGGATTGACCATATCTAGACCCACAGCTGATTGAGACATAAGGGTGGACACTCTTGGGGCTGAGAGGTTTGGTGAGGTTGGGTGAGGAAACGCAGACCCTTTAAAGTAATACTGCGTGGTACCCATCCCATGGGTTCCAAATCTCCAGGTTCTAGGGCATCTTCCTACATCGAAAACATGCATGAGAAACACAGAAGATGGTACACCGTGTGATCGCGAAAGGTTTCTAAAACGCACCTCCTTTCTCATCTCCTTGTGCTCGGGTTCGCCATTCCAGCTGCTTTACTAGCAACCTCCCTCCTTGGAGAATCATCACCTTTAACCTCCTGTTCCGTACAGGTTGCAATTTGTCCTGAGGATGAACGAGAAGAGGGGAAAACAATGAGAGACTAGCTCTAGGTGTTGGGACAGGCACAGGTCACTCTATTTTCCCATCAGGAAGAAGAATTAAGCACAGGCTCAGCCTGCCGCCCGCGACCAGAATAGGGCCTGAAGCAATCCTGCGCTTTTGCGGCCAGCTCCCAAGAAAGCGAGTTGAAAAATGGAGCTCAGGGGCACTGCAATTCACAAACCTGCAAACTTATAAATGATCACTCTCGTCCACAAATATATTGAGGGAAGGCAACGAAGAGGATTTGAAAGCAAGGCAGAATTGCAGGAAACAGATTTCAGGAGGGAGATTCGAATCGCCTTTAAAGCACAGGATAAGCGGCAAAACCTCGACAATGATGCCCTTGGCCAAAAAGGGCGTATGCGTTTTTTCCTGAATATATTCAGGAAAAAACGCATACGCCGTTTTTGGCCAAGCAAGCAACCTGGAAAGGCAAATCAGCGCTACAAAGAAGTCTCGCTTCCCATCGGTCAAAAGGGCCATGCTGAATAAAGTGTCAAAACCAGAAATGCAGGGCAGGCCATGGAGAAACGGGAGGCTTGCTACGCTGATGGGCGGGATGTAAATTGCCAACAGCCACTCTGGAGAAGTGTACGGTGTGTCGTGAAACATCTAAAAAACTCAGCTTAGAGAGCATAGGGCACTTCCACTCAAGGGCGTATAAATTGGGAAAACTAAAAATCAGCAAGACACAGGCACCCCAACGTTTAGGGCTGCTCTGTTGACAAGAACCTCCACTTCGTTACACCTTAAATATCTCAGGATAGAGAAAAATGGATAAATAAGTTGTGGTCCTTATGTACAATGGAATATCACTCAGCCATGAAATCAACGTCATAAGGCTAGTAGCAGCATGATGAGTGGATTTAGGTACGACGATTCTAAGTGAAATAAGTCACACAGAAAAAGACACTTATCATAAGATATCACTTATAGAGGGAATGTAAAAACCGCTACCCATGAACTGAATTACAAAACAGAACAGAGTCACACGTTTAGAAAACACACTATGGCTGCTTAACGGGAAAGGTGAGGTGGGGTGATGCATAAAACAAGGGTTTCAAATTAGCTCAGATACCGTTCCATAAACCCAATATGTTATAGACAAGACCTACTCCTTGCTCAGTGAATCGGACTCAACACCCCCTATTCACAGCCCAAGAATATATCTGACTACTAAGAATCTTAAAACCTATGTATTGATATCTCTTTGTAAGTGAGACAAGTGGGTGTAAACTGGCATAAACACAGCAGTGAAAAGCAGCTAAACCCCATTATAAAAATCAATTACTTTTAAAAACCTGTGAAAAAAAGACAGTGAAAGAGAGAGAAATTCTTACAAAATTCGTTTAGGGGCAGTTATGCTACCTGGGTTGACCATATCTAGACCCACAGCTGATTGAGACATAAGGGTGGACACTCTTGGGGCTGAGAGGTTTGGTGAGGTTGGGTGAGGAAACAAAGACCCTTTAAAGTAATACTGCGTGGTACCCATCCCATGGGTCCCAAATCTCCAGGTTCAAGGGCATCTTCCTACATCGAAAACATGCATGAGAAACTCAGAAGATGGTACACCGTGTGATCGCGAAAGGTTTCTAAACGCACCTCATTTCTCATCTCCTTGTGCTCGGGTTCGCCATTCCAGCTGCTTTACTAGCAACCTCCCTCCTTGGAGAATCAGCACCTTTAACCTCCAGTTCCGTACAGGTTGCAATTTGTCCTGAGGATGAACGAGAAGAGGGGAAAACAATGAGAGACTAGCTCTAGGTGTTGGGACAGGCACAGGTCACTCTATTTTCCCATCAGGAAGAAGAATTAAGCACAGGCTCAGCCTGCCGCACGGGACCAGAATAGGGCCTGAAGCAATCCTGCGCTTTTGCGGCCAGCTCCCAAGAAAGCGAGTTGAAAAATGGAGCTCAGGGGCACTGCAATTCACAAACCTGCAGACTTATAAATGACCACTCTCGTCCACAAATATATTGAGGGAAGGCAACGAAGAGGATTTGAAAGCAAGGCAGAATTGCAGGAAACAGATTTCAGGAGGGAGATTCGAATCGCCTTTAAAGCACAGGAAAAGCGGCAAAACCTCGACAATGATGCCCTTGGCCAAAAAGGGCGTATGCGTTTTTTCCTGAATATATTCAGGAAAAAACGCATACGCCCTTTTTGGCCAAGCAAGCAACCTGGAAAGGCAAATCAGCGCTACAAAGAAGTCTCGCTTCCCATCGGTCAAAAGGGCCATGCTGAATAAAGTGTCAAAACCAGAAATGCAGGGCAGGCCATGGAGAAACGGGAGGCTTGCTACGCTGATGGGCGGGATGTAAATTGCCAACAGCCACTCTGGAGAAGTGTACGGTGTGTCGTGAAACATCTAAAAAACTCAGCTTAGAGAGCATAGGGCACTTCCACTCATGGGCGTATAAAGTGGGAAAATTAAAAACCAGCAAGACACAGGCACCCCAAAGTTTAGGGCTGCTCTGTTGACAAGAACCTCCAACTTCGTTACACCTTAAATATCCCAGGAAAGAGAAAAATGGATAAAGATGTTGTGGTCTTTATGTACAATGGAATATCACTCAGCCATGAAATCAACGTCATAAGGCTAGTAGCAGCATGATGAGTGGATTTAGGTACGACGATTCTAAGTGAAATAAGTCACACAGAAAAAGACACTTATCATAAGATATCACTTATAGAGGGAATGTAAAAACCGCTACCCTTGAACTGAATTACAAAACAGAACAGAGTCACACGTTTAGAAAACACACTATGGCTGCTTAACGGGAAAGGTGAGGTGGGGTGATGCATAAAACAAGGGTTTCAAATTAGCTCAGATACCGTTCCATAAACCCAATATGTAATAGACAAGACCTACTCCTTGCTCAGTGAATTGGACTCAACACCCCCTATTCACGGCCCAAGAATATATCTGACTAGTAAGAATCTTAAAACCTATGTATTGATATCTCTTTGTAAGTGAGTCAAGTGGGTGTAAAGTGGAATAAACACAGCAGTGAAAAGCAGCTAAACCCCATTATAAAAATCAATTACTTTTAAAAACCTGTGAAACAAAGACAGTGAAAGAGAGAGAAATTCTTACAAAATTCGTTTAGGGGCAGTTATGCTACCTGGATTGACCATATCTAGACCCACAGCTGATTGAGACATAAGGGTGGACACTCTTGGGGCTGAGAGGTTTGGTGAGGTTGGGTGAGCAAACGCAGACCCTTTAAAGTAATACTGCGTGGTACCCATCCCATGGGTCCCAAATCTCCAGGTTCAAGGGCATCTTCCTACATCGAAAACATGCATGAGAAACCCAGAAGATGGTACACCGTGTGATCGGGAAAGGTTTCTAAAACGCACCTCATTTCTCATGTCCTTGTGCTCGGGTTCGCCATTCCAGCCGCATTACTAGCAATCTCCCTCCTTGGAGAATCAGCACCTTTAACCTCCTGTTCCGTACAGGTTGCAATTTGTCCTGAGGATGAACGGGAAGAAGGGGGAAACAATGAGAGACTAGCTCTAGGTGTTGGGACAGGCACAGGTCACTCTATTTTCCCATCAGGAAGAAGAATTAAGCACAGGCTCATCCTGCCGCCCGGGACCAGAATAGGGCCTGAAGCAATCCTGCGCTTTTGCGGCCAGCTCCCAAGAAAGCGAGTTGAAAAATGGAGCTCAGGGGCACTGCAATTCACAAACCTGCAGACTTATAAATGATCACTCTCGTCCACAAATATATTGAGGGAAGGCAACGAAGAGGATTTGAAAGCAAGGCAGAATTGCAGGAAACAGATTTCAGGAGGGAGATTCGAATCGCCTTTAAAGCACAGGAAAAGCGGCAAAACCTCATCAATGATGCCCTTGGCCAAAAAGGGCGTATGCGTTTTTTCCTGAATATATTCAGGAAAAAACGCATACGCCCTTTTTGGCCAAGCAAGCAACCTGGAAAGGCAAATCAGCGCTACAAAGAAGTCTCGCTTCCCACCGGTCAAAAGGGCCATGCTGAATAAAGTGTCAAAACCAGAAATGCAGGACAGGCCATGGAGAAACGGGAGCCTTGCTACGCTGATGGGTGGGATGTAAATTGCCAACAGCCACCCTGGAGAAGTGTACGGTGTGTCCTGAAACATCTAAAAAACTCAGCTTAGAGAGCATAGGGCACTTCCACTCATGGGCGTATAAAGTGGGAAAATTAAAAACCAGCAAGACACAGGCACCCCAATGTTTAGGGCTGCTCTGTTGACAAGAACCTCCAACTTCGTTACACCTTAAAAATCCCAGGAAAGAGAAAAATGGATAAAGATGTTGTGGTCCTTATGTACAATGGAATATCACTCAGCCATGAAATCAACGTCATAAGGCTAGTAGCAGCATGATGAGTGGATTTAGGTACGACGATTCTAAGTGAAATAAGTCACACAGAAAAAGACACTTATCATAAGATATCACTTATAGAGGGAATGTAAAAACCGCTACCCTTGAACTGAATTACAAAACAGAACAGAGTCACACGTTTAGAAAACACACTATGGCTGCTTAACGGGAAAGGTGAGGTGGGGTGATGCATAAAACAAGGGTTTCAAATTAGCTCAGATACCGTTCCATAAACCCAATATGTAATAGACAAGACCTACTCCTTGCTCAGTGAATTGGACTCAACACCCCCTATTCACGGCCCAAGAATATATCTGACTAGTAAGAATCTTAAAACCTATGTATTGATATCTCTTTGTAAGTGAGTCAAGTGGGTGTAAAGTGGCATAAACACAGCAGTGAAAAGCAGCTAAACCCCATTATAAAACTCAATTACTTTTAAAAACCTGTGAAAAAAAGACAGTGAAAGAGAGAGAAATTCTTACAAAATTCGTTTAGGGGCAGTTATGCTACCTGGATTGACCATATCTAGACCCACAGCTGATTGAGACATAAGGGTGGACACTCTTGGGGCTGAGAGGTTTGGTGAGGTTGGGTGAGCAAACGCAGACCCTTTAAAGTAATACTGCGTGGTACCCATCCCATGGGTCCCAAATCTCCAGGTTCAAGGGCATCTTCCTACATCGAAAACATGCATGAGAAACCCAGAAGATGGTACACCGTGTGATCGGGAAAGGTTTCTAAAACGCACCTCATTTCTCATGTCTTTGTGCTCGGGTTCGCCATTCCAGCCGCATTACTAGCAATCTCCCTCCTTGGAGAATCAGCACCTTTAACCTCCTGTTCCGTACAGGTTGCAATTTGTCCTGAGGATGAACGGGAAGAAGGGGGAACCAATGAGAGACTAGCTCTAGGTGTTGGGACAGGCACAGGTCACTCTATTTTCCCATCAGGAAGAAGAATTAAGCACAGGCTCAGCCTGCCGCCCGGGACCAGAATAGGGCCTGAAGCAATCCTGCGCTTTTGCGGCCAGCTCCCAAGAAAGCGAGTTGAAAAATGGAGCTCAGGGGCACTGCAATTCACAAACCTGCAGACTTATAAATGATCACTCTCGTCCACAAATATATTGAGGGAAGGCAACGAAGAGGATTTGAAAGCAAGGCAGAATTGCAGGAAACAGATTTCAGGAGGGAGATTCGAATCGCCTTTAAAGCACAGGAAAAGCGGCAAAACCTCGTCAATGATGCCCTTGGCCAAAAAGGGCGTATGCGTTTTTTCCTGAATATATTCAGGAAAAAACGCATACGCCCTTTTTGGCCAACCAAGCAACCTGGAAAGGCAAATCAGCGCTACAAAGAAGTCTCGCTTCCCATCGGTCAAAAGGGCCATGCTGAATAAAGTGTCAAAACCAGAAATGCAGGACAGGCCATGGAGAAACGGGAGCCTTGCTACGCTGATGGGTGGGATGTAAATTGCCAACAGCCACCCTGGAGAAGTGTACGGTGTGTCCTGAAACATCTAAAAAACTCAGCTTAGAGAGCATAGGGCACTTCCACTCATGGGCCTATAAAGTGGGAAAATTAAAAACCAGCAAGACACAGGCACCCCAATGTTTAGGGCTGCTCTGTTGACAAGAACCTCCAACTTCGTTACACCTTAAAAATCCCAGGAAAGAGAAAAATGGATAAAGATGCTGTGGTCCTTATGTACAATGGAATATCACTCAGCCATGAAATCAACGTCATAAGGCTAGTAGCAGCATGATGAGTGGATTTAGGTACGACGATTCTAAGTGAAATAAGTCACACAGAAAAAGACACTTATCATAAGATATCACTTATAGAGGGAATGTAAAAACCGCTACCCTTGAACTGAATTACAAAACAGAACAGAGTCACACGTTTAGAAAACACACTATGGCTGCTTAACGGGAAAGGTGAGGTGGGGTGATGCATAAAACAAGGGTTTCAAATTAGCTCAGATACCGTTCCATAAACCCAATATGTACTAGACAACACCTACTCCTTGCTCAGTGAATTGGACTCAAAACCCCCTATTCACGGCCCAAGAATATATCTGACTAGTAAGAATCTTAAAACCTATGTATTGATATCTCTTTGTAAGTGAGTCAAGTGGGTGTAAAGTGGCATAAACACAGCAGTGAAAAGCAGCTAAACCCCATTATAAAAATCAATTACTTTTAAAAACCTGTGAAAAAAAGACAGTGAAAGAGAGAGAAATTCTTACAAAATTCGTTTAGGGGCAGTTATGCTACCTGGATTGACCATATCTAGACCCACAGCTGATTGAGACATAAGGGTGGACACTCTTGGGGCTGAGAGGTTTGGTGAGGTTGGGTGAGCAAACGCAGACCCTTTAAAGTAATACTGCGTGGTACCCATCCCATGGGTCCCAAATCTCCAGGTTCAAGGGCATCTTCCTACATCGAAAACATGCATGAGAAACCCAGAAGATGGTACACCGTGTGATCGGGAAAGGTTTCTAAAACGCACCTCATTTCTCATGTCTTTGTGCTCGGGTTCGCCATTCCAGCCGCATTACTAGCAATCTCCCTCCTTGGAGAATCAGCACCTTTAACCTCCTGTTCCGTACAGGTTGCAATTTGTCCTGAGGATGAACGGGAAGAAGGGGGAACCAATGAGAGACTAGCTCTAGGTGTTGGGACAGGCACAGGTCACTCTATTTTCCCATCAGGAAGAAGAATTAAGCACAGGCTCAGCCTGCCGCCCGGGACCAGAATAGGGCCTGAAGCAATCCTGCGCTTTTGCGGCCAGCTCCCAAGAAAGCGAGTTGAAAAATGGAGCTCAGGGGCACTGCAATTCACAAACCTGCAGACTTATAAATGATCACTCTCGTCCACAAATATATTGAGGGAAGGCAACGAAGAGGATTTGAAAGCAAGGCAGAATTGCAGGAAACAGATTTCAGGAGGGAGATTCGAATCGCCTTTAAAGCACAGGAAAAGCGGCAAAACCTCGTCAATGATGCCCTTGGCCAAAAAGGGCATATGCGTTTTTTCCTGAATATATTCAGGAAAAAACGCATACGCCCTTTTTGGCCAACCAAGCAACCTGGAAAGGCAAATCAGCGCTACAAAGAAGTCTCGCTTCCCATCGGTCAAAAGGGCCATGCTGAATAAAGTGTCAAAACCAGAAATGCAGGACAGGCCATGGAGAAACGGGAGCCTTGCTACGCTGATGGGTGGGATGTAAATTGCCAACAGCCACCCTGGAGAAGTGTACGGTGTGTCCTGAAACATCTAAAAAACTCAGCTTAGAGAGCATAGGGCACTTCCACTCATGGGCCTATAAAGTGGGAAAATTAAAAACCAGCAAGACACAGGCACCCCAATGTTTAGGGCTGCTCTGTTGACAAGAACCTCCAACTTCGTTACACCTTAAAAATCCCAGGAAAGAGAAAAATGGATAAAGATGCTGTGGTCCTTATGTACAATGGAATATCACTCAGCCATGAAATCAACGTCATAAGGCTAGTAGCAGCATGATGAGTGGATTTAGGTACGACGATTCTAAGTGAAATAAGTCACACAGAAAAAGACACTTATCATAAGATATCACTTATAGAGGGAATGTAAAAACCGCTACCCTTGAACTGAATTACAAAACAGAACAGAGTCACACGTTTAGAAAACACACTATGGCTGCTTAATGGGAAAGGTGAGGTGGGGTGATGCATAAAACAAGGGTTTCAAATTAGCTCAGATACCGTTCCATAAACCCAATATGTACTAGACAAGACCTACTCCTTGCTCAGTGAATTGGACTCAAAACCCCCTATTCACGGCCCAAGAATATATCTGACTAGTAAGAATCTTAAAACCTATGTATTGATATCTCTCTGTAAGTGAGTCATGTGGGTGTAAAGTGACATAAACACAGCAGTGAAAAGCAGCTAAACCCCATTATGAAAATCAATTACTTTTAAACACCTGTGAAAAAAAGACAGTGAAAGAGAGAGAAATTCTTACAAAATTCGTTTAGGGGCAGTTATGCTACCTGGATTGACCATATCTAGACCCACAGCTGATTGAGACATAAGGGTGGACACTCTTGGGGCTGAGAGGTTTGGTGAGGTTGGGTGAGCAAACGCAGACCCTTTAAAGTAATACTGCGTGGTACCCATCCCATGGGTCCCAAATCTCCAGGTTCAAGGGCATCTTCCTACATCGAAAACATGCATGAGAAACCCAGAAGATGGTACACCGTGTGATCGGGAAAGGTTTCTAAAACGCACCTCATTTCTCATGTCCTTGTGCTCGGGTTCGCCATTCCAGCCGCATTACTAGCAATCTCCCTCCTTGGAGAATCAGCACCTTTAACCTCCTGTTCCGTACAGGTTGCAATTTGTCCTGAGGATGAACGGGAAGAAGGGGGAACCAATGAGAGACTAGCTCTAGGTGTTGGGACAGGCACAGGTCACTCTATTTTCCCATCAGGAAGAAGAATTAAGCACAGGCTCAGCCTGCCGCCCGGGACCAGAATAGGGCCTGAAGCAATCCTGCGCTTTTGCGGCCAGCTCCCAAGAAAGCGAGTTGAAAAATGGAGCTCAGGGGCACTGCAATTCACAAACCTGCAGACTTATAAATGATCACTCTCGTCCACAAATATATTGAGGGAAGGCAACGAAGAGGATTTGAAAGCAAGGCAGAATTGCAGGAAACAGATTTCAGGAGGGAGATTCAAATCGCCTTTAACGCACAGGAAAAGCGGCAAAACCTCGACAATGATGCCCTTGGCCAAAAAGGGCGTATGCGTTTTTTCCTGAATATATTCAGGAAAAAACGCATACGCCCTTTTTGGCCAACCAAGCAACCTGGAAAGGCAAATCAGCGCTACAAAGAAGTCTCGCTTCCCATCGGTCAAAAGGGCCATGCTGAATAAAGTGTCAAAACCAGAAATGCAGGACAGGCCATGGAGAAACGGGAGCCTTGCTACGCTGATGGGTGGGATGTAAATTGCCAACAGCCACCCTGGAGAAGTGTACGGTGTGTCCTGAAACATATAAAAAACTCAGCTTAGAGAGCATAGGGCACTTCCACTCATGGGCGTATAAAGTGGGAAAATTAAAAACCAGCAAGACACAGGCACCCCAATGTTTAGGGCTGCTCTGTTGACAAGAACCTCCAACTTCGTTACACCTTAAAAATCCCAGGAAAGAGAAAAATGGATAAAGATGTTGTGGTCCTTATGTACAATGGAATATCACTCAGCCATGAAATCAACGTCATAAGGCTAGTAGCAGCATGATGAGTGTATTTAGGTACGACGATTCTAAGTGAAATAAGTCACACAGAAAAAGACACTTATCATAAGATATCACTTATAGAGGGAATGTAAAAACCGCTACCCTTGAACTGAATTACAAAACAGAACAGAGTCACACGTTTAGAAAACACACTATGGCTGCTTAACGGGAAAGGTGAGGTGGGGTGATGCATAAAACAAGGGTTTCAAATTAGCTCAGATACCGTTCCATAAACCCAATATGTACTAGACAAGACCTACTCCTTGCTCAGTGAATTGGACTCAAAACCCCCTATTCACGGCCCAAGAATATATCTGACTAGTAAGAATCTTAAAACCTATGTATTGATATCTCTCTGTAAGTGAGTCATGTGGGTGTAAAGTGACATAAACACAGCAGTGAAAAGCAGCTAAACCCCATTATAAAAATCAATTACTTTTAAAAACCTGTGAAAAAAAGACAGTGAAAGAGAGAGAAATTCTTACAAAATTCGTTTAGGGGCAGTTATGCTACCTGGATTGACCATATCTAGACCCACAGCTGATTGAGACATAAGGGTGGACACTCTTGGGGCTGAGAGGTTTGGTGAGGTTGGGTGAGCAAACGCAGACCCTTTAAAGTAATACTGCGTGGTACCCATCCCATGGGTCCCAAATCTCCAGGTTCAAGGGCATCTTCCTACATCGAAAACATGCATGAGAAACCCAGAAGATGGTACACCGTGTGATCGGGAAAGGTTTCTAAAACGCACCTCATTTCTCATGTCCTTGTGCTCGGGTTCGCCATTCCAGCCGCATTACTAGCAATCTCCCTCCTTGGAGAATCAGCACCTTTAACCTCCTGTTCCGTACAGGTTGCAATTTGTCCTGAGGATGAACGGGAAGAAGGGGGAACCAATGAGAGACTAGCTCTAGGTGTTGGGACAGGCACAGGTCACTCTATTTTCCCATCAGGAAGAAGAATTAAGCACAGGCTCAGCCTGCCGCCCGGGACCAGAATAGGGCCTGAAGCAATCCTGCGCTTTTGCGGCCAGCTCCCAAGAAAGCGAGTTGAAAAATGGAGCTCAGGGGCACTGCAATTCACAAACCTGCAGACTTATAAATGATCACTCTCGTCCACAAATATATTGAGGGAAGGCAACGAAGAGGATTTGAAAGCAAGGCAGAATTGCAGGAAACAGATTTCAGGAGGGAGATTCAAATCGCCTTTAACGCACAGGAAAAGCGGCAAAACCTCGACAATGATGCCCTTGGCCAAAAAGGGCGTATGCGTTTTTTCCTGAATATATTCAGGAAAAAACGCATACGCCCTTTTTGGCCAACCAAGCAACCTGGAAAGGCAAATCAGCGCTACAAAGAAGTCTCGCTTCCCATCGGTCAAAAGGGCCATGCTGAATAAAGTGTCAAAACCAGAAATGCAGGACAGGCCATGGAGAAACGGGAGCCTTGCTACGCTGATGGGTGGGATGTAAATTGCCAACAGCCACCCTGGAGAAGTGTACGGTGTGTCCTGAAACATATAAAAAACTCAGCTTAGAGAGCATAGGGCACTTCCACTCATGGGCGTATAAAGTGGGAAAATTAAAAACCAGCAAGACACAGGCACCCCAATGTTTAGGGCTGCTCTGTTGACAAGAACCTCCAACTTCGTTACACCTTAAAAATCCCAGGAAAGAGAAAAATGGATAAAGATGTTGTGGTCCTTATGTACAATGGAATATCACTCAGCCATGAAATCAACGTCATAAGGCTAGTAGCAGCATGATGAGTGTATTTAGGTACGACGATTCTAAGTGAAATAAGTCACACAGAAAAAGACACTTATCATAAGATATCACTTATAGAGGGAATGTAAAAACCGCTACCCTTGAACTGAATTACAAAACAGAACAGAGTCACACGTTTAGAAAACACACTATGGCTGCTTAACGGGAAAGGTGAGGTGGGGTGATGCATAAAACAAGGGTTTCAAATTAGCTCAGATACCGTTCCATAAACCCAATATGTACTAGACAAGACCTACTCCTTGCTCAGTGAATTGGACTCAAAACCCCCTATTCACGGCCCAAGAATATATCTGACTAGTAAGAATCTTAAAACCTATGTATTGATATCTCTCTGTAAGTGAGTCATGTGGGTGTAAAGTGACATAAACACAGCAGTGAAAAGCAGCTAAACCCCATTATAAAAATCAATTACTTTTAAAAACCTGTGAAAAAAAGACAGTGAAAGAGAGAGAAATTCTTACAAAATTCTTTTAGGGGCAGTTATGCTACCTGGATTGACCATATCTAGACCCACAGCTGATTGAGACATAAGGGTGGACACTCTTGGGGCTGAGAGGTTTGGTGAGGTTGGGTGAGGAAACGCAGACCCTTTAAAGTAACACTGCGTGGTACCCATCCCATGGGTTCCAAATCTCCAGGTTCAAGGGCATCTTCCTACATCGAAAACATGCATGAGAAACCCAGAAGATGGTACACCGTGTGATCGCGAAAGGTTTCTAAACGCACCTCATTTCTCATCTCCTTGTGCTCGGGTTCGCCATTCCAGCTGCTTTACTAGCAACCTCCCTCCTTGGAGAATCATCACCTTTAACCTCCTGTTCCGTACAGGTTGCAATTTGTCCTGAGGATGAACGAGAAGAGGGGAAAACAATGAGAGACTAGCTCTAGGTGTTGGGACAGGCACAGTTCACTCTATTTTCCCATCAGGAAGAAGAATTAAGCACAGGCTCAGCCTGCCACCCGGGACCAGAATAGGGCCTGAAGCAATCCTGCGCTTTTGCGGCCAGCTCCCAAGAAAGCGAGTTGAAAAATGGAGCTCAGGGGCACTGCAATTCACAAACCTGCAGACTTATAAATGATCACTCTCGTCCACAAATATATTGAGGGAAGGCAACGAAGAGGATTTGAAAGCAAGGCAGAATTGCAGGAAACAGATTTCAGGAGGGAGATTCGAATCGCCTTTAAAGCACAGGAAAAGCGGCAAAACCTCATCAATGATGCCCTTGGCCAAAAAGGGCGTATGCGTTTTTTCCTGAATATATTCAGGAAAAAACGCATACGCCCTTTTTGGCCAAGCAAGCAACCTGGAAAGGCAAATCAGCGCTACAAAGAAGTCTCGCTTCCCATCGGTCAAAAGGGCCATGCTGAATAAAGTGTCAAAACCAGAAATGCAGGGCAGGCCATGGAGAAACGGGAGCCTTGCTACGCTGATGGGCGGGATGTAAATTGCCAACAGCCACTCTGGAGAAGTGTACGGTGTGTCCTGAAACATCTAAAAAACTCAGCTTAGAGAGCATAGGGCACTTCCACTCATGGGCGTATAAAGTGGGAAAATTAAAAACCAGCAAGACACAGGCACCCCAAAGTTTAGGGCTGCTCTGTTGACAAGAACCTCCAACTTCGTTACACCTTAAATATCCCAGGAAAGAGAAAAATGGATAAAGATGTTGTGGTCTTTATGTACAATGGAATATCACTCAGCCATGAAATCAACGTCATAAGGCTAGTAGCAGCATGATGAGTGGATTTAGGTACGACGATTCTAAGTGAAATAAGTCACACAGAAAAAGACACTTATCATAAGATATCACTTATAGAGGGAATGTAAAAACCGCTACCCTTGAACTGAATTACAAAACAGAACAGAGTCACACGTTTAGAAAACACACTATGGCTGCTTAACGGGAAAGGTGAGGTGGGGTGATGCATAAAACAAGGGTTTCAAATTAGCTCAGATACCGTTCCATAAACCCAATATGTAATAGACAAGACCTACTCCTTGCTCAGTGAATTGGACTCAACACCCCCTATTCACGGCCCAAGAATATATCTGACTAGTAAGAATCTTAAAACCTATGTATTGATATCTCTTTGTAAGTGAGTCAAGTGGGTGTAAAGTGGAATAAACACAGCAGTGAAAAGCAGCTAAACCCCATTATAAAAATCAATTACTTTTAAAAACCTGTGAAACAAAGACAGTGAAAGAGAGAGAAATTCTTACAAAATTCGTTTAGGGGCAGTTATGCTACCTGGATTGACCATATCTAGACCCACAGCTGATTGAGACATAAGGGTGGACACTCTTGGGGCTGAGAGGTTTGGTGAGGTTGGGTGAGCAAACGCAGACCCTTTAAAGTAATACTGCGTGGTACCCATCCCATGGGTCCCAAATCTCCAGGTTCAAGGGCATCTTCCTACATCGAAAACATGCATGAGAAACCCAGAAGATGGTACACCGTGTGATCGGGAAAGGTTTCTAAAACGCACCTCATTTCTCATGTCCTTGTGCTCGGGTTCGCCATTCCAGCCGCATTACTAGCAATCTCCCTCCTTGGAGAATCAGCACCTTTAACCTCCTGTTCCGTACAGGTTGCAATTTGTCCTGAGGATGAACGGGAAGAAGGGGGAACCAATGAGAGACTAGCTCTAGGTGTTGGGACAGGCACAGGTCACTCTATTTTCCCATCAGGAAGAAGAATTAAGCACAGGCTCAGCCTGCCGCCCGGGACCAGAATAGGGCCTGAAGCAATCCTGCGCTTTTGCGGCCAGCTCCCAAGAAAGCGAGTTGAAAAATGGAGCTCAGGGGCACTGCAATTCACAAACCTGCAGACTTATAAATGATCACTCTCGTCCACAAATATATTGAGGGAAGGCAACGAAGAGGATTTGAAAGCAAGGCAGAATTGCAGGAAACAGATTTCAGGAGGGAGATTCGAATCGCCTTTAAAGCACAGGAAAAGCGGCAAAACCTCGTCAATGATGCCCTTGGCCAAAAAGGGCGTATGCGTTTTTTCCTGAATATATTCAGGAAAAAACGCATACGCCCTTTTTGGCCAAGCAAGCAACCTGGAAAGGCAAATCAGCGCTACAAAGAAGTCTCGCTTCCCACCGGTCAAAAGGGCCATGCTGAATAAAGTGTCAAAACCAGAAATGCAGGACAGGCCATGGAGAAACGGGAGCCTTGCTACGCTGATGGGTGGGATGTAAATTGCCAACAGCCACCCTGGAGAAGTGTACGGTGTGTCCTGAAACATCTAAAAAACTCAGCTTAGAGAGCATAGGGCACTTCCACTCATGGGCGTATAAAGTGGGAAAATTAAAAACCAGCAAGACACAGGCACACCAATGTTTAGGGCTGCTCTGTTGACAAGAACCTCCAACTTCGTTACACCTTAAAAATCCCAGGAAATAGAAAAATGGATAAAGATGTTGTGGTCCTTATGTACAATGGAATATCACTCAGCCATGAAATCAACGTCATAAGGCTAGTAGCAGCATGATGAGTGGATTTAGGTACGACGATTCTAAGTGAAATAAGTCACACAGAAAAAGACACTTATCATAAGATATCACTTATAGAGGGAATGTAAAAACCGCTACCCTTGAACTGAATTACAAAACAGAACAGAGTCACACGTTTAGAAAACACACTATGGCTGCTTAACGGGAAAGGTGAGGTGGGGTGATGCATAAAACAAGGGTTTCAAATTAGCTCAGATACCGTTCCATAAACCCAATATGTAATAGACAAGACCTACTCCTTGCTCAGTGAATTGGACTCAACACCCCCTATTCACGGCCCAAGAATATATCTGACTAGTAAGAATCTTAAAACCTATGTATTGATATCTCTTTGTAAGTGAGTCAAGTGGGTGTAAAGTGGCATAAACACAGCAGTGAAAAGCAGCTAAACCCCATTATAAAAATCAATTACTTTTCAAAACCTGTGAAACAAAGACAGTGAAAGAGAGAGAAATTCTTACAAAATTCGTTTAGGGGCAGTTATGCTACCTGGATTGACCATATCTAGATCCACAGCTGATTGAGACATAAGGGTGGACACTCTTGGGGCTGAGAGGTTTGGTGAGGTTGGGTGAGCAAACGCAGACCGTTTAAAATAATACTGCGTGGTACCCATCCCATGGGTTCCAAATCTCCAGGTTCAAGGGCATCTTCCTACATCGAAAACATGCATGAGAAACCCAGAAGATGGTACACCGTGTGATCGCGAAAGGTTTCTAAACGCACCTCATTTCTCATCTCCTTGTGCTCGGGTTCGCCATTCCAGCTGCTTTGCTAGCAACCTCCCTCCTTGGAGAATCATCACCTTTAACCTCCTGTTCCGTACAGGTTGCAATTTGTCCTGAGGATGAACGAGAAGAGGGGAAAACAATGAGAGACTAGCTCTAGGTGTTGGGACAGGCACAGTTCACTCTATTTTCCCATCAGGAAGAAGAATTAAGCACAGGCTCAGCCTGCCGCCCGGGACCAGAATAGGGCCTGAAGCAATCCTGCGCTTTTGCGGCCAGCTCCCAAGAAAGCGAGTTGAAAAATGGAGCTCAGGGGCACTGCAATTCACAAACCTGCAGACTTATAAATGACCACTCTCGTCCACAAATATATTGAGGGAAGGCAACGAAGAGGATTTGAAAACAAGGCAGAATTGCAGGAAACAGATTTCAGGAGGGAGATTCGAATCGCCTTTAAAGCACAGGAAAAACGGCAAAACCTCGACAATGATGCCCTTGGCCAAAAAGGGCGTATGCGTTTTTTCCTGAATATATTCAGGAAAAAACGCATACGCCCTTTTTGGCCAACCAAGCAACCTGGAAAGGCAAATCAGCGCTACAAAGAAGTCTCGCTTCCCATCGGTCAAAAGGGCCATGCTGAATAAAGTGTCAAAACCAGAAATGCAGGGCAGGCCATGGAGAAACGGGAGCCTTGCTACGCTGATGGGCGGGATGTAAATTGCCAACAGCCACTCTGGAGAAGTGTACGGTGTGTCCTGAAACATCTAAAAAACTCAGCTTAGAGAGCATAGGGCACTTCCACTTATGGGCGTATAAATTGGGAAAACTAAAAATCAGCAAGACACAGGCACCCCAACGTTTAGGGCTGCTCTGTTGACAAGAACCTACAACTTCGTTACACCTTAAAAATCCCAGGAAAGAGAAAAATGGATAAACATGTTGTGGTCCTTATGTACAATGGAATATCACTCAGCCATGAAATCAACGTCATAAGGCTAGTAGCAGCATGATGAGTGGATTTAGGTACGACGATTCTAAGTGAAATAAGTCACACAGAAAAAGACACTTATCATAAGATATCACTTATAGAGGGAATGTAAAAACCGCTACCCTTGAACTGAATTACAAAACAGAACAGAGTCACACGTTTAGAAAACACACTATGGCTGCTTAACGGGAAAGGTGAGGTGGGGTGATGCATAAAACAAGGGTTTCAAATTAGCTCAGATACCGTTCCATAAACCCAATATGTAATAGACAAGACCTACTCCTTGCTCAGTGAATTGGACTCAACACCCCCTATTCAGGGCCCAAGGATATATCTGACTAGTAAGAATCTTAAAACCTATGTATTGATATCTCTCTGTAAGTGAGTCAAGTGGGTGTAAAGTGGCATAAACACAGCAGTGAAAAGCAGCTAAACCCCATTATAAAAATCAATTACTTTTAAAAACCTGTGAAACAAAGACAGTGAAAGAGAGAGAAATTCTTACAAAATTCGTTTAGGGGCAGTTATGCTACCTGGATTGACCATATCTAGACCCACAGCTGATTGAGACATAAGGGTGGACACTCTTGGGGCTGAGAGGTTTGGTGAGGTTGGGTGAGCAAACGCAGACCCTTTAAAGTAATACTGCGTGGTACCCATCCCATGGGTCCCAAATCTCCAGGTTCAAGGGCATCTTCCTACATCGAAAACATGCATGAGAAACCCAGAAGATGGTACACCGTGTGATCGGGAAAGGTTTCTAAAACGCACCTCATTTCTCATGTCCTTGTGCTCGGGTTCGCCATTCCAGCCGCATTACTAGCAATCTCCCTCCTTGGAGAATCAGCACCTTTAACCTCCTGTTCCGTACAGGTTGCAATTTGTCCTGAGGATGAACGGGAAGAAGGGGGAACCAATGAGAGACTAGCTCTAGGTGTTGGGACAGGCACAGGTCACTCTATTTTCCCATCAGGAAGAAGAATTAAGCACAGGCTCAGCCTGCCGCCCGGGACCAGAATAGGGCCTGAAGCAATCCTGCGCTTTTGCGGCCAGCTCCCAAGAAAGCGAGTTGAAAAATGGAACTCAGGGGCACTGCAATTCACAAACCTGCAGACTTATAAATGATCACTCTCGTCCACAAATATATTGAGGGAAGGCAACGAAGAGGATTTGAAAGCAAGGCAGAATTGCAGGAAACAGATTTCAGGAGGGAGATTCGAATCGCCTTTAAAGCACAGGAAAAGCGGCAAAACCTCGTCAATGATGCCCTTGGCCAAAAAGGGCATATGCGTTTTTTCCTGAATATATTCAGGAAAAAACGCATACGCCCTTTTTGGCCAACCAAGCAACCTGGAAAGGCAAATCAGCGCTACAAAGAAGTCTCGCTTCCCATCGGTCAAAAGGGCCATGCTGAATAAAGTGTCAAAACCAGAAATGCAGGACAGGCCATGGAGAAACGGGAGCCTTGCTACGCTGATGGGTGGGATGTAAATTGCCAACAGCCACCCTGGAGAAGTGTACGGTGTGTCCTGAAACATCTAAAAAACTCAGCTTAGAGAGCATAGGGCACTTCCACTCATGGGCGTATAAAGTGGGAAAATTAAAAACCAGCAAGACACAGGCACCCCAATGTTTAGGGCTGCTCTGTTGACAAGAACCTCCAACTTCGTTACACCTTAAAAATCCCAGGAAAGAGAAAAATGGATAAAGATGCTGTGGTCCTTATGTACAATGGAATATCACTCAGCCATGAAATCAACGTCATAAGGCTAGTAGCAGCATGATGAGTGGATTTAGGTACGACGATTCTAAGTGAAATAAGTCACACAGAAAAAGACACTTATCATAAGATATCACTTATAGAGGGAATGTAAAAACCGCTACCCTTGAACTGAATTACAAAACAGAACAGAGTCACACGTTTAGAAAACACACTATGGCTGCTTAACGGGAAAGGTGAGGTGGGGTGATGCATAAAACAAGGGTTTCAAATTAGCTCAGATACCGTTCCATAAACCCAATATGTACTAGACAAAACCTACTCCTTGCTCAGTGAATTGGACTCAAAACCCCCTATTCACGGCCCAAGAATATATCTGACTAGTAAGAATCTTAAAACCTATGTATTGATATCTCTCTGTAAGTGAGTCATGTGGGTGTAAAGTGACATAAACACAGCAGTGAAAAGCAGCTAAACCCCATTATGAAAATCAATTACTTTTAAAAACCTGTGAAAAAAAGACAGTGAAAGAGAGAGAAATTCTTACAAAATTCTTTTAGGGGCAGTTATGCTACCTGGATTGACCATATCTAGACCCACAGCTGATTGAGACATAAGGGTGGACACTCTTGGGGCTGAGAGGTTTGGTGAGGTTGGGTGAGCAAACGCAGACCCTTTAAATTAATACTGCGTGGTGCCCATCCCATGGGTTCCAAATCTCCAGGTTCAAGGGCATCTTCCTACATCGAAAACATGCATGAGAAACCCAGAAGATGGTACACCGTGTGATCGCGAAAGGTTTCTAAACGCACCTCATTTCTCATCTCCTTGTGCTCGGGTTCGCCATTCCAGCTGCTTTACTAGCAACCTCCCTCCTTGGAGAATCATCACCTTTAACCTCCTGTTCCGTACAGGTTGCAATTTGTCCTGAGGATGAACGAGAAGAGGGGAAAACAATGAGAGACTAGCTCTAGGTGTTGGGACAGGCACAGTTCACTCTATTTTCCCATCAGGAAGAAGAATTAAGCACAGGCTCAGCCTGCCGCCCGGGAACAGAATAGGGCCTGAAGCAATCCTACGCTTTTGCGGCCAGCTCCCAAGAAAGCGAGTTGAAAAATGGAGCTCAGGGGCACTGCAATTCACAAACCTGCAGACTTATAAATGACCACTCTCGTCCACAAATATATTGAGGGAAGGCAACGAAGAGGATTTGAAAACAAGGCAGAATTGCAGGAAACAGATTTCAGGAGGGAGATTCGAATGGCCTTTAAAGCACAGGAAAAACGGCAAAACCTCGACAATGATGCCCTTGGCCAAAAAGGGCGTATGCGTTTTTTCCTGAATATATTCAGGAAAAAACGCATACGCCCTTTTTGGCCAAGCAAGCAACCTGGAAAGGCAAATCAGCGCTACAAAGAAGTCTCGCTTCCCATCGGTCAAAAGGGCCATGCTGAATAAAGTGTCAAAACCAGAAATGCAGGGCAGGCCATGGAGAAACGGGAGCCTTGCTACGCTGATGGGCGGGATGTAAATTGCCAACAGCCACTCTGGAGAAGTGTACGGTGTGTCCTGAAACATCTAAAAAACTCAGCTTAGAGAGCATAGGGCACTTCCACTTATGGGCGTATAAATTGGGAAAACTAAAAATCAGCAAGACACAGGCACCCCAACGTTTAGGGCTGCTCTGTTGACAAGAACCTCCACTTCTTTACACCTTAAATATCTCAGGATAGAGAAAAATGGATAAATAAGTTGTGGTCCTTATGTACAATGGAATATCACTCAGCCATGAAATCAACGTCATAAGGCTAGTAGCAGCATGATGAGTGGATTTAGGTACGACGATTCTAAGTGAAATAAGTCACACAGAAAAAGACACTTATCATAAGATATCACTTATAGAGGGAATGTAAAAACCGCTACCCTTGAACTGAATTACAAAACAGAACAGAGTCACACGTTTAGAAAACACACTATGGCTGCGTAACGGGAAAGGTGAGGTGGGGTGATGCATAAAACAAGGGTTTCAAATTAGCTCAGATACCGTTCCATAAACCCAATATGTAATAGACAAGACCTACTCCTTGCTCAGTGAATTGGACTCAACACCCCCTATTCACGGCCCAAGAATATATCTGACTAGTAAGAATCTTAAAACCTATGTATTGATATCTCTCTGTAAGTGAGTAAAGTGGGTGTAAAGTGGCATAAACACAGCAGTGAAAAGCAGATAAACCCCATTATAAAAATCAATTACTTTTAAAAACCTGTGAAAAAAAGACAGTGAAAGAGAGAGAAATTCTTACAAAATTCGTTTAGGGGCAGTTATGCTACCTGGATTGACCATATCTAGACCCACAGCTGATTGAGACATAAGGGTGGACACTCTTGGAGCTGAGAGGTTTGGTGAGGTTGGGTGAGGAAACAAAGACCCTTTAAAGTAATACTGCGTGGTACCCATCCCATGGGTCCCAAATCTCCAGGTTCAAGGGCATCTTCCTACATCGAAAACATGCATGAGAAACCCAGAAGATGGTACACCGTGTGATCGCGAAAGGTTTCTAAACGCACCTCATTTCTCATCTCCTTGTGCTCGGGTTCGCCATTCCAGCTGCTTTACTAGCAACCTCCCTCCTTGGAGAATCATCACCTTTAACCTTCTGTTCCGTACAGGTTGCAATTTGTCCTGAGGATGAACGAGAAGAGGGGAAAACAATGAGAGACTAGCTCTAGGTGTTGGGACAGGCACAGTTCACTCTATTTTCCCATCAGGAAGAAGAATTAAGCACAGGCTCAGCCTGCCGCACGGGACCAGAATAGGGCCTGAAGCAATCCTGCGCTTTTGCGGCCAGCTCCCAAGAAAGCGAGTTGAAAAATGGAGCTCAGGGGCACTGCAATTCACAAACCTGCAGACTTATAAATGATCACTCTCGTCCACAAATATATTGAGGGAAGGCAACGAAGAGGATTTGAAAGCAAGGCAGAATTGCAGGAAACAGATTTCAGGAGGGAGATTCAAATCGCCTTTAACGCACAGGAAAAGCGGCAAAACCTCGACAATGATGCCCTTGGCCAAAAAGGGCGTATGCGTTTTTTCCTGAATATATTCAGGAAAAAACGCATACGCCCTTTTTGGCCAACCAAGCAACCTGGAAAGGCAAATCAGCGCTACAAAGAAGTCTCGCTTCCCATCGGTCAAAAGGGCCATGCTGAATAAAGTGTCAAAACCAGAAATGCAGGACAGGCCATGGAGAAACGGGAGCCTTGCTACGCTGATGGGTGGGATGTAAATTGCCAACAGCCACCCTGGAGAAGTGTACGGTGTGTCCTGAAACATATAAAAAACTCAGCTTAGAGAGCATAGGGCACTTCCACTCATGGGCGTATAAAGTGGGAAAATTAAAAACCAGCAAGACACAGGCACCCCAATGTTTAGGGCTGCTCTGTTGACAAGAACCTCCAACTTCGTTACACCTTAAAAATCCCAGGAAAGAGAAAAATGGATAAAGATGTTGTGGTCCTTATGTACAATGGAATATCACTCAGCCATGAAATCAACGTCATAAGGCTAGTAGCAGCATGATGAGTGTATTTAGGTACGACGATTCTAAGTGAAATAAGTCACACAGAAAAAGACACTTATCATAAGATATCACTTATAGAGGGAATGTAAAAACCGCTACCCTTGAACTGAATTACAAAACAGAACAGAGTCACACGTTTAGAAAACACACTATGGCTGCTTAACGGGAAAGGTGAGGTGGGGTGATGCATAAAACAAGGGTTTCAAATTAGCTCAGATACCGTTCCATAAACCCAATATGTACTAGACAAGACCTACTCCTTGCTCAGTGAATTGGACTCAAAACCCCCTATTCACGGCCCAAGAATATATCTGACTAGTAAGAATCTTAAAACCTATGTATTGATATCTCTCTGTAAGTGAGTCATGTGGGTGTAAAGTGACATAAACACAGCAGTGAAAAGCAGCTAAACCCCATTATAAAAATCAATTACTTTTAAAAACCTGTGAAAAAAAGACAGTGAAAGAGAGAGAAATTCTTACAAAATTCGTTTAGGGGCAGTTATGCTACCTGGATTGACCATATCTAGACCCACAGCTGATTGAGACATAAGGGTGGACACTCTTGGGGCTGAGAGGTTTGGTGAGGTTGGGTGAGCAAACGCAGACCCTTTAAAGTAATACTGCGTGGTACCCATCCCATGGGTCCCAAATCTCCAGGTTCAAGGGCATCTTCCTACATCGAAAACATGCATGAGAAACCCAGAAGATGGTACACCGTGTGATCGGGAAAGGTTTCTAAAACGCACCTCATTTCTCATGTCCTTGTGCTCGGGTTCGCCATTCCAGCCGCATTACTAGCAATCTCCCTCCTTGGAGAATCAGCACCTTTAACCTCCTGTTCCGTACAGGTTGCAATTTGTCCTGAGGATGAACGGGAAGAAGGGGGAACCAATGAGAGACTAGCTCTAGGTGTTGGGACAGGCACAGGTCACTCTATTTTCCCATCAGGAAGAAGAATTAAGCACAGGCTCAGCCTGCCGCCCGGGACCAGAATAGGGCCTGAAGCAATCCTGCGCTTTTGCGGCCAGCTCCCAAGAAAGCGAGTTGAAAAATGGAGCTCAGGGGCACTGCAATTCACAAACCTGCAGACTTATAAATGATCACTCTCGTCCACAAATATATTGAGGGAAGGCAACGAAGAGGATTTGAAAGCAAGGCAGAATTGCAGGAAACAGATTTCAGGAGGGAGATTCAAATCGCCTTTAACGCACAGGAAAAGCGGCAAAACCTCGACAATGATGCCCTTGGCCAAAAAGGGCGTATGCGTTTTTTCCTGAATATATTCAGGAAAAAACGCATACGCCCTTTTTGGCCAACCAAGCAACCTGGAAAGGCAAATCAGCGCTACAAAGAAGTCTCGCTTCCCATCGGTCAAAAGGGCCATGCTGAATAAAGTGTCAAAACCAGAAATGCAGGACAGGCCATGGAGAAACGGGAGCCTTGCTACGCTGATGGGTGGGATGTAAATTGCCAACAGCCACCCTGGAGAAGTGTACGGTGTGTCCTGAAACATCTAAAAAACTCAGCTTAGAGAGCATAGGGCACTTCCACTCATGGGCGTATAAAGTGGGAAAATTAAAAACCAGCAAGACACAGGCACCCCAATGTTTAGGGCTGCTCTGTTGACAAGAACCTCCAACTTCGTTACACCTTAAAAATCCCAGGAAAGAGAAAAATGGATAAAGATGTTGTGGTCCTTATGTACAATGGAATATCACTCAGCCATGAAATCAACGTCATAAGGCTAGTAGCAGCATGATGAGTGTATTTAGGTACGACGATTCTAAGTGAAATAAGTCACACAGAAAAAGACACTTATCATAAGATATCACTTATAGAGGGAATGTAAAAACCGCTACCCTTGAACTGAATTACAAAACAGAACAGAGTCACACGTTTAGAAAACACACTATGGCTGCTTAACGGGAAAGGTGAGGTGGGGTGATGCATAAAACAAGGGTTTCAAATTAGCTCAGATACCGTTCCATAAACCCAATATGTACTAGACAAGACCTACTCCTTGCTCAGTGAATTGGACTCAAAACCCCCTATTCACGGCCCAAGAATATATCTGACTAGTAAGAATCTTAAAACCTATGTATTGATATCTCTCTGTAAGTGAGTCATGTGGGTGTAAAGTGACATAAACACAGCAGTGAAAAGCAGCTAAACCCCATTATAAAAATCAATTACTTTTAAAAACCTGTGAAAAAAAGACAGTGAAAGAGAGAGAAATTCTTACAAAATTCTTTTAGGGGCAGTTATGCTACCTGGATTGACCATATCTAGACCCACAGCTGATTGAGACATAAGGGTGGACACTCTTGGGGCTGAGAGGTTTGGTGAGGTTGGGTGAGGAAACGCAGACCCTTTAAAGTAACACTGCGTGGTACCCATCCCATGGGTTCCAAATCTCCAGGTTCAAGGGCATCTTCCTACATCGAAAACATGCATGAGAAACCCAGAAGATGGTACACCGTGTGATCGCGAAAGGTTTCTAAACGCACCTCATTTCTCATCTCCTTGTGCTCGGGTTCGCCATTCCAGCTGCTTTACTAGCAACCTCCCTCCTTGGAGAATCATCACCTTTAACCTCCTGTTCCGTACAGGTTGCAATTTGTCCTGAGGATGAACGAGAAGAGGGGAAAACAATGAGAGACTAGCTCTAGGTGTTGGGACAGGCACAGTTCACTCTATTTTCCCATCAGGAAGAAGAATTAAGCACAGGCTCAGCCTGCCACCCGGGACCAGAATAGGGCCTGAAGCAATCCTGCGCTTTTGCGGCCAGCTCCCAAGAAAGCGAGTTGAAAAATGGAGCTCAGGGGCACTGCAATTCACAAACCTGCAGACTTATAAATGATCACTCTCGTCCACAAATATATTGAGGGAAGGCAACGAAGAGGATTTGAAAGCAAGGCAGAATTGCAGGAAACAGATTTCAGGAGGGAGATTCGAATCGCCTTTAAAGCACAGGAAAAGCGGCAAAACCTCATCAATGATGCCCTTGGCCAAAAAGGGCGTATGCGTTTTTTCCTGAATATATTCAGGAAAAAACGCATACGCCCTTTTTGGCCAAGCAAGCAACCTGGAAAGGCAAATCAGCGCTACAAAGAAGTCTCGCTTCCCATCGGTCAAAAGGGCCATGCTGAATAAAGTGTCAAAACCAGAAATGCAGGGCAGGCCATGGAGAAACGGGAGCCTTGCTACGCTGATGGGCGGGATGTAAATTGCCAACAGCCACTCTGGAGAAGTGTACGGTGTGTCCTGAAACATCTAAAAAACTCAGCTTAGAGAGCATAGGGCACTTCCACTCATGGGCGTATAAAGTGGGAAAATTAAAAACCAGCAAGACACAGGCACCCCAAAGTTTAGGGCTGCTCTGTTGACAAGAACCTCCAACTTCGTTACACCTTAAATATCCCAGGAAAGAGAAAAATGGATAAAGATGTTGTGGTCTTTATGTACAATGGAATATCACTCAGCCATGAAATCAACGTCATAAGGCTAGTAGCAGCATGATGAGTGGATTTAGGTACGACGATTCTAAGTGAAATAAGTCACACAGAAAAAGACACTTATCATAAGATATCACTTATAGAGGGAATGTAAAAACCGCTACCCTTGAACTGAATTACAAAACAGAACAGAGTCACACGTTTAGAAAACACACTATGGCTGCTTAACGGGAAAGGTGAGGTGGGGTGATGCATAAAACAAGGGTTTCAAATTAGCTCAGATACCGTTCCATAAACCCAATATGTAATAGACAAGACCTACTCCTTGCTCAGTGAATTGGACTCAACACCCCCTATTCACGGCCCAAGAATATATCTGACTAGTAAGAATCTTAAAACCTATGTATTGATATCTCTTTGTAAGTGAGTCAAGTGGGTGTAAAGTGGAATAAACACAGCAGTGAAAAGCAGCTAAACCCCATTATAAAAATCAATTACTTTTAAAAACCTGTGAAACAAAGACAGTGAAAGAGAGAGAAATTCTTACAAAATTCGTTTAGGGGCAGTTATGCTACCTGGATTGACCATATCTAGACCCACAGCTGATTGAGACATAAGGGTGGACACTCTTGGGGCTGAGAGGTTTGGTGAGGTTGGGTGAGCAAACGCAGACCCTTTAAAGTAATACTGCGTGGTACCCATCCCATGGGTCCCAAATCTCCAGGTTCAAGGGCATCTTCCTACATCGAAAACATGCATGAGAAACCCAGAAGATGGTACACCGTGTGATCGGGAAAGGTTTCTAAAACGCACCTCATTTCTCATGTCCTTGTGCTCGGGTTCGCCATTCCAGCCGCATTACTAGCAATCTCCCTCCTTGGAGAATCAGCACCTTTAACCTCCTGTTCCGTACAGGTTGCAATTTGTCCTGAGGATGAACGGGAAGAAGGGGGAACCAATGAGAGACTAGCTCTAGGTGTTGGGACAGGCACAGGTCACTCTATTTTCCCATCAGGAAGAAGAATTAAGCACAGGCTCAGCCTGCCGCCCGGGACCAGAATAGGGCCTGAAGCAATCCTGCGCTTTTGCGGCCAGCTCCCAAGAAAGCGAGTTGAAAAATGGAGCTCAGGGGCACTGCAATTCACAAACCTGCAGACTTATAAATGATCACTCTCGTCCACAAATATATTGAGGGAAGGCAACGAAGAGGATTTGAAAGCAAGGCAGAATTGCAGGAAACAGATTTCAGGAGGGAGATTCGAATCGCCTTTAAAGCACAGGAAAAGCGGCAAAACCTCGTCAATGATGCCCTTGGCCAAAAAGGGCGTATGCGTTTTTTCCTGAATATATTCAGGAAAAAACGCATACGCCCTTTTTGGCCAAGCAAGCAACCTGGAAAGGCAAATCAGCGCTACAAAGAAGTCTCGCTTCCCACCGGTCAAAAGGGCCATGCTGAATAAAGTGTCAAAACCAGAAATGCAGGACAGGCCATGGAGAAACGGGAGCCTTGCTACGCTGATGGGTGGGATGTAAATTGCCAACAGCCACCCTGGAGAAGTGTACGGTGTGTCCTGAAACATCTAAAAAACTCAGCTTAGAGAGCATAGGGCACTTCCACTCATGGGCGTATAAAGTGGGAAAATTAAAAACCAGCAAGACACAGGCACACCAATGTTTAGGGCTGCTCTGTTGACAAGAACCTCCAACTTCGTTACACCTTAAAAATCCCAGGAAAGAGAAAAATGGATAAAGATGTTGTGGTCCTTATGTACAATGGAATATCACTCAGCCATGAAATCAACGTCATAAGGCTAGTAGCAGCATGATGAGTGGATTTAGGTACGACGATTCTAAGTGAAATAAGTCACACAGAAAAAGACACTTATCATAAGATATCACTTATAGAGGGAATGTAAAAACCGCTACCCTTGAACTGAATTACAAAACAGAACAGAGTCACACGTTTAGAAAACACACTATGGCTGCTTAACGGGAAAGGTGAGGTGGGGTGATGCATAAAACAAGGGTTTCAAATTAGCTCAGATACCGTTCCATAAACCCAATATGTAATAGACAAGACCTACTCCTTGCTCAGTGAATTGGACTCAACACCCCCTATTCACGGCCCAAGAATATATCTGACTAGTAAGAATCTTAAAACCTATGTATTGATATCTCTTTGTAAGTGAGTCAAGTGGGTGTAAAGTGGCATAAACACAGCAGTGAAAAGCAGCTAAACCCCATTATAAAAATCAATTACTTTTCAAAACCTGTGAAACAAAGACAGTGAAAGAGAGAGAAATTCTTACAAAATTCGTTTAGGGGCAGTTATGCTACCTGGATTGACCATATCTAGATCCACAGCTGATTGAGACATAAGGGTGGACACTCTTGGGGCTGAGAGGTTTGGTGAGGTTGGGTGAGCAAACGCAGACCGTTTAAAGTAATACTGCGTGGTACCCATCCCATGGGTTCCAAATCTCCAGGTTCAAGGGCATCTTCCTACATCGAAAACATGCATGAGAAACCCAGAAGATGGTACACCGTGTGATCGCGAAAGGTTTCTAAACGCACCTCATTTCTCATCTCCTTGTGCTCGGGTTCGCCATTCCAGCTGCTTTGCTAGCAACCTCCCTCCTTGGAGAATCATCACCTTTAACCTCCTGTTCCGTACAGGTTGCAATTTGTCCTGAGGATGAACGAGAAGAGGGGAAAACAATGAGAGACTAGCTCTAGGTGTTGGGACAGGCACAGTTCACTCTATTTTCCCATCAGGAAGAAGAATTAAGCACAGGCTCAGCCTGCCGCCCGGGACCAGAATAGGGCCTGAAGCAATCCTGCGCTTTTGCGGCCAGCTCCCAAGAAAGCGAGTTGAAAAATGGAGCTCAGGGGCACTGCAATTCACAAACCTGCAGACTTATAAATGACCACTCTCGTCCACAAATATATTGAGGGAAGGCAACGAAGAGGATTTGAAAACAAGGCAGAATTGCAGGAAACAGATTTCAGGAGGGAGATTCGAATCGCCTTTAAAGCACAGGAAAAACGGCAAAACCTCGACAATGATGCCCTTGGCCAAAAAGGGCGTATGCGTTTTTTCCTGAATATATTCAGGAAAAAACGCATACGCCCTTTTTGGCCAACCAAGCAACCTGGAAAGGCAAATCAGCGCTACAAAGAAGTCTCGCTTCCCATCGGTCAAAAGGGCCATGCTGAATAAAGTGTCAAAACCAGAAATGCAGGGCAGGCCATGGAGAAACGGGAGCCTTGCTACGCTGATGGGCGGGATGTAAATTGCCAACAGCCACTCTGGAGAAGTGTACGGTGTGTCCTGAAACATCTAAAAAACTCAGCTTAGAGAGCATAGGGCACTTCCACTTATGGGCGTATAAATTGGGAAAACTAAAAATCAGCAAGACACAGGCACCCCAACGTTTAGGGCTGCTCTGTTGACAAGAACCTACAACTTCGTTACACCTTAAAAATCCCAGGAAAGAGAAAAATGGATAAAGATGTTGTGGTCCTTATGTACAATGGAATATCACTCAGCCATGAAATCAACGTCATAAGGCTAGTAGCAGCATGATGAGTGGATTTAGGTACGACGATTCTAAGTGAAATAAGTCACACAGAAAAAGACACTTATCATAAGATATCACTTATAGAGGGAATGTAAAAACCGCTACCCTTGAACTGAATTACAAAACAGAACAGAGTCACACGTTTAGAAAACACACTATGGCTGCTTAACGGGAAAGGTGAGGTGGGGTGATGCATAAAACAAGGGTTTCAAATTAGCTCAGATACCGTTCCATAAACCCAATATGTAATAGACAAGACCTACTCCTTGCTCAGTGAATTGGACTCAACACCCCCTATTCAGGGCCCAAGGATATATCTGACTAGTAAGAATCTTAAAACCTATGTATTGATATCTCTCTGTAAGTGAGTCAAGTGGGTGTAAAGTGGCATAAACACAGCAGTGAAAAGCAGCTAAACCCCATTATAAAAATCAATTACTTTTAAAAACCTGTGAAACAAAGACAGTGAAAGAGAGAGAAATTCTTACAAAATTCGTTTAGGGGCAGTTATGCTACCTGGATTGACCATATCTAGACCCACAGCTGATTGAGACATAAGGGTGGACACTCTTGGGGCTGAGAGGTTTGGTGAGGTTGGGTGAGCAAACGCAGACCCTTTAAAGTAATACTGCGTGGTACCCATCCCATGGGTCCCAAATCTCCAGGTTCAAGGGCATCTTCCTACATCGAAAACATGCATGAGAAACCCAGAAGATGGTACACCGTGTGATCGGGAAAGGTTTCTAAAACGCACCTCATTTCTCATGTCCTTGTGCTCGGGTTCGCCATTCCAGCCGCATTACTAGCAATCTCCCTCCTTGGAGAATCAGCACCTTTAACCTCCTGTTCCGTACAGGTTGCAATTTGTCCTGAGGATGAACGGGAAGAAGGGGGAACCAATGAGAGACTAGCTCTAGGTGTTGGGACAGGCACAGGTCACTCTATTTTCCCATCAGGAAGAAGAATTAAGCACAGGCTCAGCCTGCCGCCCGGGACCAGAATAGGGCCTGAAGCAATCCTGCGCTTTTGCGGCCAGCTCCCAAGAAAGCGAGTTGAAAAATGGAACTCAGGGGCACTGCAATTCACAAACCTGCAGACTTATAAATGATCACTCTCGTCCACAAATATATTGAGGGAAGGCAACGAAGAGGATTTGAAAGCAAGGCAGAATTGCAGGAAACAGATTTCAGGAGGGAGATTCGAATCGCCTTTAAAGCACAGGAAAAGCGGCAAAACCTCGTCAATGATGCCCTTGGCCAAAAAGGGCATATGCGTTTTTTCCTGAATATATTCAGGAAAAAACGCATACGCCCTTTTTGGCCAACCAAGCAACCTGGAAAGGCAAATCAGCGCTACAAAGAAGTCTCGCTTCCCATCGGTCAAAAGGGCCATGCTGAATAAAGTGTCAAAACCAGAAATGCAGGACAGGCCATGGAGAAACGGGAGCCTTGCTACGCTGATGGGTGGGATGTAAATTGCCAACAGCCACCCTGGAGAAGTGTACGGTGTGTCCTGAAACATCTAAAAAACTCAGCTTAGAGAGCATAGGGCACTTCCACTCATGGGCGTATAAAGTGGGAAAATTAAAAACCAGCAAGACACAGGCACCCCAATGTTTAGGGCTGCTCTGTTGACAAGAACCTCCAACTTCGTTACACCTTAAAAATCCCAGGAAAGAGAAAAATGGATAAAGATGCTGTGGTCCTTATGTACAATGGAATATCACTCAGCCATGAAATCAACGTCATAAGGCTAGTAGCAGCATGATGAGTGGATTTAGGTACGACGATTCTAAGTGAAATAAGTCACACAGAAAAAGACACTTATCATAAGATATCACTTATAGAGGGAATGTAAAAACCGCTACCCTTGAACTGAATTACAAAACAGAACAGAGTCACACGTTTAGAAAACACACTATGGCTGCTTAACGGGAAAGGTGAGGTGGGGTGATGCATAAAACAAGGGTTTCAAATTAGCTCAGATACCGTTCCATAAACCCAATATGTACTAGACAAAACCTACTCCTTGCTCAGTGAATTGGACTCAAAACCCCCTATTCACGGCCCAAGAATATATCTGACTAGTAAGAATCTTAAAACCTATGTATTGATATCTCTCTGTAAGTGAGTCATGTGGGTGTAAAGTGACATAAACACAGCAGTGAAAAGCAGCTAAACCCCATTATGAAAATCAATTACTTTTAAAAACCTGTGAAAAAAAGACAGTGAAAGAGAGAGAAATTCTTACAAAATTCTTTTAGGGGCAGTTATGCTACCTGGATTGACCATATCTAGACCCACAGCTGATTGAGACATAAGGGTGGACACTCTTGGGGCTGAGAGGTTTGGTGAGGTTGGGTGAGCAAACGCAGACCCTTTAAATTAATACTGCGTGGTGCCCATCCCATGGGTTCCAAATCTCCAGGTTCAAGGGCATCTTCCTACATCGAAAACATGCATGAGAAACCCAGAAGATGGTACACCGTGTGATCGCGAAAGGTTTCTAAACGCACCTCATTTCTCATCTCCTTGTGCTCGGGTTCGCCATTCCAGCTGCTTTACTAGCAACCTCCCTCCTTGGAGAATCATCACCTTTAACCTCCTGTTCCGTACAGGTTGCAATTTGTCCTGAGGATGAACGAGAAGAGGGGAAAACAATGAGAGACTAGCTCTAGGTGTTGGGACAGGCACAGTTCACTCTATTTTCCCATCAGGAAGAAGAATTAAGCACAGGCTCAGCCTGCCGCCCGGGAACAGAATAGGGCCTGAAGCAATCCTACGCTTTTGCGGCCAGCTCCCAAGAAAGCGAGTTGAAAAATGGAGCTCAGGGGCACTGCAATTCACAAACCTGCAGACTTATAAATGACCACTCTCGTCCACAAATATATTGAGGGAAGGCAACGAAGAGGATTTGAAAACAAGGCAGAATTGCAGGAAACAGATTTCAGGAGGGAGATTCGAATGGCCTTTAAAGCACAGGAAAAACGGCAAAACCTCGACAATGATGCCCTTGGCCAAAAAGGGCGTATGCGTTTTTTCCTGAATATATTCAGGAAAAAACGCATACGCCCTTTTTGGCCAAGCAAGCAACCTGGAAAGGCAAATCAGCGCTACAAAGAAGTCTCGCTTCCCATCGGTCAAAAGGGCCATGCTGAATAAAGTGTCAAAACCAGAAATGCAGGGCAGGCCATGGAGAAACGGGAGCCTTGCTACGCTGATGGGCGGGATGTAAATTGCCAACAGCCACTCTGGAGAAGTGTACGGTGTGTCCTGAAACATCTAAAAAACTCAGCTTAGAGAGCATAGGGCACTTCCACTTATGGGCGTATAAATTGGGAAAACTAAAAATCAGCAAGACACAGGCACCCCAACGTTTAGGGCTGCTCTGTTGACAAGAACCTCCACTTCTTTACACCTTAAATATCTCAGGATAGAGAAAAATGGATAAATAAGTTGTGGTCCTTATGTACAATGGAATATCACTCAGCCATGAAATCAACGTCATAAGGCTAGTAGCAGCATGATGAGTGGATTTAGGTACGACGATTCTAAGTGAAATAAGTCACACAGAAAAAGACACTTATCATAAGATATCACTTATAGAGGGAATGTAAAAACCGCTACCCTTGAACTGAATTACAAAACAGAACAGAGTCACACGTTTAGAAAACACACTATGGCTGCGTAACGGGAAAGGTGAGGTGGGGTGATGCATAAAACAAGGGTTTCAAATTAGCTCAGATACCGTTCCATAAACCCAATATGTAATAGACAAGACCTACTCCTTGCTCAGTGAATTGGACTCAACACCCCCTATTCACGGCCCAAGAATATATCTGACTAGTAAGAATCTTAAAACCTATGTATTGATATCTCTCTGTAAGTGAGTAAAGTGGGTGTAAAGTGGCATAAACACAGCAGTGAAAAGCAGATAAACCCCATTATAAAAATCAATTACTTTTAAAAACCTGTGAAAAAAAGACAGTGAAAGAGAGAGAAATTCTTACAAAATTCGTTTAGGGGCAGTTATGCTACCTGGATTGACCATATCTAGACCCACAGCTGATTGAGACATAAGGGTGGACACTCTTGGAGCTGAGAGGTTTGGTGAGGTTGGGTGAGGAAACAAAGACCCTTTAAAGTAATACTGCGTGGTACCCATCCCATGGGTCCCAAATCTCCAGGTTCAAGGGCATCTTCCTACATCGAAAACATGCATGAGAAACCCAGAAGATGGTACACCGTGTGATCGCGAAAGGTTTCTAAACGCACCTCATTTCTCATCTCCTTGTGCTCGGGTTCGCCATTCCAGCTGCTTTACTAGCAACCTCCCTCCTTGGAGAATCATCACCTTTAACCTTCTGTTCCGTACAGGTTGCAATTTGTCCTGAGGATGAACGAGAAGAGGGGAAAACAATGAGAGACTAGCTCTAGGTGTTGGGACAGGCACAGTTCACTCTATTTTCCCATCAGGAAGAAGAATTAAGCACAGGCTCAGCCTGCCGCACGGGACCAGAATAGGGCCTGAAGCAATCCTGCGCTTTTGCGGCCAGCTCCCAAGAAAGCGAGTTGAAAAATGGAGCTCAGGGGCACTGCAATTCACAAACCTGCAGACTTATAAATGACCACTCTCGTCCACAAATATATTGAGGGAAGGCAACGAAGAGGATTTGAAAGCAAGGCAGAATTGCAGGAAACAGATTTCAGGAGGGAGATTCGAATCGCCTTTAAAGCACAGGAAAAGCGGCAAAACCTCGACAATGATGCCCTTGGCCAAAAAGGGCGTATGCGTTTTTTCCTGAATATATTCAGGAAAAAACGCATACGCCCTTTTTGGCCAAGCAAGCAACCTGGAAAGGCAAATCAGCGCTACAAAGAAGTCTCGCTTCCCATCGGTCAAAAGGGCCATGCTGAATAAAGTGTCAAAACCAGAAATGCAGGGCAGGCCATGGAGAAACGGGAGGCTTGCTACGCTGATGGGCGGGATGTAAATTGCCAACAGCCACTCTGGAGAAGTGTACGGTGTGTCGTGAAACATCTAAAAAACTCAGCTTAGAGAGCATAGGGCACTTCCACTCATGGGCGTATAAAGTGGGAAAATTAAAAACCAGCAAGACACAGGCACCCCAAAGTTTAGGGCTGCTCTGTTGACAAGAACCTCCAACTTCGTTACACCTTAAATATCCCAGGAAAGAGAAAAATGGATAAAGATGTTGTGGTCTTTATGTACAATGGAATATCACTCAGCCATGAAATCAACGTCATAAGGCTAGTAGCAGCATGATGAGTGGATTTAGGTACGACGATTCTAAGTGAAATAAGTCACACAGAAAAAGACACTTATCATAAGATATCACTTATAGAGGGAATGTAAAAACCGCTACCCTTGAACTGAATTACAAAACAGAACAGAGTCACACGTTTAGAAAACACACTATGGCTGCGTAACGGGAAAGGTGAGGTGGGGTGATGCATAAAACAAGGGTTTCAAATTAGCTCAGATACCGTTCCATAAACCCAATATGTAATAGACAAGACCTACTCCTTGCTCAGTGAATTGGACTCAACACCCCCTATTCACGGCCCAAGAATATATCTGACTAGTAAGAATCTTAAAACCTATGTATTGATATCTCTCTGTAAGTGAGTAAAGTGGGTGTAAAGTGGCATAAACACAGCAGTGAAAAGCAGCTAAACCCCATTATAAAAATCAATTACTTTTAAAAACCTGTGAAACAAAGACAGTGAAAGAGAGAGAAATTCTTACAAAATTCGTTTAGGGGCAGTTATGCTACCTGGATTGACCATATCTAGACCCACAGCTGATTGAGACATAAGGGTGGACACTCTTGGGGCTGAGAGGTTTGGTGAGGTTGGGTGAGGAAACGCAGACCCTTTAAAGTAATACTGCGTGGTACCCATCCCATGGGTCCCAAATCTCCAGGTTCAAGGGCATCTTCCTACATCGAAAACATGCATGAGAAACCCAGAAGATGGTACACCGTGTGATCGGGAAAGGTTTCTAAAACGCACCTCATTTCTCATGTCCTTGTGCTCGGGTTCGCCATTCCAGCCGCATTACTAGCAATCTCCCTCCTTGGAGAATCAGCACCTTTAACCTCCTGTTCCGTACAGGTTGCAATTTGTCCTGAGGATGAACGGGAAGAAGGGGGAACCAATGAGAGACTAGCTCTAGGTGTTGGGACAGGCACAGGTCACTCTATTTTCCCATCAGAAAGAAGAATTAAGCACAGGCTCAGCCTGCCGCCCGGGACCAGAATAGGGCCTGAAGCAATCCTGCGCTTTTGCGGCCAGCTCCCAAGAAAGTGAGTTGAAAAATGGAGCTCAGGGGCACTGCAATTCACAAACCTGCAGACTTATAAATGATCACTCTCGTCCACAAATGTATTGAGGGAAGGCAACGAAGAGGATTTGAAAGCAAGGCAGAATTGCAGGAAACAGATTTCAGGAGGGAGATTCGAATCGCCTTTAAAGCACAGGAAAAGCGGCAAAACCTCGTCAATGATGCCCTTGGCCAAAAAGGGCATATACGTTTTTTCCTGAATATATTCAGGAAAAAACGCATACGCCCTTTTTGGCCAACCAAGCAACCTGGAAAGGCAAATCAGCGCTACAAAGAAGTCTCGCTTCCCATCGGTCAAAAGGGCCATGCTGAATAAAGTGTCAAAACCAGAAATGCAGGACAGGCCATGGAGAAACGGGAGCCTTGCTACGCTGATGGGTGGGATGTAAATTGCCAACAGCCACCCTGGAGAAGTGTACGGTGTGTCCTGAAACATCTAAAAAACTCAGCTTAGAGAGCATAGGGCACTTCCACTCATGGGCGTATAAAGTGGGAAAATTAAAAACCAGCAAGACACAGGCACCCCAATGTTTAGGGCTGCTCTGTTGACAAGAACCTCCAACTTCGTTACACCTTAAAAATCCCAGGAAAGAGAAAAATGGATAAAGATGCTGTGGTCCTTATGTACAATGGAATATCACTCAGCCATGAAATCAACGTCATAAGGCTAGTAGCAGCATGATGAGTGGATTTAGGTACGACGATTCTAAGTGAAATAAGTCACACAGAAAAAGACACTTATCATAAGATATCACTTATAGAGGGAATGTAAAAACCGCTACCCTTGAACTGAATTACAAAACAGAACAGAGTCACACGTTTATAAAACACACTATGGCTGCTTAACGGGAAAGGTGAGGTGGGGTGATGCATAAAACAAGGGTTTCAAATTAGCTCAGATACCGTTCCATAAACCCAATATGTACTAGACAAGACCTACTCCTTGCTCAGTGAATTGGACTCAAAACCCCCTATTCGCGGCCCAAGAATATATCTGACTAGTAAGAATCTTAAAACCTATGTATTGATATCTCTCTGTAAGTGAGTCATGTGGGTGTAAAGTGACATAAACACAGCAGTGAAAAGCAGCTAAACCCCATTATGAAAATCAATTACTTTTAAAAACCTGTGAAAAAAAGACAGTGAAAGAGAGAGAAATTCTTACAAAATTCTTTTAGGGGCAGTTATGCTACCTGGATTGACCATATCTAGACCCACAGCTGATTGAGACATAAGGGTGGACACTCTTGGGGCTGAGAGGTTTGGTGAGGTTGGGTGAGCAAACGCAGACCCTTTAAATTAATACTGCGTGGTGCCCATCCCATGGGTTCCAAATCTCCAGGTTCAAGGGCATCTTCCTACATCGAAAACATGCATGAGAAACCCAGAAGATGGTACACCGTGTGATCGCGAAAGGTTTCTAAACGCACCTCATTTCTCATCTCCTTGTGCTCCGGTTCGCCATTCCAGCTGCTTTACTAGCAACCTCCCTCCTTGGAGAATCATCACCTTTAACCTCCTGTTCCGTACAGGTTGCAATTTGTCCTGAGGATGAACGAGAAGAGGGGAAAACAATGAGAGACTAGCTCTAGGTGTTGGGACAGGCACAGTTCACTCTATTTTCCCATCAGGAAGAAGAATTAAGCACAGGCTCAGCCTGCCGCCCGGGACCAGAATAGGGCCTGAAGCAATCCTGCGCTTTTGCGGCCAGCTCCCAAGAAAGCGAGTTGAAAAATGGAGCTCAGGGGCACTGCAATTCACAAACCTGCAGACTTATAAATGACCACTCTCGTCCACAAATATATTGAGGGAAGCCAACGAAGAGGATTTGAAAACAAGGCAGAATTGCAGGAAACAGATTTCAGGAGGGAGATTCGAATCGCCTTTAAAGCACAGGAAAAACGGCAAAACCTCGACAATGATGCCCTTGGCCAAAAAGGGCGTATGCGTTTTTTCCTGAATATATTCAGGAAAAAACGCATACGCCCTTTTTGGCCAACCAAGCAACCTGGAAAGGCAAATCAGCGCTACAAAGTAGTCTCGCTTCCCATCGGTCAAAAGGGCCATGCTGAATAAAGTGTCAAAACCAGAAATGCAGGGCAGGCCATGGAGAAACGGGAGCCTTGCTACGCTGCTGGGCGGGATGTAAATTGCCAACAGCCACTCTGGAGAAGTGTACGGTGTGTCCTGAAACATCTAAAAAACTCAGCTTAGAGAGCATAGGGCACTTCCACTTATGGGCGTATAAATTGGGAAAACTAAAAACCAGCAAGACACAGGCACCCCAAAGTTTAGGGCTGCTCTGTTGACAAGAACCTACAACTTCGTTACACCTTAAATATCCCAGGAAAGAGAAAAATGGATAAAGATGTTGTGGTCCTTATGTACAATGGAATATCACTCAGCCATGAAATCAACGTCATAAGGCTAGTAGCAGCATGATGAGTGGATTTAGGTACGACGATTCTAAGTGAAATAAGTCACACAGAAAAAGACACTTATCATAAGATATCACTTATAGAGGGAATGTAAAAATCGCTACCCTTGAACTGAATTACAAAACAGAACAGAGTCACACGTTTAGAAAACACACTATGGCTGCGTAACGGGAAAGGTGAGGTGGGGTGATGCATAAAACAAGGGTTTCAAATTAGCTCAGATACCGTTCCATAAACCCAATATGTAATAGACAAGACCTACTCCTTGCTCAGTGAATTGGACTCAACACCCCCTATTCACGGCCCAAGAATATATCTGACTAGTAAGAATCTTAAAACCTATGTATTGATATCTCTCTGTAAGTGAGTAAAGTGGGTGTAAAGTGGCATAAACACAGCAGTGAAAAGCAGCTAAACCCCATTATAAAAATCAATTACTTTTAAAAACCTGTGAAAAAAAGACAGTGAAAGAGAGAGAAATTCTTACAAAATTCGTTTAGGGGCAGTTATGCTACCTGGATTGACCATATCTAGACCCACAGCTGATTGAGACATAAGGGTGGACACTCTTGGAGCTGAGAGGTTTGGTGAGGTTGGGTGAGGAAACAAAGACCCTTTAAAGTAATACTGCGTGGTACCCATCCCATGGGTCCCAAATCTCCAGGTTCAAGGGCATCTTCCTACATCGAAAACATGCATGAGAAACCCAGAAGATGGTACACCGTGTGATCGCGAAAGGTTTCTAAACGCACCTCATTTCTCATCTCCTTGTGCTCGGGTTCGCCATTCCAGCTGCTTTACTAGCAACCTCCCTCCTTGGAGAATCATCACCTTTAACCTCCTGTTCCGTACAGGTTGCAATTTGTCCTGAGGATGAACGAGAAGAGGGGAAAACAATGAGAGACTAGCTCTAGGTGTTGGGACAGGCACAGTTCACTCTATTTTCCCATCAGGAAGAAGAATTAAGCACAGGCTCAGCCTGCCGCACGGGACCAGAATAGGGCCTGAAGCAATCCTGCGCTTTTGCGGCCAGCTCCCAAGAAAGCGAGTTGAAAAATGGAGCTCAGGGGCACTGCAATTCACAAACCTGCAGACTTATAAATGACCACTCTCGTTCACAAATATATTGAGGGAAGGCAACGAAGAGGATTTGAAAGCAAGGCAGAATTGCAGGAAACAGATTTCAGGAGGGAGATTCGAATCGCCTTTAAAGCACAGGAAAAGCGGCAAAACCTCGACAATGATGCCCTTGGCCAAAAAGGGCGTATGCGTTTTTTCCTGAATATATTCAGGAAAAAACGCATACGCCCTTTTTGGCCAAGCAAGCAACCTGGAAAGGCAAATCAGCGCTACAAAGAAGTCTCGCTTCCCATCGGTCAAAAGGGCCATGCTGAATAAAGTGTCAAAACCATAAATGCAGGGCAGGCCATGGAGAAACGGGAGGCTTGCTACGCTGATGGGCGGGATGTAAATTGCCAACAGCCACTCTGGAGAAGTGTACGGTGTGTCCTGAAACATCTAAAAAACTCAGCTTAGAGAGCATAGGGCACTTCCACTCATGGGCGTATAAAGTGGGAAAATTAAAAACCAGCAAGACACAGGCACCCCAATGTTTAGGGCTGCTCTGTTGACAAGAACCTCCAACTTCGTTACACCTTAAAAATCCCAGGAAAGAGAAAAATGGATAAAGATGTTGTGGTCCTTATGTACAATGGAATATCACTCAGCCATGAAATCAACGTCATAAGGCTAGTAGCAGCATGATGAGTGGATTTAGGTACGACGATTCTAAGTGAAATAAGTCACACAGAAAAAGACACTTATCATAAGATATCACTTATAGAGGGAATGTAAAAACCGCTACCCTTGAACTGAATTACAAAACAGAACAGAGTCACACGTTTAGAAAACACACTATGGCTGCTTAACGGGAAAGGTGAGGTGGGGTGATGCATAAAACAAGGGTTTCAAATTAGCTCAGATACCGTTCCATAAACCCAATATGTAATAGACAAGACCTACTCATTGCTCAGTGAATTGGACTCAACACCCCCTATTCACGGCCCAAGAATATATCTGACTAGTAAGAATCTTAAAACCTATGTATTGATATCTCTCTGTAAGTGAGTCATGTGGGTGTAAAGTGGAATAAACACAGCAGTGAAAAGCAGCTAAACCCCATTATAAAAATCAATTACTTTTAAAAACCTGTGAAAAAAAGACAGTGAAAGAGAGAGAAATTCTTACAAAATTCGTTTAGGGGCAGTTATGCTACCTGGATTGACCATATCTAGACCCACAGCTGATTGAGACATAAGGGTGGACACTCTTGGGGCTGAGAGGTTTGGTGAGGTTGGGTGAGCAAACGCAGACCCTTTAAAGTAATACTGCGTGGTACCCATCCCATGGGTCCCAAATCTCCAGGTTCAAGGGCATCTTCCTACATCGAAAACATGCATGAGAAACCCAGAAGATGGTACACCGTGTGATCGCGAAAGGTTTCTAAACGCACCTCATTTCTCATCTCCTTGTGCTCGGGTTCGCCATTCCAGCTGCTTTACTAGCAACCTCCCTCCTTGGAGAATCATCACCTTTAACCTCCTGTTCCGTACAGGTTGCAATTTGTCCTGAGGATGAACGAGAAGAGGGGAAACCAATGAGAGACTAGCTCTAGGTGTTGGGACAGGCACAGTTCACTCTATTTTCCCATCAGGAAGAAGAATTAAGCACAGGCTCAGCCTGCCGCCCGGGACCAGAATAGGGCCTGAAGCAATCCTGCGCTTTTGCGGCCAGCTCCCAAGAAAGCGAGTTGAAAAATGGAGCTCAGGGGCACTGCAATTCACAAACCTGCAGACTTATAAATGATCACTCTCGTCCACAAATATATTGAGGGAAAGCAACGAAGAGGATTTGAAAGCAAGGCAGAATTGCAGGAAACAGATTTCAGGAGGGAGATTCGAATCGCCTTTAAAGCACAGGAAAAGCGGCAAAACCTCGACAATGATGCCCTTGGCCAAAAAGGGCGTATGCGTTTTTTCCTGAATATATTCAGGAAAAAACGCATACGCCCTTTTTGGCCAAGCAAGCAACCTGGAAAGGCAAATCAGCGCTACAATGAAGTCTCGCTTCCCATCGGTCAAAAGGGCCATGCTGAATAAAGTGTCAAAACCAGAAATGCAGGACAGGCCATGGAGAAACGGGAGCCTTGCTACGCTGATGGGCGGGATGTAAATTGCCAACAGCCACTCTGGAGAAGTGTACGGTGTGTCCTGAAACATCTAAAAAACTCAGCTTAGAGAGCATAGGGCACTTCCACTCATGGGCGTATAAAGTGGGAAAATTAAAAACCAGCAAGACACAGGCACCCCAAAGTTTAGGGCTGCTCTGTTGACAAGAACCTCCACTTCGTTACACCTTAAATATCCCAGGAAAGAGAAAAATGGATAAAGAAGTTGTGGTCCTTATGTACAATGGAATATCACTCAGCCATGAAATCAAAGTCATAAGGTTAGTAGCACCATGATGAGTGGATTTAGGTACTACGATTCTAAGTGAAATAAGTCACACAGAAAAAGACACTTATCATAAGATATCAGTTATAGAGGGAATGTAAAAACCGCTACCCTTGAACTGAATTACAAAACAGAACAGAGTCACACGTTTAGAAAACACACTATGGCTGCTTAACGGGAAAGGTGAGGTGGAGTGATGCATAAAACAAGGGTTTCAAACTAGCTCAGATACCGTTCCATAAACCCAATATGTAATAGACAAGACCTACTCCTTGCTCAGTGAATTGGACTCAACACCCCCTATTCAGGGCCCAAGGATATATCTGACTAGTAAGAATCTTAAAACCTATGTATTGATATCTCTCTGTAAGTGAGTCAAGTGGGTGTAAAGTGGCATAAACACAGCAGTGAAAAGCAGCTAAACCCCATTATAAAAATCAATTACTTTTAAAAACCTGTGAAACAAAGACAGTGAAAGAGAGAGAAATTCTTACAAAATTCGTTTAGGGGCAGTTATGCTACCTGGATTGACCATATCTAGACCCACAGCTGATTGAGACATAAGGGTGGACACTCTTGGGGCTGAGAGGTTTGGTGAGGTTGGGTGAGCAAACGCAGACCCTTTAAAGTAATACTGCGTGGTACCCATCCCATGGGTCCCAAATCTCCAGGTTCAAGGGCATCTTCCTACATCGAAAACATGCATGAGAAACCCAGAAGATGGTACACCGTGTGATCGGGAAAGGTTTCTAAAACGCACCTCATTTCTCATGTCCTTGTGCTCGGGTTCGCCATTCCAGCCGCATTACTAGCAATCTCCCTCCTTGGAGAATCAGCACCTTTAACCTCCTGTTCCGTACAGGTTGCAATTTGTCCTGAGGATGAACGGGAAGAAGGGGGAACCAATGAGAGACTAGCTCTAGGTGTTGGGACAGGCACAGGTCACTCTATTTTCCCATCAGGAAGAAGAATTAAGCACAGGCTCAGCCTGCCGCCCGGGACCAGAATAGGGCCTGAAGCAATCCTGCGCTTTTGCGGCCAGCTCCCAAGAAAGCGAGTTGAAAAATGGAGCTCAGGGGCACTGCAATTCACAAACCTGCAGACTTATAAATGATCACTCTCGTCCACAAATATATTGAGGGAAGGCAACGAAGAGGATTTGAAAGCAAGGCAGAATTGCAGGAAACAGATTTCAGGAGGGAGATTCGAATCGCCTTTAAAGCACAGGAAAAGCGGCAAAACCTCGTCAATGATGCCCTTGGCCAAAAAGGGCGTATGCGTTTTTTCCTGAATATATTCAGGAAAAAACGCATACGCCCTTTTTGGCCAAGCAAGCAACCTGGAAAGGCAAATCAGCGCTACAAAGAAGTCTCGCTTCCCATCGGTCAAAAGGGCCATGCTGAATAAAGTGTCAAAACCAGAAATGCAGGGCAGGCCATGGAGAAACGGGAGCCTTGCTACGCTGATGGGCGGGATGTAAATTGCCAACAGCCACTCTGGAGAAGTGTACGGTGTGTCCTGAAACATCTAAAAAACTCAGCTTAGAGAGCATAGGGCACTTCCACTCATGGGCGTATAAAGTGGGAAAATTAAAAACCAGCAAGACACAGGCACCCCAAAGTTTAGGGCTGCTCTGTTGACAAGAACCTCCAACTTCGTTACACCTTAAATATCCCAGGAAAGAGAAAAATGGATAAAGATGTTGTGGTCTTTATGTACAATGGAATATCACTCAGCCATGAAATCAACGTCATAAGGCTAGTAGCAGCATGATGAGTGGATTTAGGTACGACGATTCTAAGTGAAATAAGTCACACAGAAAAAGACACTTATCATAAGATATCACTTATAGAGGGAATGTAAAAACCGCTACCCTTGAACTGAATTACAAAACAGAACAGAGTCACACGTTTAGAAAACACACTATGGCTGCTTAACGGGAAAGGTGAGGTGGGGTGATGCATAAAACAAGGGTTTCAAATTAGCTCAGATACCGTTCCATAAACCCAATATGTAATAGACAAGACCTACTCCTTGCTCAGTGAATTGGACTCAACACCCCCTATTCACGGCCCAAGAATATATCTGACTAGTAAGAATCTTAAAACCTATGTATTGATATCTCTCTGTAAGTGAGTCAAGAGGGTGTAAAGTGGAATAAACACAGCAGTGAAAAGCAGCTAAACCCCATTATAAAAATCAATTACTTTTAAAAACCTGTGAAACAAAGACAGTGAAAGAGAGAGAAATTCTTACAAAATTCGTTTAGGGGCAGTTATGCTACCTGGATTGACCATATCTAGACCCACAGCTGATTGAGACATAAGGGTGGACACTCTTGGGGCTGAGAGGTTTGGTGAGGTTGGGTGAGCAAACGCAGACCCTTTAAAGTAATACTGCGTGGTACCCATCCCATGGGTCCCAAATCTCCAGGTTCAAGGGCATCTTCCTACATCGAAAACATGCATGAGAAACCCAGAAGATGGTACACCGTGTGATCGGGAAAGGTTTCTAAAACGCACCTCATTTCTCATGTCCTTGTGCTCGGGTTCGCCATTCCAGCCGCATTACTAGCAATCTCCCTCCTTGGAGAATCAGCACCTTTAACCTCCTGTTCCGTACAGGTTGCAATTTGTCCTGAGGATGAACGGGAAGAAGGGGGAACCAATGAGAGACTAGCTCTAGGTGTTGGGACAGGCACAGGTCACTCTATTTTCCCATCAGGAAGAAGAATTAAGCACAGGCTCAGCCTGCCGCCCGGGACCAGAATAGGGCCTGAAGCAATCCTGCGCTTTTGCGGCCAGCTCCCAAGAAAGCGAGTTGAAAAATGGAGCTCAGGGGCACTGCAATTCACAAACCTGCAGACTTATAAATGATCACTCTCGTCCACAAATATATTGAGGGAAGGCAACGAAGAGGATTTGAAAGCAAGGCAGAATTGCAGGAAACAGATTTCAGGAGGGAGATTCGAATCGCCTTTAAAGCACAGGAAAAGCGGCAAAACCTCGTCAATGATGCCCTTGGCCAAAAAGGGCGTATGCGTTTTTTCCTGAATATATTCAGGAAAAAACGCATACGCCCTTTTTGGCCAAGCAAGCAACCTGGAAAGGCAAATCAGCGCTACAAAGAAGTCTCGCTTCCCACCGGTCAAAAGGGCCATGCTGAATAAAGTGTCAAAACCAGAAATGCAGGACAGGCCATGGAGAAACGGGAGCCTTGCTACGCTGATGGGTGGGATGTAAATTGCCAACAGCCACCCTGGAGAACTGTACGGTGTGTCCTGAAACATCTAAAAAACTCAGCTTAGAGAGCATAGGGCACTTCCACTCATGGGCGTATAAAGTGGGAAAATTAAAAACCAGCAAGACACAGGCACACCAATGTTTAGGGCTGCTCTGTTGACAAGAACCTCCAACTTCGTTACACCTTAAAAATCCCAGGAAAGAGAAAAATGGATAAAGATGTTGTGGTCTTTATGTACAATGGAATATCACTCAGCCATGAAATCAACGTCATAAGGCTAGTAGCAGCATGATGAGTGGATTTAGGTACGACGATTCTAAGTGAAATAAGTCACACAGAAAAAGACACTTATCATAAGATATCACTTATAGAGGGAATGTAAAAACCGCTACCCTTGAACTGAATTACAAAACAGAACAGAGTCACACGTTTAGAAAACACACTATGGCTGCTTAACGGGAAAGGTGAGGTGGGGTGATGCATAAAACAAGGGTTTCAAATTAGCTCAGATACCGTTCCATAAACCCAATATGTAATAGACAAGACCTACTCCTTGCTCAGTGAATTGGACTCAACACCCCCTATTCACGGCCCAAGAATATATCTGACTAGTAAGAATCTTAAAACCTATGTATTGATATCTCTTTGTAAGTGAGTCAAGAGGGTGTAAAGTGGAATAAACACAGCAGTGAAAAGCAGCTAAACCCCATTATAAAAATCAATTACTTTTCAAAACCTGTGAAACAAAGACAGTGAAAGAGAGAGAAATTCTTACAAAATTCGTTTAGGGGCAGTTATGCTACCTGGATTGACCATATCTAGACCCACAGCTGATTGAGACATAAGGGTGGACACTCTTGGGGCTGAGAGGTTTGGTGAGGTTGGGTGAGCAAACGCAGACCCTTTAAAGTAATACTGCGTGGTACCCATCCCATGGGTCCCAAATCTCCAGGTTCAAGGGCATCTTCCTACATCGAAAACATGCATGAGAAACCCAGAAGATGGTACACCGTGTGATCGGGAAAGGTTTCTAAAACGCACCTCATTTCTCATGTCCTTGTGCTCGGGTTCGCCATTCCAGCCGCATTACTAGCAATCTCCCTCCTTGGAGAATCAGCACCTTTAACCTCCTGTTCCGTACAGGTTGCAATTTGTCCTGAGGATGAACGGGAAGAAGGGGGAACCAATGAGAGACTAGCTCTAGGTGTTGGGACAGGCACAGGTCACTCTATTTTCCCATCAGGAAGAAGAATTAAGCACAGGCTCAGCCTGCCGCCCGGGACCAGAATAGGGCCTGAAGCAATCCTGCGCTTTTGCGGCCAGCTCCCAAGAAAGCGAGTTGAAAAATGGAGCTCAGGGGCACTGCAATTCACAAACCTGCAGACTTATAAATGATCACTCTCGTCCACAAATATATTGAGGGAAGGCAACGAAGAGGATTTGAAAGCAAGGCAGAATTGCAGGAAACAGATTTCAGGAGGGAGATTCGAATCGCCTTTAAAGCACAGGAAAAGCGGCAAAACCTCGTCAATGATGCCCTTGGCCAAAAAGGGCGTATGCGTTTTTTCCTGAATATATTCAGGAAAAAACGCATACGCCCTTTTTGGCCAAGCAAGCAACCTGGAAAGGCAAATCAGCGCTACAAAGAAGTCTCGCTTCCCACCGGTCAAAAGGGCCATGCTGAATAAAGTGTCAAAACCAGAAATGCAGGACAGGCCATGGAGAAACGGGAGCCTTGCTACGCTGATGGGTGGGATGTAAATTGCCAACAGCCACCCTGGAGAACTGTACGGTGTGTCCTGAAACATCTAAAAAACTCAGCTTAGAGAGCATAGGGCACTTCCACTCATGGGCGTATAAAGTGGGAAAATTAAAAACCAGCAAGACACAGGCACACCAATGTTTAGGGCTGCTCTGTTGACAAGAACCTCCAACTTCGTTACACCTTAAAAATCCCAGGAAAGAGAAAAATGGATAAAGATGTTGTGGTCCTTATGTACAATGGAATATCACTCAGCCATGAAATCAACGTCATAAGGCTAGTAGCAGCATGATGAGTGGATTTAGGTACGACGATTCTAAGTGAAATAAGTCACACAGAAAAAGACACTTATCATAAGATATCACTTATAGAGGGAATGTAAAAACCGCTACCCTTGAACTGAATTACAAAACAGAACAGAGTCACACGTTTAGAAAACACACTATGGCTGCTTAACGGGAAAGGTGAGGTGGGGTGATGCATAAAACAAGGGTTTCAAATTAGCTCAGATACCGTTCCATAAACCCAATATGTAATAGACAAGACCTACTCCTTGCTCAGTGAATTGGACTCAACACCCCCTATTCACGGCCCAAGAATATATCTGACTAGTAAGAATCTTAAAACCTATGTATTGATATCTCTTTGTAAGTGAGTCAAGTGGGTGTAAAGTGGCATAAACACAGCAGTGAAAAGCAGCTAAACCCCATTATAAAAATCAATTACTTTTCAAAACCTGTGAAACAAAGACAGTGAAAGAGAGAGAAATTCTTACAAAATTCGTTTAGGGGCAGTTATGCTACCTGGATTGACCATATCTAGATCCACAGCTGATTGAGACATAAGGGTGGACACTCTTGGGGCTGAGAGGTTTGGTGAGGTTGGGTGAGCAAACGCAGACCGTTTAAAGTAATACTGCGTGGTACCCATCCCATGGGTTCCAAATCTCCAGGTTCAAGGGCATCTTCCTACATCGAAAACATGCATGAGAAACCCAGAAGATGGTACACCGTGTGATCGCGAAAGGTTTCTAAACGCACCTCATTTCTCATCTCCTTGTGCTCGGGTTCGCCATTCCAGCTGCTTTGCTAGCAACCTCCCTCCTTGGAGAATCATCACCTTTAACCTCCTGTTCCGTACAGGTTGCAATTTGTCCTGAGGATGAACGAGAAGAGGGGAAAACAATGAGAGACTAGCTCTAGGTGTTGGGACAGGCACAGTTCACTCTATTTTCCCATCAGGAAGAAGAATTAAGCACAGGCTCAGCCTGCCGCCCGGGACCAGAATAGGGCCTGAAGCAATCCTGCGCTTTTGCGGCCAGCTCCCAAGAAAGCGAGTTGAAAAATGGAGCTCAGGGGCACTGCAATTCACAAACCTGCAGACTTATAAATGACCACTCTCGTCCACAAATATATTGAGGGAAGGCAACGAAGAGGATTTGAAAACAAGGCAGAATTGCAGGAAACAGATTTCAGGAGGGAGATTCGAATCGCCTTTAAAGCACAGGAAAAACGGCAAAACCTCGACAATGATGCCCTTGGCCAAAAAGGGCGTATGCGTTTTTTCCTGAATATATTCAGGAAAAAACGCATACGCCCTTTTTGGCCAACCAAGCAACCTGGAAAGGCAAATCAGCGCTACAAAGAAGTCTCGCTTCCCATCGGTCAAAAGGGCCATGCTGAATAAAGTGTCAAAACCAGAAATGCAGGGCAGGCCATGGAGAAACGGGAGCCTTGCTACGCTGATGGGCGGGATGTAAATTGCCAACAGCCACTCTGGAGAAGTGTACGGTGTGTCCTGAAACATCTAAAAAACTCAGCTTAGAGAGCATAGGGCACTTCCACTTATGGGCGTATAAATTGGGAAAACTAAAAATCAGCAAGACACAGGCACCCCAACGTTTAGGGCTGCTCTGTTGACAAGAACCTACAACTTCGTTACACCTTAAAAATCCCAGGAAAGAGAAAAATGGATAAAGATGTTGTGGTCCTTATGTACAATGGAATATCACTCAGCCATGAAATCAACGTCATAAGGCTAGTAGCAGCATGATGAGTGGATTTAGGTACGACGATTCTAAGTGAAATAAGTCACACAGAAAAAGACACTTATCATAAGATATCACTTATAGAGGGAATGTAAAAACCGCTACCCTTGAACTGAATTACAAAACAGAACAGAGTCACACGTTTAGAAAACACACTATGGCTGCTTAACGGGAAAGGTGAGGTGGGGTGATGCATAAAACAAGGGTTTCAAATTAGCTCAGATACCGTTCCATAAACCCAATATGTAATAGACAAGACCTACTCCTTGCTCAGTGAATTGGACTCAACACCCCCTATTCAGGGCCCAAGGATATATCTGACTAGTAAGAATCTTAAAACCTATGTATTGATATCTCTCTGTAAGTGAGTCAAGTGGGTGTAAAGTGGCATAAACACAGCAGTGAAAAGCAGCTAAACCCCATTATAAAAATCAATTACTTTTAAAAACCTGTGAAACAAAGACAGTGAAAGAGAGAGAAATTCTTACAAAATTCGTTTAGGGGCAGTTATGCTACCTGGATTGACCATATCTAGACCCACAGCTGATTGAGACATAAGGGTGGACACTCTTGGGGCTGAGAGGTTTGGTGAGGTTGGGTGAGCAAACGCAGACCCTTTAAAGTAATACTGCGTGGTACCCATCCCATGGGTCCCAAATCTCCAGGTTCAAGGGCATCTTCCTACATCGAAAACATGCATGAGAAACCCAGAAGATGGTACACCGTGTGATCGGGAAAGGTTTCTAAAACGCACCTCATTTCTCATGTCCTTGTGCTCGGGTTCGCCATTCCAGCCGCATTACTAGCAATCTCCCTCCTTGGAGAATCAGCACCTTTAACCTCCTGTTCCGTACAGGTTGCAATTTGTCCTGAGGATGAACGGGAAGAAGGGGGAACCAATGAGAGACTAGCTCTAGGTGTTGGGACAGGCACAGGTCACTCTATTTTCCCATCAGGAAGAAGAATTAAGCACAGGCTCAGCCTGCCGCCCGGGACCAGAATAGGGCCTGAAGCAATCCTGCGCTTTTGCGGCCAGCTCCCAAGAAAGCGAGTTGAAAAATGGAACTCAGGGGCACTGCAATTCACAAACCTGCAGACTTATAAATGATCACTCTCGTCCACAAATATATTGAGGGAAGGCAACGAAGAGGATTTGAAAGCAAGGCAGAATTGCAGGAAACAGATTTCAGGAGGGAGATTCGAATCGCCTTTAAAGCACAGGAAAAGCGGCAAAACCTCGTCAATGATGCCCTTGGCCAAAAAGGGCATATGCGTTTTTTCCTGAATATATTCAGGAAAAAACGCATACGCCCTTTTTGGCCAACCAAGCAACCTGGAAAGGCAAATCAGCGCTACAAAGAAGTCTCGCTTCCCATCGGTCAAAAGGGCCATGCTGAATAAAGTGTCAAAACCAGAAATGCAGGACAGGCCATGGAGAAACGGGAGCCTTGCTACGCTGATGGGTGGGATGTAAATTGCCAACAGCCACCCTGGAGAAGTGTACGGTGTGTCCTGAAACATCTAAAAAACTCAGCTTAGAGAGCATAGGGCACTTCCACTCATGGGCGTATAAAGTGGGAAAATTAAAAACCAGCAAGACACAGGCACCCCAATGTTTAGGGCTGCTCTGTTGACAAGAACCTCCAACTTCGTTACACCTTAAAAATCCCAGGAAAGAGAAAAATGGATAAAGATGCTGTGGTCCTTATGTACAATGGAATATCACTCAGCCATGAAATCAACGTCATAAGGCTAGTAGCAGCATGATGAGTGGATTTAGGTACGACGATTCTAAGTGAAATAAGTCACACAGAAAAAGACACTTATCATAAGATATCACTTATAGAGGGAATGTAAAAACCGCTACCCTTGAACTGAATTACAAAACAGAACAGAGTCACACGTTTAGAAAACACACTATGGCTGCTTAACGGGAAAGGTGAGGTGGGGTGATGCATAAAACAAGGGTTTCAAATTAGCTCAGATACCGTTCCATAAACCCAATATGTACTAGACAAAACCTACTCCTTGCTCAGTGAATTGGACTCAAAACCCCCTATTCACGGCCCAAGAATATATCTGACTAGTAAGAATCTTAAAACCTATGTATTGATATCTCTCTGTAAGTGAGTCATGTGGGTGTAAAGTGACATAAACACAGCAGTGAAAAGCAGCTAAACCCCATTATGAAAATCAATTACTTTTAAAAACCTGTGAAAAAAAGACAGTGAAAGAGAGAGAAATTCTTACAAAATTCTTTTAGGGGCAGTTATGCTACCTGGATTGACCATATCTAGACCCACAGCTGATTGAGACATAAGGGTGGACACTCTTGGGGCTGAGAGGTTTGGTGAGGTTGGGTGAGCAAACGCAGACCCTTTAAATTAATACTGCGTGGTGCCCATCCCATGGGTTCCAAATCTCCAGGTTCAAGGGCATCTTCCTACATCGAAAACATGCATGAGAAACCCAGAAGATGGTACACCGTGTGATCGCGAAAGGTTTCTAAACGCACCTCATTTCTCATCTCCTTGTGCTCGGGTTCGCCATTCCAGCTGCTTTACTAGCAACCTCCCTCCTTGGAGAATCATCACCTTTAACCTCCTGTTCCGTACAGGTTGCAATTTGTCCTGAGGATGAACGAGAAGAGGGGAAAACAATGAGAGACTAGCTCTAGGTGTTGGGACAGGCACAGTTCACTCTATTTTCCCATCAGGAAGAAGAATTAAGCACAGGCTCAGCCTGCCGCCCGGGAACAGAATAGGGCCTGAAGCAATCCTACGCTTTTGCGGCCAGCTCCCAAGAAAGCGAGTTGAAAAATGGAGCTCAGGGGCACTGCAATTCACAAACCTGCAGACTTATAAATGACCACTCTCGTCCACAAATATATTGAGGGAAGGCAACGAAGAGGATTTGAAAACAAGGCAGAATTGCAGGAAACAGATTTCAGGAGGGAGATTCGAATGGCCTTTAAAGCACAGGAAAAACGGCAAAACCTCGACAATGATGCCCTTGGCCAAAAAGGGCGTATGCGTTTTTTCCTGAATATATTCAGGAAAAAACGCATACGCCCTTTTTGGCCAAGCAAGCAACCTGGAAAGGCAAATCAGCGCTACAAAGAAGTCTCGCTTCCCATCGGTCAAAAGGGCCATGCTGAATAAAGTGTCAAAACCAGAAATGCAGGGCAGGCCATGGAGAAACGGGAGCCTTGCTACGCTGATGGGCGGGATGTAAATTGCCAACAGCCACTCTGGAGAAGTGTACGGTGTGTCCTGAAACATCTAAAAAACTCAGCTTAGAGAGCATAGGGCACTTCCACTTATGGGCGTATAAATTGGGAAAACTAAAAATCAGCAAGACACAGGCACCCCAACGTTTAGGGCTGCTCTGTTGACAAGAACCTCCACTTCTTTACACCTTAAATATCTCAGGATAGAGAAAAATGGATAAATAAGTTGTGGTCCTTATGTACAATGGAATATCACTCAGCCATGAAATCAACGTCATAAGGCTAGTAGCAGCATGATGAGTGGATTTAGGTACGACGATTCTAAGTGAAATAAGTCACACAGAAAAAGACACTTATCATAAGATATCACTTATAGAGGGAATGTAAAAACCGCTACCCTTGAACTGAATTACAAAACAGAACAGAGTCACACGTTTAGAAAACACACTATGGCTGCGTAACGGGAAAGGTGAGGTGGGGTGATGCATAAAACAAGGGTTTCAAATTAGCTCAGATACCGTTCCATAAACCCAATATGTAATAGACAAGACCTACTCCTTGCTCAGTGAATTGGACTCAACACCCCCTATTCACGGCCCAAGAATATATCTGACTAGTAAGAATCTTAAAACCTATGTATTGATATCTCTCTGTAAGTGAGTAAAGTGGGTGTAAAGTGGCATAAACACAGCAGTGAAAAGCAGATAAACCCCATTATAAAAATCAATTACTTTTAAAAACCTGTGAAAAAAAGACAGTGAAAGAGAGAGAAATTCTTACAAAATTCGTTTAGGCGCAGTTATGCTACCTGGATTGACCATATCTAGACCCACAGCTGATTGAGACATAAGGGTGGACACTCTTGGAGCTGAGAGGTTTGGTGAGGTTGGGTGAGGAAACAAAGACCCTTTAAAGTAATACTGCGTGGTACCCATCCCATGGGTCCCAAATCTCCAGGTTCAAGGGCATCTTCCTACATCGAAAACATGCATGAGAAACCCAGAAGATGGTACACCGTGTGATCGCGAAAGGTTTCTAAACGCACCTCATTTCTCATCTCCTTGTGCTCGGGTTCGCCATTCCAGCTGCTTTACTAGCAACCTCCCTCCTTGGAGAATCATCACCTTTAACCTTCTGTTCCGTACAGGTTGCAATTTGTCCTGAGGATGAACGAGAAGAGGGGAAAACAATGAGAGACTAGCTCTAGGTGTTGGGACAGGCACAGTTCACTCTATTTTCCCATCAGGAAGAAGAATTAAGCACAGGCTCAGCCTGCCGCACGGGACCAGAATAGGGCCTGAAGCAATCCTGCGCTTTTGCGGCCAGCTCCCAAGAAAGCGAGTTGAAAAATGGAGCTCAGGGGCACTGCAATTCACAAACCTGCAGACTTATAAATGACCACTCTCGTCCACAAATATATTGAGGGAAGGCAACGAAGAGGATTTGAAAGCAAGGCAGAATTGCAGGAAACAGATTTCAGGAGGGAGATTCGAATCGCCTTTAAAGCACAGGAAAAGCGGCAAAACCTCGACAATGATGCCCTTGGCCAAAAAGGGCGTATGCGTTTTTTCCTGAATATATTCAGGAAAAAACGCATACGCCCTTTTTGGCCAAGCAAGCAACCTGGAAAGGCAAATCAGCGCTACAAAGAAGTCTCGCTTCCCATCGGTCAAAAGGGCCATGCTGAATAAAGTGTCAAAACCAGAAATGCAGGGCAGGCCATGGAGAAACGGGAGGCTTGCTACGCTGATGGGCGGGATGTAAATTGCCAACAGCCACTCTGGAGAAGTGTACGGTGTGTCGTGAAACATCTAAAAAACTCAGCTTAGAGAGCATAGGGCACTTCCACTCATGGGCGTATAAAGTGGGAAAATTAAAAACCAGCAAGACACAGGCACCCCAAAGTTTAGGGCTGCTCTGTTGACAAGAACCTCCAACTTCGTTACACCTTAAATATCCCAGGAAAGAGAAAAATGGATAAAGATGTTGTGGTCTTTATGTACAATGGAATATCACTCAGCCATGAAATCAACGTCATAAGGCTAGTAGCAGCATGATGAGTGGATTTAGGTACGACGATTCTAAGTGAAATAAGTCACACAGAAAAAGACACTTATCATAAGATATCACTTATAGAGGGAATGTAAAAACCGCTACCCTTGAACTGAATTACAAAATAGAACAGAGTCACACGTTTAGAAAACACACTATGGCTGCTTAACGGGAAAGGTGAGGTGGGGTGATGCATAAAACAAGGGTTTCAAATTAGCTCAGATACCGTTCCATAAACCCAATATGTAATAGACAAGACCTACTCCTTGCTCAGTGAATTGGACTCAACACCCCCTATTCACGGCCCAAGAATATATCTGACTAGTAAGAATCTTAAAACCTATGTATTGATATCTCTTTGTAAGTGAGTCAAGTGGGTGTAAAGTGGAATAAACACAGCATTGAAAAGCAGCTAAACCCCATTATAAAAATAAATTACTTTTAAAAACCTGTGAAACAAAGACAGTGAAAGAGAGAGAAATTCTTACAAAATTCGTTTAGGGGCAGTTATGCTACCTGGATTGACCATATCTAGACCCAGAGCTGATTGAGACATAAGGGTGGACACTCTTGGGGCTGAGAGGTTTGGTGAGGTTGGGTGAGCAAACGCAGACCCTTTAAAGTAATACTGCGTGGTACCCATCCCATGGGTCCCAAATCTCCAGGTTCAAGGGCATCTTCCTACATCAAAAACATGCATGAGAAACCCAGAAGATGGTACACCGTGTGATCGGGAAAGGTTTCTAAAACGCACCTCATTTCTCATGTCCTTGTGCTCGGGTTCGCCATTCCAGCCGCATTACTAGCAATCTCCCTCCTTGGAGAATCAGCACCTTTAACCTCCTGTTCCGTACAGGTTGCAATTTGTCCTGAGGATGAACGGGAAGAAGGGGGAAACAATGAGAGACTAGCTCTAGGTGTTGGGACAGGCACAGGTCACTCTATTTTCCCATCAGGAAGAAGAATTAAGCACAGGCTCAGCCTGCCGCCCGGGACCAGAATAGGGCCTGAAGCAATCCTGCGCTTTTGCGGCCAGCTCCCAAGAAAGCGAGTTGAAAAATGGAGCTCAGGGGCACTGCAATTCACAAACCTGCAGACTTATAAATGATCACTCTCGTCCACAAATATATTGAGGGAAGGCAACGAAGAGGATTTGAAAGCAAGGCAGAATTGCAGGAAACAGATTTCAGGAGGGAGATTCGAATCGCCTTTAAAGCACAGGAAAAGCGGCAAAACCTCGTCAATGATGCCCTTGGCCAAAAAGGGCGTATGCGTTTTTTCCTGAATATATTCAGGAAAAAACGCATACGCCCTTTTTGGCCAACCAAGCAACCTGGAAAGGCAAATCAGCGCTACAAAGAAGTCTCGCTTCCCATCCGTCAAAAGGGCCATGCTGAATAAAGTGTCAAAACCAGAAATGCAGGACAGGCCATGGAGAAACGGGAGCCTTGCTACGCTGATGGGTGGGATGTAAATTGCCAACAGCCACCCTGGAGAAGTGTACGGTGTGTCCTGAAACATCTAAAAAACTCAGCTTAGAGAGCATAGGGCACTTCCACTCATGGGCGTATAAAGTGGGAAAATTAAAAACCAGCAAGACACAGGCACCCCAATGTTTAGGGCTGCTCTGTTGACAAGAACCTCCAACTTCGTTACACCTTAAAAATCCCAGGAAAGAGAAAAATGGATAAAGATGTTGTGGTCCTTATGTACAATGGAATATCACTCAGCCATGAAATCAACGTCATAAGGCTAGTAGCAGCATGATGAGTGGATTTAGGTACGACGATTCTAAGTGAAATAAGTCACACAGAAAAAGACAGTTATCATAAGATATCACTTATAGAGGGAATGTAAAAACCGCTACCCTTGAACTGAATTACAAAACAGAAAAGAGTCACACGTTTAGAAAACACACTATGGCTGCTTAACGGGAAAGGTGAGGTGGGGTGATGCATAAAACAAGGGTTTCAAATTAGCTCAGATACCGTTCCATAAACCCAATATGTAATAGACAAGACCTACTCCTTGCTCAGTGAATTGGACTCAACACCCCCTATTCACGGCCCAAGAATATATCTGACTAGTAAGAATCTTAAAACCTATGTATTGATATCTCTTTGTAAGTGAGTCAAGTGGGTGTAAAGTGGCATAAACACAGCAGTGAAAAGCAGCTAAACCCCATTATAAAAATCAATTACTTTTAAAAACCTGTGAAACAAAGACAGTGAAAGAGAGAGAAATTCTTACAAAATTCGTTTAGGGGCAGTTATGCTACCTGGATTGACCATATCTAGACCCACAGCTGATTGAGACATAAGGGTGGACACTCTTGGGGCTGAGAGGTTTGGTGAGGTTGGGTGAGGAAACGCAGACCCTTTAAAGTAATACTGCGTGGTACCCATCCCATGGGTCCCAAATCTCCAGGTTCAAGGGCATCTTCCTACATCGAAAACATGCATGAGAAACCCAGAAGATGGTACACCGTGTGATCGGGAAAGGTTTCTAAAACGCACCTCATTTCTCATGTCCTTGTGCTCGGGTTCGCCATTCCAGCCGCATTACTAGCAATCTCCCTCCTTGGAGAATCAGCACCTTTAACCTCCTGTTCCGTACAGGTTGCAATTTGTCCTGAGGATGAACGGGAAGAAGGGGGAACCAATGAGAGACTAGCTCTAGGTGTTGGGACAGGCACAGGTCACTCTATTTTCCCATCAGAAAGAAGAATTAAGCACAGGCTCAGCCTGCCGCCCGGGACCAGAATAGGGCCTGAAGCAATCCTGCGCTTTTGCGGCCAGCTCCCAAGAAAGTGAGTTGAAAAATGGAGCTCAGGGGCACTGCAATTCACAAACCTGCAGACTTATAAATGATCACTCTCGTCCACAAATGTATTGAGGGAAGGCAACGAAGAGGATTTGAAAGCAAGGCAGAATTGCAGGAAACAGATTTCAGGAGGGAGATTCGAATCGCCTTTAAAGCACAGGAAAAGCGGCAAAACCTCGTCAATGATGCCCTTGGCCAAAAAGGGCATATACGTTTTTTCCTGAATATATTCAGGAAAAAACGCATACGCCCTTTTTGGCCAACCAAGCAACCTGGAAAGGCAAATCAGCGCTACAAAGAAGTCTCGCTTCCCATCGGTCAAAAGGGCCATGCTGAATAAAGTGTCAAAACCAGAAATGCAGGACAGGCCATGGAGAAACGGGAGCCTTGCTACGCTGATGGGTGGGATGTAAATTGCCAACAGCCACCCTGGAGAAGTGTACGGTGTGTCCTGAAACATCTAAAAAACTCAGCTTAGAGAGCATAGGGCACTTCCACTCATGGGCGTATAAAGTGGGAAAATTAAAAACCAGCAAGACACAGGCACCCCAATGTTTAGGGCTGCTCTGTTGACAAGAACCTCCAACTTCGTTACACCTTAAAAATCCCAGGAAAGAGAAAAATGGATAAAGATGCTGTGGTCCTTATGTACAATGGAATATCACTCAGCCATGAAATCAACGTCATAAGGCTAGTAGCAGCATGATGAGTGGATTTAGGTACGACGATTCTAAGTGAAATAAGTCACACAGAAAAAGACACTTATCATAAGATATCACTTATAGAGGGAATGTAAAAACCGCTACCCTTGAACTGAATTACAAAACAGAACAGAGTCACACGTTTATAAAACACACTATGGCTGCTTAACGGGAAAGGTGAGGTGGGGTGATGCATAAAACAAGGGTTTCAAATTAGCTCAGATACCGTTCCATAAACCCAATATGTACTAGACAAGACCTACTCCTTGCTCAGTGAATTGGACTCAAAACCCCCTATTCGCGGCCCAAGAATATATCTGACTAGTAAGAATCTTAAAACCTATGTATTGATATCTCTCTGTAAGTGAGTCATGTGGGTGTAAAGTGACATAAACACAGCAGTGAAAAGCAGCTAAACCCCATTATGAAAATCAATTACTTTTAAAAACCTGTGAAAAAAAGACAGTGAAAGAGAGAGAAATTCTTACAAAATTCTTTTAGGGGCAGTTATGCTACCTGGATTGACCATATCTAGACCCACAGCTGATTGAGACATAAGGGTGGACACTCTTGGGGCTGAGAGGTTTGGTGAGGTTGGGTGAGCAAACGCAGACCCTTTAAATTAATAGTGCGTGGTGCCCATCCCATGGGTTCCAAATCTCAAGGTTCAAGGGCATCTTCCTACATCGAAAACATGCATGAGAAACCCAGAAGATGGTACACCGTGTGATCGCGAAAGGTTTCTAAACGCACCTCATTTCTCATCTCCTTGTGCTCCGGTTCGCCATTCCAGCTGCTTTACTAGCAACCTCCCTCCTTGGAGAATCATGACCTTTAACCTCCTGTTCCGTACAGGTTGCAATTTGTCCTGAGGATGAACGAGAAGAGGGGAAAACAATGAGAGACTAGCTCTAGGTGTTGGGACAGGCACAGTTCACTCTATTTTCCCATCAGGAAGAAGAATTAAGCACAGGCTCAGCCTGCCGCCCGGGACCAGAATAGGGCCTGAAGCAATCCTGCGCTTTTGCGGCCAGCTCCCAAGAAAGCGAGTTGAAAAATGGAGCTCAGGGGCACTGCAATTCACAAACCTGCAGACTTATAAATGACCACTCTCGTCCACAAATATATTGAGGGAAGCCAACGAAGAGGATTTGAAAACAAGGCAGAATTGCAGGAAACAGATTTCAGGAGGGAGATTCGAATCGCCTTTAAAGCACAGGAAAAACGGCAAAACCTCGACAATGATGCCCTTGGCCAAAAAGGGCGTATGCGTTTTTTCCTGAATATATTCAGGAAAAAACGCATACGCCCTTTTTGGCCAACCAAGCAACCTGGAAAGGCAAATCAGCGCTACAAAGTAGTCTCGCTTCCCATCGGTCAAAAGGGCCATGCTGAATAAAGTGTCAAAACCAGAAATGCAGGGCAGGCCATGGAGAAACGGGAGCCTTGCTACGCTGCTGGGCGGGATGTAAATTGCCAACAGCCACTCTGGAGAAGTGTACGGTGTGTCCTGAAACATCTAAAAAACTCAGCTTAGAGAGCATAGGGCACTTCCACTTATGGGCGTATAAATTGGGAAAACTAAAAACCAGCAAGACACAGGCACCCCAAAGTTTAGGGCTGCTCTGTTGACAAGAACCTACAACTTCGTTACACCTTAAATATCCCAGGAAAGAGAAAAATGGATAAAGATGTTGTGGTCCTTATGTACAATGGAATATCACTCAGCCATGAAATCAACGTCATAAGGCTAGTAGCAGCATGATGAGTGGATTTAGGTACGACGATTCTAAGTGAAATAAGTCACACAGAAAAAGACACTTATCATAAGATATCACTTATAGAGGGAATGTAAAAATCGCTACCCTTGAACTGAATTACAAAACAGAACAGAGTCACACGTTTAGAAAACACACTATGGCTGCGTAACGGGAAAGGTGAGGTGGGGTGATGCATAAAACAAGGGTTTCAAATTAGCTCAGATACCGTTCCATAAACCCAATATGTAATAGACAAGACCTACTCCTTGCTCAGTGAATTGGACTCAACACCCCCTATTCACGGCCCAAGAATATATCTGACTAGTAAGAATCTTAAAACCTATGTATTGATATCTCTCTGTAAGTGAGTAAAGTGGGTGTAAAGTGGCATAAACACAGCAGTGAAAAGCAGCTAAACCCCATTATAAAAATCAATTACTTTTAAAAACCTGTGAAACAAAGACAGTGAAAGAGAGAGAAATTCTTACAAAATTCGTTTAGGGGCAGTTATGCTACCTGGATTGACCATATCTAGACCCACAGCTGATTGAGACATAAGGGTGGACACTCTTGGGGCTGAGAGGTTTGGTGAGGTTGGGTGAGGAAACGCAGACCCTTTAAAGTAATACTGCGTGGTACCCATCCCATGGGTCCCAAATCTCCAGGTTCAAGGGCATCTTCCTACATCGAAAACATGCATGAGAAACCCAGAAGATGGTACACCGTGTGATTGGGAAAGGTTTCTAAAACGCACCTCATTTCTCATGTCCTTGTGCTCGGGTTCGCCATTCCAGCCGCATTACTAGCAATCTCCCTCCTTGGAGAATCAGCACCTTTAACCTCCTGTTCCGTACAGGTTGCAATTTGTCCTGAGGATGAACGGGAAGAAGGGGGAACCAATGAGAGACTAGCTCTAGGTGTTGGGACAGGCACAGGTCACTCTATTTTCCCATCAGAAAGAAGAATTAAGCACAGGCTCAGCCTGCCGCCCGGGACCAGAATAGGGCCTGAAGCAATCCTGCGCTTTTGCGGCCAGCTCCCAAGAAAGTGAGTTGAAAAATGGAGCTCAGGGGCACTGCAATTCACAAACCTGCAGACTTATAAATGATCACTCTCGTCCACAAATGTATTGAGGGAAGGCAACGAAGAGGATTTGAAAGCAAGGCAGAATTGCAGGAAACAGATTTCAGGAGGGAGATTCGAATCGCCTTTAAAGCACAGGAAAAGCGGCAAAACCTCGTCAATGATGCCCTTGGCCAAAAAGGGCATATACGTTTTTTCCTGAATATATTCAGGAAAAAACGCATACGCCCTTTTTGGCCAACCAAGCAACCTGGAAAGGCAAATCAGCGCTACAAAGAAGTCTCGCTTCCCATCGGTCAAAAGGGCCATGCTGAATAAAGTGTCAAAACCAGAAATGCAGGACAGGCCATGGAGAAACGGGAGCCTTGCTACGCTGATGGGTGGGATGTAAATTGCCAACAGCCACCCTGGAGAAGTGTACGGTGTGTCCTGAAACATCTAAAAAACTCAGCTTAGAGAGCATAGGGCACTTCCACTCATGGGCGTATAAAGTGGGAAAATTAAAAACCAGCAAGACACAGGCACCCCAATGTTTAGGGCTGCTCTGTTGACAAGAACCTCCAACTTCGTTACACCTTAAAAATCCCAGGAAAGAGAAAAATGGATAAAGATGCTGTGGTCCTTATGTACAATGGAATATCACTCAGCCATGAAATCAACGTCATAAGGCTAGTAGCAGCATGATGAGTGGATTTAGGTACGACGATTCTAAGTGAAATAAGTCACACAGAAAAAGACACTTATCATAAGATATCACTTATAGAGGGAATGTAAAAACCGCTACCCTTGAACTGAATTACAAAACAGAACAGAGTCACACGTTTATAAAACACACTATGGCTGCTTAACGGGAAAGGTGAGGTGGGGTGATGCATAAAACAAGGGTTTCAAATTAGCTCAGATACCGTTCCATAAACCCAATATGTACTATACAAGACCTACTCCTTGCTCAGTGAATTGGACTCAAAACCCCCTATTCGCGGCCCAAGAATATATCTGACTAGTAAGAATCTTAAAACCTATGTATTGATATCTCTCTGTAAGTGAGTCATGTGGGTGTAAAGTGACATAAACACAGCAGTGAAAAGCAGCTAAACCCCATTATGAAAATCAATTACTTTTAAAAACCTGTGAAAAAAAGACAGTGAAAGAGAGAGAAATTCTTACAAAATTCTTTTAGGGGCAGTTATGCTACCTGGATTGACCATATCTAGACCCACAGCTGATTGAGACATAAGGGTGGACACTCTTGGGGCTGAGAGGTTTGGTGAGGTTGGGTGAGCAAACGCAGACCCTTTAAATTAATACTGCGTGGTGCCCATCCCATGGGTTCCAAATCTCCAGGTTCAAGGGCATCTTCCTACATCGAAAACATGCATGAGAAACCCAGAAGATGGTACACCGTGTGATCGCGAAAGGTTTCTAAACGCACCTCATTTCTCATCTCCTTGTGCTCCGGTTCGCCATTCCAGCTGCTTTACTAGCAACCTCCCTCCTTGGAGAATCATCACCTTTAACCTCCTGTTCCGTACAGGTTGCAATTTGTCCTGAGGATGAACGAGAAGAGGGGAAAACAATGAGAGACTAGCTCTAGGTGTTGGGACAGGCACAGTTCACTCTATTTTCCCATCAGGAAGAAGAATTAAGCACAGGCTCAGCCTGCCGCCCGGGACCAGAATAGGGCCTGAAGCAATCCTGCGCTTTTGCGGCCAGCTCCCAAGAAAGCGAGTTGAAAAATGGAGCTCAGGGGCACTGCAATTCACAAACCTGCAGACTTATAAATGACCACTCTCGTCCACAAATATATTGAGGGAAGCCAACGAAGAGGATTTGAAAACAAGGCAGAATTGCAGGAAACAGATTTCAGGAGGGAGATTCGAATCGCCTTTAAAGCACAGGAAAAACGGCAAAACCTCGACAATGATGCCCTTGGCCAAAAAGGGCGTATGCGTTTTTTCCTGAATATATTCAGGAAAAAACGCATACGCCCTTTTTGGCCAACCAAGCAACCTGGAAAGGCAAATCAGCGCTACAAAGTAGTCTCGCTTCCCATCGGTCAAAAGGGCCATGCTGAATAAAGTGTCAAAACCAGAAATGCAGGGCAGGCCATGGAGAAACGGGAGCCTTGCTACGCTGCTGGGCGGGATGTAAATTGCCAACAGCCACTCTGGAGAAGTGTACGGTGTGTCCTGAAACATCTAAAAAACTCAGCTTAGAGAGCATAGGGCACTTCCACTTATGGGCGTATAAATTGGGAAAACTAAAAACCAGCAAGACACAGGCACCCCAAAGTTTAGGGCTGCTCTGTTGACAAGAACCTACAACTTCGTTACACCTTAAATATCCCAGGAAAGAGAAAAATGGATAAAGATGTTGTGGTCCTTATGTACAATGGAATATCACTCAGCCATGAAATCAACGTCATAAGGCTAGTAGCAGCATGATGAGTGGATTTAGGTACGACGATTCTAAGTGAAATAAGTCACACAGAAAAAGACACTTATCATAAGATATCACTTATAGAGGGAATGTAAAAATCGCTACCCTTGAACTGAATTACAAAACAGAACAGAGTCACACGTTTAGAAAACACACTATGGCTGCGTAACGGGAAAGGTGAGGTGGGGTGATGCATAAAACAAGGGTTTCAAATTAGCTCAGATACCGTTCCATAAACCCAATATGTAATAGACAAGACCTACTCATTGCTCAGTGAATTGGACTCAACACCCCCTATTCACGGCCCAAGAATATATCTGACTAGTAAGAATCTTAAAACCTATGTATTGATATCTCTTTGTAAGTGAGTCAAGTGGGTGTAAAGTGGAATAAACACAGCAGTGAAAAGCAGCTAAACCCCATTATAAAAATCAATTACTTTTAAAAACCTGTGAAACAAAGACAGTGAAAGAGAGAGAAATTCTTACAAAATTCGTTTAGGGGCAGTTATGCTACCTGGATTGACCATATCTAGACCCACAGCTGATTGAGACATAAGGGTGGACACTCTTGGGGCTGAGAGGTTTGGTGAGGTTGGGTGAGCAAACGCAGACCCTTTAAAGTAATACTGCGTGGTACCCATCCCATGGGTCCCAAATCTCCAGGTTCAAGGGCATCTTCCTACATCGAAAACATGCATGAGAAACCCAGAAGATGGTACACCGTGTGATCGGGAAAGGTTTCTAAAACGCACCTCATTTCTCATGTCCTTGTGCTCGGGTTCGCCATTCCAGCCGCATTACTAGCAATCTCCCTCCTTGGAGAATCAGCACCTTTAACCTCCTGTTCCGTACAGGTTGCAATTTGTCCTGAGGATGAACGGGAAGAAGGGGGAACCAATGAGAGACTAGCTCTAGGTGTTGGGACAGGCACAGGTCACTCTATTTTCCCATCAGGAAGAAGAATTAAGCACAGGCTCAGCCTGCCGCCCGGGACCAGAATAGGGCCTGAAGCAATCCTGCGCTTTTGCGGCCAGCTCCCAAGAAAGCGAGTTGAAAAATGGAGCTCAGGGGCACTGCAATTCACAAACCTGCAGACTTATAAATGATCACTCTCGTCCACAAATATATTGAGGGAAGGCAACGAAGAGGATTTGAAAGCAAGGCAGAATTGCAGGAAACAGATTTCAGGAGGGAGATTCGAATCGCCTTTAAAGCACAGGAAAAGCGGCAAAACCTCGTCAATGATGCCCTTGGCCAAAAAGGGCGTATGCGTTTTTTCCTGAATATATTCAGGAAAAAACGCATACGCCCTTTTTGGCCAACCAAGCAACCTGGAAAGGCAAATCAGCGCTACAAAGAAGTCTCGCTTCCCATCGGTCAAAAGGGCCATGCTGAATAAAGTGTCAAAACCAGAAATGCAGGACAGTCCATGGAGAAACGGGAGCCTTGCTACGCTGATGGGTGGGATGTAAATTGCCAACAGCCACCCTGGAGAAGTGTACGGTGTGTCCTGAAACATCTAAAAAACTCAGCTTAGAGAGCATAGGGCACTTCCACTCATGGGCGTATAAAGTGGGAAAATTAAAAACCAGCAAGACACAGGCACCCCAATGTTTAGGGCTGCTCTGTTGACAAGAACCTCCAACTTCGTTACACCTTAAAAATCCCAGGAAAGAGAAAAATGGATAAAGATGTTGTGGTCCTTATGTACAATGGAATATCACTCAGCCATGAAATCAACGTCATAAGGCTAGTAGCAGCATGATGAGTGGATTTAGGTACGACGATTCTAAGTGAAATAAGTCACACAGAAAAAGACACTTATCATAAGATATCACTTATAGAGGGAATGTAAAAACCGCTACCCTTGAACTGAATTACAAAACAGAACAGAGTCACACGTTTAGAAAACACACTATGGCTGCTTAACGGGAAAGGTGAGGTGGGGTGATGCATAAAACAAGGGTTTCAAATTAGCTCAGATACCGTTCCATAAACCCAATATGTACTAGACAAGACCTACTCCTTGCTCAGTGAATTGGACTCAAAACCCCCTATTCACGGCCCAAGAATATATCTGACTAGTAAGAATCTTAAAACCTATGTATTGATATCTCTCTGTAAGTGAGTCATGTGGGTGTAAAGTGACATAAACACAGCAGTGAAAAGCAGCTAAACCCCATTATAAAAATCAATTACTTTTAAAAACCTGTGAAAAAAAGACAGTGAAAGAGAGAGAAATTCTTACAAAATTCTTTTAGGGGCAGTTATGCTACCTGGATTGACCATATCTAGACCCACAGCTGATTGAGACATAAGGGTGGACACTCTTGGGGCTGAGAGGTTTGGTGAGGTTGGGTGAGGAAACGCAGACCCTTTAAAGTAACACTGCGTGGTACCCATCCCATGGGTTCCAAATCTCCAGGTTCAAGGGCATCTTCCTACATCGAAAACATGCATGAGAAACCCAGAAGATGGTACACCGTGTGATCGCGAAAGGTTTCTAAACGCACCTCATTTCTCATCTCCTTGTGCTCGGGTTCGCCATTCCAGCTGCTTTACTAGCAACCTCCCTCCTTGGAGAATCATCACCTTTAACCTCCTGTTCCGTACAGGTTGCAATTTGTCCTGAGGATGAACGAGAAGAGGGGAAAACAATGAGAGACTAGCTCTAGGTGTTGGGACAGGCACAGTTCACTCTATTTTCCCATCAGGAAGAAGAATTAAGCACAGGCTCAGCCTGCCGCCCGGGACCAGAATAGGGCCTGAAGCAATCCTGCGCTTTTGCGGCCAGCTCCCAAGAAAGCGAGTTGAAAAATGGAGCTCAGGGGCACTGCAATTCACAAACCTGCAGACTTATAAATGATCACTCTCGTCCACAAATATATTGAGGGAAAGCAACGAAGAGGATTTGAAAGCAAGGCAGAATTGCAGGAAACAGATTTCAGGAGGGAGATTCGAATCGCCTTTAAAGCACAGGAAAAGCGGCAAAACCTCGACAATGATGCCCTTGGCCAAAAAGGGCGTATGCGTTTTTTCCTGAATATATTCAGGAAAAAACGCATACGCCCTTTTTGGCCAAGCAAGCAACCTGGAAAGGCAAATCAGCGCTACAATGAAGTCTCGCTTCCCATCGGTCAAAAGGGCCATGCTGAATAAAGTGTCAAAACCAGAAATGCAGGACAGGCCATGGAGAAACGGGAGCCTTGCTACGCTGATGGGCGGGATGTAAATTGCCAACAGCCACTCTGGAGAAGTGTACGGTGTGTCCTGAAACATCTAAAAAACTCAGCTTAGAGAGCATAGGGCACTTCCACTCATGGGCGTATAAAGTGGGAAAATTAAAAACCAGCAAGACACAGGCACCCCAAAGTTTAGGGCTGCTCTGTTGACAAGAACCTCCACTTCGTTACACCTTAAATATCCCAGGAAAGAGAAAAATGGATAAAGAAGTTGTGGTCCTTATGTACAATGGAATATCACTCAGCCATGAAATCAACGTCATAAGGTTAGTAGCACCATGATGAGTGGATTTAGGTACTACGATTCTAAGTGAAATAAGTCACACAGAAAAAGACACTTATCATAAGATATCAGTTATAGAGGGAATGTAAAAACCGCTACCCTTGAACTGAATTACAAAACAGAACAGAGTCACACGTTTAGAAAACACACTATGGCTGCTTAACGGGAAAGGTGAGGTGGAGTGATGCATAAAACAAGGGTTTCAAACTAGCTCAGATACCGTTCCATAAACCCAATATGTAATAGACAAGACCTACTCCTTGCTCAGTGAATTGGACTCAACACCCCCTATTCAGGGCCCAAGGATATATCTGACTAGTAAGAATCTTAAAACCTATGTATTGATATCTCTCTGTAAGTGAGTCAAGTGGGTGTAAAGTGGCATAAACACAGCAGTGAAAAGCAGCTAAACCCCATTATAAAAATCAATTACTTTTAAAAACCTGTGAAACAAAGACAGTGAAAGAGAGAGAAATTCTTACAAAATTCGTTTAGGGGCAGTTATGCTACCTGGATTGACCATATCTAGACCCACAGCTGATTGAGACATAAGGGTGGACACTCTTGGGGCTGAGAGGTTTGGTGAGGTTGGGTGAGCAAACGCAGACCCTTTAAAGTAATACTGCGTGGTACCCATCCCATGGGTTCCAAATCTCCAGGTTCAAGGGCATCTTCCTACATCGAAAACATGCATGAGAAACCCAGAAGATGGTACACCGTGTGATCGCGAAAGGTTTCTAAACGCACCTCATTTCTCATCTCCTTGTGCTCGGGTTCGCCATTCCAGCTGCTTTACTAGCAACCTCCCTCCTTGGAGAATCATCACCTTTAACCTCCTGTTCCGTACAGGTTGCAATTTGTCCTGAGGATGAACGAGAAGAGGGGAAAACAATGAGAGACTAGCTCTAGGTGTTGGGACAGGCACAGTTCACTCTATTTTCCCATCAGGAAGAAGAATTAAGCACAGGCTCAGCCTGCCGCCCGGGACCAGAATAGGGCCTGAAGCAATCCTGCGCTTTTGCGGCCAGCTCCCAAGAAAGCGAGTTGAAAAATGGAGCTCAGGGGCACTGCAATTCACAAACCTGCAGACTTATAAATGACCACTCTCGTCCACAAATATATTGAGGGAAGGCAACGAAGAGGATTTGAAAACAAGGCAGAATTGCAGGAAACAGATTTCAGGAGGGAGATTCGAATCGCCTTTAAAGCACAGGAAAAACGGCAAAACCTCGACAATGATGCCCTTGGCCAAAAAGGGCGTATGCGTTTTTTCCTGAATATATTCAGGAAAAAACGCATACGCCCTTTTTGGCCAACCAGGCAACCTGGAAAGGCAAATCAGCGCTACAAAGAAGTCTCGCTTCCCATCGGTCAAAAGGGCCATGCTGAATAAAGTGTCAAAACCAGAAATGCAGGGCAGGCCATGGAGAAACGGGAGCCTTGCTACGCTGATGGACGGGATGTAAATTGCCAACAGCCACTCTGGAGAAGTGTACGGTGTGTCCTGAAACATCTAAAAAACTCAGCTTAGAGAGCATAGGGCACTTCCACTTATGGGCGTATAAATTGGGAAAACTAAAAATCAGCAAGACACAGGCACCCCAACGTTTAGGGCTGCTCTGTTGACAAGAACCTCCAACTTCGTTACACCTTAAAAATCCCAGGAAAGAGAAAAATGGATAAAGATGTTGTGGTCCTTATGTACAATGGAATATCACTCAGCCATGAAATCAACGTCATAAGGCTAGTAGCAGCATGATGAGTGGATTTAGGTACGACGATTCTAAGTGAAATAAGTCACACAGAAAAAGACACTTATCATAAGATATCACTTATAGAGGGAATGTAAAAACCGCTACCCTTGAACTGAATTACAAAACAGAACAGAGTCACACGTTTAGAAAACACACTATGGCTGCTTAACGGGAAAGGTGAGGTGGGGTGATGCATAAAACAAGGGTTTCAAATTAGCTCAGATACCGTTCCATAAACCCAATATGTAATAGACAAGACCTACTCCTTGCTCAGTGAATTGGACTCAACACCCCCTATTCAGGGCCCAAGGATATATCTGACTAGTAAGAATCTTAAAACCTATGTATTGATATCTCTCTGTAAGTGAGTCAAGTGGGTGTAAAGTGGCATAAACACAGCAGTGAAAAGCAGCTAAACCCCATTATAAAAATCAATTACTTTTAAAAACCTGTGAAACAAAGACAGTGAAAGAGAGAGAAATTCTTACAAAATTCGTTTAGGGGCAGTTATGCTACCTGGATTGACCATATCTAGACCCACAGCTGATTGAGACATAAGGGTGGACACTCTTGGGGCTGAGAGGTTTGGTGAGGTTGGGTGAGCAAACGCAGACCCTTTAAATTAATACTGCGTGGTGCCCATCCCATGGGTTCCAAATCTCCAGGTTCAAGGGCATCTTCCTACATCGAAAACATGCATGAGAAACCCAGAAGATGGTACACCGTGTGATCGCGAAAGGTTTCTAAACGCACCTCATTTCTCATCTCCTTGTGCTCGGGTTCGCCATTCCAGCTGCTTTACTAGCAACCTCCCTCCTTGGAGAATCATCACCTTTAACCTCCTGTTCCGTACAGGTTGCAATTTGTCCTGAGGATGAACGAGAAGAGGGGAAAACAATGAGAGACTAGCTCTAGGTGTTGGGACAGGCACAGTTCACTCTATTTTCCCATCAGGAAGAAGAATTAAGCACAGGCTCAGCCTGCCGCCCGGGACCAGAATAGGGCCTGAAGCAATCCTGCGCTTTTGCGGCCAGCTCCCAAGAAAGCGAGTTGAAAAATGGAGCTCAGGGGCACTGCAATTCACAAACCTGCAGACTTATAAATGACCACTCTCGTCCACAAATATATTGAGGGAAGGCAACGAAGAGGATTTGAAAACAAGGCAGAATTGCAGGAAACAGATTTCAGGAGGGAGATTCGAATCGCCTTTAAAGCACAGGAAAAACGGCAAAACCTCGACAATGATGCCCTTGGCCAAAACGGGCGTATGCGTTTTTTCCTGAATATATTCAGGAAAAAACGCATACGCCCTTTTTGGCCAAGCAAGCAACCTGGAAAGGCAAATCAGCGCTACAAAGAAGTCTCGCTTCCCATCGGTCAAAAGGGCCATGCTGAATAAAGTGTCAAAACCAGAAATGCAGGGCAGGCCATGGAGAAACGGGAGCCTTGCTACGCTGATGGGCGGGATGTAAATTGCCAACAGCCACTCTGGAGAAGTGTACGGTGTGTCCTGAAACATCTAAAAAACTCAGCTTAGAGAGCATAAGGCACTTCCACTTATGGGCGTATAAATTGGGAAAACTAAAAATCAGCAAGACACAGGCACCCCAACGTTTAGGGCTGCTCTGTTGACAAGAACCTCCACTTCTTTACACCTTAAATATCTCAGGATAGAGAAAAATGGATAAAGATGTTGTGGTCCTTATGTACAATGGAATATCACTCAGCCATGAAATCAACGTCATAAGGCTAGTAGCAGCATGATGAGGGTATTTAGGTACGACGATTCTAAGTGAAATAAGTCACACAGAAAAAGACACTTATCATAAGATATCACTTATAGAGGGAATGTAAAAACCGCTACCCTTGAACTGAATTACAAAACAGAACAGAGTCACACGTTTAGAAAACACACTATGGCTGCTTAACGGGAAAGGTGAGGTGGGGTGATGCATAAAACAAGGGTTTCAAATTAGCTCAGATACCGTTCCATAAACCCAATATGTACTAGACAAGACCTACTCCTTGCTCAGTGAATTGGACTCAAAACCCCCTATTCACGGCCCAAGAATATATCTGACTAGTAAGAATCTTAAAACCTATGTATTGATATCTCTCTGTAAGTGAGTCATGTGGGTGTAAAGTGACATAAACACAGCAGTGAAAAGCAGCTAAACCCCATTATAAAAATCAATTACTTTTAAAAACCTGTGAAAAAAAGACAGTGAAAGAGAGAGAAATTCTTACAAAATTCTTTTAGGGGCAGTTATGCTACCTGGATTGACCATATCTAGACCCACAGCTGATTGAGACATAAGGGTGGACACTCTTGGGGCTGAGAGGTTTGGTGAGGTTGGGTGAGGAAACGCAGACCCTTTAAAGTAACACTGCGTGGTACCCATCCCATGGGTTCCAAATCTCCAGGTTCAAGGGCATCTTCCTACATCGAAAACATGCATGAGAAACCCAGAAGATGGTACACCGTGTGATCGCGAAAGGTTTCTAAACGCACCTCATTTCTCATCTCCTTGTGCTCGGGTTCGCCATTCCAGCTGCTTTACTAGCAACCTCCCTCCTTGGAGAATCATCACCTTTAACCTCCTGTTCCGTACAGGTTGCAATTTGTCCTGAGGATGAACGAGAAGAGGGGAAAACAATGAGAGACTAGCTCTAGGTGTTGGGACAGGCACAGTTCACTCTATTTTCCCATCAGGAAGAAGAATTAAGCACAGGCTCAGCCTGCCGCCCGGGACCAGAATAGGGCCTGAAGCAATCCTGCGCTTTTGCGGCCAGCTCCCAAGAAAGCGAGTTGAAAAATGGAGCTCAGGGGCACTGCAATTCACAAACCTGCAGACTTATAAATGATCACTCTCGTCCACAAATATATTGAGGGAAAGCAACGAAGAGGATTTGAAAGCAAGGCAGAATTGCAGGAAACAGATTTCAGGAGGGAGATTCGAATCGCCTTTAAAGCACAGGAAAAGCGGCAAAACCTCGACAATGATGCCCTTGGCCAAAAAGGGCGTATGCGTTTTTTCCTGAATATATTCAGGAAAAAACGCATACGCCCTTTTTGGCCAAGCAAGCAACCTGGAAAGGCAAATCAGCGCTACAAAGAAGTCTCGCTTCCCATCGGTCAAAAGGGCCATGCTGAATAAAGTGTCAAAACCAGAAATGCAGGACAGGCCATGGAGAAACGGGAGCCTTGCTACGCTGATGGGCGGGATGTAAATTGCCAACAGCCACTCTGGAGAAGTGTACGGTGTGTCCTGAAACATCTAAAAAACTCAGCTTAGAGAGCATAGGGCACTTCCACTCATGGGCGTATAAAGTGGGAAAATTAAAAACCAGCAAGACACAGGCACCCCAAAGTTTAGGGCTGCTCTGTTGACAAGAACCTCCACTTCGTTACACCTTAAATATCCCAGGAAAGAGAAAAATGGATAAAGAAGTTGTGGTCCTTATGTACAATGGAATATCACTCAGCCATGAAATCAACGTCATAAGGTTAGTAGCACCATGATGAGTGGATTTAGGTACTACGATTCTAAGTGAAATAAGTCACACAAAAAAAGACACTTATCATAAGATATCAGTTATAGAGGGAATGTAAAAACCGCTACCCTTGAACTGAATTACAAAACAGAACAGAGTCACACGTTTAGAAAACACACTATGGCTGCTTAACGGGAAAGGTGAGGTGGAGTGATGCATAAAACAAGGGTTTCAAACTAGCTCAGATACCGTTCCATAAACCCAATATGTAATAGACAAGACCTACTCCTTGCTCAGTGAATTGGACTCAACACCCCCTATTCAGGGCCCAAGGATATATCTGACTAGTAAGAATCTTAAAACCTATGTATTGATATCTCTCTGTAAGTGAGTCAAGTGGGTGTAAAGTGGCATAAACACAGCAGTGAAAAGCAGCTAAACCCCATTATAAAAATCAATTACTTTTAAAAACCTGTGAAACAAAGACAGTGAAAGAGAGAGAAATTCTTACAAAATTCGTTTAGGGGCAGTTATGCTACCTGGATTGACCATATCTAGACCCACAGCTGATTGAGACATAAGGGTGGACACTCTTGGGGCTGAGAGGTTTGGTGAGGTTGGGTGAGCAAACGCAGACCCTTTAAAGTAATACTGCGTGGTACCCATCCCATGGGTCCCAAATCTCCAGGTTCAAGGGCATCTTCCTACATCGAAAACATGCATGAGAAACCCAGAAGATGGTACACCGTGTGATCGGGAAAGGTTTCTAAAACGCACCTCATTTCTCATGTCCTTGTGCTCGGGTTCGCCATTCCAGCCGCATTACTAGCAATCTCCCTCCTTGGAGAATCAGCACCTTTAACCTCCTGTTCCGTACAGGTTGCAATTTGTCCTGAGGATGAACGGGAAGAAGGGGGAACCAATGAGAGACTAGCTCTAGGTGTTGGGACAGGCACAGGTCACTCTATTTTCCCATCAGGAAGAAGAATTAAGCACAGGCTCAGCCTGCCGCCCGGGACCAGAATAGGGCCTGAAGCAATCCTGCGCTTTTGCGGCCAGCTCCCAAGAAAGCGAGTTGAAAAATGGAGCTCAGGGGCACTGCAATTCACAAACCTGCAGACTTATAAATGATCACTCTCGTCCACAAATATATTGAGGGAAGGCAACGAAGAGGATTTGAAAGCAAGGCAGAATTGCAGGAAACAGATTTCAGGAGGGAGATTCGAATCGCCTTTAAAGCACAGGAAAAGCGGCAAAACCTCGTCAATGATGCCCTTGGCCAAAAAGGGCGTATGCGTTTTTTCCTGAATATATTCAGGAAAAAACGCATACGCCCTTTTTGGCCAAGCAAGCAACCTGGAAAGGCAAATCAGCGCTACAAAGAAGTCTCGCTTCCCACCGGTCAAAAGGGCCATGCTGAATAAAGTGTCAAAACCAGAAATGCAGGACAGGCCATGGAGAAACGGGAGCCTTGCTACGCTGATGGGTGGGATGTAAATTGCCAACAGCCACCCTGGAGAAGTGTACGGTGTGTCCTGAAACATCTAAAAAACTCAGCTTAGAGAGCATAGGGCACTTCCACTCATGGGCGTATAAAGTGGGAAAATTAAAAACCAGCAAGACACAGGCACCCCAATGTTTAGGGCTGCTCTGTTGACAAGAACCTCCAACTTCGTTACACCTTAAAAATCCCAGGAAAGAGAAAAATGGATAAAGATGTTGTGGTCCTTATGTACAATGGAATATCACTCAGCCATGAAATCAACGTCATAAGGCTAGTAGCAGCATGATGAGTGGATTTAGGTACGACGATTCTAAGTGAAATAAGTCACACAGAAAAAGACAGTTATCATAAGATATCACTTATAGAGGGAATGTAAAAACCGCTACCCTTGAACTGAATTACAAAACAGAACAGAGTCACACGTTTAGAAAACACACTATGGCTGCTTAACGGGAAAGGTGAGGTGGGGTGATGCATAAAACAAGGGTTTCAAATTAGCTCAGATACCGTTCCATAAACCCAATATGTAATAGACAAGACCTACTCCTTGCTCAGTGAATTGGACTCAACACCCCCTATTCACGGCCCAAGAATATATCTGACTAGTAAGAATCTTAAAACCTATGTATTGATATCTCTTTGTAAGTGAGTCAAGTGGGTGTAAAGTGGCATAAACACAGCAGTGAAAAGCAGCTAAACCCCATTATAAAAATCAATTACTTTTAAAAACCTGTGAAACAAAGACAGTGAAAGAGAGAGAAATTCTTACAAAATTCGTTTAGGGGCAGTTATGCTACCTGGATTGACCATATCTAGACCCAGAGCTGATTGAGACATAAGGGTGGACACTCTTGGGGCTGAGAGGTTTGGTGAGGTTGGGTGAGCAAACGCAGACCCTTTAAAGTAATACTGCGTGGTACCCATCCCATGGGTTCCAAATCTCCAGGTTCAAGGGCATCTTCCTACATCGAAAACATGCATGAGAAACCCAGAAGATGGTACACCGTGTGATCGCGAAAGGTTTCTAAACGCACCTCATTTCTCATCTCCTTGTGCTCGGGTTCGCCATTCCAGCTGCTTTACTAGCAACCTCCCTCCTTGGAGAATCATCACCTTTAACCTCCTGTTCCGTACAGGTTGCAATTTGTCCTGAGGATGAACGAGAAGAGGGGAAAACAATGAGAGACTAGCTCTAGGTGTTGGGACAGGCACAGTTCACTCTATTTTCCCATCAGGAAGAAGAATTAAGCACAGGCTCAGCCTGCCGCCCGGGACCAGAATAGGGCCTGAAGCAATCCTGCGCTTTTGCGGCCAGCTCCCAAGAAAGCGAGTTGAAAAATGGAGCTCAGGGGCACTGCAATTCACAAACCTGCAGACTTATAAATGACCACTCTCGTCCACAAATATATTGAGGGAAGGCAACGAAGAGGATTTGAAAGCAAGGCAGAATTGCAGGAAACAGATTTCAGGAGGGAGATTCGAATCGCCTTTAAAGCACAGGAAAAGCGGCAAAACCTCGTCAATGATGCCCTTGGCCAAAAAGGGCGTATGCGTTTTTTCCTGAATATATTCAGGAAAAAACGCATACGCCCTTTTTGGCCAAGCAAGCAACCTGGAAAGGCAAATCAGCGCTACAAAGAAGTCTCGCTTCCCATCGGTCAAAAGGGCCATGCTGAATAAAGTGTCAAAACCAGAAATGCAGGACAGTCCATGGAGAAACGGGAGCCTTGCTACGCTGATGGGTGGGATGTAAATTGCCAACAGCCACCCTGGAGAAGTGTACGGTGTGTCCTGAAACATCTAAAAAACTCAGCTTAGAGAGCATAGGGCACTTCCACTCATGGGCGTATAAAGTGGGAAAATTAAAAACCAGCAAGACACAGGCACCCCAATGTTTAGGGCTGCTCTGTTGACAAGAACCTCCAACTTCGTTACACCTTAAAAATCCCAGGAAAGAGAAAAATGGATAAAGATGTTGTGGTCCTTATGTACAATGGAATATCACTCAGCCATGAAATCAACGTCATAAGGCTAGTAGCAGCATGATGAGTGTATTTAGGTACGACGATTCTAAGTGAAATAAGTCACACAGAAAAAGACACTTATCATAAGATATCACTTATTGAGGGAATGTAAAAACCGCTACCCTTGAACTGAATTACAAAACAGAACAGAGTCACACGTTTAGAAAACACACTATGGCTGCTTAACGGGAAAGGTGAGGTGGGGTGATGCATAAAACAAGGGTTTCAAATTAGCTCAGATACCGTTCCATAAACCCAATATGTACTAGACAAGACCTACTCCTTGCTCAGTGAATTGGACTCAAAACCCCCTATTCACGGCCCAAGAATATATCTGACTAGTAAGAATCTTAAAACCTATGTATTGATATCTCTCTGTAAGTGAGTCATGTGGGTGTAAAGTGACATAAACACAGCAGTGAAAAGCAGCTAAACCCCATTATAAAAATCAATTACTTTTAAAAACCTGTGAAAAAAAGACAGTGAAAGAGAGAGAAATTCTTACAAAATTCTTTTAGGGGCAGTTATGCTACCTGGATTGACCATATCTAGACCCACAGCTGATTGAGACATAAGGGTGGACACTCTTGGGGCTGAGAGGTTTGGTGAGGTTGGGTGAGGAAACGCAGACCCTTTAAAGTAACACTGCGTGGTACCCATCCCATGGGTTCCAAATCTCCAGGTTCAAGGGCATCTTCCTACATCGAAAACATGCATGAGAAACCCAGAAGATGGTACACCGTGTGATCGCGAAAGGTTTCTAAACGCACCTCATTTCTCATCTCCTTGTGCTCGGGTTCGCCATTCCAGCTGCTTTACTAGCAACCTCCCTCCTTGGAGAATCATCACCTTTAACCTCCTGTTCCGTACAGGTTGCAATTTGTCCTGAGGATGAACGAGAAGAGGGGAAAACAATGAGAGACTAGCTCTAGGTGTTGGGACAGGCACAGTTCACTCTATTTTCCCATCAGGAAGAAGAATTAAGCACAGGCTCAGCCTGCCGCCCGGGACCAGAATAGGGCCTGAAGCAATCCTGCGCTTTTGCGGCCAGCTCCCAAGAAAGCGAGTTGAAAAATGGAGCTCAGGGGCACTGCAATTCACAAACCTGCAGACTTATAAATGATCACTCTCGTCCACAAATATATTGAGGGAAAGCAACGAAGAGGATTTGAAAGCAAGGCAGAATTGCAGGAAACAGATTTCAGGAGGGAGATTCGAATCGCCTTTAAAGCACAGGAAAAGCGGCAAAACCTCGACAATGATGCCCTTGGCCAAAAAGGGCGTATGCGTTTTTTCCTGAATATATTCAGGAAAAAACGCATACGCCCTTTTTGGCCAAGCAAGCAACCTGGAAAGGCAAATCAGCGCTACAAAGAAGTCTCGCTTCCCATCGGTCAAAAGGGCCATGCTGAATAAAGTGTCAAAACCAGAAATGCAGGACAGGCCATGGAGAAACGGGAGCCTTGCTACGCTGATGGGCGGGATGTAAATTGCCAACAGCCACTCTGGAGAAGTGTACGGTGTGTCCTGAAACATCTAAAAAACTCAGCTTAGAGAGCATAGGGCACTTCCACTCATGGGCGTATAAAGTGGGAAAATTAAAAACCAGCAAGACACAGGCACCCCAAAGTTTAGGGCTGCTCTGTTGACAAGAACCTCCACTTCGTTACACCTTAAATATCCCAGGAAAGAGAAAAATGGATAAAGAAGTTGTGGTCCTTATGTACAATGGAATATCACTCAGCCATGAAATCAACGTCATAAGGTTAGTAGCACCATGATGAGTGGATTTAGGTACTACGATTCTAAGTGAAATAAGTCACACAGAAAAAGACACTTATCATAAGATATCAGTTATAGAGGGAATGTAAAAACCGCTACCCTTGAACTGAATTACAAAACAGAACAGAGTCACACGTTTAGAAAACACACTATGGCTGCTTAACGGGAAAGGTGAGGTGGAGTGATGCATAAAACAAGGGTTTCAAACTAGCTCAGATACCGTTCCATAAACCCAATATGTAATAGACAAGACCTACTCCTTGCTCAGTGAATTGGACTCAACACCCCCTATTCAGGGCCCAAGGATATATCTGACTAGTAAGAATCTTAAAACCTATGTATTGATATCTCTCTGTAAGTGAGTCAAGTGGGTGTAAAGTGACATAAACACAGCAGTGAAAAGCAGCTAAACCCCATTATAAAAATCAATTACTTTTAAAAACCTGTGAAAAAAAGACAGTGAAAGAGAGAGAAATTCTTACAAAATTCGTTTAGGGGCAGTTATGCTACCTGGATTGACCATATCTAGACCCACAGCTGATTGAGACATAAGGGTGGACACTCTTGGGGCTGAGAGGTTTGGTGAGGTTGGGTGAGGAAACGCAGACCCTTTAAAGTAACACTGCGTGGTACCCATCCCATGGGTTCCAAATCTCCAGGTTCAAGGGCATCTTCCTACATCGAAAACATGCATGAGAAACCCAGAAGATGGTACACCGTGTGATCGCGAAAGGTTTCTAAACGCACCTCATTTCTCATCTCCTTGTGCTCGGGTTCGCCATTCCAGCTGCTTTACTAGCAACCTCCCTCCTTGGAGAATCATCACCTTTAACCTCCTGTTCCGTACAGGTTGCAATTTGTCCTGAGGATGAACGAGAAGAGGGGAAAACAATGAGAGACTAGCTCTAGGTGTTGGGACAGGCACAGTTCACTCTATTTTCCCATCAGGAAGAAGAATTAAGCACAGGCTCAGCCTGCCGCCCGGGACCAGAATAGGGCCTGAAGCAATCCTGCGCTTTTGCGGCCAGCTCCCAAGAAAGCGAGTTGAAAAATGGAGCTCAGGGGCACTGCAATTCACAAACCTGCAGACTTATAAATGATCACTCTCGTCCACAAATATATTGAGGGAAAGCAACGAAGAGGATTTGAAAGCAAGGCAGAATTGCAGGAAACAGATTTCAGGAGGGAGATTCGAATCGCCTTTAAAGCACAGGAAAAGCGGCAAAACCTCGACAATGATGCCCTTGGCCAAAAAGGGCGTATGCGTTTTTTCCTGAATATATTCAGGAAAAAACGCATACGCCCTTTTTGGCCAAGCAAGCAACCTGGAAAGGCAAATCAGCGCTACAAAGAAGTCTCGCTTCCCATCGGTCAAAAGGGCCATGCTGAATAAAGTGTCAAAACCAGAAATGCAGGACAGGCCATGGAGAAACGGGAGCCTTGCTACGCTGATGGGCGGGATGTAAATTGCCAACAGCCACTCTGGAGAAGTGTACGGTGTGTCCTGAAACATCTAAAAAACTCAGCTTAGAGAGCATAGGGCACTTCCACTCATGGGCGTATAAAGTGGGAAAATTAAAAACCAGCAAGACACAGGCACCCCAAAGTTTAGGGCTGCTCTGTTGACAAGAACCTCCACTTCGTTACACCTTAAATATCCCAGGAAAGAGAAAAATGGATAAAGAAGTTGTGGTCCTTATGTACAATGGAATATCACTCAGCCATGAAATCAACGTCATAAGGTTAGTAGCACCATGATGAGTGGATTTAGGTACTACGATTCTAAGTGAAATAAGTCACACAGAAAAAGACACTTATCATAAGATATCAGTTATAGAGGGAATGTAAAAACCGCTACCCTTGAACTGAATTACAAAACAGAACAGAGTCACACGTTTAGAAAACACACTATGGCTGCTTAACGGGAAAGGTGAGGTGGAGTGATGCATAAAACAAGGGTTTCAAACTAGCTCAGATACCGTTCCATAAACCCAATATGTAATAGACAAGACCTACTCCTTGCTCAGTGAATTGGACTCAACACCCCCTATTCAGGGCCCAAGGATATATCTGACTAGTAAGAATCTTAAAACCTATGTATTGATATCTCTCTGTAAGTGAGTCAAGTGGGTGTAAAGTGGCATAAACACAGCAGTGAAAAGCAGCTAAACCCCATTATAAAAATCAATTACTTTTAAAAACCTGTGAAACAAAGACAGTGAAAGAGAGAGAAATTCTTACAAAATTCGTTTAGGGGCAGTTATGCTACCTGGATTGACCATATCTAGACCCACAGCTGATTGAGACATAAGGGTGGACACTCTTGGGGCTGAGAGGTTTGGTGAGGTTGGGTGAGCAAACGCAGACCCTTTAAAGTAATACTGCGTGGTACCCATCCCATGGGTCCCAAATCTCCAGGTTCAAGGGCATCTTCCTACATCGAAAACATGCATGAGAAACCCAGAAGATGGTACACCGTGTGATCGGGAAAGGTTTCTAAAACGCACCTCATTTCTCATGTCCTTGTGCTCGGGTTCGCCATTCCAGCCGCATTACTAGCAATCTCCCTCCTTGGAGAATCAGCACCTTTAACCTCCTGTTCCGTACAGGTTGCAATTTGTCCTGAGGATGAACGGGAAGAAGGGGGAACCAATGAGAGACTAGCTCTAGGTGTTGGGACAGGCACAGGTCACTCTATTTTCCCATCAGGAAGAAGAATTAAGCACAGGCTCAGCCTGCCGCCCGGGACCAGAATAGGGCCTGAAGCAATCCTGCGCTTTTGCGGCCAGCTCCCAAGAAAGCGAGTTGAAAAATGGAGCTCAGGGGCACTGCAATTCACAAACCTGCAGACTTATAAATGATCACTCTCGTCCACAAATATATTGAGGGAAGGCAACGAAGAGGATTTGAAAGCAAGGCAGAATTGCAGGAAACAGATTTCAGGAGGGAGATTCGAATCGCCTTTAAAGCACAGGAAAAGCGGCAAAACCTCGTCAATGATGCCCTTGGCCAAAAAGGGCGTATGCGTTTTTTCCTGAATATATTCAGGAAAAAACGCATACGCCCTTTTTGGCCAAGCAAGCAACCTGGAAAGGCAAATCAGCGCTACAAAGAAGTCTCGCTTCCCACCGGTCAAAAGGGCCATGCTGAATAAAGTGTCAAAACCAGAAATGCAGGACAGGCCATGGAGAAACGGGAGCCTTGCTACGCTGATGGGTGGGATGTAAATTGCCAACAGCCACCCTGGAGAAGTGTACGGTGTGTCCTGAAACATCTAAAAAACTCAGCTTAGAGAGCATAGGGCACTTCCACTCATGGGCGTATAAAGTGGGAAAATTAAAAACCAGCAAGACACAGGCAACCCAATGTTTAGGGCTGCTCTGTTGACAAGAACCTCCAACTTCGTTACACCTTAAAAATCCCAGGAAAGAGAAAAATGGATAAAGATGTTGTGGTCCTTATGTACAATGGAATATCACTCAGCCATGAAATCAACGTCATAAGGCTAGTAGCAGCATGATGAGTGGATTTAGGTACGACGATTCTAAGTGAAATAAGTCACACAGAAAAAGACACTTATCATAAGATATCACTTATAGAGGGAATGTAAAAACCGCTACCCTTGAACTGAATTACAAAACAGAACAGAGTCACACGTTTAGAAAACACACTATGGCTGCTTAACGGGAAAGGTGAGGTGGGGTGATGCATAAAACAAGGGTTTCAAATTAGCTCAGATACCGTTCCATAAACCCAATATGTAATAGACAAGACCTACTCCTTGCTCAGTGAATTGGACTCAACACCCCCTATTCACGGCCCAAGAATATATCTGACTAGTAAGAATCTTAAAACCTATGTATTGATATCTCTTTGTAAGTGAGTCAAGTGGGTGTAAAGTGGCATAAACACAGCAGTGAAAAGCAGCTAAACCCCATTATAAAAATCAATTACTTTTAAAAACCTGTGAAACAAAGACAGTGAAAGAGAGAGAAATTCTTACAAAATTCGTTTAGGGGCAGTTATGCTACCTGGATTGACCATATCTAGACCCACAGCTGATTGAGACATAAGGGTGGACACTCTTGGGGCTGAGAGGTTTGGTGAGGTTGGGTGAGCAAACGCAGACCCTTTAAAGTAATACTGCGTGGTACCCATCCCATGGGTTCCAAATCTCCAGGTTCAAGGGCATCTTCCTACATCGAAAACATGCATGAGAAACCCAGAAGATGGTACACCGTGTGATCGCGAAAGGTTTCTAAACGCACCTCATTTCTCATCTCCTTGTGCTCGGGTTCGCCATTCCAGCTGCTTTACTAGCAACCTCCCTCCTTGGAGAATCATCACCTTTAACCTCCTGTTCCGTACAGGTTGCAATTTGTCCTGAGGATGAACGAGAAGAGGGGAAAACAATGAGAGACTAGCTCTAGGTGTTGGGACAGGCACAGTTCACTCTATTTTCCCATCAGGAAGAAGAATTAAGCACAGGCTCAGCCTGCCGCCCGGGACCAGAATAGGGCCTGAAGCAATCCTGCACTTTTGCGGCCAGCTCCCAAGAAAGCGAGTTGAAAAATGGAGCTCAGGGGCACTGCAATTCACAAACCTGCAGACTTATAAATGACCACTCTCGTCCACAAATATATTGAGGGAAGGCAACGAAGAGGATTTGAAAACAAGGCAGAATTGCAGGAAACAGATTTCAGGAGGGAGATTCGAATCGCCTTTAAAGCACAGGAAAAACGGCAAAACATCGACAATGATGCCCTTGGCCAAAAAGGGCGTATGCGTTTTTTCCTGAATATATTCAGGAAAAAACGCATACGCCCTTTTTGGCCAACCAAGCAACCTGGAAAGGCAAATCAGCGCTACAAAGAAGTCTAGCTTCCCATCGGTCAAAAGGGCCATGCTGAATAAAGTGTCAAAACCAGAAATGCAGGGCAGGCCATGGAGAAACGGGAGCCTTGCTACGCTGATGGGCGGGATGTAAATTGCCAACAGCCACTCTGGAGAAGTGTACGGTGTGTCCTGAAACATCTAAATAACTCAGCTTAGAGAGCATAGGGCACTTCCACTTATGGGCGTATAAATTGGGAAAACTAAAAATCAGCAAGACACAGGCACCCCAACGTTTAGGGCTGCTCTGTTGACAAGAACCTCCAACTTCGTTACACCTTAAAAATCCCAGGAAAGAGAAAAATGGATAAAGATGTTGTGGTCCTTATGTACAATGGAATATCACTCAGCCATGAAATCAACGTCATAAGGCTAGTAGCAGCATGATGAGTGGATTTAGGTACGACGATTCTAAGTGAAATAAGTCACACAGAAAAAGACACTTATCATAAGATATCACTTATAGAGGGAATGTAAAAACCGCTACCCTTGAACTGAATTACAAAACAGAACAGAGTCACACGTTTAGAAAACACACTATGGCTGCTTAACGGGAAAGGTGAGGTGGGGTGATGCATAAAACAAGGGTTTCAAATTAGCTCAGATACCGTTCCATAAACCCAATATGTAATAGACAAGACCTACTCCTTGCTCAGTGAATTGGACTCAACACCCCCTATTCAGGGCCCAAGGATATATCTGACTAGTAAGAATCTTAAAACCTATGTATTGATATCTCTCTGTAAGTGAGTCAAGTGGGTGTAAAGTGGCATAAACACAGCAGTGAAAAGCAGCTAAACCCCATTATAAAAATCAATTACTTTTAAAAACCTGTGAAACAAAGACAGTGAAAGAGAGAGAAATTCTTACAAAATTCGTTTAGGGGCAGTTATGCTACCTGGATTGACCATATCTAGACCCACAGCTGATTGAGACATAAGGGTGGACACTCTTGGGGCTGAGAGGTTTGGTGAGGTTGGGTGAGCAAACGCAGACCCTTTAAATTAATACTGCGTGGTGCCCATCCCATGGGTTCCAAATCTCCAGGTTCAAGGGCATCTTCCTACATCGAAAACATGCATGAGAAACCCAGAAGATGGTACACCGTGTGATCGCGAAAGGTTTCTAAACGCACCTCATTTCTCATCTCCTTGTGCTCGGGTTCGCCATTCCAGCTGCTTTACTAGCAACCTCCCTCCTTGGAGAATCATCACCTTTAACCTCCTGTTCCGTACAGGTTGCAATTTGTCCTGAGGATGAACGAGAAGAGGGGAAAACAATGAGAGACTAGCTCTAGGTGTTGGGACAGGCACAGTTCACTCTATTTTCCCATCAGGAAGAAGAATTAAGCACAGGCTCAGCCTGCCGCCCGGGACCAGAATAGGGCCTGAAGCAATCCTGCGCTTTTGCGGCCAGCTCCCAAGAAAGCGAGTTGAAAAATGGAGCTCAGGGGCACTGCAATTCACAAACCTGCAGACTTATAAATGACCACTCTCGTCCACAAATATATTGAGGGAAGGCAACGAAGAGGATTTGAAAACAAGGCAGAATTGCAGGAAACAGATTTCAGGAGGGAGATTCGAATCGCCTTTAAAGCACAGGAAAAACGGCAAAACCTCGACAATGATGCCCTTGGCCAAAAAGGGCGTATGCGTTTTTTCCTGAATATATTCAGGAAAAAACGCATACGCCCTTTTTGGCCAAGCAAGCAACCTGGAAAGGCAAATCAGCGCTACAAAGAAGTCTCGCTTCCCACCGGTCAAAAGGGCCATGCTGAATAAAGTGTCAAAACCAGAAATGCAGGACAGGCCATGGAGAAACGGGAGCCTTGCTAGGCTGATGGGTGGGATGTAAATTGCCAACAGCCACCCTGGAGAAGTGTACGGTGTGTCCTGAAACATCTAAAAAACTCAGCTTAGAGAGCATAGGGCACTTCCACTCATGGGCGTATAAAGTGGGAAAATTAAAAACCAGCAAGACACAGGCACCCCAACGTTTAGGGCTGCTCTGTTGACAAGAACCTCCACTTCTTTACACCTTAAATATCTCAGGATAGAGAAAAATGGATAAATAAGTTGTGGTCTTTATGTACAATGGAATATCACTCAGCCATGAAATCAACGTCATAAGGCTAGTAGCGGCATGATGAGTGGATTTAGGTACGACGATTCTAAGTGAAATAAGTCACACAGAAAAAGACACTTATCATAAGATATCACTTATAGAGGGAATGTAAAAACCGCTACCCTTGAACTGAATTACAAAACAGAACAGAGTCACACGTTTAGAAAACACACTATGGCTGCTTAACGGGAAAGGTGAGGTGGGGTGATGCATAAAACAAGGGTTTCAAATTAGCTCAGATACCGTTCCATAAACCCAATATGTAATAGACAAGACCTACTCCTTGCTCAGTGAATTGGACTCAACACCCCCTATTCACGGCCCAAGAATATATCTGACTAGTAAGAATCTTAAAACCTATGTATTGATATCTCTTTGTAAGTGAGTCAAGTGGGTGTAAAGTGGAATAAACACAGCAGTGAAAAGCAGCTAAACCCCATTATAAAAATAAATTACTTTTAAAAACCTGTGAAACAAAGACAGTGAAAGAGAGAGAAATTCTTAAAAAATTCGTTTAGGGGCAGTTATGCTACCTGGATTGACCATATCTAGACCCACAGCTGATTGAGACATAAGGGTGGACACTCTTGGGGCTGAGAGGTTTGGTGAGGTTGGGTGAGCAAACGCAGACCCTTTAAAGTAATACTGCGTGGTACCCATCCCATGGGTCCCAAATCTCCAGGTTCAAGGGCATCTTCCTACATCGAAAACATGCATGAGAAACCCAGAAGATGGTACACCGTGTGATCGGGAAAGGTTTCTAAAACGCACCTCATTTCTCATGTCCTTGTGCTCGGGTTCGCCATTCCAGCCGCATTACTAGCAATCTCCCTCCTTGGAGAATCAGCACCTTTAACCTCCTGTTCCGTACAGGTTGCAATTTGTCCTGAGGATGAACGGGAAGAAGGGGGAAACAATGAGAGACTAGCTCTAGGTGTTGGGACAGGCACAGGTCACTCTATTTTCCCATCAGGAAGAAGAATTAAGCACAGGCTCAGCCTGCCGCCCGGGACCAGAATAGGGCCTGAAGCAATCCTGCGCTTTTGCGGCCAGCTCCCAAGAAAGCGAGTTGAAAAATGGAGCTCAGGGGCACTGCAATTCACAAACCTGCAGACTTATAAATGATCACTCTCGTCCACAAATATATTGAGGGAAGGCAACGAAGAGGATTTGAAAGCAAGGCAGAATTGCAGGAAACAGATTTCAGGAGGGAGATTCGAATCGCCTTTAAAGCACAGGAAAAGCGGCAAAACCTCGTCAATGATGCCCTTGGCCAAAAAGGGCGTATGCGTTTTTTCCTGAATATATTCAGGAAAAAACGCATACGCCCTTTTTGGCCAAGCAAGCAACCTGGAAAGGCAAATCAGCGCTACAAAGAAGTCTCGCTTCCCATCCGTCAAAAGGGCCATGCTGAATAAAGTGTCAAAACCAGAAATGCAGGACAGGCCATGGAGAAACGGGAGCCTTGCTACGCTGATGGGTGGGATGTAAATTGCCAACAGCCACCCTGGAGAAGTGTACGGTGTGTCCTGAAACATCTAAAAAACTCAGCTTAGAGAGCATAGGGCACTTCCACTCATGGGCGTATAAAGTGGGAAAATTAAAAACCAGCAAGACACAGGCACCCCAATGTTTAGGGCTGCTCTGTTGACAAGAACCTCCAACTTCGTTACACCTTAAAAATCCCAGGAAAGAGAAAAATGGATAAAGATGTTGTGGTCCTTATGTACAATGGAATATCACTCAGCCATGAAATCAACGTCATAAGGCTAGTAGCAGCATGATGAGTGGATTTAGGTACGACGATTCTAAGTGAAATAAGTCACACAGAAAAAGACAGTTATCATAAGATATCACTTATAGAGGGAATGTAAAAACCGCTACCCTTGAACTGAATTACAAAACAGAACAGAGTCACACGTTTAGAAAACACACTATGGCTGCTTAACGGGAAAGGTGAGGTGGGGTGATGCATAAAACAAGGGTTTCAAATTAGCTCAGATACCGTTCCATAAACCCAATATGTAATAGACAAGACCTACTCCTTGCTCAGTGAATTGGACTCAACACCCCCTATTCACGGCCCAAGAATATATCTGACTAGTAAGAATCTTAAAACCTATGTATTGATATCTCTTTGTAAGTGAGTCAAGTGGGTGTAAAGTGGCATAAACACAGCAGTGAAAAGCAGCTAAACCCCATTATAAAAATCAATTACTTTTAAAAACCTGTGAAACAAAGACAGTGAAAGAGAGAGAAATTCTTACAAAATTCGTTTAGGGGCAGTTATGCTACCTGGATTGACCATATCTAGACCCACAGCTGATTGAGACATAAGGGTGGACACTCTTGGGGCTGAGAGGTTTGGTGAGGTTGGGTGAGCAAACGCAGACCCTTTAAAGTAATACTGCGTGGTACCCATCCCATGGGTTCCAAATCTCCAGGTTCAAGGGCATCTTCCTACATCGAAAACATGCATGAGAAACCCAGAAGATGGTACACCGTGTGATCGCGAAAGGTTTCTAAACGCACCTCATTTCTCATCTCCTTGTGCTCGGGTTCGCCATTCCAGCTGCTTTACTAGCAACCTCCCTCCTTGGAGAATCATCACCTTTAACCTCCTGTTCCGTACAGGTTGCAATTTGTCCTGAGGATGAACGAGAAGAGGGGAAAACAATGAGAGACTAGCTCTAGGTGTTGGGACAGGCACAGTTCACTCTATTTTCCCATCAGGAAGAAGAATTAAGCACAGGCTCAGCCTGCCGCCCGGGACCAGAATAGGGCCTGAAGCAATCCTGCGCTTTTGCGGCCAGCTCCCAAGAAAGCGAGTTGAAAAATGGAGCTCAGGGGCACTGCAATTCACAAACCTGCAGACTTATAAATGACCACTCTCGTCCACAAATATATTGAGGGAAGGCAACGAAGAGGATTTGAAAACAAGGCAGAATTGCAGGAAACAGATTTCAGGAGGGAGATTCGAATCGCCTTTAAAGCACAGGAAAAACGGCAAAACCTCGACAATGATGCCCTTGGCCAAAAAGGGCGTATGCGTTTTTTCCTGAATATATTCAGGAAAAAACGCATACGCCCTTTTTGGCCAACCAAGCAACCTGGAAAGGCAAATCAGCGCTACAAAGAAGTCTCGCTTCCCATCGGTCAAAAGGGCCATGCTGAATAAAGTGTCAAAACCAGAAATGCAGGGCAGGCCATGGAGAAACGGGAGCCTTGCTACGCTGATGGGCGGGATGTAAATTGCCAACAGCCACTCTGGAGAAGTGTACGGTGTGTCCTGAAACATCTAAATAACTCAGCTTAGAGAGCATAGGGCACTTCCACTTATGGGCGTATAAATTGGGAAAACTAAAAATCAGCAAGACACAGGCACCCCAACGTTTAGGGCTGCTCTGTTGACAAGAACCTCCAACTTCGTTACACCTTAAAAATCCCAGGAAAGAGAAAAATGGATAAAGATGTTGTGGTCCTTATGTACAATGGAATATCACTCAGCCATGAAATCAACGTCATAAGGCTAGTAGCAGCATGATGAGTGGATTTAGGTACGACGATTCTAAGTGAAATAAGTCACACAGAAAAAGACACTTATCATAAGATATCACTTATAGAGGGAATGTAAAAACCGCTACCCTTGAACTGAATTACAAAACAGAACAGAGTCACACGTTTAGAAAACACACTATGGCTGCTTAACGGGAAAGGTGAGGTGGGGTGATGCATAAAACAAGGGTTTCAAATTAGCTCAGATACCGTTCCATAAACCCAATATGTAATAGACAAGACCTACTCCTTGCTCAGTGAATTGGACTCAACACCCCCTATTCAGGGCCCAAGGATATATCTGACTAGTAAGAATCTTAAAACCTATGTATTGATGTCTCTCTGTAAGTGAGTCAAGTGGGTGTAAAGTGGCATAAACACAGCAGTGAAAAGCAGCTAAACCCCATTATAAAAATCAATTACTTTTAAAAACCTGTGAAACAAAGACAGTGAAAGAGAGAGAAATTCTTACAAAATTCGTTTAGGGGCAGTTATGCTACCTGGATTGACCATATCTAGACCCACAGCTGATTGAGACATAAGGGTGGACACTCTTGGGGCTGAGAGGTTTGGTGAGGTTGGGTGAGCAAACGCAGACCCTTTAAATTAATACTGCGTGGTGCCCATCCCATGGGTTCCAAATCTCCAGGTTCAAGGGCATCTTCCTACATCGAAAACATGCATGAGAAACCCAGAAGATGGTACACCGTGTGATCGCGAAAGGTTTCTAAACGCACCTCATTTCTCATCTCCTTGTGCTCGGGTTCGCCATTCCAGCTGCTTTACTAGCAACCTCCCTCCTTGGAGAATCATCACCTTTAACCTCCTGTTCCGTACAGGTTGCAATTTGTCCTGAGGATGAACGAGAAGAGGGGAAAACAATGAGAGACTAGCTCTAGGTGTTGGGACAGGCACAGTTCACTCTATTTTCCCATCAGGAAGAAGAATTAAGCACAGGCTCAGCCTGCCGCCCGGGACCAGAATAGGGCCTGAAGCAATCCTGCGCTTTTGCGGCCAGCTCCCAAGAAAGCGAGTTGAAAAATGGAGCTCAGGGGCACTGCAATTCACAAACCTGCAGACTTATAAATGACCACTCTCGTCCACAAATATATTGAGGGAAGGCAACGAAGAGGATTTGAAAACAAGGCAGAATTGCAGGAAACAGATTTCAGGAGGGAGATTCGAATCGCCTTTAAAGCACAGGAAAAACGGCAAAACCTCGACAATGATGCCCTTGGCCAAAAAGGGCGTATGCGTTTTTTCCTGAATATATTCAGGAAAAAACGCATACGCCCTTTTTGGCCAACCAAGCAACCTGGAAAGGCAAATCAGCGCTACAAAGAAGTCTCGCTTCCCATCGGTCAAAAGGGCCATGCTGAATAAAGTGTCAAAACCAGAAATGCAGGGCAGGCCATGGAGAAACGGGAGCCTTGCTACGCTGATGGGCGGGATGTAAATTGCCAACAGCCACTCTGGAGAAGTGTACGGTGTGTCCTGAAACATCTAAAAAACTCAGCTTAGAGAGCATAGGGCACTTCCACTTATGGGCGTATAAATTGGGAAAACTAAAAATCAGCAAGACACAGGCACCCCAACGTTTAGGGCTGCTCTGTTGACAAGAACCTCCACTTCTTTACACCTTAAATATCTCAGGATAGAGAAAAATGGATAAATAAGTTGTGGTCTTTATGTACAATGGAATATCACTCAGCCATGAAATCAACGTCATAAGGCTAGTAGCGGCATGATGAGTGGATTTAGGTACGACGATTCTAAGTGAAATAAGTCACACAGAAAAAGACACTTATCATAAGATATCACTTATAGAGGGAATGTAAAAACCGCTACCCTTGAACTGAATTACAAAACAGAACAGAGTCACACGTTTAGAAAACACACTATGGCTGCTTAACGGGAAAGGTGAGGTGGGGTGATGCATAAAACAAGGGTTTCAAATTAGCTCAGATACCGTTCCATAAACCCAATATGTAATAGACAAGACCTACTCCTTGCTCAGTGAATTGGACTCAACACCCCCTATTCACGGCCCAAGAATATATCTGACTAGTAAGAATCTTAAAACCTATGTATTGATATCTCTTTGTAAGTGAGTCAAATGGGTGTAAAGTGGAATAAACACAGCAGTGAAAAGCAGCTAAACCCCATTATAAAAATCAATTACTTTTAAAAACCTGTGAAACAAAGACAGTGAAAGAGAGAGAAATTCTTACAAAATTCGTTTAGGGGCAGTTATGCTACCTGGATTGACCATATCTAGACCCACAGCTGATTGAGACATAAGGGTGGACACTCTTGGGGCTGAGAGGTTTGGTGAGGTTGGGTGAGCAAACGCAGACCCTTTAAAGTAATACTGCGTGGTACCCATCCCATGGGTCCCAAATCTCCAGGTTCAAGGGCATCTTCCTACATCGAAAACATGCATGAGAAACCCAGAAGATGGTACACCGTGTGATCGGGAAAGGTTTCTAAAACGCACCTCATTTCTCATGTCCTTGTGCTCGGGTTCGCCATTCCAGCCGCATTACTAGCAATCTCCCTCCTTGGAGAATCAGCACCTTTAACCTCCTGTTCCGTACAGGTTGCAATTTGTCCTGAGGATGAACGGGAAGAAGGGGGAAACAATGAGAGACTAGCTCTAGGTGTTGGGACAGGCACAGGTCACTCTATTTTCCCATCAGGAAGAAGAATTAAGCACAGGCTCAGCCTGCCGCCCGGGACCAGAATAGGGCCTGAAGCAATCCTGCGCTTTTGCGGCCAGCTCCCAAGAAAGCGAGTTGAAAAATGGAGCTCAGGGGCACTGCAATTCACAAACCTGCAGACTTATAAATGATCACTCTCGTCCACAAATATATTGAGGGAAGGCAACGAAGAGGATTTGAAAGCAAGGCAGAATTGCAGGAAACAGATTTCAGGAGGGAGATTCGAATCGCCTTTAAAGCACAGGAAAAGCGGCAAAACCTCGTCAATGATGCCCTTGGCCAAAAAGGGCGTATGCGTTTTTTCCTGAATATATTCAGGAAAAAACGCATACGCCCTTTTTGGCCAAGCAAGCAACCTGGAAAGGCAAATCAGCGCTACAAAGAAGTCTCGCTTCCCATCCGTCAAAAGGGCCATGCTGAATAAAGTGTCAAAACCAGAAATGCAGGACAGGCCATGGAGAAACGGGAGCCTTGCTACGCTGATGGGTGGGATGTAAATTGCCAACAGCCACCCTGGAGAAGTGTACGGTGTGTCCTGAAACATCTAAAAAACTCAGCTTAGAGAGCATAGGGCACTTCCACTCATGGGCGTATAAAGTGGGAAAATTAAAAACCAGCAAGACACAGGCACCCCAATGTTTAGGGCTGCTCTGTTGACAAGAACCTCCAACTTCGTTACACCTTAAAAATCCCAGGAAAGAGAAAAATGGATAAAGATGTTGTGGTCCTTATGTACAATGGAATATCACTCAGCCATGAAATCAACGTCATAAGGCTAGTAGCAGCATGATGAGTGGATTTAGGTACGACGATTCTAAGTGAAATAAGTCACACAGAAAAAGACACTTATCATAAGATATCACTTATAGAGGGAATGTAAAAACCGCTACCCTTGAACTGAATTACAAAACAGAACAGAGTCACACGTTTAGAAAACACCCTATGGCTGCTTAACGGGAAAGGTGAGGTGGGGTGATGCATAAAACAAGGGTTTCAAATTAGCTCAGATACCGTTCCATAAACCCAATATGTACTAGACAAGACCTACTCCTTGCTCAGTGAATTGGACTCAAAACCCCCTATTCACGGCCCAAGAATATATCTGACTAGTAAGAATCTTAAAACCTATGTATTGATATCTCTCTGTAAGTGAGTCATGTGGGTGTAAAGTGACATAAACACAGCAGTGAAAAGCAGCTAAACCCCATTATGAAAATCAATTACTTTTAAAAACCTGTGAAAAAAAGACAGTGAAAGAGAGAGAAATTCTTACAAAATTCTTTTAGGGGCAGTTATGCTACCTGGATTGACCATATCTAGACCCACAGCTGATTGAGACATAAGGGTGGACACTCTTGGGGCTGAGAGGTTTGGTGAGGTTGGGTGAGCAAACGCAGACCCTTTAAATTAATACTGCGTGGTGCCCATCCCATGGGTTCCAAATCTCCAGGTTCAAGGGCATCTTCCTACATCGAAAACATGCATGAGAAACCCAGAAGATGGTACACCGTGTGATCGCGAAAGGTTTCTAAACGCACCTCATTTCTCATCTCCTTGTGCTCGGGTTCGCCATTCCAGCTGCTTTACTAGCAACCTCCCTCCTTGGAGAATCATCACCTTTAACCTCCTGTTCCGTACAGGTTGCAATTTGTCCTGAGGATGAACGAGAAGAGGGGAAAACAATGAGAGACTAGCTCTAGGTATTGGGACAGGCACAGTTCACTCTATTTTCCCATCAGGAAGAAGAATTAAGCACAGGCTCAGCCTGCCGCCCGGGACCAGAATAGGGCCTGAAGCAATCCTGCGCTTTTGCGGCCAGCTCCCAAGAAAGCGAGTTGAAAAATGGAGCTCAGGGGCACTGCAATTCACAAACCTGCAGACTTATAAATGACCACTCTCGTCCACAAATATATTGAGGGAAGGCAACGAAGAGGATTTGAAAACAAGGCAGAATTGCAGGAAACAGATTTCAGGAGGGAGATTCGAATCGCCTTTAAAGCACAGGAAAAACGGCAAAACCTCGACAATGATGCCCTTGGCCAAAAAGGGCGTATGCGTTTTTTCCTGAATATATTCAGGAAAAAACGCATACGCCCTTTTTGGCCAAGCAAGCAACCTGGAAAGGCAAATCAGCGCTACAAAGAAGTCTCGCTTCCCATCGGTCAAAAGGGCCATGCTGAATAAAGTGTCAAAACCAGAAATGCAGGGCAGGCCATGGAGAAACGGGAGCCTTGCTACGCTGATGGGCGGGATGTAAATTGCCAACAGCCACTCTGGAGAAGTGTACGGTGTGTCCTGAAACATCTAAAAAACTCAGCTTAGAGAGCATAGGGCACTTCCACTTATGGGCGTATAAATTGGGAAAACTAAAAATCAGCAAGACACAGGCACCCCAACGTTTAGGGCTGCTCTGTTGACAAGAACCTCCACTTCTTTACACCTTAAATATCTCAGGATAGAGAAAAATGGATAAATAAGTTGTGGTCCTTATGTACAATGGAATATCACTCAGCCATGAAATCAACGTCATAAGGCTAGTAGCAGCATGATGAGTGGATTTAGGTACGACGATTCTAAGTGAAATAAGTCACACAGAAAAAGACACTTATCATAAGATATCACTTATAGAGGGAATGTAAAAACCGCTACCCTTGAACTGAATTACAAAACAGAACAGAGTCACACGTTTAGAAAACACACTATGGCTGCGTAACGGGAAAGGTGAGGTGGGGTGATGCATAAAACAAGGGTTTCAAATTAGCTCAGATACCGTTCCATAAACCCAATATGTAATAGACAAGACCTACTCCTTGCTCAGTGAATTGGACTCAACACCCCCTATTCACGGCCCAAGAATATATCTGACTAGTAAGAATCTTAAAACCTATGTATTGATATCTCTTTGTAAGTGAGTCAAGTGGGTGTAAAGTGGAATAAACACAGCAGTGAAAAGCAGCTAAACCCCATTATAAAAATAAATTACTTTTAAAAACCTGTGAAACAAAGACAGTGAAAGAGAGAGAAATTCTTACAAAATTCGTTTAGGGGCAGTTATGCTACCTGGATTGACCATATCTAGACCCACAGCTGATTGAGACATAAGGGTGGACACTCTTGGGGCTGAGAGGTTTGGTGAGGTTGGGTGAGCAAACGCAGACCCTTTAAAGTAATACTGCGTGGTACCCATCCCATGGGTCCCAAATCTCCAGGTTCAAGGGCATCTTCCTACATCGAAAACATGCATGAGAAACTCAGAAGATGGTACACCGTGTGATCGGGAAAGGTTTCTAAAACGCACCTCATTTCTCATGTCCTTGTGCTCGGGTTCGCCATTCCAGCCGCATTACTAGCAATCTCCCTCCTTGGAGAATCAGCACCTTTAACCTCCTGTTCCGTACAGGTTGCAATTTGTCCTGAGGATGAACGGGAAGAAGGGGGAAACAATGAGAGACTAGCTCTAGGTGTTGGGACAGGCACAGGTCACTCTATTTTCCCATCAGGAAGAAGAATTAAGCACAGGCTCAGCCTGCCGCCCGGGACCAGAATAGGGCCTGAAGCAATCCTGCGCTTTTGCGGCCAGCTCCCAAGAAAGCGAGTTGAAAAATGGAGCTCAGGGGCACTGCAATTCACAAACCTGCAGAATTATAAATGATCACTCTCGTCCACAAATATATTGAGGGAAGGCAACGAAGAGGATTTGAAAGCAAGGCAGAATTGCAGGAAACAGATTTCAGGAGGGAGATTCGAATCGCCTTTAAAGCACAGGAAAAGCGGCAAAACCTCGACAATGATGCCCTTGGCCAAAAAGGGCGTATGCGTTTTTTCCTGAATATATTCAGGAAAAAACGCATACGCCCTTTTTGGCCAACCAAGCAACCTGGAAAGGCAAATCAGCGCTACAAAGAAGTCTCGCTTCCCATCGGTCAAAAGGGCCATGCTGAATAAAGTGTCAAAACCAGAAATGCAGGACAGGCCATGGAGAAACGGGAGCCTTGCTACGCTGATGGGTGGGATGTAAATTGCCAACAGCCACCCTGGAGAAGTGTACGGTGTGTCCTGAAACATCTAAAAAACTCAGCTTAGAGAGCATAGGGCACTTCCACTCATGGGCGTATAAAGTGGGAAAATTAAAAACCAGCAAGACACAGGCACCCCAATGTTTAGGGCTGCTCTGTTGACAAGAACCTCCAACTTCGTTACACCTTAAAAATCCCAGGAAAGAGAAAAATGGATAAAGATGTTGTGGTCCTTATGTACAATGGAATATCACTCAGCCATGAAATCAACGTCATAAGGCTAGTAGCAGCATGATGAGTGGATTTAGGTACGACGATTCTAAGTGAAATAAGTCACACAGAAAAAGACACTTATCATAAGATATCACTTATAGAGGGAATGTAAAAACCGCTACCCTTGAACTGAATTACAAAACAGAACAGAGTCACACGTTTAGAAAACACACTATGGCTGCTTAACGGGAAAGGTGAGGTGGGGTGATGCATAAAACAAGGGTTTCAAATTAGCTCAGATACCGTTCCATAAACCCAATATGTACTAGACAAGACCTACTCCTTGCTCAGTGAATTGGACTCAAAACCCCCTATTCACGGCCCAAGAATATATCTGACTAGTAAGAATCTTAAAACCTATGTATTGATATCTCTCTGTAAGTGAGTCATGTGGGTGTAAAGTGACATAAACACAGCAGTGAAAAGCAGCTAAACCCCATTATAAAAATCAATTACTTTTAAAAACCTGTGAAAAAAAGACAGTGAAAGAGAGAGAAATTCTTACAAAATTCTTTTAGGGGCAGTTATGCTACCTGGTTTGACCATATCTAGACCCACAGCTGATTGAGACATAAGGGTGGACACTCTTGGGGCTGAGAGGTTTGGTGAGGTTGGGTGAGGAAACGCAGACCCTTTAAAGTAACACTGCGTGGTACCCATCCCATGGGTTCCAAATCTCCAGGTTCAAGGGCATCTTCCTACATCGAAAACATGCATGAGAAACTCAGAAGATGGTACACCGTGTGATCGCGAAAGGTTTCTAAACGCACCTCATTTCTCATCTCCTTGTGCTCGGGTTCGCCATTCCAGCTGCTTTACTAGCAACCTCCCTCCTTGGAGAATCATCACCTTTAACCTCCTGTTCCGTACAGGTTGCAATTTGTCCTGAGGATGAACGAGAAGAGGGGAAAACAATGAGAGACTAGCTCTAGGTGTTGGGACAGGCACAGTTCGCTCTATTTTCCCATCAGAAAGAAGAATTAAGAACAGGCTCAGCCTGCCGCCCGGGACCAGAATAGGGCCTGAAGCAATCCTGCGCTTTTGCGGCCAGCTCCCAAGAAAGCGAGTTGAAAAATGGAGCTCAGGGGCACTGCAATTCACAAACCTGCAGACTTATAAATGACCACTCTCGTCCACAAATATATTGAGGGAAGGCAACGAAGAGGATTTGAAAGCAAGGCAGAATTGCAGGAAACAGATTTCAGGAGGGAGATTCGAATCGCCTTTAAAGCACAGGAAAAGCGGCAAAACCTCGACAATGATGCCCTTGGCCAAAAAGGGCGTATGCGTTTTTTCCTGAATATATTCAGGAAAAAACGCATACGCCCTTTTTGGCCAAGCAAGCAACCTGGAAAGGCAAATCAGCGCTACAAAGAAGTCTCGCTTCCCATCGGTCAAAAGGGCCATGCTGAATAAAGTGTCAAAACCAGAAATGCAGGGCAGGCCATGGAGAAACGGGAGGCTTGCTACGCTGATGGGCGGGATGTAAATTGCCAACAGCCACTCTGGAGAAGTGTACGGTGTGTCGTGAAACATCTAAAAAACTCAGCTTAGAGAGCATAGGGCACTTCCACTCATGGGCGTATAAAGTGGGAAAATTAAAAACCAGCAAGACACAGGCACCCCAAAGTTTAGGGCTGCTCGGTTGACAAGAACCTCCAACTTCGTTACACCTTAAATATCCCAGGAAAGAGAAAAATGGATAAAGATGTTGTGGTCTTTATGTACAATGGAATATCACTCAGCCATGAAATCAACGTCATAAGGCTAGTAGCAGCATGATGAGTGGATTTAGGTATGACGATTCTAAGTGAAATAAGTCACACAGATAAAGACACTTATCATAAGATATCACTTATAGAGGGAATGTAAAAACCGCTACCCTTGAACTGAATTACAAAACAGAACAGAGTCACACGTTTAGAAAACACACTATGGCTGCTTAACGGGAAAGGTGAGGTGGGGTGATGCATAAAACAAGGGTTTCAAATTAGCTCAGATACCGTTCCATAAACCCAATATGTAATAGACAAGACCTACTCCTTGCTCAGTGAATTGGACTCAACACCCCCTATTCAGGGCCCAAGAATATATCTGACTAGTAAGAATCTTAAAACCTATATATTGATATCTCTCTGTAAGTGAGTCAAGTGGGTGTAAAGTGGCATAAACACAGCAGTGAAAAGCAGCTAAACCCCATTATAAAAATCAATTACTTTTAAAAACCTGTGAAACAAAGACAGTGAAAGAGAGAGAAATTCTTACAAAATTCGTTTAGGGGCAGTTATGCTACCTGGATTGACCATATCTAGACCCACAGCTGATTGAGACATAAGGGTGGACACTCTTGGGGCTGAGAGGTTTGGTGAGGTTGGGTGAGCAAACGCAGACCCTTTAAAGTAATACTGCGTGGTACCCATCCCATGGGTCCCAAATCTCCAGGTTCAAGGGCATCTTCCTACATCGAAAACATGCATGAGAAACCCAGAAGATGGTACACCGTGTGATCGGGAAAGGTTTCTTTAACGCACCTCATTTCTCATGTCCTTGTGCTCGGGTTCGCCATTCCAGCCGCATTACTAGCAATCTCCCTCCTTGGAGAATCAGCACCTTTAACCTCCTGTTCCGTACAGGTTGCAATTTGTCCTGAGGATGAACGGGAAGAAGGGGGAACCAATGAGAGACTAGCTCTAGGTGTTGGGACAGGCACAGGTCACTCTATTTTCCCATCAGGAAGAAGAATTAAGCACAGGCTCAGCCTGCCGCCCGGGACCAGAATAGGGCCTGAAGCAATCCTGCGCTTTTGCGGCCAGCTCCCAAGAAAGCGAGTTGAAAAATGGAGCTCAGGGGCACTGCAATTCACAAACCTGCAGACTTATAAATGATCACTCTCGTCCACAAATATATTGAGGGAAGGCAACGAAGAGGATTTGAAAGCAAGGCAGAATTGCAGGAAACAGATTTCAGGAGGGAGATTCGAATCGCCTTTAAAGCACAGGAAAAGCGGCAAAACCTCGTCAATGATGCCCTTGGCCAAAAAGGGCATATGCGTTTTTTCCTGAATATATTCAGGAAAAAACGCATATGCCCTTTTTGGCCAACCAAGCAACCTGGAAAGGCAAATCAGCGCTACAAAGAAGTCTCGCTTCCCATCGGTCAAAAGGGCCATGCTGAATAAAGTTTCAAAACCAGAAATGCAGGACAGGCCATGGAGAAACGGGAGCCTTGCTACGCTGATGGGTGGGATGTAAATTGCCAACAGCCACCCTGGAGAAGTGTACGGTGTGTCCTGAAACATCTAAAAAACTCAGCTTAGAGAGCATAGGGCACTTCCACTCATGGGCGTATAAAGTGGGAAAATTAAAAACCAGCAAGACACAGGCACCCCAATGTTTAGGGCTGCTCTGTTGACAAGAACCTCCAACTTCGTTACACCTTAAAAATCCCAGGAAAGAGAAAAATGGATAAAGATGCTGTGGTCCTTATGTACAATGGAATATCACTCAGCCATGAAATCAACGTCATAAGGCTAGTAGCAGCATGATGAGTGGATTTAGGTACGACGATTCTAAGTGAAATAAGTCACACAGAAAAAGACACTTATCATAAGATATCACTTATAGAGGGAATGTAAAAACCGCTACCCTTGAACTGAATTACAAAACAGAACAGAGTCACACGTTTAGAAAACACACTATGGCTGCTTAACGGGAAAGGTGAGGTGGGGTGATGCATAAAACAAGGGTTTCAAATTAGCTCAGATACCGTTCCATAAACCCAATATGTACTAGACAAGACCTACTCCTTGCTCAGTGAATTGGACTCAAAACCCCCTATTCACGGCCCAAGAATATATCTGACTAGTAAGAATCTTAAAACCTATGTATTGATATCTCTCTGTAAGTGAGTCATGTGGGTGTAAAGTGACATAAACACAGCAGTGAAAAGCAGCTAAACCCCATTATGAAAATCAATTACTTTTAAAAACCTGTGAAAAAAAGACAGTGAAAGAGAGAGAAATTCTTACAAAATTCTTTTAGGGGCAGTTATGCTACCTGGATTGACCATATCTAGACCCACAGCTGATTGAGACATAAGGGTGGACACTCTTGGGGCTGAGAGGTTTGGTGAGGTTGGGTGAGCAAACGCAGACCCTTTAAATTAATACTGCGTGGTGCCCATCCCATGGGTTCCAAATCTCCAGGTTCAAGGGCATCTTCCTACATCGAAAACATGCATGAGAAACCCAGAAGATGGTACACCGTGTGATCGCGAAAGGTTTCTAAACGCACCTCATTTCTCATCTCCTTGTGCTCGGGTTCGCCATTCCAGCTGCTTTACTAGCAACCTCCCTCCTTGGAGAATCATCACCTTTAACCTCCTGTTCCGTACAGGTTGCAATTTGTCCTGAGGATGAACGAGAAGAGGGGAAAACAATGAGAGACTAGCTCTAGGTGTTGGGACAGGCACAGTTCACTCTATTTTCCCATCAGGAAGAAGAATTAAGCACAGGCTCAGCCTGCCGCCCGGGACCAGAATAGGGCCTGAAGCAATCCTGCGCTTTTGCGGCCAGCTCCCAAGAAAGCGAGTTGAAAAATGGAGCTCAGGGGCACTGCAATTCACAAACCTGCAGACTTATAAATGACCACTCTCGTCCACAAATATATTGAGGGAAGGCAACGAAGAGGATTTGAAAACAAGGCAGAATTGCAGGAAACAGATTTCAGGAGGGAGATTCGAATCGCCTTTAAAGCACAGGAAAAACGGCAAAACCTCGACAATGATGCCCTTGGCCAAAAAGGGCGTATGCGTTTTTTCCTGAATATATTCAGGAAAAAACGCATACGCCCTTTTTGGCCAACCAAGCAACCTGGAAAGGCAAATCAGCGCTACAAAGAAGTCTCGCTTCCCATCGGTCAAAAGGGCCATGCTGAATAAAGTGTCAAAACCAGAAATGCAGGGCAGGCCATGGAGAAACGGGAGCCTTGCTACTCTGATGGGCGGGATGTAAATTGCCAACAGCCACTCTGGAGAAGTGTACGGTGTGTCCTGAAACATCTAAAAAACTCAGCTTAGAGAGCATAGGGCACTTCCACTTATGGGCGTATAAATTGGGAAAACTAAAAATCAGCAAGACACAGGCACCCCAACGTTTAGGGCTGCTCTGTTGACAAGAACCTCCACTTCTTTACACCTTAAATATCTCAGGATAGAGAAAAATGGATAAATAAGTTGTGGTCCTTATGTACAATGGAATATCACTCAGCCATGAAATCAACGTCATAAGGCTAGTAGCAGCATGATGAGTGGATTTAGGTACGACGATTCTAAGTGAAATAAGTCACACAGAAAAAGACACTTATCATAAGATATCACTTATAGAGGGAATGTAAAAACCGCTACCCTTGAACTGAATTACAAAACAGAACAGAGTCACACGTTTAGAAAACACACTATGGCTGCGTAACGGGAAAGGTGAGGTGGGGTGATGCATAAAACAAGGGTTTCAAATTAGCTCAGATACCGTTCCATAAACCCAATATGTAATAGACAAGACCTACTCCTTGCTCAGTGAATTGGACTCAACACCCCCTATTCACGGCCCAAGAATATATCTGACTAGTAAGAATCTTAAAACCTATGTATTGATATCTCTCTGTAAGTGAGTAAAGTGGGTGTAAAGTGGCATAAACACAGCAGTGAAAAGCAGATAAACCCCATTATAAAAATCAATTACTTTTAAAAACCTGTGAAAAAAAGACAGTGAAAGAGAGAGAAATTCTTACAAAATTCGTTTAGGGGCAGTTATGCTACCTGGATTGACCATATCTAGACCCACAGCTGATTGAGACATAAGGGTGGACACTCTTGGAGCTGAGAGGTTTGGTGAGGTTGGGTGAGGAAACAAAGACCCTTTAAAGTAATACTGCGTGGTACCCATCCCATGGGTCCCAAATCTCCAGGTTCAAGGGCATCTTCCTACATCGAAAACATGCATGAGAAACCCAGAAGATGGTACACCGTGTGATCGCGAAAGGTTTCTAAACGCACCTCATTTCTCATCTCCTTGTGCTCGGGTTCGCCATTCCAGCTGCTTTACTAGCAACCTCCCTCCTTGGAGAATCATCACCTTTAACCTCCTGTTCCGTACAGGTTGCAATTTGTCCTGAGGATGAACGAGAAGAGGGGAAAACAATGAGAGACTAGCTCTAGGTGTTGGGACAGGCACAGTTCACTCTATTTTCCCATCAGGAAGAAGAATTAAGCACAGGCTCAGCCTGCCGCACGGGACCAGAATAGGGCCTGAAGCAATCCTGCGCTTTTGCGGCCAGCTCCCAAGAAAGCGAGTTGAAAAATGGAGCTCAGGGGCACTGCAATTCACAAACCTGCAGACTTATAAATGACCACTCTCGTCCACAAATATATTGAGGGAAGGCAACGAAGAGGATTTGAAAGCAAGGCAGAATTGCAGGAAACAGATTTCAGGAGGGAGATTCGAATCGCCTTTAAAGCACAGGAAAAGCGGCAAAACCTCGACAATGATGCCCTTGGCCAAAAAGGGCGTATGCGTTTTTTCCTGAATATATTCAGGAAAAAACGCATACGCCCTTTTTGGCCAAGCAAGCAACCTGGAAAGGCAAATCAGCGCTACAAAGAAGTCTCGCTTCCCATCGGTCAAAAGGGCCATGCTGAATAAAGTGTCAAAACCAGAAATGCAGGACAGGCCATGGAGAAACGGGAGCCTTGCTACGCTGATGGGCGGGATGTAAATTGCCAACAGCCACTCTGGAGAAGTGTACGGTGTGTCCTGAAACATCTAAAAAACTCAGCTTAGAGAGCATAGGGCACTTCCACTCATGGGCGTATAAAGTGGGAACATTAAAAACCAGCAAGACACAGGCACCCCAAAGATTAGGGCTGCTCTGTTGACAAGAACCTCCAACTTCGTTACACCTTAAATATCCCAGGAAAGAGAAAAATGGATAAAGATGTTGTGGTCCTTATGTACAATGGAATATCACTCAGCCATGAAATCAACGTCATAAGGCTAGTAGCAGCATGATGAGTGGATTTAGGTTCTACGATTCTAAGTGAAATAAGTCACACAGAAAAAGACACTTATCATAAGATATCACTTATAGAGGGAATGTAAAAACCGCTACCCTTGAACTGAATTACAAAACAGAACAGAGTCACACGTTTAGAAAACACACTATGGCTGCTTAACGGGAAAGGTGAGGTGGGGTGATGCATAAAACAAGGGTTTCAAATTAGCTCAGATACCGTTCCATAAACCCAATATGTAATAGACAACACCTACTCCTTGCTCAGTGAATTGGACTCAACACCCCCTATTCACGGCCCAAGAATATATCTGACTAGTAAGAATCTTAAAACCTATGTATTGATATCTCTTAGTAAGTGAGTCAAGTGGGTGTAAAGTGGCATAAACACAGCAGTGAAAAGCAGCTAAACCCCATTATAAAAATCAATTACTTTTAAAACCCTGTGAAAAAAAGACAGTGAAAGAGAGAGAAATTCTTACAAAATTCGTTCAGGGGCAGTTATGCTACCTGGATTGACCATATCTAGACCCACAGCTGATTGAGACATAAGGGTGGACACTCTTGGGGCTGAGAGGTTTGGTGAGATTGGGTGAGCAAACGCAGACCCTTTAAAGTAATAGTGCGTGGTACCCATCCCATGGGTCCCAAATCTCCAGGTTCAAGGGCATCTTCCTACATCGAAAACGTGCATGAGAAACCCAGAAGATGGTACACTGTGTGATCGGGAAAGGTTTCTAAAACGCACCTCATTTCTCATGTCCTTGTGCTCGGGTTCGCCATTCCAGCCGCATTACTAGCAATCTCCCTCCTTGGAGAATCAGCACCTTTAACCTCCTGTTTCGTACAGGTTGCAATTTGTCCTGAGGATGAACGGGAAGAAGTGGGAACCAATGAGAGACTAGCTCTAGGTGTTGGGACAGGCACAGGTAACTCTATTTTCCCATCAGGAAGAAGAATTAAGCACAGGCTCAGCCTTCCGCCCGGGACCAGAATAGGGCCTGAAGCAATCCTGCGCTTTTGCGGCCAGCTCCCAAGAAAGCGAGTTGAAAAATGGAGCTCAGGGGCACTGCAATTCACAAACCTGCAGACTTATAAATGATCACTCTCATCCACAAATATATTGAGGGAAGGCAACGAAGAGGATTTGAAAGCAAGGCAGAATTGCAGGAAACAGATTTCAGGAGGGAGATTCGAATCGCCTTTAAAGCACAGGAAAAGCGGCAAAACCTCGTCAGTGATGCCCTTGGCCAAAAAGGGCGTATGCGTTTTTTCCTGAATATATTCAGGAAAAAACGCATACGCCCTTTTTGGCCAACCAAGCAACCTGGAAAGGCAAATCAGCGCTACAAAGAAGTCTCACTTCCCATCGGTCAAAAGGGCCATGCTGAATAAAGTGTCAAAACAAGAAATGCAGGACAGGCCATGGAGAAACGGGAGCCTTGCTACGCTGATGGGCGGGATGTAAATTGCCAACAGCCACTCTGGAGAAGTGTACGGTGTGTCCTGAAACATCTAAAAAACTCAGCTTAGAGAGCATAGGGCACTTCCACTCATGGGCGTATAAATTGGGAAAACTAAAAATCAGCAAGACACAGGCACCCCAACGTTTAGGGCTGCTCTGTTGACAAGAACCTCCACTTCGTTACACCTTAAATATCTCAGGAAAGAGAAAGATGGATAAATAAGTTGTGGTCCTTATGTACAATGGAATATCACTCAGCCATGAAATCAACGTCATAAGGCTAGTAGCAGCATGATGAGTGGATTTAGGTACGACGATTCTAAGTGAAATAAGTCACACAGAAAAAGACACTTATCATAAGATATCACTTATAGAGGGAATGTAAAAACCGCTACCCTTGAACTGAATTACAAAACAGAACAGAGTCACACGTTTAGAAAACACACTATGGCTGCTTAACGGGAAAGGTGAGGTGGGGTGATGCATAAAACAAGGGTTTCAAATTAGCTCAGATACCGTTCCATAAACCCAATATGTACTAGACAAGACCTACTCCTTGCTCAGTGAATTGGACTCAAAACCCCCTATTCACGGCCCAAGAATATATCTGACTAGTAAGAATCTTAAAAGCTATGTATTGATATCTCTCTGTAAGTGAGTCATGTGGGTGTAAAGTGACATAAACACAGCATTGAAAAGCAGCTAAACCCCATTATAAAAATCAATTACTTTTAAAAACCTGTGAAAAAAAGACAGTGAAAGAGAGAGAAATTCTTACAAAATTCGTTTAGGGGCAGTTATGCTACCTGGATTGACCATATCTAGACCCACAGCTGATTGAGACATAAGGGTGGACACCCTTGGGGCTGAGAGGTTTGGTGAGGTTGGGTGAGGAAACGCAGACCCTTTAAAGTAATACTGCGTGGTACCCATCCCATGGGTCCCAAATCTCCAGGTTCAAGGGCATCTTCCTACATCGAAAACATGCATGAGAAACCCAGAAGATGGTACACTGTGTGATCGGGAAAGGTTTCTAAAACGCACCTCATTTCTCATGTCCTTGTGCTCGGGTTCGCCATTCCAGCCGCATTACTAGCAATCTCCCTCCTTGGAGAATCAGCACCTTTAACCTCCTGTTCCGTACAGGTTGCAATTTGTCCTGAGGATGAACGGGAAGAAGTGGGAACCAATGAGAGACTAGCTCTAGGTGTTGGGACAGGCACAGGTCACTCTATTTTCCCATCAGGAAGAAGAATTAAGCACAGGCTCAGCCTTCCGCCCGGGACCAGAATAGGGCCTGAGGCAATCCTGCGCTTTTGCGGCCAGCTCCCAAGAAAGCGAGTTGAAAAATGGAGCTCAGGGGCACTGCAATTCACAAACCTGCAGACTTATAAATGATCACTCTCATCCACAAATATATTGAGGGAAGGCAACGAAGAGGATTTGAAAGCAAGGCAGAATTGCAGGAAACAGATTTCAGGAGGGAGATTCGAATCGCCTTTAAAGCACAGGAAAAGCGGCAAAACCTCGTCACTGATGCCCTTGGCCAAAAAGGGCGTATGCGTTTTTTCCTGAATGTATTCAGGAAAAAACGCATACGCCCTTTTTGGCCAACCAAGCAACCTGGAAAGGCAAATCAGCGATACAAAGAAGTCTAGCTTCCCATCGGTCAAAAGGGCCATGCTGAATAAAGTGTCAAAACCAGAAATGCAGGACAGGCCATGGAGAAACGGGAGCCTTGCTACGCTGATGGGCGGGATGTAAATTGCCAACAGCCACTCTGGAGAAGTGTACGGTGTGTCCTGAAACATCTAAAAAACTCAGCTTAGAGAGCATAGGGCACTTCCACTCATGGGCGTATAAAGTGGGAACATTAAAAACCAGCAAGACACAGGCACCCCAAAGATTAGGGCTGCTCTGTTGACAAGAACCTCCAACTTCGTTACACCTTAAATATCCCAGGAAAGAGAAAAATGGATAAAGATGTTGTGGTCCTTATGTACAATGGAATATCACTCAGCCATGAAATCAACGTCATAAGGCTAGTAGCAGCATGATGAGTGGATTTAGGTTCTACGATTCTAAGTGAAATAAGTCACACAGAAAAAGACACTTATCATAAGATATCACTTATAGAGGGAATGTAAAAACCGCTACCCTTGAACTGAATTACAAAACAGAACAGAGTCACACGTTTAGAAAACACACTATGGCTGCTTAACGGGAAAGGTGAGGTGGGGTGATGCATAAAACAAGGGTTTCAAATTAGCTCAGATACCGTTCCATAAACCCAATATGTAATAGACAAGACCTACTCCTTGCTCAGTGAATTGGACTCAACACCCCCTATTCACGGCCCAAGAATATATCTGACTAGTAAGAATCTTAAAACCTATGTATTGATATCTCTTAGTAAGTGAGTCAAGTGGGTGTAAAGTGGCATAAACACAGCAGTGAAAAGCAGCTAAACCCCATTATAAAAATCAATTACTTTTAAAACCCTGTGAAAAAAAGACAGTGAAAGAGAGAGAAATTCTTACAAAATTCGTTCAGGGGCAGTTATGCTACCTGGATTGACCATATCTAGACCCACAGCTGATTGAGACATAAGGGTGGACACTCTTGGGGCTGAGAGGTTTGGTGAGATTGGGTGAGCAAACGCAGACCCTTTAAAGTAATAGTGCGTGGTACCCATCCCATGGGTCCCAAATCTCCAGGTTCAAGGGCATCTTCCTACATCGAAAACGTGCATGAGAAACCCAGAAGATGGTACACTGTGTGATCGGGAAAGGTTTCTAAAACGCACCTCATTTCTCATGTCCTTGTGCTCGGGTTCGCCATTCCAGCCGCATTACTAGCAATCTCCCTCCTTGGAGAATCAGCACCTTTAACCTCCTGTTTCGTACAGGTTGCAATTTGTCCTGAGGATGAACGGGAAGAAGTGGGAACCAATGAGAGACTAGCTCTAGGTGTTGGGACAGGCACAGGTCACTCTATTTTCCCATCAGGAAGAAGAATTAAGCACAGGCTCAGCCTTCCGCCCGGGACCAGAATAGGGCCTGAGGCAATCCTGCGCTTTTGCGGCCAGCTCCCAAGAAAGCGAGTTGAAAAATGGAGCTCAGGGGCACTGCAATTCACAAACCTGCAGACTTATAAATGATCACTCTCATCCACAAATATATTGAGGGAAGGCAACGAAGAGGATTTGAAAGCAAGGCAGAATTGCAGGAAACAGATTTCAGGAGGGAGATTCGAATCGCCTTTAAAGCACAGGAAAAGCGGCAAAACCTCGTCACTGATGCCCTTGGCCAAAAAGGGCGTATGCGTTTTTTCCTGAATGTATTCAGGAAAAAACGCATACGCCCTTTTTGGCCAACCAAGCAACCTGGAAATGCAAATCAGCGATACAAAGAAGTCTAGCTTCCCATCGGTCAAAAGGGCCATGCTGAATAAAGTGTCAAAACCAGAAATGCAGGACAGGCCATGGAGAAACGGGAGCCTTGCTACGCTGATGGGCGGGATGTAAATTGCCAACAGCCACTCTGGAGAAGTGTACGGTGTGTCCTGAAACATCTAAAAAACTCAGCTTAGAGAGCATAGGGCACTTCCACTCATGGGCGTATAAAGTGGGAACATTAAAAACCAGCAAGACACAGGCACCCCAAAGATTAGGGCTGCTCTGTTGACAAGAACCTCCAACTTCGTTACACCTTAAATATCCCAGGAAAGAGAAAAATGGATAAAGATGTTGTGGTCCTTATGTACAATGGAATATCACTCAGCCATGAAATCAACGTCATAAGGCTAGTAGCAGCATGATGAGTGGATTTAGGTTCTACGATTCTAAATGAAATAAGTCACACAGAAAAAGACACTTATCATAAGATATCACTTATAGAGGGAATGTAAAAACCGCTACCCTTGAACTGAATTACAAAACAGAACAGAGTCACACGTTTAGAAAACACACTATGGCTGCTTAACGGGAAAGGTGAGGTGGGGTGATGCATAAAACAAGGGTTTCAAATTAGCTCAGATACCGTTCCATAAACCCAATATGTAATAGACAAGACCTACTCCTTGCTCAGTGAATTGGACTCAACACCCCCTATTCACGGCCCAAGAATATATCTGACTAGTAAGAATCTTAAAACCTATGTATTGATATCTCTTAGTAAGTGAGTCAAGTGGGTGTAAAGTGGCATAAACACAGCAGTGAAAAGCAGCTAAACCCCATTATAAAAATCAATTACTTTTAAAACCCTGTGAAAAAAAGACAGTGAAAGAGAGAGAAATTCTTACAAAATTCGTTCAGGGGCAGTTATGCTACCTGGATTGACCATATCTAGACCCACAGCTGATTGAGACATAAGGGTGGACACTCTTGGGGCTGAGAGGTTTGGTGAGATTGGGTGAGCAAACGCAGACCCTTTAAAGTAATAGTGCGTGGTACCCATCCCATGGGTCCCAAATCTCCAGGTTCAAGGGCATCTTCCTACATCGAAAACGTGCATGAGAAACCCAGAAGATGGTACACTGTGTGATCGGGAAAGGTTTCTAAAACGCACCTCATTTCTCATGTCCTTGTGCTCGGGTTCGCCATTCCAGCCGCATTACTAGCAATCTCCCTCCTTGGAGAATCAGCACCTTTAACCTCCTGTTTCGTACAGGTTGCAATTTGTCCTGAGGATGAACGGGAAGAAGTGGGAACCAATGAGAGACTAGCTCTAGGTGTTGGGACAGGCACAGGTCACTCTATTTTCCCATCAGGAAGAAGAATTAAGCACAGGCTCAGCCTTCCCCCCGGGACCAGAATAGGGCCTGAAGCAATCCTGCGCTTTTGCGGCCAGCTCCCAAGAAAGCGAGTTGAAAAATGGAGCTCAGGGGCACTGCAATTCACAAACCTGCAGACTTATAAATGATCACTCTCATCCACAAATATATTGAGGGAAGGCAACGAAGAGGATTTGAAAGCAAGGCAGAATTGCAGGAAACAGATTTCAGGAGGGAGATTCGAATCGCCTTTAAAGCACAGGAAAAGCGGCAAAACCTCGTCAGTGATGCCCTTGGCCAAAAAGGGCGTATGCGTTTTTTCCTGAATATATTCAGGAAAAAACGCATACGCCCTTTTTGGCCAACCAAGCAACCTGGAAAGGCAAAACAGCGCTACAAAGAAGTCTCACTTCCCATCGGTCAAAAGGGCCATGCTGAATAAAGTGTCAAAACCAGAAATGCAGGACAGGCCATGGAGAAACGGGAGTCTTGCTACGCTGATGGGCGGGATGTAAATTGCCAACAGCCACTCTGGAGAAGTGTACGGTGTGTCCTGAAACATCTAAAAAACTCAGCTTAGAGAGCATAGGGCACTTCCACTCATGGGCGTATAAAGTGGGAAAATTAAAAACAAGCAAGACACAGGCACCCCAAAGTTTAGGGCTGCTCTGTTGACAAGAACCTCCAACTTCGTTACACCTTAAATATCCCAGGAAAGAGAAAAATGGATAAAGATGTTGTGGTCCTTATGTACAATGGAATATCACTCAGCCATGAAATCAACGTCATAAGGCTAGTAGCAGCATGATGAGTGGATTTAGGTACGACGATTCTAAGTGAAATAAGTCACACAGAAAAAGACACTTATCATAAGATATCACTTATAGAGGGAATGTAAAAACCGCTACCCTTGAACTGAATTACAAAACAGAACAGAGTCACACGTTTAGAAAACACACTATGGCTGCTTAACGGGAAAGGTGAGGTGGGGTGATGCATAAAACAAGGGTTTCAAATTAGCTCAGATACCGTTCCATAAACCCAATATGTACTAGACAAGACCTACTCCTTGCTCAGTGAATTGGACTCAAAACCCCCTATTCACGGCCCAAGAATATATCTGACTAGTAAGAATCTTAAAACCTATGTATTGATATCTATCTGTAAGTGAGTCATGTGGGTGTAAAGTGACATAAACACAGCATTGAATAGCTGCTAAACCCCATTATAAAAATCAATTACTTTTAAAAACCTGTGAAAAAAAGACAGTGAAAGAGAGAGAAATTCTTACAAAATTCGTTTAGGGGCAGTTATGCTACCTGGAATGACCATATCTAGACCCAAAGCTCATTGAGACATAAGGGTGGACACTCTTGGGGCTGAGAGGTTTGGTGAGGTTGGGTGAGGAAACGCAGACCCTTTAAAGTAATACTGCGTGGTACCCATCCCATGGGTCCCAAATCTCCAGGTTCAAGGGCATCTTCCTACATCGAAAACATGCATGAGAAACCCAGAAGATGGTACACTTTGTGATCGGGAAAGGTTTCTAAAACGCACCTCATTTCTCATGTCCTTGTGCTCGGGTTCGCCATTCCAGCCGCATTACTAGCAATCTCCCTCCTTGGAGAATCAACACCTTTAACCTCCTGTTCCGTACAGGTTGCAATTTGTCCTGAGGATGAACGGGAAGAAGTGGGAACCAATGAGAGACTAGCTCTAGGTGTTGGGACAGGCACAGGTCACTCTATTTTCCCATCAGGAAGAAGAATTAAGCACAGGCTCAGCCTTCCGCCCGGGACCAGAATAGGGCCTGAAGCAATCCTGCGCTTTTGCGGCCAGCTCCCAAGAAAGCGAGTTGAAAAATGGAGCCCAGGGGCACTGCAATTCACAAACCTGCAGACTTATAAATGATCACTCTCGTCCACAAATATATTGAGGGAAGGCAACGAAGAGGATTTGAAAGCAAGGCAGAATTGCAGGAAACAGATTTCAGGAGGGAGATTCGAATCGCATTTAAAGCACAGGAAAAGCGGCAAAACCTCGTCAATGATGCCCTTGGCCAAAAAGGGCGTATGCGTTTTTTCCTGAATATATTCAGGAAAAAACGCATACGCCCTTTTTGGCCAACCAAGCAACCTGGAAAGGCAAATCAGCGCTACAAAGAAGTGTCACTTCCCATCGGTCAAAAGGGCCATGCTGAATAAAGTGTCAAAACCAGAAATGCAGGACAGGCCATGGAGAAACGGGAGCCTTGCTACGCTGATGGGCGGGATGTAAATTGCCAACAGCCACTCTGGAGAAGTGTACGGTGTTTCCTGAAACATCTAAAAAACTCAGCTTAGAGAGCATAGGGCACTTCCACTCATGGGCGTATAACGTGGGAAAATTAAAAGCAAGCAAGACACAGGCACCCCAAAGTTTAGGGCTGCTCTGTTGACAAGAACCTCCAACTTCGTTACACCTTAAATATCCCAGGAAAGAGAAAAATGGATAAAGATGTTGTGGTCCTTATGTACAATGGAATATCACTCAGCCATGAAATCAACGTCATAAGGCTAGTAGCAGCATGATGAGTGGATTTAGGTACGACGATTCTAAGTGAAATAAGTCACACAGAAAAAGACACTTATCATAAGATATCACTTATAGAGGGAATGTAAAAACCGCTACCCTTGAACTGAATTACAAAACAGAACAGAGTCACACGTTTAGAAAACACACTATGGCTGCTTAACGGGAAAGGTGAGGTGGGGTGATGCATAAAACAAGGGTTTCAAATAAGCTCAGATACCGTTCCATAAACCCAATATGTACTAGACAAGACCTACTCCTTGCTCAGTGAATTGGACTCAAAACCCCCTATTCACGGCCCAAGAATATATCTGACTAGTAAGAATCTTAAAACCTATATATTGATATCTCTCTGTAAGTGAGTCATGTGGGTGTAAAGTGACATAAACACAGCATTGAAAAGCAGCTAAACCCCATTATAAAAATCAATTACTTTTAAAAACCTGTGAAAAAAAGACAGTGAAAGAGAGAGAAATTCTTACAAAATTCGTTTAGGGGCAGTTATGCTACCTGGATTGACCATATCTAGACCCACAGCTGATTGAGACATAAGGGTGGACACCCTTGGGGCTGAGAGGTTTGGTGAGGTTGGGTGAGGAAACGCAGACCCTTTAAAGTAATACTGCGTGGTACCCATCCCATGGGTCCCAAAACTCCAGGTTCAAGGGCATCTTCCTACATCGAAAACATGCATGAGAAACCCAGAAGATGGTACACTGTGTGATCGGGAAAGGTTTCTAAAACGCACCTCATTTCTCATGTCCTTGTGCTCGGGTTCGCCATTCAAGCCGCATTACTAGCAATCTCCCTCCTTGGAGAATCAGCACCTTTAACGTCCTGTTCCGTACAGGGTGCAATTTGTCCTGAGGATGAACGGGAAGAAGTGGGAACCAATGAGAGACTAGCTCTAGGTGTTGGGACAGGCACAGGTCACTCTATTTTCCCATCAGGAAGAAGAATTAAGCACAGGCTCAGCCTTCCGCCCGGGACCAGAATAGGGCCTGAAGCAATCCTGCGCTTTTGCGGCCAGCTCCCAAGAAAGCGAGTTGAAAAATGGAGCCCAGGGGCACTGCAATTCACAAACCTGCAGACTTATAAATGATCACTCTCGTCCACAAATATATTGAGGGAAGGCAACGAAGAGGATTTGAAAGCAAGGCAGAATTGCAGGAAACAGATTTCAGGAGGGAGATTCGAATCGCCTTTAAAGCACAGGAAAAGCGGCAAAACCTCGTCAATGATGCCCTTGGCCAAAAAGGGCGTATGCGTTTTTTCCTGAATATATTCAGGAAAAAACGCATACGCCCTTTTTGGCCAACCAAGCAACCTGGAAAGGCAAATCAGCGCTACAAAGAAGTGTCACTTCCCATCGGTCAAAAGGGCCATGCTGAATAAAGTGTCAAAACCAGAAATGCAGGACAGGCCATGGAGAAACGGGAGCCTTGCTACGCTGATGGGCGGGATGTAAATTGCCAACAGCCACTCTGGAGAAGTGTACGGTTTTTCCTGAAACATCTAAAAAACTCAGCTTAGAGAGCATAGGGCACTTCCACTCATGGGCGTATAACGTGGGAAAATTAAAAACAAGCAAGACACAGGCACCCCAAAGTTTAGGGCTGCTCTGTTGACAAGAACCTCCAACTTCGTTACACCTTAAATATCCCAGGAAAGAGAAAAATGGATAAAGATGTTGTGGTCCTTATGTACAATGGAATATCACTCAGCCATGAAATCAACGTCATAAGGCTAGTAGCAGCATGATGAGTGGATTTAGGTACGACGATTCTAAGTGAAATAAGTCACACAGAAAAAGACACTTATCATAAGATATCACTTATAGAGGGAATGTAAAAACCGCTACCCTTGAACTGAATTACAAAACAGAACAGAGTCACACGTTTAGAAAACACACTATGGCTGCTTAACGGGAAAGGTGAGGTGGGGTGATGCATAAAACAAGGGTTTCAAATTAGCTCAGATACCGTTCCATAAACCCAATATGTACTAGACAAGACCTACTCCTTGCTCAGTGAATTGGACTCAAAACCCCCTATTCACGGCCCAAGAATATATCTGACTAGTAAGAATCTTAAAACCTATGTATTGATATCTATCTGTAAGTGAGTCATGTGGGTGTAAAGTGACATAAACACAGCATTGAATAGCTGCTAAACCCCATTATAAAAATCAATTACTTTTAAAAACCTGTGAAAAAAAGACAGTGAAAGAGAGAGAAATTCTTACAAAATTCGTTTAGGGGCAGTTATGCTACCTGGAATGACCATATCTAGACCCACAGCTCATTGAGACATAAGGGTGGACACTCTTGGGGCTGAGAGGTTTGGTGAGGTTGGGTGAGGAAACGCAGACCCTTTAAAGTAATACTGCGTGGTACCCATCCCATGGGTCCCAAATCTCCAGGTTCAAGGGCATCTTCCTACATCGAAAACATGCATGAGAAACCCAGAAGATGGTACACTTTGTGATCGGGAAAGGTTTCTAAAACGCACCTCATTTCTCATGTCCTTGTGCTCGGGTTCGCCATTCCAGCCGCATTACTAGCAATCTCCCTCCTTGGAGAATCAGCACCTTTAACCTCCTGTTCCGTACAGGTTGCAATTTGTCCTGAGGATGAACGGGAAGAAGTGGGAACCAATGAGAGACTAGCTCTAGGTGTTGGGACAGGCACAGGTCACTCTATTTTCCCATCAGGAAGAAGAATTAAGCACAGGCTCAGCCTTCCGCCCGGGACCAGAATAGGGCCTGAAGCAATCCTGCGCTTTTGCGGCCAGCTCCCAAGAAAGCGAGTTGAAAAATGGAGCTCAGGGGCACTGCAATTCACAAACCTGCAGACTTATAAATGATCACTCTCGTCCACAAATATATTGAGGGAAGGCAACGAAGAGGATTTGAAAGCAAGGCAGAATTGCAGGAAACACATTTCAGGAGGGAGATTCGAATCGCCTTTAAAGCACAGGAAAAGCGGCAAAACCTCGTCAATGATGCCCTTGGCCAAAAAGGGCGTATGCGTTTTTTCCTGAATATATTCAGGAAAAAACGCATACGCCCTTTTTGGCCAACCAAGCAACCTGGAAAGGCAAATCAGCGCTACAAAGAAGTCTCACTTCCCATCGGTCAAAAGGGCCATGCTGAATAAAGTGTCAAAACCAGAAATGCAGGACAGGCCATGGAGAAACGGGAGCCTTGCTACGCTGATGGGCGGGATGTAAATTGCCAACAGCCACTCTGGAGAAGTGTACGGTGTGTCCTGAAACATCTAAAAAACTCAGCTTAGAGAGCATAGGACACTTCCACTCATGGGCGTATAACGTGGGAAAATTAAAAACAAGCAAGACACAGGCACCCCAAAGTTTAGGGCTGCTCTGTTGACAAGAACCTACAACTTCGTTACACCTTAAATATCCCAGGAAAGAGAAAAATGGATAAAGATGTTGTGGTCCTTATGTACAATGGAATATCACTCAGCCATGAAATCAACGTCATAAGGCTAGTAGCAGCATGATGAGTGGATTTAGGTACGACGATTCTAAGTGAAATAAGTCACACAGAAAAAGACACTTATCATAAGATATCACTTATAGAGGGAAAGTAAAAACCGCTACCCTTGAACTGAATTACAAAACAGAACAGAGTCACACGTTTAGAAAACACACTATGGCTGCTTAACGGGAAAGGTGAGGTGGGGTGATGCATAAAACAAGGGTTTCAAATTAGCTCAGATACCGTTCCATAAACCCAATATGTACTAGACAAGACCTACTCCTTGCTCAGTGAATTGGACTCAAAACCCCCTATTCACGGCCCAAGAATATATCTGACTAGTAAGAATCTTAAAAGTTATGTATTGATATCTCTCTGTAAGTGAGTCATGTGGGTGTAAAGTGACATAAACACAGCATTGAAAAACAGCTAAACCCCATTATAAAAATCAATTACTTTTAAAAACCTGTGAAAAAAAGACAGTGAAAGAGAGAGAAATTCTTACAAAATTCGTTTAGGGGCAGTTATGCTACCTGGATTGACCATATCTAGACCCACAGCTGATTGAGACATAAGGGTGGACACCCTTGGGGCTGAGAGGTTTGGTGAGGTTGGGTGAGGAAACGCAGACCCTTTAAAGTAATACTGCGTGGTACCCATCCCATGGGTCCCAAATCTCCAGGTTCAAGGGCATCTTCCTACATCGAAAACATGCATGAGAAACCCAGAAGATGGTACACTGTGTGATCGGGAAAGGTTTCTAAAACGCACCTCATTTCTCATGTCCTTGTGCTCGGGTTCGCCATTCCAGCCGCATTACTAGCAATCTCCCTCCTTGGAGAATCAGCACCTTTAACCTCCTGTTCCGTACAGGTTGCAATTTGTCCTCAGGATGAACGGGAAGAAGTGGGAACCAATGAGAGACTAGCTCTAGGTGTTGGGACAGGCACAGTTCACTCTATTTTCCCATCAGGAAGAAGAATTAAGCACAGGCTCAGCCTTCCGCCCGGGACCAGAATAGGGCCTGAAGCAATCCTGCGCTTTTGCGGCCAGCTCCCAAGAAAGCGAGTTGAAAAATGGAGCCCAGGGGCACTGCAATTCACAAACCTGCAGACTTATAAATGATCACTCTCGTCCACAAATATATTGAGGGAAGGCAACGAAGAGGATTTGAAAGCAAGGCAGAATTGCAGGAAACAGATTTCAGGAGGGAGATTCGAATCGCCTTTAAAGCACAGGAAAAGCGGCAAAACCTCGTCAATGATGCCCTTGGCCAAAAAGGGCGTATGCGTTTTTTCCTGAATATATTCAGGAAAAAACGCATACGCCCTTTTTGGCCAACCAAGCAACCTGGAAAGGCAAATCAGCGCTACAAAGAAGTGTCACTTCCCATCGGTCAAAAGGGCCATGCTGAATAAAGTGTCAAAACCAGAAATGCAGGACAGGCCATGGAGAAACGGGAGCCTTGCTACGCTGATGGGCGGGATGTAAATTGCCAACAGCCACTCTGGAGAAGTGTACGGTTTTTCCTGAAACATCTAAAAAACTCAGCTTAGAGAGCATAGGGCACTTCCACTCATGGGCGTATAACGTGGGAAAATTAAAAACAAGCAAGACACAGGCACCCCAAAGTTTAGGGCTGCTCTGTTGACAAGAACCTCCAACTTCGTTACACCTTAAATATCCCAGGAAAGAGAAAAATGGATAAAGATGTTGTGGTCCTTATGTACAATGGAATATCACTCAGCCATGAAATCAACGTCATAAGGCTAGTAGCAGCATGATGAGTGGATTTAGGTACGACGATTCTAAGTGAAATAAGTCACACAGAAAAAGACACTTATCATAAGATATCACTTATAGAGGGAATGTAAAAACCGCTACCCTTGAACTGAATTACAAAACAGAACAGAGTCACACGTTTAGAAAACACACTATGGCTGCTTAACGGGAAAGGTGAGGTGGGGTGATGCATAAAACAAGGGTTTCAAATTAGCTCAGATACCGTTCCATAAACCCAATATGTAATAGACAAGACCTACTCCTTGCTCAGTGAATTGGACTCAAAACCCCCTATTCACGGCCCAAGAATATATCTGACTAGTAAGAATCTTAAAAGCTATGTATTGATATCTCTCTGTAAGTGAGTCATGTGGGTGTAAAGTGACATAAACACAGCATTGAAAAACAGCTAAACCCCATTATAAAAATAAATTACTTTTAAAAACCTGTGAAAAAAAGACAGTGAAAGAGAGAGAAATTCTTACAAAATTCGTTTAGGGGCAGTTATGCTACCTGGATTGACCATATCTAGACCCACAGCTGATTGAGACATAAGGGTGGACACCCTTGGGGCTGAGAGGTTTGGTGAGGTTGGGTGAGGAAACGCAGACCCTTTAAAGTAATACTGCGTGGTACCCATCCCATGGGTCCCAAATCTCCAGGTTCAAGGGCATCTTCCTACATCGAAAACATGCATGAGAAACCCAGAAGATGGTACACTGTGTGATCGGGAAAGGTTTCTAAAACGCACTTCATTTCTCATGTCCTTGTGCTCGGGTTCACCATTCCAGCCGCATTACTAGCAATCTCCCTCCTTGGAGAATCAGCACCTTTAACCTCCTGTTCCGTACAGGTTGCAATTTGTCCTGAGGATGAACGGGAAGAAGTGGGAACCAATGAGAGACTAGCTCTAGGTGTTGGGACAGGCACAGGTCACTCTATTTTCCCATCAGGAAGAAGAATTAAGCACAGGCTCAGCCTTCCGCCCGGGACCAGAATAGGGCCTGAAGCAATCCTGCGCTTTTGCGGCCAGCTCCCAAGAAAGCGAGTTGAAAAATGGAGCCCAGGGGCACTGCAATTCACAAACCTGCAGACTTATAAATGATCACTCTCGTCCACAAATATATTGAGGGAAGGCAACGAAGAGGATTTGAAAGCAAGGCAGAATTGCAGGAAACAGATTTCAGGAGGGAGATTCGAATCGCCTTTAAAGCACAGGAAAAGCGGCAAAACCTCGTCAATGATGCCCTTGGCCAAAAAGGGCGTATGCGTTTTTTCCTGAATATATTCAGGAAAAAACGCATACGCCCTTTTTGGCCAACCAAGCAACCTGGAAAGGCAAATCAGCGCTACAAAGAAGTGTCACTTCCCATCGGTCAAAAGGGCCATGCTGAATAAAGTGTCAAAACCAGAAATGCAGGACAGGCCATGGAGAAACGGGAGCCTTGCTACGCTGATGGGCGGGATGTAAATTGCCAACAGCCACTCTGGAGAAGTGTACGGTTTTTCCTGAAACATCTAAAAAACTCAGCTTAGAGAGCATAGGGCACTTCCACTCATGGGCGTATAACGTGGGAAAATTAAAAACAAGCAAGACACAGGCACCCCAAAGTTTAGGGCTGCTCTGTTGACAAGAACCTCCAACTTCGTTACACCTTAAATATCCCAGGAAAGAGAAAAATGGATAAAGATGTTGTGGTCCTTATGTACAATGGAATATCACTCAGCCATGAAATCAACGTCATAAGGCTAGTAGCAGCATGATGAGTGGATTTAGGTACGACGATTCTAAGTGAAATAAGTCACACAGAAAAAGACACTTATCATAAGATATCACTTATAGAGGGAATGTAAAAACCGCTACCCTTGAACTGAATTACAAAACAGAACAGAGTCACACGTTTAGAAAACACACTATGGCTGCTTAACGGGAAAGGTGAGGTGGGGTGATGCATAAAACAAGGGTTTCAAATTAGCTCAGATACCGTTCCATAAACCCAATATGTAATAGACAAGACCTACTCCTTGCTCAGTGAATTGGACTCAAAACCCCCTATTCACGGCCCAAGAATATATCTGACTAGTAAGAATCTTAAAAGCTATGTATTGATATCTCTCTGTAAGTGAGTCATGTGGGTGTAAAGTGACATAAACACAGCATTGAAAAACAGCTAAACCCCATTATAAAAATAAATTACTTTTAAAAACCTGTGAAAAAAAGACAGTGAAAGAGAGAGAAATTCTTACAAAATTCGTTTAGGGGCAGTTATGCTACCTGGATTGACCATATCTAGACCCACAGCTGATTGAGACATAAGGGTGGACACCCTTGGGGCTGAGAGGTTTGGTGAGGTTGGGTGAGGAAACGCAGACCCTTTAAAGTAATACTGCGTGGTACCCATCCCATGGGTCCCAAATCTCCAGGTTCAAGGGCATCTTCCTACATCGAAAACATGCATGAGAAACCCAGAAGATGGTACACTGTGTGATCGGGAAAGGTTTCTAAAACGCACTTCATTTCTCATGTCCTTGTGCTCGGGTTCACCATTCCAGCCGCATTACTAGCAATCTCCCTCCTTGGAGAATCAGCACCTTTAACCTCCTGTTCCGTACAGGTTGCAATTTGTCCTGAGGATGAACGGGAAGAAGTGGGAACCAATGAGAGACTAGCTCTAGGTGTTGGGACAGGCACAGGTCACTCTATTTTCCCATCAGGAAGAAGAATTAAGCACAGGCTCAGCCTTCCGCCCGGGACCAGAATAGGGCCTGAAGCAATCCTGCGCTTTTGCGGCCAGCTCCCAAGAAAGCGAGTTGAAAAATGGAGCCCAGGGGCACTGCAATTCACAAACCTGCAGACTTATAAATGATCACTCTCGTCCACAAATATATTGAGGGAAGGCAACGAAGAGGATTTGAAAGCAAGGCAGAATTGCAGGAAACAGATTTCAGGAGGGAGATTCGAATCGCCTTTAAAGCACAGGAAAAGCGGCAAAACCTCGTCAATGATGCCCTTGGCCAAAAAGGGCGTATGCGTTTTTTCCTGAATATATTCAGGAAAAAACGCATACGCCCTTTTTGGCCAACCAAGCAACCTGGAAAGGCAAATCAGCGCTACAAAGAAGTGTCACTTCCCATCGGTCAAAAGGGCCATGCTGAATAAAGTGTCAAAACCAGAAATGCAGGACAGGCCATGGAGAAACGGGAGCCTTGCTACGCTGATGGGCGGGATGTAAATTGCCAACAGCCACTCTGGAGAAGTGTACGGTGTTTCCTGAAACATCTAAAAAACTCAGCTTAGAGAGCATAGGGCACTTCCACTCATGGGCGTATAACGTGGGAAAATTAAAAACAAGCAAGACACAGGCACCCCAAAGTTTAGGGCTGCTCTGTTGACAAGAACCTCCAACTTCGTTACACCTTAAATATCCCAGGAAAGAGAAAAATGGATAAAGATGTTGTGGTCCTTATGTACAATGGAATATCACTCAGCCATGAAATCAACGTCATAAGGCTAGTAGCAGCATGATGAGTGGATTTAGGTACGACGATTCTAAGTGAAATAAGTCACACAGAAAAAGACACTTATCATAAGATATCACTTATAGAGGGAATGTAAAAACCGCTACCCTTGAACTGAATTACAAAACAGAACAGAGTCACACGTTTAGAAAACACACTATGGCTGCTTAACGGGAAAGGTGAGGTGGGGTGATGCATAAAACAAGGGTTTCAAATAAGCTCAGATACCGTTCCATAAACCCAATATGTACTAGACAAGACCTACTCCTTGCTCAGTGAATTGGACTCAAAACCCCCTATTCACGGCCCAAGAATATATCTGACTAGTAAGAATCTTAAAACCTATATATTGATATCTCTCTGTAAGTGAGTCATGTGGGTGTAAAGTGACATAAACACAGCATTGAAAAGCAGCTAAACCCCATTATAAAAATCAATTACTTTTAAAAACCTGTGAAAAAAAGACAGTGAAAGAGAGAGAAATTCTTACAAAATTCGTTTAGGGGCAGTTATGCTACCTGGATTGACCATATCTAGACCCACAGCTGATTGAGACATAAGGGTGGACACCCTTGGGGCTGAGAGGTTTGGTGAGGTTGGGTGAGGAAACGCAGACCCTTTAAAGTAATACTGCGTGGTACCCATCCCATGGGTCCCAAAACTCCAGGTTCAAGGGCATCTTCCTACATCGAAAACATGCATGAGAAACCCAGAAGATGGTACACTGTGTGATCGGGAAAGGTTTCTAAAACGCACCTCATTTCTCATGTCCTTGTGCTCGGGTTCGCCATTCCAGCCGCATTACTAGCAATCTCCCTCCTTGGAGAATCAGCACCTTTAACGTCCTGTTCCGTACAGGTTGCAATTTGTCCTGAGGATGAACGGGAAGAAGTGGGAACCAATGAGAGACTAGCTCTAGGTGTTGGGACAGGCACAGGTCACTCTATTTTCCCATCAGGAAGAAGAATTAAGCACAGGCTCAGCCTTCCGCCCGGGACCAGAATAGGGCCTGAAGCAATCCTGCGCTTTTGCGGCCAGCTCCCAAGAAAGCGAGTTGAAAAATGGAGCCCAGGGGCACTGCAATTCACAAACCTGCAGACTTATAAATGATCACTCTCGTCCACAAATATATTGAGGGAAGGCAACGAAGAGGATTTGAAAGCAAGGCAGAATTGCAGGAAACAGATTTCAGGAGGGAGATTCGAATCGCCTTTAAAGCACAGGAAAAGCGGCAAAACCTCGTCAATGATGCCCTTGGCCAAAAAGGGCGTATGCGTTTTTTCCTGAATATATTCAGGAAAAAACGCATACGCCCTTTTTGGCCAACCAAGCAACCTGGAAAGGCAAATCAGCGCTACAAAGAAGTGTCACTTCCCATCGGTCAAAAGGGCCATGCTGAATAAAGTGTCAAAATCAGAAATGCAGGACAGGCCATGGAGAAACGGGAGCCTTGCTACGCTGATGGGCGGGATGTAAATTGCCAACAGCCACTCTGGAGAAGTGTACGGTTTTTCCTGAAACATCTAAAAAACTCAGCTTAGAGAGCATAGGGCACTTCCACTCATGGGCGTATAACGTGGGAAAATTAAAAACAAGCAAGACACAGGCACCCCAAAGTTTAGGGCTGCTCTGTTGACAAGAACCTCCAACTTCGTTACACCTTAAATATCCCAGGAAAGAGAAAAATGGATAAAGATGTTGTGGTCCTTATGTACAATGGAATATCACTCAGCCATGAAATCAACGTCATAAGGCTAGTAGCAGCATGATGAGTGGATTTAGGTACGACGATTCTAAGTGAAATAAGTCACACAGAAAAAGACACTTATCATAAGATATCACTTATAGAGGGAATGTAAAAACCGCTACCCTTGAACTGAATTACAAAACAGAACAGAGTCACACGTTTAGAAAACACACTATGGCTGCTTAACGGGAAAGGTGAGGTGGGGTGATGCATAAAACAAGGGTTTCAAATTAGCTCAGATACCGTTCCATAAACCCAATATGTACTAGACAAGACCTACTCCTTGCTCAGTGAATTGGACTCAAAACCCCCTATTCACGGCCCAAGAATATATCTGACTAGTAAGAATCTTAAAACCTATGTATTGATATCTATCTGTAAGTGAGTCATGTGGGTGTAAAGTGACATAAACACAGCATTGAATAGCTGCTAAACCCCATTATAAAAATCAATTACTTTTAAAAACCTGTGAAAAAAAGACAGTGAAAGAGAGAGAAATTCCTACAAAATTCGTTTAGGGGCAGTTATGCTACCTGGAATGACCATATCTAGACCCACAGCTCATTGAGACATAAGGGTGGACACTCTTGGGGCTGAGAGGTTTGGTGAGGTTGGGTGAGGAAACGCAGACCCTTTAAAGTAATACTGCGTGGTACCCATCCCATGGGTCCCAAATCTCCAGGTTCAAGGGCATCTTCCTACATCGAAAACATGCATGAGAAACCCAGAAGATGGTACACTTTGTGATCGGGAAAGGTTTCTAAAACGCACCTCATTTCTCATGTCCTTGTGCTCGGGTTCGCCATTCCAGCCGCATTACTAGCAATCTCCCTCCTTGGAGAATCAGCACCTTTAACCTCCTGTTCCGTACAGGTTGCAATTTGTCCTGAGGATGAACGGGAAGAAGTGGGAACCAATGAGAGACTAGCTCTAGGTGTTGGGACAGGCACAGGTCACTCTATTTTCCCATTAGGAAGAAGAATTAAGCACAGGCTCAGCCTTCCGCCCGGGACCAGAATAGGGCCTGAAGCAATCCTGCGCTTTTGCGGCCAGCTCCCAAGAAAGCGAGTTGAAAAATGGAGCTCAGGGGCACTGCAATTCACAAACCTGCAGACTTATAAATGATCACTCTCGTCCACAAATATATTGAGGGAAGGCAACGAAGAGGATTTGAAAGCAAGGCAGAATTGCAGGAAACACATTTCAGGAGGGAGATTCGAATCGCCTTTAAAGCACAGGAAAAGCGGCAAAACCTCGTCAATGATGCCCTTGGCCAAAAAGGGCGTATGCGTTTTTTCCTGAATATATTCAGGAAAAAACGCATACGCCCTTTTTGGCCAACCAAGCAACCTGGAAAGGCAAATCAGCGCTACAAAGAAGTGTCACTTCCCATCGGTCAAAAGGGCCATGCTGAATAAAGTGTCAAAACCAGAAATGCAGGACAGGCCATGGAGAAACGGGAGCCTTGCTACGCTGATGGGCGGGATGTAAATTGCCAACAGCCACTCTGGAGAAGTGTACGGTTTTTCCTGAAACATCTAAAAAACTCAGCTTAGAGAGCATAGGGCACTTCCACTCATGGGCGTATAACGTGGGAAAATTAAAAACAAGCAAGACACAGGCACCCCAAAGTTTAGGGCTGCTCTGTTGACAAGAACCTCCAACTTCGTTACACCTTAAATATCCCAGGAAAGAGAAAAATGGATAAAGATGTTGTGGTCCTTATGTACAATGGAATATCACTCAGCCATGAAATCAACGTCATAAGGCTAGTAGCAGCATGATGAGTGGATTTAGGTACGACGATTCTAAGTGAAATAAGTCACACAGAAAAAGACACTTATCATAAGATATCACTTATAGAGGGAATGTAAAAACCGCTACCCTTGAACTGAATTACAAAACAGAACAGAGTCACACGTTTAGAAAACACACTATGGCTGCTTAACGGGAAAGGTGAGGTGGGGTGATGCATAAAACAAGGGTTTCAAATTAGCTCAGATACCGTTCCATAAACCCAATATGTACTAGACAAGACCTACTCCTTGCTCAGTGAATTGGACTCAAAACCCCCTATTCACGGCCCAAGAATATATCTGACTAGTAAGAATCTTAAAAGCTATGTATTGATATCTCTCTGTAAGTGAGTCATGTGGGTGTAAAGTGACATAAACACAGCATTGAAAAACAGCTAAACCCCATTATAAAAATCAATTACTTTTAAAAACCTGTGAAAAAAAGACAGTGAAAGAGAGAGAAATTCTTACAAAATTCGTTTAGGGGCAGTTATGCTACCTGGATTGACCATATCTAGACCCACAGCTGATTGAGACATAAGGGTGGACACCCTTGGGGCTGAGAGGTTTGGTGAGGTTGGGTGAGGAAACGCAGACCCTTTAAAGTAATACTGCGTGGTACCCATCCCATGGGTCCCAAATCTCCAGGTTCAAGGGCATCTTCCTACATCGAAAACATGCATGAGAAACCCAGAAGATGGTACACTGTGTGATCGGGAAAGGTTTCTAAAACGCACCTCATTTCTCATGTCCTTGTGCTCGGGTTCGCCATTCCAGCCGCATTACTAGCAATCTCCCTCCTTGGAGAATCAGAACCTTTAACCTCCTGTTCCGTACAGGTTGCAATTTGTCCTGAGGATGAACGGGAAGAAGTGGGAACCAATGAGAGACTAGCTCTAGGTGTTGGGACAGGCACAGGTCACTCTATTTTCCCATCAGGAAGAAGAATTAAGCACAGGCTCAGCCTTCCGCCCGGGACCAGAATAGGGCCTGAAGCAATCCTGCGCTTTTGCGGCCAGCTCCCAAGAAAGCGAGTTGAAAAATGGAGCCCAGGGGCACTGCAATTCACAAACCTGCAGACTTATAAATGATCACTCTCGTCCACAAATATATTGAGGGAAGGCAACGAAGAGGATTTGAAAGCAAGGCAGAATTGCAGGAAACAGATTTCAGGAGGGAGATTCGAATCGCCTTTAAAGCACAGGAAAAGCGGCAAAACCTCGTCAATGATGCCCTTGGCCAAAAAGGGCGTATGCGTTTTTTCCTGAATATATTCAGGAAAAAACGCATACGCCCTTTTTGGCCAACCAAGCAACCTGGAAAGGCAAATCAGCGCTACAAAGAAGTGTCACTTCCCATCGGTCAAAAGGGCCATGCTGAATAAAGTGTCAAAACCAGAAATGCAGGACAGGCCATGGAGAAACGGGAGCCTTGCTACGCTGATGGGCGGGATGTAAATTGCCAACAGCCACTCTGGAGAAGTGTACGGTGTTTCCTGAAACATCTAAAAAACTCAGCTTAGAGAGCATAGGGCACTTCCACTCATGGGCGTATAACGTGGGAAAATTAAAAACAAGCAAGACACAGGCACCCCAAAGTTTAGGGCTGCTCTGTTGACAAGAACCTCCAACTTCGTTACACCTTAAATATCCCAGGAAAGAGAAAAATGGATAAAGATGTTGTGGTCCTTATGTACAATGGAATATCACTCAGCCATGAAATCAACGTCATAAGGCTAGTAGCAGCATGATGAGTGGATTTAGGTACGACGATTCTAAGTGAAATAAGTCACACAGAAAAAGACACTTATCATAAGATATCACTTATAGAGGGAATGTAAAAACCGCTACCCTTGAACTGAATTACAAAACAGAACAGAGTCACACGTTTAGAAAACACACTATGGCTGCTTAACGGGAAAGGTGAGGTGGGGTGATGCATAAAACAAGGGTTTCAAATTAGCTCAGATACCGTTCCATAAACCCAATATGTACTAGACAAGACCTACTCCTTGCTCAGTGAATTGGACTCAAAACCCCCTATTCACGGCCCAAGAATATATCTGACTAGTAAGAATCTTAAAACCTATGTATTGATATCTCTCTGTAAGTGAGTCAAGTGGGTGTAAAGTGACATAAACACAGCAGTGAAAAGCAGCTAAACCCCATTATAAAAATCAATTACTTTTAAAAACCTGTGAAAAAAAGACAGTGAAAGAGAGAGAAATTCTTACAAAATTCGTTTAGGGGCAGTGATGCTACCTGGATTGACCATATCTAGACCCACAGCTGATTGAGACATAAGGGTGGACACTCTTGGGGCTGAGAGGTTTGCTGAGGTTGGGTGAGGAAACGCAGACCCTTTAAAGTAATATTGCGTGGTACCCATCCCATGGGTCCCAAATCTCCAGGTTCAAGGGCATCTTCCTACATCGAAAACATGCATGAGAAACCCAGAAGATGGCACACTGTGTGATCGGGAAAGGTTTCTAAAACGCACCTCATTTCTCATCTCCTTGTGCTCGAATTCGCCATTCCAGCTGCTTTACTAGCAGTCTCCCTCATTGGAGAATCAGCACCTTTAACCTCCTGTTCCGTACAGGTTGCAATTTGTCCTGAGGATGAACGGGAAAAGGGCGAAACAATGAGAATCTAGCTCTAGGTGTTGGGACAGGCAAAGGTCACTCTATTTTCCCATCAGGAAGAAGAATTAAGCAAAGGCTCAGCCTGCCGCCCGGAACCAGAATAGGGCCTGAAGCAATCCTGCGCTTTTGCGGCCAGCTCCCAAGAAAGCGAGTTGAAAAATGGAGCTCAGGGGCACTGCAATTCACAAACCTGCAGACTTATAAATGACCACTCTCGTACACAAATATATTGAGGGAAGGCAACGAAGAGGATTTGAAAGCAAGGCAGAATTGCAGGAAACAGATTTCAGGAGGGAGATTCGAATCGCCTTTAAAGCACAGGAAAAGCGGCAAAACCTCGACAATGATGCCCTTGGCCAAAAAGGGCGTTTGCGTTCTTTCCTGAATATATTTAGGAAAAAACGCATACGCCCTTTTTGGCCAAGCAAGCAACCTGGAAAGGCAAATCAGCGCTACAAAGAAGTCTCGCTTCCCATCGGTCAAAAGGGCCATGCTGAATAAAGTGTCAAAACCAGAAATGCAGGACAGGCCAAGGAGAAACGGGAGCCTTGCTACGCTGATGGGCGGGATGTAAATTGCCAACAGCGACTCTGGAGAAGTGTACGGTGTGTCCTGAAACATCTAAAAAACTCAGCTTAGAGAGCATAGGGCACTTCCACTCATGCGCGTATAAATTGGGAAAACTAAAAATCAGCAAGACACAGGCACACCAAAGTTTAGGGCTGCTCTGTTGACAAGAACCTCCACTTCGTTACACCTTAAATATCCCAGGAAAGAGAAAAATGGATAAAGAAGTTGTGGTCCTTATGTACAATGGAATATCACTCAGCCATGAAATCAAAGTAATAAGGCTAGTAGCAGCATGATGAGTGGATTTAGGTACGACGATTCTAAGTGAAATAAGTCACACAGAAAAAGACACTTATCATAAGATATCACTTATAGAGGGAATGTAAAAACCGCTACCCTTGAACAGAATTACAAAACAGAACAGAGTCACACGTTTAGAAAACACACTATGGCTGCTTAACGAGAAAGGTGAGGTGGGGTGATGCATAAAACAAGGATTTCAAATTAGCTCAGATACCGTTCCATAAACCCAATATGTAATAGACAAGACCTACTCCTTGCTCAGTGAATTGGACTCAACACCCCCTATTCACGGCCCAAGAATATATCTGACTAGTAAGAATCTTAAAACCTATGTATTGATATCTCTTTGTAAGTGAGTCAAGTGGGTGTAAAGTGGCATAAACACAGCAGTGAAAAGCAGCTAAACCCCATTATAAAAATCAATTACTTTTAAAAACCTGTGAAAAAAAGACAGTGAAAGAGAGAGAAATTCTTACAAAATTCGTTTAGGGGCAGTTATGCTACCTGGATTGACCATATCTAGACCCACAGCTGATTGAGACATAAGGGTGGACACTCTTGGGGCTGAGAGGTTTGGTGAGGTTGGGTGAGCAAACGCAGATCCTTTAAAGTAATACTGCGTGGTACCCATCCCATGGGTCCCAAATCTCCAGGTTCAAGGGCATCTTCCTACATCGAAAACATGCATGAGAAACCCAGAAGATGGTACACCGAGTGATCGAGAAAGGTTTCTAAAACGCACCTCATTTCTCATCTCCTTGTGCTCGGGTCCGCCATACCAGCCGCTTTACTAGCAACCTCCCTCATTGGAGAATCATCACCTTTAACCTCCTGTTCCGTACAGGTTGCAATTTGTCCTGAGGATGAACGGGAAGAGGGGAAAACAATGAGAGACTAGATCTAGGTGTTGGGACAGGCACAGGTCACTCTATTTTCCCATCAGGAAGAAGAATTAACCACAGGCTCAGCCTGCCGCCCGTGACCAGTATAGGGCCTGAAGCAATCCTGCGCTTTTGCGGCCAGCTCACAAGAAAGCGAGTTGAAAAATGGAGCTCAGGGGCACTGCAATTCACAAACCTGCAGACTTATAAATGATCACTCTCGTCCAGAAATATATTGAGGGAAGGCAACGAAGAGGATTTGAAAGCAAGGCAGAATTGCAGGAAACAGATTTCAGGAGGGAGATTCGAATCGCCTTTAAAGCACAGGAAAAGCGGCAAAACCTCGTCAATGATGCCCTTGGCCAAAAAGGGCGTATGCGTTTTTTCCTGAATATATTCAGGAAAAAACGCATACGCCCTTTTTGGCCAAGCAAGCAACCTGGAAAGGCAAATCAGCGCTACAAAGAAGTCTCGCTTCCCATCGGTCAAAAGGGCCATGCTGAATAAAGTGTCAAAATCAGAAATGCAGGACAGGCCATGGAGAAACGGGAGCCTTGCTACGCTGATGGGCGGAATGTAAATTGCCAACAGCCACTCTGGAGAAGTGTACGGTGTGCCGTGAAACATCTAAAAAACTCAGCTTAGAGAGCATAGGGCACTTCCACTCATGGGCGTATAAAGTGGGAAAATTAAAAACCAGCAAGACACAGGCACCCCAAAGTTTAGGGCTGCTCTGTTGACAAGAACCTCCAACTTCGTTACACCTTAAATATCCCAGGAAAGAGAAAAATGGATAAAGATGTTGTGGTCCTTATGTACAATGGAATATCACTCAGCCATGAAATCAACGTCATAAGGCTAGTAGCAGCATGATGAGTGGATTTAGGTACTACGATTCTAAGTGAAATAAGTCACACAGAAAAAGACACTTATCATAAGATATCACTTATAGAGGGAATGTAAAAACCGCTACCCTTGAACTGAATTAGAAAACAGAACAGAGTCACACGTTTAGAAAACACACTATGGCTGCTTAACGGGAAAGGTGAGGTGGGGTGATGCATAAAACAAGGGTTTCAAATTAGCTCAGATACCGTTCCATAAACCCAATATGTAATAGACAAGACCTACTCCTTGCTCAGTGAATTGGACTCAACACCCCCTATTCACGGCCCAAGAATATATCTGACTAGTAAGAATCTTAAAACCTATGTATTGATATCTCTCTGTAAGTGAGTCAAGTGGGTGTAAAGTGGAATAAACACAGCAGTGAAAAGCAGCTAAACCCCATTATAAAAATCAATTACTTTTAAAAACCTGTGAAAAAAAGACAGTGAAAGAGAGAGAAATTCTTACAAAATTCGTTTAGGGGCAGTGATGCTACCTGGATTGACCATATCTAGACCCACAGCTCATTGAGTCATAAGGGTGAACACTCTTGGGGCTGAGAGGTTTGGTGAGGTTGGGTGAGGAAACGCAGACCCTTTAAAGTAATACTCCGTGGTACCCATCCCATGGGTCCCAAATCTCCAGGTTCAAGGGCATCTTCCTACATCGAAAACAGGCATGAGAAACCCAGAAGATGGTACACCGTGTGATCGAGAAACGTTTCTAAAACGCACCTCATTTCTCATCTCCTTGTGCTCAGGTCCGCCATTCCAGCCGCTTTACTAGCAACCTCCCTCCTTGGAAAATCATCACCTTTAACCCCCTGTTCCGTACAGGTTGCAATTTGTCCTGAGGATGAACGGGAAGAGGGGAAAACAATGAGAGACTAGCTCTAGGTGTTGGGACAGGCACAGGTCACTATATTTTCCCATCAGGAAGAAGAATTAACCACAGGCTCAGCCTGCCGTCCGGGACCAGAATAGGGCCTGAAGCAATCCTGCGCTTTTGCGGCCAGCTCCCAAGAAAGCGAGTTGAAAAATGGAGCTCAGGGGCACTGCAATTCACAAACCTGCAGACTTATAAATGATCACTCTCGTCCACAAATATATTGAGGGAAGGCAACGAAGAGGATTTGAAAGCAAGGCAGAATTGCAGGAAACAGATTTCAGGAGGTAGATTCGAATCGCCTTTAAAGCACAGGAAAAGCGGCAAAACCTCGTCAATGATGCCCTTGGCCAAAAAGGGCGTATGCGTTTTTTCCTGAATATATTCAGGAAAAAACGCATACGCCCTTTTTGGCCAACCAAGCAACCTGGAAAGGCAAATCAGCGATACAAAGAAGTCTAGCTTCCCATCGGTCAAAAGGGCCATGCTGAATAAAGTGTCAAAACCAGAAATGCAGGACAGGCCATGGAGAAACGGGAGCCTTGCTACGCTGATGGGCGGGATGTAAATTGCCAACAGCCACTCTGGAGAAGTGTACGGTGTGTCCTGAAACATCTAAAAAACTCAGCTTAGAGAGCATAGGGCACTTCCACTCATGGGCGTATAAAGTGGGAACATTAAAAACCATCAAGACACAGGCACCCCAAAGTTTAGGGCTGCTCTGTTGACAAGAACCTCCAACTTCGTTACACCTTAAATATCCCAGGAAAGAGAAAAATGGATAAAGATGTTGTGGTCCTTATGTACAATGGAATATCACTCAGCCATGAAATCAACGTCATAAGGCTAGTAGCAGCATGATGAGTGGATTTAGGTTCTACGATTCTAAGTGAAATAAGTCACACAGAAAAAGACACTTATCATAAGATATCACTTATAGAGGGAATGTAAAAACCGCTACCCTTGAACTGAATTACAAAACAGAACAGAGTCACACGTTTAGAAAACACACTATGGCTGCTTAACGGGAAAGGTGAGGTGGGGTGATGCATAAAACAAGGGTTTCAAATTAGCTCAGATACCGTTCCATAAACCCAATATGTAATAGACAAGACCTACTCCTTGCTCAGTGAATTGGACTCAACACCCCCTATTCACGGCCCAAGAATATATCTGACTAGTAAGAATCTTAAAACCTATGTATTGATATCTCTTAGTAAGTGAGTCAAGTGGGTGTAAATTGGCATAAACACAGCAGTGAAAAGCAGCTAAACCCCATTATAAAAATCAATTACTTTTAAAAACCTGTGAAAAAAAGACAGTGAAAGAGAGAGAAATTCTTACAAAATTCGTTCAGGGGCAGTTATGCTACCTGGATTGACCATATCTAGACCCACAGCTGATTGAGACATAAGGGTGGACACTCTTGGGGCTGAGAGGTTTAGTGAGATTGGGTGAGCAAACGCAGACCCTTTAAAGTAATAGTGCGTGGTACCCATCCCATGGGTCCCAAATCTCCAGGTTCAAGGGCATCTTCCTACATCGAAAACGTGCATGAGAAACCCAGAAGATGGTACACTGTGTGATCGGGAAAGGTTTCTAAAACGCACCTCATTTCTCATGTCCTTGTGCTCGGGTTCGCCATTCCAGCCGCATTACTAGCAATCTCCCTCCTTGGAGAATCAGCACCTTTAACCTCCTGTTCCGTACAGGTTGCAATTTGTCCTGAGGATGAACGGGAAAAGGGCGAAACAATGAGAGTCTAGCTCTAGGTGTTGGGACAGGCAAAGGTCACTCTATTTTCCCATCAAGAAGAAGAATTAAGCCAAGGCTCAGCCTGCCGCCCGGAACCAGAATAGGGCCTGAAGCAATCCTGCGCTTTTGCGGCCAGCTCCCAAGAAAGCGAGTTGAAAAATGGAGCTCAGGGGCACTGCAATTCACAAACCTGCAGACTTATAAATGATCACTCTCATCCACAAATATATTGAGGGAAGGCAACGAAGAGGATTTGAAAGCAAGGCAGAATTGCAGGAAACAGATTTCAGGAGGGAGATTCGAATCGCCTTTAAAGCACAGGAAAAGCGGCAAAACCTCGTCAATGATGCCCTTGGCCAAAAAGGGCGTATGCGTTTTTTCCTGAATATATTCAGGAAAAAACGCATACGCCCTTTTTGGCCAACCAAGCAACCTGGAAAGGCAAATCAGCGCTACAAAGAAGTCTCGCTTCCCATCGGTCAAAAGGGCCATGCTGAATAAAGTGTCAAAATCAGAAATGCAGGACAGGCCAAGGAGAAACGGGAGCCTTGCTACGCTGATGGGCGGGATGTAAATTGCCAACAGCGACTCTGGAGAAGTGTACGGTGTGTCCTGAAACATCTAAAAAACTCAGCTTAGAGAGCATAGGGCACTTCCACTCATGCGCTTATAAATTGGGAAAACTAAAAATCAGCAAGACACAGGCACACCAAAGTTTAGGGCTGCTCTGTCGACAAGAGCCTCCACTTCGTTACACCTTAAATATCCCAGGAAAGAGAAAAATGGATAAAGAAGTTGTGGTCCTTATGTACAATGGAATATCACTCAGCCATGAAATCAACGTCATAAGGCTAGTAGCAGCATGATGAGTGGATTTAGGTACTACGATTCTAAGTGAAATAAGTCACACAGAAAAAGACACTTATCATAAGATATCACTTATAGAGGGAATGTAAAAACCGCTACCCTTGAACTGAATTACAAAACAGAACAGAGTCACACGTTTAGAAAACACACTATGGCTGCTTAACGGGAAAGGTGAGGTGGGGTGATGCATAAAACAAGGGTTTCAAATTAGCTCAGATACCGTTCCATAAACCCAATATGTAATAGACAAGACCTACTCCTTGCTCAGTGAATTGGACTCAACACCCCCTATTCACGGCCCAAGAATATATCTGACTAGTAAGAATCTTAAAACCTATGTATTGATATCTCTTAGTAAGTGAGTCAAGTCGGTGTAAAGTGACATAAACACAGCAGTGAAAAGCAGCTAAACCCCATTATAAAAATCAATTACTTTTAAAAACCTGTGAAAAAAAGACAGTGAAAGAGAGAGAAATTCTTACAAAATTCGTTTAGGGGCAGTGATGCTACCTGGATTGACCATATCTAGACCCACAGCTGATTGAGACATAAGGGTGGACACTCTTGGGGCTGAGAGGTTTGCTGAGGTTGGGTGAGGAAACACAGACCCTTTAAAGTAATATTGCGTGGTACCCATCCCATGGGTCCCAAATCTCCAGGTTCAAGGGCATCTTCCTACATCGAAAACATGCATGAGAAACCCAGAAGATGGCACACTGTGTGATCGGGAAAGGTTTCTAAAACGCACCTCATTTCTCATCTCCTTGTGCTCGAATTCGCCATTCCAGCTGCTTTACTAGCAGTCTCCCTCATTGGAGAATCAGCACCTTTAACCTCCTGTTCCGTACAGGTTGCAATTTGTCCTGAGGATGAACGGGAAAAGGGGGAAACAATGAGAGTCTAGCTCTAGGTGTTGGGACAGGCACAGGTCACTCTATTTTCCCATCAGGAAGAAGAATTAAGCACAGGCTCAGCCTGCCGCCCGGAACCAGAATAGGGCCTGAAGCAATCCTGCGCTTTTGCGGCCAGCTCCCAAGAAAGCGAGTTGAAAAATGGAGCTCAGGGGCACTGCAATTCACAAACCTGCAGACTTATAAATGACCACTCTCGTCCACAAATATACTGAGGGAAGGAAACGAAGAGGATTTGAAAGCAAGGCAGAATTGCAGGAAACAGATTTCAGGAGGGAGATTCGAATCGCCTTGAAAGCACAGGAAGAGCGGCAAGACCCCGACAATGATGCCCTTGGCCAAAAAGGGCGTATGCGTTTTTTCCTGAATATATTCAGGAAAAAACGCATACGCCCTTTTTGGCCAAGCAAGCAACCTGGAAAAGCAAATCAGAGCTACAAAGAAGTCTCGCTTCCCATCGGTCAAAAGGGCCATGCTGAATAAAGTTTCAAAACCAGAAATGCAGGGCAGGCCATGGAGAAACGGGAGGCTTGCTACGCTGATGGGCGGGATGTAAATTGCCAACAGCCACTCTGGAGAAGTGTACGGTGTGTCGTGAAACATCTAAAAAACTCAGCTTAGAGAGCATAGGGCACTTCCACTCATGGGCGTATAAAGTGGGAAAATTAAAAACCAGCAAGACACAGGCACCCCAAAGTTTAGGGCTGCTCTGTTGACAAGAACCTCCAACTTCGTTACACCTTAAATATCCCAGGAAAGAGAAAAATGGATAAAGATGTTGTGGTCCTTATGTACAATGGAATATCACTCAGCCATGAAATCAACGTCATAAGGCTAGTAGCAGCATGATGAGTGGATTTAGGTACTACGATTCTAAGTGAAATAAGTCACACAGAAAAAGACACTTATCATAAGATATCACTTATAGAGGGAATGTAAAAACCGCTACCCTTGAACTGAATTACAAAACAGAACAGAGTCACACGTTTAGAAAACACACTATGGCTGCTTAACGGGAAAGGTGAGGTGGGGTGATGCATAAAACAAGGGTTTCAAATTAGCTCAGATACCGTTCCATAAACCCAATATGTAATAGACAAGACCTACTCCTTGCTCAGTGAATTGGACTCAACACCCCCTATTCACGGCCCAAGAATATATCTGACTAGTAAGAATCTTAAAACCTATGTATTGATATCTCTCTGTAAGTGAGTCAAGTGGGTGTAAAGTGGAATAAACACAGCAGTGAAAAGCAGCTAAACCCCATTATAAAAATCAATTACTTTTAAAAACCTGTGAAAAAAAGACAGTGAAAGAGAGAGAAATTCTTACAAAATTCGTTTAGGGGCAGTGATGCTACCTGGATTGACCATATCTAGACCCACAGTTCATTGAGTCATAAGGGTGGACACTCTTGGGGCTGAGAGGTTTGGTGAGGTTGGGTGAGGAAACGCAGACCCTTTAAAGTAATACTCCGTGGTACCCATCCCATGGGTCCCAAATCTCCAGGTTCAAGGGCATCTTCCTACATCGAAAACAGGCATGAGAAACCCAGAAGATGGTACACCGTGTGATCGAGAAAGGTTTCTAAAACGCACCTCATTTCTCATCTCCTTGTGCTCAGGTCCGCCATTCCAGCCGCTTTACTAGCAACCTCCCTCCTTGGAAAATCATCACCTTTAACCCCCTGTTCCGTACAGGTTGCAATTTGTCCTGAGGATGAACGGGAAGAGGGGAAAACAATGAGAGACTAGCTCTAGGTGTTGGGACAGGCACAGGTCACTATATTTTCCCATCAGGAAGAAGAATTAACCACAGGCTCAGCCTGCCGTCCGGGACCAGAATAGGGCCTGAAGCAATCCTGCGCTTTTGCGGCCAGCTCCCAAGAAAGCGAGTTGAAAAATGGAGCTCAGGGCACTGCAATTCACAAACCTGCAGACTTATAAATGATCACTCTCGTCCACAATTATATTGAGGGAAGGCAACGAAGAGGATTTGAAAGCAAGGCAGAATTGCAGGAAACAGATTTCAGGAGGTAGATTCGAATCGCCTTTAAAGCACAGGAAAAGCGGCAAAAACTCGTCAATGATGCCCTTGGCCAAAAAGTGCGTATGCGTTTTTTCCTGAATATATTCAGGAAAAAACGCATACGCCCTTTTTGGCCAACCAAGCAACCTGGAAAGGCAAATCAGCGATACAAAGAAGTCTAGCTTCCCATCGGTCAAAAGGGCCATGCTGAATAAAGTGTCAAAACCAGAAATGCAGGACAGGCCATGGAGAAACGGGAGCCTTGCTACGCTGATGGGCGGGATGTAAATTGCCAACAGCCACTCTGGAGAAGTGTACGGTGTGTCCTGAAACATCTAAAAAACTCAGCTTAGAGAGCATAGGGCACTTCCACTCATGGGCGTATAAAGTGGGAACATTAAAAACCAGCAAGACACAGGCACCCCAAAGTTTAGGGCTGCTCTGTTGACAAGAACCTCCAACTTCGTTACACCTTAAATATCCCAGGAAAGAGAAAAATGGATAAAGATGTTGTGGTCCTTATGTACAATGGAATATCACTCAGCCATGAAATCAACGTCATAAGGCTAGTAGCAGCATGATGAGTGGATTTAGGTTCTACGATTCTAAGTGAAATAAGTCACACAGAAAAAGACACTTATCATAAGATATCACTTATAGAGGGAATGTAAAAACCGCTACCCTTGAACTGAATTACAAAACAGAACAGAGTCACACGTTTAGAAAACACACTATGGCTGCTTAACGGGAAAGGTGAGGTGGGGTGATGCATAAAACAAGGGTTTCAAATTAGCTCAGATACCGTTCCATAAACCCAATATGTAATAGACAAGACCTACTCCTTGCTCAGTGAATTGGACTCAACACCCCCTATTCACGGCCCAAGAATATATCTGACTAGTAAGAATCTTAAAACCTATGTATTGATATCTCTTAGTAAGTGAGTCAAGTGGGTGTAAATTGGCATAAACACAGCAGTGAAAAGCAGCTAAACCCCATTATAAAAATCAATTACTTTTAAAAACCTGTGAAAAAAAGACAGTGAAAGAGAGAGAAATTCTTACAAAATTCGTTCAGGGGCAGTTATGCTACCTGGATTGACCATATCTAGACCCACAGCTGATTGAGACATAAGGGTGGACACTCTTGGGGCTGAGAGGTTTGGTGAGATTGGGTGAGCAAACGCAGACCCTTTAAAGTAATAGTGCGTGGTACCCATCCCATGGGTCCCAAATCTCCAGGTTCAAGGGCATCTTCCTACATCGAAAACGTGCATGAGAAACCCAGAAGATGGTACACTGTGTGATCGGGAAAGGTTTCTAAAACGCACCTCATTTCTCATGTCCTTGTGCTCGGGTTCGCCATTCCAGCCGCATTACTAGCAATCTCCCTCCTTGGAGAATCAGCACCTTTAACCTCCTGTTCCGTACAGGTTGCAATTTGTCCTGAGGATGAACGGGAAGAAGTGGGAACCAATGAGAGACTAGCTCTAGGTGTTGGGACAGGCACAGGTCACTCTATTTTCCCATCAGGAAGAAGAATTAAGCACAGGCTCAGCCTGCCGCCCGGGACCAGAATAGGGCCTGAAGCAATCCTGCGCTTTTGCGGCCAGCTCCCAAGAAAGCGAGTTGAAAAATGGAGCTCAGGGGCACTGCAATTCACAAACCTGCAGACTTATAAATGATCACTCTCATCGACAAATATATTGAGGGAAGGCAACGAAGAGGATTTGAAAGCAAGGCAGAATTGCAGGAAACAGATTTCAGGAGGGAGATTCGAATCGCCTTTAAAGCACAGGAAAAGCGGCAAAACCTCGTCAATGATGCCCTTGGCCAAAAAGGGCGTATGCGTTTTTTCCTGAATATATTCAGGAAAAAACGCATACGCCCTTTTTGGCCAACCAAGCAACCTGGAAAGGCAAATCAGCGCTACAAAGAAGTCTCACTTCCCATCGGTCAAAAGGGCCATGCTGAATAAAGTGTCAAAACCAGAAATGCAGGACAGGCCATGGAGAAACGGGAGCCTTGCTACGCTGATGGGCGGGATGTAAATTGCCAACAGCCACTCTGGAGAAGTGTACGGTGTGTCCTGAAACATCTAAAAAACTCAGCTTAGAGAGCATAGGGCACTTCCACTCATGCGCGTATAAAGTGGGAACATTAAAAACCAGCAAGACACAGGCACCCCAAAGTTTAGGGCTGCTCTGTTGACAAGAACCTCCAACTTCGTTACACCTTAAATATCCCAGGAAAGAGAAAAATGGATAAAGATGTTGTGGTCCTTATGTAAAATGGAATATCACTCAGCCATGAAATCAACGTCATAAGGCTAGTAGCAGCATGATGAGTGGATTTAGGTTCTACGATTCTAAGTGAAATAAGTCACACAGAAAAAGACACTTATCATAAGATATCACTTATAGAGGGAATGTAAAAACCGCTACCCTTGAACTGAATTACAAAACAGAACAGAGTCACACGTTTAGAAAACACACTATGGCTGCTTAACGGGAAAGGTGAGGTGGGGTGATGCATAAAACAAGGGTTTCAAATTAGCTCAGATACCGTTCCATAAACCCAATATGTAATAGACAAGACCTACTCCTTGCTCAGTGAATTGGACTCAACACCCCCTATTCACGGCCCAAGAATATATCTGACTAGTAAGAATCTTAAAACCTATGTATTGATATCTCTTAGTAAGTGAGTCAAGTGGGTGTAAAGTGGCATAAACACAGCAGTGAAAAGCAGCTAAACCCCATTATAAAAATCAATTACTTTTAAAAACCTGTGAAAAAAAGACAGTGAAAGAGAGAGAAATTCTTACAAAATTCGTTCAGGGGCAGTTATGCTACCTGGATTGACCATATCTAGACCCACAGCTGATTGAGACATAAGGGTGGACACTCTTGGGGCTGAGAGGTTTGGTGAGATTGGGTGAGCAAACGCAGACCCTTTAAAGTAATAGTGCGTGGTACCCATCCCATGGGTCCCAAATCTCCAGGTTCAAGGGCATCTTCCTACATCGAAAACGTGCATGAGAAACCCAGAAGATGGTACACTGTGTGATCGGGAAAGGTTTCTAAAACGCACCTCATTTCTCATGTCCTTGTGCTCGGGTTCGCCATTCCAGCCGCATTACTAGCAATCTCCCTCCTTGGAGAATCAGCACCTTTAACGTCCTGTTCCGTACAGGTTGCAATTTGTCCTGAGGATGAAAGGGAAGAAGTGGGAACCAATGAGAGACTAGCTCTAGGTGTTGGGACAGGCACAGGTCACTCTATTTTACCATCAGGAAGAAGAATTAAGCACAGGCTCAGCCTGCCGCCCGGGACCAGAATAGGGCCTGAAGCAATCCTGCGCTTTTGCGGCCAGCTCCCAAGAAAGCGAGTTGAAAAATGGAGCTCAGGGGCACTGCAATTCACAAACCTGCAGACTTATAAATGATCACTCTCGTCCACAAATATATTGAGGGAAAGCAACGAAGAGGATTTGAAAGCAAGGCAGAATTGCAGGAAACAGATTTCAGGAGGGAGATTCGAATCGCCTTTAAAGCACAGGAAAAGCGGTAAAACCTCGACAATGATGCCCTTGGCCAAAAAGGGCGTATGCGTTTTTTCTTGAATATATTCAGGAAAAAACGCATACGCCCTTTTTGGCCAACCAAGCAACCTGGAAAGGCAAATCAGCGCTACAAAGAAGTCTCGCTTCCCATCGGTCAAAAGGGCCATGCTGAATAAAGTGTCAAAATCAGAAATGCAGGACAGGCCATGGAGAAACGGGAGCCTTGCTACGCTGATGGGCGGGATGTAAATTGCCAACAGCCACTCTGGAGAAGTGTACGGTGTGTCCTGAAACATCTAAAAAACTCAGCTTAGAGAGCATAGGGCACTTCCACTCATGGGCGTATAAAGTGGGAAAATTAAAAACCAGCAAGACACAGGCACCTCAACATTTAGGGCTGCTCTGTTGACAAGAACCTCCACTTCGTTACACCTTAAATATCCCAGGAAAGAGAAAAATGGATAAAGAAGTTGTGGTCCTTATGTACAATGGAATATCACTCAGCCATGAAATCAACGTCATAAGGCTAGTAGCAGCATGATGAGTGGATTTAGGTTCTACGATTCTAAGTGAAATAAGTCACACAGAAAAAGACACTTATCATAAGATATCACTTATAGAGGGAATGTAAAAACCGCTACCCTTGAACTGAATTACAAAACAGAACAGAGTCACACGTTTAGAAAACACACTATGGCTGCTTAACGGGAAAGGTGAGGTGGGGTGATGCATAAAACAAGGGTTTCAAATTAGCTCAGATACCGTTCCATAAACCCAATATGTAATAGACAAGACCTACTCCTTGCTCAGTGAATTGGACTCAACACCCCCTATTCACGGCCCAAGAATATATCTGACTAGTAAGAATCTTAAAACCTATGTATTGATATCTCTTAGTAAGTGAGTCAAGTGGGTGTAAAGTGGCATAAACACAGCAGTGAAAAGCAGCTAAACCCCATTATAAAAATCAATTACTTTTAAAAACCTGTGAAAAAAAGACAGTGAAAGAGAGAGAAATTCTTACAAAATTCGTTCAGGGGCAGTGATGCTACCTGGATTGACCATATCTAGACCCACAGCTGATTGAGACATAAGGGTGGACACTCTTGGGGCTGAGAGGTTTGGTGAGATTGGGTGAGCAAACGCAGACCCTTTAAAGTAATAGTGCGTGGTACCCATCCCATGGGTCCCAAATCTCCAGGTTCAAGGGCATCTTCCTACATCGAAAACGTGCATGAGAAACCCAGAAGATGGTACACTGTGTGATCGGGAAAGGTTTCTAAAACGCACCTCATTTCTCATGTCCTTGTGCTCGGGTTCGCTATTCCAGCCGCATTACTAGCAATCTCCCTCCTTGGAGAATCAGCACCTTTAACCTCCTGTTCCGTACAGGTTGCAATTTGTCCTGAGGATGAACGGGAAGAAGTGGGAACCAATGAGAGACTAGCTCTAGGTGTTGGGACAGGCACAGGTTACTCTATTTTCCCATCAGGAAGAAGAATTAAGCACAGGCTCAGCCTTCCGCCCGGGACCAGAATAGGGCCTGAAGCAATCCTGCGCTTTTGCGGCCAGCTCCCAAGAAAGCGAGTTGAAAAATGGAGCTCAGGGGCACTGCAATTCACAAACCTGCAGACTTATAAATGATCACTCTCATCCACAAATATATTGAGGGAAGGCAACGAAGAGGATTTGAAAGCAAGGCAGAATTGCAGGAAACAGATTTCAGGAGGGAGATTCGAATCGCCTTTAAAGCACAGGAAAAGTGGCAAAACCTCGTCAATGATGCCCTTGGTAAAAAAGGGCGTATGCGTTTTTTCCTGAATATATTCAGGAAAAAACGCATACGCCCTTTTTGGCCAACCAAGCAACCGGGAAAGGCAAATCAGCGCTACAAAGAAGTCTCAGTTCCCATCGGTCAAAAGGGCCATGCTGAATAAAGTGTCAAAACCAGAAATGCAGGACAGGCCATGGAGAAACGGGAGCCTTGCTACGCTGATGGGCGGGATGTAAATTGCCAACAGCCACTCTGGAGAAGTGTACGGTGTGTCCTGAAACATCTAAAAAACTCAGCTTAGAGAGCATAGGGCACTTCCACTCATGCGCGTATAAAGTGGGAACATTAAAAACCAGCAAGACACAGGCACCCCAAAGTTTAGGGCTGCTCTGTTGACAAGAACCTCCAACTTCGTTACACCTTAAATATCCCAGGAAAGAGAAAAATGGATAAAGATGTTGTGGTCCTTATGTACAATGGAATATCACTCAGCCATGAAATCAACGTCATAAGGCTAGTAGCAGCATGATGAGTGGATTTAGGTTCTACGATTCTAAGTGAAATAAGTCACACAGAAAAAGACACTTATCATAAGATATCACTTATAGAGGGAATGTAAAAACCGCTACCCTTGAACTGAATTACAAAACAGAACAGAGTCACACGTTTAGAAAACACACTATGGCTGCTTAACGGGAAAGGTGAGGTGGGGTGATGCATAAAACAAGGGTTTCAAATTAGCTCAGATACCGTTCCATAAACCCAATATGTAATAGACAAGACCTACTCCTTGCTCAGTGAATTGGACTCAACACCCCCTATTCACGGCCCAAGAATATATCTGACTAGTAAGAATCTTAAAACCTATGTATTGATATCTCTTAGTAAGTGAGTCAAGTGGGTGTAAAGTGGCATAAACACAGCAGTGAAAAGCAGCTAAACCCCATTATAAAAATCAATTACTTTTAAAAACCTGTGAAAAAAAGACAGTGAAAGAGAGAGAAATTCTTACAAAATTCGTTCAGGGGCAGTGATGCTACCTGGATTGACCATATCTAGACCCACAGCTGATTGAGACATAAGGGTGGACACTCTTGGGGCTGAGAGGTTTGGTGAGATTGGGTGAGCAAACGCAGACCCTTTAAAGTAATAGTGCGTGGTACCCATCCCATGGGTCCCAAATCTCCAGGTTCAAGGGCATCTTCCTACATCGAAAACGTGCATGAGAAACCCAGAAGATGGTACACTGTGTGATCGGGAAAGGTTTCTAAAACGCACCTCATTTCTCATGTCCTTGTGCTCGGGTTCGCCATTCCAGCCGCATTACTAGCAATCTCCCTCCTTGGAGAATCAGCACCTTTAACGTCCTGTTCCGTACAGGTTGCAATTTGTCCTGAGGATGAACGGGAAGAAGTGGGAACCAATGAGAGACTAGCTCTAGGTGTTGGGACAGGCACAGGTCACTCTATTTTACCATCAGGAAGAAGAATTAAGCACAGGCTCAGCCTGCCGCCCGGGACCAGAATAGGGCCTGAAGCAATCCTGCGCTTTTGCGGCCAGCTCCCAAGAAAGCGAGTTGAAAAATGGAGCTCAGGGGCACTGCAATTCACAAACCTGCAGACTTATAAATGATCACTCTCGTCCACAAATATATTGAGGGAAAGCAACGAAGAGGATTTGAAAGCAAGGCAGAATTGCAGGAAACAGATTTCAGGAGGGAGATTCGAATCGCCTTTAAAGCACAGGAAAAGCGGTAAAACCTCGACAATGATGCCCTTGGCCAAAAAGGGCGTATGCGTTTTTTCCTGAATATATTCAGGAAAAAACGCATACGCCCTTTTTGGCCAACCAAGCAACCTGGAAAGGCAAATCAGCGCTACAAAGAAGTCTCGCTTCCCATCGGTCAAAAGGGCCATGCTGAATAAAGTGTCAAAACCAGAAATGCAGGACAGGCCATGGAGAAACGGGAGCCTTGCTACGCTGATGGGCGGGATGTAAATTGCCAACAGCCACTCTGGAGAAGTGTACGGTGTGTCCTGAAACATCTAAAAAACTCAGCTTAGAGAGCATAGGGCACTTCCACTCATGCGCGTATAAAGTGGGAACATTAAAAACCAGCAAGACACAGGCACCCCAAAGTTTAGGGCTGCTCTGTTGACAAGAACCTCCAACTTCGTTACACCTTAAATATCCCAGGAAAGAGAAAAATGGATAAAGATGTTGTGGTCCTTATGTACAATGGAATATCACTCAGCCATGAAATCAACGTCATAAGGCTAGTAGCAGCATGATGAGTGGATTTAGGTTCTACGATTCTAAGTGAAATAAGTCACACAGAAAAAGACACTTATCATAAGATATCACTTATAGAGGGAATGTAAAAACCGCTACCCTTGAACTGAATTACAAAACAGAACAGAGTCACAAGTTTAGAAAACACACTATGGCTGCTTAACGGGAAAGGTGAGGTGGGGTGATGCATAAAACAAGGGTTTCAAATTAGCTCAGATACCGTTCCATAAACCCAATATGTAATAGACAAGACCTACTCCTTGCTCAGTGAATTGGACTCAACACCCCCTATTCACGGCCCAAGAATATATCTGACTAGTAAGAATCTTAAAACCTATGTATTGATATCTCTTAGTAAGTGAGTCAAGTGGGTGTAAAGTGGCATAAACACAGCAGTGAAAAGCAGCTAAACCCCATTATAAAAATCAATTACTTTTAAAAACCTGTGAAAAAAAGACAGTGAAAGAGAGAGAAATTCTTACAAAATTCGTTCAGGGGCAGTTATGCTACCTGGATTGACCATATCTAGACCCACAGCTGATTGAGACATAAGGGTGGACACTCTTGGGGCTGAGAGATTTGGTGAGATTGGGTGAGCAAACGCAGACCCTTTAAAGTAATAGTGCGTGGTACCCATCCCATGGGTCCCAAATCTCCAGGTTCAAGGGCATCTTCCTACTTCGAAAACGTGCATGAGAAACCCAGAAGATGGTACACTGTGTGATCGGGAAAGGTTTCTAAAACGCACCTCATTTCTCATGTCCTTGTGCTCGGGTTCGCCATTCCAGCCGCATTACTAGCAATCTCCCTCCTTGGAGAATCAGCACCTTTAACGTCCTGTTCCGTACAGGTTGCAATTTGTCCTGAGGATGAACGGGAAGAAGTGGGAACCAATGAGAGACTAGCTCTAGGTGTTGGGACAGGCACAGGTCACTCTATTTTACCATCAGGAAGAAGAATTAAGCACAGGCTCAGCCTGCCGCCCGGGACCAGAATAGGGCCTGAAGCAATCCTGCGCTTTTGCGGCCAGCTCCCAAGAAAGCGAGTTGAAAAATGGAGCTCAGGGGCACTGCAATTCACAAACCTGCAGACTTATAAATGATCACTCTCGTCCACAAATATATTGAGGGAAAGCAACGAAGAGGATTTGAAAGCAAGGCAGAATTGCAGGAAACAGATTTCAGGAGGGAGATTCGAATCGCCTTTAAAGCACAGGAAAAGCGGTAAAACCTCGACAATGATGCCCTTGGCCAAAAAGGGCGTATGCGTTTTTTCCTGAATATATTCAGGAAAAAACGCATACGCCCTTTTTGGCCAACCAAGCAACCTGGAAAGGCAAATCAGCGCTACAAAGAAGTCTCGCTTCCCATCGGTCAAAAGGGCCATGCTGAATAAAGTGTCAAAATCAGAAATGCAGGACAGGCCATGGAGAAACGGGAGCCTTGCTACGCTGATGGGCGGGATGTAAATTGCCAACAGCCACTCTTGAGAAGTGTACGGTGTGTCCTGAAACATCTAAAAAACTCAGCTTAGAGAGCATAGGGCACTTCCACTCATGGGCGTATAAAGTGGGAAAATTAAAAACCAGCAAGACACAGGCACCTCAACATTTAGGGCTGCTCTGTTGACAAGAACCTCCACTTCGTTACACCTTAAATATCCCAGGAAAGAGAAAAATGGATAAAGAAGTTGTGGTCCTTATGTACAATGGAATATCACTCAGCCATGAAATCAACGTCATAAGGCTAGTAGCAGCATGATGAGTGGATTTAGGTACGACGATTCTAAGTGAAATAAGTCACACAGAAAAAGACACTTATCATAAGATATCACTTATAGAGGGAATGTAAAAACCGCTACCCTTGAACTGAATTACAAAACAGAACAGAGTCACACGTTTAGAAAACACACTATGGCTGCTTAACGGGAAAGGTGAGGTGGGGTGATGCATAAAACAAGGGTTTCAAATTAGCTCAGATACCGTTCCATAAACCCAATATGTACTAGACAAGACCTACTCCTTGCTCAGTGAATTGGACTCAAAACCCCCTATTCACGGCCCAAGAATATATCTGACTAGTAAGAATCTTAAAACCTATGTATTGATATCTCTCTGTAAGTGAGTCAAGTGGGTGTAAAGTGGAATAAACACAGCAGTGAAAAGCAGCTAAACCCCATTATAAAAATCAATTACTTTTAAAAACCTGTGAAAAAAAGACAGTGAAAGAGAGAGAAATTCTTACAAAATTCGTTTAGGGGCAGTGATGCTACCTGGATTGACCATATCTAGACCCACAGCTCATTGAGTCATAAGGGTGAACACTCTTGGGGCTGAGAGGTTTGGTGAGGTTGGGTGAGGAAACGCAGACCCTTTAAAGTAATACTCCGTGGTACCCATCCCATGGGTCCCAAATCTCCAGGTTCAAGGGCATCTTCCTACATCGAAAACAGGCATGAGAAACCCAGAAGATGGTACACCGTGTGATCGAGAAACGTTTCTAAAACGCACCTCATTTCTCATCTCCTTGTGCTCAGGTCCGCCATTCCAGCCGCTTTACTAGCAACCTCCCTCCTTGGAAAATCATCACCTTTAACCCCCTGTTCCGTACAGGTTGCAATTTGTCCTGAGGATGAACGGGAAGAGGGGAAAACAATGAGAGACTAGCTCTAGGTGTTGGGACAGGCACAGGTCACTATATTTTCCCATCAGGAAGAAGAATTAACCACAGGCTCAGCCTGCCGTCCGGGACCAGAATAGGGCCTGAAGCAATCCTGCGCTTTTGCGGCCAGCTCCCAAGAAAGCGAGTTGAAAAATGGAGCTCAGGGGCACTGCAATTCACAAACCTGCAGACTTATAAATGATCACTCTCGTCCACAAATATATTGAGGGAAGGCAACGAAGAGGATTTGAAAGCAAGGCAGAATTGCAGGAAACAGATTTCAGGAGGTAGATTCGAATCGCCTTTAAAGCACAGGAAAAGCGGCAAAACCTCGTCAATGATGCCCTTGGCCAAAAAGGGCGTATGCGTTTTTTCCTGAATATATTCAGGAAAAAACGCATACGCCCTTTTTGGCCAACCAAGCAACCTGGAAAGGCAAATCAGCGATACAAAGAAGTCTAGCTTCCCATCGGTCAAAAGGGCCATGCTGAATAAAGTGTCAAAACCAGAAATGCAGGACAGGCCATGGAGAAACGGGAGCCTTGCTACGCTGATGGGCGGGATGTAAATTGCCAACAGCCACTCTGGAGAAGTGTACGGTGTGTCCTGAAACATCTAAAAAACTCAGCTTAGAGAGCATAGGGCACTTCCACTCATGGGCGTATAAAGTGGGAACATTAAAAACCATCAAGACACAGGCACCCCAAAGTTTAGGGCTGCTCTGTTGACAAGAACCTCCAACTTCGTTACACCTTAAATATCCCAGGAAAGAGAAAAATGGATAAAGATGTTGTGGTCCTTATGTACAATGGAATATCACTCAGCCATGAAATCAACGTCATAAGGCTAGTAGCAGCATGATGAGTGGATTTAGGTTCTACGATTCTAAGTGAAATAAGTCACACAGAAAAAGACACTTATCATAAGATATCACTTATAGAGGGAATGTAAAAACCGCTACCCTTGAACTGAATTACAAAACAGAACAGAGTCACACGTTTAGAAAACACACTATGGCTGCTTAACGGGAAAGGTGAGGTGGGGTGATGCATAAAACAAGGGTTTCAAATTAGCTCAGATACCGTTCCATAAACCCAATATGTAATAGACAAGACCTACTCCTTGCTCAGTGAATTGGACTCAACACCCCCTATTCACGGCCCAAGAATATATCTGACTAGTAAGAATCTTAAAACCTATGTATTGATATCTCTTAGTAAGTGAGTCAAGTGGGTGTAAATTGGCATAAACACAGCAGTGAAAAGCAGCTAAACCCCATTATAAAAATCAATTACTTTTAAAAACCTGTGAAAAAAAGACAGTGAAAGAGAGAGAAATTCTTACAAAATTCGTTCAGGGGCAGTTATGCTACCTGGATTGACCATATCTAGACCCACAGCTGATTGAGACATAAGGGTGGACACTCTTGGGGCTGAGAGGTTTAGTGAGATTGGGTGAGCAAACGCAGACCCTTTAAAGTAATAGTGCGTGGTACCCATCCCATGGGTCCCAAATCTCCAGGTTCAAGGGCATCTTCCTACATCGAAAACGTGCATGAGAAACCCAGAAGATGGTACACTGTGTGATCGGGAAAGGTTTCTAAAACGCACCTCATTTCTCATGTCCTTGTGCTCGGGTTCGCCATTCCAGCCGCATTACTAGCAATCTCCCTCCTTGGAGAATCAGCACCTTTAACCTCCTGTTCCGTACAGGTTGCAATTTGTCCTGAGGATGAACGGGAAAAGGGCGAAACAAAGAGAGTCTAGCTCTAGGTGTTGGGACAGGCAAAGGTCACTCTATTTTCCCATCAAGAAGAAGAATTAAGCCAAGGCTCAGCCTGCCGCCCGGAACCAGAATAGGGCCTGAAGCAATCCTGCGCTTTTGCGGCCAGCTCCCAAGAAAGCGAGTTGAAAAATGGAGCTCAGGGGCACTGCAATTCACAAACCTGCAGACTTATAAATGATCACTCTCATCCACAAATATATTGAGGGAAGGCAACGAAGAGGATTTGAAAGCAAGGCAGAATTGCAGGAAACAGATTTCAGGAGGGAGATTCGAATCGCCTTTAAAGCACAGGAAAAGCGGCAAAACCTCGTCAATGATGCCCTTGGCCAAAAAGGGCGTATGCGTTTTTTCCTGAATATATTCAGGAAAAAACGCATACGCCCTTTTTGGCCAACCAAGCAACCTGGAAAGGCAAATCAGCGCTACAAAGAAGTCTCGCTTCCCATCGGTCAAAAGGGCCATGCTGAATAAAGTGTCAAAATCAGAAATGCAGGACAGGCCAAGGAGAAACGGGAGCCTTGCTACGCTGATGGGCGGGATGTAAATTGCCAACAGCGACTCTGGAGAAGTGTACGGTGTGTCCTGAAACATCTAAAAAACTCAGCTTAGAGAGCATAGGGCACTTCCACTCATGCGCTTATAAATTGGGAAAACTAAAAATCAGCAAGACACAGGCACACCAAAGTTTAGGGCTGCTCTGTCGACAAGAGCCTCCACTTCGTTACACCTTAAATATCCCAGGAAAGAGAAAAATGGATAAAGAAGTTGTGGTCCTTATGTACAATGGAATATCACTCAGCCATGAAATCAACGTCATAAGGCTAGTAGCAGCATGATGAGTGGATTTAGGTACTACGATTCTAAGTGAAATAAGTCACACAGAAAAAGACACTTATCATAAGATATCACTTATAGAGGGAATGTAAAAACCGCTACCCTTGAACTGAATTACAAAACAGAACAGAGTCACACGTTTAGAAAACACACTATGGCTGCTTAACGGGAAAGGTGAGGTGGGGTGATGCATAAAACAAGGGTTTCAAATTAGCTCAGATACCGTTCCATAAACCCAATATGTAATAGACAAGACCTACTCCTTGCTCAGTGAATTGGACTCAACACCCCCTATTCACGGCCCAAGAATATATCTGACTAGTAAGAATCTTAAAACCTATGTATTGATATCTCTTAGTAAGTGAGTCAAGTCGGTGTAAAGTGACATAAACACAGCAGTGAAAAGCAGCTAAACCCCATTATAAAAATCAATTACTTTTAAAAACCTGTGAAAAAAAGACAGTGAAAGAGAGAGAAATTCTTACAAAATTCGTTTAGGGGCAGTGATGCTACCTGGATTGACCATATCTAGACCCACAGCTGATTGAGACATAAGGGTGGACACTCTTGGGGCTGAGAGGTTTGCTGAGGTTGGGTGAGGAAACACAGACCCTTTAAAGTAATATTGCGTGGTACCCATCCCATGGGTCCCAAATCTCCAGGTTCAAGGGCATCTTCCTACATCGAAAACATGCATGAGAAACCCAGAAGATGGCACACTGTGTGATCGGGAAAGGTTTCTAAAACGCACCTCATTTCTCATCTCCTTGTGCTCGAATTCGCCATTCCAGCTGCTTTACTAGCAGTCTCACTCATTGGAGAATCAGCACCTTTAACCTCCTGTTCCGTACAGGTTGCAATTTGTCCTGAGGATGAACGGGAAAAGGGGGAAACAATGAGAGTCTAGCTCTAGGTGTTGGGACAGGCACAGGTCACTCTATTTTCCCATCAGGAAGAAGAATTAAGCACAGGCTCAGCCTGCCGCCCGGAACCAGAATAGGGCCTGAAGCAATCCTGCGCTTTTGCGGCCAGCTCCCAAGAAAGCGAGTTGAAAAATGGAGCTCAGGGGCACTGCAATTCACAAACCTGCAGACTTATAAATGACCACTCTCGTCCACAAATATACTGAGGGAAGAAAACGAAGAGGATTTGAAAGCAAGGCAGAATTGCAGGAAACAGATTTCAGGAGGGAGATTCGAATCGCCTTGAAAGCACAGGAAGAGCGGCAAGACCCCGACAATGATGCCCTTGGCCAAAAAGGGCGTATGCGTTTTTTCCTGAATATATTCAGGAAAAAACGCATACGCCCTTTTTGGCCAAGCAAGCAACCTGGAAAAGCAAATCAGAGCTACAAAGAAGTCTCGCTTCCCATCGGTCAAAAGGGCCATGCTGAATAAAGTTTCAAAACCAGAAATGCAGGGCAGGCCATGGAGAAACGGGAGGCTTGCTACGCTGATGGGCGGGATGTAAATTGCCAACAGCCACTCTGGAGAAGTGTACGGTGTGTCGTGAAACATCTAAAAAACTCAGCTTAGAGAGCATAGGGCACTTCCACTCATGGGCGTATAAAGTGGGAAAATTAAAAACCAGCAAGACACAGGCACCCCAAAGTTTAGGGCTGCTCTGTTGACAAGAACCTCCAACTTCGTTACACCTTAAATATCCCAGGAAAGAGAAAAATGGATAAAGATGTTGTGGTCCTTATGTACAATGGAATATCACTCAGCCATGAAATCAACGTCATAAGGCTAGTAGCAGCATGATGAGTGGATTTAGGTACGACGATTCTAAGTGAAATAAGTCACACAGAAAAAGACACTTATCATAAGATATCACTTATAGAGGGAATGTAAAAACCGCTACCCTTGAACTGAATTACAAAACAGAACAGAGTCACACGTTTAGAAAACACACTATGGCTGCTTAACGGGAAAGGTGAGGTGGGGTGATGCATAAAACAAGGGTTTCAAATTAGCTCAGATACCGTTCCATAAACCCAATATGTAATAGACAAGACCTACTCCTTGCTCAGTGAATTGGACTCAACACCCCCTATTCACGGCCCAAGAATATATCTGACTAGTAAGAATCTTAAAACCTATGTATTGATATCTCTCTGTAAGTGAGTCAAGTGGGTGTAAAGTGGAATAAACACAGCAGTGAAAAGCAGCTAAACCCCATTATAAAAATCAATTACTTTTAAAAACCTGTGAAAAAAAGACAGTGAAAGAGAGAGAAATTCTTACAAAATTCGTTTAGGGGCAGTGATGCTACCTGGATTGACCATATCTAGACCCACAGTTCATTGAGTCATAAGGGTGGACACTCTTGGGGCTGAGAGGTTTGGTGAGGTTGGGTGAGGAAACGCAGACCCTTTAAAGTAATACTCCGTGGTACCCATCCCATGGGTCCCAAATCTCCAGGTTCAAGGGCATCTTCCTACATCGAAAACAGGCATGAGAAACCCAGAAGATGGTACACCGTGTGATCGAGAAAGGTTTCTAAAACGCACCTCATTTCTCATCTCCTTGTGCTCAGGTCCGCCATTCCAGCCGCTTTACTAGCAACCTCCCTCCTTGGAAAATCATCACCTTTAACCCCCTGTTCCGTACAGGTTGCAATTTGTCCTGAGGATGAACGGGAAGAGGGGAAAACAATGAGAGACTAGCTCTAGGTGTTGGGACAGGCACAGGTCACTATATTTTCCCATCAGGAAGAAGAATTAACCACAGGCTCAGCCTGCCGTCCGGGACCAGAATAGGGCCTGAAGCAATCCTGCGCTTTTGCGGCCAGCTCCCAAGAAAGCGAGTTGAAAAATGGAGCTCAGGGCACTGCAATTCACAAACCTGCAGACTTATAAATGATCACTCTCGTCCACAATTATATTGAGGGAAGGCAACGAAGAGGATTTGAAAGCAAGGCAGAATTGCAGGAAACAGATTTCAGGAGGTAGATTCGAATCGCCTTTAAAGCACAGGAAAAGCGGCAAAAACTCGTCAATGATGCCCTTGGCCAAAAAGTGCGTATGCGTTTTTTCCTGAATATATTCAGGAAAACACGCATACGCCCTTTTTGGCCAACCAAGCAACCTGGAAAGGCAAATCAGCGATACAAAGAAGTCTAGCTTCCCATCGGTCAAAAGGGCCATGCTGAATAAAGTGTCAAAACCAGAAATGCAGGACAGGCCATGGAGAAACGGGAGCCTTGCTACGCTGATGGGCGGGATGTAAATTGCCAACAGCCACTCTGGAGAAGTGTACGGTGTGTCCTGAAACATCTAAAAAACTCAGCTTAGAGAGCATAGGGCACTTCCACTCATGGGCGTATAAAGTGGGAACATTAAAAACCAGCAAGACACAGGCACCCCAAAGTTTAGGGCTGCTCTGTTGACAAGAACCTCCAACTTCGTTACACCTTAAATATCCCAGGAAAGAGAAAAATGGATAAAGATGTTGTGGTCCTTATGTACAATGGAATATCACTCAGCCATGAAATCAACGTCATAAGGCTAGTAGCAGCATGATGAGTGGATTTAGGTTCTACGATTCTAAGTGAAATAAGTCACACAGAAAAAGACACTTATCATAAGATATCACTTATAGAGGGAATGTAAAAACCGCTACCCTTGAACTGAATTACAAAACAGAACAGAGTCACACGTTTAGAAAACACACTATGGCTGCTTAACGGGAAAGGTGAGGTGGGGTGATGCATAAAACAAGGGTTTCAAATTAGCTCAGATACCGTTCCATAAACCCAATATGTAATAGACAAGACCTACTCCTTGCTCAGTGAATTGGACTCAACACCCCCTATTCACGGCCCAAGAATATATCTGACTAGTAAGAATCTTAAAACCTATGTATTGATATCTCTTAGTAAGTGAGTCAAGTGGGTGTAAATTGGCATAAACACAGCAGTGAAAAGCAGCTAAACCCCATTATAAAAATCAATTACTTTTAAAAACCTGTGAAAAAAAGACAGTGAAAGAGAGAGAAATTCTTACAAAATTCGTTCAGGGGCAGTTATGCTACCTGGATTGACCATATCTAGACCCACAGCTGATTGAGACATAAGGGTGGACACTCTTGGGGCTGAGAGGTTTGGTGAGATTGGGTGAGCAAACGCAGACCCTTTAAAGTAATAGTGCGTGGTACCCATCCCATGGGTCCCAAATCTCCAGGTTCAAGGGCATCTTCCTACATCGAAAACGTGCATGAGAAACCCAGAAGATGGTACACTGTGTGATCGGGAAAGGTTTCTAAAACGCACCTCATTTCTCATGTCCTTGTGCTCGGGTTCGCCATTCCAGCCGCATTACTAGCAATCTCCCTCCTTGGAGAATCAGCACCTTTAACCTCCTGTTCCGTACAGGTTGCAATTTGTCCTGAGGATGAACGGGAAGAAGTGGGAACCAATGAGAGACTAGCTCTAGGTGTTGGGACAGGCACAGGTCACTCTATTTTCCCATCAGGAAGAAGAATTAAGCACAGGCTCAGCCTGCCGCCCGGGACCAGAATAGGGCCTGAAGCAATCCTGCGCTTTTGCGGCCAGCTCCCAAGAAAGCGAGTTGAAAAATGGAGCTCAGGGGCACTGCAATTCACAAACCTGCAGACTTATAAATGATCACTCTCATCGACAAATATATTGAGGGAAGGCAACGAAGAGGATTTGAAAGCAAGGCAGAATTGCAGGAAACAGATTTCAGGAGGGAGATTCGAATCGCCTTTAAAGCACAGGAAAAGCGGCAAAACCTCGTCAATGATGCCCTTGGCCAAAAAGGGCGTATGCGTTTTTTCCTGAATATATTCAGGAAAAAACGCATACGCCCTTTTTGGCCAACCAAGCAACCTGGAAAGGCAAATCAGCGCTACAAAGAAGTCTCACTTCCCATCGGTCAAAAGGGCCATGCTGAATAAAGTGTCAAAACCAGAAATGCAGGACAGGCCATGGAGAAACGGGAGCCTTGCTACGCTGATGGGCGGGATGTAAATTGCCAACAGCCACTCTGGAGAAGTGTACGGTGTGTCCTGAAACATCTAAAAAACTCAGCTTAGAGAGCATAGGGCACTTCCACTCATGCGCGTATAAAGTGGGAACATTAAAAACCAGCAAGACACAGGCACCCCAAAGTTTAGGGCTGCTCTGTTGACAAGAACCTCCAACTTCGTTACACCTTAAATATCCCAGGAAAGAGAAAAATGGATAAAGATGTTGTGGTCCTTATGTAAAATGGAATATCACTCAGCCATGAAATCAACGTCATAAGGCTAGTAGCAGCATGATGAGTGGATTTAGGTTCTACGATTCTAAGTGAAATAAGTCACACAGAAAAAGACACTTATCATAAGATATCACTTATAGAGGGAATGTAAAAACCGCTACCCTTGAACTGAATTACAAAACAGAACAGAGTCACACGTTTAGAAAACACACTATGGCTGCTTAACGGGAAAGGTGAGGTGGGGTGATGCATAAAACAAGGGTTTCAAATTAGCTCAGATACCGTTCCATAAACCCAATATGTAATAGACAAGACCTACTCCTTGCTCAGTGAATTGGACTCAACACCCCCTATTCACGGCCCAAGAATATATCTGACTAGTAAGAATCTTAAAACCTATGTATTGATATCTCTTAGTAAGTGAGTCAAGTGGGTGTAAAGTGGCATAAACACAGCAGTGAAAAGCAGCTAAACCCCATTATAAAAATCAATTACTTTTAAAAACCTGTGAAAAAAAGACAGTGAAAGAGAGAGAAATTCTTACAAAATTCGTTCAGGGGCAGTTATGCTACCTGGATTGACCATATCTAGACCCACAGCTGATTGAGACATAAGGGTGGACACTCTTGGGGCTGAGAGGTTTGGTGAGATTGGGTGAGCAAACGCAGACCCTTTAAAGTAATAGTGCGTGGTACCCATCCCATGGGTCCCAAATCTCCAGGTTCAAGGGCATCTTCCTACATCGAAAACGTGCATGAGAAACCCAGAAGATGGTACACTGTGTGATCGGGAAAGGTTTCTAAAACGCACCTCATTTCTCATGTCCTTGTGCTCGGGTTCGCCATTCCAGCCGCATTACTAGCAATCTCCCTCCTTGGAGAATCAGCACCTTTAACGTCCTGTTCCGTACAGGTTGCAATTTGTCCTGAGGATGAAAGGGAAGAAGTGGGAACCAATGAGAGACTAGCTCTAGGTGTTGGGACAGGCACAGGTCACTCTATTTTACCATCAGGAAGAAGAATTAAGCACAGGCTCAGCCTGCCGCCCGGGACCAGAATAGGGCCTGAAGCAATCCTGCGCTTTTGCGGCCAGCTCCCAAGAAAGCGAGTTGAAAAATGGAGCTCAGGGGCACTGCAATTCACAAACCTGCAGACTTATAAATGATCACTCTCGTCCACAAATATATTGAGGGAAAGCAACGAAGAGGATTTGAAAGCAAGGCAGAATTGCAGGAAACAGATTTCAGGAGGGAGATTCGAATCGCCTTTAAAGCACAGGAAAAGCGGTAAAACCTCGACAATGATGCCCTTGGCCAAAAAGGGCGTATGCGTTTTTTCTTGAATATATTCAGGAAAAAACGCATACGCCCTTTTTGGCCAACCAAGCAACCTGGAAAGGCAAATCAGCGCTACAAAGAAGTCTCGCTTCCCATCGGTCAAAAGGGCCATGCTGAATAAAGTGTCAAAATCAGAAATGCAGGACAGGCCATGGAGAAACGGGAGCCTTGCTACGCTGATGGGCGGGATGTAAATTGCCAACAGCCACTCTGGAGAAGTGTACGGTGTGTCCTGAAACATCTAAAAAACTCAGCTTAGAGAGCATAGGGCACTTCCACTCATGGGCGTATAAAGTGGGAAAATTAAAAACCAGCAAGACACAGGCACCTCAACATTTAGGGCTGCTCTGTTGACAAGAACCTCCACTTCGTTACACCTTAAATATCCCAGGAAAGAGAAAAATGGATAAAGAAGTTGTGGTCCTTATGTACAATGGAATATCACTCAGCCATGAAATCAACGTCATAAGGCTAGTAGCAGCATGATGAGTGGATTTAGGTTCTACGATTCTAAGTGAAATAAGTCACACAGAAAAAGACACTTATCATAAGATATCACTTATAGAGGGAATGGAAAAACCGCTACCCTTGAACTGAATTACAAAACAGAACAGAGTCACACGTTTAGAAAACACACTATGGCTGCTTAACGGGAAAGGTGAGGTGGGGTGATGCATAAAACAAGGGTTTCAAATTAGCTCAGATACCGTTCCATAAACCCAATATGTAATAGACAAGACCTACTCCTTGCTCAGTGAATTGGACTCAACACCCCCTATTCACGGCCCAAGAATATATCTGACTAGTAAGAATCTTAAAACCTATGTATTGATATCTCTTAGTAAGTGAGTCAAGTGGGTGTAAAGTGGCATAAACACAGCAGTGAAAAGCAGCTAAACCCCATTATAAAAATCAATTACTTTTAAAAACCTGTGAAAAAAAGACAGTGAAAGAGAGAGAAATTCTTACAAAATTCGTTCAGGGGCAGTGATGCTACCTGGATTGACCATATCTAGACCCACAGCTGATTGAGACATAAGGGTGGACACTCTTGGGGCTGAGAGGTTTGGTGAGATTGGGTGAGCAAACGCAGACCCTTTAAAGTAATAGTGCGTGGTACCCATCCCATGGGTCCCAAATCTCCAGGTTCAAGGGCATCTTCCTACATCGAAAACGTGCATGAGAAACCCAGAAGATGGTACACTGTGTGATCGGGAAAGGTTTCTAAAACGCACCTCATTTCTCATGTCCTTGTGCTCGGGTTCGCTATTCCAGCCGCATTACTAGCAATCTCCCTCCTTGGAGAATCAGCACCTTTAACCTCCTGTTCCGTACAGGTTGCAATTTGTCCTGAGGATGAACGGGAAGAAGTGGGAACCAATGAGAGACTAGCTCTAGGTGTTGGGACAGGCACAGGTTACTCTATTTTCCCATCAGGAAGAAGAATTAAGCACAGGCTCAGCCTTCCGCCCGGGACCAGAATAGGGCCTGAAGCAATCCTGCGCTTTTGCGGCCAGCTCCCAAGAAAGCGAGTTGAAAAATGGAGCTCAGGGGCACTGCAATTCACAAACCTGCAGACTTATAAATGATCACTCTCGTCCACAAATATATTGAGGGAAGGCAACGAAGAGGATTTGAAAGCAAGGCAGAATTGCAGGAAACAGATTTCAGGAGGGAGATTCGAATCGCCTTTAAAGCACAGGAAAAGTGGCAAAACCTCGTCAATGATGCCCTTGGTAAAAAAGGGCGTATGCGTTTTTTCCTGAATATATTCAGGAAAAAACGCATACGCCCTTTTTGGCCAACCAAGCAACCGGGAAAGGCAAATCAGCGCTACAAAGAAGTCTCAGTTCCCATCGGTCAAAAGGGCCATGCTGAATAAAGTGTCAAAACCAGAAATGCAGGACAGGCCATGGAGAAACGGGAGCCTTGCTACGCTGATGGGCGGGATGTAAATTGCCAACAGCCACTCTGGAGAAGTGTACGGTGTGTCCTGAAACATCTAAAAAACTCAGCTTAGAGAGCATAGGGCACTTCCACTCATGCGCGTATAAAGTGGGAACATTAAAAACCAGCAAGACACAGGCACCCCAAAGTTTAGGGCTGCTCTGTTGACAAGAACCTCCAACTTCGTTACACCTTAAATATCCCAGGAAAGAGAAAAATGGATAAAGATGTTGTGGTCCTTATGTACAATGGAATATCACTCAGCCATGAAATCAACGTCATAAGGCTAGTAGCAGCATGATGAGTGGATTTAGGTTCTACGATTCTAAGTGAAATAAGTCACACAGAAAAAGACACTTATCATAAGATATCACTTATAGAGGGAATGTAAAAACCGCTACCCTTGAACTGAATTACAAAACAGAACAGAGTCACACGTTTAGAAAACACACTATGGCTGCTTAACGGGAAAGGTGAGGTGGGGTGATGCATAAAACAAGGGTTTCAAATTAGCTCAGATACCGTTCCATAAACCCAATATGTAATAGACAAGACCTACTCCTTGCTCAGTGAATTGGACTCAACACCCCCTATTCACGGCCCAAGAATATATCTGACTAGTAAGAATCTTAAAACCTATGTATTGATATCTCTTAGTAAGTGAGTCAAGTGGGTGTAAAGTGGCATAAACACAGCAGTGAAAAGCAGCTAAACCCCATTATAAAAATCAATTACTTTTAAAAACCTGTGAAAAAAAGACAGTGAAAGAGAGAGAAATTCTTACAAAATTCGTTCAGGGGCAGTGATGCTACCTGGATTGACCATATCTAGACCCACAGCTGATTGAGACATAAGGGTGGACACTCTTGGGGCTGAGAGGTTTGGTGAGATTGGGTGAGCAAACGCAGACCCTTTAAAGTAATAGTGCGTGGTACCCATCCCATGGGTCCCAAATCTCCAGGTTCAAGGGCATCTTCCTACATCGAAAACGTGCATGAGAAACCCAGAAGATGGTACACTGTGTGATCGGGAAAGGTTTCTAAAACGCACCTCATTTCTCATGTCCTTGTGCTCGGGTTCGCCATTCCAGCCGCATTACTAGCAATCTCCCTCCTTGGAGAATCAGCACCTTTAACGTCCTGTTCCGTACAGGTTGCAATTTGTCCTGAGGATGAACGGGAAGAAGTGGGAACCAATGAGAGACTAGCTCTAGGTGTTGGGACAGGCACAGGTCACTCTATTTTACCATCAGGAAGAAGAATTAAGCACAGGCTCAGCCTGCCGCCCGGGACCAGAATAGGGCCTGAAGCAATCCTGCGCTTTTGCGGCCAGCTCCCAAGAAAGCGAGTTGAAAAATGGAGCTCAGGGGCACTGCAATTCACAAACCTGCAGACTTATAAATGATCACTCTCGTCCACAAATATATTGAGGGAAAGCAACGAAGAGGATTTGAAAGCAAGGCAGAATTGCAGGAAACAGATTTCAGGAGGGAGATTCGAATCGCCTTTAAAGCACAGGAAAAGCGGTAAAACCTCGACAATGATGCCCTTGGCCAAAAAGGGCGTATGCGTTTTTTCCTGAATATATTCAGGAAAAAACGCATACGCCCTTTTTGGCCAACCAAGCAACCTGGAAAGGCAAATCAGCGCTACAAAGAAGTCTCGCTTCCCATCGGTCAAAAGGGCCATGCTGAATAAAGTGTCAAAACCAGAAATGCAGGACAGGCCATGGAGAAACGGGAGCCTTGCTACGCTGATGGGCGGGATGTAAATTGCCAACAGCCACTCTGGAGAAGTGTACGGTGTGTCCTGAAACATCTAAAAAACTCAGCTTAGAGAGCATAGGGCACTTCCACTCATGCGCGTATAAAGTGGGAACATTAAAAACCAGCAAGACACAGGCACCCCAAAGTTTAGGGCTGCTCTGTTGACAAGAACCTCCAACTTCGTTACACCTTAAATATCCCAGGAAAGAGAAAAATGGATAAAGATGTTGTGGTCCTTATGTACAATGGAATATCACTCAGCCATGAAATCAACGTCATAAGACTAGTAGCAGCATGATGAGTGGATTTAGGTTCTACGATTCTAAGTGAAATAAGTCACACAGAAAAAGACACTTATCATAAGATATCACTTATAGAGGGAATGTAAAAACCGCTACCCTTGAACTGAATTACAAAACAGAACAGAGTCACACGTTTAGAAAACACACTATGGCTGCTTAACGGGAAAGGTGAGGTGGGGTGATGCATAAAACAAGGGTTTCAAATTAGCTCAGATACCGTTCCATAAACCCAATATGTAATAGACAAGACCTACTCCTTGCTCAGTGAATTGGACTCAACACCCCCTATTCACGGCCCAAGAATATATCTGACTAGTAAGAATCTTAAAACCTATGTATTGATATCTCTTAGTAAGTGAGTCAAGTGGGTGTAAAGTGGCATAAACACAGCAGTGAAAAGCAGCTAAACCCCATTATAAAAATCAATTACTTTTAAAAACCTGTGAAAAAAAGACAGTGAAAGAGAGAGAAATTCTTACAAAATTCGTTCAGGGGCAGTGATGCTACCTGGATTGACCATATCTAGACCCACAGCTGATTGAGACATAAGGGTGGACACTCTTGGGGCTGAGAGGTTTGGTGAGATTGGGTGAGCAAACGCAGACCCTTTAAAGTAATAGTGCGTGGTACCCATCCCATGGGTCCCAAATCTCCAGGTTCAAGGGCATCTTCCTACATCGAAAACGTGCATGAGAAACCCAGAAGATGGTACACTGTGTGATCGGGAAAGGTTTCTAAAACGCACCTCATTTCTCATGTCCTTGTGCTCGGGTTCGCCATTCCAGCCGCATTACTAGCAATCTCCCTCCTTGGAGAATCAGCACCTTTAACGTCCTGTTCCGTACAGGTTGCAATTTGTCCTGAGGATGAACGGGAAGAAGTGGGAACCAATGAGAGACTAGCTCTAGGTGTTGGGACAGGCACAGGTCACTCTATTTTACCATCAGGAAGAAGAATTAAGCACAGGCTCAGCCTGCCGCCCGGGACCAGAATAGGGCCTGAAGCAATCCTGCGCTTTTGCGGCCAGCTCCCAAGAAAGCGAGTTGAAAAATGGAGCTCAGGGGCACTGCAATTCACAAACCTGCAGACTTATAAATGATCACTCTCGTCCACAAATATATTGAGGGAAAGCAACGAAGAGGATTTGAAAGCAAGGCAGAATTGCAGGAAACAGATTTCAGGAGGGAGATTCGAATCGCCTTTAAAGCACAGGAAAAGCGGTAAAACCTCGACAATGATGCCCTTGGCCAAAAAGGGCGTATGCGTTTTTTCCTGAATATATTCAGGAAAAAACGCATACGCCCTTTTTGGCCAACCAAGCAACCTGGAAAGGCAAATCAGCGCTACAAAGAAGTCTCGCTTCCCATCGGTCAAAAGGGCCATGCTGAATAAAGTGTCAAAACCAGAAATGCAGGACAGGCCATGGAGAAACGGGAGCCTTGCTACGCTGATGGGCGGGATGTAAATTGCCAACAGCCACTCTGGAGAAGTGTACGGTGTGTCCTGAAACATCTAAAAAACTCAGCTTAGAGAGCATAGGGCACTTCCACTCATGCGCGTATAAAGTGGGAACATTAAAAACCAGCAAGACACAGGCACCCCAAAGTTTAGGGCTGCTCTGTTGACAAGAACCTCCAACTTCGTTACACCTTAAATATCCCAGGAAAGAGAAAAATGGATAAAGATGTTGTGGTCCTTATGTACAATGGAATATCACTCAGCCATGAAATCAACGTCATAAGGCTAGTAGCAGCATGATGAGTGGATTTAGGTTCTACGATTCTAAGTGAAATAAGTCACACAGAAAAAGACACTTATCATAAGATATCACTTATAGAGGGAATGTAAAAACCGCTACCCTTGAACTGAATTACAAAACAGAACAGAGTCACAAGTTTAGAAAACACACTATGGCTGCTTAACGGGAAAGGTGAGGTGGGGTGATGCATAAAACAAGGGTTTCAAATTAGCTCAGATACCGTTCCATAAACCCAATATGTAATAGACAAGACCTACTCCTTGCTCAGTGAATTGGACTCAACACCCCCTATTCACGGCCCAAGAATATATCTGACTAGTAAGAATCTTAAAACCTATGTATTGATATCTCTTAGTAAGTGAGTCAAGTGGGTGTAAAGTGGCATAAACACAGCAGTGAAAAGCAGCTAAACCCCATTATAAAAATCAATTACTTTTAAAAACCTGTGAAAAAAAGACAGTGAAAGAGAGAGAAATTCTTACAAAATTCGTTCAGGGGCAGTTATGCTACCTGGATTGACCATATCTAGACCCACAGCTGATTGAGACATAAGGGTGGACACTCTTGGGGCTGAGAGATTTGGTGAGATTGGGTGAGCAAACGCAGACCCTTTAAAGTAATAGTGCGTGGTACCCATCCCATGGGTCCCAAATCTCCAGGTTCAAGGGCATCTTCCTACTTCGAAAACGTGCATGAGAAACCCAGAAGATGGTACACTGTGTGATCGGGAAAGGTTTCTAAAACGCACCTCATTTCTCATGTCCTTGTGCTCGGGTTCGCCATTCCAGCCGCATTACTAGCAATCTCCCTCCTTGGAGAATCAGCACCTTTAACGTCCTGTTCCGTACAGGTTGCAATTTGTCCTGAGGATGAACGGGAAGAAGTGGGAACCAATGAGAGACTAGCTCTAGGTGTTGGGACAGGCACAGGTCACTCTATTTTACCATCAGGAAGAAGAATTAAGCACAGGCTCAGCCTGCCGCCCGGGACCAGAATAGGGCCTGAAGCAATCCTGCGCTTTTGCGGCCAGCTCCCAAGAAAGCGAGTTGAAAAATGGAGCTCAGGGGCACTGCAATTCACAAACCTGCAGACTTATAAATGATCACTCTCGTCCACAAATATATTGAGGGAAAGCAACGAAGAGGATTTGAAAGCAAGGCAGAATTGCAGGAAACAGATTTCAGGAGGGAGATTCGAATCGCCTTTAAAGCACAGGAAAAGCGGTAAAACCTCGACAATGATGCCCTTGGCCAAAAAGGGCGTATGCGTTTTTTCCTGAATATATTCAGGAAAAAACGCATACGCCCTTTTTGGCCAACCAAGCAACCTGGAAAGGCAAATCAGCGCTACAAAGAAGTCTCGCTTCCCATCGGTCAAAAGGGCCATGCTGAATAAAGTGTCAAAATCAGAAATGCAGGACAGGCCATGGAGAAACGGGAGCCTTGCTACGCTGATGGGCGGGATGTAAATTGCCAACAGCCACTCTTGAGAAGTGTACGGTGTGTCCTGAAACATCTAAAAAACTCAGCTTAGAGAGCATAGGGCACTTCCACTCATGGGCGTATAAAGTGGGAAAATTAAAAACCAGCAAGACACAGGCACCTCAACATTTAGGGCTGCTCTGTTGACAAGAACCTCCACTTCGTTACACCTTAAATATCCCAGGAAAGAGAAAAATGGATAAAGAAGTTGTGGTCCTTATGTACAATGGAATATCACTCAGCCATGAAATCAACGTCATAAGGCTAGTAGCAGCATGATGAGTGGATTTAGGTACGACGATTCTAAGTGAAATAAGTCACACAGAAAAAGACACTTATCATAAGATATCACTTATAGAGGGAATGTAAAAACCGCTACCCTTGAACTGAATTACAAAACAGAACAGAGTCACACGTTTAGAAAACACACTATGGCTGCTTAACGGGAAAGGTGAGGTGGGGTGATGCATAAAACAAGGGTTTCAAATTAGCTCAGATACCGTTCCATAAACCCAATATGTACTAGACAAGACCTACTCCTTGCTCAGTGAATTGGACTCAAAACCCCCTATTCACGGCCCAAGAATATATCTGACTAGTAAGAATCTTAAAACCTATGTATTGATATCTCTCTGTAAGTGAGTCATGTGGGTGTAAAGTGACATAAACACAGCATTGAAAAGCAGCTAAACCCCATTATAAAAATCAATTACTTTTGGGCTTCCCTGGTGGCGCAGTGGTTGGGAGTCTGCCTGCCAGTGCAGGGGACACGGGTTCGAGCCCCGGTCTGGGAGGATCCCACATGCCGCGGAGCGGCTGGGCCCGTGAGCCACAGCTGCTGAGCCTGCGCGTCTGGAGCCTGTGCTCCGCAGCAAGAGAGGCCGCGATGGCGAGAGGCCCGCGCACCGCGATGAGGAGTGGCCCCCGCTTGCCGCAGCTAGAGGGAGCCCTAGCACAGAAACGAAGACCCAACACAGCCATAAATAAATAGATAAATAATTTTTAAAAAAAAAAAAAAAAAAAAAAAAAAAAAAAAAAAAAAAAAAAAAAAGATAGAAGAACCAAAACTGTTTAAAAAAAAAAAAAAAAAAAAAAAAAAAAAAAAAAAAAAAAAAAAATCAATTACTTTTAAAAACCTGTGAAAAAAAGACAGTGAAAGAGAGAGAAATTCTTACAAAATTCGTTTAGGGGCAGTTATGCTACCTGGATTGACCATATCTAGACTCACAGCTGATTGAGACATAAGGGTGGACACTCTTGGGGCTGAGAGGTTTGGTGAGATTGGGTGAGCAAACGCAGACCCTTTAAAGTAATAGTGCGTGGTACCCATCCCATGGGTCCCAAATCTCCAGGTTCAAGGGCATCTTCCTACATCGAAAACGTGCATGAGAAACCCAGAAGATGGTACACTGTGTGATCGGGAAAGGTTTCTAAAACGCACCTCAATTCTCATGTCCTTGTGCTCGGGTTCGCTATTCCAGCCGCATAACTAGCAATCTCCCTCCTTGGAGAATCAGCACCTTTAACCTCCTGTTCCGTACAGGTTGCAATTTGTCCTGAGGATGAACGGGAAGAGGTGGGAACCAATGAGAGACTAGCTCTAGGTGTTGGGACAGGCACAGGTCACTCTATTTTCCCATCAGGAAGAAGAATTAAGCACAGGCTCAGCCTTTCGCCCGGGACCAGAATAGGGCCTGAAGCAATCCTGCGCTTTTGCGGCCAGCTCCCAAGAAAGCGAGTTGAAAAATGGAGCTCAGGGGCACTGCAATTCACAAACCTGCAGACTTATAAATGATCACTCTCATCCACAAATATATTGAGGGAAGGCAACGAAGAGGATTTGAAAGCAAGGCAGAATTGCAGGAAACAGATTTCAGGAAGGAGATTCGAATCGCCTTTAAAGCACAGGAAAAGCGGTAAAACCTCGTCAATGATGCCCTTGGCCAAAAAGGGCGTATGCGTTTTTTCCTGAATATATTCAGGAAAAAACGCATACGCCCTTTTTGGCCAACCAAGCAACCTGGAAAGGCAAATCAGCGCTACAAAGAAGTCTCGCTTCCCATCGGTCAAAAGGGCCATGCTGAATAAAGTGTCAAAACCAGAAATGCAGGACAGGCCATGGAGAAACGGGAGCCTTGCTACGCTGATGGGCGGGATGTAAATTGCCAACAGCCACTCTGGAGAAGTGTACGGTGTGTCCTGAAACATCTAAAAAACTCAGCTTAGAGAGCATAGGGCACTTCCACTCATGGGCGTATAACGTGGGAAAATTAAAAACAAGCAAGACACAGGCACCCCAAAGTTTAGGGCTGCTCTGTTGACAAGAACCTCCAACTTCGTTACACCTTAAATATCCCAGGAAAGAGAAAAATGGATAAAGATGTTGTGGTCCTTATGTACAATGGAATATCACTCAGCCATGAAATCAACGTCATAAGGCTAGTAGCAGCATGATGAGTGGATTTAGGTACGACGATTCTAAGTGAAATAAGTCACACAGAAAAAGACACTTATCATAAGATATCACTTATAGAGGGAATGTAAAAACCGCTACCCTTGAACTGAATTACAAAACAGAACAGAGTCACACGTTTAGAAAACACACTATGGCTGCTTAACGGGAAAGGTGAGGTGGGGTGATGCATAAAACAAGGGTTTCAAATTAGTTCAGATACCGTTCCATAAACCCAATATGTAATAGACAAGACCTACTCCTTGCTCAGTGAATTGGACTCAACACCCCCTATTCACGGCCCAAGAATATATCTGACTAGTAAGAATCTTAAAACCTATGTATTGATATCTCTCTGTAAGTGAGTCAAGTGGGTGTAAAGTGACATAAACACAGCAGTGAAAAGCAGCTAAACCCCATTATAAAAATCAATTACTTTTAAAAACCTGTGAAAAAAAGACAGTGAAAGAGAGAGAAATTCTTACAAAATTCGTTTAGGGGCATTGATGCTACCTGGATTGACCATATCTAGACCCACAGCTGATTGAGACATAAGGGTGGACACTCTTGGGGCTGAGAGGTTTGCTGAGGTTGGGTGAGGAAACGCAGACCCTTTAAAGTAATATTGCGTGGTACCCATCCCATGGGTCCCAAATCTCCAGGTTCAAGGGCATCTTCCTACATCGAAAACATGCATGAGAAACCCAGAAGATGGCACACTGTGTGATCGGGAAAGGTTTCTAAAACGCACCTCATTTCTCATCTCCTTGTGCTCGAATTCGCCATTCCAGCTGCTTTACTAGCAGTCTCCCTCATTGGAGAATCAGCACCTTTAACCTCCTGTTCCGTACAGGTTGCAATTTGTCCTGAGGATGAACGGGAAGAGGGGGAAACAATGAGAGTCTAGCTCTAGGTGTTGGGACAGGCACAGGTCACTCTATTTTCCCATCAGGAAGAAGAATTAAGCACAGGCTCAGCCTGCCGCCCGGAACCAGAATAGGGCCTGAAGCAATCCTGCGCTTTTGCGGCCAGCTCCCAAGAAAGCGAGTTGAAAAATGGAGCTCAGGGGCACTGCAATTCACAAACCTGCAGACTTATAAATGACCACTCTCGTCCACAAATATACTGAGGGAAGGCAACGAAGAGGATTTGAAAGCAAGGCAGAATTGCAGGAAACAGATTTCAGGAGGGAGATTCGAATCGCCTTGAAAGCACAGGAAGAGCGGCAAAACCCCGACAATGATGCCCTTGGCCAAAAAGGGCGTATGCGTTTTTTCCTGAATATATTCAGGAAAAAACGCATACGCCCTTTTTGGCCAAGCAAGCAACCTGGAAAGGCAAATCAGCGCTACAAAGAAGTCTCGCTTCCCATCGGTCAAAAGGGCCATGCTGAATAAAGTGTCAAAACCAGAAATGCAGGACAGGCCAAGGAGAAACGGGAGCCTTGCTACGCTGATGGGCGGGATGTAAATTGCCAACAGCGACTCTGGAGAAGTGTACGGTGTGTTCTGAAACATCTAAAAAACTCAGCTTAGAGAGCATAGGGCACTTCCACTCATGCGCGTATAAATTGGGAAAACTAAAAATCAGCAAGACACAGGCACCCCAACGTTTAGGGCTGCTCTGTTGACAAGAACCTCCACTTCGTTACACCTTAAAAATCCCAGGAAAGAGAAAAATGGATAAAGAAGTTGTGGTCCTTATGTACAATGGAATATCACTCAGCCATGAAATCAACGTCATAAGGCTAGTAGCAGCATGATGAGTGGATTTAGGTACTACGATTCTAAGTGAAATAAGTAACACAGAAAAAGACACTTATCATAAGATATCACTTATAGAGGGAATGTAAAAACCGCTACCCTTGAACTGAATTACAAAACAGAACAGAGTCACACGTTTAGAAAACACACTATGGCTGCTTAACGGAAAGGTGAGGTGGGGTGATGCATAAAACAAGGGTTTCAAATTAGCTCAGATACCGTTCCATAAACCCAATATGTAATAGACAAGACCTACTCCTTGCTCAGTGAATTGGACTCAACACCCCCTATTCACGGCCCAAGAATATATCTGACTAGTAAGAATCTTAAAACCTATGTATTGATATCTCTCTGTAAGTGAGTCAAGTGGGTGTAAAGTGGCATAAACACAGCAGTGAAAAGCAGCTAAACCCCATTATAAAAATCAATTACTTTTAAAAACCTGTGAAAAAAAGACAGTGAAAGAGAGAGAAATTCTTACAAAATTCGTTTAGGGGCATTGATGCTACCTGGATTCACCATATCTAGACCCACAGCTGATTGAGACATAAGGGTGGACACTCTTGGGGCTGAGAGTTTTGCTGAGGTTGGGTGAGGAAACGCAGACCCTTTAAAGTAATATTGCGTGGTACCCATCCCATGGGTCCCAAATCTCCAGGTTCAAGGGCATCTTCCTACATCGAAAACATGCATGAGAAACCCAGAAGATGGCACACTGTGTGATCGGGAAAGGTTTCTAAAACGCACCTCATTTCTCATGTCCTTGTGCTCGGGTTCGCCATTCCAGCGGCATTACTAGCAATCTCCCTCCTTGGAGAATCAGCACCTTTAACCTCCTGTTCCGTACAGGTTGCAATTTGTCCTGAGGATGAACGGGAAGAAGTGGGAACCAATGAGAGACTAGCTCTAGGTGTTGGGACAGGCACAGGTCACTCTATTTTCCCATCAGGAAGAAGAATTAACCACAGGCTCAGCCTTCCGCCCGGGACCAGAATAGGGCCTGAAGCAATCCTGCGCTTTTGCGGCCAGCTCCCAAGAAAGCGAGTTGAAAAATGGAGCTCAGGGGCACTGCAATTCACAAACCTGCAGACTTATAAATGATCACTCTCGTCCACAAATATATTGAGGGAAGGCAACGAAGAGGATTTGAAAGCAAGGCAGAATTGCAGGAAACAGATTTCAGGAGGGAGATTCGAATCGCCTTTAAAGCACAGGAAAAGCGGCAAAACCTCGTCAATGATGCCCTTGGCCAAAAAGGGCGTATGCGTTTTTTCCTGAATATATTCAGGAAAAAACGCATACGCCCTTTTTGGCCAACCAAGCAACCTGGAAAGGCAAATCAGCACTACAAAGAAGTCTCGCTTCCCATCGGTCAAAAGGGCCATGCTGAATAAAGTGTCAAAACCAGAAATGCAGGACAGGCCATGGAGAAACGGGAGCCTTGCTACGCTGATGGGCGGAATGTAAATTGCCAACAGCCACTCTGGAGAAGTGTACGGTGTGTCCTGAAACATCTAAAAAACTCAGCTTAGAGAGCATAGGGCACTTCCACTCATGGGCGTATAAAGTGGGAAAATTAAAAACCAGCAAGACACAGGCACCCCAACATTTAGGGCTGCTCTGTTGACAAGAACCTCCACTTCGTTACACCTTAAATATCCCAGGAAAGAGAAAAATGGATAAAGAAGTTGTGGTCCTTATGTACAATGGAATATCACTCAGCCATGAAATCAACGTCATAAGGCTAGTAGCAGCATGATGAGTGGATTTAGGTACTACGATTCTAAGTGAAATAAGTCACACAGAAAAAGACACTTATCATAAGATATCACTTATAGAGGGAATGTAAAAACCGCTACCCTTGAACTGAATTACAAAACAGAACAGAGTCACACGTTTAGAAAACACACTATGGCTGCTTAACGGGAAAGGTGAGGTGGGGTGATGCATAAAACAAGGGTTTCAAATTAGTTCAGATACCGTTCCATAAACCCAATATGTAATAGACAAGACCTACTCCTTGCTCAGTGAATTGGACTCAAAACCCCCTATTCACGGCCCAAGAATATATCTGACTAGTAAGAATCTTAAAACCTATGTATTGATATCTCTCTGTAAGTGAGTCAAGTGGGTGTAAAGTGACATAAACACAGCAGTGAAAAGCAGCTAAACCCCATTATAAAAATCAATTACTTTTAAAAACCTGTGAAAAAAAGACAGTGAAAGAGAGAGAAATTCTTACAAAATTCGTTTAGGGGCATTGATGCTACCTGGATTGACCATATCTAGACCCACAGCTGATTGAGACATAAGGGTGGACACTCTTGGGGCTGAGAGGTTTGCTGAGGTTGGGTGAGGGAACGCAGACCCTTTAAAGTAATATTGCGTGGTACCCATCCCATGGGTCCCAAATCTCCAGGTTCAAGGGCATCTTCCTACATCGAAAACATGCATGAGAAACCCAGAAGATGGCACACTGTGTGATCGGGAAAGGTTTCTAAAACGCACCTCATTTCTCATCTCCTTGTGCTCGAATTCGCCATTCCAGCTGCTTTACTAGCAGTCTCCCTCATTGGAGAATCAGCACCTTTAACCTCCTGTTCCGTACAGGTTGCAATTTGTCCTGAGGATGAACGGGAAGAAGTGGGAACCAATGAGAGACTAGCTCTAGGTGTTGGGACAGGCACAGTTCACTCTATTTTCCCATCAGGAAGAAGAATTAAGCACAGGCTCAGCCTTCCGCCCGGGACCAGAATAGGGCCTGAAGCAATCCTGCGCTTTTGCGGCCAGCTCCCAAGAAAGCGAGTTGAAATATGGAGCTCAGGGGCACTGCAATTCACAAACCTGTAGACTTATAAATGATCACTCTCGTCCACAAATATATTGAGGGAAGGCAACGAAGAGGATTTAAAGCAAGGCAGAATTGCAGGAAACAGATTTCAGGAGGGAGATTCGAATCGCCTTTAAAGCACAGGAAAAGCGGCAAAACCTCGTCAATGATGCCCTTGGCCAAAAAGGGCGTATGCGTTTTTTCCCGAATATATTCAGGAAAAAACGCATACGCCCTTTTTGGCCAACCAAGCAACCTGGAAAGGCAAATCAGCGCTACAAAGAAGTCTCGCTTCCCATCGGTCAAAAGGGCCATGCTGAATAAAGTGTCAAAACCAGAAATGCAGGACAGGCCATGGAGAAACGGGAGCCTTGCTACGATGATGGGCGGGATGTAAATTGCCAACAGCCACTCTGGAGAAGTGTACGGTGTGTCCTGAAACATCTAAAAAACTCAGCTTAGAGAGCATAGGGCACTTCCACTCATGGGCGTATAAAGTGGGAAAATTAAAAACCAGCAAGACACAGGCACCCCAAAGTTTAGGGCCTCTCTGTTGACAAGAACCTCCAACTTCGTTACACCATAAATATCCCAGGAAAGAGAAAAATGGATAAAGATGTTGTGGTCCTTATGTACAATGGAATATCACTCAGCCATGAAATCAAGGTCATAAGGCTAGTAGCAGCATGATGAGTGGATTTAGGTACGACGATTCTAAGTGAAATAAGTCACACAGAAAAAGACACTTATCATAAGATATCACTAATAGAGGGAATGTAAAAACCGCTACCCTTGAACTGAATTACAAAACAGAACAGAGTCACACGTTTAGAAAACACACTATGGCTGCTTAACGGGAAAGGTGAGGCCGGGTGATGCATAAAACAATGGTTTCAAATTAGCTCAGATACCGTTCCATAAACCCAATATGTACTAGACAAGACCTACTCCTTGCTCAGTGAATTGGACTCAAAACCCCCTATTCACGGCCCAAGAATATATCTGACTAGTAAGAATCTTAAAACCTATGTATTGATATCTCTCTGTAAGTGAGTCATGTGGGTGTAAAGTGACATAAACATAGCAGTGAAAAGCAGCTAAACCCCATTATAAAAATCAATTACTTTTAAAAACCTGTGAAAAAAAGACAGTGAAAGAGAGAGAAATTCTTACAAAATTCGTTTAGGGGCAGTTATGCTACCTGGATTGACCATATCTAGACCCACAGCTGATTGAGACATAAGGGTGGACACTCTTGGGGCTGAGAGGTTTGGTGAGGTTGGGTGAGCAAACGCAGACCCTTTAAAGTAATACTGCGTGGTACCCATCCCATGGGTTCCAAATCTCCAGGTTCAAGGGCATCTTCCTACATCGAAAACATGCATGAGAAACCCAGAAGATGGTACACCGTGTGATCGCGAAAGGTTTCTAAAACGCACCACATTTCTCATCTCCTTGTGCTCGGGTTCGCCATTCCAGCTGCTTTACTAGCAACCTCCCTCCTTGGAGAATCATCACCTTTAACCTCCTGTTCCGTACAGGTTGCAATTTGTCCTGAGGATGAACGAGAAGAGGGGAAAACAATGAGAGACTAGCTCTAGGTGTTGGGACAGGCACAGGTCACTCTATTTTCCCATCAGGAAGAAGAATTAAGCACAGGCTCAGCCTGCCGCCCGGGACCAGAATAGGGCCTGAAGCAATCCTGCGCTTTTGCGGCCAGCTCCCAAGAAAGCGAGTTGAAAAATGGAGCTCAGGGGCACTGCAATTCACAAACCTGCAGACTTATAAATGATCACTCTCGTCCACAAATATATTGAGGGAAGGCAACGAAGAGGATTTGAAAGCAAGGCAGAATTGCAGGAAACAGATTTCAGGAGGGAGATTCGAATCGCCTTTAAAGCACAGGAAAAGCGGCAAAACCATGACAATGATGCCCTTGGCCAAAAAGGGCGTATGCGTTTTTTCCTGAATATATTCAGGAAAAAACGCATACGCCCTTTTTGGCCAAGCAAGCCACCTGGAAAGGCAAATCAGCGCTACAAAGAAGTCTCGCTTCCCATCGGTCAAAAGGGCCATGCTGAATAAAGTGTCAAAACCAGAAATGCAGGGCAGGCCATGGAGAAACGGGAGACTTGCTACGCTGATGGGCGGGATGTAAATTGCCAACAGCCAATCTGGAGAAGTGTACGGTGTGTCCTGAAACATCTAAAAAACTCAGCTTAGAGAGCATAGGGCACTTCCACTCATGGGCGTATAAAGTGGGAAAATTAAAAACCAGCAAGACACAGGCACCCCAAAGTTTAGGGCTTCTCTGTTGACAAGACCCTCCAACTTCGTTACACCATAAATATCCCAGGAAAGAGAAAAATGGATAAAGATGTTGTGGTCCTTATGTACAATGGAATATCACTCAGCCATGAAATCAACGTCATAAGGCTAGTAGCAGCATGATGAGTGGATTTAGGTACGACGATTCTAAGTGAAATAAGTCACACAGAAAAAGACACTTATCATAAGATATCACTAATAGAGGGAATGTAAAAACCGCTACCCTTGAACTGAATTACAAAACAGAACAGAGTCACACGTTTAGAAAACACACTATGGCTGCTTAACGGGAAAGGTGAGGCCGGGTGATGCAAAAAACAAGGGTTTCAAATTAGCTCAGATACCGTTCTATAAACCCAATATGTACTAGACAACACCTACTCCTTGCTCAGTGAATTGGACTCAAAACCCCCTATTCACGGCCCAAGAATATATCTGACTAGTAAGAATCTTAAAACCTATGTATTGATATCTCTCTGTAAGTGAGTCATGTGGGTGTAAAGTGACATAAACACAGCAGTGAAAAGCAGCTAAACCCCATTATAAAAATCAATTACTTTTAAAAACCTGTGAAAAAAAGACAGTGAAAGAGAGAGAAATTCTTACAAAATTCGTTTAGGGGCAGTTATGCTACCTGGATTGACCATATCTAGACCCACAGCTGATTGAGACATAAGGGTGGACACTCTTGGGGCTGAGAGGTTTGGTGAGGTTGGGTGAGGAAACGCAGACCCTTTAAAGTAATACTGCGTGGTACCCATCCCATGGGTTCCAAATCTCCAGGTTCAAGGGCATCTTCCTACATCGAAAACATGCATGAGAAACCCAGAAGATGGTACACCGTGTGATCGCGAAAGGTTTCTAAAACGCACCACATTTCTCATCTCCTTGTGCTCGGGTTCGCCATTCCAGCTGCTTTACTAGCAACCTCCCTCCTTGGAGAATCATCACCTTTAACCTCCTGTTCCGTACAGGTTGCAATTTGTCCTGAGGATGAACGAGAAGAGGGGAAAACAATGAGAGACTAGCTCTAGGTGTTGGGACAGGCACAGGTCACTCTATTTTCCCATCAGGAAGAAGAATTAAGCACAGGCTCAGCCTGCCGCCCGGGACCAGAATAGGGCCTGAAGCAATCCTGCGCTTTTGCGGCCAGCTCCCAAGAAAGCGAGTTGAAAAATGGAGCTCAGGGGCACTGCAATTCACAAACCTGCAGACTTATAAATGATCACTCTCGTCCACAAATATATTGAGGGAAGGCAACGAAGAGGATTTGAAAGCAAGGCAGAATTGCAGGAAACAGATTTCAGGAGGGAGATTCGAATCGCCTTTAAAGCACAGGAAAAGCGGCAAAACCACGACAATGATGCCCTTGGCCAAAAAGGGCGTATGCGTTTTTTCCTGAATATATTCAGGAAAAAACGCATACGCCCTTTTTGGCCAAGCAAGCCACCTGGAAAGGCAAATCAGCGCTACAAAGAAGTCTCGCTTCCCATCGGTCAAAAGGGCCATGCTGAATAAAGTGTCAAAACCAGAAATGCAGGGCAGGCCATGGAGAAACGGGAGCCTTGCTACGCTGATGGGCGGGATGTAAATTGCCAACAGCCAATCTGGAGAAGTGTACGGTGTGTCCTGAAACATCTAAAAAACTCAGCTTAGAGAGCATAGGGCACTTCCACTCATGGGCGTATAAATTGGGAAAACTAAAAATCAGCAAGACACAGGCACCCCAACGTTTAGGGCTGCTCTGTTGACAAGAACCTCCACTTCGTTACACCTTAAATATCTCAGGATAGAGAAAAATGGATAAATAAGTTGTGGTCCTTATGTACAATGGAACATCACTCAGCCATGAAATCAACGTCATAAGGCTAGTAGCAGCATGATGAGTGGATTTAGGTACGACGATTCTAAGTGAAATAAGTCACACAGAAAAAGACACTTATCATAAGATATCACTTATAGAGTGAATGTAAAAACCGCTACTCTTGAACTGAATTACAAAACAGAACAGAGTCACACGTTTAGAAAACACACTATGGCTGCTTAACGGAAAGGTGAGGTGGGGTGATGCATAAAACAAGGGTTTCAAATTAGCTCAGATACCGTTCCATAAACCCAATATGTAATAGACAAGACCTACTCCTTGCTCAGTGAATTGGACTCAACACCCCCTATTCACGGCCCAAGAATATATCTGACTAGTAAGAATCTTAAAACCTATGTATTGATATCTCTCTGTAAGTGAGTCAAGTGGGTGTAAAGTGGCATAAACACAGCAGTGAAAAGCAGCTAAACCCCATTATAAAAATCAATTACTTTTAAAAACCTGTGAAAAAAAGACAGTGAAAGAGAGAGAAATTCTTACAAAATTCGTTTAGGGGCATTGATGCTACCTGGATTCACCATATCTAGACCCACAGCTGATTGAGACATAAGGGTGGACACTCTTGGGGCTGAGAGGTTTGCTGAGGTTGGGTGAGGAAACGCAGACCCTTTAAAGTAATATTGCGTGGTACCCATCCCATGGGTCCCAAATCTCCAGGTTCAAGGGCATCTTCCTACATCGAAAACATGCATGAGAAACCCAGAAGATGGCACACTGTGTGATCGGGAAAGGTTTCTAAAACGCACCTCATTTCTCATGTCCTTGTGCTCGGGTTCGCCATTCCAGCCGCATTACTAGCAATCTCCCTCCTTGGAGAATCAGCACCTTTAACCTCCTGTTCCGTACAGGTTGCAATTTGTCCTGAGGATGAACGGGAAGAAGTGGGAACCAATGAGAGACTAGCTCTAGGTGTTGGGACAGGCACAGTTCACTCTATTTTCCCATCAGGAAGAAGAATTAAGCACAGGCTCAGCCTTCCGCCCGGGACCAGAATAGGGCCTGAAGCAATCCTGCGCTTTTGCGGCCAGCTCCCAAGAAAGCGAGTTGAAATATGGAGCTCAGGGGCACTGCAATTCACAAACCTGTAGACTTATAAATGATCACTCTCGTCCACAAATATATTGAGGGAAGGCAACGAAGAGGATTTAAAGCAAGGCAGAATTGCAGGAAACAGATTTCAGGAGGGAGATTCGAATCGCCTTTAAAGCACAGGAAAAGCGGCAAAACCTCGTCAATGATGCCCTTGGCCAAAAAGGGCGTATGCGTTTTTTCCCGAATATATTCAGGAAAAAACGCATACGCCCTTTTTGGCCAACCAAGCAACCTGGAAAGGCAAATCAGCGCTACAAAGAAGTCTCGCTTCCCATCGGTCAAAAGGGCCATGCTGAATAAAGTGTCAAAACCAGAAATGCAGGACAGGCCATGGAGAAACGGGAGCCTTGCTACGATGATGGGCGGGATGTAAATTGCCAACAGCCACTCTGGAGAAGTGTACGGTGTGTCCTGAAACATCTAAAAAACTCAGCTTAGAGAGCATAGGGCACTTCCACTCATGGGCGTATAAAGTGGGAAAATTAAAAACCAGCAAGACACAGGCACCCCAAAGTTTAGGGCCTCTCTGTTGACAAGAACCTCCAACTTCGTTACACCATAAATATCCCAGGAAAGAGAAAAATGGATAAAGATGTTGTGGTCCTTATGTACAATGGAATATCACTCAGCCATGAAATCAACGTCATAAGGCTAGTAGCAGCATGATGAGTGGATTTAGGTACGACGATTCTAAGTGAAATAAGTCACACAGAAAAAGACACTTATCATAAGATATCACTAATAGAGGGAATGTAAAAACCGCTACCCTTGAACTGAATTACAAAACAGAACAGAGTCACACGTTTAGAAAACACACTATGGCTGCTTAACGGGAAAGGTGAGGCCGGGTGATGCATAAAACAATGGTTTCAAATTAGCTCAGATACCGTTCCATAAACCCAATATGTACTAGACAAGACCTACTCCTTGCTCAGTGAATTGGACTCAAAACCCCCTATTCACGGCCCAAGAATATATCTGACTAGTAAGAATCTTAAAACCTATGTATTGATATCTCTCTGTAAGTGAGTCATGTGGGTGTAAAGTGACATAAACATAGCAGTGAAAAGCAGCTAAACCCCATTATAAAAATCAATTACTTTTAAAAACCTGTGAAAAAAAGACAGTGAAAGAGAGAGAAATTCTTACAAAATTCGTTTAGGGGCAGTTATGCTACCTGGATTGACCATATCTAGACCCACAGCTGATTGAGACATAAGGGTGGACACTCTTGGGGCTGAGAGTTTTGCTGAGGTTGGGTGAGGGAACGCAGACCCTTTAAAGTAATATTGCGTGGTACCCATCCCATGGGTCCCAAATCTCCAGGTTCAAGGGCATCTTCCTACATCGAAAACATGCATGAGAAACCCAGAAGATGGCACACTGTGTGATCGGGAAAGGTTTCTAAAACGCACCTCATTTCTCATCTCCTTGTGCTCGAATTCGCCATTCCAGCTGCTTTACTAGCAGTCTCCCTCATTGGAGAATCAGCACCTTTAACCTCCTGTTCCGTACAGGTTGCAATTTGTCCTGAGGATGAACGGGAAGAAGTGGGAACCAATGAGAGACTAGCTCTAGGTGTTGGGACAGGCACAGTTCACTCTATTTTCCCATCAGGAAGAAGAATTAAGCACAGGCTCAGCCTTCCGCCCGGGACCAGAATAGGGCCTGAAGCAATCCTGCGCTTTTGCGGCCAGCTCCCAAGAAAGCGAGTTGAAATATGGAGCTCAGGGGCACTGCAATTCACAAACCTGTAGACTTATAAATGATCACTCTCGTCCACAAATATATTGAGGGAAGGCAACGAAGAGGATTTAAAGCAAGGCAGAATTGCAGGAAACAGATTTCAGGAGGGAGATTCGAATCGCCTTTAAAGCACAGGAAAAGCGGCAAAACCTCGTCAATGATGCCCTTGGCCAAAAAGGGCGTATGCGTTTTTTCCCGAATATATTCAGGAAAAAACGCATACGCCCTTTTTGGCCAACCAAGCAACCTGGAAAGGCAAATCAGCGCTACAAAGAAGTCTCGCTTCCCATCGGTCAAAAGGGCCATGCTGAATAAAGTGTCAAAACCAGAAATGCAGGACAGGCCATGGAGAAACGGGAGCCTTGCTACGATGATGGGCGGGATGTAAATTGCCAACAGCCAATCTGGAGAAGTGTACGGTGTGTCCTGAAACATCTAAAAAACTCAGCTTAGAGAGCATAGGGCACTTCCACTCATGGGCGTATAAAGTGGGAAAATTAAAAACCAGCAAGACACAGGCACCCCAAAGTTTAGGGCTTCTCTGTTGACAAGACCCTCCAACTTCGTTACACCATAAATATCCCAGGAAAGAGAAAAATGGATAAAGATGTTGTGGTCCTTATGTACAATGGAATATCACTCAGCCATGAAATCAACGTCATAAGGCTAGTAGCAGCATGATGAGTGGATTTAGGTACGACGATTCTAAGTGAAATAAGTCACACAGAAAAAGACACTTATCATAAGATATCACTAATAGAGGGAATGTAAAAACCGCTACCCTTGAACTGAATTACAAAACAGAACAGAGTCACACGTTTAGAAAACACACTATGGCTGCTTAACGGGAAAGGTGAGGCCGGGTGATGCAAAAAACAAGGGTTTCAAATTAGCTCAGATACCGTTCTATAAACCCAATATGTACTAGACAACACCTACTCCTTGCTCAGTGAATTGGACTCAAAACCCCCTATTCACGGCCCAAGAATATATCTGACTAGTAAGAATCTTAAAACCTATGTATTGATATCTCTCTGTAAGTGAGTCATGTGGGTGTAAAGTGACATAAACACAGCAGTGAAAAGCAGCTAAACCCCATTATAAAAATCAATTACTTTTAAAAACCTGTGAAAAAAAGACAGTGAAAGAGAGAGAAATTCTTACAAAATTCGTTTAGGGGCAGTTATGCTACCTGGATTGACCATATCTAGACCCACAGCTGATTGAGACATAAGGGTGGACACTCTTGGGGCTGAGAGGTTTGGTGAGGTTGGGTGAGGAAACGCAGACCCTTTAAAGTAATACTGCGTGGTACCCATCCCATGGGTTCCAAATCTCCAGGTTCAAGGGCATCTTCCTACATCGAAAACATGCATGAGAAACCCAGAAGATGGTACACCGTGTGATCGCGAAAGGTTTCTAAAACGCACCACATTTCTCATCTCCTTGTGCTCGGGTTCGCCATTCCAGCTGCTTTACTAGCAACCTCCCTCCTTGGAGAATCATCACCTTTAACCTCCTGTTCCGTACAGGTTGCAATTTGTCCTGAGGATGAACGAGAAGAGGGGAAAACAATGAGAGACTAGCTCTAGGTGTTGGGACAGGCACAGGTCACTCTATTTTCCCATCAGGAAGAAGAATTAAGCACAGGCTCAGCCTGCCGCCCGGGACCAGAATAGGGCCTGAAGCAATCCTGCGCTTTTGCGGCCAGCTCCCAAGAAAGCGAGTTGAAAAATGGAGCTCAGGGGCACTGCAATTCACAAACCTGCAGACTTATAAATGATCACTCTCGTCCACAAATATATTGAGGGAAGGCAACGAAGAGGATTTGAAAGCAAGGCAGAATTGCAGGAAACAGATTTCAGGAGGGAGATTCGAATCGCCTTTAAAGCACAGGAAAAGCGGCAAAACCACGACAATGATGCCCTTGGCCAAAAAGGGCGTATGCGTTTTTTCCTGAATATATTCAGGAAAAAACGCATACGCCCTTTTTGGCCAAGCAAGCCACCTGGAAAGGCAAATCAGCGCTACAAAGAAGTCTCGCTTCCCATCGGTCAAAAGGGCCATGCTGAATAAAGTGTCAAAACCAGAAATGCAGGGCAGGCCATGGAGAAACGGGAGCCTTGCTACGCTGATGGGCGGGATGTAAATTGCCAACAGCCAATCTGGAGAAGTGTACGGTGTGTCCTGAAACATCTAAAAAACTCAGCTTAGAGAGCATAGGGCACTTCCACTCATGGGCGTATAAATTGGGAAAACTAAAAATCAGCAAGACACAGGCACCCCAACGTTTAGGGCTGCTCTGTTGACAAGAACCTCCACTTCGTTACACCTTAAATATCTCAGGATAGAGAAAAATGGATAAATAAGTTGTGGTCCTTATGTACAATGGAACATCACTCAGCCATGAAATCAACGTCATAAGGCTAGTAGCAGCATGATGAGTGGATTTAGGTACGACGATTCTAAGTGAAATAAGTCACACAGAAAAAGACACTTATCATAAGATATCACTTATAGAGTGAATGTAAAAACCGCTACTCTTGAACTGAATTACAAAACAGAACAGAGTCACACGTTTAGAAAACACACTATGGCTGCTTAACGGAAAGGTGAGGTGGGGTGATGCATAAAACAAGGGTTTCAAATTAGCTCAGATACCGTTCCATAAACCCAATATGTAATAGACAAGACCTACTCCTTGCTCAGTGAATTGGACTCAACACCCCCTATTCACGGCCCAAGAATATAGCTGACTAGTAAGAATCTTAAAACCTATGTATTGATATCTCTCTGTAAGTGAGTCAAGTGGGTGTAAAGTGGCATAAACACAGCAGTGAAAAGCAGCTAAACCCCATTATAAAAATCAATTACTTTTAAAAACCTGTGAAAAAAAGACAGTGAAAGAGAGAGAAATTCTTACAAAATTCGTTTAGGGGCATTGATGCTACCTGGATTCACCATATCTAGACCCACAGCTGATTGAGACATAAGGGTGGACACTCTTGGGGCTGAGAGGTTTGCTGAGGTTGGGTGAGGAAACGCAGACCCTTTAAAGTAATATTGCGTGGTACCCATCCCATGGGTCCCAAATCTCCAGGTTCAAGGGCATCTTCCTACATCGAAAACATGCATGAGAAACCCAGAAGATGGCACACTGTGTGATCGGGAAAGGTTTCTAAAACGCACCTCATTTCTCATGTCCTTGTGCTCGGGTTCGCCATTCCAGCCGCATTACTAGCAATCTCCCTCCTTGGAGAATCAGCACCTTTAACCTCCTGTTCCGTACAGGTTGCAATTTGTCCTGAGGATGAACGGGAAGAAGTGGGAACCAATGAGAGACTAGCTCTAGGTGTTGGGACAGGCACAGTTCACTCTATTTTCCCATCAGGAAGAAGAATTAAGCACAGGCTCAGCCTTCCGCCCGGGACCAGAATAGGGCCTGAAGCAATCCTGCGCTTTTGCGGCCAGCTCCCAAGAAAGCGAGTTGAAATATGGAGCTCAGGGGCACTGCAATTCACAAACCTGTAGACTTATAAATGATCACTCTCGTCCACAAATATATTGAGGGAAGGCAACGAAGAGGATTTAAAGCAAGGCAGAATTGCAGGAAACAGATTTCAGGAGGGAGATTCGAATCGCCTTTAAAGCACAGGAAAAGCGGCAAAACCTCGTCAATGATGCCCTTGGCCAAAAAGGGCGTATGCGTTTTTTCCCGAATATATTCAGGAAAAAACGCATACGCCCTTTTTGGCCAACCAAGCAACCTGGAAAGGCAAATCAGCGCTACAAAGAAGTCTCGCTTCCCATCGGTCAAAAGGGCCATGCTGAATAAAGTGTCAAAACCAGAAATGCAGGACAGGCCATGGAGAAACGGGAGCCTTGCTACGATGATGGGCGGGATGTAAATTGCCAACAGCCACTCTGGAGAAGTGTACGGTGTGTCCTGAAACATCTAAAAAACTCAGCTTAGAGAGCATAGGGCACTTCCACTCATGGGCGTATAAAGTGGGAAAATTAAAAACCAGCAAGACACAGGCACCCCAAAGTTTAGGGCCTCTCTGTTGACAAGAACCTCCAACTTCGTTACACCATAAATATCCCAGGAAAGAGAAAAATGGATAAAGATGTTGTGGTCCTTATGTACAATGGAATATCACTCAGCCATGAAATCAACGTCATAAGGCTAGTAGCAGCATGATGAGTGGATTTAGGTACGACGATTCTAAGTGAAATAAGTCACACAGAAAAAGACACTTATCATAAGATATCACTAATAGAGGGAATGTAAAAACCGCTACCCTTGAACTGAATTACAAAACAGAACAGAGTCACACGTTTAGAAAACACACTATGGCTGCTTAACGGGAAAGGTGAGGCCGGGTGATGCATAAAACAATGGTTTCAAATTAGCTCAGATACCGTTCCATAAACCCAATATGTACTAGACAAGACCTACTCCTTGCTCAGTGAATTGGACTCAAAACCCCCTATTCACGGCCCAAGAATATATCTGACTAGTAAGAATCTTAAAACCTATGTATTGATATCTCTCTGTAAGTGAGTCATGTGGGTGTAAAGTGACATAAACATAGCAGTGAAAAGCAGCTAAACCCCATTATAAAAATCAATTACTTTTAAAAACCTGTGAAAAAAAGACAGTGAAAGAGAGAGAAATTCTTACAAAATTCGTTTAGGGGCAGTTATGCTACCTGGATTGACCATATCTAGACCCACAGCTGATTGAGACATAAGGGTGGACACTCTTGGGGCTGAGAGTTTTGCTGAGGTTGGGTGAGGGAACGCAGACCCTTTAAAGTAATATTGCGTGGTACCCATCCCATGGGTCCCAAATCTCCAGGTTCAAGGGCATCTTCCTACATCGAAAACATGCATGAGAAACCCAGAAGATGGCACACTGTGTGATCGGGAAAGGTTTCTAAAACGCACCTCATTTCTCATCTCCTTGTGCTCGAATTCGCCATTCCAGCTGCTTTACTAGCAGTCTCCCTCATTGGAGAATCAGCACCTTTAACCTCCTGTTCCGTACAGGTTGCAATTTGTCCTGAGGATGAACGGGAAGAAGTGGGAACCAATGAGAGACTAGCTCTAGGTGTTGGGACAGGCACAGTTCACTCTATTTTCCCATCAGGAAGAAGAATTAAGCACAGGCTCAGCCTTCCGCCCGGGACCAGAATAGGGCCTGAAGCAATCCTGCGCTTTTGCGGCCAGCTCCCAAGAAAGCGAGTTGAAATATGGAGCTCAGGGGCACTGCAATTCACAAACCTGTAGACTTATAAATGATCACTCTCGTCCACAAATATATTGAGGGAAGGCAACGAAGAGGATTTAAAGCAAGGCAGAATTGCAGGAAACAGATTTCAGGAGGGAGATTCGAATCGCCTTTAAAGCACAGGAAAAGCGGCAAAACCTCGTCAATGATGCCCTTGGCCAAAAAGGGCGTATGCGTTTTTTCCCGAATATATTCAGGAAAAAACGCATACGCCCTTTTTGGCCAACCAAGCAACCTGGAAAGGCAAATCAGCGCTACAAAGAAGTCTCGCTTCCCATCGGTCAAAAGGGCCATGCTGAATAAAGTGTCAAAACCAGAAATGCAGGACAGGCCATGGAGAAACGGGAGCCTTGCTACGATGATGGGCGGGATGTAAATTGCCAACAGCCACTCTGGAGAAGTGTACGGTGTGTCCTGAAACATCTAAAAAACTCAGCTTAGAGAGCATAGGGCACTTCCACTCATGGGCGTATAAAGTGGGAAAATTAAAAACCAGCAAGACACAGGCACCCCAAAGTTTAGGGCCTCTCTGTTGACAAGAACCTCCAACTTCGTTACACCATAAATATCCCAGGAAAGAGAAAAATGGATAAAGATGTTGTGGTCCTTATGTACAATGGAATATCACTCAGCCATGAAATCAAGGTCATAAGGCTAGTAGCAGCATGATGAGTGGATTTAGGTACGACGATTCTAAGTGAAATAAGTCACACAGAAAAAGACACTTATCATAAGATATCACTAATAGAGGGAATGTAAAAACCGCTACCCTTGAACTGAATTACAAAACAGAACAGAGTCACACGTTTAGAAAACACACTATGGCTGCTTAACGGGAAAGGTGAGGCCGGGTGATGCATAAAACAATGGTTTCAAATTAGCTCAGATACCGTTCCATAAACCCAATATGTACTAGACAAGACCTACTCCTTGCTCAGTGAATTGGACTCAAAACCCCCTATTCACGGCCCAAGAATATATCTGACTAGTAAGAATCTTAAAACCTATGTATTGATATCTCTCTGTAAGTGAGTCATGTGGGTGTAAAGTGACATAAACATAGCAGTGAAAAGCAGCTAAACCCCATTATAAAAATCAATTACTTTTAAAAACCTGTGAAAAAAAGACAGTGAAAGAGAGAGAAATTCTTACAAAATTCGTTTAGGGGCAGTTATGCTACCTGGATTGACCATATCTAGACCCACAGCTGATTGAGACATAAGGGTGGACACTCTTGGGGCTGAGAGGTTTGGTGAGGTTGGGTGAGGAAACGCAGACCCTTTAAAGTAATACTGCGTGGTACCCATCCCATGGGTTCCAAATCTCCAGGTTCAAGGGCATCTTCCTACATCGAAAACATGCATGAGAAACCCAGAAGATGGTACACCGTGTGATCGCGAAAGGTTTCTAAAACGCACCACATTTCTCATCTCCTTGTGCTCGGGTTCGCCATTCCAGCTGCTTTACTAGCAACCTCCCTCCTTGGAGAATCATCACCTTTAACCTCCTGTTCCGTACAGGTTGCAATTTGTCCTGAGGATGAACGAGAAGAGGGGAAAACAATGAGAGACTAGCTCTAGGTGTTGGGACAGGCACAGGTCACTCTATTTTCCCATCAGGAAGAAGAATTAAGCACAGGCTCAGCCTGCCGCCCGGGACCAGAATAGGGCCTGAAGCAATCCTGCGCTTTTGCGGCCAGCTCCCAAGAAAGCGAGTTGAAAAATGGAGCTCAGGGGCACTGCAATTCACAAACCTGCAGACTTATAAATGATCACTCTCGTCCACAAATATATTGAGGGAAGGCAACGAAGAGGATTTGAAAGCAAGGCAGAATTGCAGGAAACAGATTTCAGGAGGGAGATTCGAATCGCCTTTAAAGCACAGGAAAAGCGGCAAAACCATGACAATGATGCCCTTGGCCAAAAAGGGCGTATGCGTTTTTTCCTGAATATATTCAGGAAAAAACGCATACGCCCTTTTTGGCCAAGCAAGCCACCTGGAAAGGCAAATCAGCGCTACAAAGAAGTCTCGCTTCCCATCGGTCAAAAGGGCCATGCTGAATAAAGTGTCAAAACCAGAAATGCAGGGCAGGCCATGGAGAAACGGGAGACTTGCTACGCTGATGGGCGGGATGTAAATTGCCAACAGCCAATCTGGAGAAGTGTACGGTGTGTCCTGAAACATCTAAAAAACTCAGCTTAGAGAGCATAGGGCACTTCCACTCATGGGCGTATAAATTGGGAAAACTAAAAATCAGCAAGACACAGGCACCCCAACGTTTAGGGCTGCTCTGTTGACAAGAACCTCCACTTCGTTACACCTTAAATATCTCAGGATAGAGAAAAATGGATAAATAAGTTGTGGTCCTTATGTACAATGGAACATCACTCAGCCATGAAATCAACGTCATAAGGCTAGTAGCAGCATGATGAGTGGATTTAGGTACGACGATTCTAAGTGAAATAAGTCACACAGAAAAAGACACTTATCATAAGATATCACTTATAGAGTGAATGTAAAAACCGCTACTCTTGAACTGAATTACAAAACAGAACAGAGTCACACGTTTAGAAAACACACTATGGCTGCTTAACGGGAAAGGTGAGGTGGGGTGATGCATAAAACAAGGGTTTCAAATTAGCTCAGATACCGTTCCATAAACGCAATATGTAATAGACAAGACCTACTCCTTGCTCAGTGAATTGGACTCAACACCCCATATTCACGGCCCAAGAATATATCTGACTAGTAAGAATCTTAAAACCTATGTATTGATATCTCTTAGTAAGTGAGTCAAGTGGGTGTAAAGTGGCATAAACACAGCAGTGAAAAGCAGCTAAACCCCATTATAAAAATCAATTACTTTTAAAAACCTGTGAAAAAAAGACAGTGAAAGAGAGAGAAATTCTTACAAAATTCGTTTAGGGGCAGTTATGCTACCTGGATTGACCATATCTAGACCCACAGCTGATTGAGACATAAGGGTGGACACTCTTGGGGCTGAGAGGTTTGGTGAGGTTGGGTGAGGAAACGCAGACCCTTTAAAGTAATACTGCGTGGTACCCATCCCATGGGTTCCAAATCTCCAGGTTCAAGGGCATCTTCCTACATCGAAAACATGCATGAGAAACCCAGAAGATGGTACACCGTGTGATCGCGAAAGGTTTCTAAAACGCACCTCATTTCTCATCTCCTTGTGCTCGGGTCCGCCATTCCAGCCGCTTTACAAGCAACCTCCCTCCTTGGAGAATCATCACCTTTAACCTCCTGTTCCGTACAGGTTGCAATTTGTCCTGAGGATGAACGGGAAGAGGGGAAAACAATGAGAGACTAGCTCTAGGTGTTGGGACAGGCACAGGTCACTCTATTTTCCCATCAGGAAGAAGAATTAACCACAGGCTCAGCCTGCCGCCCGGGACCAGAATAGGGCCTGAAGCAATCCTGCGCTTTTGCGGCCAGCTCCCAAGAAAGCGAGTTGAAAAATGGAGCTCAGGGGCACTGCTATTCACAAACCTGCAGACTTATAAATGACCACTCTCGTACACAAATATATTGAGGGAAGGCAACGAAGAGGATTTGAAAGCAAGGCAGAATTGCAGGAAACAGATTTCAGGAGGGAGATTCGAATCGCCTTTAAAGCACAGGAAAAGCGGCAAAACCTCGACAATGATGCCCTTGGCCAAAAAGGGCGTATGCGTTCTTTCCTGAATATATTCAGGAAAAAACGCATACGCCCTTTTTGGCCAAGCAAGCAACCTGGAAAGGCAAATCAGCGCTACAAAGAAGTCTCGCTTCCCATCGGTCAAAAGGGCCATGCTGAATAAAGTGTCAAAACCAGAAATGCAGGACAGGCCAAGGAGAAACGGGAGCCTTGCTACGCTGATGGGCGGGATGTAAATTGCCAACAGCCACTCTGGAGAAGTGTACGGTGTGTCCTGAAACATCTAAAAAACTCAGCTTAGAGAGCATAGGGCACTTCCACTCATTCGCGTATAAAGTGGGAAAACTAAAAATCAGCAAGACACAGGCACCCCAACGTTTAGGGCTGCTCTGTTGACAAGAACCTCCACTTCGTTACACCTTAAATATCCCAGGAAAGAGAAAAATGGATAAAGAAGTTGTGGTCCTTATGTACAATGGAATATCACTCAGCCATGAAATCAACGTCATAAGGCTAGTAGCAGCATGATGAGTGGATTTAGGTACTACGATTCTAAGTGAAATAAGTCACACAGAAAAAGACACTTATCATAAGATATCACTTATAGAGGGAATGTAAAAACCGCTACCCTTGAACTGAATTACAAAACAGAACAGAGTCACACGTTTAGAAAACACACTATGGCTGCTTAACGGGAAAGGTGAGGTGGGGTGATGCATAAAACAAGGGTTTCAAATTAGTTCAGATACCGTTCCATAAACCCAATATGTAATAGACAAGACCTACTCCTTGCTCAGTGAATTGGACTCAACACCCCCTATTCACGGCCCAAGAATATATCTGACTAGTAAGAATCTTAAAACCTATGTATTGATATCTCTCTGTAAGTGAGTCAAGTGGGTGTAAAGTGACATAAACACAGCAGTGAAAAGCAGCTAAACCCCATTATAAAAATCAATTACTTTTAAAAACCTGTGAAAAAAAGACAGTGAAAGAGAGAGAAATTCTTACAAAATTCGTTTAGGGGCATTGATGCTACCTGGATTGACCATATCTAGACCCACAGCTGATTGAGACATAAGGGTGGACACTCTTGGGGCTGAGAGGTTTGCTGAGGTTGGGTGAGGAAACGCAGACCCTTTAAAGTAATATTGCGTGGTACCCATCCCATGGGTCCCAAATCTCCAGGTTCAAGGGCATCTTCCTACATCGAAAACATGCATGAGAAACCCAGAAGATGGCACACTGTGTGATCGGGAAAGGTTTCTAAAACGCACCTCATTTCTCATCTCCTTGTGCTCGAATTCGCCATTCCAGCTGCTTTACTAGCAGTCTCCCTCATTGGAGAATCAGCACCTTTAACCTCCTGTTCCGTACAGGTTGCAATTTGTCCTGAGGATGAACGGGAAGAGGGGGAAACAATGAGAGTCTAGCTCTAGGTGTTGGGACAGGCACAGGTCACTCTATTTTCCCATCAGGAAGAAGAATTAAGCACAGGCTCAGCCTGCCGCCCGGAACCAGAATAGGGCCTGAAGCAATCCTGCGCTTTTGCGGCCAGCTCCCAAGAAAGCGAGTTGAAAAATGGAGCTCAGGGGCACTGCAATTCACAAACCTGCAGACTTATAAATGACCACTCTCGTCCACAAATATACTGAGGGAAGGCAACGAAGAGGATTTGAAAGCAAGGCAGAATTGCAGGAAACAGATTTCAGGAGGGAGATTCGAATCGCCTTGAAAGCACAGGAAGAGCGGCAAAACCCCGACAATGATGCCCTTGGCCAAAAAGGGCGTATGCGTTTTTTCCTGAATATATTCAGGAAAAAACGCATACGCCCTTTTTGGCCAACCAAGCAACCTGGAAAGGCAAATCAGCGCTACAAAGAAGTCTCGCTTCCCATCGGTCAAAAGGGCCATGCTGAATAAAGTGTCAAAACCAGAAATGCAGGACAGGCCAAGGAGAAACGGGAGCCTTGCTACGCTGATGGGCGGGATGTAAATTGCCAACAGCGACTCTGGAGAAGTGTACGGTGTGTTCTGAAACATCTAAAAAACTCAGCTTAGAGAGCATAGGGCACTTCCACTCATGCGCGTATAAATTGGGAAAACTAAAAATCAGCAAGACACAGGCACCCCAACGTTTAGGGCTGCTCTGTTGACAAGAACCTCCACTTCGTTACACCTTAAATATCCCAGGAAAGAGAAAAATGGATAAAGAAGTTGTGGTCCTTATGTACAATGGAATATCACTCAGCCATGAAATCAACGTCATAAGGCTAGTAGCAGCATGATGAGTGGATTTAGGTACGACGATTCTAAGTGAAATAAGTAACACAGAAAAAGACACTTATCATAAGATATCACTTATAGAGGGAATGTAAAAACCGCTACCCTTGAACTGAATTACAAAACAGAACAGAGTCACACGTTTAGAAAACACACTATGGCTGCTTAACGGAAAGGTGAGGTGGGGTGATGCATAAAACAAGGGTTTCAAATTAGCTCAGATACCGTTCCATAAACCCAATATGTAATAGACAAGACCTACTCCTTGCTCAGTGAATTGGACTCAACACCCCCTATTCACGGCCCAAGAATATATCTGACTAGTAAGAATCTTAAAACCTATGTATTGATATCTCTCTGTAAGTGAGTCAAGTGGGTGTAAAGTGGCATAAACACAGCAGTGAAAAGCAGCTAAACCCCATTATAAAAATCAATTACTTTTAAAAACCTGTGAAAAAAAGACAGTGAAAGAGAGAGAAATTCTTACAAAATTCGTTTAGGGGCATTGATGCTACCTGGATTCACCATATCTAGACCCACAGCTGATTGAGACATAAGGGTGGACACTCTTGGGGCTGAGAGGTTTGCTGAGGTTGGGTGAGGAAACGCAGACCCTTTAAAGTAATATTGCGTGGTACCCATCCCATGGGTCCCAAATCTCCAGGTTCAAGGGCATCTTCCTACATCGAAAACATGCATGAGAAACCCAGAAGATGGCACACTGTGTGATCGGGAAAGGTTTCTAAAACGCACCTCATTTCTCATGTCCTTGTGCTCGGGTTCGCCATTCCAGCCGCATTACTAGCAATCTCCCTCCTTGGAGAATCAGCACCTTTAACCTCCTGTTCCGTACAGGTTGCAATTTGTCCTGAGGATGAACGGGAAGAAGTGGGAACCAATGAGAGACTAGCTCTAGGTGTTGGGACAGGCACAGGTCACTCTATTTTCCCATCAGGAAGAAGAATTAACCACAGGCTCAGCCTTCCGCCCGGGACCAGAATAGGGCCTGAAGCAATCCTGCGCTTTTGCGGCCAGCTCCCAAGAAAGCGAGTTGAAAAATGGAGCTCAGGGGCACTGCAATTCACAAACCTGCAGACTTATAAATGATCACTCTCGTCCACAAATATATTGAGGGAAGGCAACGAAGAGGATTTGAAAGCAAGGCAGAATTGCAGGAAACAGATTTCAGGAGGGAGATTCGAATCGCCTTTAAAGCACAGGAAAAGCGGCAAAACCTCGTCAATGATGCCCTTGGCCAAAAAGGGCGTATGCGTTTTTTCCTGAATATATTCAGGAAAAAACGCATACGCCCTTTTTGGCCAACCAAGCAACCTGGAAAGGCAAATCAGCGCTACAAAGAAGTCTCGCTTCCCATCGGTCAAAAGGGCCATGCTGAATAAAGTGTCAAAACCAGAAATGCAGGACAGGCCATGGAGAAACGGGAGCCTTGCTACGCTGATGGGCGGAATGTAAATTGCCAACAGCCACTCTGGAGAAGTGTACGGTGTGTCCTGAAACATCTAAAAAACTCAGCTTAGAGAGCATAGGGCACTTCCACTCATGGGCGTATAAAGTGGGAAAATTAAAAACCAGCAAGACACAGGCACCCCAACATTTAGGGCTGCTCTGTTGACAAGAACCTCCACTTCGTTACACCTTAAATATCCCAGGAAAGAGAAAAATGGATAAAGAAGTTGTGGTCCTTATGTACAATGGAATATCACTCAGCCATGAAATCAACGTCATAAGGCTAGTAGCAGCATGATGAGTGGATTTAGGTACTACGATTCTAAGTGAAATAAGTCACACAGAAAAAGACACTTATCATAAGATATCACTTATAGAGGGAATGTAAAAACCGCTACCCTTGAACTGAATTACAAAACAGAACAGAGTCACACGTTTAGAAAACACACTATGGCTGCTTAACGGGAAAGGTGAGGTGGGGTGATGCATAAAACAAGGGTTTCAAATTAGTTCAGATACCGTTCCATAAACCCAATATGTAATAGACAAGACCTACTCCTTGCTCAGTGAATTGGACTCAAAACCCCCTATTCACGGCCCAAGAATATATCTGACTAGTAAGAATCTTAAAACCTATGTATTGATATCTCTCTGTAAGTGAGTCAAGTGGGTGTAAAGTGACATAAACACAGCAGTGAAAAGCAGCTAAACCCCATTATAAAAATCAATTACTTTTAAAAACCTGTGAAAAAAAGACAGTGAAAGAGAGAGAAATTCTTACAAAATTCGTTTAGGGGCATTGATGCTACCTGGATTGACCATATCTAGACCCACAGCTGATTGAGACATAAGGGTGGACACTCTTGGGGCTGAGAGGTTTGCTGAGGTTGGGTGAGGGAACGCAGACCCTTTAAAGTAATATTGCGTGGTACCCATCCCATGGGTCCCAAATCTCCAGGTTCAAGGGCATCTTCCTACATCGAAAACATGCATGAGAAACCCAGAAGATGGCACACTGTGTGATCGGGAAAGGTTTCTAAAACGCACCTCATTTCTCATCTCCTTGTGCTCGAATTCGCCATTCCAGCTGCTTTACTAGCAGTCTCCCTCATTGGAGAATCAGCACCTTTAACCTCCTGTTCCGTACAGGTTGCAATTTGTCCTGAGGATGAACGGGAAGAAGTGGGAACCAATGAGAGACTAGCTCTAGGTGTTGGGACAGGCACAGTTCACTCTATTTTCCCATCAGGAAGAAGAATTAAGCACAGGCTCAGCCTTCCGCCCGGGACCAGAATAGGGCCTGAAGCAATCCTGCGCTTTTGCGGCCAGCTCCCAAGAAAGCGAGTTGAAATATGGAGCTCAGGGGCACTGCAATTCACAAACCTTTAGACTTATAAATGATCACTCTCGTCCACAAATATATTGAGGGAAGGCAACGAAGAGGATTTAAAGCAAGGCAGAATTGCAGGAAACAGATTTCAGGAGGGAGATTCGAATCGCCTTTAAAGCACAGGAAAAGCGGCAAAACCTCGTCAATGATGCCCTTGGCCAAAAAGGGCGTATGCGTTTTTTCCCGAATATATTCAGGAAAAAACGCATACGCCCTTTTTGGCCAACCAAGCAACCTGGAAAGGCAAATCAGCGCTACAAAGAAGTCTCGCTTCCCATCGGTCAAAAGGGCCATGCTGAATAAAGTGTCAAAACCAGAAATGCAGGACAGGCCATGGAGAAACGGGAGCCTTGCTACGATGATGGGCGGGATGTAAATTGCCAACAGCCACTCTGGAGAAGTGTACGGTGTGTCCTGAAACATCTAAAAAACTCAGCTTAGAGAGCATAGGGCACTTCCACTCATGGGCGTATAAAGTGGGAAAATTAAAAACCAGCAAGACACAGGCACCCCAAAGTTTAGGGCCTCTCTGTTGACAAGAACCTCCAACTTCGTTACACCATAAATATCCCAGGAAAGAGAAAAATGGATAAAGATGTTGTGGTCCTTATGTACAATGGAATATCACTCAGCCATGAAATCAACGTCATAAGGCTAGTAGCAGCATGATGAGTGGATTTAGGTACGACGATTCTAAGTGAAATAAGTCACACAGAAAAAGACACTTATCATAAGATATCACTAATAGAGGGAATGTAAAAACCGCTACCCTTGAACTGAATTACAAAACAGAACAGAGTCACACGTTTAGAAAACACACTATGGCTGCTTAACGGGAAAGGTGAGGCCGGGTGATGCATAAAACAATGGTTTCAAATTAGCTCAGATACCGTTCCATAAACCCAATATGTACTAGACAAGACCTACTCCTTGCTCAGTGAATTGGACTCAAAACCCCCTATTCACGGCCCAAGAATATATCTGACTAGTAAGAATCTTAAAACCTATGTATTGATATCTCTCTGTAAGTGAGTCATGTGGGTGTAAAGTGACATAAACATAGCAGTGAAAAGCAGCTAAACCCCATTATAAAAATCAATTACTTTTAAAAACCTGTGAAAAAAAGACAGTGAAAGAGAGAGAAATTCTTACAAAATTCGTTTAGGGGCAGTTATGCTACCTGGATTGACCATATCTAGACCCACAGCTGATTGAGACATAAGGGTGGACACTCTTGGGGCTGAGAGGTTTGCTGAGGTTGGGTGAGGGAACGCAGACCCTTTAAAGTAATATTGCGTGGTACCCATCCCATGGGTCCCAAATCTCCAGGTTCAAGGGCATCTTCCTACATCGAAAACATGCATGAGAAACCCAGAAGATGGCACACTGTGTGATCGGGAAAGGTTTGTAAAACGCACCTCATTTCTCATCTCCTTGTGCTCGAATTCGCCATTCCAGCTGCTTTACTAGCAGTCTCCCTCATTGGAGAATCAGCACCTTTAACCTCCTGTTCCGTACAGGTTGCAATTTGTCCTGAGGATGAACGGGAAGAAGTGGGAACCAATGAGAGACTAGCTCTAGGTGTTGGGACAGGCACAGTTCACTCTATTTTCCCATCAGGAAGAAGAATTAAGCACAGGCTCAGCCTTCCGCCCGGGACCAGAATAGGGCCTGAAGCAATCCTGCGCTTTTGCGGCCAGCTCCCAAGAAAGCGAGTTGAAATATGGAGCTCAGGGGCACTGCAATTCACAAACCTGTAGACTTATAAATGATCACTCTCGTCCACAAATATATTGAGGGAAGGCAACGAAGAGGATTTAAAGCAAGGCAGAATTGCAGGAAACAGATTTCAGGAGGGAGATTCGAATCGCCTTTAAAGCACAGGAAAAGCGGCAAAACCTCGTCAATGATGCCCTTGGCCAAAAAGGGCGTATGCGTTTTTTCCCGAATATATTCAGGAAAAAACGCATACGCCCTTTTTGGCCAACCAAGCAACCTGGAAAGGCAAATCAGCGCTACAAAGAAGTCTCGCTTCCCATCGGTCAAAAGGGCCATGCTGAATAAAGTGTCAAAACCAGAAATGCAGGACAGGCCATGGAGAAACGGGAGCCTTGCTACGATGATGGGCGGGATGTAAATTGCCAACAGCCACTCTGGAGAAGTGTACGGTGTGTCCTGAAACATCTAAAAAACTCAGCTTAGAGAGCATAGGGCACTTCCACTCATGGGCGTATAAAGTGGGAAAATTAAAAACCAGCAAGACACAGGCACCCCAAAGTTTAGGGCCTCTCTGTTGACAAGAACCTCCAACTTCGTTACACCATAAATATCCCAGGAAAGAGAAAAATGGATAAAGATGTTGTGGTCCTTATGTACAATGGAATATCACTCAGCCATGAAATCAAGGTCATAAGGCTAGTAGCAGCATGATGAGTGGATTTAGGTACGACGATTCTAAGTGAAATAAGTCACACAGAAAAAGACACTTATCATAAGATATCACTAATAGAGGGAATGTAAAAACCGCTACCCTTGAACTGAATTACAAAACAGAACAGAGTCACACGTTTAGAAAACACACTATGGCTGCTTAACGGGAAAGGTGAGGCCGGGTGATGCATAAAACAATGGTTTCAAATTAGCTCAGATACCGTTCCATAAACCCAATATGTACTAGACAAGACCTACTCCTTGCTCAGTGAATTGGACTCAAAACCCCCTATTCACGGCCCAAGAATATATCTGACTAGTAAGAATCTTAAAACCTATGTATTGATATCTCTCTGTAAGTGAGTCATGTGGGTGTAAAGTGACATAAACATAGCAGTGAAAAGCAGCTAAACCCCATTATAAAAATCAATTACTTTTAAAAACCTGTGAAAAAAAGACAGTGAAAGAGAGAGAAATTCTTACAAAATTCGTTTAGGGGCAGTTATGCTACCTGGATTGACCATATCTAGACCCACAGCTGATTGAGACATAAGGGTGGACACTCTTGGGGCTGAGAGGTTTGGTGAGGTTGGGTGAGGAAACGCAGACCCTTTAAAGTAATACTGCGTGGTACCCATCCCATGGGTTCCAAATCTCCAGGTTCAAGGGCATCTTCCTACATCGAAAACATGCATGAGAAACCCAGAAGATGGTACACCGTGTGATCGCGAAAGGTTTCTAAAACGCACCACATTTCTCATCTCCTTGTGCTCGGGTTCGCCATTCCAGCTGCTTTACTAGCAACCTCCCTCCTTGGAGAATCATCACCTTTAACCTCCTGTTCCGTACAGGTTGCAATTTGTCCTGAGGATGAACGAGAAGAGGGGAAAACAATGAGAGACTAGCTCTAGGTGTTGGGACAGGCACAGCTCACTCTATTTTCCCATCAGGAAGAAGAATTAAGCACAGGCTCAGCCTGCCGCCCGGGACCAGAATAGGGCCTGAAGCAATCCTGCGCTTTTGCGGCCAGCTCCCAAGAAAGCGAGTTGAAAAATGGAGCTCAGGGGCACTGCAATTCACAAACCTGCAGACTTATAAATGATCACTCTCGTCCACAAATATATTGAGGGAAGGCAACGAAGAGGATTTGAAAGCAAGGCAGAATTGCAGGAAACAGATTTCAGGAGGGAGATTCGAATCGCCTTTAAAGCACAGGAAAAGCGGCAAAACCATGACAATGATGCCCTTGGCCAAAAAGGGCGTATGCGTTTTTTCCTGAATATATTCAGGAAAAAACGCATACGCCCTTTTTGGCCAAGCAAGCCACCTGGAAAGGCAAATCAGCGCTACAAAGAAGTCTCGCTTCCCATCGGTCAAAAGGGCCATGCTGAATAAAGTGTCAAAACCAGAAATGCAGGGCAGGCCATGGAGAAACGGGAGACTTGCTACGCTGATGGGCGGGATTTAAATTGCCAACAGCCAATCTGGAGAAGTGTACGGTGTGTCCTGAAACATCTAAAAAACTCAGCTTAGAGAGCATAGGGCACTTCCACTCATGGGCGTATAAATTGGGAAAACTAAAAATCAGCAAGACACAGGCACCCCAACGTTTAGGGCTGCTCTGTTGACAAGAACCTCCACTTCGTTACACCTTAAATATCTCAGGATAGAGAAAAATGGATAAATAAGTTGTGGTCCTTATGTACAATGGAACATCACTCAGCCATGAAATCAACGTCATAAGGCTAGTAGCAGCATGATGAGTGGATTTAGGTACGACGATTCTAAGTGAAATAAGTCACACAGAAAAAGACACTTATCATAAGATATCACTTATAGAGTGAATGTAAAAACCGCTACTCTTGAACTGAATTACAAAACAGAACAGAGTCACACGTTTAGAAAACACACTATGGCTGCTTAACGGGAAAGGTGAGGTGGGGTGATGCATAAAACAAGGGTTTCAAATTAGCTCAGATACCGTTCCATAAACGCAATATGTAATAGACAAGACCTACTCCTTGCTCAGTGAATTGGACTCAACACCCCATATTCACGGCCCAAGAATATATCTGACTAGTAAGAATCTTAAAACCTATGTATTGATATCTCTTAGTAAGTGAGTCAAGTGGGTGTAAAGTGGCATAAACACAGCAGTGAAAAGCAGCTAAACCCCATTATAAAAATCAATTACTTTTAAAAACCTGTGAAAAAAAGACAGTGAAAGAGAGAGAAATTCTTACAAAATTCGTTCAGGGGCAGTTATGCTACCTGGATTGACCATATCTAGACCCACAGCTGATTGAGACATAAGGGTGGACACTCTTGGGGCTGAGAGGTTTGGTGAGATTGGGTGAGCAAATGCAGACCCTTTAAAGTAATAGTGCGTGGTACCCATCCCATGGGTCCCAAATCTCCAGGTTCAAGGGCATCTTCCTACATCGAAAACGTGCATGAGAAACCCAGAAGATGGTACACTGTGTGATCGGGAAAGGTTTCTAAAACGCACCTCATTTCTCATGTCCTTGTGCTCGGGTTCGCCATTCCAGCCGCATTACTAGCAATCTCCCTCCTTGGAGAATCAGCACCTTTAACCTCCTGTTCCCTACAGGTTGCAATTTGTCCTGAGGATGAACGGGAAGAAGTGGGAACCAATGAGAGACTAGCTCTAGGTGTTGGGACAGGCACAGGTCACTCTATTTTCCCATCAGGAAGAAGAATTAAGCACAGGCTCAGCCTTCCGCCCGGGACCAGAATAGGGCCTGAAGCAATCCTGCGCTTTTGCGGCCAGCTCCCAAGAAAGCGAGTTGAAAAATGGAGCTCAGGGGCACTGCAATTCACAAACCTGCAGACTTATAAATGATCACTCTCGTCCACAAATATATTGAGGGAAGGCAACGAAGAGGATTTGAAAGCAAGGCAGAATTGCAGGAAACAGATTTCAGGAGGGAGATTCGAATCGCCTTTAAAGCACAGGAAAAGCGGCAAAACCTCGTCAATGATGCCCTTGGCCAAAAAGGGCGTATGCGTTTTTTCCCGAATATATTCAGGAAAAAACGCATACGCCCTTTTTGGCCAACCAAGCAACCTGGAAAGGCAAATCAGCGCTACAAAGAAGTCTCGCTTCCCATCGGTCAAAAGGGCCATGCTGAATAAAGTGTCAAAACCAGAAATGCAGGACAGGCCATGGAGAAACGGGAGCCTTGCTACGATGATGGGCGGGATGTAAATTGCCAACAGCCACTCTGGAGAAGTGTACGGTGTGTCCTGAAACATCTAAAAAACTCAGCTTAGAGAGCATAGGGCACTTCCACTCATGGGCGTATAAAGTGGGAAAATTAAAAACCAGCAAGACACAGGCACCCCAAAGTTTAGGGCTTCTCTGTTGACAAGAACCTCCAACTTCGTTACACCATAAATATCCCAGGAAAGAGAAAAATGGATAAAGATGTTGTGGTCCTTATGTACAATGGAATATCACTCAGCCATGAAATCAACGTCATAAGGCTAGTAGCAGCATGATGAGTGGATTTAGGTACGACGATTCTAAGTGAAATAAGTCACACAGAAAAAGACACTTATCATAAGATATCACTAATAGAGGGAATGTAAAAACCGCTACCCTTGAACTGAATTACAAAACAGAACAGAGTCACACGTTTAGAAAACACACTATGGCTGCTTAACGGGAAAGGTGAGGCCGGGTGATGCAAAAAACAAGGGTTTCAAATTAGCTCAGATACCGTTCTATAAACCCAATATGTACTAGACAACACCTACTCCTTGCTCAGTGAATTGGACTCAAAACCCCCTATTCACGGCCCAAGAATATATCTGACTAGTAAGAATCTTAAAACCTATGTATTGATATCTCTCTGTAAGTGAGTCATGTGGGTGTAAAGTGACATAAACACAGCAGTGAAAAGCAGCTAAACCCCATTATAAAAATCAATTACTTTTAAAAACCTGTGAAAAAAAGACAGTGAAAGAGAGAGAAATTCTTACAAAATTCGTTTAGGGGCAGTTATGCTACCTGGATTGACCATATCTAGACCCACAGCTGATTGAGACATAAGGGTGGACACTCTTGGGGCTGAGAGGTTTGGTGAGGTTGGGTGAGGAAACGCAGACCCTTTAAAGTAATACTGCGTGGTACCCATCCCATGGGTTCCAAATCTCCAGGTTCAAGGGCATCTTCCTACATCGAAAACATGCATGAGAAACCCAGAAGATGGTACACCGTGTGATCGCGAAAGGTTTCTAAAACGCACCACATTTCTCATCTCCTTGTGCTCGGGTTCGCCATTCCAGCTGCTTTACTAGCAACCTCCCTCCTTGGAGAATCATCACCTTTAACCTCCTGTTCCGTACAGGTTGCAATTTGTCCTGAGGATGAACGAGAAGAGGGGAAAACAATGAGAGACTAGCTCTAGGTGTTGGGACAGGCACAGGTCACTCTATTTTCCCATCAGGAAGAAGAATTAAGCACAGGCTCAGCCTGCCGCCCGGGACCAGAATAGGGCCTGAAGCAATCCTGCGCTTTTGCGGCCAGCTCCCAAGAAAGCGAGTTGAAAAATGGAGCTCAGGGGCACTGCAATTCACAAACCTGCAGACTTATAAATGATCACTCTCGTCCACAAATATATTGAGGGAAGGCAACGAAGAGGATTTGAAAGCAAGGCAGAATTGCAGGAAACAGATTTCAGGAGGGAGATTCGAATCGCCTTTAAAGCACAGGAAAAGCGGCAAAACCACGACAATGATGCCCTTGGCCAAAAAGGGCGTATGCGTTTTTTCCTGAATATATTCAGGAAAAAACGCATACGCCCTTTTTTGCCAAGCAAGCCACCTGGAAAGGCAAATCAGCGCTACAAAGAAGTCTCGCTTCCCATCGGTCAAAAGGGCCATGCTGAATAAAGTGTCAAAACCAGAAATGCAGGGCAGGCCATGGAGAAACGGGAGCCTTGCTACGCTGATGGGCGGGATGTAAATTGCCAACAGCCAATCTGGAGAAGTGTACGGTGTGTCCTGAAACATCTAAAAAACTCAGCTTAGAGAGCATAGGGCACTTCCACTCATGGGCGTATAAATTGGGAAAACTAAAAATCAGCAAGACACAGGCACCCCAACGTTTAGGGCTGCTCTGTTGACAAGAACCTCCACTTCGTTACACCTTAAATATCTCAGGATAGAGAAAAATGGATAAATAAGTTGTGGTCCTTATGTACAATGGAACATCACTCAGCCATGAAATCAACGTCATAAGGCTAGTAGCAGCATGATGAGTGGATTTAGGTACGACGATTCTAAGTGAAATAAGTCACACAGAAAAAGACACTTATCATAAGATATCACTTATAGAGTGAATGTAAAAACCGCTACTCTTGAACTGAATTACAAAACAGAACAGAGTCACACGTTTAGAAAACACACTATGGCTGCTTAACGGGAAAGGTGAGGTGGGGTGATGCATAAAACAAGGGTTTCAAATTAGCTCAGATACCGTTCCATAAACGCAATATGTAATAGACAAGACCTACTCCTTGCTCAGTGAATTGGACTCAACACCCCCTATTCACGGCCCAAGAATATATCTGACTAGTAAGAATCTTAAAACCTATGTATTGATATCTCTCTGTAAGTGAGTCAAGTGGGTGTAAAGTGACATAAACACAGCAGTGAAAAGCAGCTAAACCCCATTATAAAAATCAATTACTTTTAAAAACCTGTGAAAAAAATACAGTGAAAGAGAGAGAAATTCTTACAAAATTCGTTTAGGGGCACTTATGCTACCTGGATTGACCATATCTAGACCCACAGCTGATTGAGACATAAGGGTGGACACTCTTGGGGCTGAGAGGTTTGGTGAGGTTGGGTGAGGAAACGCAGACCCTTTAAAGTAATACTGCGTGGTACCCATCCCATGGGTCCCAAATCTCCAGGTTCAAGGGCATCTTCCTACATCGAAAACATGCATGAGAAACCCAGAAGATGGTACACCGTGTGATCGAGAAAGGTTTCTAAAACGCACCTCATTTCTCATCTCCTTGTGCTCGGGTCCGCCATTCCATCCGCTTTACTCTCAACTTCCCTCCTTGGAGAATCATCACCTTTAACCTCCTTTTCCGTACAGGTTGCAATTTGTCCTGAGGATGAACGGGAAGAGGGGAAAACAATGAGAGACTAGCTCTAGGTGTTGGGACAGGCACAGGTCACTCTATTTTCCCATCAGGAAGAAGAATTAAGCACAGGCTCAGCCTGCCGCCCGGGACCAGAATAGGGCCTGAAGCAATCCTGCGCTTTTGCGGCCAGCTCCCAAGAAAGCGAGTTGAAAAATGGAGCTCAGGGGCACTGCAATTCACAAACCTGCAGACTTATAAATGATCACTCTCGTCCACAAATATATTGAGGGAAGGCAACGAAGAGGATTTGAAAGCAAGGCAGAATTGCAGGAAACAGATTTCAGGAGGGAGATTCGAATCGCCTTTAAAGCACAGGAAAAGCGGCAAAACCTCGACAATGATGCCCTTGGCCAAAAAGGGCGTATGCGTTTTTTCCTGAATATATTCAGGAAAAAACGCATACGCCCTTTTTGGCCAAGCAAGCCACCTGGAAAGGCAAATCAGCGCTACAAAGAAGTCTCGCTTCCCATCGGTCAAAAGGGCCATGCTGAATAAAGTGTCAAAACCAGAAATGCAGGGCAGGCCATGGAGAAACGGGAGCCTTGCTACGCTGATGGGCGGGATGTAAATTGCCAACAGCCAATCTGGAGAAGTGTACGGTGTGTCCTGAAACATCTAAAAAACTCAGCTTAGAGAGCATAGGGCACTTCCACTCATGGGCGTATAAATTGGGAAAACTAAAAATCAGCAAGACACAGGCACCCCAACGTTTAGGGCTGCTCTGTTGACAAGAACCTCCACTTCGTTACACCTTAAATATCTCAGGATAGAGAAAAATGGATAAATAAGTTGTGGTCCTTATGTACAATGGAACATCACTCAGCCATGAAATCAACGTCATAAGGCTAGTAGCAGCATGATGAGTGGATTTAGGTACGACGATTCTAAGTGAAATAAGTCACACAGAAAAAGACACTTATCATAAGATATCACTTATAGAGTGAATGTAAAAACCGATACTCTTGAACTGAATTACAAAACAGAACAGAGTCACACGTTTAGAAAACACACTATGGCTGCTTAACGGGAAAGGTGAGGTGGGGTGATGCATAAAACAAGGGTTTCAAATTAGCTCAGATACCGTTCCATAAACGCAATATGTAATAGACAAGACCTACTCCTTGCTCAGTGAATTGGACTCAACACCCCCTATTCACGGCCCAAGAATATATCTGACTAGTAAGAATCTTAAAACCTATGTATTGATATCTCTCTGTAAGTGAGTCAAGTGGGTGTAAAGTGGCATAAACACAGCAGTGAAAAGCAGCTAAACCCCATTATAAAAATCAATTACTTTTAAAAACCTGTGAAAAAAATACAGTGAAAGAGAGAGAAATTCTTACAAAATTCGTTTAGGGGCAGTTATGCTACCTGGATTGACCATATCTAGACCCACAGTTGATTGAGACATAAGGGTGGACACTCTTGGGGCTGAGAGGTTTGGTGAGGTTGGGTGAGGAAACGCAGACCCTTTAAAGTAATACTGCGTGGTACCCATCCCATGGGTCCCAAATCTCCAGGTTCAAGGGCATCTTCCTACATCGAAAACATGCATGAGAAACCCAGAAGATGGCACACTGTGTGATCGGGAAAGGTTTCTAAAACGCACCTCATTTCTCATCTCCTTGTGCTCGAATTCGCCATTCCAGCTGCTTTACTAGCAGTCTCCCTCATTGGAGAATCAGCACCTTTAACCTCCTGTTCCGTACAGGTTGCAATTTGTCCTGAGGATGAACGGGAAAAGGGCGAAACAATGAGAGTCTAGCTCTAGGTGTTGGGACAGGCACAGGTCACTCTATTTTCCCATCAGGAAGAAGAATTAAGCACAGGCTCAGCCTGCCGCCCGGAACCAGAATAGGGCCTGAAGCAATCCTGCGCTTTTGCGGCCAGCTCCCAAGAAAGCGAGTTGAAAAATGGGGCTCAGGGGCACTGCAATTCACAAACCTGCAGACTTATAAATGACCACTCTCGTACACAAATATATTGAGGGAAGGCAACGAAGAGGATTTGAAAGCAAGGCAGAATTGCAGGAAACAGATTTCAGGAGGGAGATTCGAATCGCCTTTAAAGCACAGGAAAAGCGGCAAAACCTCGACAATGATGCCCTTGGCCAAAAAGGGCGTATGCGTTTTTTCCTGAATATATTCAGGAAAAAACGCATACGCCCTTTTTGGCCAAGCAAGCCACCTGGAAAGGCAAATCAGCGCTACAAAGAAGTCTCGCTTCCCATCGGTCAAAAGGGCCATGCTGAATAAAGTGTCAAAACCAGAAATGCAGGGCAGGCCATGGAGAAACGGGAGCCTTGCTACGCTGATGGGCGGGATGTAAATTGCCAACAGCCAATCTGGAGAAGTGTACGGTATGTCCTGAAACATCTAAAAAACTCAGCTTAGAGAGCATAGGGCACTTCCACTCATGGGCGTATAAATTGGGAAAACTAAAAATCAGCAAGACACAGGCACCCCAACGTTTACGGCTGCTCTGTTGACAAGAACCTCCACTTCGTTACACCCTAAATATCTCAGGATAGAGAAAAATGGATAAATAAGTTGTGGTCCTTTTGTACAATGGAACATCACTCAGCCATGAAATCAACGTCATAAGGCTAGTAGCAGCATGATGAGTGGATTTAGGTACGACGATTCTAAGTGAAATAAGTCACACAGAAAAAGACACTTATCATAAGATATCACTTATAGAGTGAATGTAAAAACCGCTACTCTTGAACTGAATTACAAAACAGAACAGAGTCACACGTTTAGAAAACACACTATGGCTGCTTAACGGGAAAGGTGAGGTGGGGTGATGCATAAAACAAGGGTTTCAAATTAGCTCAGATACCGTTCCATAAACGCAATATGTAATAGACAAGACCTACTCCTTGCTCAGTGAATTGGACTCAACACCCCCTATTCACGGCCCAAGAATATATCTGACTAGTAAGAATCTTAAAACCTATGTATTGATATCTCTCTGTAAGTGAGTCAAGTGGGTGTAAAGTGGCATAAACACAGCAGTGAAAAGCAGCTAAACCCCATTATAAAAATCAATTACTTTTAAAAACCTGTGAAAAAAATACAGTGAAAGAGAGAGAAATTCTTACAAAATTCGTTTAGGGGCAGTTATGCTACCTGGATTGACCATATCTAGACCCACAGCTGATTGAGACATAAGGGTGGACACTCTTGGGGCTGAGAGGTTTGGTGAGGTTGGGTGAGGAAACGCAGACCCTTTAAAGTAATACTGCGTGGTACCCATCCCATGGGTCCCAAATCTCCAGGTTCAAGGGCATCTTCCTACATCGAAAACATGCATGAGAAACCCAGAAGATGGCACACTGTGTGATCGGGAAAGGTTTCTAAAACGCACCTCATTTCTCATCTCCTTGTGCTCGAATTCGCCATTCCAGCTGCTTTACTAGCAGTCTCCCTCATTGGAGAATCAGCACCTTTAACCTCCTGTTCCGTACAGGTTGCAATTTGTCCTGAGGGTGAACCGGAAAAGGGCGAAACAATGAGAGTCTAGCTCTAGGTGTTGGGACAGGCACAGGTCACTCTATTTTCCCATCAGGAAGAAGAATTAAGCACAGGCTCAGCCTGCCGCCTGGAACCAGAATAGGGCCTGAAGCAATCCTGCGCTTTTGCGGCCAGCTCCCAAGAAAGCGAGTTGAAAAATGGAGCTCAGGGGCACTGCAATTCACAAACCTGCAGACTTATAAATGACCACTCTCGTACACAAATATATTGAGGGAAGGCAACGAAGAGGATTTGAAAGCAAGGCAGAATTGCAGGAAACAGATTTCAGGAGGGAGATTCGAATCGCCTTTAAAGCACAGGAAAAGCGGCAAAACCTCGACAATGATGCCCTTGGCCAAAAAGGGCGTATGCGTTCTTTCCTGAATATATTCAGGAAAAAACGCATACGCCCTTTTTGGCCAAGCAAGCAACCTGGAAAGGCAAATCAGCGCTACAAAGAAGTCTCGCTTCCCATCGGTCAAAAGGGCCATGCTGAATAAAGTGTCAAAACCAGAAATGCAGGACAGGCCAAGGAGAAACGGGAGCCTTGCTACGCTGATGGGCGGGATGTAAATTGCCAACAGCGACTCTGGAGAAGTGTACGGTGTGTCCTGAAACATCTAAAAAACTCAGCTTAGAGAGCATAGGGCACTTCCACTCATGCGCGTATAAATTGGGAAAACTAAAAATCAGCAAGACACAGGCACCCCAACGTTTAGGGCTGCTCTGTTGACAAGAACCTCCACTTCGTTACACCTTAAATATCCCAGGAAAGAGAAAAATGGATAAAGAAGTTGTGGTCCTTATGTACAATGGAATATCACTCAGCCATGAAATCAAAGTAATAAGGCTAGTAGCAGCATGATGAGTGGATTTAGGTACGACGATTCTAAGTGAAATAAGTCACACAGAAAAAGACACTTATCATAAGATATCACTTATAGAGGGAATGTAAAAACCGCTACCCTTGAACTGAATTACAAAACAGAACAGAGTCACACGTTTAGAAAACACACTATGGCTGCTTAACGGGAAAGGTGAGGTGGGGTGATGCCTAAAACAAGGGTTTCAAATTAGCTCAGATACTGTTCCATAAACCCAATATGTAATAGACAAGACCTACTCCTTGCTCAGTGAATTGGACTCAACACCCCCTATTCACGGCCCAAGAATATATCTGACTAGTAAGAATCTTAAAACCTATGTATTGATATCTCTCTGTAAGTGAGTCAAGTGGGTGTAAAGTGGAATAAACACAGCAGTGAAAAGCAGCTAAACCCCATTATAAAAATCAATTACTTTTAAAAACCTGTGAAAAAAAGACAGTGAAAGAGAGAGAAATTCTTACAAAATTCGTTTAGGGGCAGTGATGCTACCTGGATTGACCATATCTAGACCCACAGCTCATTGAGACATAAGGGTGGACACTCTTAGGGCTGAGAGGTTTGGTGAGGTTGGGTGAGGAAACGCAGACCCTTTAAAGTAATACTCCGTGGTACCCATCCCATGGGTCCCAAATCTCCAGGTTCAAGGGCATCTTCCTACATCGAAAACATGCATGAGAAACCCAGAAGATGGTACACCGTGTGATCGAGAAAGGTTTCTAAAACGCACCTCCTTTCTCATCTCCTTTTGCTCAGGTCCGCCATTCCAGCCGCTTTACTAGCAACCTCCCTCCTTGGAAAATCATCACCTTTAACCTCCTGTTCCGTACAGGTTGCCATTTGTCCTGAGGATGAACGGGAAGAGGGGAAAACAATGAGAGACTAGCTCTAGGTGTTGGGACAGGCACAGGTCACTCTATTTTCCCATCAGGAAGAAGAATTAACCACAGGCTCAGCCTGCCGTCTGGAACCAGAATAGGGCCTGAAGCAATCCTGCGCTTTTGCGGCCAGCTCCCAAGAAAGCGAGTTGAAAAATGGAGCTCAGGGGCACTGCAATTCACAAACCTGCAGACTTATAAATGATCACTCTCGTCCACAAATATATTGAGGGAAGGCAACGAAGAGGATTTGAAAGCAAGGCAGAATTGCAGGAAACAGATTTCAGGAGGTAGATTCGAATCGCCTTTAAAGCAGAGGAAAAGCGGCAAAACCTCGTCACTGATGCCCTTGGCCAAAAAGGGCGTATGCGTTTTTTCCTGAATGTATTCAGGAAAAAACGCATACGCCCTTTTTGGCCAACCAAGCAACCTGGAAAGGCAAATCAGCGATACAAAGAAGTCTAGCTTCCCATCGGTCAAAAGGGCCATGCTGAATAAAGTGTCAAAACCAGAAATGCAGGACAGGCCATGGAGAAACGGGAGCCTTGCTACGCTGATGGGCGGGATGTAAATTGCCAACAGCCACTCTGGAGAAGTGTACGGTGTGTCCTGAAATATCTAAAAAACTCAGCTTAGAGAGCATAGGGCACTTCCACTCATGGGCGTATAAAGTGGGAACATTAAAAACCAGCAAGACACAGGCACCCCAAAGATTAGGGCTGCTCTGTTGACAAGAACCTCCAACTTCGTTACACCTTAAATATCCCAGGAAAGAGAAAAATGGATAAAGATGTTGTGGTCCTTATGTACAATGGAATATCACTCAGCCATGAAATCAACGTCATAAGGCTAGTAGCAGCATGATGAGTGGATTTAGGTTCTACGATTCTAAGTGAAATAAGTCACACAGAAAAAGACACTTATCATAAGATATCACTTATAGAGGGAATGTAAAAACCGCTACCCTTGAACTGAATTACAAAACAGAACAGAGTCACACGTTTAGAAAACACACTATGGCTGCTTAACGGGAAAGGTGAGGTGGGGTGATGCATAAAACAAGGGTTTCAAATTAGCTCAGATACCGTTCCATAAACCCAATATGTAATAGACAAGACCTACTCCTTGCTCAGTGAATTGGACTCAACACCCCCTATTCACGGCCCAAGAATATATCTGACTAGTAAGAATCTTAAAACCTATGTATTGATATCTCTTAGTAAGTGAGTCAAGTGGGTGTAAAGTGGCATAAACACAGCAGTGAAAAGCAGCTAAACCCCATTATAAAAATCAATTACTTTTAAAAACCTGTGAAAAAAAGACAGTGAAAGAGAGAGAAATTCTTACAAAATTCGTTCAGGGGCAGTTATGCTACCTGGATTGACCATATCTAGACCCACAGCTGATTGAGACATAAGGGTGGACACTCTTGGGGCTGAGAGGTTTGGTGAGACTGGGTGAGCAAACGCAGACCCTTTAAAGTAATAGTGCGTGGTACCCATCCCATGGGTCCCAAATCTCCAGGTTCAAGGGCATCTTCCTACATCGAAAACGTGCATGAAACCCAGAAGATGGTACACTGTGTGATCGGGAAAGGTTTCTAAAACGCACCTCCTTTCTCATCTCCTTGTGCTCAGGTCCGCCATTCCAGCCGCTTTACTAGCAACCTCCCTCCTTGGAAAATCATCACCTTTAACCTCCTGTTCCGTACAGGTTGCAATTTGTCCTGAGGATGAACGGGAAGAGGGGAAAACAATGAGAGACTAGCTCTAGGTGTTGGGACAGGCACAGGTCACTCTATTTTCCCATCAGGAAGAAGAATTAACCACAGGCTCAGCCTGCCGTCCGGAACCAGAATAGGGCCTGAAGCAATCCTGCGCTTTTGCGGCCAGCTCCCAAGAAAGCGAGTTGAAAAATGGATCTCAGGGGCACTGCAATTCACAAACCTGCAGACTTATAAATGATCACTCTCGTCCACAAATATATTGAGGGAAGGCAACGAAGAGGATTTGAAAGCAAGGCAGAATTGCAGGAAACAGATTTCAGGAGGTAGATTCGAATCGCCTTTAAAGCACAGGAAAAGCGGCAAAACCTCGTCACTGATGCCCTTGGCCAAAAAGGGCGTATGCGTTTTTTCCTGAATGTATTCAGGAAAAAACGCATACGCCCTTTTTGGCCAACCAAGCAACCTGGAAAGGCAAATCAGCGATACAAAGAAGTCTAGCTTCCCATCGGTCAAAAGGGCCATGCTGAATAAAGTGTCAAAACCAGAAATGCAGGACAGGCCATGGAGAAACGGGAGCCTTGCTACGCTGATGGGCGGGATGTAAATTGCCAACAGCCACTCTGGAGAAGTGTACGGTGTGTCCTGAAACATCTAAAAAACTCAGCTTAGAGAGCATAGGGCACTTCCACTCATGGGCGTATAAAGTGGGAACATTAAAAACCAGCAAGACACAGGCACCCCAAAGATTAGGGCTGCTCTGTTGACAAGAACCTCCAACTTCGTTACACCTTAAATATCCCAGGAAAGAGAAAAATGGATAAAGATGTTGTGGTCCTTATGTACAATGGAATATCACTCAGCCATGAAATCAACGTCATAAGGCTAGTAGCAGCATGATGAGTGGATTTAGGTACGACGATTCTAAGTGAAATAAGTCACACAGAAAAAGACACTTATCATAAGATATCACTTATAGAGGGAATGTAAAAACCGCTACCCTTGAACTGAATTACAAAACAGAACAGAGTCACACGTTTAGAAAACACACTATGGCTGCTTAACGGGAAAGGTGAGGTGGGGTGATGCATAAAACAAGGGTTTCAAATTAGCTCAGATACCGTTCCATAAACCCAATATGTAATAGACAAGACCTACTCCTTGCTCAGTGAATTGGACTCAACACCCCCTATTCACGGCCCAAGAATATATCTGACTAGTAAGAATCTTAAAACCTATGTATTGATATCTCTTAGTAAGTGAGTCAAGTGGGTGTAAAGTGGCATAAACACAGCAGTGAAAAGCAGCTAAACCCTATTATAAAAATCAATTACTTTTAAAACCCTGTGAAAAAAAGACAGTGAAAGAGAGAGAAATTCTTACAAAATTCGTTCAGGGGCAGTTATGCTACCTGGATTGACCATATCTAGACCCACAGCTGATTGAGGCATAAGGGTGGACACTCTTGGGGCTGAGAGGTTTGGTGAGATTGGGTGAGCAAACGCAGACCCTTTAAAGTAATAGTGCGTGGTACCCATCCCATGGGTCCCAAATCTCCAGGTTCAAGGGCATCTTCCTACATCGAAAACGTGCATGAGAAACCCAGAAGATGGTACACTGTGTGATCGGGAAAGGTTTCTAAAACGCACCTCATTTCTCATGTCCTTGTGCTCGGGTTCGCCATTCCAGCCGCATTACTAGCAATCTCCCTCCTTGGAGAATCAGCACCTTTAACCTCCTGTTTCGTACAGGTTGCAATTTGTCCTGAGGATGAACGGGAAGAAGTGGGAACCAATGAGAGACTAGCTCTAGGTGTTGGGACAGGCACAGGTCACTCTATTTTCCCATCAGGAAGAAGAATTAAGCACAGGCTCAGCCTTCCGCCCGGGACCAGAATAGGGCCTGAGGCAATCCTGCGCTTTTGCGGCCAGCTCCCAAGAAAGCGAGTTGAAAAATGGAGCTCAGGGGCACTGCAATTCACAAACCTGCAGACTTATAAATGATCACTCTCATCCACAAATATATTGAGGGAAGGCAACGAAGAGGATTTGAAAGCAAGGCAGAATTGCAGGAAACAGATTTCAGGAGGGAGATTCGAATCGCCTTTAAAGCACAGGAAAAGCGGCAAAACCTCGTCACTGATGCCCTTGGCCAAAAAGGGCGTATGCGTTTTTTCCTGAATGTATTCAGGAAAAAACGCATACGCCCTTTTTGGCCAACCAAGCAACCTGGAAAGGCAAATCAGCGATACAAAGAAGTCTAGCTTCCCATCGGTCAAAAGGGCCATGCTGAATAAAGTGTCAAAACCAGAAATGCAGGACAGGCCATGGAGAAACGGGAGCCTTGCTACGCTGATGGGCGGGATGTAAATTGCCAACAGCCACTCTGGAGAAGTGTACGGTGTGTCCTGAAACATCTAAAAAACTCAGCTTAGAGAGCATAGGGCACTTCCACTCATGGGCGTATAAAGTGGGAACATTAAAAACCAGCAAGACACAGGCACCCCAAAGATTAGGGCTGCTCTGTTGACAAGAACCTCCAACTTCGTTACACCTTAAATATCCCAGGAAAGAGAAAAATGGATAAAGATGTTGTGGTCCTTATGTACAATGGAATATCACTCAGCCATGAAATCAACGTCATAAGGCTAGTAGCAGCATGATGAGTGGATTTAGGTTCTACGATTCTAAGTGAAATAAGTCACACAGAAAAAGACACTTATCATAAGATATCACTTATAGAGGGAATGTAAAAACCGCTACCCTTGAACTGAATTACAAAACAGAACAGAGTCACACGTTTAGAAAACACACTATGGCTGCTTAACGGGAAAGGTGAGGTGGGGTGATGCATAAAACAAGGGTTTCAAATTAGCTCAGATACCGTTCCATAAACCCAATATGTAATAGACAAGACCTACTCCTTGCTCAGTGAATTGGACTCAACACCCCCTATTCACGGCCCAAGAATATATCTGACTAGTAAGAATCTTAAAACCTATGTATTGATATCTCTTAGTAAGTGAGTCAAGTGGGTGTAAAGTGGCATAAACACAGCAGTGAAAAGCAGCTAAACCCCATTATAAAAATCAATTACTTTTAAAACCCTGTGAAAAAAAGACAGTGAAAGAGAGAGAAATTCTTACAAAATTCGTTCAGGGGCAGTTATGCTACCTGGATTGACCATATCTAGACCCACAGCTGATTGAGACATAAGGGTGGACACTCTTGGGGCTGAGAGGTTTGGTGAGATTGGGTGAGCAAACGCAGACCCTTTAAAGTAATAGTGCGTGGTACCCATCCCATGGGTCCCAAATCTCCAGGTTCAAGGGCATCTTCCTACATCGAAAACGTGCATGAGAAACCCAGAAGATGGTACACTGTGTGATCGGGAAAGGTTTCTAAAACGCACCTCATTTCTCATGTCCTTGTGCTCGGGTTCGCCATTCCAGCCGCATTACTAGCAATCTCCCTCCTTGGAGAATCAGCACCTTTAACCTCCTGTTTCGTACAGGTTGCAATTTGTCCTGAGGATGAACGGGAAGAAGTGGGAACCAATGAGAGACTAGCTCTAGGTGTTGGGACAGGCACAGGTCACTCTATTTTCCCATCAGGAAGAAGAATTAAGCACAGGCTCAGCCTTCCGCCCGGGACCAGAATAGGGCCTGAAGCAATCCTGCGCTTTTGCGGCCAGCTCCCAAGAAAGCGAGTTGAAAAATGGAGCTCAGGGGCACTGCAATTCACAAACCTGCAGACTTATAAATGATCACTCTCATCCACAAATATATTGAGGGAAGGCAACGAAGAGGATTTGAAAGCAAGGCAGAATTGCAGGAAACAGATTTCAGGAGGGAGATTCGAATCGCCTTTAAAGCACAGGAAAAGCGGCAAAACCTCGTCAGTGATGCCCTTGGCCAAAAAGGGCGTATGCGTTTTTTCCTGAATATATTCAGGAAAAAACGCATACGCCCTTTTTGGCCAACCAAGCAACCTGGAAAGGCAAAACAGCGCTACAAAGAAGTCTCACTTCCCATCGGTCAAAAGGGCCATGCTGAATAAAGTGTCAAAACCAGAAATGCAGGACAGGCCATGGAGAAACGGGAGTCTTGCTACGCTGATGGGCGGGATGTAAATTGCCAACAGCCACTCTGGAGAAGTGTACGGTGTGTCCTGAAACATCTAAAAAACTCAGCTTAGAGAGCATAGGGCACTTCCACTCATGGGCGTATAAAGTGGGAAAATTAAAAACAAGCAAGACACAGGCACCCCAAAGTTTAGGGCTGCTCTGTTGACAAGAACCTCCAACTTCGTTACACCTTAAATATCCCAGGAAAGAGAAAAATGGATAAAGATGTTGTGGTCCTTATGTACAATGGAATATCACTCAGCCATGAAATCAACGTCATAAGGCTAGTAGCAGCATGATGAGTGGATTTAGGTACGACGATTCTAAGTGAAATAAGTCACACAGAAAAAGACACTTATCATAAGATATCACTTATAGAGGGAATGTAAAAACCGCTACCCTTGAACTGAATTACAAAACAGAACAGAGTCACACGTTTAGAAAACACACTATGGCTGCTTAACGGGAAAGGTGAGGTGGGGTGATGCATAAAACAAGGGTTTCAAATTAGCTCAGATACCGTTCCATAAACCCAATATGTAATAGACAAGACCTACTCCTTGCTCAGTGAATTGGACTCAACACCCCCTATTCACGGCCCAAGAATATATCTGACTAGTAAGAATCTTAAAACCTATGTATTGATATCTCTTAGTAAGTGAGTCAAGTGGGTGTAAAGTGGCATAAACACAGCAGTGAAAAGCAGCTAAACCCTATTATAAAAATCAATTACTTTTAAAACCCTGTGAAAAAAAGACAGTGAAAGAGAGAGAAATTCTTACAAAATTCGTTCAGGGGCAGTTATGCTACCTGGATTGACCATATCTAGACCCACAGCTGATTGAGGCATAAGGGTGGACACTCTTGGGGCTGAGAGGTTTGGTGAGATTGGGTGAGCAAACGCAGACCCTTTAAAGTAATAGTGCGTGGTACCCATCCCATGGGTCCCAAATCTCCAGGTTCAAGGGCATCTTCCTACATCGAAAACGTGCATGAGAAACCCAGAAGATGGTACACTGTGTGATCGGGAAAGGTTTCTAAAACGCACCTCATTTCTCATGTCCTTGTGCTCGGGTTCGCCATTCCAGCCGCATTACTAGCAATCTCCCTCCTTGGAGAATCAGCACCTTTAACCTCCTGTTTCGTACAGGTTGCAATTTGTCCTGAGGATGAACGGGAAGAAGTGGGAACCAATGAGAGACTAGCTCTAGGTGTTGGGACAGGCACAGGTCACTCTATTTTCCCATCAGGAAGAAGAATTAAGCACAGGCTCAGCCTTCCGCCCGGGACCAGAATAGGGCCTGAGGCAATCCTGCGCTTTTGCGGCCAGCTCCCAAGAAAGCGAGTTGAAAAATGGAGCTCAGGGGCACTGCAATTCACAAACCTGCAGACTTATAAATGATCACTCTCATCCACAAATATATTGAGGGAAGGCAACGAAGAGGATTTGAAAGCAAGGCAGAATTGCAGGAAACAGATTTCAGGAGGGAGATTCGAATCGCCTTTAAAGCACAGGAAAAGCGGCAAAACCTCGTCACTGATGCCCTTGGCCAAAAAGGGCGTATGCGTTTTTTCCTGAATGTATTCAGGAAAAAACGCATACGCCCTTTTTGGCCAACCAAGCAACCTGGAAAGGCAAATCAGCGATACAAAGAAGTCTAGCTTCCCATCGGTCAAAAGGGCCATGCTGAATAAAGTGTCAAAACCAGAAATGCAGGACAGGCCATGGAGAAACGGGAGCCTTGCTACGCTGATGGGCGGGATGTAAATTGCCAACAGCCACTCTGGAGAAGTGTACGGTGTGTCCTGAAACATCTAAAAAACTCAGCTTAGAGAGCATAGGGCACTTCCACTCATGGGCGTATAAAGTGGGAACATTAAAAACCAGCAAGACACAGGCACCCCAAAGATTAGGGCTGCTCTGTTGACAAGAACCTCCAACTTCGTTACACCTTAAATATCCCAGGAAAGAGAAAAATGGATAAAGATGTTGTGGTCCTTATGTACAATGGAATATCACTCAGCCATGAAATCAACGTCATAAGGCTAGTAGCAGCATGATGAGTGGATTTAGGTTCTACGATTCTAAGTGAAATAAGTCACACAGAAAAAGACACTTATCATAAGATATCACTTATAGAGGGAATGTAAAAACCGCTACCCTTGAACTGAATTACAAAACAGAACAGAGTCACACGTTTAGAAAACACACTATGGCTGCTTAACGGGAAAGGTGAGGTGGGGTGATGCATAAAACAAGGGTTTCAAATTAGCTCAGATACCGTTCCATAAACCCAATATGTAATAGACAAGACCTACTCCTTGCTCAGTGAATTGGACTCAACACCCCCTATTCACGGCCCAAGAATATATCTGACTAGTAAGAATCTTAAAACCTATGTATTGATATCTCTTAGTAAGTGAGTCAAGTGGGTGTAAAGTGGCATAAACACAGCAGTGAAAAGCAGCTAAACCCCATTATAAAAATCAATTACTTTTAAAACCCTGTGAAAAAAAGACAGTGAAAGAGAGAGAAATTCTTACAAAATTCGTTCAGGGGCAGTTATGCTACCTGGATTGACCATATCTAGACCCACAGCTGATTGAGACATAAGGGTGGACACTCTTGGGGCTGAGAGGTTTGGTGAGATTGGGTGAGCAAACGCAGACCCTTTAAAGTAATAGTGCGTGGTACCCATCCCATGGGTCCCAAATCTCCAGGTTCAAGGGCATCTTCCTACATCGAAAACGTGCATGAGAAACCCAGAAGATGGTACACTGTGTGATCGGGAAAGGTTTCTAAAACGCACCTCATTTCTCATGTCCTTGTGCTCGGGTTCGCCATTCCAGCCGCATTACTAGCAATCTCCCTCCTTGGAGAATCAGCACCTTTAACCTCCTGTTTCGTACAGGTTGCAATTTGTCCTGAGGATGAACGGGAAGAAGTGGGAACCAATGAGAGACTAGCTCTAGGTGTTGGGACAGGCACAGGTCACTCTATTTTCCCATCAGGAAGAAGAATTAAGCACAGGCTCAGCCTTCCGCCCGGGACCAGAATAGGGCCTGAAGCAATCCTGCGCTTTTGCGGCCAGCTCCCAAGAAAGCGAGTTGAAAAATGGAGCTCAGGGGCACTGCAATTCACAAACCTGCAGACTTATAAATGATCACTCTCATCCACAAATATATTGAGGGAAGGCAACGAAGAGGATTTGAAAGCAAGGCAGAATTGCAGGAAACAGATTTCAGGAGGGAGATTCGAATCGCCTTTAAAGCACAGGAAAAGCGGCAAAACCTCGTCAGTGATGCCCTTGGCCAAAAAGGGCGTATGCGTTTTTTCCTGAATATATTCAGGAAAAAACGCATACGCCCTTTTTGGCCAACCAAGCAACCTGGAAAGGCAAAACAGCGCTACAAAGAAGTCTCACTTCCCATCGGTCAAAAGGGCCATGCTGAATAAAGTGTCAAAACCAGAAATGCAGGACAGGCCATGGAGAAACGGGAGTCTTGCTACGCTGATGGGCGGGATGTAAATTGCCAACAGCCACTCTGGAGAAGTGTACGGTGTGTCCTGAAACATCTAAAAAACTCAGCTTAGAGAGCATAGGGCACTTCCACTCATGGGCGTATAAAGTGGGAAAATTAAAAACAAGCAAGACACAGGCACCCCAAAGTTTAGGGCTGCTCTGTTGACAAGAACCTCCAACTTCGTTACACCTTAAATATCCCAGGAAAGAGAAAAATGGATAAAGATGTTGTGGTCCTTATGTACAATGGAATATCACTCAGCCATGAAATCAACGTCATAAGGCTAGTAGCAGCATGATGAGTGGATTTAGGTACGACGATTCTAAGTGAAATAAGTCACACAGAAAAAGACACTTATCATAAGATATCACTTATAGAGGGAATGTAAAAACCGCTACCCTTGAACTGAATTACAAAACAGAACAGAGTCACACGTTTAGAAAACACACTATGGCTGCTTAACGGGAAAGGTGAGGTGGGGTGATGCATAAAACAAGGGTTTCAAATTAGCTCAGATACCGTTCCATAAACCCAATATGTACTAGACAAGACCTACTCCTTGCTCAGTGAATTGGACTCAAAACCCCCTATTCACGGCCCAAGAATATATCTGACTAGTAAGAATCTTAAAACCTATGTATTGATATCTATCTGTAAGTGAGTCATGTGGGTGTAAAGTGACATAAACACAGCATTGAATAGCTGCTAAACCCCATTATAAAAATCAATTACTTTTAAAAACCTGTGAAAAAAAGACAGTGAAAGAGAGAGAAATTCTTACAAAATTCGTTTAGGGGCAGTTATGCTACCTGGAATGACCATATCTAGACCCACAGCTCATTGAGACATAAGGGTGGACACTCTTGGGCCTGAGAGGTTTGGTGAGGTTGGGTGAGGAAACGCAGACCCTTTAAAGTAATACTGCGTGGTACCCATCCCATGGGTCCCAAATCTCCAGGTTCAAGGGCATCTTCCTACATCGAAAACATGCATGAGAAACCCAGAAGATGGTACACTTTGTGATCGGGAAAGGTTTCTAAAACGCACCTCATTTCTCATGTCCTTGTGCTCGGGTTCGCCATTCCAGCCGCATTACTAGCAATCTCCCTCCTTGGAGAATCAGCACCTTTAACCTCCTGTTCCCTACAGGTTGCAATTTGTCCTGAGGATGAACGGGAAGAAGTGGGAACCAATGAGAGACTAGCTCTAGGTGTTGGGACAGGCACAGGTCACTCTATTTTCCCATCAGGAAGAAGAATTAAGCACAGGCTCAGCCTTCCGCCCGGGACCAGAATAGGGCCTGAAGCAATCCTGCGCTTTTGCGGCCAGCTCCCAAGAAAGCGAGTTGAAAAATGGAGCTCAGGGGCACTGCAATTCACAAACCTGCAGACTTATAAATGATCACTCTCGTCCACAAATATATTGAGGGAAGGCAACGAAGAGGATTTGAAAGCAAGGCAGAATTGCAGGAAAGACATTTCAGGAGGGAGATTCGAATCGCCTTTAAAGCACAGGAAAAGCGGCAAAACCTCGTCAATGATGCCCTTGGCCAAAAAGGGCGTATGCGTTTTTTCCTGAATATATTCAGGAAAAAACGCATACGCCCTTTTTGGCCAACCAAGCAACCTGGAAAGGCAAATCAGCGCTACAAAGAAGTCTCACTTCCCATCGGTCAAAAGGGCCATGCTGAATAAAGTGTCAAAACCAGAAATGCAGGACAGGCCATGGAGAAACGGGAGCCTTGCTACGCTGATGGGCGGGATGTAAATTGCCAACAGCCACTCTGGAGAAGTGTACGGTGTGTCCTGAAACATCTAAAAAACTCAGCTTAGAGAGCATAGGGCACTTCCACTCATGGGCGTATAACGTGGGAAAATTAAAAACAAGCAAGACACAGGCACCCCAAAGTTTAGGGCTGCTCTGTTGACAAGAACCTACAACTTCGTTACACCTTAAATATCCCAGGAAAGAGAAAAATGGATAAAGATGTTGTGGTCCTTATGTACAATGGAATATCACTCAGCCATGAAATCAACGTCATAAGGCTAGTAGCAGCATGATGAGTGGATTTAGGTACGACGATTCTAAGTGAAATAAGTCACACAGAAAAAGACACTTATCATAAGATATCACTTATAGAGGGAATGTAAAAACCGCTACCCTTGAACTGAATTACAAAACAGAACAGAGTCACACGTTTAGAAAACACACTATGGCTGCTTAACGGGAAAGGTGAGGTGGGGTGATGCATAAAACAAGGGTTTCAAATTAGCTCAGATACCGTTCCATAAACCCAATATGTACTAGACAAGACCTACTCCTTGCTCAGTGAATTGGACTCAAAACCCCCTATTCACGGCCCAAGAATATATCTGACTAGTAAGAATCTTAAAAGCTATGTATTGATATCTCTCTGTAAGTGAGTCATGTGGGTGTAAAGTGACATAAACACAGCATTGAAAAACAGCTAAACCCCATTATAAAAATCAATTACTTTTAAAAACCTGTGAAAAAAAGACAGTGAAAGAGAGAGAAATTCTTACAAAATTCGTTTAGGGGCAGTTATGCTACCTGGATTGACCATATCTAGACCCACAGCTGATTGAGACATAAGGGTGGACACCCTTGGGGCTGAGAGGTTTGGTGAGGTTGGGTGAGGAAACGCAGACCCTTTAAAGTAATACTGCGTGGTACCCATCCCATGGGTCCCAAATCTCCAGGTTCAAGGGCATCTTCCTACATCGAAAACATGCATGAGAAACCCAGAAGATGGTACACTGTGTGATCGGGAAAGGTTTCTAAAACGCACCTCATTTCTCATGTCCTTGTGCTCGGGTTCGCCATTCCAGCCGCATTACTAGCAATCTCCCTCCTTGGAGAATCAGCACCTTTAACCTCCTGTTCCGTACAGGTTGCAATTTGTCCTGAGGATGAACGGGAAGAAGTGGGAACCAATGAGAGACTAGCTCTAGGTGTTGGGACAGGCACAGGTCACTCTATTTTCCCATCAGGAAGAAGAATTAAGCACAGGCTCAGCCTTCCGCCCGGGACCAGAATAGGGCCTGAAGCAATCCTGCGCTTTTGCGGCCAGCTCCCAAGAAAGCGAGTTGAAAAATGGAGCCCAGGGGCACTGCAATTCACAAACCTGCAGACTTATAAATGATCACTCTCGTCCACAAATATATTGAGGGAAGGCAACGAAGAGGATTTGAAAGCAAGGCAGAATTGCAGGAAACAGATTTCAGGAGGGAGATTCGAATCGCCTTTAAAGCACAGGAAAAGCGGCAAAACCTCGTCAATGATGCCCTTGGCCAAAAAGGGCGTATGCGTTTTTTCCTGAATATATTCAGGAAAAAACGCATACGCCCTTTTTGGCCAACCAAGCAACCTGGAAAGGCAAATCAGCGCTACAAAGAAGTGTCACTTCCCATCGGTCAAAAGGGCCATGCTGAATAAAGTGTCAAAACCAGAAATGCAGGACAGGCCATGGAGAAACGGGAGCCTTGCTACGCTGATGGGCGGGATGTAAATTGCCAACAGCCACTCTGGAGAAGTGTACGGTGTTTCCTGAAACATCTAAAAAACTCAGCTTAGAGAGCATAGGGCACTTCCACTCATGGGCGTATAACGTGGGAAAATTAAAAACCAGCAAGACACAGGCACCCCAAAGTTTAGGGCTGCTCTGTTGACAAGAACCTCCAACTTCGTTACACCTTAAATATCCCAGGAAAGAGAAAAATGGATAAAGATGTTGTGGTCCTTATGTACAATGGAATATCACTCAGCCATGAAATCAACGTCATAAGGCTAGTAGCAGCATGATGAGTGGATTTAGGTACGACGATTCTAAGTGAAATAAGTCACACAGAAAAAGACACTTATCATAAGATATCACTTATAGAGGGAATGTAAAAACCGCTACCCTTGAACTGAATTACAAAACAGAACAGAGTCACACGTTTAGAAAACACACTATGGCTGCTTAACGGGAAAGGTGAGGTGGGGTGATGCATAAAACAAGGGTTTCAAATAAGCTCAGATACCGTTCCATAAACCCAATATGTACTAGACAAGACCTACTCCTTGCTCAGTGAATTGGACTCAAAACCCCCTATTCACGGCCCAAGAATATATCTGACTAGTAAGAATCTTAAAACCTATATATTGATATCTCTCTGTAAGTGAGTCATGTGGGTGTAAAGTGACATAAACACAGCATTGAAAAGCAGCTAAACCCCATTATAAAAATCAATTACTTTTAAAAACCTGTGAAAAAAAGACAGTGAAAGAGAGAGAAATTCTTACAAAATTCGTTTAGGGGCAGTTATGCTACCTGGATTGACCATATCTAGACCCACAGCTGATTGAGACATAAGGGTGGACACCCTTGGGGCTGAGAGGTTTGGTGAGGTTGGGTGAGGAAACGCAGACCCTTTAAAGTAATACTGCGTGGTACCCATCCCATGGGTCCCAAAACTCCAGGTTCAAGGGCATCTTCCTACATCGAAAACATGCATGAGAAACCCAGAAGATGGTACACTGTGTGATCGGGAAAGGTTTCTAAAACGCACCTCATTTCTCATGTCCTTGTGCTCGGGTTCGCCATTCCAGCCGCATTACTAGCAATCTCCCTCCTTGGAGAATCAGCACCTTTAACGTCCTGTTCCGTACAGGGTGCAATTTGTCCTGAGGATGAACGGGAAGAAGTGGGAACCAATGAGAGACTAGCTCTAGGTGTTGGGACAGGCACAGGTCACTCTATTTTCCCATCAGGAAGAAGAATTAAGCACAGGCTCAGCCTTCCGCCCGGGACCAGAATAGGGCCTGAAGCAATCCTGCGCTTTTGCGGCCAGCTCCCAAGAAAGCGAGTTGAAAAATGGAGCCCAGGGGCACTGCAATTCACAAACCTGCAGACTTATAAATGATCACTCTCGTCCACAAATATATTGAGGGAAGGCAACGAAGAGGATTTGAAAGCAAGGCAGAATTGCAGGAAACAGATTTCAGGAGGGAGATTCGAATCGCCTTTAAAGCACAGGAAAAGCGGCAAAACCTCGTCAATGATGCCCTTGGCCAAAATGGGCGTATGCGTTTTTTCCTGAATATATTCAGGAAAAAACGCATACGCCCTTTTTGGCCAAGCAAGCAACCTGGAAAGGCAAATCAGCGCTACAAAGAAGTCTCGCTTCCCATCGGTCAAAAGGGCCATGCTGAATAAAGTGTCAAAACCAGAAATGCAGGACAGGCCATGGAGAAACGGGAGCCTTGCTACGCTGATGGGCGGGATGTAAATTGCCAACAGCCACTCTGGAGAAGTGTACGGTTTTTCCTGAAACATCTAAAAAACTCAGCTTAGAGAGCATAGGGCACTTCCACTCATGGGCGTATAACGTGGGAAAATTAAAAACAAGCAAGACACAGGCACCCCAAACTTTAGGGCTGCTCTGTTGACAAGAACCTCCAACTTCGTTACACCTTAAATATCCCAGGAAAGAGAAAAATGGATAAAGATGTTGTGGTCCTTATGTACAATGGAATATCACTCAGCCATGAAATCAACGTCATAAGGCTAGTAGCAGCATGATGAGTGGATTTAGGTACGACGATTCTAAGTGAAATAAGTCACACAGAAAAAGACACTTATCATAAGATATCACTTATAGAGGGAATGTAGAAACCGCTACCCTTGAACTGAATTACAAAACAGAACAGAGTCACACGTTTAGAAAACACACTATGGCTGCTTAACGGGAAAGGTGAGGTGGGGTGATGCATAAAACAAGGGTTTCAAATTAGCTCAGATACCGTTCCATAAACCCAATATGTACTAGACAAGACCTACTCCTTGCTCAGTGAATTGGACTCAAAACCCCCTATTCACGGCCCAAGAATATATCTGACTAGTAAGAATCTTAAAACCTATGTATTGATATCTATCTGTAAGTGAGTCATGTGGGTGTAAAGTGACATAAACACAGCATTGAATAGCTGCTAAACCCCATTATAAAAATCAATTACTTTTAAAAACCTGTGAAAAAAAGACAGTGAAAGAGAGAGAAATTCTTACAAAATTCGTTTAGGGGCAGTTATGCTACCTGGAATGACCATATCTAGACCCACAGCTCATTGAGACATAAGGGTGGACACTCTTGGGGCTGAGAGGTTTGGTGAGGTTGGGTGAGGAAACGCAGACCCTTTAAAGTAATACTGCGTGGTACCCATCCCATGGGTCCCAAATCTCCAGGTTCAAGGGCATCTTCCTACATCGAAAACATGCATGAGAAACCCAGAAGATGGTACACTTTGTGATCGGGAAAGGTTTCTAAAACGCACCTCATTTCTCATGTCCTTGTGCTCGGGTTCGCCATTCCAGCCGCATTACTAGCAATCTCCCTCCTTGGAGAATCAGCACCTTTAACCTCCTGTTCCGTACAGGTTGCAATTTGTCCTGAGGATGAACGGGAAGAAGTGGGAACCAATGAGAGACTAGCTCTAGGTGTTGGGACAGGCACAGGTCACTCTATTTTCCCATCAGGAAGAAGAATTAAGCACAGGCTCAGCCTTCCGCCCGGGACCAGAATAGGGCCTGAAGCAATCCTGCGCTTTTGCGGCCAGCTCCCAAGAAAGCGAGTTGAAAAATGGAGCTCAGGGGCACTGCAATTCACAAACCTGCAGACTTATAAATGATCACTCTCGTCCACAAATATATTGAGGGAAGGCAACGAAGAGGATTTGAAAGCAAGGCAGAATTGCAGGAAACACATTTCAGGAGGGAGATTCGAATCGCCTTTAAAGCACAGGAAAAGCGGCAAAACCTCGTCAATGATGCCCTTGGCCAAAAAGGGCGTATGCGTTTTTTCCTGAATATATTCAGGAAAAAACGCATACGCCCTTTTTGGCCAACCAAGCAACCTGGAAAGGCAAATCAGCGCTACAAAGAAGTCTCACTTCCCATCGGTCAAAAGGGCCATGCTGAATAAAGTGTCAAAACCAGAAATGCAGGACAGGCCATGGAGAAACGGGAGCCTTGCTACGCTGATGGGCGGGATGTAAATTGCCAACAGCCACTCTGGAGAAGTGTACGGTGTGTCCTGAAACATCTAAAAAACTCAGCTTAGAGAGCATAGGGCACTTCCACTCATGGGCGTATAACGTGGGAAAATTAAAAACAAGCAAGACACAGGCACCCCAAAGCTTAGGGCTGCTCTGTTGACAAGAACCTACAACTTCGTTACACCTTAAATATCCCAGGAAAGAGAAAAATGGATAAAGATGTTGTGGTCCTTATGTACAATGGAATATCACTCAGCCATGAAATCAACGTCATAAGGCTAGTAGCAGCATGATGAGTGGATTTAGGTACGACGATTCTAAGTGAAATAAGTCACACAGAAAAAGACACTTATCATAAGATATCACTTATAGAGGGAATGTAAAAACCGCTACCCTTGAACTGAATTACAAAACAGAACAGAGTCACACGTTTAGAAAACACACTATGGCTGCTTAACGGGAAAGGTGAGGTGGGGTGATGCATAAAACAAGGGTTTCAAATTAGCTCAGATACCGTTCCATAAACCCAATATGTACTAGACAAGACCTACTCCTTGCTCAGTGAATTGGACTCAAAACCCCCTATTCACGGCCCAAGAATATATCTGACTAGTAAGAATCTTAAAAGCTATGTATTGATATCTCTCTGTAAGTGAGTCTTGTGGGTGTAAAGTGACATAAACACAGCATTGAAAAACAGCTAAACCCCATTATAAAAATCAATTACTTTTAAAAACCTGTGAAAAAAAGACAGTGAAAGAGAGAGAAATTCTTACAAAATTCGTTTAGGGGCAGTTATGCTACCTGGATTGACCATATCTAGACCCACAGCTGATTGAGACATAAGGGTGGACACCCTTGGGGCTGAGAGGTTTGGTGAGGTTGGGTGAGGAAACGCAGACCCTTTAAAGTAATACTGCGTGGTACCCATCCCATGGGTCCCAAATCTCCAGGTTCAAGGGCATCTTCCTACATCGAAAACATGCATGAGAAACCCAGAAGATGGTACACTGTGTGATCGGGAAAGGTTTCTAAAACGCACCTCATTTCTCATGTCCTTGTGCTCGGGTTCGCCATTCCAGCCGCATTACTAGCAATCTCCCTCCTTGGAGAATCAGCACCTTTAACCTCCTGTTCCGTACAGGTTGCAATTTGTCCTGAGGATGAACGGGAAGAAGTGGGAACCAATGAGAGACTAGCTCTAGGTGTTGGGACAGGCACAGGTCACTCTATTTTCCCATCAGGAAGAAGAATTAAGCACAGGCTCAGCCTTCCGCCCGGGACCAGAATAGGGCCTGAAGCAATCCTGCGCTTTTGCGGCCAGCTCCCAAGAAAGCGAGTTGAAAAATGGAGCCCAGGGGCACTGCAATTCACAAACCTGCAGACTTATAAATGATCACTCTCGTCCACAAATATATTGAGGGAAGGCAACGAAGAGGATTTGAAAGCAAGGCAGAATTGCAGGAAACAGATTTCAGGAGGGAGATTCGAATCGCCTTTAAAGCACAGGAAAAGCGGCAAAACCTCGTCAATGATGCCCTTGGCCAAAAAGGGCGTATGCGTTTTTTCCTGAATATATTCAGGAAAAAACGCATACGCCCTTTTTGGCCAACCAAGCAACCTGGAAAGGCAAATCAGCGCTACAAAGAAGTCTCACTTCCCATCGGTCAAAAGGGCCATGCTGAATAAAGTGTCAAAACCAGAAATGCAGGACAGGCCATGGAGAAACGGGAGCCTTGCTACGCTGATGGGCGGGATGTAAATTGCCAACAGCCACTCTGGAGAAGTGTACGGTGTTTCCTGAAACATCTAAAAAACTCAGCTTAGAGAGCATAGGGCACTTCCCCTCATGGGCGTATAACGTGGGAAAATTAAAAACAAGCAAGACACAGGCACCCCAAAGTTTAGGGCTGCTCTGTTGACAAGAACCTACAACTTCGTTACACCTTAAATATCCCAGGAAAGAGAAAAATGGATAAAGATGTTGTGGTCCTTATGTACAATGGAATATCACTCAGCCATGAAATCAACGTCATAAGGCTAGTAGCAGCATGATGAGTGGATTTAGGTACGACGATTCTAAGTGAAATAAGTCACACAGAAAAAGACACTTATCATAAGATATCACTTATAGAGGGAATGTAAAAACCGCTACCCTTGAACTGAATTACAAAACAGAACAGAGTCACACGTTTAGAAAACACACTATGGCTGCTTAACGGGAAAGGTGAGGTGGGGTGATGCATAAAACAAGGGTTTCAAATAAGCTCAGATACCGTTCCATAAACCCAATATGTACTAGACAAGACCTACTCCTTGCTCAGTGAATTGGACTCAAAACCCCCTATTCACGGCCCAAGAATATATCTGACTAGTAAGAATCTTAAAACCTATATATTGATATCTCTCTGTAAGTGAGTCATGTGGGTGTAAAGTGACATAAACACAGCATTGAAAAGCAGCTAAACCCCATTATAAAAATCAATTACTTTTAAAAACCTGTGAAAAAAAGACAGTGAAAGAGAGAGAAATTCTTACAAAATTCGTTTAGGGGCAGTTATGCTACCTGGATTGACCATATCTAGACCCACAGCTGATTGAGACATAAGGGTGGACACCCTTGGGGCTGAGAGGTTTGGTGAGGTTGGGTGAGGAAACGCAGACCCTTTAAAGTAATACTGCGTGGTACCCATCCCATGGGTCCCAAAACTCCAGGTTCAAGGGCATCTTCCTACATCGAAAACATGCATGAGAAACCCAGAAGATGGTACACTGTGTGATCGGGAAAGGTTTCTAAAACGCACCTCATTTCTCATGTACTTGTGCTCGGGTTCGCCATTCCAGCCGCATTACTAGCAATCTCCCTCCTTGGAGAATCAGCACCTTTAACGTACTGTTCCGTACAGGTTGCAATTTGTCCTGAGGATGAACGGGAAGAAGTGGGAACCAATGAGAGACTAGCTCTAGGTGTTGGGACAGGCACAGGTCACTCTATTTTCCCATCAGGAAGAAGAATTAAGCACAGGCTCAGCCTTCCGCCCGGGACCAGAATAGGGCCTGAAGCAATCCTGCGCTTTTGCGGCCAGCTCCCAAGAAAGCGAGTTGAAAAATGGAGCCCAGGGGCACTGCAATTCACAAACCTGCAGACTTATAAATGATCACTCTCGTCCACAAATATATTGAGGGAAGGCAACGAAGAGGATTTGAAAGCAAGGCAGAATTGCAGGAAACAGATTTCAGGAGGGAGATTCGAATCGCCTTTAAAGCACAGGAAAAGCGGCAAAACCTCGTCAATGATGCCCTTGGCCAAAAAGGGCGTATGCGTTTTTTCCTGAATATATTCAGGAAAAAACGCATACGCCCTTTTTGGCCAACCAAGCAACCTGGAAAGGCAAATCAGCGCTACAAAGAAGTGTCACTTCCCATCGGTCAAAAGGGCCATGCTGAATAAAGTGTCAAAACCAGAAATGCAGGACAGGCCATGGAGAAACGGGAGCCTTGCTACGCTGATGGGCGGGATGTAAATTGCCAACAGCCACTCTGGAGAAGTGTACGGTTTTTCCTGAAACATCTAAAAAACTCAGCTTAGAGAGCATAGGGCACTTCCACTCATGGGCGTATAACGTGGGAAAATTAAAAACAAGCAAGACACAGGCACCCCAAAGTTTAGGGCTGCTCTGTTGACAAGAACCTCCAACTTCGTTACACCTTAAATATCCCAGGAAAGAGAAAAATGGATAAAGATGTTGTGGTCCTTATGTACAATGGAATATCACTCAGCCATGAAATCAACGTCATAAGGCTAGTAGCAGCATGATGAGTGGATTTAGGTACGACGATTCTAAGTGAAATAAGTCACACAGAAAAAGACACTTATCATAAGATATCACTTATAGAGGGAATGTAAAAACCGCTACCCTTGAACTGAATTACAAAACAGAACAGAGTCACACGTTTAGAAAACACACTATGGCTGCTTAACGGGAAAGGTGAGGTGGGGTGATGCATAAAACAAGGGTTTCAAATTAGCTCAGATACCGTTCCATAAACCCAATATGTACTAGACAAGACCTACTCCTTGCTCAGTGAATTGGACTCAAAACCCCCTATTCACGGCCCAAGAATATATCTGACTAGTAAGAATCTTAAAACCTATGTATTGATATCTATCTGTAAGTGAGTCATGTGGGTGTAAAGTGACATAAACACAGCATTGAATAGCTGCTAAACCCCATTATAAAAATCAATTACTTTTAAAAACCTGTGAAAAAAAGACAGTGAAAGAGAGAGAAATTCTTACAAAATTCGTTTAGGGGCAGTTATGCTACCTGGAATGACCATATCTAGACCCACAGCTCATTGAGACATAAGGGTGGACACTCTTGGGGCTGAGAGGTTTGGTGAGGTTGGGTGAGGAAACGCAGACCCTTTAAAGTAATACTGCGTGGTACCCATCCCATGGGTCCCAAATCTCCAGGTTCAAGGGCATCTTCCTACATCGAAAACATGCATGAGAAACCCAGAAGATGGTACACTTTGTGATCGGGAAAGGTTTCTAAAACGCACCTCATTTCTCATGTCCTTGTGCTCGGGTTCGCCATTCCAGCCGCATTACTAGCAATCTCCCTCCTTGGAGAATCAGCACCTTTAACCTCCTGTTCCGTACAGGTTGCAATTTGTCCTGAGGATGAACGGGAAGAAGTGGGAACCAATGAGAGACTAGCTCTAGGTGTTGGGACAGGCACAGGTCACTCTATTTTCCCATCAGGAAGAAGAATTAAGCACAGGCTCAGCCTTCCGCCCGGGACCAGAATAGGGCCTGAAGCAATCCTGCGCTTTTGCGGCCAGCTCCCAAGAAAGCGAGTTGAAAAATGGAGCTCAGGGGCACTGCAATTCACAAACCTGCAGACTTATAAATGATCACTCTCGTCCACAAATATATTGAGGGAAGGCAACGAAGAGGATTTGAAAGCAAGGCAGAATTGCAGGAAACAGATTTCAGGAGGGAGATTCGAATCGCCTTTAAAGCACAGGAAAAGCGGCAAAACCTCGTCAATGATGCCCTTGGCCAAAAAGGGCGTATGCGTTTTTTCCTGAATATATTCAGGAAAAAACGCATACGCCCTTTTTGGCCAACCAAGCAACCTGGAAAGGCAAATCAGCGCTACAAAGAAGTCTCACTTCCCATCGGTCAAAAGGGCCATGCTGAATAAAGTGTCAAAACCAGAAATGCAGGACAGGCCATGGAGAAACGGGAGCCTTGCTACGCTGATGGGCGGGATGTAAATTGCCAACAGCCACTCTGGAGAAGTGTACGGTGTGTCCTGAAACATCTAAAAAACTCAGCTTAGAGAGCATAGGGCACTTCCACTCATGGGCGTATAACGTGGGAAAATTAAAAACAAGCAAGACACAGGCACCCCAAAGTTTAGGGCTGCTCTGTTGACAAGAACCTCCAACTTCGTTACACCTTAAATATCCCAGGAAAGAGAAAAATGGATAAAGATGTTGTGGTCCTTATGTACAATGGAATATCACTCAGCCATGAAATCAACGTCATAAGGCTAGTAGCAGCATGATGAGTGGATTTAGGTACGACGATTCTAAGTGAAATAAGTCACACAGAAAAAGACACTTATCATAAGATATCACTTATAGAGGGAATGTAAAAACCGCTACCCTTGAACTGAATTACAAAACAGAACAGAGTCACACGTTTAGAAAACACACTATGGCTGCTTAACGGGAAAGGTGAGGTGGGGTGATGCATAAAACAAGGGTTTCAAATTAGCTCAGATACCGTTCCATAAACCCAATATGTACTAGACAAGACCTACTCCTTGCTCAGTGAATTGGACTCAAAACCCCCTATTCACGGCCCAAGAATATATCTGACTAGTAAGAATCTTAAAAGCTATGTATTGATATCTCTCTGTAAGTGAGTCATGTGGGTGTAAAGTGACATAAACACAGCATTGAAAAACAGCTAAACCCCATTATAAAAATCAATTACTTTTAAAAACCTGTGAAAAAAAGACAGTGAAAGAGAGAGAAATTCTTACAAAATTCTTTTAGGGGCAGTTATGCTACCTGGATTGACCATATCTAGACCCACAGCTGATTGAGACATAAGGGTGGACACCCTTGGGGCTGAGAGGTTTGGTGAGGTTGGGTGAGGAAACGCAGACCCTTTAAAGTAATACTGCGTGGTACCCATCCCATGGGTCCCAAATCTCCAGGTTCAAGGGCATCTTCCTACATCGAAAACATGCATGAGAAACCCAGAAGATGGTACACTGTGTGATCGGGAAAGGTTTCTAAAACGCACCTCATTTCTCATGTCCTTGTGCTCGGGTTCGCCATTCCAGCCGCATTACTAGCAATCTCCCTCCTTGGAGAATCAGCACCTTTAACCTCCTGTTCCGTACAGGTTGCAATTTGTCCTGAGGATGAACGGGAAGAAGTGGGAACCAATGAGAGACTAGCTCTAGGTGTTGGGACAGGCACAGGTCACTCTATTTTCCCATCAGGAAGAAGAATTAAGCACAGGCTCAGCCTTCCGCCCGGGACCAGAATAGGGCCTGAAGCAATCCTGCGCTTTTGCGGCCAGCTCCCAAGAAAGCGAGTTGAAAAATGGAGCCCAGGGGCACTGCAATTCACAAACCTGCAGACTTATAAATGATCACTCTCGTCCACAAATATATTGAGGGAAGGCAACGAAGAGGATTTGAAAGCAAGGCAGAATTGCAGGAAACAGATTTCAGGAGGGAGATTCGAATCGCCTTTAAAGCACAGGAAAAGCGGCAAAACCTCGTCAATGATGCCCTTGGCCAAAAAGGGCGTATGCGTTTTTTCCTGAATATATTCAGGAAAAAACGCATACGCCCTTTTTGGCCAACCAAGCAACCTGGAAAGGCAAATCAGCGCTACAAAGAAGTGTCACTTCCCATCGGTCAAAAGGGCCATGCTGAATAAAGTGTCAAAACCAGAAATGCAGGACAGGCCATGGAGAAACGGGAGCCTTGCTACGCTGATGGGCGGGATGTAAATTGCCAACAGCCACTCTGGAGAAGTGTACGGTGTTTCCTGAAACATCTAAAAAACTCAGCTTAGAGAGCATAGGGCACTTCCACTCATGGGCGTATAACGTGGGAAAATTAAAAACAAGCAAGACACAGGCACCCCAAAGTTTAGGGCTGCTCTGTTGACAAGAACCTCCAACTTCGTTACACCTTAAATATCCCAGGAAAGAGAAAAATGGATAAAGATGTTGTGGTCCTTATGTACAATGGAATATCACTCAGCCATGAAATCAACGTCATAAGGCTAGTAGCAGCATGATGAGTGGATTTAGGTACGACGATTCTAAGTGAAATAAGTCACACAGAAAAAGACACTTATCATAAGATATCACTTATAGAGGGAATGTAAAAACCGCTACCCTTGAACTGAATTACAAAACAGAACAGAGTCACACGTTTAGAAAACACACTATGGCTGCTTAACGGGAAAGGTGAGGTGGGGTGATGCATAAAACAAGGGTTTCAAATAAGCTCAGATACCGTTCCATAAACCCAATATGTACTAGACAAGACCTACTCCTTGCTCAGTGAATTGGACTCAAAACCCCCTATTCACGGCCCAAGAATATATCTGACTAGTAAGAATCTTAAAACCTATATATTGATATCTCTCTGTAAGTGAGTCATGTGGGTGTAAAGTGACATAAACACAGCATTGAAAAGCAGCTAAACCCCATTATAAAAATCAATTACTTTTAAAAACCTGTGAAAAAAAGACAGTGAAAGAGAGAGAAATTCTTACAAAATTCGTTTAGGGGCAGTTATGCTACCTGGATTGACCATATCTAGACCCACAGCTGATTGAGACATAAGGGTGGACACCCTTGGGGCTGAGAGGTTTGGTGAGGTTGGGTGAGGAAACGCAGACCCTTTAAAGTAATACTGCGTGGTACCCATCCCATGGGTCCCAAAACTCCAGGTTCAAGGGCATCTTCCTACATCGAAAACATGCATGAGAAACCCAGAAGATGGTACACTGTGTGATCGGGAAAGGTTTCTAAAACGCACCTCATTTCTCATGTCCTTGTGCTCGGGTTCGCCATTCCAGCCCCATTACTAGCAATCTCCCTCCTTGGAGAATCAGCACCTTTAACGTCCTGTTCCGTACAGGTTGCAATTTGTCCTGAGGATGAACGGGAAGAAGTGGGAACCAATGAGAGACTAGCTCTAGGTGTTGGGACAGGCACAGGTCACTCTATTTTCCCATCAGGAAGAAGAATTAAGCACAGGCTCAGCCTTCCGCCCGGGACCAGAATAGGGCCTGAAGCAATCCTGCGCTTTTGCGGCCAGCTCCCAAGAAAGCGAGTTGAAAAATGGAGCCCAGGGGCACTGCAATTCACAAACCTACAGACTTATAAATGATCACTCTCGTCCACAAATATATTGAGGGAAGGCAACGAAGAGGATTTGAAAGCAAGGCAGAATTGCAGGAAACAGATTTCAGGAGGGAGATTCGAATCGCCTTTAAAGCACAGGAAAAGCGGCAAAACCTCGTCAATGATGCCCTTGGCCAAAAAGGGCGTATGCGTTTTTTCCTGAATATATTCAGGAAAAAACGCATACGCCCTTTTTGGCCAACCAAGCAACCTGGAAAGGCAAATCAGCGCTACAAAGAAGTGTCACTTCCCATCGGTCAAAAGGGCCATGCTGAATAAAGTGTCAAAACCAGAAATGCAGGACAGGCCATGGAGAAACGGGAGCCTTGCTACGCTGATGGGCGGGATGTAAATTGCCAACAGCCACTCTGGAGAAGTGTACGGTGTTTCCTGAAACATCTAAAAAACTCAGCTTAGAGAGCATAGGGCACTTCCACTCATGGGCGTATAACGTGGGAAAATTAAAAACAAGCAAGACACAGGCACCCCAAAGTTTAGGGCTGCTCTGTTGACAAGAACCTCCAACTTCGTTACACCTTAAATATCCCAGGAAAGAGAAAAATGGATAAAGATGTTGTGGTCCTTATGTACAATGGAATATCACTCAGCCATGAAATCAACGTCATAAGGCTAGTAGCAGCATGATGAGTGGATTTAGGTACGACGATTCTAAGTGAAATAAGTCACACAGAAAAAGACACTTATCATAAGATATCACTTATAGAGTGAATGTAAAAACCGCTACCCTTGAACTGAATTACAAAACAGAACAGAGTCACACGTTTAGAAAACACACTATGGCTGCTTAACGGGAAAGGTGAGGTGGGGTGATGCATAAAACAAGGGTTTCAAATTAGCTCAGATACCGTTCCATAAACCCAATATGTACTAGACAAGACCTACTCCTTGCTCAGTGAATTGGACTCAAAACCCCCTATTCACGGCCCAAGAATATATCTGACTAGTAAGAATCTTAAAACCTATATATTGATATCTCTCTGTAAGTGAGTCATGTGGGTGTAAAGTGACATAAACACAGCATTGAAAAGCAGCTAAACCCCATTATAAAAATCAATTACTTTTAAAAACCTGTGAAAAAAAGACAGTGAAAGAGAGAGAAATTCTTACAAAATTCGTTTAGGGGCAGTTATGCTACCTGGATTGACCATATCTAGACCCACAGCTGATTGAGACATAAGGGTGGACACTCTTGGGGCTGAGAGGTTTGGTGAGGTTGGGTGAGGAAACGCAGACCCTTTAAAGTAATACTGCGTGGTACCCATCCCATGGGTCCCAAATCTGCAGGTTCAAGGGCATCTTCCTACATCGAAAACATGCATGAGAAACCCAGAAGATGGTACACTGTGTGATCGGGAAAGGTTTCTAAAACACACCTCATTTCTCATGTCCTTGTGATCGGGTTCGCCATTCCAGCCGCATTACTAGCAATCTCCCTCCTTGGAGAATCAGCACCTTTAACCTCCTGTTCCGTACAGGTTGCAATTTGTCCTGAGGATGAACGGGAAGAAGTGGGAACCAATGAGAGACTAGCTCTAGGTGTTGGGACAGGCACAGGTCACTCTATTTTCCCATCAGGAAGAAGAATTAAGCACAGGCTCAGCCTTCCGCCCGGGACCAGAATAGGGCCTGAAGCAATCCTGCGCTTTTGCGGCCAGCTCCCAAGAAAGCGAGTTGAAAAATGGAGCCCAGGGGCACTGCAATTCACAAACCTGCAGACTTATAAATGATCACTCTCGTCCACAAATATATTGAGGGAAGGCAACGAAGAGGATTTGAAAGCAAGGCAGAATTGCAGGAAACAGATTTCAGGAGGGAGATTCGAATCGCCTTTAAAGCACAGGAAAAGCGGCAAAACCTCGTCAATGATGCCCTTGGCCAAAAAGGGCGTATGCGTTTTTTCCTGAATATATTCAGGAAAAAACGCATACGCCCTTTTTGGCCAACCAAGCAACCTGGAAAGGCAAATCAGCGCTACAAAGAAGTGTCACTTCCCATCGGTCAAAAGGGCCATGCTGAATAAAGTGTCAAAACCAGAAATGCAGGACAGGCCATGGAGAAACGGGAGCCTTGCTACGCTGATGGGCGGGATGTAAATTGCCAACAGCCACTCTGGAGAAGTGTACGGTTTTTCCTGAAACATCTAAAAAACTCAGCTTAGAGAGCATAGGGCACTTCCACTCATGGGCGTATAACGTGGGAAAATTAAAAACAAGCAAGACACAGGCACCCCAAAGTTTAGGGCTGCTCTGTTGACAAGAACCTCCAACTTCGTTACACCTTAAATATCCCAGGAAAGAGAAAAATGGATAAAGATGTTGTGGTCCTTATGTACAATGGAATATCACTCAGCCATGAAATCAACGTCATAAGGCTAGTAGCAGCATGATGAGTGGATTTAGGTACGACGATTCTAAGTGAAATAAGTCACACAGAAAAAGACACTTATCATAAGATATCACTTATAGAGGGAATGTAAAAACCGCTACCCTTGAACTGAATTACAAAACAGAACAGAGTCACACGTTTAGAAAACACACTATGGCTGCTTAACGGGAAAGGTGAGGTGGGGTGATGCATAAAACAAGGGTTTCAAATTAGCTCAGATACCGTTCCATAAACCCAATATGTACTAGACAAGACCTACTCCTTGCTCAGTGAATTGGACTCAAAACCCCCTATTCACGGCCCAAGAATATATCTGACTAGTAAGAATCTTAAAACCTATGTATTGATATCTCTCTGTAAGTGAGTCATGTGGGTGTAAAGTGACATAAACACAGCATTGAAAAGCAGCTAAACCCCATTACAAAAATCAATTACTTTTAAAAACCTGTGAAAAAAAGACAGTGAAAGAGAGAGAAATTCTTACAAAATTCGTTTAGGGGCAGTTATGCTACCTGGATTGACCATATCTAGACCCACAGCTGATTGAGACATAAGGGTGGACACTCTTGGGGCTGAGAGGTTTGGTGAGGTTGGGTGAGGAAACGCAGACCCTTTAAAGTAATACTGCGTGGTACACATCCCATGGCTTCCAAATCTCCAGGTTCAAGGGCATCTTCCTACATCGAAAACATGCATGAGAAACCCAGAAGATGGTACACCGTGTGATCGCGAAAGGTTTCTAAAACGCACCTCATTTCTCATCTCCTTGTGCTCGGGTTCGCCATTCCAGCTGCTTTACTAGCAACCTCCCTCCTTGGAGAATCAGCACCTTTAACCTCCTGTTCCGTACAGGTTGCAATTTGTCCTGAGGATGAACGAGAAGAGGGGAAAACAACGAGAGACTAGCTCTAGGTGTTGGGACAGGCACAGGTCACTCTATTTTCCCATATGGAAGAAGAATTAAGCACAGGCTCAGCCTGCCGCCCGGGACCAGAATAGGGCCTGAAGCAATCCTGCGCTTTTGCGGCCAGCTCCCAAGAAAGCGAGTTGAAAAATGGAGCTCAGGGGCACTGCAATTCACAAACCTGCAGACTTATAAATGATCACTCTCGTCCACAAATATATTGAGGGAAAGCAACGAAGAGGATTTGAAAGCAAGGCAGAATTGCAGGAAACAGATTTCAGGAGGGAGATTCGAATCGCCTTTAAAGCACAGGAAAAGCGGTAAAACCTCGACAATGATGCCCTTGGCCAAAAAGGGCGTATGCGTTTTTTCCTGAATATATTCAGGAAAAAACGCATACGCCCTTTTTGGCCAACCAAGCAACCTGGAAAGGCAAATCAGCGCTACAAAGAAGTCTCGCTTCCCATCGGTCAAAAGGGCCATGCTGAATAAAGTGTCAAAATCAGGAATGCAGGGCAGGCCATGGAGAAACGGGAGCCTTGCTACGCTGATGGGCGGGATGTAAATTGCCAACAGCCACTCTGGAGAAGTGTACGGTTTTTCCTGAAACATCTAAAAAACTCAGCTTAGAGAGCATAGGGCACTTCCACTCATGGGCGTATAACGTGGGAAAATTAAAAACAAGCAAGACACAGGCACCCCAAAGTTTAGGGCTGCTCTGTTGACAAGAACCTCCAACTTCGTTACACCTTAAATATCCCAGGAAAGAGAAAAATGGATAAAGATGTTGTGGTCCTTATGTACAATGGAATATCACTCAGCCATGAAATCAACGTCATAAGGCTAGTAGCAGCATGATGAGTGGATTTAGGTACGACGATTCTAAGTGAAATAAGTCACACAGAAAAAGACACTTATCATAAGATATCACTTATAGAGGGAATGTAAAAACCGCTACCCTTGAACTGAATTACAAAACAGAACAGAGTCACACGTTTAGAAAACACACTATGGCTGCTTAACGGGAAAGGTGAGGTGGGGTGATGCATAAAACAAGGGTTTCAAATTAGCTCAGATACCGTTCCATAAACCCAATATGTACTAGACAAGACCTACTCCTTGCTCAGTGAATTGGACTCAAAACCCCCTATTCACGGCCCAAGAATATATCTGACTAGTAAGAATCTTAAAACCTATGTATTGATATCTCTCTGTAAGTGAGTCATGTGGGTGTAAAGTGACATAAACACAGCATTGAAAAGCAGCTAAACCCCATTATAAAAATCAATTACTTTTAAAAACCTGTGAAAAAAAGACAGTGAAAGAGAGAGAAATTCTTACAAAATTCGTTTAGGGGCAGTTATGCTACCTGGATTGACCATATCTAGACCCACAGCTGATTGAGACATAAGGGTGGACACTCTTGGGGCTGAGAGGTTTGCTGAGGTTGGGTGAGGAAACGCAGACCCTTTAAAGTAATACTGCGTGGTACCCATCCCATGGGTTCCAAATCTCCAGGTTCAAGGGCATCTTCCTACATCGAAAACATGCATGAGAAACCCAGAAGATGGTACACCGTGTGATCGCGAAAGGTTTCTAAAACGCACCTCATTTCTCATCTCCTTGTGCTCGGGTTCGCCATTCCAGCTGCTTTACTAGCAACCTCCCTCCTTGGAGAATCAGCACCTTTAACCTCCTGTTCCGTACAGGTTGCAATTTGTCCTGAGGATGAACGAGAAGAGGGGAAAACAACGAGAGACTAGCTCTAGGTGTTGGGACAGGCACAGGTCACTCTATTTTCCCATCAGGAAGAAGAATTAAGCACAGGCTCAGCCTGCCGCCCGGGACCAGAATAGGGCCTGAAGCAATCCTGCGCTTTTGCGGCCATCTCCCAAGAAAGCGAGTTGAAAAATGGAGCTCAGGGGCACTGCAATTCACAAACCTGCAGACTTATAAATGATCACTCTCGTCCACAAATATATTGAGGGAAAGCAACGAAGAGGATTTGAAAGCAAGGCAGAATTGCAGGAAACAGATTTCAGGAGGGAGATTCGAATCGCCTTTAAAGCACAGGAAAAGCGGTAAAACCTCGACAATGATGCCCTTGGCCAAAAAGGGCGTATGCGTTTTTTCCTGAATATATTCAGGAAAAAACGCATACGCCCTTTTTGGCCAACCAAGCAACCTGGAAAGGCAAATCAGGGCTACAAAGAAGTCTCGCTTCCCATCGGTCAAAAGGGCCATGCTGAATAAAGTGTCAAACTCAGAAATGCAGGACAGGCCATGGAGAAACGGGAGCCTTGCTACGCTGATGGGCGGGATGTAAATTGCCAACAGCCACTCTGGAGAAGTGTACGGTGTGTCCTGAAACATCTAAAAAACTCAGCTTAGAGAGCATAGGGCACTTCCACTCATGGGCGTATAAAGTGGGAAAATTAAAAACCAGCAAGACACAGGCACATCAACATTTAGGGCTGCTCTGTTGACAAGAACCTCCACTTCGTTACACCTTAAATATCCCAGGAAAGAGAAAAATGGATAAAGAAGTTGTGGTCCTTATGTACAATGGAATATCACTCAGCCATGAAATCAACGTCATAAGGCTAGTAGCACCATGATGAGTGGATTTAGGTTCTACGATTCTAAGTGAAATAAGTCACACAGAAAAAGACACTTATCATAAGATATCACTTATAGAGGGAATGTAAAAACCGCTACCCTTGAACTGAATTACAAAACAGAACAGAGTCACACGTTTAGAAAACACACTATGGCTGCTTAACGGGAAAGGTGAGGTGGGGTGATGCATAAAACAAGGGTTTCAAATTAGCTCAGATACCGTTCCATAAACCCAATATGTAATAGACAAGACCTACTCCTTGCTCAGTGAATTGGACTTAACACCCCCTATTCACGGCCCAAGAATATATCTGACTAGTAAGAATCTTAAAACCTATGTATTGATATCTCTCTGTAAGTGAGTCAAGTGGGTGTAAAGTGGAATAAACACAGCAATGAAAAGCAGCTAAACCCCATTATAAAAATCAATTACTTTTAAAAACCTGTGAAAAAAAGACAGTGAAAGAGAGAGAAATTCTTACAAAATTCGTTTAGGGGCAGTGATGCTACCTGGATTGACCATATCTAGACCCACAGCTCATTGAGACATAAGGGTGGACACTCTTGGGGCTGAGAGGTTTGGTGAGGTTGGGTGAGGAAACGCACACCCTTTAAAGTAATACTGCGTGGTACCCATCCCATGGCTTCCAAATCTCCAGGTTCAAGGGCATCTTCCTACATCGAAAACATGCATGAGAAACCCAGAAGATGGTACACCGTGTGATCGCGAAAGGTTTCTAAAACGCACCTCATTTCTCATCTCCTTGTGCTCGGGTTCGCCATTCCAGCTGCTTTACTAGCAACCTCCCTCCTTGGAGAATCAGCACCTTTAACCTCCTGTTCCGTACAGGTTGCAATTTGTCCTGAGGATGAACGAGAAGAGGGGAAAACAACTAGAGACTAGCTCTAGGTGTTGGGACAGGCACAGGTCACTCTATTTTCCCATATGGAAGAAGAATTAAGCACAGGCTCAGCCTGCCGCCCGGGACCAGAATAGGGCCTGAAGCAATCCTGCGCTTTTGCGGCCAGCTCCCAAGAAAGCGAGTTGAAAAATGGAGCTCAGGGGCACTGCAATTCACAAACCTGCAGACTTATAAATGATCACTCTCGTCCACAAATATATTGAGGGAAAGCAACGAAGAGGATTTGAAAGCAAGGCAGAATTGCAGGAAACAGATTTCAGGAGGGAGATTCGAATCGCCTTTAAAGCACAGGAAAAGCGGTAAAACCTCGACAATGATGCCCTTGGCCAAAAAGGGCGTATGCGTTTTTTCCTGAATATATTCAGGAAAAAACGCATACGCCCTTTTTGGCCAACCAAGCAACCTGGAAAGGCAAATCAGCGCTACAAAGAAGTCTCGCTTCCCATCGGTCAAAAGGGCCATGCTGAATAAAGTGTCAAAATCAGGAATGCAGGACAGGCCATGGAGAAACGGGAGCCTTGCTACGCTGATGGGCGGGATGTAAATTGCCAACAGCCACTCTGGAGAAGTGTACGGTGTGTCCTGAAACATCTAAAAAACTCAGCTTAGAGAGCATAGGGCACTTCCACTCATGGGCGTATAAAGTGGGAAAATTAAAAACCAGCAAGACACAGGCACCTCAACATTTAGGGCTGCTCTGTTGACAAGAACCTCCACTTCGTTACACCTTAAATATCCCAGGAAAGAGAAAAATGGATAAAGAAGTTGTGGTCCTTATGTACAATGGAATATCACTCAGCCATGAAATCAACGTCATAAGGCTAGTAGCAGCATGATGAGTGGATTTAGGTTCTACGATTCTAAGTGAAATAAGTCACACAGAAAAAGACACTTATCATAAGATATCACTTATAGAGGGAATGTAAAAACCGCTACCCTTGAACTGAATTACAAAACAGAACAGAGTCACACGTTTAGAAAACACACTATGGCTGCTTAACGGGAAAGGTGAGGTGGGGTGATGCATAAAACAAGGGTTTCAAATTAGCTCAGATACCGTTCCATAAACGCAATATGTAATAGACAAGACCTACTCCTTGCTCAGTGAATTGGACTCAACACCCCCTATTCACGGCCCAAGAATATATCTGACTAGTAAGAATCTTAAAACCTATGTATTGATATCTCTCTGTAAGTGAGTCAAGTGGGTGTAAAGTGGAATAAACACAGCAGTGAAAAGCAGCTAAACCCCATTATAAAAATCAATTACTTTTAAAAACCTGTGAAAAAAAGACAGTGAAAGAGAGAGAAATTCTTACAAAATTCGTTTAGGGGCAGTGATGCTACCTGGATTGACCATATCTAGACCCACAGCTCATTGAGACATAAGGGTGGACACTCTTGGGGCTGAGAGGTTTGGTGAGGTTGGGTGAGGAAACGCAGACCCTTTAAAGTAATACTCCGTGGTACCCATCCCATGGGTCCCAAATCTCCAGGTTCAAGGGCATCTTCCTACATCGAAAACATGCATGAGAAACCCAGAAGATGGTACACCGTGTGATCGAGAAAGGTTTCTAAAACGCACCTCATTTCTCATCTCCTTGTGCTCAGGTCCGCCATTCCAGCCGCTTTACTAGCAACCTCCCTCCTTGGAAAATCATCACCTTTAACCTTCTGTTCCGTACAGGTTGCAATTTGTCCTGAGGATGAACGGGAAGAGGGGAAAACAATGAGAGACTAGCTCTAGGTGTTGGGACAGGCACAGGTCACTCTATTTTCCCATCAGGAAGAAGAATTAACCACAGGCTCAGCCTGCCGTCCGGGACCAGAATAGGGCCTGAAGCAATCCTGCGCTTTTGCGGCCAGCTCCCAAGAAAGCGAGTTGAAAAATGGAGCTCAGGGGCACTGCAATTCACAAACCTGCAGACTTATAAATGATCACTCTCGTCCACAAATATATTGAGGGAAGGCAACGAAGAGGATTTGAAAGCAAGGCAGAATTGCAGGAAACAGATTTCAGGAGGGAGATTCGAATCGCCTTTAAAGCACAGGAAAAGCGGCAAAACCTCGTCAATGATGCCCTTGGCCAAAAAGGGCGTATGCGTTTTTTCCTGAATATATTCAGGAAAAAACGCATACGCCCTTTTTGGCCAACCAAGCAACCTGGAAAGGCAAATCAGCGCTACAAAGAAGTCTCACTTCCCATCGGTCAAAAGGGCCATGCTGAATAAAGTTTCAAAACCAGAAATGCAGGACAGGCCATGGAGAAACGGGAGCCTTGCTACACTGATGGGCGGGATGTAAATTGCCAACAGCCACTCTGGAGAAGTGTACGGTGTGTCCTGAAACATCTAAAAAACTCAGCTTAGAGAGCATAGGGCACTTCCACTCATGGGCGTATAAAGTGGGAAAATTAAAAACAAGCAAGACACAGGCACCCCAAAGTTTAGGGCTGCTCTGTTGACAAGAACCTCCAACTTCGTTACACCTTAAATATCCCAGGAAAGAGAAAAATGGATAAAGATGTTGTGGTCCTTATGTACAATGGAATATCACTCAGCCATGAAATCAACGTCATAAGGCTAGTAGCAGCATGATGAGTGGATTTAGGTACGACGATTCTAAGTGAAATAAGTCACACAGAAAAAGACACTTATCATAAGATATCACTTATAGAGGGAATGTAAAAACCGCTACCCTTGAACTGAATTACAAAACAGAACAGAGTCACACGTTTAGAAAACACACTATGGCTGCTTAACGGGAAAGGTGAGGTGGGGTGATGCATAAAACAAGGGTTTCAAATTAGCTCAGATACTGTTCCATAAACCCAATATGTACTAGACAAGACCTACTCCTTGCTCAGTGAATTGGTCTCAAAACCCCCTATTCACGGCCCAAGAATATATCTGACTAGTAAGAATCTTAAAACCTATGTATTGATATCTCTCTGTAAGTGAGTCATGTGGGTGTAAAGTGACATAAACACAGCATTGAAAAGCAGCTAAACCCCATTATAAAAATCAATTACTTTTAAAAACCTGTGAAAAAAAGACAGTGAAGGAGAGAGAAATTCTTACAAAATTCGTTTAGGGGCAGTTATGCTACCTGGATTGACCATATCTAGACCCACAGCTGATTGAGACATAAGGGTGGACACTCTTTGGGCTGAGAGGTTTGGTGAGGTTGGGTGAGGAAACGCAGACCCTTTAAAGTAATACTGCGTGGTACCCATCCCATGGGTCCCAAATCTCCAGGTTCAAGGGCATCTTCCTACATCGAAAACATGCATGAGAAACCCAGAAGATGGTACACTGTGTGATCGGGAAAGGTTTCTAAAACGCACCTCATTTCTCATGTCCTTGTGCTCGGGTTCGCCATTCCAGCCGCATTACAAGCAATCTCCCTCCTTGGAGAATCAGCACCTTTAACCTCCTGTTCCGTACAGGTTGCAATTTGCCCTGAGGATGAACGGGAAGAAGTGGGAACCAATGAGAGACTAGCTCTAGGTGTTGGGACAGGCACAGGTCTCTCTATTTTCCCATCAGGAAGAAGAATTAAGCACAGGCTCAGCCTTCCGCCCGGGACCAGAATAGGGCCTGAAGCAATCCTGCGCTTTTGCGGCCAGCTCCCAAGAAAGCGAGTTGAAAAATGGAGCTCAGGGGCACTGCAATTCACAAACCTGCAGACTTATAAATCATCACTTTCGTCCACAAATATATTGAGGGAAGGCAACGAAGAGGATTTGAAAGCAAGGCAGAATTGCAGGAAACAGATTTCAGGAGGGAGATTCGAATCGCCTTTAAAGCACAGGAAAAGCGGCAAAACCTCGTCAATGATGCCCTTGGCCAAAAAGGGCGTATGCGTTTTTTCCTGAATATATTCAGGAAAAAACGCATACGCCCTTTTTGGCCAACCAAGCAACCTGGAAAGGCAAATCAGCGCTACAAAGAAGTCTCACTTCCCATCGGTCAAAAGGGCCATGCTGAATAAAGTGTCAAAACCAGAAATGCAGGACAGGCCATGGAGAAACGGGAGCCTTGCTACGCTGATGGGCGGGATGTAAATTGCCAACAGCCACTCTGGAGAAGTGTACGGTGTGTCCTGAAACATCTAAAAAACTCAGCTTAGAGAGCATAGGGCACTTCCACTCATGGGCGTATAACGTGGGAAAATTAAAAACCAGCAAGACACAGGCACCTCAACATTTAGGGCTGCTCTGTTGACAAGAACCTCCACTTCGTTACACCTTAAATATCCCAGGAAAGAGAAAAATGGATAAAGAAGTTGTGGTCCTTATGTACAATGGAATATCACTCAGCCATGAAATCAGCGTCATAAGGTTAGTAGCAGCATGATGAGTGGATTTAGGTTCTACGATTCTAAGTGAAATAAGTCACACAGAAAAAGACACTTATCATAAGATATCACTTATAGAGGGAATGTAAAAACCGCTACCCTTGAACTGAATTACAAAACAGAACAGAGTCACACGTTTAGAAAACACACTATGGCTGCTTAACGGGAAAGGTGAGGTGGGGTGATGCATAAAACAAGGGTTTCAAATTAGCTCAGATACCGTTCCATAAACGCAATATGTAATAGACAAGACCTACTCCTTGCTCAGTGAATTGGACTCAACACCCCCTATTCACGGCCCAAGAATATATCTGACTAGTAAGAATCTTAAAACCTATGTATTGATATCTCTCTGTAAGTGAGTCAAGTGGGTGTAAAGTGGAATAAACACAGCAGTGAAAAGCAGCTAAACCCCATTATAAAAATCAATTACTTTTAAAAACCTGTGAAAAAAAGACAGTGAAAGAGAGAGAAATTCTTACAAAATTCGTTTAGGGGCAGTGATGCTACCTGGATTGACCATATCTAGACCCACAGCTCATTGAGACATAAGGGTGGACACTCTTGGGGCTGAGAGGTTTGGTGAGGTTGGGTGAGGAAACGCAGACCCTTTAAAGTAATACTCCGTGGTACCCATCCCATGGGTCCCAAATCTCCAGGTTCAAGGGCATCTTCCTACATCGAAAACATGCATGAGAAACCCAGAAGATGGTACACCGTGTGATCGAGAAAGGTTTCTAAAACGCACCTCATTTCTCATCTCCTTGTGCTCAGGTCCGCCATTCCAGCCACTTTACTAGCAACATCCCTCCTTGGAAAATCATCACCTTTAACCTTCTGTTCCGTACAGGTTGCAATTTGTCCTGAGGATGAACGGGAAGAGGGGAAAACAATGAGAGACTAGCTCTAGGTGTTGGGACAGGCACAGGTCACTCTATTTTCCCATCAGGAAGAAGAATTAACCACAGGCTCAGCCTGCCGTCCGGGACCAGAATAGGGCCTGAAGCAATCCTGCGCTTTTGCGGCCAGCTCCCAAGAAAGCGAGTTGAAAAATGGAGCTCAGGGGCACTGCAATTCACAAACCTGCAGACTTATAAATGATCACTCTCGTCCACAAATATATTGAGGGAAGGCAACGAAGAGGATTTGAAAGCAAGGCAGAATTGCAGGAAACAGATTTCAGGAGGGAGATTCGAATCGCCTTTAAAGCACAGGAAAAGTGGCAAAACCTCGTCAATGATGCCCTTGGCCAAAAAGGGCGTATGCGTTTTTTCCTGAATATATTCAGGAAAAAACGCATACGCCCTTTTTGGCCAACCAAGCAACCTGGAAAGGCAAATCAGCGCTACAAAGAAGTCTCACTTCCCATCGGTCAAAAGGGCCATGCTGAATAAAGTTTCAAAACCAGAAATGCAGGACAGGCCATGGAGAAACGGGAGCCTTGCTACACTGATGGGCGGGATGTAAATTGCCAACAGCCACTCTGGAGAAGTGTACGGTGTGTCCTGAAACATCTAAAAAACTCAGCTTAGAGAGCATAGGGCACTTCCACTCATGGGCGTATAAAGTGGGAAAATTAAAAACAAGCAAGACACAGGCACCCCAAAGTTTAGGGCTGCTCTGTTGACAAGAACCTCCAACTTCGTTACACCTTAAATATCCCAGGAAAGAGAAAAATGGATAAAGATGTTGTGGTCCTTATGTACAATGGAATATCACTCAGCCATGAAATCAACGTCATAAGGCTAGTAGCAGCATGATGAGTGGATTTAGGTACGACGATTCTAAGTGAAATAAGTCACACAGAAAAAGACACTTATCATAAGATATCACTTATAGAGGGAATGTAAAAACCGCTACCCTTGAACTGAATTACAAAACAGAACAGAGTCACACGTTTAGAAAACACACTATGGCTGCTTAACGGGAAAGGTGAGGTGGGGTGATGCATAAAACAAGGGTTTCAAATTAGCTCAGATACCGTTCCATAAACCCAATATGTACTAGACAAGACCTACTCCTTGCTCAGTGAATTGGACTCAAAACCCCCTATTCACGGCCCAAGAATATATCTGACTAGTAAGAATCTTAAAACCTATGTATTGATATCTCTCTGTAAGTGAGTCATGTGGGTGTAAAGTGACATAAACACAGCATTGAAAAGCAGCTAAACCCCATTATAAAAATCAATTACTTTTAAAAACCTGTGAAAAAAAGACAGTGAAGGAGAGAGAAATTCTTACAAAATTCGTTTAGGGGCAGTTATGCTACCTGGATTGACCATATCTAGACCCACAGCTGATTGAGACATAAGGGTGGACACTCTTGGGGCTGAGAGGTTTGGTGAGGTTGGGTGAGGAAACGCAGACCCTTTAAAGTAATACTGCGTGGTACCCATCCCATGGGTCCCAAATCTCCAGGTTCAAGGGCATCTTCCTACATCGAAAACATGCATGAGAAACCCAGAAGATGGTACACTGTGTGATCGGGAAAGGTTTCTAAAACGCACCTCATTTCTCATGTCCTTGTGCTCGGGTTCGCCATTCCAGCCGCATTACTAGCAATCTCCCTCCTTGGAGAATCAGCACCTTTAACCTCCTGTTCCGTACAGGTTGCAATTTGTCCTGAGGATGAACGGGAAGAAGTGGGAACCAATGAGAGACTAGCTCTAGGTGTTGGGACAGGCACAGGTCACTCTATTTTCCCATCAGGAAGAAGAATTAAGCACAGGCTCAGCCTTCCGCCCGGGACCAGAATAGGGCCTGAAGCAATCCTGCGCTTTTGCGGCCAGCTCCCAAGAAAGCGAGTTGAAAAATGGAGCTCAGGGGCACTGCAATTCACAAACCTGCAGACTTATAAATCATCACTTTCGTCCACAAATATATTGAGGGAAGGCAACGAAGAGGATTTGAAAGCAAGGCAGAATTGCAGGAAACAGATTTCAGGAGGGAGATTCGAATCGCCTTTAAAGCACAGGAAAAGCGGCAAAACCTCGTCAATGATGCCCTTGGCCAAAAAGGGCGTATGCGTTTTTTCCTGAATATATTCAGGAAAAAACGCATACGCCCTTTTTGGCCAACCAAGCAACCTGGAAAGGCAAATCAGCGCTACAAAGAAGTCTCACTTCCCATCGGTCAAAAGGGCCATGCTGAATAAAGTGTCAAAACCAGAAATGCAGGACAGGCCATGGAGAAACGGGAGCCTTGCTACGCTGATGGGCGGGATGTAAATTGCCAACAGCCACTCTGGAGAAGTGTACGGTGTGTCCTGAAACATCTAAAAAACTCAGCTTAGAGAGCATAGGGCACTTCCACTCATGGGCGTATAACGTGGGAAAATTAAAAACAAGCAAGACACAGGCACCCCAAAGTTTAGGGCTGCTCTGTTGACAAGAACCTACAACTTCGTTACACCTTAAATATCCCAGGAAAGAGAAAAATGGATAAAGATGTTGTGGTCCTTATGTACAATGGAATATCACTCAGCCATGAAATCAACGTCATAAGGCTAGTAGCAGCATGATGAGTGGATTTAGGTACGACGATTCTAAGTGAAATAAGTCACACAGAAAAAGACACTTATCATAAGATATCACTTATAGAGGGAATGTAAAAACCGCTACCCTTGAACTGAATTACAAAACAGAACAGAGTCACACGTTTAGAAAACACACTATGGCTGCTTAACGGGAAAGGTGAGGTGGGGTGATGCATAAAACAAGGGTTACAAATTAGCTCAGATACCGTTCCATAAACCCAATATGTACTAGACAAGACCTACTCCTTGCTCAGTGAATTGGACTCAAAACCCCCTATTCACGGCCCAAGAATATATCTGACTAGTAAGAATCTTAAAACCTATGTATTGATATCTGTCTGTAAGTGAGTCATGTGGGTGTAAAGTGACATAAACACAGCAGTGAAAAGCAGCTAAACCCCATTATAAAAATCAATTACTTTTAAAAACCTGTGAAAAAAAGACAGTGAAAGAGAGAGAAATTCTTACAAAATTCGTTTACGGGCAGTGATGCTACCTGGATTGACCATATCTAGACCCACAGCTGATTGAGACATAAGGGTGGACACTCTTGGGGTTGAGAGGTTTGCTGAGGTTGGGTGAGGAAACGCAGACCCTTTAAAGTAATATTGCGTGGTACCCATCCCATGGGTCCCAAATCTCCAGGTTCAAGGGAATCTTCCTACATCGAAAACATGCATGAGAAACCCAGAAGATGGCACACTGTGTGATCGGGAAAGGTTTCTAAAACGCACCTCATTTCTCATCTCCTTGTGCTCGAATTCGCCATTCCAGCTGCTTTACTAGCAGTCTCCCTCATTGGAGAATCAGCACCTTTAACCTCCTGTTCCGTACAGGTTGCAATTTGTCCTGAGGATGAACGGGAAGAGGGGAAAACAATGAGAGACTAGCTCTAGGTGTTGGGACAGGCACAGGTCACTCTATTTTCCCATCAGGATGAAGAATTAAGCACAGGCTCATCCTTCCGCCCGGGACCAAAATAGGGCCTGAAGCAATCCTGCGCTTTTGCGGCCAGCTCCCAAGAAAGCGAGTTGAAAAATGGAGCTCAGGGGCACTGCAATTCACAAACCTGCAGACTTATAAATGATCACTCTCGTCCACAAATATATTGAGGGAAGGCAACGAAGAGGATTTGAAAGCAAGGCAGAATTGCAGGAAACAGATTTCAGGAGGGAGATTCGAATCGCCTTTAAAGCACAGGAAAAGCGGCAAAACCTCGTCAATGATGCCCTTGGCCAAAAAGGGCGTATGCGTTTTTTCCTGAATATATTCAGGAAAAAACGCATACGCCCTTTTTGGCCAACCAAGCAACCTGGAAAGGCAAATCAGCGCTACAAAGAAGTCTCGCTTCCCATCGGTCAAAAGGGCCATGCTGAATAAAGTGTCAAAACCAGAAATGCAGGACAGGCCATGGAGAAACGGGAGCCTTGCTACGCTGATGGGCGGGATGTAAATTGCCAACAGCCACTCTGGAGAAGTGAACGGTGTGTCCTGAAACATCTAAAAAACTCAGCTTAGAGAGCATAGGGCACTTCCACTCATGGGCGTATAACGTGGGAAAATTAAAAACCAGCAAGACACAGGCACCCCAACGTTTAGGGCTGCTCGGTTGACAAGAACCTCCACTTCGTTACACCTTAAATATCTCAGGATAGAGAAAAATGGATAAATAAGTTGTGGTCCTTATGTACAATGGAATATCACTCAGCCATGAAATCAACGTCATAAGGCTAGTAGCAGCATGATGAGTGGATTTAGGTACGACGATTCTAAGTGAAATAAGTCACACAGAAAAAGACACTTATCATAAGATATCACTTATAGAGGGAATGTAAAAACCGCTACCCTTGAACTGAATTACAAAACAGAACAGAGTCACACGTTTAGAAAACACACTATGGCTGCTTAACGGGAAAGGTGAGGTGGGGTGATGCATAAAACAAGGGTTTCAAATTAGCTCAGATACCGTTCCATAAACCCAATATGTAATAGACAAGACCTACTCCTTGCTCAGTGAATTGGACTCAACACCCCCTATTCACGGCCCAAGAATATATCTGACTAGTAAGAATCTTAAAACCTATGTATTGATATCTCTTTGTAAGTGAGTCAAGTGGGTGTAAAGTGGCATAAACACAGCAGTGAAAAGCAGCTAAACCCCATTATAAAAATCAATTACTTTTAAAAACCTCTGAAAAAAAGACAGTCAAAGAGAGAGAAATTCTTACAAAATTCGTTTAGGGGCAGTTATGCTACCTGGATTGACCATATCTAGACCCACAGCTGATTGAGACATAAGGGTGGACACTCTTGGGGCTGAGAGGTTTGGTGAGGTTGGGTGAGGAAACGCAGACCCTTTAAAGTAATACTGCGTGGTACCCATCCCATGGGTCCCAAATCTCCAGGTTCAAGGGCATCTTCCTACATCGAAAACATGCATGAGAAACCCAGAAGATGGTACACTGTGTGATCGGGAAAGGTTTCTAAAACGCACCTCATTTCTCATGTCCTTGTGCTCGGGTCCGCCATTCCAGCCGCTTTACAAGCAACCTCCCTCCTTGGAGAATCATCACCTTTAACCTCCTGTTCCGTACAGGTTGCAATTTGTCCTGAGGATGAACGGGAAGAGGGGAAAACAATGAGAGACTAGCTCTAGGTGTTGGGACAGGCACAGGTCACTCTATTTTCCCATCAGGAAGAAGAATTAACCAGAGGCTCAGCCTGCCGCCCGGGACCAGAATAGGGCCTGAAGCAATCCTGCGCTTTTGCGGCCAGCTCCCAAGAAAGTGAGTTGAAAAATGGAGCTCAGGGGCACTGCAATTCACAAACCTGCAGACTTATAAATGATCACTCTCGTCCACAAATATATTGAGGGAAGGCAACGAAGAGGATTTGAAAGCAAGGCAGAATTGCAGGAAACAGATTTCAGGAGGGAGATTCGAATCGCCTTTAAAGCACAGGAAAAGCGGCAAAACCTCGTCAATGATGCCCTTGGCCAAAAAGGGCGTATGCGTTTTTTCCTGAATATATTCAGGAAAAAACGCATACGCCCTTTTTGGCCAACCAAGCAACCTGGAAAGGCAAATCAGCGCTACAAAGAAGTCTCGCTTCCCATCGGTCAAAAGGGCCATGCTGAATAAAGTGTCAAAACCAGAAATGCAGGACAGGCCATGGAGAAACGGGAGCCTTGCTACGCTGATGGGCGGGATGTAAATTGCCAACAGCCACTCTGGAGAAGTGAACGGTGTGTCCTGAAACATCTAAACAACTCAGCTTAGAGAGCATAGGGCACTTCCACTCATGGGCGTATAACGTGGGAAAATTAAAAACCAGCAAGACACAGGCACCCCAACGTTTAGGGCTGCTCTGTTGACAAGAACCTCCACTTCGTTACACCTTAAATATCTCAGGATAGAGAAAAATGGATAAATAAGTTGTGGTCCTTATGTACAATGGAATATCACTCAGCCATGAAATCAACGTCATAAGGCTAGTAGCAGCATGATGAGTGGATTTAGGTACGACGATTCTAAGTGAAATAAGTCACACAGAAAAAGACACTTATCATAAGATATCACTTATAGAGGGAATGTAAAAACCGCTACCCTTGAACTGAATTACAAAACAGAACAGAGTCACACGTTTAGAAAACACACTATGGCTGCTTAACGGGAAAGGTGAGGTGGGGTGATGCATAAAACAAGGGTTTCAAATTAGCTCAGATACCGTTCCATAAACCCAATATGTAATAGACAAGACCTACTCCTTGCTCAGTGAATTGGACTCAACACCCCCTATTCACGGCCCAAGAATATATCTGACTAGTAAGAATCTTAAAACCTATGTATTGATATCTCTTTGTAAGTGAGTCAAGTGGGTGTAAAGTGGCATAAACACAGCAGTGAAAAGCAGCTAAACCCCATTATAAAAATCAATTACTTTTAAAAACCTGTGAAAAAAAGACAGTGAAAGAGAGAGAAATTCTTACAAAATTCGTTTAGGGGCAGTTATGCTACCTGGATTGACCATATCTAGACCCACAGCTGATTGAGATATAAGGGTGGACACTCTTGGGGCTGAGAGGTTTGGTGAGGTTGGGTGAGCAAACGCAGACCCTTTAAAGTAATACTGCGTGGTACCCATCCCATGGGTCCCAAATCTCCAGGTTCAAGGGCATCTTCCTACATCGAAAACATGCATGAGAAACCCAGAAGATGGTACACTGTGTGATCGGGAAAGGTTTCTAAAACGCACCTCATTTCTCATGTCCTTGTGCTCGGGTCCGCCATTCCAGCCGCTTTACAAGCAACCTCCCTCCTTGGAGAATCATCACCTTTAACCTCCTGTTCCGTACAGGTTGCAATTTGTCCTGAGGATGAACGGGAAGAGGGGAAAACAATGAGAGACTAGCTCTAGGTGTTGGGACAGGCACAGGTCACTCTATTTTCCCATCAGGAAGAAGAATTAACCACAGGCTCAGCCTGCCGCCCGGGACCAGAATAGGACCTGAAGCAATCCTGCGCTTTTGCGGCCAGCTCCCAAGAAAGCGAGTTGAAAAATGGAGCTCAGGGGCACTGCAATTCACAAACCTGCAGACTTATAAATGATCACTCTCGTCCAGAAATATATTGAGGGAAGGCAACGAAGAGGATTTGAAAGCAAGGCAGAATTGCAGGAAACAGATTTCAGGAGGGAGATTCGAATCGCCTTTAAAGCACAGGAAAAGCGGCAAAACCTCGTCAATGATGCCCTTGGCCAAAAAGGGCGTATGCGTTTTTTCCTGAATATATTCAGGAAAAAACGCATACGCCCTTTTTGGCCAACCAAGCAACCTGGAAAGGCAAATCAGCGCTACAAAGAAGTCTCGCTTCCCATCGGTCAAAAGGGCCATGCTGAATAAAGTGTCAAAATCAGAAATGCAGGACAGGCCATGGAGAAACGGGAGCCTTGCTACGCTGATGGGCGGGATGTAAATTGCCAACAGCCACTCTGGAGAAGTGAACGGTGTGTCCTGAAACATCTAAAAAACTCAGCTTAGAGAGCATAGGGCACTTCCACTCATGGGCGTATAACGTGGGAAAATTAAAAACCAGCAAGACACAGGCACCCCAACGTTTAGGGCTGCTCTGTTGACAAGAACCTCCACTTCGTTACACCTTAAATATCTCAGGATAGAGAAAAATGGATAAATAAGTTGTGGTCCTTATGTACAATGGAATATCACTCAGCCATGAAATCAACGTCATAAGGCTAGTAGCAGCATGATGAGTGGATTTAGGTACGACGATTCTAAGTGAAATAAGTCACACAGAAAAAGACACTTATCATAAGATATCACTTATAGAGGGAATGTAAAAACCGCTACCCTTGAACTGAATTACAAAACAGAACAGAGTCACACGTTTAGAAAACACACTATGGCTGCTTAACGGGAAAGGTGAGGTGGGGTGATGCATAAAACAAGGGTTTCAAATTAGCTCAGATACCGTTCCATAAACCCAATATGTAATAGACAAGACCTACTCCTTGCTCAGTGAATTGGACTCAACACCCCCTATTCACGGCCCAAGAATATATCTGACTAGTAAGAATCTTAAAACCTATGTATTGATATCTCTTTGTAAGTGAGTCAAGTGGGTGTAAAGTGGCATAAACACAGCAGTGAAAAGCAGCTAAACCCCATTATAAAAATCAATTACTTTTAAAAACCTGTGAAAAAAAGACAGTGAAAGAGAGAGAAATTCTTACAAAATTCGTTTAGGGGCAGTTATGCTACCTGGATTGACCATATCTAGACCCACAGCTGATTGAGATATAAGGGTGGACACTCTTGGGGCTGAGAGGTTTGGTGAGGTTGGGTGAGCAAACGCAGACCCTTTAAAGTAATACTGCGTGGTACCCATCCCATGGGTCCCAAATCTCCAGGTTCAAGGGCATCTTCCTACATCGAAAACATGCATGAGAAACCCAGAAGATGGTACACTGTGTGATCGGGAAAGGTTTCTAAAACGCACCTCATTTCTCATGTCCTTGTGCTCGGGTCCGCCATTCCAGCCGCTTTACAAGCAACCTCCCTCCTTGGAGAATCATCACCTTTAACCTCCTGTTCCGTACAGGTTGCAATTTGTCCTGAGGATGAACGGGAAGAGGGGAAAACAATGAGAGACTAGCTCTAGGTGTTGGGACAGGCACAGGTCACTCTATTTTCCCATCAGGAAGAAGAATTAACCACAGGCTCAGCCTGCCGCCCGGGACCAGAATAGGACCTGAAGCAATCCTGCGCTTTTGCGGCCAGCTCCCAAGAAAGCGAGTTGAAAAATGGAGCTCAGGGGCACTGCAATTCACAAACCTGCAGACTTATAAATGATCACTCTCGTCCAGAAATATATTGAGGGAAGGCAACGAAGAGGATTTGAAAGCAAGGCAGAATTGCAGGAAACAGATTTCAGGAGGGAGATTCGAATCGCCTTTAAAGCACAGGAAAAGCGGCAAAACCTCGTCAATGATGCCCTTGGCCAAAAAGGGCGTATGCGTTTTTTCCTGAATATATTCAGGAAAAAACGCATACGCCCTTTTTGGCCAACCAAGCAACCTGGAAAGGCAAATCAGCGCTACAAAGAAGTCTCGCTTCCCATCGGTCAAAAGGGCCATGCTGAATAAAGTGTCAAAATCAGAAATGCAGGACAGGCCATGGAGAAACGGGAGCCTTGCTACGCTGATGGGCGGGATGTAAATTGCCAACAGCCACTCTGGAGAAGTGAACGGTGTGTCCTGAAACATCTAAAAAACTCAGCTTAGAGAGCATAGGGCACTTCCACTCATGGGCGTATAACGTGGGAAAATTAAAAACCAGCAAGACACAGGCACCCCAACGTTTAGGGCTGCTCTGTTGACAAGAACCTCCACTTCGTTACACCTTAAATATCTCAGGATAGAGAAAAATGGATAAATAAGTTGTGGTCCTTATGTACAATGGAATATCACTCAGCCATGAAATCAACGTCATAAGGCTAGTAGCAGCATGATGAGTGGATTTAGGTACGACGATTCTAAGTGAAATAAGTCACACAGAAAAAGACACTTATCATAAGATATCACTTATAGAGGGAATGTAAAAACCGCTACCCTTGAACTGAATTACAAAACAGAACAGAGTCACACGTTTAGAAAACACACTATGGCTGCTTAACGGGAAAGGTGAGGTGGGGTGATGCATAAAACAAGGGTTTCAAATTAGCTCAGATACCGTTCCATAAACCCAATATGTAATAGACAAGACCTACTCCTTGCTCAGTGAATTGGACTCAACACCCTCTATTCACGGCCCAAGAATATATCTGACTAGTAAGAATCTTAAAACCTATGTATTGATATCTCTTTGTAAGTGAGTCAAGTGGGTGTAAAGTGGCATAAACACAGCAGTGAAAAGCAGCTAAACCCCATTATAAAAATCAATTACTTTTAAAAACCTGTGAAAAAAAGACAGTGAAAGAGAGAGAAATTCTTACAAAATTCGTTTAGGGGCAGTTATGCTACCTGGATTGACCATATCTAGACCCACAGCTGATTGAGACATAAGGGTGGACACTCTTGGGGCTGAGAGGTTTGGTGAGGTTGGGTGAGCAAACGCAGACCCTTTAAAGTAATACTGCGTGGTACCCATCCCATGGGTCCCAAATCTCCAGGTTCAAGGGCATCTTCCTACATCGAAAACATGCATGAGAAACCCAGAAGATGGTACACTGTGTGATCGGGAAAGGTTTCTAAAACGCACCTCATTTCTCATGTCCTTGTGCTCGGGTCCGCCATTCCAGCCGCTTTACAAGCAACCTCCCTCCTTGGAGAATCATCACCTTTAACCTCCTGTTCCGTACAGGTTGCAATTTGTCCTGAGGATGAACGGGAAGAGGGGAAAACAATGAGAGACTAGCTCTAGGTGTTGGGACAGGCACAGGTCACTCTATTTTCCCATCAGGAAGAAGAATTAACCACAGGCTCAGCCTGCCGCCCGGGACCAGAATAGGACCTGAAGCAATCCTGCGCTTTTGCGGCCAGCTCCCAAGAAAGCGAGTTGAAAAATGGAGCTCAGGGGCACTGCAATTCACAAACCTGCAGACTTATAAATGATCACTCTCGTCCAGAAATATATTGAGGGAAGGCAACGAAGAGGATTTGAAAGCAAGGCAGAATTGCAGGAAACAGATTTCAGGAGGGAGATTCGAATCGCCTTTAAAGCACAGGAAAAGCGGCAAAACCTCGTCAATGATGCCCTTGGCCAAAAAGGGCGTATGCGTTTTTTCCTGAATATATTCAGGAAAAAACGCATACGCCCTTTTTGGCCAACCAAGCAACCTGGAAAGGCAAATCAGCGCTACAAAGAAGTCTCGCTTCCCATCGGTCAAAAGGGCCATGCTGAATAAAGTGTCAAAATCAGAAATGCAGGACAGGCCATGGAGAAACGGGAGCCTTGCTACGCTGATGGGCGGAATGTAAATTGCCAACAGCCACTTTGGAGAAGTGTACGGTGTGTCCTGAAACATCTAAAAAACTCAGCTTAGAGAGCATAGGGCACTTCCACTCATGGGCGTATAAAGTGGGAAAATTAAAAACCAGCAAGACACAGGCACCCCAACATTTAGAGCTGCTCTGTTGACAAGAACCTCCACTTCTTTACACCTTAAATATCCCAGGAAAGAGAAAAATGGATAAAGAAGTTGTGGTCCTTATGTACAATGGAATATCACTCAGCCATGAAATCAACGTCATAAGGCTAGTAGCAGCATGATGAGTGGATTTAGGTACTACGATTCTAAGTGAAATAAGTCACACAGAAAAAGACACTTATCATAAGATATCACTTATAGAGGGAATGTAAAAACCGCTACCCTTGAACTGAATTACAAAACAGAACAGAGTCACACGTTTAGAAAACACACTATGGCTGCTTAACGGGAAAGGTGAGGTGGGGTGATGCATAAAACAAGGGTTTCAAATTAGCTCAGATACCGTTCCATAAACCCAATATGTAATAGACAAGACCTACTCCTTGCTCAGTGAATTGGACTCAACACCCCCTATTCACGGCCCAAGAATATATCTGACTAGTAAGAATCTTAAAACCTATGTATTGATATCTCTCTGTAAGTGAGTCAAGTGGGTGTAAAGTGACATAAACACAGCAGTGAAAAGCAGCTAAACCCCATTATAAAAATCAATTACTTTTAAAAACCTGTGAAAAAAAGACAGTGAAAGAGAGAGAAATTCTTACAAAATTCGTTTATGGGCATTGATGCTACCTGGATTGACCATATCTAGACCCCCAGCTGATTGAGACATAAGGGTGGACACTCGTGGGGCTGAGAGGTTTGCTGAGGTTGGGTGAGGAAACGCAGACCCTTTAAAGTAATATTGCGTGGTACCCATCCCATGGGTCCCAAATCTGCAGGTTCAAGGGCATCTTCCTACATCGAAAACATGCATGAGAAACCCAGAAGATGGCACACTGTGTGATCGGGAAAGGTTTCTAAAACGCACCTCATTTCTCATCTCCTTGTGCTCGAATTCGCCATTCCAGCTGCTTTACTAGCAGTCTCCCTCATTGGAGAATCAGCACCTTTAACCTCCTGTTCCGTACAGGTTGCAATTTGTCCTGAGGATGAACGGGAAAAGGGGGAAACAATGAGAGTCTAGCTCTAGGTGTTGGGACAGGCACAGGTCACTCTATTTTCCCATCAGGAAGAAGAATTAAGCACAGGCTCAGCCTGCCGCCCGGAACCAGAATAGGGCCTGAAGCAATCCTGCGCTTTTGCGGCCAGCTCCCAAGAAAGCGAGTTGAAAAATGGAGCTCAGGGGCACTGCAATTCACAAACCTGCAGACTTATAAATGACCACTCTCGTCCACAAATATACTGAGGGAAGGCAACGAAGAGGATTTGAAAGCAAGGCAGAATTGCAGGAAACAGATTTCAGGAGGGAGATTCGAATCGCCTTGAAAGCACAGGAAGAGCGGCAAAACCCCGACAATGATGCCCTTGGCCAAAAAGGGCGTATGCGTTTTTTCCTGAATATATTCAGGAAAAAACGCATACGCCCTTTTTGGCCAAGCAAGCCACCTGGAAAGGCAAATCAGCGCTACAAAGAAGTCTCGCTTCCCATCGGTCAAAAGGGCCATGCTGAATAAAGTGTCAAAACCAGAAATGCAGGGCAGGCCATGGAGAAACGGGAGGCTTGCTACGCTGATGGGCGGGATGTAAATTGCCAACAGCCACTCTGGAGAAGTGTACGGTGTGTCGTGAAACATCTAAAAAACTCAGCTTAGAGAGCATAGGGCACTTCCACTCATGGGCGTATAAAGTGGGAAAATTAAAAACCAGCAAGACACAGGCACCCCAAAGTTTAGGGCTGCTCTGTTGACAAGAACCTCCAACTTCGTTACACCTTAAATATCCCAGGAAAGAGAAAAATGGATAAAGATGTTGTGGTCCTTATGTACAATGGAATATCACTCAGCCATGAAATCAACGTCATAAGGCTAGTAGCAGCATGATGAGTGGATTTAGGTACGACGATTCTAAGTGAAATAAGTCACACAGAAAAAGACACTTATCATAAGATATCACTTATAGAGGGAATGTAAAAACCGCTACCCTTGAACTGAATTACAAAACAGAACAGAGTCACACGTTTAGAAAACACACTATGGCTGCTTAACGGGAAAGGTGAGGTGGGGTGATGCATAAAACAAGGGTTTCAAATTAGCTCAGATACCGTTCCATAAACCCAATATGTAATAGACAAGACCTACTCCTTGCTCAGTGAATTGGACTCAACACCCCCTATTCACGGCCCAAGAATATATCTGACTAGTAAGAATCTTAAAACCTATGTATTGATATCTCTCTGTAAGTGAGTCAAGTGGGTGTAAAGTGGAATAAACACAGCAGTGAAAAGCAGCTAAACCCCATTATAAAAATCAATTACTTTTAAAAACCTGTGAAAAAAAGACAGTGAAAGAGAGAGAAATTCTTACAAAATTCGTTTAGGGGCAGTGATGCTACCTGGATTGACCATATCTAGACCCACAGCTCATTGAGACATAAGGGTGGACACTCTTGGGGCTGAGAGGTTTGGTGAGGTTGGGTGAGGAAACGCAGACCCTTTAAAGTAATACTCCGTGGTACCCATCCCATGGGTCCCAAATCTCCAGGTTCAAGGGCATCTTCCTACATCGAAAACATGCATGAGAAACCCAGAAGATGGTACACCGTGTGATCGAGAAAGGTTTCTAAAACGCACCTCATTTCTCATCTCCTTGTGCTCGGGTCCGCCATTCCAGCCGCTTTACTAGCAACCTCCCTCGTTGGAAAATCATCACCTTTAACCTCCTGTTCCGTACAGGTTGCAATTTGTCCTGAGGATGAACGGGAAGAGGGGAAAACAATGAGAGACTAGCTCTAGGTGTTGGGACAGGCACAGGTCACTCTATTTTCCCATCAGGAAGAAGAATTAACCACAGGCTCAGCCTGCCGTCCGGGACCAGAATAGGGCCTGAAGCAATCCTGCGCTTTTGCGGCCAGCTCCCAAGAAAGCGAGTTGAAAAATGGAGCTCAGGGGCACTGCAATTCACAAACCTGCAGACTTATAAATGATCACTCTCATCCACAAATATATTGAGGGAAGGCAACGAAGAGGATTTGAAAGCAAGGCAGAATTGCAGGAAACAGATTTCAGGAGGGAGATTCGAATCGCCTTTAAAGCACAGGAAAAGCGGCAAAACCTCGTCACTGACGCCCTTGGCCAAAAAGGGCGTATGCGTTTTTTCCTGAATGTATTCAGGAAAAAACGCATACGCCCTTTTTGGCCAACCAAGCAACCTGGAAAGGCAAATCAGCGATACAAAGAAGTCTAGCTTCCCATCGGTCAAAAGGGCCATGCTGAATAAAGTGTCAAAACCAGAAATGCAGGACAGGCCATGGAGAAACGGGAGCCTTGCTACGCTGATGGGCGGGATGTAAATTGCCAACAGCCACTCTGGAGAAGTGTACGGTGTGTCCTGAAACATCTAAAAAACTCAGCTTAGAGAGCATAGGGCACTTCCACTCATGGGCGTATAAAGTGGGAACATTAAAAACCAGCAAGACACAGGCACCCCAAAGATTAGGGCTGCTCTGTTGACAAGAACCTCCAACTTCGTTACACCTTAAATATCCCAGGAAAGAGAAAAATGGATAAAGATGTTGTGGTCCTTATGTACAATGGAATATCACTCAGCCATGAAATCAACGTCATAAGGCTAGTAGCAGCATGATGAGTGGATTTAGGTTCTACGATTCTAAGTGAAATAAGTCACACAGAAAAAGACACTTATCATAAGATATCACTTATAGAGGGAATGTAAAAACCGCTACCCTTGAACTGAATTACAAAACAGAACAGAGTCACACGTTTAGAAAACACACTATGGCTGCTTAACGGGAAAGGTGAGGTGGGGTGATGCATAAAACAAGGGTTTCAAATTAGCTCAGATACCGTTCCATAAACCCAATATGTACTAGACAAGACCTACTCCTTGCTCAGTGAATTGGACTCAAAACCCCCTATTCACGGCCCAAGAATATATCTGACTAGTAAGAATCTTAAAACCTATGTATTGATATCTCTTAGTAAGTGAGTCAAGTGGGTGTAAAGTGGCATAAACACAGCAGTGAAAAGCAGCTAAACCCCATTATAAAAATCAATTACTTTTAAAACCCTGTGAAAAAAAGACAGTGAAAGAGAGAGAAATTCTTACAAAATTCGTTCAGGGGCAGTTATGCTACCTGGATTGACCATATCTAGACCCACAGCTGATTGAGACATAAGGGTGGACACTCTTGGGGCTGAGAGGTTTGGTGAGATTGGGTGAGCAAACGCAGACCCTTTAAAGTAATAGTGCGTGGTACCCATCCCATGGGTCCCAAATCTCCAGGTTCAAGGGCATCTTCCTACATCGAAAACGTGCATGAGAAACCCAGAAGATGGTACACTGTGTGATCGGGAAAGGTTTCTAAAACGCACCTCATTTCTCATGTCCTTGTGCTCGGGTTCGCCATTCCAGCCGCATTACTAGCAATCTCCCTCCTTGGAGAATCAGCACCTTTAACCTCCTGTTTCGTACAGGTTGCAATTTGTCCTGAGGATGAACGGGAAGAAGTGGGAACCAATGAGAGACTAGCTCTAGGTGTTGGGACAGGCACAGGTCACTCTATTTTCCCATCAGGAAGAAGAATTAAGCACAGGCTCAGCCTTCCGCCCGGGACCAGAATAGGGCCTGAAGCAATCCTGCGCTTTTGCGGCCAGCTCCCAAGAAAGCGAGTTGAAAAATGGAGCTCAGGGGCACTGCAATTCACAAACCTGCAGACTTATAAATGATCACTCTCATCCACAAATATATTGAGGGAAGGCAACGAAGAGGATTTGAAAGCAAGGCAGAATTGCAGGAAACAGATTTCAGGAGGGAGATTCGAATCGCCTTTAAAGCACAGGAAAAGCGGCAAAACCTCGTCAGTGATGCCCTTGGCCAAAAAGGGCGTATGCGTTTTTTCCTGAATATATTCAGGAAAAAACGCATACGCCCTTTTTGGCCAACCAAGCAACCTGGAAAGGCAAAACAGCGCTACAAAGAAGTCTCACTTCCCATCGGTCAAAAGGGCCATGCTGAATAAAGTGTCAAAACCAGAAATGCAGGACAGGCCATGGAGAAACGGGAGTCTTGCTACGCTGATGGGCGGGATGTAAATTGCCAACAGCCACTCTGGAGAAGTGTACGGTGTGTCCTGAAACATCTAAAAAACTCAGCTTAGAGAGCATAGGGCACTTCCACTCATGGGCGTATAAAGTGGGAAAATTAAAAACAAGCAAGACACAGGCACCCCAAAGTTTAGGGCTGCTCTGTTGACAAGAACCTCCAACTTCGTTACACCTTAAATATCCCAGGAAAGAGAAAAATGGATAAAGATGTTGTGGTCCTTATGTACAATGGAATATCACTCAGCCATGAAATCAACGTCATAAGGCTAGTAGCAGCATGATGAGTGGATTTAGGTACGACGATTCTAAGTGAAATAAGTCACACAGAAAAAGACACTTATCATAAGATATCACTTATAGAGGGAATGTAAAAACCGCTACCCTTGAACTGAATTACAAAACAGAACAGAGTCACACGTTTAGAAAACACACTATGGCTGCTTAACGGGAAAGGTGAGGTGGGGTGATGCATAAAACAAGGGTTTCAAATTAGCTCAGATACCGTTCCATAAACCCAATATGTACTAGACAAGACCTACTCCTTGCTCAGTGAATTGGACTCAAAACCCCCTATTCACGGCCCAAGAATATATCTGACTAGTAAGAATCTTAAAACCTATGTATTGATATCTATCTGTAAGTGAGTCATGTGGGTGTAAAGTGACATAAACACAGCATTGAATAGCTGCTAAACCCCATTATAAAAATCAATTACTTTTAAAAACCTGTGAAAAAAAGACAGTGAAAGAGAGAGAAATTCTTACAAAATTCGTTTAGGGGCAGTTATGCTACCTGGAATGACCATATCTAGACCCACAGCTCATTGAGACATAAGGGTGGACACTCTTGGGGCTGAGAGGTTTGGTGAGGTTGGGTGAGGAAACGCAGACCCTTTAAAGTAATACTGCGTGGTACCCATCCCATGGGTCCCAAATCTCCAGGTTCAAGGGCATCTTCCTACATCGAAAACATGCATGAGAAACCCAGAAGATGGTACACTTTGTGATCGGGAAAGGTTTCTAAAACGCACCTCATTTCTCATGTCCTTGTGCTCGGGTTCGCCATTCCAGCCGCATTACTAGCAATCTCCCTCCTTGGAGAATCAGCACCTTTAACCTCCTGTTCCCTACAGGTTGCAATTTGTCCTGAGGATGAACGGGAAGAAGTGGGAACCAATGAGAGACTAGCTCTAGGTGTTGGGACAGGCACAGGTCACTCTATTTTCCCATCAGGAAGAAGAATTAAGCACAGGCTCAGCCTTCCGCCCGGGACCAGAATAGGGCCTGAAGCAATCCTGCGCTTTTGCGGCCAGCTCCCAAGAAAGCGAGTTGAAAAATGGAGCTCAGGGGCACTGCAATTCACAAACCTGCAGACTTATAAATGATCACTCTCGTCCACAAATATATTGAGGGAAGGCAACGAAGAGGATTTGAAAGCAAGGCAGAATTGCAGGAAAGACATTTCAGGAGGGAGATTCGAATCGCCTTTAAAGCACAGGAAAAGCGGCAAAACCTCGTCAATGATGCCCTTGGCCAAAAAGGGCGTATGCGTTTTTTCCTGAATATATTCAGGAAAAAACGCATACGCCCTTTTTGGCCAACCAAGCAACCTGGAAAGGCAAATCAGCGCTACAAAGAAGTCTCACTTCCCATCGGTCAAAAGGGCCATGCTGAATAAAGTGTCAAAACCAGAAATGCAGGACAGGCCATGGAGAAACGGGAGCCTTGCTACGCTGATGGGGGGGATGTAAATTGCCAACAGCCACTCTGGAGAAGTGTACGGTGTGTCCTGAAACATCTAAAAAACTCAGCTTAGAGAGCATAGGGCACTTCCACTCATGGGCGTATAACGTGGGAAAATTAAAAACAAGCAAGACACAGGCACCCCAAAGTTTAGGGCTGCTCTGTTGACAAGAACCTACAACTTCGTTACACCTTAAATATCCCAGGAAAGAGAAAAATGGATAAAGATGTTGTGGTCCTTATGTACAATGGAATATCACTCAGCCATGAAATCAACGTCATAAGGCTAGTAGCAGCATGATGAGTGGATTTAGGTACGACGATTCTAAGTGAAATAAGTCACACAGAAAAAGACACTTATCATAAGATATCACTTATAGAGGGAATGTAAAAACCGCTACCCTTGAACTGAATTACAAAACAGAACAGAGTCACACGTTTAGAAAACACACTATGGCTGCTTAACGGGAAAGGTGAGGTGGGGTGATGCATAAAACAAGGGTTTCAAATTAGCTCAGATACCGTTCCATAAACCCAATATGTACTAGACAAGACCTACTCCTTGCTCAGTGAATTGGACTCAAAACCCCCTATTCACGGCCCAAGAATATATCTGACTAGTAAGAATCTTAAAAGCTATGTATTGATATCTCTCTGTAAGTGAGTCATGTGGGTGTAAAGTGACATAAACACAGCATTGAAAAACAGCTAAACCCCATTATAAAAATCAATTACTTTTAAAAACCTGTGAAAAAAAGACAGTGAAAGAGAGAGAAATTCTTACAAAATTCGTTTAGGGGCAGTTATGCTACCTGGATTGACCATATCTAGACCCACAGCTGATTGAGACATAAGGGTGGACACCCTTGGGGCTGAGAGGTTTGGTGAGGTTGGGTGAGGAAACGCAGACCCTTTAAAGTAATACTGCGTGGTACCCATCCCATGGGTCCCAAATCTCCAGGTTCAAGGGCATCTTCCTACATCGAAAACATGCATGAGAAACCCAGAAGATGGTACACTGTGTGATCGGGAAAGGTTTCTAAAACGCACCTCATTTCTCATGTCCTTGTGCTCGGGTTCGCCATTCCAGCCTCATTACTAGCAATCTCCCTCCTTGGAGAATCAGCACCTTTAACCTCCTGTTCCGTACAGGTTGCAATTTGTCCTGAGGATGAACGGGAAGAAGTGGGAACCAATGAGAGACTAGCTCTAGGTGTTGGGACAGGCACAGGTCACTCTATTTTCCCATCAGGAAGAAGAATTAAGCACAGGCTCAGCCTTCCGCCCGGGACCAGAATAGGGCCTGAAGCAATCCTGCGCTTTTGCGGCCAGCTCCCAAGAAAGCGAGTTGAAAAATGGAGCCCAGGGGCACTGCAATTCACAAACCTGCAGACTTATAAATGATCACTCTCGTCCACAAATATATTGAGGGAAGGCAACGAAGAGGATTTGAAAGCAAGGCAGAATTGCAGGAAACAGATTTCAGGAGGGAGATTCGAATCGCCTTTAAAGCACAGGAAAAGCGGCAAAACCTCGTCAATGATGCCCTTGGCCAAAAAGGGCGTATGCGTTTTTTCCTGAATATATTCAGGAAAAAACGCATACGCCCTTTTTGGCCAACCAAGCAACCTGGAAAGGCAAATCAGCGCTACAAAGAAGTGTCACTTCCCATCGGTCAAAAGGGCCATGCTGAATAAAGTGTCAAAACCAGAAATGCAGGACAGGCCATGGAGAAACGGGAGCCTTGCTACGCTGATGGGCGGGATGTAAATTGCCAACAGCCACTCTGGAGAAGTGTACGGTGTTTCCTGAAACATCTAAAAAACTCAGCTTAGAGAGCATAGGGCACTTCCACTCATGGGCGTATAACGTGGGAAAATTAAAAACAAGCAAGACACAGGCACCCCAAAGTTTAGGGCTGCTCTGTTGACAAGAACCTCCAACTTCGTTACACCTTAAATATCCCAGGAAAGAGAAAAATGGATAAAGATGTTGTGGTCCTTATGTACAATGGAATATCACTCAGCCATGAAATCAACGTCATAAGGCTAGTAGCAGCATGATGAGTGGATTTAGGTACGACGATTCTAAGTGAAATAAGTCACACAGAAAAAGACACTTATCATAAGATATCACTTATAGAGGGAATGTAAAAACCGCTACCCTTGAACTGAATTACAAAACAGAACAGAGTCACACGTTTAGAAAACACACTATGGCTGCTTAACGGGAAAGGTGAGGTGGGGTGATGCATAAAACAAGGGTTTCAAATTAGCTCAGATACCGTTCCATAAACCCAATATGTACTAGACAAGACCTACTCCTTGCTCAGTGAATTGGACTCAAAACCCCCTATTCACGGCCCAAGAATATATCTGACTAGTAAGAATCTTAAAACCTATGTATTGATATCTCTCTGTAAGTGAGTCAAGTGGGTGTAAAGTGGCATAAACACAGCAGTGAAAAGCAGCTAAACCCCATTATAAAAATCAATTACTTTTAAAAACCTGTGAAAAAAAGACAGTGAAAGAGAGAGAAATTCTTACAAAATTCGTTTAGGGGCAGTGATGCTACCTGGATTGACCATATCTAGACCCACAGCTGATTGAGACATAAGGGTGGACACTCTTGGGGCTGAGAGGTTTGCTGAGGTTGGGTGAGGAAACGCAGACCCTTTAAAGTAATATTGCGTGGTACCCATCCCATGGGTCCCAAATCTCCAGGTTCAAGGGCATCTTCCTACATCGAAAACATGCATGAGAAACCCAGAAGATGGCACACTGTGTGATCGGGAAAGGTTTCTAAAACGCACCTCATTTCTCATCTCCTTGTGCTCGAATTCGCCATTCCAGCTGCTTTACTAGCAGTCTCCCTCATTGGAGAATCAGCACCTTTAACCTCCTGTTCCGTACAGGTTGCAATTTGTCCTGAGGATGAACGGGAAAAGGGCGAAACAATGAGAATCTAGCTCTAGGTGTTGGGACAGGCAAAGGTCACTCTATTTTCCCATCAGGAAGAAGAATTAAGCAAAGGCTCAGCCTGCCGCCCGGAACCAGAATAGGGCCTGAAGCAATCCTGCGCTTTTGCGGCCAGCTCCCAAGAAAGCGAGTTGAAAAATGGAGCTCAGGGGCACTGCAATTCACAAACCTGCAGACTTATAAATGACCACTCTCGTACACAAATATATTGAGGGAAGGCAACGAAGAGGATTTGAAAGCAAGGCAGAATTGCAGGAAACAGATTTCAGGAGGGAGATTCGAATCGCCTTTAAAGCACAGGAAAAGCGGCAAAACCTCGACAATGATGCCCTTGGCCAAAAAGGGCGTTTGCGTTCTTTCCTGAATATATTTAGGAAAAAACGCATACGCCCTTTTTGGCCAAGCAAGCAACCTGGAAAGGCAAATCAGCGCTACAAAGAAGTCTCGCTTCCCATCGGTCAAAAGGGCCATGCTGAATAAAGTGTCAAAACCAGAAATGCAGGACAGGCCAAGGAGAAACGGGAGCCTTGCTACGCTGATGGGCGGGATGTAAATTGCCAACAGCGACTCTGGAGAAGTGTACGGTGTGTCCTGAAACATCTAAAAAACTCAGCTTAGAGAGCATAGGGCACTTCCACTCATGCGCGTATAAATTGGGAAAACTAAAAATCAGCAAGACACAGGCACACCAAAGTTTAGGGCTGCTCTGTTGACAAGAACCTCCACTTCGTTACACCTTAAATATCCCAGGAAAGAGAAAAATGGATAAAGAAGTTGTGGTCCTTATGTACAATGGAATATCACTCAGCCATGAAATCAAAGTAATAAGGCTAGTAGCAGCATGATGAGTGGATTTAGGTACGACGATTCTAAGTGAAATAAGTCACACAGAAAAAGACACTTATCATAAGATATCACTTATAGAGGGAATGTAAAAACCGCTACCCTTGAACAGAATTACAAAACAGAACAGAGTCACACGTTTAGAAAACACACTATGGCTGCTTAACGAGAAAGGTGAGGTGGGGTGATGCATAAAACAAGGATTTCAAATTAGCTCAGATACCGTTCCATAAACCCAATATGTACTAGACAAGACCTACTCCTTGCTCAGTGAATTGGACTCAAAACCCCCTATTCACGGCCCAAGAATATATCTGACTAGTAAGAATCTTAAAAGCTATGTATTGATATCTCTCTGTAAGTGAGTCATGTGGGTGTAAAGTGACATAAACACAGCATTGAAAAACAGCTAAACCCCATTATAAAAATCAATTACTTTTAAAAACCTGTGAAAAAAAGACAGTGAAAGAGAGAGAAATTCTTACAAAATTCGTTTAGGGGCAGTTATGCTACCTGGATTGACCATATCTAGACCCACAGCTGATTGAGACATAAGGGTGGACACCCTTGGGGCTGAGAGGTTTGGTGAGGTTGGGTGAGGAAACGCAGACCCTTTAAAGTAATACTGCGTGGTACCCATCCCATGGGTCCCAAATCTCCAGGTTCAAGGGCATCTTCCTACATCGAAAACATGCATGAGAAACCCAGAAGATGGTACACTGTGTGATCGGGAAAGGTTTCTAAAACGCACCTCATTTCTCATGTCCTTGTGCTCGGGTTCGCCATTCCAGCCGCATTACTAGCAATCTCCCGCCTTGGAGAATCAGCACCTTTAACCTCCTGTTCCGTACAGGTTGCAATTTGTCCTGAGGATGAACGGGAAGAAGTGGGAACCAATGAGAGACTAGCTCTAGGTGTTGGGACAGGCACAGGTCACTCTATTTTCCCATCAGGAAGAAGAATTAAGCACAGGCTCAGCCTTCCGCCCGGGACCAGAATAGGGCCTGAAGCAATCCTGCGCTTTTGCGGCCAGCTCCCAAGAAAGCGAGTTGAAAAATGGAGCCCAGGGGCACTGCAATTCACAAACCTGCAGACTTATAAATGATCACTCTCGTCCACAAATATATTGAGGGAAGGCAACGAAGAGGATTTGAAAGCAAGGCAGAATTGCAGGAAACAGATTTCAGGAGGGAGATTCGAATCGCCTTTAAAGCACAGGAAAAGCGGCAAAACCTCGTCAATGATGCCCTTGGCCAAAAAGGGCGTATGCGTTTTTTCCTGAATATATTCAGGAAAAAACGCATACGCCCTTTTTGGCCAACCAAGCAACCTGGAAAGGCAAATCAGCGCTACAAAGAAGTGTCACTTCCCATCGGTCAAAAGGGCCATGCTGAATAAAGTGTCAAAACCAGAAATGCAGGACAGGCCATGGAGAAACGGGAGCCTTGCTACGCTGATGGGCGGGATGTAAATTGCCAACAGCCACTCTGGAGAAGTGTACGGTGTGTCCTGAAACATCTAAAAAACTCAGCTTAGAGAGCATAGGGCACTTCCACTCTTGGGCGTATATAGTGGGAAAATTAAAAACAAGCAAAACACAGGCACCCCAACGTTTAGGGCTGCTCTGTTGACAAGAACCTCCAACTTCGTTACACCTTAAATATCCCAGGAAGGAGAAAAATGGATAAAGATGTTGTGGTCCTTATGTACAATGGAATATCACTCAGCCATGAAATCAACGTCATAAGGCTAGTAGCAGCATGATGAGTGGATTTAGGTACGACGATTCTAAGTGAAATAAGTCACACAGAAAAAGACACTTACCATAAGATATCACTTATAGAGGGAATGTAAAAACCGCTACCCTTGAACTGAATTACAAAACAGAACAGAGTCACACGTTTAGAAAACACACTATGGCTGCTTAACGGGAAAGGTGAGGTGGGGTGATGCATAAAACAAGGGTTTCAAATTATCTCAGATACCGTTCCATAAACCCAATATGTACTAGACAAGACCTACTCCTTGCTCAGTGAATTGGACTCAACACCCCCTATTCACGGCCCAAGAATATATCTGACTAGTAAGAATCTTAAAACCTATGTATTGATATCTCTTTGTAAGTGAGTCAAGTGGGTGTAAAGTGGCATAAACACAGCAGTGAAAAGCAGCTAAACCCCATTATAAAAATCAATTACTTTTAAAAACCTGTGAAAAAAAGACAGTGAAAGAGAGAGAAATTCTTACAAAATTCGTTTAGGGGCAGTTATGCTACCTGGATTGACCATATCTAGACCCACAGCTGATTGAGACATAAGGGTGGACACCCTTGGGGCTGAGAGGTTTGCTGAGGTTGGGTGAGGAAACGCAGACCCTTTAAAGTAATATTGCGTGGTACCCATCCCATGGGTCCCAAATCTCCAGGTTCAAGGGCATCTTCCTACATCGAAAACATGCATGAGAAACCCAGAAGATGGCACACTGTGTGATCGGGAAAGGTTTCTAAAACGCACCTCATTTCTCATCTCCTTGTGCTCGAATTCGCCATTCCACCTGCTTTACTAGCAGTCTCCCTCATTGGAGAATCAGCACCTTTAACCTCCTGTTCCGTACAGGTTGCAATTTGTCCTGAGGATGAACGGGAAAAGGGGGAAACAATGAGAGTCTAGCTCTAGGTGTTGGGACAGGCACAGGTCACTCTATTTTCCCATCAGGAAGAAGAATTAAGCACAAGCTCAGCCTGCCGCCCGGAACCAGAATAGGGCCTGAAGCAATCCTGCGCTTTTGCGGCCAGCTCCCAAGAAAGCGAGTTGAAAAATGGAGCTCAGGGGCACTGCAATTCACAAACCTGCAGACTTATAAATGACCACTCTCGTCCACAAATATACTGAGGGAAGGCAACGAAGAGGATTTGAAAGCAAGGCAGAATTGCAGGAAACAGATTTCAGGAGGGAGATTCGAATCGCCTTGAAAGCACAGGAAGAGCGGCAAAACCCCGACAATGATGCCCTTGGCCAAAAAGGGCGTATGCGTTTTTTCCTGAATATATTCAGGAAAAAACGCATACGCCCTTTTTGGCCAAGCAAGCAACCTGGAAAGGCAAATCAGCGCTACAAAGAAGTCTCGCTTCCCATCGGTCAAAAGGGCCATGCTGAATAAAGTGTCAAAACCAGAAATGCAGGGCAGGCCATGGAGAAACGGGAGGCTTGCTACGCTGATGGGCGGGATGTAAATTGCCAACAGCCACTCTGGAGAAGTGTACGGTGTGTCGTGAAACATCTAAAAAACTCAGCTTAGAGAGCATAGGGCACTTCCACTCATGGGCGTATAAAGTGGGAAAATTAAAAACCAGCAAGACACAGGCACCCCAAAGTTTAGGGCTGCTCTGTTGACAAGAACCTCCAACTTCGTTACACCTTAAATATCCCAGGAAAGAGAAAAATGGATAAAGATGTTGTGGTCCTTATGTACAATGGAATATCACTCAGCCATGAAATCAACGTCATAAGGCTAGTAGCAGCATGATGAGTGGATTTAGGTACGACGATTCTAAGTGAAATAAGTCACACAGAAAAAGACACTTATCATAAGATATCACTTATAGAGGGAATGTAAAAACCGCTACCCTTGAAGTGAATTACAAAACAGAACAGAGTCACACGTTTAGAAAACACACTATGGCTGCTTAACGGGAAAGGTGAGGTGGGGTGATGCATAAAACAAGGGTTTCAAATTAGCTCAGATACCGTTCCATAAACCCAATATGTAATAGACAAGACCTACTCCTTGCTCAGTGAATTGGACTCAACACCCCCTATTCACGGCCCAAGAATATATCTGACTAGTAAGAATCTTAAAACCTATGTATTGATATCTCTTTGTAAGTGAGTCAAGTGGGTGTAAAGTGGCATAAACACAGCAGTGAAAAGCAGCTAAACCCCATTATAAAAATCAATTACTTTTAAAAACCTGTGAAAAAAAGACAGTGAAAGAGAGAGAAATTCTTACAAAATTCGTTTAGGGGCAGTTATGCTACCTGGATTGACCATATCTAGACCCACAGCTGATTGAGACATAAGGGTGGACACTCTTGGGGCTGAGAGGTTTGCTGAGGTTGGGTGAGGAAACGCAGACCCTTTAAAGTAATATTGCGTGGTACCCATCCCATGGGTCCCAAATCTCCAGGTTCAAGGGCATCTTCCTACATCGAAAACATGCATGAGAAACCCAGAAGATGGCACACTGTGTGATCGGGAAAGGTTTCTAAAACGCACCTCATTTCTCATCTCCTTGTGCTCGAATTCGCCATTCCACCTGCTTTACTAGCAGTCTCCCTCATTGGAGAATCAGCACCTTTAACCTCCTGTTCCGTACAGGTTGCAATTTGTCCTGAGGATGAACGGGAAAAGGGGGAAACAATGAGAGTCTAGCTCTAGGTGTTGGGACAGGCACAGGTCACTCTATTTTCCCATCAGGAAGAAGAATTAAGCACAGGCTCAGCCTGCCGCCCGGAACCAGAATAGGGCCTGAAGCAATCCTGCGCTTTTGCGGCCAGCTCCCAAGAAAGCGAGTTGAAAAATTCAGCTCAGGGGCACTGCAATTCACAAACCTGCAGACTTATAAATGACCACTCTCGTCCACAAATATACTGAGGGAAGGCAACGAAGAGGATTTGAAAGCAAGGCAGAATTGCAGGAAACAGATTTCAGGAGGGAGATTCGAATCGCCTTGAAAGCACAGGAAGAGCGGCAAAACCCCGACAATGATGCCCTTGGCCAAAAAGGGCGTATGCGTTTTTTCCTGAATATATTCAGGAAAAAACGCATACGCCCTTTTTGGCCAAGCAAGCAACCTGGAAAGGCAAATCAGCGCTACAAAGAAGTCTCGCTTCCCATCGGTCAAAAGGGCCATGCTGAATAAAGTGTCAAAAGCAGAAATGCAGGGCAGGCCATGGAGAAACGGGAGGCTTGCTACGCTGATGGGCGGGATATAAATTGCCAACAGCCACTCTGGAGAAGTGTACGGTGTGTCGTGAAACATCTAAAAAACTCAGCTTAGAGAGCATAGGGCACTTCCACTCATGGGCGTATAATTTGGGAAAACTAAAAATCAGCATGACCCAGGCACCCCAACGTTAAGGGCTGCTCTGTTGACAAGAACCTCCACTTCGTTACACCTTACATACCTCAGGAAAGAGAAAAATGGATAAAGAAGTTGTGGTCCTTATGTACAATGGAATATCACTCAACCATGAAATCAACGTCATAAGGCTAGTAGCAGCATGATGAGTGGATTTAGGTACGACGATTCTAAGTGAAATAAGTCACACAGAAAAAGACACTTATCATAAGATATCACTTATAGAGGGAATGTAAAAACCGCTACCCTTGAACTGAATTACAAAACAGAACAGAGTCACACGTTTAGAAAACACACTATGGCTGCTTAACGGGAAAGGTGAGGTGGGGTGATGCATAAAACAAGGGTTTCAAATTAGCTCAGATACTGTTCCATAAACCCAATATGTACTAGACAAGACCTACTCCTTGCTCAGTGAATTGGTCTCAAAACCCCCTATTCACGGCCCAAGAATATATCTGACTAGTAAGAATCTTAAAACCTATGTATTGATATCTCTCTGTAAGTGAGTCATGTGGGTGTAAAGTGACATAAACACAGCATTGAAAAGCAGCTAAACCCCATTATAAAAATCAATTACTTTTAAAAACCTGTGAAAAAAAGACAGTGAAGGAGAGAGAAATTCTTACAAAATTCGTTTAGGGGCAGTTATGCTACCTGGATTGACCATATCTAGACCCACAGCTGATTGAGACATAAGGGTGGACACTCTTGGGGCTGAGAGGTTTGGTGAGGTTGGGTGAGGAAACGCAGACCCTTTAAAGTAATACTGCGTGGTACCCATCCCATGGGTCCCAAATCTCCAGGTTCAAGGGCATCTTCCTACATCGAAAACATGCATGAGAAACCCAGAAGATGGTACACTGTGTGATCGGGAAAGGTTTCTAAAACGCACCTCATTTCTCATGTCCTTGTGCTCGGGTTCGCCATTCCAGCCGCATTACAAGCAATCTCCCTCCTTGGAGAATCAGCACCTTTAACCTCCTGTTCCGTACAGGTTGCAATTTGCCCTGAGGATGAACGGGAAGAAGTGGGAACCAATGAGAGACTAGCTCTAGGTGTTGGGACAGGCACAGGTCTCTCTATTTTCCCATCAGGAAGAAGAATTAAGCACAGGCTCAGCCTTCCGCCCGGGACCAGAATAGGGCCTGAAGCAATCCTGCGCTTTTGCGGCCAGCTCCCAAGAAAGCGAGTTGAAAAATGGAGCTCAGGGGCACTGCAATTCACAAACCTGCAGACTTATAAATCATCACTTTCGTCCACAAATATATTGAGGGAAGGCAACGAAGAGGATTTGAAAGCAAGGCAGAATTGCAGGAAACAGATTTCAGGAGGGAGATTCGAATCGCCTTTAAAGCACAGGAAAAGCGGCAAAACCTCGTCAATGATGCCCTTGGCCAAAAAGGGCGTATGCGTTTTTTCCTGAATATATTCAGGAAAAAACGCATACGCCCTTTTTGGCCAACCAAGCAACCTGGAAAGGCAAATCAGCGCTACAAAGAAGTCTCACTTCCCATCGGTCAAAAGGGCCATGCTGAATAAAGTGTCAAAACCAGAAATGCAGGACAGGCCATGGAGAAACGGGAGCCTTGCTACGCTGATGGGCGGGATGTAAATTGCCAACAGCCACTCTGGAGAAGTGTACGGTGTGTCCTGAAACATCTAAAAAACTCAGCTTAGAGAGCATAGGGCACTTCCACTCATGGGCGTATAACGTGGGAAAATTAAAAACCAGCAAGACACAGGCACCTCAACATTTAGGGCTGCTCTGTTGACAAGAACCTCCACTTCGTTACACCTTAAATATCCCAGGAAAGAGAAAAATGGATAAAGAAGTTGTGGTCCTTATGTACAATGGAATATCACTCAGCCATGAAATCAGCGTCATAAGGTTAGTAGCAGCATGATGAGTGGATTTAGGTTCTACGATTCTAAGTGAAATAAGTCACACAGAAAAAGACACTTATCATAAGATATCACTTATAGAGGGAATGTAAAAACCGCTACCCTTGAACTGAATTACAAAACAGAACAGAGTCACACGTTTAGAAAACACACTATGGCTGCTTAACGGGAAAGGTGAGGTGGGGTGATGCATAAAACAAGGGTTTCAAATTAGCTCAGATACCGTTCCATAAACGCAATATGTAATAGACAAGACCTACTCCTTGCTCAGTGAATTGGACTCAACACCCCCTATTCACGGCCCAAGAATATATCTGACTAGTAAGAATCTTAAAACCTATGTATTGATATCTCTCTGTAAGTGAGTCAAGTGGGTGTAAAGTGGAATAAACACAGCAGTGAAAAGCAGCTAAACCCCATTATAAAAATCAATTACTTTTAAAAACCTGTGAAAAAAAGACAGTGAAAGAGAGAGAAATTCTTACAAAATTCGTTTAGGGGCAGTGATGCTACCTGGATTGACCATATCTAGACCCACAGCTCATTGAGACATAAGGGTGGACACTCTTGGGGCTGAGAGGTTTGGTGAGGTTGGGTGAGGAAACGCAGACCCTTTAAAGTAATACTCCGTGGTACCCATCCCATGGGTCCCAAATCTCCAGGTTCAAGGGCATCTTCCTACATCGAAAACATGCATGAGAAACCCAGAAGATGGTACACCGTGTGATCGAGAAAGGTTTCTAAAACGCACCTCATTTCTCATCTCCTTGTGCTCAGGTCCGCCATTCCAGCCACTTTACTAGCAACATCCCTCCTTGGAAAATCATCACCTTTAACCTTCTGTTCCGTACAGGTTGCAATTTGTCCTGAGGATGAACGGGAAGAGGGGAAAACAATGAGAGACTAGCTCTAGGTGTTGGGACAGGCACAGGTCACTCTATTTTCCCATCAGGAAGAAGAATTAACCACAGGCTCAGCCTGCCGTCCGGGACCAGAATAGGGCCTGAAGCAATCCTGCGCTTTTGCGGCCAGCTCCCAAGAAAGCGAGTTGAAAAATGGAGCTCAGGGGCACTGCAATTCACAAACCTGCAGACTTATAAATGATCACTCTCGTCCACAAATATATTGAGGGAAGGCAACGAAGAGGATTTGAAAGCAAGGCAGAATTGCAGGAAACAGATTTCAGGAGGGAGATTCGAATCGCCTTTAAAGCACAGGAAAAGTGGCAAAACCTCGTCAATGATGCCCTTGGCCAAAAAGGGCGTATGCGTTTTTTCCTGAATATATTCAGGAAAAAACGCATACGCCCTTTTTGGCCAACCAAGCAACCTGGAAAGGCAAATCAGCGCTACAAAGAAGTCTCACTTCCCATCGGTCAAAAGGGCCATGCTGAATAAAGTTTCAAAACCAGAAATGCAGGACAGGCCATGGAGAAACGGGAGCCTTGCTACACTGATGGGCGGGATGTAAATTGCCAACAGCCACTCTGGAGAAGTGTACGGTGTGTCCTGAAACATCTAAAAAACTCAGCTTAGAGAGCATAGGGCACTTCCACTCATGGGCGTATAAAGTGGGAAAATTAAAAACAAGCAAGACACAGGCACCCCAAAGTTTAGGGCTGCTCTGTTGACAAGAACCTCCAACTTCGTTACACCTTAAATATCCCAGGAAAGAGAAAAATGGATAAAGATGTTGTGGTCCTTATGTACAATGGAATATCACTCAGCCATGAAATCAACGTCATAAGGCTAGTAGCAGCATGATGAGTGGATTTAGGTACGACGATTCTAAGTGAAATAAGTCACACAGAAAAAGACACTTATCATAAGATATCACTTATAGAGGGAATGTAAAAACCGCTACCCTTGAACTGAATTACAAAACAGAACAGAGTCACACGTTTAGAAAACACACTATGGCTGCTTAACGGGAAAGGTGAGGTGGGGTGATGCATAAAACAAGGGTTTCAAATTAGCTCAGATACCGTTCCATAAACCCAATATGTACTAGACAAGACCTACTCCTTGCTCAGTGAATTGGACTCAAAACCCCCTATTCACGGCCCAAGAATATATCTGACTAGTAAGAATCTTAAAACCTATGTATTGATATCTCTCTGTAAGTGAGTCATGTGGGTGTAAAGTGACATAAACACAGCATTGAAAAGCAGCTAAACCCCATTATAAAAATCAATTACTTTTAAAAACCTGTGAAAAAAAGACAGTGAAGGAGAGAGAAATTCTTACAAAATTCGTTTAGGGGCAGTTATGCTACCTGGATTGACCATATCTAGACCCACAGCTGATTGAGACATAAGGGTGGACACTCTTGGGGCTGAGAGGTTTGGTGAGGTTGGGTGAGGAAACGCAGACCCTTTAAAGTAATACTGCGTGGTACCCATCCCATGGGTCCCAAATCTCCAGGTTCAAGGGCATCTTCCTACATCGAAAACATGCATGAGAAACCCAGAAGATGGTACACTGTGTGATCGGGAAAGGTTTCTAAAACGCACCTCATTTCTCATGTCCTTGTGCTCGGGTTCGCCATTCCAGCCGCATTACTAGCAATCTCCTTCCTTGGAGAATCAGCACCTTTAACCTCCTGTTCCGTACAGGTTGCAATTTGTCCTGAGGATGAACGGGAAGAAGTGGGAACCAATGAGAGACTAGCTCTAGGTGTTGGGACAGGCACAGGTCACTCTATTTTCCCATCAGGAAGAAGAATTAAGCACAGGCTCAGCCTTCCGCCCGGGACCAGAATAGGGCCTGAAGCAATCCTGCGCTTTTGCGGCCAGCTCCCAAGAAAGCGAGTTGAAAAATGGAGCTCAGGGGCACTGCAATTCACAAACCTGCAGACTTATAAATCATCACTTTCGTCCACAAATATATTGAGGGAAGGCAACGAAGAGGATTTGAAAGCAAGGCAGAATTGCAGGAAACAGATTTCAGGAGGGAGATTCGAATCGCCTTTAAAGCACAGGAAAAGCGGCAAAACCTCGTCAATGATGCCCTTGGCCAAAAAGGGCGTATGCGTTTTTTCCTGAATATATTCAGGGAAAAACGCATACGCCCTTTTTGGCCAACCAAGCAACCTGGAAAGGCAAATCAGCGCTACAAAGAAGTCTCACTTCCCATCGGTCAAAAGGGCCATGCTGAATAAAGTGTCAAAACCAGAAATGCAGGACAGGCCATGGAGAAACGGGAGCCTTGCTACGCTGATGGGCGGGATGTAAATTGCCAACAGCCACTCTGGAGAAGTGTACGGTGTGTCCTGAAACATCTAAAAAACTCAGCTTAGAGAGCATAGGGCACTTCCACTCATGGGCGTATAACGTGGGAAAATTAAAAACAAGCAAGACACAGGCACCCCAAAGTTTAGGGCTGCTCTGTTGACAAGAACCTACAACTTCGTTACACCTTAAATATCCCAGGAAAGAGAAAAATGGATAAAGATGTTGTGGTCCTTATGTACAATGGAATATCACTCAGCCATGAAATCAACGTCATAAGGCTAGTAGCAGCATGATGAGTGGATTTAGGTACGACGATTCTAAGTGAAATAAGTCACACAGAAAAAGACACTTATCATAAGATATCACTTATAGAGGGAATGTAAAAACCGCTACCCTTGAACTGAATTACAAAACAGAACAGAGTCACACGTTTAGAAAACACACTATGGCTGCTTAACGGGAAAGGTGAGGTGGGGTGATGCATAAAACAAGGGTTACAAATTAGCTCAGATACCGTTCCATAAACCCAATATGTACTAGACAAGACCTACTCCTTGCTCAGTGAATTGGACTCAAAACCCCCTATTCACGGCCCAAGAATATATCTGACTAGTAAGAATCTTAAAACCTATGTATTGATATCTGTCTGTAAGTGAGTCATGTGGGTGTAAAGTGACATAAACACAGCAGTGAAAAGCAGCTAAACCCCATTATAAAAATCAATTACTTTTAAAAACCTGTGAAAAAAAGACAGTGAAAGAGAGAGAAATTCTTACAAAATTCGTTTACGGGCAGTGATGCTACCTGGATTGACCATATCTAGACCCACAGCTGATTGAGACATAAGGGTGGACACTCTTGGGGTTGAGAGGTTTGCTGAGGTTGGGTGAGGAAACGCAGACCCTTTAAAGTAATATTGCGTGGTACCCATCCCATGGGTCCCAAATCTCCAGGTTCAAGGGAATCTTCCTACATCGAAAACATGCATGAGAAACCCAGAAGATGGCACACTGTGTGATCGGGAAAGGTTTCTAAAACGCACCTCATTTCTCATCTCCTTGTGCTCGAATTCGCCATTCCAGCTGCTTTACTAGCAGTCTCCCTCATTGGAGAATCAGCACCTTTAACCTCCTGTTCCGTACAGGTTGCAATTTGTCCTGAGGATGAACGGGAAGAGGGGAAAACAATGAGAGACTAGCTCTAGGTGTTGGGACAGGCACAGGTCACTCTATTTTCCCATCAGGATGAAGAATTAAGCACAGGCTCATCCTTCCGCCCGGGACCAAAATAGGGCCTGAAGCAATCCTGCGCTTTTGCGGCCAGCTCCCAAGAAAGCGAGTTGAAAAATGGAGCTCAGGGGCACTGCAATTCACAAACCTGCAGACTTATAAATGATCACTCTCGTCCACAAATATATTGAGGGAAGGCAACGAAGAGGATTTGAAAGCAAGGCAGAATTGCAGGAAACAGATTTCAGGAGGGAGATTCGAATCGCCTTTAAAGCACAGGAAAAGCGGCAAAACCTCGTCAATGATGCCCTTGGCCAAAAAGGGCGTATGCGTTTTTTCCTGAATATATTCAGGAAAAAACGCATACGCCCTTTTTGGCCAACCAAGCAACCTGGAAAGGCAAATCAGCGCTACAAAGAAGTCTCGCTTCCCATCGGTCAAAAGGGCCATGCTGAATAAAGTGTCAAAACCAGAAATGCAGGACAGGCCATGGAGAAACGGGAGCCTTGCTACGCTGATGGGCGGGATGTAAATTGCCAACAGCCACTCTGGAGAAGTGAACGGTGTGTCCTGAAACATCTAAAAAACTCAGCTTAGAGAGCATAGGGCACTTCCACTCATGGGCGTATAACGTGGGAAAATTAAAAACCAGCAAGACACAGGCACCCCAACGTTTAGGGCTGCTCGGTTGACAAGAACCTCCACTTCGTTACACCTTAAATATCTCAGGATAGAGAAAAATGGATAAATAAGTTGTGGTCCTTATGTACAATGGAATATCACTCAGCCATGAAATCAACGTCATAAGGCTAGTAGCAGCATGATGAGTGGATTTAGGTACGACGATTCTAAGTGAAATAAGTCACACAGAAAAAGACACTTATCATAAGATATCACTTATAGAGGGAATGTAAAAACCGCTACCCTTGAACTGAATTACAAAACAGAACAGAGTCACACGTTTAGAAAACACACTATGGCTGCTTAACGGGAAAGGTGAGGTGGGGTGATGCATAAAACAAGGGTTTCAAATTAGCTCAGATACCGTTCCATAAACCCAATATGTAATAGACAAGACCTACTCCTTGCTCAGTGAATTGGACTCAACACCCCCTATTCACGGCCCAAGAATATATCTGACTAGTAAGAATCTTAAAACCTATGTATTGATATCTCTTTGTAAGTGAGTCAAGTGGGTGTAAAGTGGCATAAACACAGCAGTGAAAAGCAGCTAAACCCCATTATAAAAATCAATTACTTTTAAAAACCTCTGAAAAAAAGACAGTCAAAGAGAGAGAAATTCTTACAAAATTCGTTTAGGGGCAGTTATGCTACCTGGATTGACCATATCTAGACCCACAGCTGATTGAGACATAAGGGTGGACACTCTTGGGGCTGAGAGGTTTGGTGAGGTTGGGTGAGGAAACGCAGACCCTTTAAAGTAATACTGCGTGGTACCCATCCCATGGGTCCCAAATCTCCAGGTTCAAGGGCATCTTCCTACATCGAAAACATGCATGAGAAACCCAGAAGATGGTACACTGTGTGATCGGGAAAGGTTTCTAAAACGCACCTCATTTCTCATGTCCTTGTGCTCGGGTCCGCCATTCCAGCCGCTTTACAAGCAACCTCCCTCCTTGGAGAATCATCACCTTTAACCTCCTGTTCCGTACAGGTTGCAATTTGTCCTGAGGATGAACGGGAAGAGGGGAAAACAATGAGAGACTAGCTCTAGGTGTTGGGACAGGCACAGGTCACTCTATTTTCCCATCAGGAAGAAGAATTAACCAGAGGCTCAGCCTGCCGCCCGGGACCAGAATAGGGCCTGAAGCAATCCTGCGCTTTTGCGGCCAGCTCCCAAGAAAGTGAGTTGAAAAATGGAGCTCAGGGGCACTGCAATTCACAAACCTGCAGACTTATAAATGATCACTCTCGTCCACAAATATATTGAGGGAAGGCAACGAAGAGGATTTGAAAGCAAGGCAGAATTGCAGGAAACAGATTTCAGGAGGGAGATTCGAATCGCCTTTAAAGCACAGGAAAAGCGGCAAAACCTCGTCAATGATGCCCTTGGCCAAAAAGGGCGTATGCGTTTTTTCCTGAATATATTCAGGAAAAAACGCATACGCCCTTTTTGGCCAACCAAGCAACCTGGAAAGGCAAATCAGCGCTACAAAGAAGTCTCGCTTCCCATCGGTCAAAAGGGCCATGCTGAATAAAGTGTCAAAACCAGAAATGCAGGACAGGCCATGGAGAAACGGGAGCCTTGCTACGCTGATGGGCGGGATGTAAATTGCCAACAGCCACTCTGGAGAAGTGAACGGTGTGTCCTGAAACATCTAAACAACTCAGCTTAGAGAGCATAGGGCACTTCCACTCATGGGCGTATAACGTGGGAAAATTAAAAACCAGCAAGACACAGGCACCCCAACGTTTAGGGCTGCTCTGTTGACAAGAACCTCCACTTCGTTACACCTTAAATATCTCAGGATAGAGAAAAATGGATAAATAAGTTGTGGTCCTTATGTACAATGGAATATCACTCAGCCATGAAATCAACGTCATAAGGCTAGTAGCAGCATGATGAGTGGATTTAGGTACGACGATTCTAAGTGAAATAAGTCACACAGAAAAAGACACTTATCATAAGATATCACTTATAGAGGGAATGTAAAAACCGCTACCCTTGAACTGAATTACAAAACAGAACAGAGTCACACGTTTAGAAAACACACTATGGCTGCTTAACGGGAAAGGTGAGGTGGGGTGATGCATAAAACAAGGGTTTCAAATTAGCTCAGATACCGTTCCTTAAACCCAATATGTAATAGACAAGACCTACTCCTTGCTCAGTGACTTGGACTCAACACCCCCTATTCACGGCCCAAGAATATATCTGACTAGTAAGAATCTTAAAACCTATGTATTGATATCTGTCTGTAAGTGAGTCAAGTGGGTGTAAAGTGACATAAACACAGCAGTGAAAAGCAGCTAAACCCCATTATAAAAATCAATTACTTTTAAAAACCTGTGAAAAAAAGACAGTGAAAGAGAGAGAAATTCTTACAAAATTCGTTTAGGGGCAGTTATGCTACCTGGATTGACCATATCTAGACCCACAGCTGATTGAGACATAAGGGTGGACACTCTTGGGGTTGAGAGGTTTGCTGAGGTTGGGTGAGGAAACGCAGACCCTTTAAAGTAATATTGCGTGGTACCCATCCCATGGGTCCCAAATCTCCAGGTTCAAGGGCATATTCCTACATCGAAAACATGCATGAGAAACCCAGAAGATGGCACACTGTGTGATCGGGAAAGGTTTCTAAAACGCACCTCATTTCTCATCTCCTTGTGCTCGAATTCGCCATTCCAGCTGCTTTACTAGCAGTCTCCCTCATTGGAGAATCAGCACCTTTAACCTCCTGTTCCGTACAGCTTGCAATTTGTCCTGAGGATGAACGGGAAGAGGGGAAAACAATGAGAGACTAGCTCTAGGTGTTGGGACAGGCACAGGTCACTCTATTTTCCCATCAGGATGAAGAATTAAGCACAGGCTCAGCCTTCCGCCCGGGACCAAAATAGGGCCTGAAGCAATCCTGCGCTTTTGCGGCCAGCTCCCAAGAAAGCGAGTTGAAAAATGGAGCTCAGGGGCACTGCAATTCACAAACCTGCAGACTTATAAATGATCACTCTCGTCCACAAATATATTGAGGGAAGGCAACGAAGAGGATTTGAAAGCAAGGCAGAATTGCAGGAAACAGATTTCAGGAGGGAGATTCGAATCGCCTTTAAAGCACAGGAAAAGCGGCAAAACCTCGTCAATGATGCCCTTGGCCAAAAAGGGCGTATGCGTTTTTTCCTGAATATATTCAGGAAAAAACGCATACGCCCTTTTTGGCCAACCAAGGAACCTGGAAAGGCAAATCAGCGCTACAAAGAAGTCTCGCTTCCCATCGGTCAAAAGGGCCATGCTGAATAAAGTGTCAAAACCAGAAATGCAGGACAGGCCATGGAGAAACGGGAGCCTTGCTACGCTGATGGGCGGGATGTAAATTGCCAACAGCCAATCTGGAGAAGTGAACGGTGTGTCCTGAAACATCTAAACAACTCAGCTTAGAGAGCATAGGGCACTTCCACTCATGGGCGTATAACGTGGGAAAATTAAAAACCAGCAAGACACAGGCACCCCAACGTTTAGGGCTGCTCTGTTGACAAGAACCTCCACTTCGTTACACCTTAAATATCTCAGGATAGAGAAAAATGGATAAATAAGTTGTGGTCCTTATGTACAATGGAATATCACTCAGCCATGAAATCAACGTCATAAGGCTAGTAGCAGCATGATGAGTGGATTTAGGTACGACGATTCTAAGTGAAATAAGTCACACAGAAAAAGACACTTATCATAAGATATCACTTATAGAGGGAATGTAAAAACCGCTACCCTTGAACTGAATTACAAAACAGAACAGAGTCACACGTTTAGAAAACACACTATGGCTGCTTAACGGGAAAGGTGAGGTGGGGTGATGCATAAAACAAGGGTTTCAAATTAGCTCAGATACCGTTCCATAAACCCAATATGTAATAGACAAGACCTACTCCTTGCTCAGTGAATTGGACTCAACACCCCCTATTCACGGCCCAAGAATATATCTGACTAGTAAGAATCTTAAAACCTATGTATTGATATCTCTTTGTAAGTGAGTCAAGTGGGTGTAAAGTGGCATAAACACAGCAGTGAAAAGCAGCTAAACCCCATTATAAAAATCAATTACTTTTAAAAACCTGTGAAAAAAAGACAGTGAAAGAGAGAGAAATTCTTACAAAATTCGTTTAGGGGCAGTTATGCTACCTGGATTGACCATATCTAGACCCACAGCTGATTGAGATATAAGGGTGGACACTCTTGGGGCTGAGAGGTTTGGTGAGGTTGGGTGAGCAAACGCAGACCCTTTAAAGTAATACTGCGTGGTACCCATCCCATGGGTCCCAAATCTCCAGGTTCAAGGGCATCTTCCTACATCGAAAACATGCATGAGAAACCCAGAAGATGGTACACTGTGTGATCGGGAAAGGTTTCTAAAACGCACCTCATTTCTCATGTCCTTGTGCTCGGGTCCGCCATTCCAGCCGCTTTACAAGCAACCTCCCTCCTTGGAGAATCATCACCTTTAACCTCCTGTTCCGTACAGGTTGCAATTTGTCCTGAGGATGAACGGGAAGAGGGGAAAACAATGAGAGACTAGCTCTAGGTGTTGGGACAGGCACAGGTCACTCTATTTTCCCATCAGGAAGAAGAATTAACCACAGGCTCAGCCTGCCGCCCGGGACCAGAATAGGACCTGAAGCAATCCTGCGCTTTTGCGGCCAGCTCCCAAGAAAGCGAGTTGAAAAATGGAGCTCAGGGGCACTGCAATTCACAAACCTGCAGACTTATAAATGATCACTCTCGTCCAGAAATATATTGAGGGAAGGCAACGAAGAGGATTTGAAAGCAAGGCAGAATTGCAGGAAACAGATTTCAGGAGGGAGATTCGAATCGCCTTTAAAGCACAGGAAAAGCGGCAAAACCTCGTCAATGATGCCCTTGGCCAAAAAGGGCGTATGCGTTTTTTCCTGAATATATTCAGGAAAAAACGCATACGCCCTTTTTGGCCAACCAAGCAACCTGGAAAGGCAAATCAGCGCTACAAAGAAGTCTCGCTTCCCATCGGTCAAAAGGGCCATGCTGAATAAAGTGTCAAAATCAGAAATGCAGGACAGGCCATGGAGAAACGGGAGCCTTGCTACGCTGATGGGCGGGATGTAAATTGCCAACAGCCACTCTGGAGAAGTGAACGGTGTGTCCTGAAACATCTAAAAAACTCAGCTTAGAGAGCATAGGGCACTTCCACTCATGGGCGTATAACGTGGGAAAATTAAAAACCAGCAAGACACAGGCACCCCAACGTTTAGGGCTGCTCTGTTGACAAGAACCTCCACTTCGTTACACCTTAAATATCTCAGGATAGAGAAAAATGGATAAATAAGTTGTGGTCCTTATGTACAATGGAATATCACTCAGCCATGAAATCAACGTCATAAGGCTAGTAGCAGCATGATGAGTGGATTTAGGTACGACGATTCTAAGTGAAATAAGTCACACAGAAAAAGACACTTATCATAAGATATCACTTATAGAGGGAATGTAAAAACCGCTACCCTTGAACTGAATTACAAAACAGAACAGAGTCACACGTTTAGAAAACACACTATGGCTGCTTAACGGGAAAGGTGAGGTGGGGTGATGCATAAAACAAGGGTTTCAAATTAGCTCAGATACCGTTCCATAAACCCAATATGTAATAGACAAGACCTACTCCTTGCTCAGTGAATTGGACTCAACACCCCCTATTCACGGCCCAAGAATATATCTGACTAGTAAGAATCTTAAAACCTATGTATTGATATCTCTTTGTAAGTGAGTCAAGTGGGTGTAAAGTGGCATAAACACAGCAGTGAAAAGCAGCTAAACCCCATTATAAAAATCAATTACTTTTAAAAACCTGTGAAAAAAAGACAGTGAAAGAGAGAGAAATTCTTACAAAATTCGTTTAGGGGCAGTTATGCTACCTGGATTGACCATATCTAGACCCACAGCTGATTGAGATATAAGGGTGGACACTCTTGGGGCTGAGAGGTTTGGTGAGGTTGGGTGAGCAAACGCAGACCCTTTAAAGTAATACTGCGTGGTACCCATCCCATGGGTCCCAAATCTCCAGGTTCAAGGGCATCTTCCTACATCGAAAACATGCATGAGAAACCCAGAAGATGGTACACTGTGTGATCGGGAAAGGTTTCTAAAACGCACCTCATTTCTCATGTCCTTGTGCTCGGGTCCGCCATTCCAGCCGCTTTACAAGCAACCTCCCTCCTTGGAGAATCATCACCTTTAACCTCCTGTTCCGTACAGGTTGCAATTTGTCCTGAGGATGAACGGGAAGAGGGGAAAACAATGAGAGACTAGCTCTAGGTGTTGGGACAGGCACAGGTCACTCTATTTTCCCATCAGGAAGAAGAATTAACCACAGGCTCAGCCTGCCGCCCGGGACCAGAATAGGACCTGAAGCAATCCTGCGCTTTTGCGGCCAGCTCCCAAGAAAGCGAGTTGAAAAATGGAGCTCAGGGGCACTGCAATTCACAAACCTGCAGACTTATAAATGATCACTCTCGTCCAGAAATATATTGAGGGAAGGCAACGAAGAGGATTTGAAAGCAAGGCAGAATTGCAGGAAACAGATTTCAGGAGGGAGATTCGAATCGCCTTTAAAGCACAGGAAAAGCGGCAAAACCTCGTCAATGATGCCCTTGGCCAAAAAGGGCGTATGCGTTTTTTCCTGAATATATTCAGGAAAAAACGCATACGCCCTTTTTGGCCAACCAAGCAACCTGGAAAGGCAAATCAGCGCTACAAAGAAGTCTCGCTTCCCATCGGTCAAAAGGGCCATGCTGAATAAAGTGTCAAAATCAGAAATGCAGGACAGGCCATGGAGAAACGGGAGCCTTGCTACGCTGATGGGCGGGATGTAAATTGCCAACAGCCACTCTGGAGAAGTGAACGGTGTGTCCTGAAACATCTAAAAAACTCAGCTTAGAGAGCATAGGGCACTTCCACTCATGGGCGTATAACGTGGGAAAATTAAAAACCAGCAAGACACAGGCACCCCAACGTTTAGGGCTGCTCTGTTGACAAGAACCTCCACTTCGTTACACCTTAAATATCTCAGGATAGAGAAAAATGGATAAATAAGTTGTGGTCCTTATGTACAATGGAATATCACTCAGCCATGAAATCAACGTCATAAGGCTAGTAGCAGCATGATGAGTGGATTTAGGTACGACGATTCTAAGTGAAATAAGTCACACAGAAAAAGACACTTATCATAAGATATCACTTATAGAGGGAATGTAAAAACCGCTACCCTTGAACTGAATTACAAAACAGAACAGAGTCACACGTTTAGAAAACACACTATGGCTGCTTAACGGGAAAGGTGAGGTGGGGTGATGCATAAAACAAGGGTTTCAAATTAGCTCAGATACCGTTCCATAAACCCAATATGTAATAGACAAGACCTACTCCTTGCTCAGTGAATTGGACTCAACACCCTCTATTCACGGCCCAAGAATATATCTGACTAGTAAGAATCTTAAAACCTATGTATTGATATCTCTTTGTAAGTGAGTCAAGTGGGTGTAAAGTGGCATAAACACAGCAGTGAAAAGCAGCTAAACCCCATTATAAAAATCAATTACTTTTAAAAACCTGTGAAAAAAAGACAGTGAAAGAGAGAGAAATTCTTACAAAATTCGTTTAGGGGCAGTTATGCTACCTGGATTGACCATATCTAGACCCACAGCTGATTGAGACATAAGGGTGGACACTCTTGGGGCTGAGAGGTTTGGTGAGGTTGGGTGAGCAAACGCAGACCCTTTAAAGTAATACTGCGTGGTACCCATCCCATGGGTCCCAAATCTCCAGGTTCAAGGGCATCTTCCTACATCGAAAACATGCATGAGAAACCCAGAAGATGGTACACTGTGTGATCGGGAAAGGTTTCTAAAACGCACCTCATTTCTCATGTCCTTGTGCTCGGGTCCGCCATTCCAGCCGCTTTACAAGCAACCTCCCTCCTTGGAGAATCATCACCTTTAACCTCCTGTTCCGTACAGGTTGCAATTTGTCCTGAGGATGAACGGGAAGAGGGGAAAACAATGAGAGACTAGCTCTAGGTGTTGGGACAGGCACAGGTCACTCTATTTTCCCATCAGGAAGAAGAATTAACCACAGGCTCAGCCTGCCGCCCGGGACCAGAATAGGACCTGAAGCAATCCTGCGCTTTTGCGGCCAGCTCCCAAGAAAGCGAGTTGAAAAATGGAGCTCAGGGGCACTGCAATTCACAAACCTGCAGACTTATAAATGATCACTCTCGTCCAGAAATATATTGAGGGAAGGCAACGAAGAGGATTTGAAAGCAAGGCAGAATTGCAGGAAACAGATTTCAGGAGGGAGATTCGAATCGCCTTTAAAGCACAGGAAAAGCGGCAAAACCTCGTCAATGATGCCCTTGGCCAAAAAGGGCGTATGCGTTTTTTCCTGAATATATTCAGGAAAAAACGCATACGCCCTTTTTGGCCAACCAAGCAACCTGGAAAGGCAAATCAGCGCTACAAAGAAGTCTCGCTTCCCATCGGTCAAAAGGGCCATGCTGAATAAAGTGTCAAAATCAGAAATGCAGGACAGGCCATGGAGAAACGGGAGCCTTGCTACGCTGATGGGCGGAATGTAAATTGCCAACAGCCACTTTGGAGAAGTGTACGGTGTGTCCTGAAACATCTAAAAAACTCAGCTTAGAGAGCATAGGGCACTTCCACTCATGGGCGTATAAAGTGGGAAAATTAAAAACCAGCAAGACACAGGCACCCCAACATTTAGAGCTGCTCTGTTGACAAGAACCTCCACTTCTTTACACCTTAAATATCCCAGGAAAGAGAAAAATGGATAAAGAAGTTGTGGTCCTTATGTACAATGGAATATCACTCAGCCATGAAATCAACGTCATAAGGCTAGTAGCAGCATGATGAGTGGATTTAGGTACTACGATTCTAAGTGAAATAAGTCACACAGAAAAAGACACTTATCATAAGATATCACTTATAGAGGGAATGTAAAAACCGCTACCCTTGAACTGAATTACAAAACAGAACAGAGTCACACGTTTAGAAAACACACTATGGCTGCTTAACGGGAAAGGTGAGGTGGGGTGATGCATAAAACAAGGGTTTCAAATTAGCTCAGATACCGTTCCATAAACCCAATATGTAATAGACAAGACCTACTCCTTGCTCAGTGAATTGGACTCAACACCCCCTATTCACGGCCCAAGAATATATCTGACTAGTAAGAATCTTAAAACCTATGTATTGATATCTCTCTGTAAGTGAGTCAAGTGGGTGTAAAGTGACATAAACACAGCAGTGAAAAGCAGCTAAACCCCATTATAAAAATCAATTACTTTTAAAAACCTGTGAAAAAAAGACAGTGAAAGAGAGAGAAATTCTTACAAAATTCGTTTATGGGCATTGATGCTACCTGGATTGACCATATCTAGACCCCCAGCTGATTGAGACATAAGGGTGGACACTCTTGGGGCTGAGAGGTTTGCTGAGGTTGGGTGAGGAAACGCAGACCCTTTAAAGTAATATTGCGTGGTACCCATCCCATGGGTCCCAAATCTGCAGGTTCAAGGGCATCTTCCTACATCGAAAACATGCATGAGAAACCCAGAAGATGGCACACTGTGTGATCGGGAAAGGTTTCTAAAACGCACCTCATTTCTCATCTCCTTGTGCTCGAATTCGCCATTCCAGCTGCTTTACTAGCAGTCTCCCTCATTGGAGAATCAGCACCTTTAACCTCCTGTTCCGTACAGGTTGCAATTTGTCCTGAGGATGAACGGGAAAAGGGGGAAACAATGAGAGTCTAGCTCTAGGTGTTGGGACAGGCACAGGTCACTCTATTTTCCCATCAGGAAGAAGAATTAAGCACAGGCTCAGCCTGCCGCCCGGAACCAGAATAGGGCCTGAAGCAATCCTGCGCTTTTGCGGCCAGCTCCCAAGAAAGCGAGTTGAAAAATGGAGCTCAGGGGCACTGCAATTCACAAACCTGCAGACTTATAAATGATCACTCTCATCCACAAATATATTGAGGGAAGGCAACGAAGAGGATTTGAAAGCAAGGCAGAATTGCAGGAAACAGATTTCAGGAGGGAGATTCGAATCGCCTTTAAAGCACAGGAAAAGCGGCAAAACCTCGTCAGTGATGCCCTTGGCCAAAAAGGGCGTATGCGTTTTTTCCTGAATATATTCAGGAAAAAACGCATACGCCCTTTTTGGCCAACCAAGCAACCTGGAAAGGCAAAACAGCGCTACAAAGAAGTCTCACTTCCCATCGGTCAAAAGGGCCATGCTGAATAAAGTGTCAAAACCAGAAATGCAGGACAGGCCATGGAGAAACGGGAGTCTTGCTACGCTGATGGGCGGGATGTAAATTGCCAACAGCCACTCTGGAGAAGTGTACGGTGTGTCCTGAAACATCTAAAAAACTCAGCTTAGAGAGCATAGGGCACTTCCACTCATGGGCGTATAAAGTGGGAAAATTAAAAACAAGCAAGACACAGGCACCCCAAAGTTTAGGGCTGCTCTGTTGACAAGAACCTCCAACTTCGTTACACCTTAAATATCCCAGGAAAGAGAAAAATGGATAAAGATGTTGTGGTCCTTATGTACAATGGAATATCACTCAGCCATGAAATCAACGTCATAAGGCTAGTAGCAGCATGATGAGTGGATTTAGGTACGACGATTCTAAGTGAAATAAGTCACACAGAAAAAGACACTTATCATAAGATATCACTTATAGAGGGAATGTAAAAACCGCTACCCTTGAACTGAATTACAAAACAGAACAGAGTCACACGTTTAGAAAACACACTATGGCTGCTTAACGGGAAAGGTGAGGTGGGGTGATGCATAAAACAAGGGTTTCAAATTAGCTCAGATACCGTTCCATAAACCCAATATGTACTAGACAAGACCTACTCCTTGCTCAGTGAATTGGACTCAAAACCCCCTATTCACGGCCCAAGAATATATCTGACTAGTAAGAATCTTAAAACCTATGTATTGATATCTATCTGTAAGTGAGTCATGTGGGTGTAAAGTGACATAAACACAGCATTGAATAGCTGCTAAACCCCATTATAAAAATCAATTACTTTTAAAAACCTGTGAAAAAAAGACAGTGAAAGAGAGAGAAATTCTTACAAAATTCGTTTAGGGGCAGTTATGCTACCTGGAATGACCATATCTAGACCCACAGCTCATTGAGACATAAGGGTGGACACTCTTGGGGCTGAGAGGTTTGGTGAGGTTGGGTGAGGAAACGCAGACCCTTTAAAGTAATACTGCGTGGTACCCATCCCATGGGTCCCAAATCTCCAGGTTCAAGGGCATCTTCCTACATCGAAAACATGCATGAGAAACCCAGAAGATGGTACACTTTGTGATCGGGAAAGGTTTCTAAAACGCACCTCATTTCTCATGTCCTTGTGCTCGGGTTCGCCATTCCAGCCGCATTACTAGCAATCTCCCTCCTTGGAGAATCAGCACCTTTAACCTCCTGTTCCCTACAGGTTGCAATTTGTCCTGAGGATGAACGGGAAGAAGTGGGAACCAATGAGAGACTAGCTCTAGGTGTTGGGACAGGCACAGGTCACTCTATTTTCCCATCAGGAAGAAGAATTAAGCACAGGCTCAGCCTTCCGCCCGGGACCAGAATAGGGCCTGAAGCAATCCTGCGCTTTTGCGGCCAGCTCCCAAGAAAGCGAGTTGAAAAATGGAGCTCAGGGGCACTGCAATTCACAAACCTGCAGACTTATAAATGATCACTCTCGTCCACAAATATATTGAGGGAAGGCAACGAAGAGGATTTGAAAGCAAGGCAGAATTGCAGGAAAGACATTTCAGGAGGGAGATTCGAATCGCCTTTAAAGCACAGGAAAAGCGGCAAAACCTCGTCAATGATGCCCTTGGCCAAAAAGGGCGTATGCGTTTTTTCCTGAATATATTCAGGAAAAAACGCATACGCCCTTTTTGGCCAACCAAGCAACCTGGAAAGGCAAATCAGCGCTACAAAGAAGTCTCACTTCCCATCGGTCAAAAGGGCCATGCTGAATAAAGTGTCAAAACCAGAAATGCAGGACAGGCCATGGAGAAACGGGAGCCTTGCTACGCTGATGGGGGGGATGTAAATTGCCAACAGCCACTCTGGAGAAGTGTACGGTGTGTCCTGAAACATCTAAAAAACTCAGCTTAGAGAGCATAGGGCACTTCCACTCATGGGCGTATAACGTGGGAAAATTAAAAACAAGCAAGACACAGGCACCCCAAAGTTTAGGGCTGCTCTGTTGACAAGAACCTACAACTTCGTTACACCTTAAATATCCCAGGAAAGAGAAAAATGGATAAAGATGTTGTGGTCCTTATGTACAATGGAATATCACTCAGCCATGAAATCAACGTCATAAGGCTAGTAGCAGCATGATGAGTGGATTTAGGTACGACGATTCTAAGTGAAATAAGTCACACAGAAAAAGACACTTATCATAAGATATCACTTATAGAGGGAATGTAAAAACCGCTACCCTTGAACTGAATTACAAAACAGAACAGAGTCACACGTTTAGAAAACACACTATGGCTGCTTAACGGGAAAGGTGAGGTGGGGTGATGCATAAAACAAGGGTTTCAAATAAGCTCAGATACCGTTCCATAAACCCAATATGTACTAGACAAGACCTACTCCTTGCTCAGTGAATTGGACTCAAAACCCCCTATTCACGGCCCAAGAATATATCTGACTAGTAAGAATCTTAAAACCTATATATTGATATCTCTCTGTAAGTGAGTCATGTGGGTGTAAAGTGACATAAACACAGCATTGAAAAGCAGCTAAACCCCATTATAAAAATCAATTACTTTTAAAAACCTGTGAAAAAAAGACAGTGAAAGAGAGAGAAATTCTTACAAAATTCGTTTAGGGGCAGTTATGCTACCTGGATTGACCATATCTAGACCCACAGCTGATTGAAACATAAGGGTGGACACCCTTGCGGCTGAGAGGTTTGGTGAGGTTGGGTGAGGAAACGCAGACCCTTTAAAGTAATACTGCGTGGTACCCATCCCATGGGTCCCAAAACTCCAGGTTCAAGGGCATCTTCCTACATCGAAAACATGCATGAGAAACCCAGAAGATGGTACACTGTGTGATCGGGAAAGGTTTCTAAAACGCACCTCATTTCTCATGTCCTTGTGCTCGGGTTCGCCATTCCAGCCGCATTACTAGCAATCTCCCTCCTTGGAGAATCAGCACCTTTAACGTCCTGTTCCGTACAGGGTGCAATTTGTCCTGAGGATGAACGGGAAGAAGTGGGAACCAATGAGAGACTAGCTCTAGGTGTTGGGACAGGCCCAGGTCACTCTATTTTCCCATCAGGAAGAAGAATTAAGCACAGGCTCAGCCTTCCGCCCGGGACCAGAATAGGGCCTGAAGCAATCCTGCGCTTTTGCGGCCAGCTCCCAAGAAAGCGAGTTGAAAAATGGAGCCCAGGGGCACTGCAATTCACAAACCTGCAGACTTATAAATGATCACTCTCGTCCACAAATATATTGAGGGAAGGCAACGAAGAGGATTTGAAAGCAAGGCAGAATTGCAGGAAACAGATTTCAGGAGGGAGATTCGAATCGCCTTTAAAGCACAGGAAAAGCGGCAAAACCTCGTCAATGATGCCCTTGGCCAAAAAGGGCGTATGCGTTTTTTCCTGAATATATTCAGGAAAAAACGCATACGCCCTTTTTGGCCAACCAAGCAACCTGGAAAGGCAAATCAGCGCTACAAAGAAGTGTCACTTCCCATCGGTCAAAAGGGCCATGCTGAATAAAGTGTCAAAACCAGAAATGCAGGACAGGCCATGGAGAAACGGGAGCCTTGCTACGCTGATGGGCGGGATGTAAATTGCCAACAGCCACTCTGGAGAAGTGTACGGTGTGTCCTGAAACATCTAAAAAACTCAGCTTAGAGAGCATAGGGCACTTCCACTCTTGGGCGTATATAGTGGGAAAATTAAAAACAAGCAAAACACAGGCACCCCAACGTTTAGGGCTGCTCTGTTGACAAGAACCTCCAACTTCGTTACACCTTAAATATCCCAGGAAGGAGAAAAATGGATAAAGATGTTGTGGTCCTTATGTACAATGGAATATCACTCAGCCATGAAATCAACGTCATAAGGCTAGTAGCAGCATGATGAGTGGATTTAGGTACGACGATTCTAAGTGAAATAAGTCACACAGAAAAAGACACTTACCATAAGATATCACTTATAGAGGGAATGTAAAAACCGCTACCCTTGAACTGAATTACAAAACAGAACAGAGTCACACGTTTAGAAAACACACTATGGCTGCTTAACGGGAAAGGTGAGGTGGGGTGATGCATAAAACAAGGGTTTCAAATTATCTCAGATACCGTTCCATAAACCCAATATGTACTAGACAAGACCTACTCCTTGCTCAGTGAATTGGACTCAACACCCCCTATTCACGGCCCAAGAATATATCTGACTAGTAAGAATCTTAAAACCTATGTATTGATATCTCTTTGTAAGTGAGTCAAGTGGGTGTAAAGTGGCATAAACACAGCAGTGAAAAGCAGCTAAACCCCATTATAAAAATCAATTACTTTTAAAAACCTGTGAAAAAAAGACAGTGAAAGAGAGAGAAATTCTTACAAAATTCGTTTAGGGGCAGTTATGCTACCTGGATTGACCATATCTAGACCCACAGCTGATTGAGACATAAGGGTGGACACTCTTGGGGCTGAGAGGTTTGCTGAGGTTGGGTGAGGAAACGCAGACCCTTTAAAGTAATATTGCGTGGTACCCATCCCATGGGTCCCAAATCTCCAGGTTCAAGGGCATCTTCCTACATCGAAAACATGCATGAGAAACCCAGAAGATGGCACACTGTGTGATCGGGAAAGGTTTCTAAAACGCACCTCATTTCTCATCTCCTTGTGCTCGAATTCGCCATTCCACCTGCTTTACTAGCAGTCTCCCTCATTGGAGAATCAGCACCTTTAACCTCCTGTTCCGTACAGGTTGCAATTTGTCCTGAGGATGAACGGGAAAAGGGGGAAACAATGAGAGTCTAGCTCTAGGTGTTGGGACAGGCACAGGTCACTCTATTTTCCCATCAGGAAGAAGAATTAAGCACAAGCTCAGCCTGCCGCCCGGAACCAGAATAGGGCCTGAAGCAATCCTGCGCTTTTGCGGCCAGCTCCCAAGAAAGCGAGTTGAAAAATGGAGCTCAGGGGCACTGCAATTCACAAACCTGCAGACTTATAAATGACCACTCTCGTCCACAAATATACTGAGGGAAGGCAACGAAGAGGATTTGAAAGCAAGGCAGAATTGCAGGAAACAGATTTCAGGAGGGAGATTCGAATCGCCTTGAAAGCACAGGAAGAGCGGCAAAACCCCGACAATGATGCCCTTGGCCAAAAAGGGCGTATGCGTTTTTTCCTGAATATATTCAGGAAAAAACGCATACGCCCTTTTTGGCCAAGCAAGCAACCTGGAAAGGCAAATCAGCGCTACAAAGAAGTCTCGCTTCCCATCGGTCAAAAGGGCCATGCTGAATAAAGTGTCAAAACCAGAAATGCAGGGCAGGCCATGGAGAAACGGGAGGCTTGCTACGCTGATGGGCGGGATGTAAATTGCCAACAGCCACTCTGGAGAAGTGTACGGTGTGTCGTGAAACATCTAAAAAACTCAGCTTAGAGAGCATAGGGCACTTCCACTCATGGGCGTATAAAGTGGGAAAATTAAAAACCAGCAAGACACAGGCACCCCAAAGTTTAGGGCTGCTCTGTTGACAAGAACCTCCAACTTCGTTACACCTTAAATATCCCAGGAAAGAGAAAAATGGATAAAGATGTTGTGGTCCTTATGTACAATGGAATATCACTCAGCCATGAAATCAACGTCATAAGGCTAGTAGCAGCATGATGAGTGGATTTAGGTACGACGATTCTAAGTGAAATAAGTCACACAGAAAAAGACACTTATCATAAGATATCACTTATAGAGGGAATGTAAAAACCGCTACCCTTGAAGTGAATTACAAAACAGAACAGAGTCACACGTTTAGAAAACACACTATGGCTGCTTAACGGGAAAGGTGAGGTGGGGTGATGCATAAAACAAGGGTTTCAAATTAGCTCAGATACCGTTCCATAAACCCAATATGTAATAGACAAGACCTACTCCTTGCTCAGTGAATTGGACTCAACACCCCCTATTCACGGCCCAAGAATATATCTGACTAGTAAGAATCTTAAAACCTATGTATTGATATCTCTCTGTAAGTGAGTCAAGTGGGTGTAAAGTGGAATAAACACAGCAGTGAAAAGCAGCTAAACCCCATTATAAAAATCAATTACTTTTAAAAACCTGTGAAAAAAAGACAGTGAAAGAGAGAGAAATTCTTACAAAATTCGTTTAGGGGCAGTGATGCTACCTGGATTGACCATATCTAGACCCACAGCTCATTGAGACATAAGGGTGGACACTCTTGGGGCTGAGAGGTTTGCTGAGGTTGGGTGAGGAAACGCAGACCCTTTAAAGTAATACTCCGTGGTACCCAACCCATGGGTCCCAAATCTGCAGGTTCAAGGGCATCTTCCTACATCGAAAACATGCATGAGAAACCCAGAAGATGGTACACCGTGTGATCGAGAAAGGTTTCTAAAACGCACCTCATTTCTCATCTCCTTGTGCTCGGGTCCGCCATTCCAGCCGCTTTACTAGCAACCTCCCTCCTTGGAAAATCATCACCTTTAACCTCCTGTTCCGTACAGGTTGCAATTTGTCCTGAGGATGAACGGGAAGAGGGGAAAACAATGAGAGACTAGCTCTAGGTGTTGGGACAGGCACAGGTCACTCTATTTTCCCATCAGGAAGAAGGATTAACCACAGGCTCAGCCTGCCGCCCGGGACCAGAATAGGGCCTGAAGCAATCCTGCGCTTTTGCGGCCAGCTCCCAAGAAAGCGAGTTGAAAAATGGAGCTCAGGGGCACTGCAATTCACAAACCTGCAGACTTATAAATGACCACTCTCGTCCACAAATATATTGAGGGAAGGCAACGAAGAGGATTTGAAAGCAAGGCAGAATTGCAGGAAACAGATTTCAGGAGGGAGATTCGAATCGCCTTTAAAGCACAGGAACAGCGGCAAAACCTCGACAATGATGCCCTTGGCCAAAGAGGGCGTATGCGTTTTTTCCTGAATATATTCAGGAAAAAACGCATACGCCCTCTTTCGCCAACAAAGCCACCTGGAAAGGCAAATCAGCGCTACAAAGAAGTCTCGCTTCCCATCGGTCAAAAGGGCCATGCTGAATAAAGTGTCAAAACCAGAAATGCAGGGCAGGCCATGGAGAAACGGGAGCCTTGCTACGCTGATGGGCGGGATGTAAATTGCCAACAGCCACTCTGGAGAAGTGTACGGTGTGTCCTGAAACATCTAAAAAACTCAGCTTAGAGAGCATAGGGCACTTACACTCTTGGGCGTATATAGTGGGAAAATTAAAAACAAGCAAAACACAGGCACCCCAACGTTTAGGGCTGCTCTGTTGACAAGAACCTCCAACTTCGTTACACCTTAAATATCCCAGGAAAGAGAAAAATGGATAAAGATGTTGTGGTCCTTATGTACAATGGAATATCACTCAGCCATGAAATCAACGTCATAAGGCTAGTAGCAGCATGATGAGTGGATTTAGGTACGACGATTCTAAGTGAAATAAGTCACACAGAAAAAGACACTTACCATAAGATATCACTTATAGAGGGAATGTAAAAACCGCTACCCTTGAACTGAATTACAAAACAGAACAGAGTCACACGTTTAGAAAACACACTATGGCTGCTTAACGGGAAAGGTGAGGTGGGGTGATGCATAAAACAAGGGTTTCAAATTATCTCAGATACCGTTCCATAAACCCAATATGTACTAGACAAGACCTACTCCTTGCTCAGTGAATTGGACTCAACACCCCCTATTCACGGCCCAAGAATATATCTGACTAGTAAGAATCTTAAAACCTATGTATTGATATCTCTTTGTAAGTGAGTCAAGTGGGTGTAAAGTGGCATAAACACAGCAGTGAAAAGCAGCTAAACCCCATTATAAAAATCAATTACTTTTAAAAACCTGTGAAAAAAAGACAGTGAAAGAGAGAGAAATTCTTACAAAATTCGTTTAGGGGCAGTTATGCTACCTGGATTGACCATATCTAGACCCACAGCTGATTGAGACATAAGGGTGGACACTCTTGGGGCTGAGAGGTTTGCTGAGGTTGGGTGAGGAAACGCAGACCCTTTAAAGTAATATTGCGTGGTACCCATCCCATGGGTCCCAAATCTCCAGGTTCAAGGGCATCTTCCTACATCGAAAACATGCATGAGAAACCCAGAAGATGGCACACTGTGTGATCGGGAAAGGTTTCTAAAACGCACCTCATTTCTCATCTCCTTGTGCTCGAATTCGCCATTCCACCTGCTTTACTAGCAGTCTCCCTCATTGGAGAATCAGCACCTTTAACCTCCTGTTCCGTACAGGTTGCAATTTGTCCTGAGGATGAACGGGAAAAGGGGGAAACAATGAGAGTCTAGCTCTAGGTGTTGGGACAGGCACAGGTCACTCTATTTTCCCATCAGGAAGAAGAATTAAGCACAGGCTCAGCCTGCCGCCCGGAACCAGAATAGGGCCTGAAGCAATCCTGCGCTTTTGCGGCCAGCTCCCAAGAAAGCGAGTTGAAAAATTCAGCTCAGGGGCACTGCAATTCACAAACCTGCAGACTTATAAATGACCACTCTCGTCCACAAATATACTGAGGGAAGGCAACGAAGAGGATTTGAAAGCAAGGCAGAATTGCAGGAAACAGATTTCAGGAGGGAGATTCGAATCGCCTTGAAAGCACAGGAAGAGCGGCAAAACCCCGACAATGATGCCCTTGGCCAAAAAGGGCGTATGCGTTTTTTCCTGAATATATTCAGGAAAAAACGCATACGCCCTTTTTGGCCAAGCAAGCAACCTGGAAAGGCAAATCAGCGCTACAAAGAAGTCTCGCTTCCCATCGGTCAAAAGGGCCATGCTGAATAAAGTGTCAAAAGCAGAAATGCAGGGCAGGCCATGGAGAAACGGGAGGCTTGCTACGCTGATGGGCGGGATATAAATTGCCAACAGCCACTCTGGAGAAGTGTACGGTGTGTCGTGAAACATCTAAAAAACTCAGCTTAGAGAGCATAGGGCACTTCCACTCATGGGCGTATAATTTGGGAAAACTAAAAATCAGCATGACCCAGGCACCCCAACGTTAAGGGCTGCTCTGTTGACAAGAACCTCCACTTCGTTACACCTTACATACCTCAGGAAAGAGAAAAATGGATAAAGAAGTTGTGGTCCTTATGTACAATGGAATATCACTCAACCATGAAATCAACGTCATAAGGCTAGCAGCAGCATGATGAGTGGATTTAGGTACGACGATTCTAAGTGAAATAAGTCACACAGAAAAAGACACTTATCATAAGATATCACTTATAGAGGGAATGTAAAAACCGCTACCCTTGAACTGAATTACAAAACAGAACAGAGTCACACGTTTAGAAAACACACTATGGCTGCTTAACGGGAAAGGTGAGGTGGGGTGATGCATAAAACAAGGGTTTCAAATTAGCTCAGATACCGTTCCATAAACCCAATATGTAATAGACAAGACCTACTCCTTGCTCAGTGAATTGGACTCAACACCCCCTATTCACGGCCCAAGAATATATCTGACTAGTAAGAATCTTAAAACCTATGTATTTATATCTCTTAGTAAGTGAGTGAAGTGGGTGTAAAGTGGCATAAACACAGCAGTGAAAAGCAGCTAAACCCCATTATAAAAATCAATTACTTTTAAAAACCTGTGAAAAAAAGACAGTGAAAGAGAGAGAAATTCTTACAAAATTCGTTCAGGGGCAGTTATGCTACCTGGATTGACCATATCTAGACCCACAGCTGATTGAGACATAAGGGTGGACACTCTTGGGGCTGAGAGGTTTGGTGAGATTGGGTGAGCAAACGCAGACCCTTTAAAGTAATAGTGCGTGGTACCCATCCCATGGGTCCCAAATCTCCAGGTTCAAGGGCATCTTCCTACATCGAAAACGTGCATGAGAAACCCAGAAGATGGTACACTGTGTGATCGGGAAAGGTTTCTAAAACGCACCTCATTTCTCATGTCCTTGTGCTCGGGTTCGCCATTCCAGCCGCATTACTAGCAATCTCCCTCCTTGGAGAATCAGCACCTTTAACCTCCTGTTCCGTACAGGTTGCAATTTGTCCTGAGGATGAACGGGCAGAGGGGAAAACAATGAGAGACTAGCTCTAGGTGTTGGGACAGGCACAGGTCACTCTATTTTCCCATCAGGAAGAAGAATTAACCACAGGCTCAGCCTGCAGTCCGGGACCAGAATAGGGCCTGAAGCAATCCTGCGCTTTTGCGGCCAGCTCCCAAGAAAGCGAGTTGAAAAATGGAGCTCAGGGGCACTGCAATTCACAAACCTGCAGACTTATAAATGACCACTCTCGTCCAAAAATATATTGAGGGAAGGCAACGAAGAGGATTTGAAAGCAAGGCAGAATTGCAGGAAACAGATTTCAGGAGGGAGATTCGAATCAACATTAAAGCACAGGAAAAGCGGCAAAACCTCGACAATGATGCCCTTGGCCAAAAAGGGCGTATGCGTTTTTTCCTGAATATATTCAGGAAAAAACGCATACGCCCTTTTTGGCCAACCAAGCAACCTGGAAAGGCAAATCAGCGCTATAAAGAAGTCTCGCTTCCCATCGGTCAAAAGGGCCAAGCTGAATAAAGTGTCTAAACCAGAAATGCAGGGCAGGCCATGGAGAAACGGGAGCCTTGCTACGCTGATGGGCGGGATGTAAATTGCCAACAGCCACTCTGGAGAAGTGTACGGTGTGTCCTGAAACATCTAAAAAACTCAGCTTAGAGAGCATAGGGCACTTCCACTCATGGGCGTATAAATTGGGAAAACTAAAAATCAGCAAGACACAGGCACCCCAACGTTTAGGGCTGCTCTGTTGACAAGAACCTCCACTTCGTTACACCTTAAATATCTCAGGAAAGAGAAAGATGGATAAATAAGTTGTGGTCCTTATGTACAATGGAATATCACTCAGCCATGAAATCAACGTCATAAGGCTAGTAGCAGCATGATGAGAGGATTTAGGTACGACGATTCTAAGTGAAATAAGTCACACAGAAAAAGACACTTATCATAAGATATCACTTATAGAGGGAATGTAAAAACCGCTACCCTTGAACTGAATTACAAAACAGAACAGAGTCACACGTTTAGAAAACACACTATGGCTGCTTAACGGGAAAGGTGAGGTGGGGTGATGCATAAAACAAGGGTTTCAAATTAGCTCAGATACCGTTCCATAAACCCAATATGTAATAGACAAGACCTACTCCTTGCTCAGTGAATTGGACTCGACACCCCCTATTCACGGCCCAAGAATATATCTGACTAGTAAGAATCTTAAAACCTATGTATTGATATCTCTCTGTAAGTGAGTCAAGTGGGTGTAAAGTGACATAAACACAGCAGTGAAAAGCAGCTAAACCCCATTATAAAAATCAATTACTTTTAAAATCCTGTGAAACAAAGACAGTGAAAGAGAGAGAAATTCTTACAAAATTCGTTCAGGGGCTGTGATGCCACCTGGATTGACCATGTATAGACCCACAGCTGATTGAGACATAAGGGTGGACACTCTTGGGGCTGAGAGGTTTGGTGAGGTTGGGTGAGGAAACGCAGACCCTTTAAAGTAATAGTGCGTGGTACCCATCCCATGGGTCCCAAATCTCCAGGTTCAAGGGCATCTTCCTACATCGAAAACGTGCATGAGAAACCCAGAAGATGGTACACCGTGTGATCGGGAAAGGTTTCTAAAACACACCTCATTTCTCATCTCCTTGTGCTCGGGTTCGCCATTCCAGCCGCTTTACTAGCAATCTCCCTCCTTGGAGAATCAGCACCTTTAACCTCCTGTTCCGTACAGGTTGCAATTTGTCCTGAGGATGAACGGGAAGAGGGGGAACCAATGAGAGACTAGCTCTAGGTGTTGGGACAGGCACAGGTCACTCTATTTTCCCATCAGGAAGAAGAATTAAGCACAGGCTCAGCCTGCCGCCCGGGACCGGAATAGGGCCTGAAGCAAACCTGCGCTTTTGCGGCCAGCTCCCAAGAAAGCGAGTTGAAAAATGGAGCTCAGGCGCACTGCAATTCACAAACCTGCAGACTTATAAATGTTCACTCTCGTCCACAAATATATTGAGGGAAGGGAACGAAGAGGATTTGAAAGCAAGGCAGAATTGCGGGAAACAGATTTCAGGAGGGAGATTCGAATCGCCTTTAAAGCACAAGAAAAGCGGCAAAACCTCGACAATGATGCCCTTGGCCAAAAACGGCGTATGCGTTTTTTCCTGAATATATTCAGGAAAAAACGCATACGCCCTTTTTGGCCAAGCAAGCAACCTGGAAAGGCAAATCAGCGCTACAAAGAAGTCTCGCTTCCCATCGGTCAAAAGGGCCAAGCTGAATAAAGTGTCAAAACCAGAAATGCAGGGCAGGCCATGGAGAAACGGGAGCCTTGCTACGCTGATGGGCGGGATGTAAATTGCCAACAGCCACTCTGGAGAAGTGTACGGTGTGTCCTGAAACATCTAAAAAACTCAGCTTAGAGAGCATAGGGCACTTCCACTCATGGGCGTATAAATTGGGAAAACTAAAAATCAGCAAGACACAGGCACCCCAACGTTTAGGGCTGCTCTGTTGACAAGAACCTCCACTTCGTTACACCTTAAATATCTCAGGAAAGAGAAAGATGGATAAATAAGTTGTGGTCCTTATGTACAATGGAATATCACTCAGCCATGAAATCAACGTCATAAGGCTTGTAGCAGCATGATGAGAGGATTTAGGTACGACGATTCTAAGTGAAATAAGTCACAGAGAAAAAGACACTTATCATAAGATATCACTTATAGAGGGAATGTAAAAACCGCTACCCTTGAACTGAATTACAAAACAGAACAGAGTCACACGTTTAGAAAACACACTATGGCTGCTTAACGGGAAAGGTGAGGTGGGGTGATGCATAAAACAAGGGTTTCAAATTGGCTCAGATACCGTTCCATAAACCCAATATGTAATAGACAAGACCTACTCCTTGCTCAGTGAATTGGACTCGACACCCACTATTCACGGCCAAAAAATATATCTGACTAGTAAGAATCTTAAAACCTATGTATTGATATCTCTCTGTAAGTGAGTCAAGTGGGTGTAAAGTGACATAAACACAGCAGTGAAAAGCAGCTAAACCCCATTATAAAAATCAATTACTTTTAAAATCCTGTGAAACAAAGACAGTGAAAGAGAGAGAAATTCTTACAAAATTCGTTCAGGGGCTGTGATGCCACCTGGATTGACCATGTATAGACCCACAGCTGATTGAGACATAAGGGTGGACACTCTTGGGGCTGAGAGGTTTGGTGAGCTTGGGTGAGCAAACGCAGACCCTTTAAAGTAATACTGCGTGGTACCCATCCCATGGGTCCCAAATCTCCAGGTTCAAGGGCATCTTCCTACATCGAAAACATGCATGAGAAACCCAGAAGATGGTACACCGTGTGATCGGGAAAGGTTTCTAAAACACACCTCATTTCTCATCTCCTTGTGCTCGGGTTCGCCATTCCAGCCGCTTTACTAGCAATCTCCCTCCTTGGAGAATCAGCACCTTTAACCTCCTGTTCCGTACAGGTTGCAATTTGTCCTGAGGATGAACGGGAAGAGGGGGAACCAATGAGAGACTAGCTCTAGGTGTTGGGACAGGCACAGGTCACTCTATTTTCCCATCAGGAAGAAGAATTAAGCACAGGCTCAGCCTGCCGCCCGGGACCAGAATAGGGCCTGAAGCAATCCTGCGCTTTTGCGGCCAGCTCCCAAGAAAGCGAGTTGAAAAATGGAGCTCAGGGGCACTGCAATTCACAAACCTGCAGACTTATAAATGATCACTCTCGTCCACAAATATATTGAGGGAAGGCAACGAAGAGGATTTGAAAGCAAGGCAGAATTGCAGGAAACAGATTTCAGATTCAGGAGGGAGATTGGAATCGCCTTTAAAGCACAGGAAAAGCGGCAAAACCTCGACAATGATGCCCTTGGCCAAAAAGGGCGTATGCGTTTTTTCCTGAATATATTCAGGAAAAAACGCATACGCCCTTTTTGGCCAAGCAAGCAACCTGGAAAGGCAAATCAGCGCTACAAAGAAGTCTCGCTTCCCATCGGTCAAAAGGGCCATGCTGAATAAAGTGTCAAAACCAGAAATGCAGGGCAGGCCATTTAGAAACGGGAGCCTTGCTACGCTGATGGGCGGGATGTAAATTGCCAACAGCCACTCTGGTGAATTGTACGGTGTGTCCTGATACATCTAAAAAACTCAGCTTAGAGAGCATAGGGCACTTCCACTCATGGGCGTATAAATTGGGAAAACTAAAAATCAGCAAGACACAGGCACCCCAACGTTTAGGGCTGCTCTGTTGACAAGAACCTCCACTTCGTTACACCTTAAATATCCCAGGAAAGAGAAAAATGGATAAAGAAGTTGTGGTCCTTATGTACAATGGAATATCACTCAGCCATGAAATCAACGTCATAAGGCTAGTAGCAGCATGATGAGTGGATTTAGGTACGATGATTCTAAGTGAAATAAGTCACACAGAAAAAGACACTTATCATAAGATATCACTTATAGAGGGAATGTAAAAACCGCTACCCTTGAACTGAATTACAAAACAGAACAGAGTCACACGTTTAGAAAACACACTATGGCTGCTTAACGGGAATGGTGAGGTGGGGTAATGCATAAAACAAGGGTTTCAAATTAGCTCAGATACCGTTCCATAAACCCAATATGTACTAGACAAGACCTACTCCTTGCTCAGTGAATTGGACTCAACACACCCTATTCACGGCCCAAGAATATATCTTACTAGTAAGAATCTTAAAACCTATGTATTGATATCTCTCTGTAAGTGAGTCAAGTGGGTGTAAAGTGACATAAACACAGCAGTGAAAAGCAGCTAAACCCCATTATAAAAATCAATTACTTTTAAAAACCTGTGAAACAAAGACAGTGAAAGAGAGAGAAATTCTTACAAAATTCGTTCAGGGGCTGGGATGCCACCTGGATTGACCATGTATAGACCCACAGCTGATTGAGACATAAGGGTGGACACTCTTGGGGCTGAGAGGTTTGGTGAGGTTGGGTGAGCAAACGCAGACCCTTTAAAGTAATACTGCGTGTTACCCATCCCATGGGTCCCAAATCTCCAGGTTCAAGGCCATCTTAATACATCGAAAACATGCATGAGGAACCCAGAAGATGGTTCACCGTGTGATCGGGAAAGGTTTCTAAAACACACCTCATTTCTCATCACCTTGTGCTCGGGTTCGCCATTCCAGCCGCTTTACTAGCAATCTCCCTCCTTGGAGAATCAGCACCTTTAACCTCCTGTTCCGTACAGGTTGCAATTTGTCCTGAGGATGAACGGGAAGAGGGGGAACCAATGAGAGACTAGCTCTAGGTGTTGGGACAGGCACAGGTCACTCTATTTTCCCATCAGGAAGAAGAATTAAGCACAGGCTCAGCCTGCCGCCCGGGACCGGAATAGGGCCTGAAGCAAACCTGCGCTTTTGCGGCCAGCTTCCAAGAAAGCGAGTTGAAAAATGGAGCTCAGGCGCACTGCAATTCACAAACCTGCAGACTTATAAATGTTCACTCTCGTCCACAAATATATTGAGGGAAGGCAACGAAGAGGATTTGAAAGCAAGGCAGAATTGCAGGAAACAGATTTCAGGAGGGAGATTCGAATCGCCTTTAAAGCACAAGAAAAGCGGCAAAACCTCGACAATGATGCCCTTGGCCAAAAACGGCGTATGCGTTTTTTCCTGAATATATTCAGGAAAAAACGCATACGACCTTTTTGGCCAACCAAGCAACCTGGAAAGGCAAATCAGCGCTACAAAGAAGTCTCGCTTCCCATCGGTCAAAAGGGCCAAGCTGAATAAAGTGTCAAAACCAGAAATGCAGGGCAGGCCATGGAGAAACGGGAGCCTTGCTACGCTGATGGGCGGGATGTAAATTGCCAACAGCCACTCTGGAGAAGTGTACGGTGTGTCCTGAAACATCTAAAAAACTCAGCTTAGAGAGCATAGGGCACTTCCACTCATGGGCGTATAAATTGGGAAAACTAAAAATCAGCAAGACACAGGCACCCCAACGTTTAGGGCTGCTCTGTTGACAAGAACCTCCACTTCGTTACACCTTAAATATCTCAGGAAAGAGAAAGATGGATAAATAAGTTGTGGTCCTTATGTACAAAGGAATATCACTCAGCCATGAAATCAACGTCATAAGGCTAGTAGCAGCATGATGAGTGGATTTAGGTACGACGATTTTAAGTGAAATAAGTCACAGAGAAAAAGACACTTATCATAAGATATCACTTATAGAGGGAATGTAAAAACCGCTACCCTTGAACTGAATTACAAAACAGAACAGAGTCACACGTTTAGAAAACACACTATGGCTGCTTCACGGGAAAGGTGAGGTGGGGTGATGCATAAAACAAGGGTTTCAAATTAGCTCAGATACCGTTCCATAAACCCAATGTGTAACAGACAAGACCTACTCCTTGCTCAGTGAATTGGACTCAACACCCCCTATTCACGGCCCAAGAATATATCTTACTAGTAAGAATCTTAAAACCTATGTATTGATATCTCTCTGTAAGAGAGTCAGGTGGGTGTAAAGTGACATAAACACAGCAGTGAAAAGCAGCTAAACCCCATTATAAAAATCAATTACTTTTAAAAACCTGTGAAACAAAGACAGTGAAAGAGAGAGAAATTCTTACAAAATTCGTTCAGGGGCTGTGATGCCACCTGGATTGACCATGTATAGACCCACAGCTGATTGAGACATAAGGGTGGACACTCTTGGGGCTGAGAGGTTTGCTGAGGTTGGGTGAGCAAACGCAGACCCTTTAAAGTAATACTGCGTGGTACCCATCCCATGGGTCCCAAATCTCCAGGTTCAAGGGCATCTTCCTACATCGAAAACATGCATGAGAAACCCAGAAGATGGTACACTGTGTGATCGGGAAAGGTTTCTAAAACGCACCTCATTTCTCATGTCCTTGTGCTCGGGTTCGCCATTCCAGCCGCATTACTAGCAATCTCCCTCCTTGGAGAATCAGCACCTTTAACCTCCTGTTCCGTACAGGTTGCAATTTGTCCTGAGGATGAACGGGAAGAAGTGGAAACCAATGAGAGACTAGCTCTAGGTGTTGGGACAGGCACAGGTCACTCTATTTTCCCATCAGGAAGAAGAATTAAGCACAGGCTCAGCCTTCCGCCCGGGACCAGAATAGGGCCTGAAGCAATCCTGCGCTTTTGCGGCCAGCTCCCAAGAAAGCGAGTTGAAAAATGGAGCTCAGGGGCACTGCAATTCACAAACCTGCAGACTTATAAATGATCACTCTCGTCCACAAATATATTGAGGGAAGGCAACGAAGAGGATTTGAAAGCAAGGCAGAATTGCAGGAAACAGATTTCAGGAGGGAGAGTCAAATCGCCTTTAAAGCACAGGAAAAGCGGCAAAACCTCGACAAGATGCCCTTTTTGGCCAACCAAGCAACCTGGAAAGGCAAATCAGCGCTACAAAGAAGTCTCGCTTCCCATCGGTCGAAAGGGCCATGCTGAATAAAGTGTCAAAACCAGAAATGCAGGGCAGGCCATGAGGAAACGGGAGCCTTGTTACTATGATGGGCGGGATGTAAATTGCCAACAGCCACTCTGGAGAAGTGTACGATGTGTCCTGAAACATCTAAAAAAATCAGCTTAGAGAGCATAGGGCACTTCCACTCATGGGCGAATAAAGTGGGAAAATTAAAAACCAGCAAGACACAGGCAACCCAAAGTTTAGGGCTGCTCTGTTGACAAGAACCTCCAACTTCGTTACACCTTAAATATCCCAGGAAAGAGAAAAATGGATAAAGAAGTTGTGGTCCTTATGTACAATGGAATATCACTCAGCCATGAAATCAACGTCATAAGGCTAGTAGCAGCATGATGAGTGGATTTAGGTACGACGATTCTAAGTGAAATAAGTCACACAGAAAAAGACACTTATCATAAGATATCACTTATAGAGGGAATGAAAAAACCGCTACCCTTGAACTGAATTACAAAACAGAACAGAGTCACACGTTTAGAAAACACACAATGGCTGCTTAACGGGAAAGGTGAGGTGGGGTGATGAATAAAACAAGGGTTTCAAATTAGCTCAGATACCGTTCCATAAACCCAATATGTACTAGACAAGACCTACTCCTTGCTCAGTGAATTGGACTCAAAACCCCCTATTCACGGCCCAAGAATATATCTGACTAGTAAGAATCTTAAAACCTATGTATTGATATCTCTCTGTAAGTGAGTCAAGTGGGTGTGAAGTGACATAAACACAGCAGTGAAAAGCAGCTAAACCCCATTATAAAAATCAATTACTTTTAAAAACCTGTGAAAAAAAGACAGTGAAAGAGAGAGAAATTCTTACAAAATTCGTTTAGGGGCAGTTATGCTACCTGGATTGACCATATCTAGACCCACAGCTGATTGAGACATAAGGGTGGACACTCTTGGGGATGAGAGGTTTGGTGAGGTTGGGTGAGGAAACGCAGACCCTTTAAAGTAATACTGCGTGGTACCCATCCCATGGGTTCCAAATCTCCAGGTTCAAGGGCATCTTCCTACATCGAAAACATGCATGAGAAACCCAGAAGATGGTACACCGTGTGATCGCGAAAGGTTTCTAAAACGCACCTCATTTCTCATCTCCTTGTGCTCGGGTTCGCCATTCCAGCTGCTTTACTAGCAATCTCCCTCCTTGGAGAATCAGCACTTTTAACCTCCTGTTCCGTACAGGTTGCAGTTTGTCCTGAGGATGAACGGGAAGAGGGGAAAACAATGAGAGACTAGCTCTAGGTGTTGGGACAGGCACAGGTCACTCTATTTTCCCATCAGGAAGAAGAATTAACCCCAGGCTCAGCCTGCCGCCCGGGACCAGAATAGGGCCTGAAGCAATCCTGCGCTTTTGCGGCCAGCTCCCAAGAAAGCGAGTTGAAAAATGGAGCTCAGGGACACTGCAATTCACAAACCTGCAGACTTATAAATGATCACTCTCGTCCACAAATATATTGAGGGAAGGCAACGAAGAGGATTTGAAAGCAAGGCAGAATTGCAGGAAACAGATTTCAGGAGGGAGAGTCAAATCGCCTTTAAAGCACAGGAAAAGCGGCAAAACCTCGACAAGATGCCCTTTTTGGCCAACCAAGCAACCTGGAAAGGCAAATCAGCGCTACAAAGAAGTCTCGCTTCCCATCGGTCGAAAGGGCCATGCTGAATAAAGTGTCAAAACCAGAAATGCAGGGCAGGCCATGAGGAAACGGGAGCCTTGTTACTATGATGGGCGGGATGTAAATTGCCAACAGCCACTCTGGAGAAGTGTACGATGTGTCCTGAAACATCTAAAAAAATCAGCTTAGAGAGCATAGGGCACTTCCACTCATGGGCGAATAAAGTGGGAAAATTAAAAACCAGCAAGACACAGGCACCCCAAAGTATAGGGCTGCTCTGTTGACAAGAACCTCCAACTTCGTTACACCTTAAATATCCCAGGAAAGAGAAAAATGGATAAAGAAGTTGTGGTCCTTATGTACAATGGAATATCACTCAGCCATGAAATCAACGTCATAAGGCTAGTAGCAGCATGATGAGTGGATTTAGGTACGACGATTCTAAGTGAAATAAGTCACACAGAAAAAGACACTTATCATAAGATATCACTTATAGAGGGAATGAAAAAACCGCTACCCTTGAACTGAATTACAAAACAGAACAGAGTCACACGTTTAGAAAACACACAATGGCTGCTTAACGGGAAAGGTGAGGTGGGGTGATGAATAAAACAAGGGTTTCAAATTAGCTCAGATACCGTTCCATAAACCCAATATGTACTAGACAAGACCTACTCCTTGCTCAGTGAATTGGACTCAAAACCCCCTATTCACGGCCCAAGAATATATCTGACTAGTAAGAATCTTAAAACCTATGTATTGATATCTCTCTGTAAGTGAGTCAAGTGGGTGTGAAGTGACATAAACACAGCAGTGAAAAGCAGCTAAACCCCATTATAAAAATCAATTACTTTTAAAAACCTGTGAAAAAAAGACAGTGAAAGAGAGAGAAATTCTTACAAAATTCGTTTAGGGGCAGTTATGCTACCTGGATTGACCATATCTAGACCCACAGCTGATTGAGACATAAGGGTGGACACTCTTGGGGATGAGAGGTTTGGTGAGGTTGGGTGAGGAAACGCAGACCCTTTAAAGTAATACTGCGTGGTACCCATCCCATGGGTTCCAAATCTCCAGGTTCAAGGGCATCTTCCTACATCGAAAACATGCATGAGAAACCCAGAAGATGGTACACCGTGTGATCGCGAAAGGTTTCTAAAACGCACCTCATTTCTCATCTCCTTGTGCTCGGGTTCGCCATTCCAGCTGCTTTACTAGCAATCTCCCTCCTTGGAGAATCAGCACCTTTAACCTCCTGTTCCGTACAGGTTGCAGTTTGTCCTGAGGATGAACGGGAAGAGGGGAAAACAATGAGAGACTAGCTCTAGGTGTTGGGACAGGCACAGGTCACTCTATTTTCCCATCAGGAAGAAGAATTAACCCCAGGCTCAGCCTGCCGCCCGGGACCAGAATAGGGCCTGAAGCAATCCTGCGCTTTTGCGGCCAGCTCCCAAGAAAGCGAGTTGAAAAATGGAGCTCAGGGGCACTGCAATTCACAAACCTGCAGACTTATAAATGATCACTCTCGTCCACAAATATATTGAGGGAAGGCAACGAAGAGGATTTGAAAGCAAGGCAGAATTGCAGGAAACAGATTTCAGGAGGGAGATTCGAATCGCCTTTAAAGCACAGGAAAAGCGGCAAAACCTCGACAATGATGCCCTTGGCCAAAAAGGGCGTTTGCGTTCTTTCCTGAATATATTTAGGAAAAAACGCATACGCCCTTTTTGGCCAAGCAAGCAACCTGGAAAGGCAAATCAGCGCTACAAAGAAGTCTCGCTTCCCATCGGTCACAAGGGCCATGCTGAATAAAGTGTCAAAACCAGAAATGCAGGGCAGGCCATGAGGAAACGGGAGCCTTGTTACGATGATGGGCGGGATGTAAATTGCCAACAGCCACTCTGGAGAAGTGTACGATGTGTCCTGAAACATCTAAAAAACTCAGCTTAGAGAGCATAGGGCACTTCCACTCATGGGCGTATAAAGTGGGAAAATTAAAAACCAGCAAGACACAGGCACCTCAAAGTTTAGGGCTGCTCTGTTGACAAGAACCTCCAACTTCGTTACACCTTAAATATCCCAGGAAAGAGAAAAATGGATAAAGAAGTTGTGGTCCTTATGTACAATGGAATATCACTCAGCCATGAAATCAACGTCATAAGGCTAGTAGCAGCATGATGAGTGGATTTAGGTACGACGATTCTAAGTGAAATAAATCACACAGAAAAAGACACTTATCATAAGATATCACTTATAGAGGGAATGAAAAAATCGCTACCTTTGAACTGAATTACAAAACAGAACAGAGTCACACGTTTAGAAAACACACAATGGCTGCTTAACGGGAAAGGTGAGGTGGGGTGATGAATAAAACAAGGGTTTCAAATTAGCTCAGATACCGTTCCATAAACCCAATATGTACTAGACAAGACCTACTCCTTGCTCAGTGAATTGGACTCAAAACCCCCTATTCACGGCCCAAGAATATATCTGACTAGTAAGAATCTTAAAACCTATGTATTGATATCTCTCTGTAAGTGAGTCAAGTGGGTGTGAAGTGACATAAACACAGCAGTGAAAAGCAGCTAAACCCCATTATAAAAATCAATTACTTTTAAAAACCTGTAAAAAAAAGACAGTGAAAGAGAGAGAAATTCTTACAAAATTCGTTCAGGGGCTGTGATGCCACCTGGATTGACCATGTATAGACCCACAGCTGATTGAGACATAAGGGTGGACACTTTTGGGGCTGAGAGGTTTGGTGAGGTTGGGTGAGCAAACGCAGACCCTTTAAAGTAATACTGCGTGGTACCCATCCCATGGGTCCCAAATCTCAAGGTTCAAGGGCATCTTCCTACATCGAAAACATGCATGAGAAACCCAGAAGATGGTACACCGTGTGATCGGGAAAGGTTTTTAAAACACACCTCATTTCTCATCTCCTTGTGCTCGGGTTCGCCATTCCAGCCGTTTTACTAGCAATCTCCCTCCTTGGAGAATCAGCACCTTTAACCTCCTGTTCCGTACAGGTTGCAATTTGTCCTGAGGATGAACGGGAAGAGGGGGAACCAATGAGAGACTAGCTCTAGGTGTTGGGACAGGCACAGGTCACTCTATTTTCCCATCAGGAAGAAGAATTAAGCACAGGCTCAGCCTGCCGCCCAGGACCAGAATAGGGCCTGAAGCAATCCTGCGCTTTTGCGGCCAGCTCCCAAGAAAGCGAGTTGAAAAATGGAGCTCAGGGGCACTGCAATTCACAAACCTGCAGACTTATAAATGATCACTCTCGTCCACAAATATATTGAGGGAAGGCAACGAAGAGGATGTGAAAGCAAGGCAGAATTGCAGGAAACAGATTTCAGGAGGGAGATTCGAATCGCCTTTAAAGCACAGTAAAAGCGGCAAAACCTCGACAATGATGCCCTAGGCCAAAAAGGGCGTATGCGTTTTTTCCTGAATATATTCAGGAAAAAAAGCATACGCCCTTTTTGGCCAAGCAAGCAACCTGGAAAGGCAAATCAGCGCTACAAAGAAGTCTCGCTTCCCATCGGTCAAAAGGGCCATGCTGAATAAAGTGTCAAAACCAGAAATGCAGGGCAGGCCATTTAGAAACGGGAGCCTTGGTACGCTGATGGGCGGGATGTAAATTGCCAACAGCCACTCTGGTGAAGTGTACGGTGTGTCCTGAAACATCTAAAAAACTCAGCTTAGAGAGCATAGGGCACTTCCACTCATGGGCGTATAAATTGGGAAAACTAAAAATCAGCAAGACACAGGCACCCCAACGTTTAGGGCTGCTCTGTTGACAAGAACCTCCACTTCGTTACACCTTAAATATCCCAGGAAAGAGAAAAATGGATAAAGAAGTTGTGGTCCTTATGTACAATGGAATATCACTCAGCCATGAAATCAACGTCATAAGGCTAGTAGCAGCATGATGAGTGGATTTAGGTACGACGATTCTAAGTGAAATATGTCACAGAGAAAAAGACACTTATCATAAGATATCACTTATAGAGGGAATGTAAAAACCGCTACCCTTGAACTGAATTACAAAACAGAACAGAGTCACACGTTTAGAAAACACACTATGGCTGCTTCACGGGAAAGGTGAGGTGGGGTGATGCATAAAACAAGGGTTTCAAATTAGCTCAGATACCGTTCCATAAACCCAATATGTAATAGACAAGACCTACTCCTTGCTCAGTGAATTGGACTCGACACCCCCTAATCACGGCCCAAGAATATATCTGACTAGTAAGAATCTTAAAACCTATGTATTGATATCTCTCTGTGAGTCAATTGGGTGTAAAGTGACATAAACACAGCAGTGAAAAGCAGCTAAACCCCATTATAAAAATCAATTACTTTTAAAATCCTGTGAAACAAAGACAGTGAAAGAGAGAGAAATTCTTACAAAATTCGTTCATTGGCTGTGATGCCACCTGGATTGACCATGTATAGACCCACAGCTGATTGAGACATAAGGGTGGACACTCTTGGGGCTGAGAGGTTTGGTGAGTTTGGGTGAGCAAACGCAGACCCTTTAAAGTAATACTGCGTGGTACCCATCCCATGGGTCCCAAATCTCCAGGTTCAAGGGCATCTTCCTACATCGAAAACATGCATGAGAAACCCAGAACATGGTACACCGTGTGATCGGGAAAGGTTTCTAAAACACACCTCATTTCTCATCTCCTTGTGCTCGGGTTCGCCATTCCAGCCGCTTTACTAGCAATCTCCCTCCTTGGAGAATCAGCACCTTTAACCTCCTGTTCCGTACAGGTTGCAATTTGTCCTGAGGATGAACGGGAAGAGGGGGAACCAATGAGAGACTAGCTCTAGGTGTTGGGACAGGCACAGGTCACTCTATTTTCCCATCAGGAAGAAGAATTAAGCACAGGCTCAGCCTGCCGCCCGGGACCAGAATAGGGCCTGAAGCAATCCTGCGCTTTTGCGGCCAGCTCCCAAGAAAGCGAGTTGAAAAATGGAGCTCAGGGGCACTGCAATTCACAAACCTGCAGACTTATAAATGATCACTCTCGTCCACAAATATATTGAGGGAAGGCAACGAAGAGGATTTGAAAGCAAGGCAGAATTGCAGGAAACAGATTTCAGATTCAGGAGGGAGATTGGAATCGCCTTTAAAACACAGGAAAAGCGGCAAAACCTCGACAATGATGCCCTTGGCCAAAAAGGGCGTATGCGTTTTTTCCTGAATATATTCAGGAAAAAACGCATACGCCCTTTTTGGCCAACCAAGCAACCTGGAAAGGCAAATCAGCGCTACAAAGAAGTCTCGCTTCCCATCGGTCAAAAGGGCCATGCTGAATAAAGTGTCAAAACCAGAAATGCAGGGCAGGCCATGAGGAAACGGGAGCCTTGTTACGATGATGGGCGGGATGTAAATTGCCAACAGCCACTCTGGAGAAGTGTACGATGTGTCCTGAAACATCTAAAAAACTCAGCTTAGAGAGCATAGGGCACTTCCACTCATGGGCGTATAAAGTGGGAAAATTAAAAACCAGCAAGACACAGGCACCCCAAAGTTTAGGGCTGCTCTGTTGACAAGAACCTCCAACTTCGTTACACCTTAAATATCCCAGGAAAGAGAAAAATGGATAAAGAAGTTGTGGTCCTTATGTACAATGGAATATCACTCAGCCATGAAATCAACGTCATAAGGCTAGTAGCAGCATGATGAGTGGATTTAGGTACGACGATTCTAAGTGAAATAAATCACACAGAAAAAGACACTTATCATAAGATATCACTTATAGAGGGAATGAAAAAATCGCTACCTTTGAACTGAATTACAAAACAGAACAGAGTCACACGTTTAGAAAACACACAATGGCTGCTTAACGGGAAAGGTGAGGTGGGGTGATGAATAAAACAAGGGTTTCAAATTAGCTCAGATACCGTTCCATAAACCCAATATGTACTAGACAAGACCTACTCCTTGCTCAGTGAATTGGACTCAAAACCCCCTATTCACGGCCCAAGAATATATCTGACTAGTAAGAATCTTAAAACCTATGTATTGATATCTCTCTGTAAGTGAGTCAAGTGGGTGTGAAGTGACATAAACACAGCAGTGAAAAGCAGCTAAACCCCATTATAAAAATCAATTACTTTTAAAAACCTGTAAAAAAAAGACAGTGAAAGAGAGAGAAATTCTTACAAAATTCGTTCAGGGGCTGTGATGCCACCTGGATTGACCATGTATAGACCCACAGCTGATTGAGACATAAGGGTGGACACTTTTGGGGCTGAGAGGTTTGGTGAGGTTGGGTGAGCAAACGCAGACCCTTTAAAGTAATACTGCGTGGTACCCATCCCATGGGTCCCAAATCTCAAGGTTCAAGGGCATCTTCCTACATCGAAAACATGCATGAGAAACCCAGAAGATGGTACACCGTGTGATCGGGAAAGGTTTTTAAAACACACCTCATTTCTCATCTCCTTGTGCTCGGGTTCGCCATTCCAGCCGCTTTACTAGCAATCTCCCTCCTTGGAGAATCAGCACCTTTAACCTCCTGTTCCGTACAGGTTGCAATTTGTCCTGAGGATGAACGGGAAGAGGGGGAACCAATGAGAGACTAGCTCTAGGTGTTGGGACAGGCACAGGTCACTCTATTTTCCCATCAGGAAGAAGAATTAAGCACAGGCTCAGCCTGCCGCCCAGGACCAGAATAGGGCCTGAAGCAATCCTGCGCTTTTGCGGCCAGCTCCCAAGAAAGCGAGTTGAAAAATGGAGCTCAGGGGCACTGCAATTCACAAACCTGCAGACTTATAAATGATCACTCTCGTCCACAAATATATTGAGGGAAGGCAACGAAGAGGATGTGAAAGCAAGGCAGAATTGCAGGAAACAGATTTCAGGAGGGAGATTCGAATCGCCTTTAAAGCACAGTAAAAGCGGCAAAACCTCGACAATGATGCCCTAGGCCAAAAAGGGCGTATGCGTTTTTTCCTGAATATATTCAGGAAAAAAAGCATACGCCCTTTTTGGCCAAGCAAGCAACCTGGAAAGGCAAATCAGCGCTACAAAGAAGTCTCGCTTCCCATCGGTCAAAAGGGCCATGCTGAATAAAGTGTCAAAACCAGAAATGCAGGGCAGGCCATTTAGAAACGGGAGCCTTGGTACGCTGATGGGCGGGATGTAAATTGCCAACAGCCACTCTGCTGAAGTGTACGGTGTGTCCTGAAACATCTAAAAAACTCAGCTTAGAGAGCATAGGGCACTTCCACTCATGGGCGTATAAATTGGGAAAACTAAAAATCAGCAAGACACAGGCACCCCAACGTTTAGGGCTGCTCTGTTGACAAGAACCTCCACTTCGTTACACCTTAAATATCCCAGGAAAGAGAAAAATGGATAAAGAAGTTGTGGTCCTTATGTACAATGGAATATCACTCAGCCATGAAATCAACGTCATAAGGCTAGTAGCAGCATGATGAGTGGATTTAGGTACGACGATTCTAAGTGAAATATGTCACAGAGAAAAAGACACTTATCATAAGATATCACTTATAGAGGGAATGTAAAAACCGCTACCCTTGAACTGAATTACAAAACAGAACAGAGTCACACGTTTAGAAAACACACTATGGCTGCTTCACGGGAAAGGTGAGGTGGGGTGATGCATAAAACAAGGGTTTCAAATTAGCTCAGATACCGTTCCATAAACCCAATATGTAATAGACAAGACCTACTCCTTGCTCAGTGAATTGGACTCGACACCCCCTAATCACGGCCCAAGAATATATCTGACTAGTAAGAATCTTAAAACCTATGTATTGATATCTCTCTGTGAGTCAATTGGGTGTAAAGTGACATAAACACAGCAGTGAAAAGCAGCTAAACCCCATTATAAAAATCAATTACTTTTAAAATCCTGTGAAACAAAGACAGTGAAAGAGAGAGAAATTCTTACAAAATTCGTTCATTGGCTGTGATGCCACCTGGATTGACCATGTATAGACCCACAGCTGATTGAGACATAAGGGTGGACACTCTTGGGGCTGAGAGGTTTGGTGAGGTTGGGTGAGCAAACGCAGACCCTTTAAAGTAATACTGCGTGGTACCCATCCCATGGGTCCCAAATCTCCAGGTTCAAGGGCATCTTCCTACATCGAAAACATGCATGAGAAACCCAGAACATGGTACACCGTGTGATCGGGAAAGGTTTCTAAAACACACCTCATTTCTCATCTCCTTGTGCTCGGGTTCGCCATTCCAGCCGCTTTACTAGCAATCTCCCTCCTTGGAGAATCAGCACCTTTAACCTCCTGTTCCGTACAGGTTGCAATTTGTCCTGAGGATGAACGGGAAGAGGGGGAACCAATGAGAGACTAGCTCTAGGTGTTGGGACAGGCACAGGTCACTCTATTTTCCCATCAGGAAGAAGAATTAAGCACAGGCTCAGCCTGCCGCCCGGGACCAGAATAGGGCCTGAAGCAATCCTGCGCTTTTGCGGCCAGCTCCCAAGAAAGCGAGTTGAAAAATGGAGCTCAGGGGCACTGCAATTCACAAACCTGCAGACTTATAAATGATCACTCTCGTCCACAAATATATTGAGGGAAGGCAACGAAGAGGATTTGAAAGCAAGGCAGAATTGCAGGAAACAGATTTCAGGAGGGAGATTCGAATCGCCTTTAAAGCACAGGAAAAGCGGCAAAACCTCGACAAGATGCGCTTGGCCAAAAAGGGCGTATGCGTTTTTTCCTGAATATATTCAGGAAAAAACGCATACGCCCTTTTTGGCCAACCAAGCAACCTGGAAAGGCAAATCAGCGCTACAAAGAAGTCTCGCTTCCCATCGGTCAAAAGGGCCATGCTGAATAAAGTGTCAAAACCAGAAATGCAGGGCAGGCCATGAGGAAACGGGAGCCTTGTTACGATGATGGGTGGGATGTAAATTGCCAACAGCCACTCTGGAGAAGTGTACGATGTGTCCTGAAACATCTAAAAAACTCAGCTTAGAGAGCATAGGGCACTTCCACTCATGGGCGTATAAAGTGGGAAAATTAAAAACCAGCAAGACACAGGCACCCCAAAGTTTAGGGCTGCTCTGTTGACAAGAACCTCCAACTTCGTTACACCTTAAATATCCCAGGAAAGAGAAAAATGGATAAAGAAGTTGTGGTCCTTATGTACAATGGAATATCACTCAGCCATGAAATCAACGTCATAAGGCTAGTAGCAGCATGATGAGTGGATTTAGGTACGACGATTCTAAGTGAAATAAGTCACACAGAAAAAGACACTTATCATAAGATATCACTTATAGAGGGAATGTAAAAACCGCTACCCTTGAACTGAATTACAAAACAGAACAGAGTCACACGTTTAGAAAACACACTATGGCTGCTTCACGGGAAAGGTGAGGTGGGGTGATGCATAAAACAAGGGTTTCAAATTAGCTCAGATACCGTTCCATAAACCCAATATGTACTAGACAAGACCTACTCCTTGCTCAGTGAATTGGACTCAAAACCCCCTATTCACGGCCCAAGAATATATCTGACTAGTAAGAATCTTAAAACCTATGTATTGATATCTCTCTGTAAGTGAGTCAAGTGGGTGTGAAGTGACATAAACACAGCAGTGAAAAGCAGCTAAACCCCATTATAAAAATCAATTACTTTTAAAAACCTGTGAAAAAAAGACAGTGAAAGAGAGAGAAATTCTTACAAAATTCGTTTAGGGGCAGTTATGCTACCTGGATTGACCATATCTAGACCCACAGCTGATTGAGACATAAGGGTGGACACTCTTGGGGATGAGAGATTTGGTGAGGTTGGGTGAGGAAACGCAGACCCTTTAAAGTAATACTGCGTGGTACCCATCCCATTGTTCCCAAATCTCCAGGTTCAAGGGCAGCTTCCTACATCGAAAACATGCATGAGAAACCCAGAAGATGGTACACCGTGTGATCGCGAAAGGTTTCTAAAACGCACCTCATTTCTCATCTCCTTGTGCTCGGGTTCGCCATTCCAGATGCTTTACTAGCAATCTCCCTCCTTGGAGAATCAGCACCTTTAACCTCCTGTTCCGTACAGGTTGCAATTTGTCCTGAGGATGAACGGGAAGAGGGGAAAACAATGAGAGACTAGCTCTAGGTGTTGAGACAGGCACAGGTCACTCTATTTTCCCATCAGGAAGAAGAATTAAGCACAGGCTCAGCCTGCCGCCCGGGACCAGAATAGGGCCTGAAGCAATCCTGCGCTTTTGCGGCCAGCTCCCAAGAAAGCGAGTTGAAAAATGGAGCTCAGGGGCACTGCAATTCACAAACCTGCAGACTTATAAATGATCACTCTCGTCCACAAATATATTGAGGGAAGGCAACGAAGAGGATTTGAAAGCAAGGCAGAATTGCAGGAAACAGATTTCAGGAGGGAGAGTCAAATCGCCTTTAAAGCACAGGAAAAGCGGGAAAACCTCGACAAGATGCCCTTGGCCAAAAAGGGCGTATGCGTTTTTTCCTGAATATATTCAGGAAAAAACGCATACGCCCTTTTTGGCCAACCAAGCAACCTGGAAAGGCAAATCAGCGCTACAAAGAAGTCTCGCTTCCCATCGGTCAAAAGGGCCAAGCTGAATAAAGTGTCAAAACCAGAAATGCAGGGCAGGCCATGGAGAAACGGGAGCCTTGCTACGCTGATGGGCGGGATGTAAATTGCCAACAGCCACTCTGGAGAAGTGTACGGTGTGTCCTGAAACATCTAAAAAACTCAGCTTAGAGAGCATAGGGCACTTCCACTCATGGGCGTATAAATTGGGAAAACTAAAAATCAGCAAGACACAGGCACCCCAACGTTTAGGGCTGCTCTGTTGACAAGAACCTCCACTTCGTTACACCTTAAATATCTCAGGAAAGAGAAAGATGGATAAATAAGTTGTGGTCCTTATGTACAAAGGAATATCACTCAGCCATGAAATCAACGTCATAAGGCTAGTAGCAGCATGATGAGTGGATTTAGGTACGACGATTTTAAGTGAAATAAGTCACAGAGAAAAAGACACTTATCATAAGATATCACTTATAGAGGGAATGTAAAAACCGCTACCCTTGAACTGAATTACAAAACAGAACAGAGTCACACGTTTAGAAAACACACTATGGCTGCTTCACGGGAAAGGTGAGGTGGGGTGATGCATAAAACAAGGGTTTCAAATTAGCTCAGATACCGTTCCATAAACCCAATGTGTAACAGACAAGACCTACTCCTTGCTCAGTGAATTGGACTCAACACCCCCTATTCACGGCCCAAGAATATATCTTACTAGTAAGAATCTTAAAACCTATGTATTGATATCTCTCTGTAAGAGAGTCAGGTGGGTGTAAAGTGACATAAACACAGCAGTGAAAAGCAGCTAAACCCCATTATAAAAATCAATTACTTTTAAAAACCTGTGAAACAAAGACAGTGAAAGAGAGAGAAATTCTTACAAAATTCGTTCAGGGGCTGTGATGCCACCTGGATTGACCATGTATAGACCCACAGCTGATTGAGACATAAGGGTGGACACTCTTGGGGCTGAGAGGTTTGCTGAGGTTGGGTGAGCAAACGCAGACCCTTTAAAGTAATACTGCGTGCTACCCATCCCATGGGTCCCAAATCTCCAGGTTCAAGGGCACCTTCCTACATCGAAAACATGCATGAGAAACCCAGAAGATGGTACACCGTGTGACCGGGAAAGGTTTCTAAAACGCACCTCATTTCTCATCTCCTTGTGTTCGAGTTCGCCATTCCAGCCGCTTTACTAGCAATCTCCCTCCTTGGAGAATCAGCACCTTTAACCTCCTGTTCCGTACAGGTTGCAATTTGTCCTGAGGATTAACGGGAAGAGGGGGAACCAATGAGAGACTAGCTCTAGGTGTTGGGACAGGCACAGGTCACTCTATTTTCCCATCAGGAAGAGGAATTAAGCACAGGCTCAGCCTGCCGCCCGGGACCAGAATAGGGCCTGAAGCAATCCTGCGCTTTTGCGGCCAGCTCCCAAGAAAGCGAGTTGAAAAATGGAGCTCAGGGGCACTGCAATTCACAAACCTGCAGACTTATAAATGATCACTCTCGTCCACAAATATATTGAGGGAAGGCAACGAAGAGGATTTGAAAGCAAGGCAGAATTGCAGGAAACAGATTTCAGGAGGGAGAGTCAAATCGCCTTTAAAGCACAGGAAAAGCGGCAAAACCTCGACAAGATGCCCTTTTTGGCCAACCAAGCAACCTGGAAAGGCAAATCAGCGCTACAAAGAAGTCTCGCTTCCCATCGGTCGAAAGGGCCATGCTGAATAAAGTGTCAAAACCAGAAATGCAGGGCAGGCCATGAGGAAACGGGAGCCTTGTTACTATGATGGGCGGGATGTAAATTGCCAACAGCCACTCTGGAGAAGTGTACGATGTGTCCTGAAACATCTAAAAAAATCAGCTTAGAGAGCATAGGGCACTTCCACTCATGGGCGAATAAAGTGGGAAAATTAAAAACCAGCAAGACACAGGCAACCCAAAGTTTAGGGCTGCTCTGTTGACAAGAACCTCCAACTTCGTTACACCTTAAATATCCCAGGAAAGAGAAAAATGGATAAAGAAGTTGTGGTCCTTATGTACAATGGAATATCACTCAGCCATGAAATCAACGTCATAAGGCTAGTAGCAGCATGATGAGTGGATTTAGGTACGACGATTCTAAGTGAAATAAGTCACACAGAAAAAGACACTTATCATAAGATATCACTTATAGAGGGAATGAAAAAACCGCTACCCTTGAACTGAATTACAAAACAGAACAGAGTCACACGTTTAGAAAACACACAATGGCTGCTTAACGGGAAAGGTGAGGTGGGGTGATGAATAAAACAAGGGTTTCAAATTAGCTCAGATACCGTTCCATAAACCCAATATGTACTAGACAAGACCTACTCCTTGCTCAGTGAATTGGACTCAAAACCCCCTATTCACGGCCCAAGAATATATCTGACTAGTAAGAATCTTAAAACCTATGTATTGATATCTCTCTGTAAGTGAGTCAAGTGGGTGTGAAGTGACATAAACACAGCAGTGAAAAGCAGCTAAACCCCATTATAAAAATCAATTACTTTTAAAAACCTGTGAAAAAAAGACAGTGAAAGAGAGAGAAATTCTTACAAAATTCGTTTAGGGGCAGTTATGCTACCTGGATTGACCATATCTAGACCCACAGCTGATTGAGACATAAGGGTGGACACTCTTGGGGATGAGAGGTTTGGTGAGGTTGGGTGAGGAAACGCAGACCCTTTAAAGTAATACTGCGTGGTACCCATCCCATGGGTTCCAAATCTCCAGGTTCAAGGGCATCTTCCTACATCGAAAACATGCATGAGAAACCCAGAAGATGGTACACCGTGTGATCGCGAAAGGTTTCTAAAACGCACCTCATTTCTCATCTCCTTGTGCTCGGGTTCGCCATTCCAGCTGCTTTACTAGCAATCTCCCTCCTTGGAGAATCAGCACTTTTAACCTCCTGTTCCGTACAGGTTGCAGTTTGTCCTGAGGATGAACGGGAAGAGGGGAAAACAATGAGAGACTAGCTCTAGGTGTTGGGACAGGCACAGGTCACTCTATTTTCCCATCAGGAAGAAGAATTAACCACAGGCTCAGCCTGCCGCCCGGGACCAGAATAGGGCCTGAAGCAATCCTGCGCTTTTGCGGCCAGCTCCCAAGAAAGCGAGTTGAAAAATGGAGCTCAGGGGCACTGCAATTCACAAACCTGCAGACTTATAAATGATCACTCTCGTCCACAAATATATTGAGGGAAGGCAACGAAGAGGATTTGAAAGCAAGGCAGAATTGCAGGAAACAGATTTCAGGAGGGAGAGTCAAATCGCCTTTAAAGCACAGGAAAAGCGGCAAAACCTCGACAAGATGCCCTTGGCCAAAAAGGGCGTATGCGTTTTTTCCTGAATATATTCAGGAAAAAACGCATACGCCCTTTTTGGCCAACCAAGCAACCTGGAAAGGCAAATCAGCGCTACAAAGAAGTCTCGCTTCCCATCGGTCAAAAGGGCCATGCTGAATAAAGTGTCAAAACCAGAAATGCAGGGCAGGCCATGAGGAAACGGGAGCCTTGTTACGATGATGGGCGGGATGTAAATTGCCAACAGCCACTCTGGAGAAGTGTACGATGTGTCCTGAAACATCTAAAAAACTCAGCTTAGAGAGCATAGGGCACTTCCACTCATGGGCGTATAAAGTGGGAAAATTAAAAACCAGCAAGACACAGGCACCCCAAACTTTAGGGCTGCTCTGTTGACAAGAACCTCCAACTTCGTTACACCTTAAATATCCCAGGAAAGAGAAAAATGGATAAAGAAGTTGTGGTCCTTATGTACAATGGAATATCACTCAGCCATGAAATCAACGTCATAAGGCTAGTAGCGGCATGATGAGTGGATTTAGGTACGACGATTCTAAGTGAAATAAGTCACACAGAAAAAGACACTTATCATAAGATATCACTTATAGAGGGAATGAAAAAACCGCTACCCTTGAACTGAATTACAAAACAGAACAGAGTCACACGTTTAGAAAACACACAATGGCTGCTTAACGGGAAAGGTGAGGTGGGGTGATGAATAAAACAAGGGTTTCAAATTAGCTCAGATACCGTTCCATAAACCCAATATGTACTAGACAAGACCTACTCCTTGCTCAGTGAATTGGACTCAAAACCCCCTATTCACGGCCCAAGAATATATGTGACTAGTAAGAATCTTAAAACCTATGTATTGATATCTCTCTGTAAGTGAGTCAAGTGGGTGTGAAGTGACATAAACACAGCAGTGAAAAGCAGCTAAACCCCATTATAAAAATCAATTACTTTTAAAAACCTGTGAAAAAAAGACAGTGAAAGAGAGAGAAATTCTTACAAAATTCGTTTAGGGGCAGTGATGCTACCTGGATTGACCATATCTAGACCCACAGCTGATTGAGACATAAGGGTGGACACTCTTGGGGCTGAGAGGTTTGGTGAGGTTGGGTAAGGAAACGCAGACCCATTAAAGTAATACTGCGTGGTACCCATCCCATGGGTCCCAAATCTCCAGGTTCAAGGGCATCTTCCTACATCGAAAACATGCATGAGAAACCCAGAAGATGGTACACCGTGTGATCGCGAAAGGTTTCTAAAACGCACCTCATTTCTCATCTCCTTGTGCTCGGGTTCGACATTCCAGATGCTTTACTAGCAATCTCCCTCCTTGGAGAATCAGCACCTTTAACCTCCTGTTCCGTACAGGTTGCAATTTGTCCTGAGGATGAACGGGAAGAGGGGAAAACAATGAGAGACTAGCTCTAGGTGTTGAGACAGGCACAGGTCACTCTATTTTCCCATCAGGAAGAAGAATTAAGCCCAGGCTCAGCCTGCCGCCCAGGACCAGAATAGGGCCTGAAGCAATCCTGCGCTTTTGCGGCCAGCTCCCAAGAAAGCGAGTTGAAAAATGGAGCTCAGGGGCACTGCAATTCACAAACCTGCAGACTTATAAATGATCACTCTCGTCCACAAATATATTGAGGGAAGGCAACGAAGAGGATTTGAAAGCAAGGCAGAATTGCAGGAAACAGATTTCAGGAGGGAGAGTCAAATCGCCTTTAAAGCACAGGAAAAGCGGGAAAACCTCGACAACATGCCCTTGGCCAAAAAGGGCGTATGCGTTTTTTCCTGAATATATTCAGGAAAAAACGCATACGCCCTTTTTGGCCAACCAAGCAACCTGGAAAGGCAAATCAGCGCTACAAAGAAGTCTCGCTTCCCATCGGTCAAAAGGGCCATGCTGAATAAAGTGTCAAAACCAGAAATGCAGGGCAGGCCATGAGGAAACGGGAGCCTTGTTACGATGATGGGCGGGATGTAAATTGCCAACAGCCACTCTGGAGAAGTGTACGATGTGTCCTGAAACATCTAAAAAACTCAGCTTAGAGAGCATAGGGCACTTCCACTCATGGGCGTATAAAGTGGGAAAATTAAAAACCAGCAAGACACAGGCACCCCAAAGTTTAGGGCTGCTCTGTTGACAAAAACCTCCAACTTCGTTACACCTTAAATATCCCAGGAAAGAGAAAAATCGATAAAGAAGTTGTGGTCCTTATGTACAATGGAATATCACTCAGCCATGAAATCAACGTCATAAGGCTAGTAGCAGCATGATGAGTGGATTTAGGTACGACGATTCTAAGTGAAATAAATCACACAGAAAAAGACACTTATCATAAGATATCACTTATAGAGGGAATGAAAAAATCGCTACCTTTGAACTGAATTACAAAACAGAACAGAGTCACACGTTTAGAAAACACACAATGGCTGCTTAACGGGAAAGGTGAGGTGGGGTGATGAATAAAACAAGGGTTTCAAATTAGCTCAGATACCGTTCCATAAACCCAATATGTACTAGACAAGACCTACTCCTTGCTCAGTGAATTGGACTCAAAACCCCCTATTCACGGCCCAAGAATATATCTGACTAGTAAGAATCTTAAAACGTATGTATTGATATCTCTCTGTAAGTGAGTCAAGTGGGTGTGAAGTGACATAAACACAGCAGTGAAAAGCAGCGAAACCCCATTATAAAAATCAATTACTTTTAAAAACCTGTGAAAAAAAGACAGTGAAAGAGAGAGAAATTCTTACAAAATTCGTTCAGGGGCTGTGATGCCACCTGGATTGACCATGTATAGACCCACAGCTGATTGAGACATAAGGGTGGACACTTTTGGGGCTGAGAGGTTTGGTGAGGTTGGGTGAGCAAACGCAGACCCTTTAAAGTAATACTGCGTGGTACCCATCCCATGGGTTCCAAATCTCCAGGTTCAAGGGCATCTTCCTACATCGAAAACATGCATGAGAAACCCAGAAGATGGTACACCGTGTGATCGGGAAAGGTTTTTAAAACACACCTCATTTCTCATCTCCTTGTGCTCGGGTTCGCCATTCCAGCCGCTTTACTAGCAATCTCCCTCCTTGGAGAATCAGCACCTTTAACCTCCTGTTCCGTACAGGTTGCAATTTGTCCTGAGGATGAACGGGAAGAGGGGGAACCAATGAGAGACTAGCTCTAGGTGTTGGGACAGGCACAGGTCACTCTATTTTCCCATCAGGAAGAAGAATTAAGCACAGGCTCAGCCTGCCGCCCAGGACCAGAATAGGGCCTGAAGCAATCCTGCGCTTTTGCGGCCAGCTCCCAAGAAAGCGAGTTGAAAAATGGAGCTCAGGGGCACTGCAATTCACAAACCTGCAGACTTATAAATGATCACTCTCGTCCACAAATATATTGAGGGAAGGCAACGAAGAGGATGTGAAAGCAAGGCAGAATTGCAGGAAACAGATTTCAGGAGGGAGATTCGAATCGCCTTTAAAGCACAGTAAAAGCGGCAAAACCTCGACAATGATGCCCTAGGCCAAAAAGGGCGTATGCGTTTTTTCCTGAATATATTCAGGAAAAAAAGCATACGCCCTTTTTGGCCAAGCAAGCAACCTGGAAAGGCAAATCAGCGCTACAAAGAAGTCTCGCTTCCCATCGGTCAAAAGGGCCATGCTGAATAAAGTGTCAAAACCAGAAATGCAGGGCAGGCCATTTAGAAACGGGAGCCTTGGTACGCTGATGGGCGGGATGTAAATTGCCAACAGCCACTCTGGTGAAGTGTACGGTGTGTCCTGAAACATCTAAAAAACTCAGCTTAGAGAGCATAGGGCACTTCCACTCATGGGCGTATAAATTGGGAAAACTAAAAATCAGCAAGACACAGGCACCCCAACGTTTAGGGCTGCTCTGTTGACAAGAACCTCCACTTCGTTACACCTTAAATATCCCAGGAAAGAGAAAAATGGATAAAGAAGTTGTGGTCCTTATGTACAATGGAATATCACTCAGCCATGAAATCAACGTCATAAGGCTAGTAGCAGCATGATGAGTGGATTTAGGTACGACGATTCTAAGTGAAATATGTCACAGAGAAAAAGACACTTATCATAAGATATCACTTATAGAGGGAATGTAAAAACCGCTACCCTTGAACTGAATTACAAAACAGAACAGAGTCACACGTTTAGAAAACACACTATGGCTGCTTCACGGGAAAGGTGAGGTGGGGTGATGCATAAAACAAGGGTTTCAAATTAGCTCAGATACCGTTCCATAAACCCAATATGTAATAGACAAGACCTACTCCTTGCTCAGTGAATTGGACTCGACACCCCCTAATCACGGCCCAAGAATATATCTGACTAGTAAGAATCTTAAAACCTATGTATTGATATCTCTCTGTGAGTCAATTGGGTGTAAAGTGACATAAACACAGCAGTGAAAAGCAGCTAAACCCCATTATAAAAATCAATTACTTTTAAAATCCTGTGAAACAAAGACAGTGAAAGAGAGAGAAATTCTTACAAAATTCGTTCATTGGCTGTGATGCCACCTGGATTGACCATGTATAGACCCACAGCTGATTGAGACATAAGGGTGGACACTCTTGGGGCTGAGAGGTTTGGTGAGGTTGGGTGAGCAAACGCAGACCCTTTAAAGTAATACTGCGTGGTACCCATCCCATGGGTCCCAAATCTCCAGGTTCAAGGGCATCTTCCTACATCGAAAACATGCATGAGAAACCCAGAACATGGTACACCGTGTGATCGGGAAAGGTTTCTAAAACACACCTCATTTCTCATCTCCTTGTGCTCGGGTTCGCCATTCCAGCCGCTTTACTAGCAATCTCCCTCCTTGGAGAATCAGCACCTTTAACCTCCTGTTCCGTACAGGTTGCAATTTGTCCTGAGGATGAACGGGAAGAGGGGGAACCAATGAGAGACTAGCTCTAGGTGTTGGGACAGGCACAGGTCACTCTATTTTCCCATCAGGAAGAAGAATTAAGCACAGGCTCAGCCTGCCGCCCGGGACCAGAATAGGGCCTGAAGCAATCCTGCGCTTTTGCGGCCAGCTCCCAAGAAAGCGAGTTGAAAAATGGAGCTCAGGGGCACTGCAATTCACAAACCTGCAGACTTATAAATGATCACTCTCGTCCACAAATATATTGAGGGAAGGCAACGAAGAGGATTTGAAAGCAAGGCAGAATTGCAGGAAACAGATTTCAGATTCAGGAGGGAGATTGGAATCGCCTTTAAAACACAGGAAAAGCGGCAAAACCTCGACAATGATGCCCTTGGCCAAAAAGGGCGTATGCGTTTTTTCCTGAATATATTCAGGAAAAAACGCATACGCCCTTTTTGGCCAACCAAGCAACCTGGAAAGGCAAATCAGCGCTACAAAGAAGTCTCGCTTCCCATCGGTCAAAAGGGCCATGCTGAATAAAGTGTCAAAACCAGAAATGCAGGGCAGGCCATGAGGAAACAGGAGCCTTGTTACGATGATGGGCGGGATGTAAATTGCCAACAGCCACTCTGGAGAAGTGTACGATGTGTCCTGAAACATCTAAAAAACTCAGCTTAGAGAGCATAGGGCACTTCCACTCATGGGCGTATAAAGTGGGAAAATTAAAAACCAGCAAGACACAGGCACCCCAAAGTTTAGGGCTGCTCTGTTGACAAGAACCTCCAACTTCGTTACACCTTAAATATCCCAGGAAAGAGAAAAATGGATAAAGAAGTTGTGGTCCTTATGTACAATGGAATATCACTCAGCCATGAAATCAACGTCATAAGGCTAGTAGCAGCATGATGAGTGGATTTAGGTACGACGATTCTAAGTGAAATAAGTCACACAGAAAAAGACACTTATCATAAGATATCACTTATAGAGGGAATGTAAAAACCGCTACCCTTGAACTGAATTACAAAACAGAACAGAGTCACACGTTTAGAAAACACACAATGGCTGCTTAACGGGAAAGGTGAGGTGGGGTGATGCATAAAACAAGGGTTTCAAATTAGCTCAGATACCGTTCCATAAACCCAATATGTACTAGACAAGACCTACTCCTTGCTCAGTGAATTGGACTCAAAACCCCCTATTCCCGGCCCAAGAATATATCTGACTAGTAAGAATCTTAAAACCTATGTATTGATATCTCTCTGTAAGTGAGTCAAGTGGGTGTGAAGTGACATAAACACAGCAGTGAAAAGCAGCTAAACCCCATTATAAAAATCAATTACTTTTAAAAACCTGTGAAACAAAGACAGTGAAAGAGAGAGAAATTCTTACAAAATTCGTTCAGGGGCTGTGATGCCACCTGGATTGACCATGTATAGACCCACAGCTGATTGAGACATAAGGGTGGACACTCTTGGGGCTGAGAGGTTTGGTGAGGTTGGGTGAGGAAACGCAGACCCTTTAAAGTAATACTGCGTGGTACCCATCCCATGGGTCCCAAATCTCCAGGTTCAAGGGCATCTTCCTACATCGAAAACATGCATGAGAAACCCAGAAGATGGTACACCGTGTGATCGCGAAAGGTTTCTAAAACGCACCTCATTTCTCATCTCCTTGTGCTCGGGTTCGCCATTCCAGCTGCTTTACTAGCAATCTCCCTCCTTGGAGAATCAGCACCTTTAACCTCCTGTTCCGTACAGGTTGCAATTTGTCCTGAGGATGAACGGGAAGAGGGGAAAACAATGAGAGACTAGCTCTAGGTGTTGAGACAGGCACAGGTCACTCTATTTTCCCATCAGGAAGAAGAATTAACCACAGGCTCAGCCTGCCGCCCGGGACCAGAATAGGGCCTGAAGCAATCCTGCGCTTTTGCGGCCAGCTCCCAAGAAAGCGAGTTGAAAAATGGAGCTCAGGGGCACTGCAATTCACAAACCTGCAGACTTATAAATGATCACTCTCGTCCACAAATATATTGAGGGAAGGCAACGAAGAGGATTTGAAAGCAAGGCAGAATTGCAGGAAACAGATTTCAGGAGGGAGATTCGAATCGCCTTTAAAGCACAAGAAAAGCGGCAAAACCTCGACAATGATGCCCTTGGCCAAAAAGGGCGTATGCGTTTTTTCCTGAATATATTCAGGAAAAACCGCATACGCCCTTTTTGGCCAACCAAGCAACCTGGAAAGGCAAATCAGCGCTACAAAGAAGTCTCGCTTCCCATCGGTCAAAAGGGCCATGCTGAATAAAGTGTCAAAACCAGAAATGCAGGGCAGGCCATGAGGAAACGGGAGCCTTGTTACGATGATGGGCGGGATGTAAATTGCCAACAGCCACTCTGGAGAAGTGTACGATGTGTCCTGAAACATCTAAAAAACTCAGCTTAGAGAGCATAGGGCACTTCCACTCATGGGCGTATAAAGTGGGAAAATTAAAAACCAGCAAGACACAGGCACCCCAAAGTTTAGGGCTGCTCTGTTGACAAGAACCTCCAACTTCGTTACACCTTAAATATCCCAGGAAAGAGAAAAATGGATAAAGAAGTTGTGGTCCTTATGTACAATGGAATATCACTCAGCCATGAAATCAACGTCATAAGGCTAGTAGCAGCATGATGAGTGGATTTAGGTACGACGATTCTAAGTGAAATAAGTCACACAGAAAAAGACACTTATCATAAGATATCACTTATAGAGGGAATGTAAAAACCGCTACCCTTGAACTGAATTACAAAACAGAACAGAGTCACACGTTTAGAAAACACACAATGGCTGCTTAACGGGAAAGGTGAGGTGGGGTGATGCATAAAACAAGGGTTTCAAATTAGCTCAGATACCGTTCCATAAACCCAATATGTACTAGACAAGACCTACTCCTTGCTCAGTGAATTGGACTCAAAACCCCCTATTCACGGCCCAAGAATATATCTGACTAGTAAGAATCTTAAAACCTATGTATTGATATCTCTCTGTAAGTGAGTCAAGTGGGTGTGAAGTGACATAAACACAGCAGTGAAAAGCAGCTAAACCCCATTATAAAAATCAATTACTTTTAAAAACCTGTGAAAAAAAGACAGTGAAAGAGAGAGAAATTCTTACAAAATTCGTTTAGGGGCAGTTATGCTACCTGGATTGACCATATCTAGACCCACAGCTGATTGAGACATAAGGGTGGACACTTTTGGGGCTGAGAGGTTTGGTGAGGTTGGGTGAGCAAACGCAGACCCTTTAAAGTAATACTGCGTGGTACCCATCCCATGGGTCCCAAATCTCCAGGTTCAAGGGCATCTTCCTACATCGAAAACATGCATGAGAAACCCAGAAGATGGTACACCGTGTGATCGGGAAAGGTTTTTAAAACACACCTCATTTCTCATCTCCTTGTGCTCGGGTTCGCCATTCCAGCCGCTTTACTAGCAATCTCCCTCCTTGGAGAATCAGCACCTTTAACCTCCTGTTCCGTACAGGTTGCAATTTGTCCTGAGGATGAACGGGAAGAGGGGGAACCAATGAGAGACTAGCTCTAGGTGTTGGGACAGGCACAGGTCACTCTATTTTCCCATCAGGAAGAAGAATTAAGCACAGGCTCAGCCTGCCGCCCAGGACCAGAATAGGGCCTGAAGCAATCCTGCGCTTTTGCGGCCAGCTCCCAAGAAAGCGAGTTGAAAAATGGAGCTCAGGGGCACTGCAATTCACAAACCTGCAGACTTATAAATGATCACTCTCGTCCACAAATATATTGAGGGAAGGCAACGAAGAGGATGTGAAAGCAAGGCAGAATTGCAGGAAACAGATTTCAGGAGGGAGATTCGAATCGCCTTTAAAGCACAGTAAAAGCGGCAAAACCTCGACAATGATGCCCTAGGCCAAAAAGGGCGTATGCGTTTTTTCCTGAATATATTCAGGAAAAAAAGCATACGCCCTTTTTGGCCAAGCAAGCAACCTGGAAAGGCAAATCAGCGCTACAAAGAAGTCTCGCTTCCCATCGGTCAAAAGGGCCATGCTGAATAAAGTGTCAAAACCAGAAATGCAGGGCAGGCCATTTAGAAACGGGAGCCTTGGTACGCTGATGGGCGGGATGTAAATTGCCAACAGCCACTCTGGTGAAGTGTACGGTGTGTCCTGAAACATCTAAAAAACTCAGCTTAGAGAGCATAGGGCACTTCCACTCATGGGCGTATAAATTGGGAAAACTAAAAATCAGCAAGACACAGGCACCCCAACGTTTAGGGCTGCTCTGTTGACAAGAACCTCCACTTCGTTACACCTTAAATATCCCAGGAAAGAGAAAAATGGATAAAGAAGTTGTGGTCCTTATGTACAATGGAATATCACTCAGCCATGAAATCAACGTCATAAGGCTAGTAGCAGCATGATGAGTGGATTTAGGTACGACGATTCTAAGTGAAATATGTCACAGAGAAAAAGACACTAATCATAAGATATCACTTATAGAGGGAATGTAAAAACCGCTACCCTTGAACTGAATTACAAAACAGAACAGAGTCACACGTTTAGAAAACACACTATGGCTGCTTCACGGGAAAGGTGAGGTGGGGTGATGCATAAAACAAGGGTTTCAAATTAGCTCAGATACCGTTCCATAAACCCAATATGTAATAGACAAGACCTACTCCTTGCTCAGTGAATTGGACTCGACACCCCCTAATCACGGCCCAAGAATATATCTGACTAGTAAGAATCTTAAAACCTATGTATTGATATCTCTCTGTGAGTCAATTGGGTGTAAAGTGACATAAACACAGCAGTGAAAAGCAGCTAAACCCCATTATAAAAATCAATTACTTTTAAAATCCTGTGAAACAAAGACAGTGAAAGAGAGAGAAATTCTTACAAAATTCGTTCATTGGCTGTGATGCCACCTGGATTGACCATGTATAGACCCACAGCTGATTGAGACATAAGGGTGGACACTCTTGGGGCTGAGAGGTTTGCTGAGGTTGGGTGAGCAAACGCAGACCCTTTAAAGTAATACTGCGTGGTACCCATCCCATGGGTCCCAAATCTCCAGGTTCAAGGGCATCTTCCTACATCGAAAACATGCATGAGAAACCCAGAACATGGTACACCGTGTGATCGGGAAAGGTTTCTAAAACACACCTCATTTCTCATCTCCTTGTGCTCGGGTTCGCCATTCCAGCCGCTTTACTAGCAATCTCCCTCCTTGGAGAATCAGCACCTTTAACCTCCTGTTCCGTACAGGTTGCAATTTGTCCTGAGGATGAACGGGAAGAGGGGGAACCAATGAGAGACTAGCTCTAGGTGTTGGGACAGGCACAGGTCACTCTATTTTCCCATCAGGAAGAAGAATTAAGCACAGGCTCAGCCTGCCGCCCGGGACCAGAATAGGGCCTGAAGCAATCCTGCGCTTTTGCGGCCAGCTCCCAAGAAAGCGAGTTGAAAAATGGAGCTCAGGGGCACTGCAATTCACAAACCTGCAGACTTATAAATGATCACTCTCGTCCACAAATATATTGAGGGAAGGCAACGAAGAGGATTTGAAAGCAAGGCAGAATTGCAGGAAACAGATTTCAGATTCAGGAGGGAGATTGGAATCGCCTTTAAAACACAGGAAAAGCGGCAAAACCTCGACAATGATGCCCTTGGCCAAAAAGGGCGTATGCGTTTTTTCCTGAATATATTCAGGAAAAAACGCATACGCCCTTTTTGGCCAACCAAGCAACCTGGAAAGGCAAATCAGCGCTACAAAGAAGTCTCGCTTCCCATCGGTCAAAAGGGCCATGCTGAATAAAGTGTCAAAACCAGAAATGCAGGGCAGGCCATGAGGAAACGGGAGCCTTGTTACGATGATGGGCGGGATGTAAATTGCCAACAGCCACTCTGGAGAAGTGTACGATGTGTCCTGAAACATCTAAAAAACTCAGCTTAGAGAGCATAGGGCACTTCCACTCATGGGCGTATAAAGTGGGAAAATTAAAAACCAGCAAGACACAGGCACCCCAAAGTTTAGGGCTGCTCTGTTGACAAGAACCTCCAACTTCGTTACACCTTAAATATCCCAGGAAAGAGAAAAATGGATAAAGAAGTTGTGGTCCTTATGTACAATGGAATATCACTCAGCCATGAAATCAACGTCATAAGGCTAGTAGCAGCATGATGAGTGGATTTAGGTACGACGATTCTAAGTGAAATAAGTCACACAGAAAAAGACACTTATCATAAGATATCACTTATAGAGGGAATGTAAAAACCGCTACCCTTGAACTGAATTACAAAACAGAACAGAGTCACACGTTTAGAAAACACACAATGGCTGCTTAACGGGAAAGGTGAGGTGGGGTGATGCATAAAACAAGGGTTTCAAATTAGCTCAGATACCGTTCCATAAACCCAATATGTACTAGACAAGACCTACTCCTTGCTCAGTGAATTGGACTCAAAACCCCCTATTCCCGGCCCAAGAATATATCTGACTAGTAAGAATCTTAAAACCTATGTATTGATATCTCTCTGTAAGTGAGTCAAGTGGGTGTGAAGTGACATAAACACAGCAGTGAAAAGCAGCTAAACCCCATTATAAAAATCAATTACTTTTAAAAACCTGTGAAACAAAGACAGTGAAAGAGAGAGAAATTCTTACAAAATTCGTTCAGGGGCTGTGATGCCACCTGGATTGACCATGTATAGACCCACAGCTGATTGAGACATAAGGGTGGACACTCTTGGGGCTGAGAGGTTTGGTGAGGTTGGGTGAGGAAACGCAGACCCTTTAAAGTAATACTGCGTGGTACCCATCCCATGGGTCCCAAATCTCCAGGTTCAAGGGCATCTTCCTACATCGAAAACATGCATGAGAAACCCAGAAGATGGTACACCGTGTGATCGCGAAAGGTTTCTAAAACGCACCTCATTTCTCATCTCCTTGTGCTCGGGTTCGCCATTCCAGCTGCTTTACTAGCAATCTCCCTCCTTGGAGAATCAGCACCTTTAACCTCCTGTTCCGTACAGGTTGCAATTTGTCCTGAGGATGAACGGGAAGAGGGGAAAACAATGAGAGACTAGCTCTAGGTGTTGAGACAGGCACAGGTCACTCTATTTTCCCATCAGGAAGAAGAATTAACCACAGGCTCAGCCTGCCGCCCGGGACCAGAATAGGGCCTGAAGCAATCCTGCGCTTTTGCGGCCAGCTCCCAAGAAAGCGAGTTGAAAAATGGAGCTCAGGGGCACTGCAATTCACAAACCTGCAGACTTATAAATGATCACTCTCGTCCACAAATATATTGAGGGAAGGCAACGAAGAGGATTTGAAAGCAAGGCAGAATTGCAGGAAACAGATTTCAGGAGGGAGATTCGAATCGCCTTTAAAGCACAAGAAAAGCGGCAAAACCTCGACAATGATGCCCTTGGCCAAAAAGGGCGTATGCGTTTTTTCCTGAATATATTCAGGAAAAACCGCATACGCCCTTTTTGGCCAACCAAGCAACCTGGAAAGGCAAATCAGCGCTACAAAGAAGTCTCGCTTCCCATCGGTCAAAAGGGCCATGCTGAATAAAGTGTCAAAACCAGAAATGCAGGGCAGGCCATGAGGAAACGGGAGCCTTGTTACGATGATGGGCGGGATGTAAATTGCCAACAGCCACTCTGGAGAAGTGTACGATGTGTCCTGAAACATCTAAAAAACTCAGCTTAGAGAGCATAGGGCACTTCCACTCATGGGCGTATAAAGTGGGAAAATTAAAAACCAGCAAGACACAGGCACCCCAAAGTTTAGGGCTGCTCTGTTGACAAGAACCTCCAACTTCGTTACACCTTAAATATCCCAGGAAAGAGAAAAATGGATAAAGAAGTTGTGGTCCTTATGTACAATGGAATATCACTCAGCCATGAAATCAACGTCATAAGGCTAGTAGCAGCATGATGAGTGGATTTAGGTACGACGATTCTAAGTGAAATAAGTCACACAGAAAAAGACACTTATCATAAGATATCACTTATAGAGGGAATGTAAAAACCGCTACCCTTGAACTGAATTACAAAACAGAACAGAGTCACACGTTTAGAAAACACACAATGGCTGCTTAACGGGAAAGGTGAGGTGGGGTGATGCATAAAACAAGGGTTTCAAATTAGCTCAGATACCGTTCTATAAACCCAATATGTACTAGACAAGACCTACTCCTTGCTCAGTGAATTGGACTCAAAACCCCCTATTCACGGCCCAAGAATATATCTGACTAGTAAGAATCTTAAAACCTATGTATTGATATCTCTCTGTAAGTGAGTCAAGTGGGTGTGAAGTGACATAAACACAGCAGTGAAAAGCAGCTAAACCCCATTATAAAAATCAATTACTTTTAAAAACCTGTGAAAAAAAGACAGTGAAAGAGAGAGAAATTCTTACAAAATTCGTTTAGGGGCAGTTATGCTACCTGGATTGACCATATCTAGACCCACAGCTGATTGAGACATAAGGGTGGACACTCTTGGGGATGAGAGATTTGGTGAGGTTGGGTGAGGAAACGCAGACCCTTTAAAGTAATACTGCGTGGTACCCATCCCATTGTTCCCAAATCTCCAGGTTCAAGGGCAGCTTCCTACATCGAAAACATGCATGAGAAACCCAGAAGATGGTACACCGTGTGATCGCGAAAGGTTTCTAAAACGCACCTCATTTCTCATCTCCTTGTGCTCGGGTTCGCCATTCCAGATGCTTTACTAGCAATCTCCCTCCTTGGAGAATCAGCACCTTTAACCTCCTGTTCCGTACAGGTTGCAATTTGTCCTGAGGATGAACGGGAAGAGGGGAAAACAATGAGAGACTAGCTCTAGGTGTTGAGACAGGCACAGGTCACTCTATTTTCCCATCAGGAAGAAGAATTAAGCACAGGCTCAGCCTGCCGCCCGGGACCAGAATAGGGCCTGAAGCAATCCTGCGCTTTTGCGGCCAGCTCCCAAGAAAGCGAGTTGAAAAATGGAGCTCAGGGGCACTGCAATTCACAAACCTGCAGACTTATAAATGATCACTCTCGTCCACAAATATATTGAGGGAAGGCAACGAAGAGGATTTGAAAGCAAGGCAGAATTGCAGGAAACAGATTTCAGGAGGGAGAGTCAAATCGCCTTTAAAGCACAGGAAAAGCGGGAAAACCTCGACAAGATGCCCTTGGCCAAAAAGGGCGTATGCGTTTTTTCCTGAATATATTCAGGAAAAAACGCATACGCCCTTTTTGGCCAACCAAGCAACCTGGAAAGGCAAATCAGCGCTACAAAGAAGTCTCGCTTCCCATCGGTCAAAAGGGCCATGCTGAATAAAGTGTCAAAACCAGAAATGCAGGGCAGGCCATGAGGAAACGGGAGCCTTGTTACGATGATGGGCGGGATGTAAATTGCCAACAGCCACTCTGGAGAAGTGTACGATGTGTCCTGAAACATCTAAAAAACTCAGCTTAGAGAGCATAGGGCACTTCCACTCATGGGCGTATAAAGTGGGAAAATTAAAAACCAGCAAGACACAGGCACCCCAAAGTTTAGGGCTGCTCTGTTGACAAGAACCTCCAACTTCGTTACACCTTAAATATCCCAGGAAAGAGAAAAATGGATAAAGAAGTTGTGGTCCTTATGTACAATGGAATATCACTCAGCCATGAAATCAACGTCATAAGGCTAGTAGCAGCATGATGAGTGGATTTAGGTACGACGATTCTAAGTGAAATAAGTCACACAGAAAAAGACACTTATCATAAGATATCACTTATAGAGGGAATGAAAAAATCGCTACCCTTGAACTGAATTACAAAACAGAACAGAGTCACACGTTTAGAAAACACACAATGGCTGCTTAACGGGAAAGGTGAGGTGGGGTGATGAATAAAACAAGGGTTTCAAATTAGCTCAGATACCGTTCCATAAACCCAATATGTATTAGACAAGACCTACTCCTTGCTCAGTGAATTGGACTCAAAACCCCCTATTCCCGGCCCAAGAATATATCTGACTAGTAAGAATCTTAAAACCTATGTATTGATATCTCTCTGTAAGTGAGTCAAGTGGGTGTGAAGTGACATAAACACAGCAGTGAAAAGCAGCTAAACCCCATTATAAAAATCAATTACTTTTAAAAACCTGTGAAACAAAGACAGTGAAAGAGAGAGAAATTCTTACAAAATTCGTTCAGGGGCTGTGATGCCACCTGGATTGACCATGTATAGACCCACAGCTGATTGAGACATAAGGGTGGACACTCTTGGGGCTGAGAGGTTTGGTGAGGTTGGGTGAGGAAACGCAGACCCTTTAAAGTAATACTGCGTGGTACCCATCCCATGGGTCCCAAATCTCCAGGTTCAAGGGCATCTTCCTACATCGAAAACATGCATGAGAAACCCAGAAGATGGTACACCGTGTGATCGCGAAAGGTTTCTAAAACGCACCTCATTTCTCATCTCCTTGTGCTCGGGTTCGCCATTCCAGCTGCTTTACTAGCAATCTCCCTCCTTGGAGAATCAGCACCTTTAACCTCCTGTTCCGTACAGGTTGCAATTTGTCCTGAGGATGAACGGGAAGAGGGGAAAACAATGAGAGACTAGCTCTAGGTGTTGAGACAGGCACAGGTCACTCTATTTTCCCATCAGGAAGAAGAATTAACCACAGGCTCAGCCTGCCGCCCGGGACCAGAATAGGGCCTGAAGCAATCCTGCGCTTTTGCGGCCAGCTCCCAAGAAAGCGAGTTGAAAAATGGAGCTCAGGGGCACTGCAATTCACAAACCTGCAGACTTATAAATGATCACTCTCGTCCACAAATATATTGAGGGAAGGCAACGAAGAGGATTTGAAAGCAAGGCAGAATTGCAGGAAACAGATTTCAGGAGGGAGATTCGAATCGCCTTTAAAGCACAAGAAAAGCGGCAAAATCTCGACAATGATGCCCTTGGCCAAAAACGGCGTATGCGTTTTTTCCTGAATATATTCAGGAAAAAACGCATACGCCCTTTTTGGCCAACCAAGCAACCTGGAAAGGCAAATCAGCGCTACAAAGAAGTCTCGCTTCCCATCGGTCAAAAGGGCCAAGCTGAATAAAGTGTCAAAACCAGAAATGCAGGGCAGGCCATGGAGAAACGGGAGCCTTGCTACGCTGATGGGCGGGATGTAAATTGCCAACAGCCACTCTGGAGAAGTGTACGGTGTGTCCTGAAACATCTAAAAAACTCAGCTTAGAGAGCATAGGGCACTTCCACTCATGGGCGTATAAATTGGGAAAACTAAAAATCAGCAAGACACAGGCACCCCAACGTTTAGGGCTGCTCTGTTGACAAGAACCTCCACTTCGTTACACCTTAAATATCTCAGGAAAGAGAAAGATGGATAAATAAGTTGTGGTCCTTATGTACAAAGGAATATCACTCAGCCATGAAATCAACGTCATAAGGCTAGTAGCAGCATGATGAGTGGATTTAGGTACGACGATTTTAAGTGAAATAAGTCACAGAGAAAAAGACACTTATCATAAGATATCACTTATAGAGGGAATGTAAAAACCGCTACCCTTGAACTGAATTACAAAACAGAACAGAGTCACACGTTTAGAAAACACACTATGGCTGCTTCACGGGAAAGGTGAGGTGGGGTGATGCATAAAACAAGGGTTTCAAATTAGCTCAGATACCGTTCCATAAACCCAATGTGTAACAGACAAGACCTACTCCTTGCTCAGTGAATTGGACTCAACACCCCCTATTCACGGCCCAAGAATATATCTTACTAGTAAGAATCTTAAAACCTATGTATTGATATCTCTCTGTAAGAGAGTCAGGTGGGTGTAAAGTGACATAAACACAGCAGTGAAAAGCAGCTAAACCCCATTATAAAAATCAATTACTTTTAAAAACCTGTGAAACAAAGACAGTGAAAGAGAGAGAAATTCTTACAAAATTCGTTCAGGGGCTGTGATGCCACCTGGATTGACCATGTATAGACCCACAGCTGATTGAGACATAAGGGTGGACACTCTTGGGGCTGAGAGGTTTGCTGAGGTTGGGTGAGCAAACGCAGACCCTTTAAAGTAATACTGCGTGCTACCCATCCCATGGGTCCCAAATCTCCAGGTTCAAGGGCACCTTCCTACATCGAAAACATGCATGAGAAACCCAGAAGATGGTACACCGTGTGACCGGGAAAGGTTTCTAAAACGCACCTCATTTCTCATCTCCTTGTGTTCGAGTTCGCCATTCCAGCCGCTTTACTAGCAATCTCCCTCCTTGGAGAATCAGCACCTTTAACCTCCTGTTCCGTACAGGTTGCAATTTGTCCTGAGGATTAACGGGAAGAGGGGGAACCAATGAGAGACTAGCTCTAGGTGTTGGGACAGGCACAGGTCACTCTATTTTCCCATCAGGAAGAAGAATTAAGCACAGGCTCAGCCTGCCGCCCGGGACCAGAATAGGGCCTGAAGCAATCCTGCGCTTTTGCGGCCAGCTCCCAAGAAAGCGAGTTGAAAAATGGAGCTCAGGGGCACTGCAATTCACAAACCTGCAGACTTATAAATGATCACTCTCGTCCACAAATATATTGAGGGAAGGCAACGAAGAGGATTTGAAAGCAAGGCAGAATTGCAGGAAACAGATTTCAGGAGGGAGAGTCAAATCGCCTTTAAAGCACAGGAAAAGCGGCAAAACCTCGACAAGATGCCCTTTTTGGCCAACCAAGCAACCTGGAAAGGCAAATCAGCGCTACAAAGAAGTCTCGCTTCCCATCGGTCGAAAGGGCCATGCTGAATAAAGTGTCAAAACCAGAAATGCAGGGCAGGCCATGAGGAAACGGGAGCCTTGTTACTATGATGGGCGGGATGTAAATTGCCAACAGCCACTCTGGAGAAGTGTACGATGTGTCCTGAAACATCTAAAAAAATCAGCTTAGAGAGCATAGGGCACTTCCACTCATGGGCGAATAAAGTGGGAAAATTAAAAACCAGCAAGACACAGGCAACCCAAAGTTTAGGGCTGCTCTGTTGACAAGAACCTCCAACTTCGTTACACCTTAAATATCCCAGGAAAGAGAAAAATGGATAAAGAAGTTGTGGTCCTTATGTACAATGGAATATCACTCAGCCATGAAATCAACGTCATAAGGCTAGTAGCAGCATGATGAGTGGATTTAGGTACGACGATTCTAAGTGAAATAAGTCACACAGAAAAAGACACTTATCATAAGATATCACTTATAGAGGGAATGAAAAAACCGCTACCCTTGAACTGAATTACAAAACAGAACAGAGTCACACGTTTAGAAAACACACAATGGCTGCTTAACGGGAAAGGTGAGGTGGGGTGATGAATAAAACAAGGGTTTCAAATTAGCTCAGATACCGTTCCATAAACCCAATATGTACTAGACAAGACCTACTCCTTGCTCAGTGAATTGGACTCAAAACCCCCTATTCACGGCCCAAGAATATATCTGACTAGTAAGAATCTTAAAACCTATGTATTGATATCTCTCTGTAAGTGAGTCAAGTGGGTGTGAAGTGACATAAACACAGCAGTGAAAAGCAGCTAAACCCCATTATAAAAATCAATTACTTTTAAAAACCTGTGAAAAAAAGACAGTGAAAGAGAGAGAAATTCTTACAAAATTCGTTTAGGGGCAGTTATGCTACCTGGATTGACCATATCTAGACCCACAGCTGATTGAGACATAAGGGTGGACACTCTTGGGGATGAGAGGTTTGGTGAGGTTGGGTGAGGAAACGCAGACCCTTTAAAGTAATACTGCGTGGTACCCATCCCATGGGTTCCAAATCTCCAGGTTCAAGGGCATCTTCCTACATTGAAAACATGCATGAGAAACCCAGAAGATGGTACACCGTGTGATCGCGAAAGGTTTCTAAAACGCACCTCATTTCTCATCTCCTTGTGCTCGGGTTCGCCATTCCAGCTGCTTTACTAGCAATCTCCCTCCTTGGAGAATCAGCACTTTTAACCTCCTGTTCCGTACAGGTTGCAGTTTGTCCTGAGGATGAACGGGAAGAGGGGAAAACAATGAGAGACTAGCTCTAGGTGTTGGGACAGGCACAGGTCACTCTATTTTCCCATCAGGAAGAAGAATTAACCACAGGCTCAGCCTGCCGCCCGGGACCAGAATAGGGCCTGAAGCAATCCTGCGCTTTTGCGGCCAGCTCCCAAGAAAGCGAGTTGAAAAATGGAGCTCAGGGGCACTGCAATTCACAAACCTGCAGACTTATAAATGATCACTCTCGTCCACAAATATATTGAGGGAAGGCAACGAAGAGGATTTGAAAGCAAGGCAGAATTGCAGGAAACAGATTTCAGGAGGGAGAGTCAAATCGCCTTTAAAGCACAGGAAAAGCGGCAAAACCTCGACAAGATGCCCTTGGCCAAAAAGGGCGTATGCGTTTTTTCCTGAATATATTCAGGAAAAAACGCATACGCCCTTTTTGGCCAACCAAGCAACCTGGAAAGGCAAATCAGCGCTACAAAGAAGTCTCGCTTCCCATCGGTCAAAAGGGCCATGCTGAATAAAGTGTCAAAACCAGAAATGCAGGGCAGGCCATAAGGAAACGGGAGCCTTGTTACGATTATGGGCGGGATGTAAATTGCCAACAGCCACTCTGGAGAAGTGTACGATGTGTCCTGAAACATCTAAAAAACTCAGCTTAGAGAGCATAGGGCACTTCCACTCATGGGCGTATAAAGTGGGAAAATTAAAAACCAGCAAGACACAGGCACCCCAAACTTTAGGGCTGCTCTGTTGACAAGAACCTCCAACTTCGTTACACCTTAAATATCCCAGGAAAGAGAAAAATGGATAAAGAAGTTGTGGTCCTTATGTACAATGGAATATCACTCAGCCATGAAATCAACGTCATAAGGCTAGTAGCAGCATGATGAGTGGATTTAGGTACGACGATTCTAAGTGAAATAAGTCACACAGAAAAAGACACTTATCATAAGATATCACTTATAGAGGGAATGAAAAAACCGCTACCCTTGAACTGAATTACAAAACAGAACAGAGTCACACGTTTAGAAAACACACAATGGCTGCTTAACGGGAAAGGTGAGGTGGGGTGATGAATAAAACAAGGGTTTCAAATTAGCTCAGATACCGTTCCATAAACCCAATATGTACTAGACAAGACCTACTCCTTGCTCAGTGAATTGGACTCAAAACCCCCTATTCACGGCCCAAGAATATATGTGACTAGTAAGAATCTTAAAACCTATGTATTGATATCTCTCTGTAAGTGAGTCAAGTGGGTGTGAAGTGACATAAACACAGCAGTGAAAAGCAGCTAAACCCCATTATAAAAATCAATTACTTTTAAAAACCTGTGAAAAAAAGACAGTGAAAGAGAGAGAAATTCTTACAAAATTCGTTTAGGGGCAGTGATGCTACCTGGATTGACCATATCTAGACCCACAGCTGATTGAGACATAAGGGTGGACACTCTTGGGGCTGAGAGGTTTGGTGAGGTTGGGTAAGGAAACGCAGACCCATTAAAGTAATACTGCGTGGTACCCATCCCATGGGTCCCAAATCTCCAGGTTCAAGGGCATCTTCCTACATCGAAAACATGCATGAGAAACCCAGAAGATGGTACACCGTGTGATCGCGAAAGGTTTCTAAAACGCACCTCATTTCTCATCTCCTTGTGCTCGGGTTCGACATTCCAGATGCTTTACTAGCAATCTCCCTCCTTGGAGAATCAGCACCTTTAACCTCCTGTTCCGTACAGGTTGCAATTTGTCCTGAGGATGAACGGGAAGAGGGGAAAACAATGAGAGACTAGCTCTAGGTGTTGAGACAGGCACAGGTCACTCTATTTTCCCATCAGGAAGAAGAATTAAGCCCAGGCTCAGCCTGCCGCCCAGGACCAGAATAGGGCCTGAAGCAATCCTGCGCTTTTGCGGCCAGCTCCCAAGAAAGCGAGTTGAAAAATGGAGCTCAGGGGCACTGCAATTCACAAACCTGCAGACTTATAAATGATCACTCTCGTCCACAAATATATTGAGGGAAGGCAACGAAGAGGATGTGAAAGCAAGGCAGAATTGCAGGAAACAGATTTCAGGAGGGAGATTCGAATCGCCTTTAAAGCACAGTAAAAGCGGCAAAACCTCGACAATGATGCCCTAGGCCAAAAAGGGCGTATGCGTTTTTTCCTGAATATATTCAGGAAAAAAAGCATACGCCCTTTTTGGCCAAGCAAGCAACCTGGAAAGGCAAATCAGCGCTACAAAGAAGTCTCGCTTCCCATCGGTCAAAAGGGCCATGCTGAATAAAGTGTCAAAACCAGAAATGCAGGGCAGGCCATTTAGAAACGGGAGCCTTGGTACGCTGATGGGCGGGATGTAAATTGCCAACAGCCACTCTGGTGAAGTGTACGGTGTGTCCTGAAACATCTAAAAAACTCAGCTTAGAGAGCATAGGGCACTTCCACTCATGGGCGTATAAATTGGGAAAACTAAAAATCAGCAAGACACAGGCACCCCAACGTTTAGGGCTGCTCTGTTGACAAGAACCTCCACTTCGTTACACCTTAAATATCCCAGGAAAGAGAAAAATGGATAAAGAAGTTGTGGTCCTTATGTACAATGGAATATCACTCAGCCATGAAATCAACGTCATAAGGCTAGTAGCAGCATGATGAGTGGATTTAGGTACGACGATTCTAAGTGAAATATGTCACAGAGAAAAAGACACTTATCATAAGATATCACTTATAGAGGGAATGTAAAAACCGCTACCCTTGAACTGAATTACAAAACAGAACAGAGTCACACGTTTAGAAAACACACTATGGCTGCTTCACGGGAAAGGTGAGGTGGGGTGATGCATAAAACAAGGGTTTCAAATTAGCTCAGATACCGTTCCATAAACCCAATATGTAATAGACAAGACCTACTCCTTGCTCAGTGAATTGGACTCGACACCCCCTAATCACGGCCCAAGAATATATCTGACTAGTAAGAATCTTAAAACCTATGTATTGATATCTCTCTGTGAGTCAATTGGGTGTAAAGTGACATAAACACAGCAGTGAAAAGCAGCTAAACCCCATTATAAAAATCAATTACTTTTAAAATCCTGTGAAACAAAGACAGTGAAAGAGAGAGAAATTCTTACAAAATTCGTTCAGGGGCTGTGATGCCACCTGGATTGACCATGTATAGACCCACAGCTGATTGAGACATAAGGGTGGACACTCTTGGGGCTGAGAGGTTTGGTGAGGTTGGGTGAGCAAACGCAGACCCTTTAAAGTAATACTGCGTGGTACCCATCCCATGGGTCCCAAATCTCCAGGTTCAAGGGCATCTTCCTACATCGAAAACATGCATGAGAAACCCAGAACATGGTACACCGTGTGATCGGGAAAGGTTTCTAAAACACACCTCATTTCTCATCTCCTTGTGCTCGGGTTCGCCATTCCAGCCGCTTTACTAGCAATCTCCCTCCTTGGAGAATCAGCACCTTTAACCTCCTGTTCCGTACAGGTTGCAATTTGTCCTGAGGATGAACGGGAAGAGGGGGAACCAATGAGAGACTAGCTCTAGGTGTTGGGACAGGCACAGGTCACTCTATTTTCCCATCAGGAAGAAGAATTAAGCACAGGCTCAGCCTGCCGCCCGGGACCAGAATAGGGCCTGAAGCAATCCTGCGCTTTTGCGGCCAGCTCCCAAGAAAGCGAGTTGAAAAATGGAGCTCAGGGGCACTGCAATTCACAAACCTGCAGACTTATAAATGATCACTCTCGTCCACAAATATATTGAGGGAAGGCAACGAAGAGGATTTGAAAGCAAGGCAGAATTGCAGGAAACAGATTTCAGATTCAGGAGGGAGATTGGAATCGCCTTTAAAACACAGGAAAAGCGGCAAAACCTCGACAATGATGCCCTTGGCCAAAAAGGGCGTATGCGTTTTTTCCTGAATATATTCAGGAAAAAACGCATACGCCCTTTTTGGCCAACCAAGCAACCTGGAAAGGCAAATCAGCGCTACAAAGAAGTCTCGCTTCCCATCGGTCAAAAGGGCCATGCTGAATAAAGTGTCAAAACCAGAAATGCAGGGCAGGCCATGAGGAAACGGGAGCCTTGTTACGATGATGGGCGGGATGTAAATTGCCAACAGCCACTCTGGAGAAGTGTACGATGTGTCCTGAAACATCTAAAAAACTCAGCTTAGAGAGCATAGGGCACTTCCACTCATGGGCGTATAAAGTGGGAAAATTAAAAACCAGCAAGACACAGGCACCCCAAAGTTTAGGGCTGCTCTGTTGACAAGAACCTCCAACTTCGTTACTCCTTAAATATCCCAGGAAAGAGAAAAATGGATAAAGAAGTTGTGGTCCTTATGTACAATGGAATATCACTCAGCCATGAAATCAACGTCATAAGGCTAGTAGCAGCATGATGAGTGGATTTAGGTACGACGATTCTAAGTGAAATAAGTCACACAGAAAAAGACACTTATCATAAGATATCACTTATAGAGGGAATGTAAAAACCGCTACCCTTGAACTGAATTACAAAACAGAACAGAGTCACACGTTTAGAAAACACACAATGGCTGCTTAACGGGAAAGGTGAGGTGGGGTGATGAATAAAACAAGGGTTTCAAATTAGCTCAGATACCGTTCCATAAACCCAATATGTACTAGACAAGACCTACTCCTTGCTCAGTGAATTGGACTCAAAACCCCCTATTCCCGGCCCAAGAATATATCTGACTAGTAAGAATCTTAAAACCTATGTATTGATATCTCTCTGTAAGTGAGTCAAGTGGGTGTGAAGTGACATAAACACAGCAGTGAAAAGCAGCTAAACCCCATTATAAAAATCAATTACTTTTAAAAACCTGTGAAAAAAAGACAGTGAAAGAGAGAGAAATTCTTACAAAATTCGTTTAGGGGCAGTTATGCTACCTGGATTGACCATATCTAGACCCACAGCTGATTGAGACATAAGGGTGGACACTCTTGGGGATGAGAGATTTGGTGAGGTTGGGTGAGGAAACGCAGACCCTTTAAAGTAATACTGCGTGGTACCCATCCCATTGTTCCCAAATCTCCAGGTTCAAGGGCATCTTCCTACATCGAAAACATGCATGAGAAACCCAGAAGATGGTACACCGTGTGATCGCGAAAGGTTTCTAAAACGCACCTCATTTCTCATCTCCTTGTGCTCGGGTTCGCCATTCCAGATGCTTTACTAGCAATCTCCCTCCTTGGAGAATCAGCACCTTTAACCTCCTGTTCCGTACAGGTTGCAATTTGTCCTGAGGATGAACGGGAAGAGGGGAAAACAATGAGAGACTAGCTCTAGGTGTTGAGACAGGCACAGGTCACTCTATTTTCCCATCAGGAAGAAGAATTAAGCACAGGCTCAGCCTGCCGCCCGGGACCAGAATAGGGCCTGAAGCAATCCTGCGCTTTTGCGGCCAGCTCCCAAGAAAGCGAGTTGAAAAATGGAGCTCAGGGGCACTGCAATTCACAAACCTGCAGACTTATAAATGATCACTCTCGTCCACAAATATATTGAGGGAAGGCAACGAAGAGGATTTGAAAGAAAGGCAGAATTGCAGGAAACAGATTTCAGGAGGGAGAGTCAAATCGCCTTTAAAGCACAGGAAAAGCGGGAAAACCTCGACAAGATGCCCTTGGCCAAAAAGGGCGTATGCGTTTTTTCCTGAATATATTCAGGAAAAAACGCATACGCCCTTTTTGGCCAACCAAGCAACCTGGAAAGGCAAATCAGCGCTACAAAGAAGTCTCGCTTCCCATCGGTCAAAAGGGCCATGCTGAATAAAGTGTCAAAACCAGAAATGCAGGGCAGGCCATGAGGAAACGGGAGCCTTGTTACGATGATGGGCGGGATGTAAATTGCCAACAGCCACTCTGGAGAAGTGTACGATGTGTCCTGAAACATCTAAAAAACTCAGCTTAGAGAGCATAGGGCACTTCCACTCATGGGCGTATAAAGTGGGAAAATTAAAAACCAGCAAGACACAGGCACCCCAAAGTTTAGGGCTGCTCTGTTGACAAGAACCTCCAACTTCGTTACACCTTAAATATCCCAGGAAAGAGAAAAATGGATAAAGAAGTTGTGGTCCTTATGTACAATGGAATATCACTCAGCCATGAAATCAACGTCATAAGGCTAGTAGCAGCATGATGAGTGGATTTAGGTACGACGATTCTAAGTGAAATAAATCACACAGAAAAAGACACTTATCATAAGATATCACTTATAGAGGGAATGAAAAAATCGCTACCCTTGAACTGAATTACAAAACAGAACAGAGTCACACGTTTAGAAAACACACAATGGCTGCTTAACGGGAAAGGTGAGGTGGGGTGATGAATAAAACAAGGGTTTCAAATTAGCTCAGATACCGTTCCATAAACCCAATATGTACTAGAAAAGACCTACTCCTTGCTCAGTGAATTGGACTCAAAACCCCCTATTCCCGGCCCAAGAATATATCTGACTAGTAAGAATCTTAAAACCTATGTATTGATATCTCTCTGTAAGTGAGTCAAGTGGGTGTGAAGTGACATAAACACAGCAGTGAAAAGCAGCTAAACCCCATTATAAAAATCAATTACTTTTAAAAACCTGTGAAACAAAGACAGTGAAAGAGAGAGAAATTCTTACAAAATTCGTTCAGGGGCTGTGATGCCACCTGGATTGACCATGTATAGACCCACAGCTGATTGAGACATAAGGGTGGACACTCTTGGGGCTGAGAGGTTTGGTGAGGTTGGGTGAGGAAACGCAGACCCTTTAAAGTAATACTGCGTGGTACCCATCCCATGGGTCCCAAATCTCCAGGTTCAAGGGCATCTTCCTACATCGAAAACATGCATGAGAAACCCAGAAGATGGTACACCGTGTGATCGCGAAAGGTTTCTAAAACGCACCTCATTTCTCATCTCCTTGTGCTCGGGTTCGCCATTCCAGCTGCTTTACTAGCAATCTCCCTCCTTGGAGAATCAGCACCTTTAACCTCCTGTTCCGTACAGGTTGCAATTTGTCCTGAGGATGAACGGGAAGAGGGGAAAACAATGAGAGACTAGCTCTAGGTGTTGAGACAGGCACAGGTCACTCTATTTTCCCATCAGGAAGAAGAATTAACCACAGGCTCAGCCTGCCGCCCGGGACCAGAATAGGGCCTGAAGCAATCCTGCGCTTTTGCGGCCAGCTCCCAAGAAAGCGAGTTGAAAAATGGAGCTCAGGGGCACTGCAATTCACAAACCTGCAGACTTATAAATGATCACTCTCGTCCACAAATATATTGAGGGAAGGGAACGAAGAGGATTTGAAAGCAAGGCAGAATTGCAGGAAACAGATTTAAGGAGGGAGATTCGAATCGCCTTTAAAGCACAAGAAAAGCGGCAAAACCTCGACAATGATGCCCTTGGCCAAAAACGGCGTATGCGTTTTTTCCTGAATATATTCAGGAAAAAACGCATACGCCGTTTTTGGCCAAGCAAGCAACCTGGAAAGGCAAATCAGCGCTACAAAGAAGTCTCGCTTCCCATCGGTCAAAAGGGCCAAGCTGAATAAAGTGTCAAAACCAGAAATGCAGGGCAGGCCATGGAGAAACGGGAGCCTTGCTACGCTGATGGGCGGGATGTAAATTGCCAACAGCCACTCTGGAGAAGTGTACGGTGTGTCCTGAAACATCTAAAAAACTCAGCTTAGAGAGCATAGGGCACTTCCACTCATGGGCGTATAAATTGGGAAAACTAAAAATCAGCAAGACACAGGCACCCCAACGTTTACGGCTGCTCTGTTGACAAGAACCTCCACTTCGTTACACCTTAAATATCTCAGGAAAGAGAAAGATGGATAAATAAGTTGTGGTCCTTATGTACAATGGAATATCACTCAGCCATGAAATCAACGTCATAAGGCTTGTAGCAGCATGATGAGAGGATTTAGGTACGACGATTCTAAGTGAAATAAGTCACAGAGAAAAAGACACTTATCATAAGATATCACTTATAGAGGGAATGTAAAAACCGCTACCCTTGAACTGAATTACAAAACAGAACAGAGTCACACGTTTAGAAAACACACTATGGTTGCTTAACGGGAAAGGTGAGGTGGGGTGATGCATAAAACAAGGGTTTCAAATTGGCTCAGATACCGTTCCATAAACCCAATATGTAATAGACAAGACCTACTCCTTGCTCAGTGAATTGGACTCGACACCCCCTATTCACGGCCCAAGAATATATCTGACTAGTAAGAATCTTAAAACCTATGTATTGATATCTCTCTGTAAGTGAGTCAAGTGGGTGTAAAGTGACATAAACACAGCAGTGAAAAGCAGCTAAACCCCATTATAAAAATCAATTACTTTTAAAAACCTGTGAAACAAAGACAGTGAAAGAGAGAGAAATTCTTACAAAATTCGTTCAGGGGCTGTGATGCCACCTGGATTGACCATGTATAGACCCACAGCTGATTGAGACATAAGGGTGGACACTCTTGGGGCTGAGAGGTTTGGTGAGGTTGGGTGAGCAAACGCAGACCCTTTAAAGTAATACTGCGTGTTACCCATCCAATGGGTCCCAAATCTCCAGGTTCAAGGCCATCTTCCTACATCGAAAACATGCATGAGGAACCCAGAAGATGGTACACCGTGTGATCGGGAAAGGTTTCTAAAATACACCTCATTTCTCATCTCCTTGTGCCTTTAAAGCACAGGAAAAGCGGCAAAACCTCGACAATGATGCCCTTGGCCAAAAAGGGCGTATGCGTTCTTTCCTGAATATATTCAGGAAAAAACGCATACTCCCTTTTTGGCCAAGCAATCAACCTGGAAAGGCAAATCAGCGCTACAAAGAAGTCTCGCTTCCCATCGGTCAAAAGGGCCATGCTGAATAAAGTGTCAAAACCAGAAATGCAGGGCAGGCCATGGAGAAACGGGAGCCTTGCTACGCTGATGGGCGAGATGTAAATTGCCAACAGCGACTCTGGAGAAGTGTACGGTGTGTCCTAAAACATCTAAAAAACTCAGCTTAGAGAGCATAGAGCACTTCCACTCATGGGCGTATAAATTGGGAAAACTAAAAATCAGCAAGACACAGGCACCCCAACGTTTAGGGCTGCTCTGTTGACAAGAACCTCCACTTCGTTACACCTTAAATATCCCAGGAAAGAGAAAAATGGATAAAGAAGTTGTGGTCCTTATGTACAATGCAATATCACTCAGCCATGAAATCAACGTCATAAGGCTAGTAGCAGCATGATGAGTGGATTTAGGTACGACGATTCTAAGTGAAATAAGTCACACAGAAAAAGACACTTATCATAAGATATCACTTATAGAGGGAATGTAAAAACCGCTACCCTTGAACTGAATTACAAAACAGAACAGAGTCACACGTTTAGAAAACACACTATGGCTGCTTAACGGGAAAGGTGAGGTGGGGTGATGCATAAAACAAGGGTTTCAAATTAGCTCAGATACCGTTCCATAAACCCAATATGTAATAGACAAGACCTACTCCTTGCTCAGTGAATTGGACTCAACACCCCCTATTCACGACCCAAGAATATATCTGACTAGTAAGAATCTTAAAACCTATGTATTGATATCTCTCTGTAAGTGAGTCAAGTGGGTGTAAAGTGACATAAACACAGCAGTGAAAAGCAGCTAAACCCCATTATAAAAATCAATTACTTTTAAAAACCTGTGAAACAAAGACAGTGAAAGAGAGAGAAATTCTTACAAAATTCGTTCAGGGGATGTGATGCCACCTGGATTGACCATGTATAGACCCACAGCTGATTGAGACATAAGGGTGGACACTCTTGGGGCTGAGAGGTTTGGTGAGGTTGGGTGAGCAAACGCAGACCCTTTAAAGTAATACTGCGTGGTACCCATCCCATGGGTCCCAAATCTCCAGGTTCAAGGGCATCTTCCTACATCGAAAACATGCATGAGAAACCCAGAACATGGTACACCGTGTGATCGGGAAAGGTTTCTAAAACACACCTCATTTCTCATCTCCTTGTGCTCGGGTTCGCCATTCCAGCCGCTTTACAAGCAATCTCCCTCCTTGGAGAATCAGCACCTTTAACCTCCTGTTCCGTACAGGTTGCAATTTGCCCTGAGGATGAACGGGAAGAGGGGGAACCAATGAGAGACTAGCTCTAGGTGTTGGGACAGGCACAGGTCACTCTATTTTCCCATCAGGAAGAAGAATTAAGCACAGGCTCAGCCTGACGCCCAGGACCAGAATAGGGCCTGAAGCAATCCTGCGCTTTTGCGGCCAGCTCCCAAGAAAGCGAGTTGAAAAATGCAGCTCAGGGGCACTGCAATTCACAAACCTGCAGACTTATAAATGATCACTCTCGTCCACAAATATATTGAGGGAAGGCAACGAAGAGGATTTGAAAGCAAGGCAGAATTGCAGGAAACAGATTTCAGGAGGGAGATTCGAATCGCCTTTAAAGCACATGAAAAGCGGCAAAACCTCGACAATGATGCCCTTGGCCAAAAAGGGCGTATGCGTTTTTTCCTGAATATATTCAGGAAAAAACGCATACGCCCTTTTTGGCCAACCAAGCAACCTGGAAAGGCAAATCAGCGCTACAAAGAAGTCTCGCTTCCCATCGGTCAAAAGGGCCATGCTGAATAAAGTGTCAAAACCAGAAATGCAGGGCAGGCCATTTAGAAACGGGAGCCTTGCTACGCTGATGGGCGGGATGTAAATTGCCAACAGCCACTCTGGAGAAGTGTACGGTGTGTCCTGAAACATCTAAAAAACTCAGCTTAGAGAGCATAGGGCACTTCCACTCATGGGCGTATAAATTGGGAAAACTAAAAATCAGCAAGACACAGGCACCCCAACGTTTAGGGCTGCTCTGTTGACAAGAACCTCCACTTCGTTACACCTTAAATATCCCAGGAAAGAGAAAAATGGATAAAGAAGTTGTGGTCCTTATGTACAATGGAATATCACTCAGCCATGAAATCAACGTCATAAGGCTAGTAGCAGCATGATGAGTGGATTTAGGTACGACGATTCTAAGTGAAATAAGTCACACAGAAAAAGACACTTATCATAAGATATCACTTATAGAGGGAATGTAAAAACCGCTACCCTTGAACTGAATTACAAAACAGAACAGAGTCACACGTTTAGAAAACACACTATGGCTGCTTCACGGGAAAGGTGAGGTGGGGTGATGCATAAAACAAGGGTTTCAAATTAGCTCAGATACCGTTCCATAAACCCAATATGTACTAGACAAGACCTACTCCTTGCTCAGTGAATTGGACTCAAAACCCCCTATTCACGGCCCAAGAATATATCTGACTAGTAAGAATCTTAAAACCTATGTATTGATATCTCTCTGTAAGTGAGTCAAGTGGGTGTGAAGTGACATAAACACAGCAGTGAAAAGCAGCTAAACCCCATTATAAAAATCAATTACTTTTAAAAACCTGTGAAAAAAAGACAGTGAAAGAGAGAGAAATTCTTACAAAATTCGTTTAGGGGCAGTTATGCTACCTGGATTGACCATATCTAGACCCACAGCTGATTGAGACATAAGGGTGGACACTCTTGGGGATGAGAGATTTGGTGAGGTTGGGTGAGGAAACGCAGACCCTTTAAAGTAATACTGCGTGGTACCCATCCCATTGTTCCCAAATCTCCAGGTTCAAGGGCATCTTCCTACATCGAAAACATGCATGAGAAACCCAGAAGATGGTACACCGTGTGATCGCGAAAGGTTTCTAAAACGCACCTCATTTCTCATCTCCTTGTGCTCGGGTTCGCCATTCCAGATGCTTTACTAGCAATCTCCCTCCTTGGAGAATCAGCACCTTTAACCTCCTGTTCCGTACAGGTTGCAATTTGTCCTGAGGATGAACGGGAAGAGGGGAAAACAATGAGAGACTAGCTCTAGGTGTTGAGACAGGCACAGGTCACTCTATTTTCCCATCAGGAAGAAGAATTAAGCACAGGCTCAGCCTGCCGCCCGGGACCAGAATAGGGCCTGAAGCAATCCTGCGCTTTTGCGGCCAGCTCCCAAGAAAGCGAGTTGAAAAATGGAGCTCAGGGGCACTGCAATTCACAAACCTGCAGACTTATAAATGATCACTCTCGTCCACAAATATATTGAGGGAAGGCAACGAAGAGGATTTGAAAGAAAGGCAGAATTGCAGGAAACAGATTTCAGGAGGGAGAGTCAAATCGCCTTTAAAGCACAGGAAAAGCGGGAAAACCTCGACAAGATGCCCTTGGCCAAAAAGGGCGTATGCGTTTTTTCCTGAATATATTCAGGAAAAAACGCATACGCCCTTTTTGGCCAACCAAGCAACCTGGAAAGGCAAATCAGCGCTACAAAGAAGTCTCGCTTCCCATCGGTCAAAAGGGCCATGCTGAATAAAGTGTCAAAACCAGAAATGCAGGGCAGGCCATGAGGAAACGGGAGCCTTGTTACGATGATGGGCGGGATGTAAATTGCCAACAGCCACTCTGGAGAAGTGTACGATGTGTCCTGAAACATCTAAAAAACTCAGCTTAGAGAGCATAGGGCACTTCCACTCATGGGCGTATAAAGTGGGAAAATTAAAAACCAGCAAGAAACAGGCACCCCAAAGTTTAGGGCTGCTCTGTTGACAAGAACCTCCAACTTCGTTACACCTTAAATATCCCAGGAAAGAGAAAAATGGATAAAGAAGTTGTGGTCCTTATGTACAATGGAATATCACTCAGCCATGAAATCAACGTCATAAGGCTAGTAGCAGCATGATGAGTGGATTTAGGTACGACGATTCTAAGTGAAATAAGTCACACAGAAAAAGACACTTATCATAAGATATCACTTATAGAGGGAATGAAAAAATCGCTACCCTTGAACTGAATTACAAAACAGAACAGAGTCACACGTTTAGAAAACACACAATGGCTGCTTAACGGGAAAGGTGAGGTGGGGTGATGAATAAAACAAGGGTTTCAAATTAGCTCAGATACCGTTCCATAAACCCAATATGTACTAGACAAGACCTACTCCTTGCTCAGTGAATTGGACTCAAAACCCCCTATTCCCGGCCCAAGAATATATCTGACTAGTAAGAATCTTAAAACCTATGTATTGATATCTCTCTGTAAGTGAGTCAAGTGGGTGTGAAGTGACATAAACACAGCAGTGAAAAGCAGCTAAACCCCATTATAAAAATCAATTACTTTTAAAAACCTGTGAAACAAAGACAGTGAAAGAGAGAGAAATTCTTACAAAATTCGTTCAGGGGCTGTGATGCCACCTGGATTGACCATGTATAGACCCACAGCTGATTGAGACATAAGGGTGGACACTCTTGGGGCTGAGAGGTTTGGTGAGGTTGGGTGAGGAAACGCAGACCCTTTAAAGTAATACTGCGTGGTACCCATCCCATGGGTCCCAAATCTCCAGGTTCAAGGGCATCTTCCTACATCGAAAACATGCATGAGAAACCCAGAAGATGGTACACCGTGTGATCGCGAAAGGTTTCTAAAACGCACCTCATTTCTCATCTCCTTGTGCTCGGGTTCGCCATTCCAGCTGCTTTACTAGCAATCTCCCTCCTTGGAGAATCAGCACCTTTAACCTCCTGTTCCGTACAGGTTGCAATTTGTCCTGAGGATGAACGGGAAGAGGGGAAAACAATGAGAGACTAGCTCTAGGTGTTGAGACAGGCACAGGTCACTCTATTTTCCCATCAGGAAGAAGAATTAACCACAGGCTCAGCCTGCCGCCCGGGACCAGAATAGGGCCTGAAGCAATCCTGCGCTTTTGCGGCCAGCTCCCAAGAAAGCGAGTTGAAAAATGGAGCTCAGGGGCACTGCAATTCACAAACCTGCAGACTTATAAATGATCACTCTCGTCCACAAATATATTGAGGGAAGTGAACGAAGAGGATTTGAAAGCAAGGCAGAATTGCAGGAAACAGATTTCAGGAGGGAGATTCGAATCGCCTTTAAAGCACAAGAAAAGCGGCAAAACCTCGACAATGATGCCCTTGGCCAAAAACGGCGTATGCGTTTTTTCCTGAATATATTCAGGAAAAAACGCATACGCCGTTTTTGGCCAAGCAAGCAACCTGGAAAGGCAAATCAGCGCTACAAAGAAGTCTCGCTTCCCATCGGTCAAAAGGGCCAAGCTGAATAAAGTGTCAAAACCAGAAATGCAGGGCAGGCCATGGAGAAACGGGAGCCTTGCTACGCTGATGGGCGGGATGTAAATTGCCAACAGCCACTCTGGAGAAGTGTACGGTGTGTCCTGAAACATCTAAAAAACTCAGCTTAGAGAGCATAGGGCACTTCCACTCATGGGCGTATAAATTGGGAAAACTAAAAATCAGCAAGACACAGGCACCCCAACGTTTACGGCTGCTCTGTTGACAAGAACCTCCACTTCGTTACACCTTAAATATCTCAGGAAAGAGAAAGATGGATAAATAAGTTGTGGTCCTTATGTACAATGGAATATCACTCAGCCATGAAATCAACGTCATAAGGCTTGTAGCAGCATGATGAGAGGATTTAGGTACGACGATTCTAAGTGAAATAAGTCACAGAGAAAAAGACACTTATCATAAGATATCACTTATAGAGGGAATGTAAAAACCGCTACCCTTGAACTGAATTACAAAACAGAACAGAGTCACACGTTTAGAAAACACACTATGGTTGCTTAACGGGAAAGGTGAGGTGGGGTGATGCATAAAACAAGGGTTTCAAATTGGCTCAGATACCGTTCCATAAACCCAATATGTAATAGACAAGACCTACTCCTTGCTCAGTGAATTGGACTCGACACCCCCTATTCACGGCCCAAGAATATATCTGACTAGTAAGAATCTTAAAACCTATGTATTGATATCTCTCTGTAAGTGAGTCAAGTGGGTGTAAAGTGACATAAACACAGCAGTGAAAAGCAGCTAAACCCCATTATAAAAATCAATTACTTTTAAAAACCTGTGAAACAAAGACAGTGAAAGAGAGAGAAATTCTTACAAAATTCGTTCAGGGGCTGTGATGCCACCTGGATTGACCATGTATAGACCCACAGCTGATTGAGACATAAGGGTGGACACTCTTGGGGCTGAGAGGTTTGGTGAGGTTGGGTGAGCAAACGCAGACCCTTTAAAGTAATACTGCGTGTTACCCATCCAATGGGTCCCAAATCTCCAGGTTCAAGGCCATCTTCCTACATCGAAAACATGCATGAGGAACCCAGAAGATGGTACACCGTGTGATCGGGAAAGGTTTCTAAAATACACCTCATTTCTCATCTCCTTGTGCCTTTAAAGCACAGGAAAAGCGGCAAAACCTCGACAATGATGCCCTTGGCCAAAAAGGGCGTATGCGTTCTTTCCTGAATATATTCAGGAAAAAACGCATACTCCCTTTTTGGCCAAGCAAGCAACCTGGAAAGGCAAATCAGCGCTACAAAGAAGTCTCGCTTCCCATCGGTCAAAAGGGCCATGCTGAATAAAGTGTCAAAACCAGAAATGCAGGACAGGCCATGGAGAAACGGGAGCCTTGCTACGCTGATGGGCGAGATGTAAATTGCCAACAGCGACTCTGGAGAAGTGTACGGTGTGTCCTAAAACATCTAAAAAACTCAGCTTAGAGAGCATAGAGCACTTCCACTCATGGGCGTATAAATTGGGAAAACTAAAAATCAGCAAGACACAGGCACCCCAACGTTTAGGGCTGCTCTGTTGACAAGAACCTCCACTTCGTTACACCTTAAATATCCCAGGAAAGAGAAAAATGGATAAAGAAGTTGTGGTCCTTATGTACAATGCAATATCACTCAGCCATGAAATCAACGTCATAAGGCTAGTAGCAGCATGATGAGTGGATTTAGGTACGACGATTCTAAGTGAAATAAGTCACACAGAAAAAGACACTTATCATAAGATATCACTTATAGAGGGAATGTAAAAACCGCTACCCTTGAACTGAATTACAAAACAGAACAGAGTCACACGTTTAGAAAACACACTATGGCTGCTTAACGGGAAAGGTGAGGTGGGGTGATGCATAAAACAAGGGTTTCAAATTAGCTCAGATACCGTTCCATAAACCCAATATGTAATAGACAAGACCTACTCCTTGCTCAGTGAATTGGACTCAACACCCCCTATTCACGACCCAAGAATATATCTGACTAGTAAGAATCTTAAAACCTATGTATTGATATCTCTCTGTAAGTGAGTCAAGTGGGTGTAAAGTGACATAAACACAGCAGTGAAAAGCAGCTAAACCCCATTATAAAAATCAATTACTTTTAAAAACCTGTGAAACAAAGACAGTGAAAGAGAGAGAAATTCTTACAAAATTCGTTCAGGGGATGTGATGCCACCTGGATTGACCATGTATAGACCCACAGCTGATTGAGACATAAGGGTGGACACTCTTGGGGCTGAGAGGTTTGGTGAGGTTGGGTGAGCAAACGCAGACCCTTTAAAGTAATACTGCGTGGTACCCATCCCATGGGTCCCAAATCTCCAGGTTCAAGGGCATCTTCCTACATCGAAAACATGCATGAGAAACCCAGAACATGGTACACCGTGTGATCGGGAAAGGTTTCTAAAACACACCTCATTTCTCATCTCCTTGTGCTCGGGTTCGCCATTCCAGCCGCTTTACAAGCAATCTCCCTCCTTGGAGAATCAGCACCTTTAACCTCCTGTTCCGTACAGGTTGCAATTTGTCCTGAGGATGAACGGGAAGAGGGGGAACCAATGAGAGACTAGCTCTAGGTGTTGGGACAGGCACAGGTCACTCTATTTTCCCATCAGGAAGAAGAATTAAGCACAGGCTCAGCCTGACGCCCAGGACCAGAATAGGGCCTGAAGCAATCCTGCGCTTTTGCGGCCAGCTCCCAAGAAAGCGAGTTGAAAAATGCAGCTCAGGGGCACTGCAATTCACAAACCTGCAGACTTATAAATGATCACTCTCGTCCACAAATATATTGAGGGAAGGCAACGAAGAGGATTTGAAAGCAAGGCAGAATTGCAGGAAACAGATTTCAGGAGGGAGATTCGAATCGCCTTTAAAGCACATGAAAAGCGGCAAAACCTCGACAATGATGCCCTTGGCCAAAAAGGGCGTATGCGTTTTTTCCTGAATATATTCAGGAAAAAACGCATACGCCCTTTTTGGCCAACCAAGCAACCTGGAAAGGCAAATCAGCGCTACAAAGAAGTCTCGCTTCCCATCGGTCAAAAGGGCCATGCTGAATAAAGTGTCAAAACCAGAAATGCAGGGCAGGCCATTTAGAAACGGGAGCCTTGCTACGCTGATGGGCGGGATGTAAATTGCCAACAGCCACTCTGGAGAAGTGTACGGTGTGTCCTGAAACATCTAAAAAACTCAGCTTAGAGAGCATAGGGCACTTCCACTCATGGGCGTATAAATTGGGAAAACTAAAAATCAGCAAGACACAGGCACCCCAACGTTTAGGGCTGCTCTGTTGACAAGAACCTCCACTTCGTTACACCTTAAATATCCCAGGAAAGAGAAAAATGGATAAAGAAGTTGTGGTCCTTATGTACAATGGAATATCACTCAGCCATGAAATCAACGTCATAAGGCTAGTAGCAGCATGATGAGTGGATTTAGGTACGACGATTCTAAGTGAAATAAGTCACACAGAAAAAGACACTTATCATAAGATATCACTTATAGAGGGAATGTAAAAACCGCTACCCTTGAACTGAATTACAAAACAGAACAGAGTCACACGTTTAGAAAACACACTATGGCTGCTTCACGGGAAAGGTGAGGTGGGGTGATGCATAAAACAAGGGTTTCAAATTAGCTCAGATACCGTTCCATAAACCCAATATGTACTAGACAAGACCTACTCCTTGCTCAGTGAATTGGACTCAAAACCCCCTATTCACGGCCCAAGAATATATCTGACTAGTAAGAATCTTAAAACCTATGTATTGATATCTCTCTGTAAGTGAGTCAAGTGGGTGTGAAGTGACATAAACACAGCAGTGAAAAGCAGCTAAACCCCATTATAAAAATCAATTACTTTTAAAAACCTGTGAAAAAAAGACAGTGAAAGAGAGAGAAATTCTTACAAAATTCGTTTAGGGGCAGTTATGCTACCTGGATTGACCATATCTAGACCCACAGCTGATTGAGACATAAGGGTGGACACTCTTGGGGATGAGAGGTTTGGTGAGGTTGGGTGAGGAAACGCAGACCCTTTAAAGTAATACTGCGTGGTACCCATCCCATGGGTCCCAAATCTCCAGGTTCAAGGGCATCTTCCTACATCGAAAACATGCATGAGAAACCCAGAAGATGGTACACCGTGTGATCGCGAAAGGTTTCTAAAACGCACCTCATTTCTCATCTCCTTGTGCTCGGTTTCGCCATTCCAGCTGCTTTACTAGCAATCTCCCTCCTTGGAGAATCAGCACCTTTAACCTCCTGTTCCGTACAGGTTGCAGTTTGTCCTGAGGATGAACGGGAATAGGGGAAAACAATGAGAGACTAGCTCTAGGTGTTGGGACAGGCACAGGTCACTCTATTTTCCCATCAGGAAGAAGAATTAACCACAGGCTCAGCCTGCCGCCCGGGACCAGAATAGGGCCTGAAGCAATCCTGCGCTTTTGCGGCCAGCTCCCAAGAAAGCGAGTTGAAAAATGGAGCTCAGGGGCACTGCAATTCACAAACCTGCAGACTTATAAATGATCACTCTCGTCCACAAATATATTGAGGGAAGGCAACGAAGAGGATTTGAAAGCAAGGCAGAATTGCAGGAAACAGATTTCAGGAGGGAGATTGGAATCGCCTTTAAAGCACAGGAAAAGCGGCAAAACCTCGACAAGATGCCCTTGGCCAAAAAGGGCGTATGCGTTTTTTCCTGAATATATTCAGGAAAAAACGCATACGCCCTTTTTGGCCAAGCAAGCAACCTGGAAAGGCAAATCAGCGCTACAAAGAAGTCTCGCTTCCCATCGGTCAAAAGGGCCATGCTGAATAAAGTGTCAAAACCAGAAATGCAGGGCAGGCCATGAGGAAACGGGAGCCTTGTTACGATGATGGGCGGGATGTAAATTGCCAACAGCCACTCTGGAGAAGTGTACGATGTGTCCTGAAACATCTAAAAAACTCAGCTTAGAGAGCATAGGGCACTTCCACTCATGGGCATATAAAGTGGGAAAATTAAAAACCAGCAAGACACAGGCACCCCAAAGTTTAGGGCTGCTCTGTTGACAAGAACCTCCAACTTCGTTACACCTTAAATATCCCAGGAAAGAGAAAAATGGATAAAGAAGTTGTGGTCCTTATGTACAATGGAATATCACTCAGCCATGAAATCAACGTCATAAGGCTAGTAGCAGCATGATGAGTGGATTTAGGTACGACGATTCTAAGTGAAATAAGTCACACAGAAAAAGACACTTATCATAAGATATCACTTATAGAGGGAATGAAAAAACCGCTACCCTTGAACTGAATTACAAAACAGAACAGAGTCACACGTTTAGAAAACACACAATGGCTGCTTAACGGGAAAGGTGAGGTGGGGTGATGAATAAAACAAGGGTTTCAAATTAGCTCAGATACCGTTCCATAAACCCAATATGTACTAGACAAGACCTACTCCTTGCTCAGTGAATTGGACTCAAAACCCCCTATTCACGGCCCAAGAATATATCTGACTAGTAAGAATCTTAAAACCTATGTATTGATATCTCTCTGTAAGTGAGTCAAGTGGGTGTGAAGTGACATAAACACAGCAGTGAAAAGCAGCTAAACCCCATTATAAAAATCAATTACTTTTAAAAACCTGTGAAAAAAAGACAGTGAAAGAGAGAGAAATTCTTACAAAATTCGTTTAGGGGCAGTTATGCTACCTGGATTGACCATATCTAGACCCACAGCTGATTGAGACATAAGGGTGGACACTCTTGGGGATGAGAGGTTTGGTGAGGTTGGGTGAGGAAACGCAGACCCTTTAAAGTAATACTGCGTGGTACCCATCCCATGGGTTCCAAATCTCCAGGTTCAAGGGCATCTTCCTACATCGAAAACATGCATGAGAAACCCAGAAGATGGCACACTGTGTGATCGGGAAAGGTTTCTAAAACGCACCTCATTTCTCATCTCCTTGTGCTCGAATTCGCCATTCCAGCTGCTTTACTTGCAGTCTCCCTCATTGGAGAATCAGCACCTTTAACCTCCTGTTCCGTACAGGTTGCAATTTGTCCTGAGGATGAACGGGAAAAGGGGGAAACAATGAGAGTCTAGCTCTAGGTGTTGGGACAGGCACAGGTCACTCTATTTTCCCATCAGGAAGAAGAATTAAGCACAGGCTCAGCCTGCCGCCCGGAACCAGAATAGGGCCTGAAGCAATCCTGCGCTTTTGCGGCCAGCTCCCAAGAAAGCGAGTTGAAAAATGGAGCTCAGAGGCACTGCAATTCACAAACCTGCAGACTTATAAATGACCACTCTCGTCCACAAATATATTGAGGGAAGGCAACGAAGAGGATTTGAAAGCAAGGCAGAATTGCAGGAAACAGATTTCAGGAGGGAGATTCGAATCGCCTTTAAAGCACAGGAAAAGCGGCAAAACCTCGACAATGATGCCCTTGGCCAAAAAGGGCGTATGCGTTTTTTCCTGAATATATTCAGGAAAAAACGCATACGCCCTTTTTGGCCAAGCAAGCAACCTGGAAAGGCAAATCAGCGCTACAAAGAAGTCTCGCTTCCCATCGGTCAAAAGGGCCATGCTGAATAAAGTGTCAAAACCAGAAATGCAGGGCAGGCCATGGAGAAACGGGAGGCTTGCTACGCTAATGGGCGGGATGTAAATTGCCAACAGCCACTCTGGAGAAGTGTACGGTGTGTCCTGAAACATCTAAAAAACTCAGCTTAGAGAGCATAGGTCACTTCCACTCATGGGCGTATAAATTGGGAAAACTAAAAATCAGCAAGACACAGGCACCCCAACGTTTAGGGCTGCTCTGTTGACAAGAACCTCCAGTTCGTTACACCTTAAATATCTCAGGATATAGAAAAATGGATAAAGATGTTGTGGTCCTTATGTACAATGGAATATCACTCAGCCATGAAATCAACGTCATAAGGCTAGTAGCAGCATGATGAGTGGATTTAGGTCCGACGATTCTAAGTGAAATAAGTCACACAGAAAAAGACACTTATCATAAGATATCACTTATAGAGGGAATGTAAAAACCGCTACCCTTGAACTGAATTACAAAACAGAACAGAGTCACACGTTTAGAAAACACACTATGGCTGCTTAACGGGAAAGGTGATGTGGGGCGATGCATAAAACAAGGGTTTCAAATTAGCTCAGATACCGTTCCATAAACCCAATATGTAATAGACAAGACCTACTCCTTGCTCAGTGAATTGGACTCAACACCCCCTATTCACGGCCCAAGAATATATCTGACTAGTAAGAATCTTAAAACCTATGTATTGATATCTCTCTGTAAGTGAGTCAAGTGGGTGTAAAGTGGCATAAACACAGCAGTGAAAAGCAGCTAAACCCCATTATAAAAATCAATTACTTTTAAAGACCTGTGAAAAAAAGACAGTGAAAGAGAGAGAAATTCTTACAAAATTCGTTTAGGGGCAGTTATGCTACCTGGATTGACCATATCTAGACCCACAGCAGATTGAGACATAAGGGTGGACACTCTTGGGGCTGAGAGGTTTGGTGAGGTTGGGTGAGCAAACGCAGACCCTTTAAAGTAATACTGCGTGGTACCCATCCCATGGGTCCCAAATCTCCAGGTTCAAGGGCATCTTCCTACATCGAAAACATGCATGAGAAACCCAGAAGATGGTACACTGTGTGATCGGGAAAGGTTTCTAAAACGCACCTCATTTTTCATGTCCTTGTGCTCGGGTTCGCCATTCCAGCCGCATTACTAGCAATCTCCCTCCTTGGAGAATCAGCACCTTTAACCTCCTGTTCCGTACAGGTTGCAATTTGTCCTGAGGATGAACGGGAAGAAGGGGGAACCAATGAGAGACTAGCTCTAGGTGTTGGGACAGGCACAGGTCACTCTATTTTCCCATCAGGAAGAAGAATTAAGCACAGGCTCAGCCTTCCGCCCGGGACCAGAATAGGGCCTGAAGCAATCCTGCGCTTTTGCGGCCAGCTCCCAAGAAAGCGAGTTGAAAAATGGAGCTCAGGGGCACTGCAATTCACAAACCTGCAGACTTATAAATGACCACTCTCGTCCACAAATATATTGAGGGAAGGCAACGAAGAGGATTTGAAAGCAAGGCAGAATTGCAGGAAACAGATTTCAGGAGGGAGATTCGAATCGCCTTTAAAGCACAGGAAAAGCGGCAAAACCTCGACAATGATGCCCTTGGCCAAAAAGGGCGTATGCGTTTTTTCCTGAATATATTCAGGAAAAAACGCATACGCCCTTTTTGGCCAAGCAAGCAACCTGGAAAGGCAAATCAGCGCTACAAAGAAGTCTCGCTTCCCATCGGTCAAAAGGGCCATGCTGAATAAAGTGTCAAAACCAGAAATGCAGGGCAGGCCATGGAGAAACGGGAGCCTTGCTACGCTGATGGGCGGGATGTAAATTGCCAACAGCCACTCTGGAGAAGTGTACGGTGTGTCCTGAAACATCTAAAAAACTCAGCTTAGAGAGCATAGGGCACTTCCACTCATGGGCGTATAAATTGGGAAAACTAAAAATCAGCAAGACACAGGCACCCCAACGTTTAGGGCTGCTCTGTTGACAAGAACCTCCACTTCGTTACACCTTAAATATCTCAGGATAGAGAAAAATGGATAAAGAAGTTGTGGTCCTTATGTACAATGGAATATCACTCAGCCATGAAATCAACGTCATAAGGCTAGTAGCAGCATGATGAGTGGATTTAGGTACGACGATTCTAAGTGAAATAAGTCACACAGAAAAAGAAACTTATCATAAGATATCACTTATAGAGGGAATGTAAAAACCGCTACCCTTGAACTGAATTACAAAACAGAACAGAGTCACACGTTTAGAAAACACACTATGGCTGCTTAACGGGAAAGGTGAGGTGGGGTGATGCATAAAACAAGGGTTTCAAATTAGCTCAGATACCGTTCCATAAACCCAATATGTACTAGACAAGACCTACTCCTTGCTCAGTGAATTGGACTCAACACCCCCTATTCACGGCCCAAGAATATATCTGACTAGTAAGAATCTTAAAACCTATGTATTGATATCTCTCTGTAAGTGAGTCAAGTGGGTGTAAAGTGGCATAAACACAGCAGTGAAAAGCAGCTAAACCCCATTATAAAAATCAATTACTTTTAAAGACCTGTGAAAAAAAGACAGTGAAAGAGAGAGAAATTCTTACAAAATTCGTTTAGGGGCAGTTATGCTACCTGGATTGACCATATCTAGACCCACAGCAGATTGAGACATAAGGGTGGACACTCTTGGGGCTGAGAGGTTTGGTGAGGTTGGGTGAGCAAACGCAGACCCTTTAAAGTAATACTGCGTGGTACCCATCCCATGGGTCCCAAATCTCCAGGTTCAAGGGCATCTTCCTACATCGAAAACATGCATGAGAAACCCAGAAGATGGTACACTGTGTGATCGGGAAAGGTTTCTAAAACGCACCTCATTTTTCATGTCCTTGTGCTCGGGTTCGCCATTCCAGCCGCATTACTAGCAATCTCCCTCCTTGGAGAATCAGCACCTTTAACCTCCTGTTCCGTACAGGTTGCAATTTGTCCTGAGGATGAACGGGAAGAAGGGGGAACCAATGAGAGACTAGCTCTAGGTGTTGGGACAGGCACAGGTCACTCTATTTTCCCATCAGGAAGAAGAATTAAGCACAGGCTCAGCCTTACGCCCGGGACCAGAATAGGGCCTGAAGCAATCCTGCGCTTTTGCGGCCAGCTCCCAAGAAAGCGAGTTGAAAAATGGAGCTCAGGGGCACTGCAATTCACAAACCTGCAGACTTATAAATGACCACTCTCGTCCACAAATATATTGAGGGAAGGCAACGAAGAGGATTTGAAAGCAAGGCAGAATTGCAGGAAACAGATTTCAGGAGGGAGATTCGAATCGCCTTTAAAGCACAGGAAAAGCGGCAAAACCTCGACAATGATGCCCTTGGCCAAAAAGGGCGTATGCGTTTTTTCCTGAATATATTCAGGAAAAAACGCATACGCCCTTTTTGGCCAAGCAAGCAACCTGGAAAGGCAAATCAGCGCTACAAAGAAGTCTCGCTTCCCATCGGTCAAAAGGGCCATGCTGAATAAAGTGTCAAAACCAGAAATGCAGGGCAGGCCATGGAGAAACGGGAGGCTTGCTACGCTAATGGGCGGGATGTAAATTGCCAACAGCCACTCTGGAGAAGTGTACGGTGTGTCCTGAAACATCTAAAAAACTCAGCTTAGAGAGCATAGGGCACTTCCACTCATGGGCGTATAAATTGGGAAAACTAAAAATCAGCAAGACACAGGCACCCCAACGTTTAGGGCTGCTCTGTTGACAAGAACCTCCACTTCGTTACACCTTAAATATCTCAGGAAAGAGAAAAATGGATAAAGATGTTGTGGTCCTTATGTACAATGGAATATCACTCAGCCATGAAATCAACGTCATAAGGCTAGTAGCAGCATGATGAGTGGATTTAGGTCCGACGATTCTAAGTGAAATAAGTCACACAGAAAAAGACACTTATCATAAGATATCACTTATAGAGGGAATGTAAAAACCGCTACCCTTGAACTGAATTACAAAACAGAACAGAGTCACACGTTTAGAAAACACACTATGGCTGCTTAACGGGAAAGGTGATGTGGGGCGATGCATAAAACAAGGGTTTCAAATTAGCTCAGATACCGTTCCATAAACCCAATATGTACTAGACAAGACCTACTCCTTGCTCAGTGAATTGGACTCAACACCCCCTATTCACGGCCCAAGAATATATCTGACTAGTAAGAATCTTAAAACCTATGTATTGATATCTCTCTGTAAGTGAGTCAAGTGGGTGTAAAGTGGCATAAACACAGCAGTGAAAAGCAGCTAAACCCCATTATAAAAATCAATTACTTTTAAAAACCTGTGAAAAAAAGACAGTGAAAGAGAGAGAAATTCTTACAAAATTCGTTTAGGGGCAGTGATGCTACCTGGATTGACCATATCTAGACCCACAGCAGATTGAGACATAAGGGTGGACACTCTTGGGGCTGAGAGGTTTGGTGAGGTTGGGTGAGCAAACGCAGACCCTTTAAAGTAATACTGCGTGGTACCCATCCCATGGGTCCCAAATCTCCAGGTTCAAGGGCATCTTCCTACATCGAAAACATGCATGAGAAACCCAGAAGATGGTACACTGTGTGATCGGGAAAGGTTTCTAAAACGCACCTCATTTTTCATGTCCTTGTGCTCGGGTTTGCCATTCCAGCCGCATTACTAGCAATCTCCCTCCTTGGAGAATCAGCACCTTTAACCTCCTGTTCCGTACAGGTTGCAATTTGTCCTGAGGATGAACGGGAAGAGGGGAAAACAATGAGAGACTAGCTCTACGTGTTGGGACAGGCACAGGTCACTCTATTTTCCCATCAGGAAGAAGAATTAACCACAGGCTCAGCCTGCCGCACGGGACCAGAATAGGGCCTGAAGCAATCCTGCGCTTTTGCGGCCAGCTCCCAAGAAAGCGAGTTGAAAAATGGAGCTCAGGGGCACTGCAATTCACAAACCTGCAGACTTATAAATGACCACTCTCGTCCACAAATATATTGAGGGAAGGCAACGAAGAGGATTTGAAAGCAAGGCAGAATTGCAGGAAACAGATTTCAGGAGGAAGATTCGAATCGCCTTTAAAGCACAGGAAAAGCGGCAAAACCTCGACAAGATGCCCTTGGCCAAAAGGGGCGTATGCGTTTTTTCCTGAATATATTCAGGAAAAAACGCATACGCCCCTTTTGGCCAAGCAAGCAACCTGGAAAGGCAAATCAGCGCTACAAAGAAGTCTCGCTTCCCATCGGTCAAAAGGGCCATGCTGAATAAAGTGTCAAAATCAGAAATGCAGGACAGGCCATGGAGAAACGGGAGCCTTGCTACGCTGATGGGCGGGATGTAAATTGCCAACAGCCACTCTGGAGAAGTGTACGGTGTGTCCTGAAACATCTAAAAAACTCAGCTTAGAGAGCATAGGGCACTTCCACTCATGGGCGTATAAAGTGGGAAAATTAAAAACCAGCAAGACACAGGCACCCCAAAGTTTAGGGCTGCTCTGTTGACAAGAAACTCCACTTCGTTACACCTTAAATATCCCAGGAAAGAGAAAAATGGATAAAGAAGTTGTGGTCCTTATGTACAATGGAATATCACTCAGCCATGAAATCAACGTCATAAGGCTAGTAGCAGCATGATGAGTGGATTTAGGTACGACGATTCTAAGTGAAATAAGTCACACAGAAAAAGACACTTATCATAAGATATCACTTATAGAGGGAATGTAAAAACCGCTACCCTTGAACTGAATTACAAAACAGAACAGAGTCACACGTTTAGAAAACACACTATGGCTGCTTAACGGGAAAGGTGAGGTGGAGTGATGCATAAAACAAGGGTTTCAAATTAGCTCAGATACCGTTCAATAAACCCAATATGTAATAGACAAGACCTACTCCTTGCTCAGTGAATTGGACTCAACACCCCCTATTCACGGCCCAAGAATATACCTGACTAGCAAGAATCTTAAAACCTATGTATTGATATCTCTCTGTAAGTGAGTCAAGTGGGTGTAAAGTGGCATAAACACAGCAGTGAAAAGCAGCTAAACCCCATTATAAAAATCAATTACTTTTAAAAACCTGTGAAAAAAAGACAGTGAAAGAGAGAGAAATTCTTACAAAATTCGTTTAGGGGCAGTGATGCTACCTGGATTGACCATATCTAGACCCACAGCAGATTGAGACATAAGGGTGGACACTCTTGGGGCTGAGAGGTTTGCTGAGGTTGGGGGAGGAAACGCAGACCCTTTAAAGTAATATTGCGTGGTACCCATCCCATGGGTCCCAAATCTCCAGGTTCAAGGGCATCTTCCTACATCGAAAACATGCATGAGAAACCCAGAAGATGGCACACTGTGTGATCGGGAAAGGTTTCTAAAACGCACCTCATTTCTCATCTCCTTGTGCTCGAATTCGCCATTCCAGCTGCTTTACTAGCAGTCTCCCTCATTGGAGAATCAGCACCTTTAACCTCCTGTTCCGTACAGGTTGCAATTTGTCCTGAGGATGAACGGGAAAAGGGGGAAACAATGAGAGTCTAGCTCTAGGTGTTGGGACAGGCACAGGTCACTCTATTTTCCCATCAGGAAGAAGAATTAAGCACAGGCTCAGCCTGCCGCCCGGAACCAGAATAGGGCCTGAAGCAATCCTGCGCGTTTGCGGCCAGCTCCCAAGAAAGCGAGTTGAAAAATGGAGCTCAGGGGCACTGCAATTCACAAACCTGCAGACTTATAAATGACCACTCTCGTCCACAAATATATTGAGGGAAGGCAACGAAGAGGATTTGAAAGCAAGGCAGAATTGCAGGAAACAGATTTCAGGAGGGAGATTCGAATCGCCTTTAAAGCACAGGAAAAGCGGCAAAACCTCGACAATGATGCCCTTGGCCAAAAAGGGCGTATGCGTTTTTTCCTGAATATATTCAGGAAAAAACGCATACGCCCTTTTTGGCCAAGCAAGCAACCTGGAAAGGCAAATCAGCGCTACAAAGAAGTCTCGCTTCCCATCGGTCAAAAGGGCCATGCTGAATAAAGTGTCAAAACCAGAAATGCAGGGCAGGCCATGGAGAAACGGGAGCCTTGCTACGCTGATGGGCGGGATGTAAATTGCCAACAGCCACTCTGGAGAAGTGTACGGTGTGTCCTGAAACATCTAAAAAACTCAGCTTAGAGAGCATAGGGCACTTCCACTCATGGGCGTATAAATTGGGAAAACTAAAAATCAGCAAGACACAGGCACCCCAACGTTTAGGGCTGCTCTGTTGACAAGAACCTCCACTTCGTTACACCTTAAATATCTCAGGATAGAGAAAAATGGATAAATAAGTTGTGGTCCTTATGTACAATGGAATATCACTCAGCCATGAAATCAACGTCATAAGGCTAGTAGCAGCATGATGAGTGGATTTAGGTATGACGATTCTAAGTGAAATAAGTCACACAGAAAAAGAAACTTATCATAAGATATCACTTATAGAGGGAATGTAAAAACCGCTACCCTTGAACTGAATTACAAAACAGAACAGAGTCACACGTTTAGAAAACACACTATGGCTGCTTAACGGGAAAGGTGAGGTGGGGTGATGCATAAAACAAGGGTTTCAAATTAGCTCAGATACCGTTCCATAAACCCAATATGTACTAGACAAGACCTACTCCTTGCTCAGTGAATTGGACTCAACACCCCCTATTCACGGCCCAAGAATATATCTGACTAGTAAGAATCTTAAAACCTATGTATTGATATCTCTCTGTAAGTGAGTCAAGTGGGTGTAAAGTGGCATAAACACAGCAGTGAAAAGCAGCTAAACCCCATTATAAAAATCAATTACTTTTAAAGATCTGTGAAAAAAAGACAGTGAAAGAGAGAGAAATTCTTACAAAATTCGTTTAGGGGCAGTTATGCTACCTGGATTGACCATATCTAGACCCACAGCAGATTGAGACATAAGGGTGGACACTCTTGGGGCTGAGAGGTTTGGTGAGGTTGGGTGAGCAAACGCAGACCCTTTAAAGTAATACTGCGTGGTACCCATCCCATGGGTCCCAAATCTCCAGGTTCAAGGGCATCTTCCTACATCGAAAACATGCATGAGAAACCCAGAAGATGGTACACTGTGTGATCGGGAAAGGTTTCTAAAACGCACCTCATTTTTCATGTCCTTGTGCTCGGGTTCGCCATTCCAGCCGCATTACTAGCAATCTCCCTCCTTGGAGAATCAGCACCTTTAACCTCCTGTTCCGTACAGGTTGCAATTTGTCCTGAGGATGAACGGGAAGAAGGGGGAACCAATGAGAGACTAGCTCTAGGTGTTGGGACAGGCACAGGTCACTCTATTTTCCCATCAGGAAGAAGAATTAACCACAGGCTCAGCCTGCCGCCCGGGACCAGAATAGGGCCTGAAGCAATCCTGCGCGTTTGCGGCCAGCTCCCAAGAAAGCGAGTTGAAAAATGGAGCTCAGGGGCACTGCAATTCACAAACCTGCAGACTTATAAATGATCACTCTCGTCCACAAATATATTGAGGGAAGGCAACGAAGAGGATTTGAAAGCAAGGCAGAATTGCAGGAAACAGATTTCAGGATGGAGATTCGAATCGCCTTTAAAGCACAGGAAAAGCGGCAAAACCTCGACAAGATGCCCTTGGCCAAAAGGGGCGTATGCGTTTTTTCCTGAATATATTCAGGAAAAAACGCATACGCCCCTTTTGGCCAACCAAGCAACCTGGAAAGGCAAATCAGCGCTACAAAGAAGTCTCGCTTCCCATCAGTCAAAAGGGCCATGCTGAATAAAGTGTCAAAATCAGAAATGCAGGACAGGCCATGGAGAAACGGGAGCCTTGCTACGCTGATGGGCGGGATGTAAATTGCCAACAGCCACTCTGGAGAAGTGTACGGTGTGTCCTGAAACATCTAAAAAACTCAGCTTAGAGAGCATAGGGCACTTCCACTCATGGGCGTATAAAGTGGGAAAATTAAAAACCAGCAAGACACAGGCACCCCAAAGTTTAGGGCTGCTCTGTTGACAAGAACCTCCACTTCGTTACACCTTAAATATCCCAGGAAAGAGAAAAATGGATAAAGAAGTTGTGGTCCTTATGTACAATGGAATATCACTCAGCCATGAAATCAACGTCATAAGGCTAGTAGCAGCATGATGAGTGGATTTAGGTACGACGATTCTAAGTGAAATAAGTCACACAGAAAAAGACACTTATCATAAGATATCACTTATAGAGGGAATGTAAATACCGCTACCCTTGAACTGAATTACAAAACAGAACAGAGTCACACGTTTAGAAAACACACTATGGCTGCTTAACGGGAAAGGTGAGGTGGAGTGATGCATAAAACAAGGGTTTCAAATTAGCTCAGATACCGTTCAATAAACCCAATATGTAATAGACAAGACCTACTCCTTGCTCAGTGAATTGGACTCAACACCCCCTATTCACGGCCCAAGAATATACCTGACTAGCAAGAATCTTAAAACCTATGTATTGATATCTCTCTGTAAGTGAGTCAAGTGGGTGTAAAGTGGCATAAACACAGCAGTGAAAAGCAGCTAAACCCCATTATAAAAATCAATTACTTTTAAAAACCTGTGAAAAAAAGACAGTGAAAGAGAGAGAAATTCTTACAAAATTCGTTTAGGGGCAGTGATGCTACCTGGATTGACCATATCTAGACCCACAGCTGATTGAGACATAAGGGTGGACACTCTTGGGGCTGAGAGGTTTGCTGAGGTTGGGGGAGGAAACGCAGACCCTTTAAAGTAATATTGCGTGGTACCCATCCCATGGGTCCCAAATCTCCAGGTTCAAGGGCATCTTCCTACATCGAAAACATGCATGAGAAACCCAGAAGATGGCACACTGTGTGATTGGGAAAGGTTTCTAAAACGCACCTCATTTCTCATCTCCTTGTGCTCGAATTCGCCATTCCAGCTGCTTTACTAGCAGTCTCCCTCATTGGAGAATCAGCACCTTTAACCTCCTGTTCCGTACAGGTTGCAATTTGTCCTGAGGATGAACGGGAAAAGGGGGAAACAATGAGAGTCTAGCTCTAGGTGTTGGGACAGGCACAGGTCACTCTATTTTCCCATCAGGAAGAATAATTAAGCACAGGCTCAGCCTGCCGCCCGGAACCAGAATAGGGCCTGAAGCAATCCTGCGCTTTTGCGGCCAGCTCCCAAGAAAGCGAGTTGAAAAATGGAGCTCAGGGGCACTGCAATTCACAAACCTGCAGACTTATAAATGACCACTCTCGTCCACAAATATATTGAGGGAAGGCAACGAAGAGGATTTGAAAGCAAGGCAGAATTGCAGGAAACAGATTTCAGGAGGGAGATTCGAATCGCCTTTAAAGCACAGGAAAAGCGGCAAAACCTCGACAATGATGCCCTTGGCCAAAAAGGGCGTATGCGTTTTTTCCTGAATATATTCAGGAAAAAACGCATACGCCCTTTTTGGCCAAGCAAGCAACCTGGAAAGGCAAATCAGCGCTACAAAGAAGTCTCGCTTCCCATCGGTCAAAAGGGCCATGCTGAATAAAGTGTCAAAACCAGAAATGCAGGGCAGGCCATGGAGAAACGGGAGCCTTGCTACGCTGATGGGCGGGATGTAAATTGCCAACAGCCACTCTGGAGAAGTGTACGGTGTGTCCTGAAACATCTAAAAAACTCAGCTTAGAGAGCATAGGGCACTTCCACTCATGGGCGTATAAATTGGGAAAACTAAAAATCAGCAAGACACAGGCACCCCAACGTTTAGGGCTGCTCTGTTGACAAGAACCTCCACTTCGTTACACCTTAAATATCTCAGGATAGAGAAAAATGGATAAATAAGTTGTGGTCCTTATGTACAATGGAATATCACTCAGCCATGAAATCAACGTCATAAGGCTAGTAGCAGCATGATGAGTGGATTTAGGTACGACGATTCTAAGTGAAATAAGTCACACAGAAAAAGACACTTATCATAAGATATCACTTATAGAGGGAATGTAAAAACCGCTACCCTTGAACTGAATTACAAAACAGAACAGAGTCACACTTTTAGAAAACACACTATGGCTGCTTAACGGGAAAGGTGAGGTGGGGTGATGCATAAAACAAGGGTTTCAAATTAGCTCAGATACCGTTCCATAAACCCAATATGTACTAGACAAGACCTACTCCTTGCTCAGTGAATTGGACTCAACACCCCCTATTCACGGCCCAAGAATATATCTGACTAGTAAGAATTTAAAACCTATGTATTGATATCTCTCTGTAAGTGAGTCAAGTGGGTGTAAAGTGGCATAAACACAGCAGTGAAAAGCAGCTAAACCCCATTATAAAAATCAATTACTTTTAAAGACCTGTGAAAAAAAGACAGTGAAAGAGAGAGAAATTCTTACAAAATTCTACCTGGATTGACCATATCTAGACCCACAGCAGATTGAGACATAAGGGTGGACACTCTTGGGGCTGAGAGGTTTGGTGAGGTTGGGTGAGCAAACGCAGACCCTTTAAAGTAATACTGCGTGGTACCCATCCCATGGGTCCCAAATCTCCAGGTTCAAGGGCATCTTCCTACATCGAAAACATGCATGAGAAACCCAGAAGATGGTACACTGTGTGATCGGGAAAGGTTTCTAAAACGCACCTCATTTTTCATGTCCTTGTGCTCGGGTTCGCCATTCCAGCCGCATTACTAGCAATCTCCCTCCTTGGAGAATCAGCACCTTTAACCTCCTGTTCCGTACAGGTTGCCATTTGTCCTGAGGATGAACGGGAAGAAGGGGGAACCAATGAGAGACTAGCTTTAGGTGTTGGGACAGGCACAGGTCACTCTATTTTCCCATCAGGAAGAAGAATTAACCACAGGCTCAGCCTGCCGCCCTGGACCAGAATAGGGCCTGAAGCAATCCTGCACGTTTGCGGCCAGCTCCCAAGAAAGCGAGTTGAAAAATGGAGCTCAGGGGCACTGCAATTCACAAACCTGCAGACTTATAAATGATCACTCTCGTCCACAAATATATTGAGGGAAGGCAACGAAGAGGATTTGAAAGCAAGGCAGAATTGCAGGAAACATTTCAGGAGGGAGATTCGAATCGCCTTTAAAGCACAGGAAAAGCGGCAAAACCTCGACAAGATGCCCTTGGCCAAAAGGGGCGTATGCGTTTTTTCCTGAATATATTCAGGAAAAAACGCATACGCCCCTTTTGGCCAACCAAGCAACCTGGAAAGGCAAATCAGCGCTACAAAGAAGTCTCGCTTCCCATCAGTCAAAAGGGCCATGCTGAATAAAGTGTCAAAATCAGAAATGCAGGACAGGCCATGGAGAAACGGGAGCCTTGCTACGCTGATGGGCGGGATGTAAATTGCCAACAGCCACTCTGGAGAAGTGTACGGTGTGTCCTGAAACATCTAAAAAACTCAGCTTAGAGAGCATAGGGCACTTCCACTCATGGGCGTATAAAGTGGGAAAATTAAAAACCAGCAAGACACAGGCACCCCAAAGTTTAGGGCTGCTCTGTTGACAAGAACCTCCACTTCGTTACACCTTAAATATCCCAGGAAAGAGAAAAATGGATAAAGAAGTTGTGGTCCTTATGTACAATGGAATATCACTCAGCCATGAAATCAACGTCATAAGGCTAGTAGCAGCATGATGAGTGGATTTAGGTACGACGATTCTAAGTGAAATAAGTCACACAGAAAAAGACACTTATCATAAGATATCACTTATAGAGGGAATGTAAAAACCGCTACCCTTGAACTGAATTACAAAACAGAACAGAGTCACACGTTTAGAAAACACACTATGGCTGCTTAACGGGAAAGGTGATGTGGGGCGATGCATAAAACAAGGGTTTCAAATTAGCTCAGATACCGTTCCATAAACCCAATATGTAATAGACAAGACCTACTCCTTGCTCAGTGAATTGGACTCAACACCCCCTATTCACGGCCCAAGAATATATCTGACTAGTAAGAATCTTAAAACCTATGTATTGATATCTCTCTGTAAGTGAGTCAAGTGGGTGTAAAGTGGCATAAACACAGCAGTGAAAAGCAGCTAAACCCCATTATAAAAATCAATTACTTTTAAAAACCTGTGAAAAAAAGACAGTGAAAGAGAGAGAAATTCTTACAAAATTCGTTTAGGGGCAGTTATGCTACCTGGATTGACCATATCTAGACCCACAGCAGATTGAGACATAAGGGTGGACACTCTTGGGGCTGAGAGGTTTGGTGAGGTTGGGTGAGCAAACGCAGACCCTTTAAAGTAATACTGCGTGGTACCCATCCCATGGGTCCCAAATCTCCAGGTTCAAGGGCATCTTCCTACATCGAAAACATGCATGAGAAACCCAGAAGATGGTACACTGTGTGATCGGGAAAGGTTTCTAAAACGCACCTCATTTTTCATGTCCTTGTGCTCGGGTTCGCCATTCCAGCCGCATTACTAGCAATCTCCCTCCTTGGAGAATCAGCACCTTTAACCTCCTGTTCCGTACAGGTTGCAATTTGTCCTGAGGATGAACGGGAAGAAGGGGGAACCAATGAGAGACTAGCTCTAGGTGTTGGGACAGGCACAGGTCACTCTATTTTCCCATCAGGAAGAAGAATTAAGCACAGGCTCAGCCTTCCGCCCGGGACCAGAATAGGGCCTGAAGCAATCCTGCGCTTTTGCGGCCAGCTCCCAAGAAAGCGAGTTGAAAAATGGAGCTCAGGGGCACTGCAATTCACAAACCTGCAGACTTATAAATGACCACTCTCGTCCACAAATATATTGAGGGAAGGCAACGAAGAGGATTTGAAAGCAAGGCAGAATTGCAGGAAACAGATTTCAGGAGGGAGATTCGAATCGCATTTAAAGCACAGGAAAAGCGGGAAAACCTCGACAATGATGCCCTTGGCCAAAAAGGGCGTATGCGTTTTTTCCTGAATATATTCAGGAAAAAACGCATACGCCCTTTTTGGCCAAGCAAGCAACCTGGAAAGGCAAATCAGCGCTACAAAGAAGTCTCGCTTCCCATCGGTCAAAAGGGCCATGCTGAATAAAGTGTCAAAACCAGAAATGCAGGGCAGGCCATGGAGAAACGGAAGGCTTGCTACGCTAATGGGCGGGATGTAAATTGCCAACAGCCACTCTGGAGAAGTGTACGGTGTGTCCTGAAACATCTAAAAAACTCAGCTTAGAGAGCATAGGGCACTTCCACTCATGGGCGTATAAATTGGGAAAACTAAAAATCAGCAAGACACAGGCACCCCAACGTTTAGGGCTGCTGTGTTGACAAGAACCTCCACTTCGTTACACCTTAAATATCTCAGGAAAGAGAAAAATGGATAAAGATGTTGTGGTCCTTATGTACAATGGAATATCACTCAGCCATGAAATCAACGTCATAAGGCTAGTAGCAGCATGATGAGTGGATTTAGGTCCGACGATTCTAAGTGAAATAAGTCACACAGAAAAAGACACTTATCATAAGATATCACTTATAGAAGGAATGTAAAAACCGCTACCCTTGAACTGAATTACAAAACAGAACAGAGTCACACGTTTAGAAAACACACTATGGCTGCTTAAAGGGAAAGGTGATGTGGGGCGATGCATAAAACAAGGGTTTCAAATTAGCTCAGATACCGTTCCATAAACCCAATATGTAATAGACAAGATCTACTCCTTGCTCAGTGAATTGGACTCAACACCCCCTATTCACGGCCCAAGAATATATCTGACTAGTAAGAATCTTAAAACCTATGTATTGATATCTCTCTGTAAGTGAGTCAAGTGGGTGTAAAGTGGCATAAACACAGCAGTGAAAAGCAGCTAAACCCCATTATAAAAATCAATTACTTTTAAAAACCTGTGAAAAAAAGACAGTGAAAGAGAGAGAAATTCTTACAAAATTCGTTTAGGGGCAGTTATGCTACCTGGATTGACCATATCTAGACCCACAGCAGATTGAGACATAAGGGTGGACACTCTTGGGGCTGAGAGGTTTGGTGAGGTTGGGTGAGCAAACGCAGACCCTTTAAAGTAATACTGCGTGGTACCCATCCCATGGGTCCCAAATCTCCAGGTTCAAGGGCATCTTCCTACATCGAAAACATGCATGAGAAACCCAGAAGATGGTACACTGTGTGATCGGGAAAGGTTTCTAAAACGCACCTCATTTTTCATGTCCTTGTGCTCGGGTTCGCCATTCCAGCCGCATTACTAGCAATCTCCCTCCTTGGAGAATCAGCACCTTTAACCTCCTGTTCCGTACAGGTTGCAATTTGTCCTGAGGATGAACGGGAAGAGGGGAAAACAATGAGAGACTAGCTCTACGTGTTGGGACAGGCACAGGTCACTCTATTTTCCCATCAGGAAGAAGAATTAACCACAGGCTCAGCCTGCCGCCCGGGACCAGAATAGGGCCTGAAGCAATCCTGCGCTTTTGCGGCCAGCTCCCAAGAAAGCGAGTTGAAAAATGGAGCTCAGGGGCACTGCAATTCACAAGCCTGCAGACTTATAAATGACCACTCTCGTCCACAAATATATTGAGGGAAGGCAACGAAGAGGATTTGAAAGCAAGGCAGAATTGCAGGAAACAGATTTCAGGAGGGAGATTCGAATCGCCTTTAAAGCACAGGAAAAGCGGCAAAACCTCGACAATGATGCCCTTGGCCAAAAAGGGCGTATGCGTTTTTTCCTGAATATATTCAGGAAAAAACGCATACGCCCTTTTTGGCCAAGCAAGCAACCTGGAAAGGCAAATCAGCGCTACAAAGAAGTCTCGCTTCCCATCGGTCAAAAGGGCCATGCTGAATAAAGTGTCAAAACCAGAAATGCAGGGCAGGCCATGGAGAAACGGGAGGCTTGCTACGCTAATGGGCGGGATGTAAATTGCCAACAGCCACTCTGGAGAAGTGTACGGTGTGTCCTGAAACATCTAAAAAACTCAGCTTAGAGAGCATAGGGCACTTCCACTCATGGGCGTATAAATTGGGAAAACTAAAAATCAGCAAGACACAGGCACCCCAACGTTTAGGGCTGCTCTGTTGACAAGAACCTCCACTTCGTTACACCTTAAATATCTCAGGAAAGAGAAAAATGGATAAAGATGTTGTGGTCCTTATGTACAATGGAATATCACTCAGCCATGAAATCAACGTCATAAGGCTAGTAGCAGCATGATGAGTGGATTTAGGTCCGACGATTCTAAGTGAAATAAGTCACACAGAAAAAGACACTTATCATAAGATATCACTTATAGAGGGAATGTAAAAACCGCTACCCTTGAACTGAATTACAAAACAGAACAGAGTCACACGTTTAGAAAACACACTATGGCTGCTTAACGGGAAAGGTGATGTGGGGCGATGCATAAAACAAGGGTTTCAAATTAGCTCAGATACCGTTCCATAAACCCAATATGTAATAGACAAGACTTACTCCTTGCTCAGTGAATTGGACTCAACACCCCCTATTCACGGCCCAAGAATATATCTGACTAGTAAGAATCTTAAAACCTATGTATTGATATCTCTCTGTAAGTGAGTCAAGTGGGTGTAAAGTGGCATAAACACAGCAGTGAAAAGCAGCTAAACCCCATTATAAAAATCAATTACTTTTAAAGACCTGTGAAAAAAAGACAGTGAAAGAGAGAGAAATTCTTACAAAATTCGTTTAGGGGCAGTTATGCTACCTGGATTGACCATATCTAGACCCACAGCAGATTGAGACATAAGGGTGGACACTCTTGGGGCTGAGAGGTTTGGTGAGGTTGGGTGAGCAAACGCAGACCCTTTAAAGTAATACTGCGTGGTACCCATCCCATGGGTCCCAAATCTCCAGGTTCAAGGGCATCTTCCTACATCGAAAACATGCATGAGAAACCCAGAAGATGGTACACTGTGTGATCGGGAAAGGTTTCTAAAACGCACCTCATTTTTCATGTCCTTGTGCTCGGGTTCGCCATTCCAGCCGCATTACTAGCAATCTCCCTCCTTGGAGAATCAGCACCTTTAACCTCCTGTTCCGTACAGGTTGCAATTTGTCCTGAGGATGAACGGGAAGAAGGGGGAACCAATGAGAGACTAGCTCTAGGTGTTGGGACAGGCACAGGTCACTCTATTTTCCCATCAGGAAGAAGAATTAACCACAGGCTCAGCCTGCCGCCCGGGACCAGAATAGGGCCTGAAGCAATCCTGCGCGTTTGCGGCCAGCTCCCAAGAAAGCGAGTTGAAAAATGGAGCTCAGGGGCACTGCAATTCACAAACCTGCAGACTTATAAATGACCACTCTCGTCCACAAATATATTGAGGGAAGGCAACGAAGAGGATTTGAAAGCAAGGCAGAATTGCAGGAAACAGATTTCAGGAGGGAGATTCGAATCGCCTTTAAAGCACAGGAAAAGCGGCAAAACCTCGACAATGATGCCCTTGGCCAAAAAGGGCGTATGCGTTTTTTCCTGAATATATTCAGGAAAAAACGCATACGCCCTTTTTGGCCAAGCAAGCAACCTGGAAAGGCAAATCAGCGCTACAAAGAAGTCTCGCTTCCCATCGGTCAAAAGGGCCATGCTGAATAAAGTGTCAAAACCAGAAATGCAGGGCAGGCCATGGAGAAACGGGAGCCTTGCTACGCTGATGGGCGGGATGTAAATTGCCAACAGCCACTCTGGAGAAGTGTACGGTGTGTCCTGAAACATCTAAAAAACTCAGCTTAGAGAGCATAGGGCACTTCCACTCATGGGCGTATAAATTGGGAAAACTAAAAATCAGCAAGACACAGGCACCCCAACGTTTAGGGCTGCTCTGTTGACAAGAACCTCCACTTCGTTACACCTTAAATATCTCAGGATAGAGAAAAATGGATAAATAAGTTGTGGTCCTTATGTACAATGGAATATCACTCAGCCATGAAATCAACGTCATAAGGCTAGTAGCAGCATGATGAGTGGATTTAGGTACGACGATTCTAAGTGAAATAAGTTACACAGAAAAAGAAACTTATCATAAGATATCACTTATAGAGGGAATGTAAAAACCGCTACCCTTGAACTGAATTACAAAACAGAACAGAGTCACACGTTTAGAAAACACACTATGGCTGCTTAACGGGAAAGGTGAGGTGGGGTGATGCATAAAACAAGGGTTTCAAATTAGCTCAGATACCGTTCCATCAACCCAATATGTACTAGACAAGACCTACTCCTTGCTCAGTGAATTGGACTCAACACCCCCTATTCACGGCCCAAGAATATATCTGACTAGTAAGAATCTTAAAACCTATGTATTGATATCTCTCTGTAAGTGAGTCAAGTGGGTGTAAAGTGGCATAAACACAGCAGTGAAAAGCAGCTAAACCCCATTATAAAAATCAATTACTTTTAAAAACCTGTGAAAAAAAGACAGTGAAAGAGAGAGAAATTCTTACAAAATTCGTTTAGGGGCAGTGATGCTACCTGGATTGACCATATCTAGACCCACAGCTGATTGAGACATAAGGGTGGACACTCTTGGGGCTGAGAGGTTTGCTGAGGTTGGGGGAGGAAACGCAGACCCTTTAAAGTAATATTGCGTGGTACCCATCCCATGGGTCCCAAATCTCCAGGTTCAAGGGCATCTTCCTACATCGAAAACATGCATGAGAAACCCAGAAGATGGCACACTGTGTGATTGGGAAAGGTTTCTAAAACGCACCTCATTTCTCATCTCCTTGTGCTCGAATTCGCCATTCCAGCTGCTTTACTAGCAGTCTCCCTCATTGGAGAATCAGCACCTTTAACCTCCTGTTCCGTACAGGTTGCAATTTGTCCTGAGGATGAACGGGAAAAGGGGGAAACAATGAGAGTCTAGCTCTAGGTGTTGGGACAGGCACAGGTCACTCTATTTTCCCATCAGGAAGAAGAATTAAGCACAGGCTCAGCCTGCCGCCCGGAACCAGAATAGGGCCTGAAGCAATCCTGCGCTTTTGCGGCCAGCTCCCAAGAAAGCGAGTTGAAAAATGGAGCTCAGGGGCACTGCAATTCACAAACCTGCAGACTTATAAATGACCACTCTCGTCCACAAATATATTGAGGGAAGGCAACGAAGAGGATTTGAAAGCAAGGCAGAATTGCAGGAAACAGATTTCAGGAGGGAGATTCGAATCGCCTTTAAAGCACAGGAAAAGCGGCAAAACCTCGACAATGATGCCCTTGGCCAAAAAGGGCGTATGCGTTTTTTCCTGAATATATTCAGGAAAAAACGCATACGCCCTTTTTGGCCAAGCAAGCAACCTGGAAAGGCAAATCAGCGCTACAAAGAAGTCTCGCTTCCCATCGGTCAAAAGGGCCATGCTGAATAAAGTGTCAAAACCAGAAATGCAGGGCAGGCCATGGAGAAACGGGAGCCTTGCTACGCTAATGGGCGGGATGTAAATTGCCAACAGCCACTCTGGAGAAGTGTACGGTGTGTCCTGAAACATCTAAAAAACTCAGCTTAGAGAGCATAGGGCACTTCCACTCATGGGCGTATAAATTGGGAAAACTAAAAATCAGCAAGACACAGGCACCCCAACGTTTAGGGCTGCTGTGTTGACAAGAACCTCCACTTCGTTACACCTTAAATATCTCAGGAAAGAGAAAAATGGATAAAGATGTTGTGGTCCTTATGTACAATGGAATATCACTCAGCCATGAAATCAACGTCATAAGGCTAGTAGCAGCATGATGAGTGGATTTAGGTCCGACGATTCTAAGTGAAATAAGTCACACAGAAAAAGACACTTATCATAAGATATCACTTATAGAGGGAATGTAAAAACCGCTACCCTTGAACTGAATTACAAAACAGAACAGAGTCACACGTTTAGAAAACACACTATGGTTGCTTAACGGGAAAGGTGAGGTGGGGTGATGCATAAAACAAGGGTTTCAAATTGGCTCAGATACCGTTCCATAAACCCAATATGTAATAGACAAGACCTACTCCTTGCTCAGTGAATTGGACTCGACACCCCCTATTCACGGCCCAAGAATATATCTGACTAGTAAGAATCTTAAAACCTATGTATTGATATCTCTCTGTAAGTGAGTCAAGTGGGTGTAAAGTGACATAAACACAGCAGTGAAAAGCAGCTAAACCCCATTATAAAAATCAATTACTTTTAAAAACCTGTGAAACAAAGACAGTGAAAGAGAGAGAAATTCTTACAAAATTCGTTCAGGGGCTGTGATGCCACCTGGATTGACCATGTATAGACCCACAGCTGATTGAGACATAAGGGTGGACACTCTTGGGGCTGAGAGGTTTGGTGAGGTTGGGTGAGCAAACGCAGACCCTTTAAAGTAATACTGCGTGTTACCCATCCAATGGGTCCCAAATCTCCAGGTTCAAGGCCATCTTCCTACATCGAAAACATGCATGAGGAACCCAGAAGATGGTACACCGTGTGATCGGGAAAGGTTTCTAAAATACACCTCATTTCTCATCTCCTTGTGCCTTTAAAGCACAGGAAAAGCGGCAAAACCTCGACAATGATGCCCTTGGCCAAAAAGGGCGTATGCGTTCTTTCCTGAATATATTCAGGAAAAAACGCATACTCCCTTTTTGGCCAAGCAAGCAACCTGGAAAGGCAAATCAGCGCTACAAAGAAGTCTCGCTTCCCATCGGTCAAAAGGGCCATGCTGAATAAAGTGTCAAAACCAGAAATGCAGGACAGGCCATGGAGAAACGGGAGCCTTGCTACGCTGATGGGCGAGATGTAAATTGCCAACAGCGACTCTGGAGAAGTGTACGGTGTGTCCTAAAACATCTAAAAAACTCAGCTTAGAGAGCATAGAGCACTTCCACTCATGGGCGTATAAATTGGGAAAACTAAAAATCAGCAAGACACAGGCACCCCAACGTTTAGGGCTGCTCTGTTGACAAGAACCTCCACTTCGTTACACCTTAAATATCCCAGGAAAGAGAAAAATGGATAAAGAAGTTGTGGTCCTTATGTACAATGCAATATCACTCAGCCATGAAATCAACGTCATAAGGCTAGTAGCAGCATGATGAGTGGATTTAGGTACGACGATTCTAAGTGAAATAAGTCACACAGAAAAAGACACTTATCATAAGATATCACTTATAGAGGGAATGTAAAAACCGCTACCCTTGAACTGAATTACAAAACAGAACAGAGTCACACGTTTAGAAAACACACTATGGCTGCTTAACGGGAAAGGTGAGGTGGGGTGATGCATAAAACAAGGGTTTCAAATTAGCTCAGATACCGTTCCATAAACCCAATATGTAATAGACAAGACCTACTCCTTGCTCAGTGAATTGGACTCAACACCCCCTATTCACGACCCAAGAATATATCTGACTAGTAAGAATCTTAAAATCTATGTATTGATATCTCTCTGTAAGTGAGTCAAGTGGGTGTAAAGTGACATAAACACAGCAGTGAAAAGCAGCTAAACCCCATTATAAAAATCAATTACTTTTAAAAACCTGTGAAACAAAGACAGTGAAAGAGAGAGAAATTCTTACAAAATTCGTTCAGGGGATGTGATGCCACCTGGATTGACCATGTATAGACCCACAGCTGATTGAGACATAAGGGTGGACACTCTTGGGGCTGAGAGGTTTGGTGAGGTTGGGTGAGCAAACGCAGACCCTTTAAAGTAATACTGCGTGGTACCCATCCCATGGGTCCCAAATCTCCAGGTTCAAGGGCATCTTCCTACATCGAAAACATGCATGAGAAACCCAGAACATGGTACACCGTGTGATCGGGAAAGGTTTCTAAAACACACCTCATTTCTCATCTCCTTGTGCTCGGGTTCGCCATTCCAGCCGCTTTACAAGCAATCTCCCTCCTTGGAGAATCAGCACCTTTAACCTCCTGTTCCGTACAGGTTGCAATTTGTCCTGAGGATGAACGGGAAGAGGGGGAACCAATGAGAGACTAGCTCTAGGTGTTGGGACAGGCACAGGTCACTCTATTTTCCCATCAGGAAGAAGAATTAAGCACAGGCTCAGCCTGACGCCCAGGACCAGAATAGGGCCTGAAGCAATCCTGCGCTTTTGCGGCCAGCTCCCAAGAAAGCGAGTTGAAAAATGCAGCTCAGGGGCACTGCAATTCACAAACCTGCAGACTTATAAATGATCACTCTCGTCCACAAATATATTGAGGGAAGGCAACGAAGAGGATTTGAAAGCAAGGCAGAATTGCAGGAAACAGATTTCAGGAGGGAGATTCGAATCGCCTTTAAAGCACATGAAAAGCGGCAAAACCTCGACAATGATGCCCTTGGCCAAAAAGGGCGTATGCGTTTTTTCCTGAATATATTCAGGAAAAAACGCATACGCCCTTTTTGGCCAAGCAAGCAACCTGGAAAGGCAAATCAGCGCTACAAAGAAGCCTCGCTTCCCATCGGTCAAAAGGGCCATGCTGAATAAAGTGTCAAAACCAGAAATGCAGGGCAGGCCATGAGGAAACGGGAGCCTTGTTACGATGATGGGCGGGATGTAAATTGCCAACAGCCACTCTGGAGAAGTGTACGATGTGTCCTGAAACATCTAAAAAACTCAGCTTAGAGAGCATAGGGCACTTCCACTCATGGGCATATAAAGTGGGAAAATTAAAAACCAGCAAGACTCAGGCACCCCAAAGTTTAGGGCTGCTCTGTTGACAAGAACCTCCAACTTCGTTACACCTTAAATATCCCAGGAAAGAGAAAAATGGATAAAGAAGTTGTGGTCCTTATGTACAATGGAATATCACTCAGCCATGAAATCAACGTCATAAGGCTAGTAGCAGCATGATGAGTGGATTTAGGTACGACGATTCTAAGTGAAATAAGTCACACAGAAAAAGACACTTATCATAAGATATCACTTATAGAGGGAATGAAAAAACCGCTACCCTTGAACTGAATTACAAAACAGAACAGAGTCACACGTTTAGAAAACACACAATGGCTGCTTAACGGGAAAGGTGAGGTGGGGTGATGAATAAAACAAGGGTTTCAAATTAGCTCAGATACCGTTCCATAAACCCAATATGTACTAGACAAGACCTACTCCTTGCTCAGTGAATTGGACTCAAAACCCCCTATTCACGGCCCAAGAATATATCTGACTAGTAAGAATCTTAAAACCTATGTATTGATATCTCTCTGTAAGTGAGTCAAGTGGGTGTGAAGTGACATAAACACAGCAGTGAAAAGCAGCTAAACCCCATTATAAAAATCAATTACTTTTAAAAACCTGTGAAAAAAAGACAGTGAAAGAGAGAGAAATTCTTACAAAATTCGTTTAGGGGCAGTTATGCTACCTGGATTGACCATATCTAGACCCACAGCTGATTGAGACATAAGGGTGGACACTCTTGGGGATGAGAGGTTTGGTGAGGTTGGGTGAGGAAACGCAGACCCTTTAAAGTAATACTGCGTGGTACCCATCCCATGGGTTCCAAATCTCCAGGTTCAAGGGCATCTTCCTACATCGAAAACATGCATGAGAAACCCAGAAGATGGCACACTGTGTGATCGGGAAAGGTTTCTAAAACGCACCTCATTTCTCATCTCCTTGTGCTCGAATTCGCCATTCCAGCTGCTTTACTTGCAGTCTCCCTCATTGGAGAATCAGCACCTTTAACCTCCTGTTCCGTACAGGTTGCAATTTGTCCTGAGGATGAACGGGAAAAGGGGGAAACAATGAGAGTCTAGCTCTAGGTGTTGGGACAGGCACAGGTCACTCTATTTTCCCATCAGGAAGAAGAATTAAGCACAGGCTCAGCCTGCCGCCCGGAACCAGAATAGGGCCTGAAGCAATCCTGCGCTTTTGCGGCCAGCTCCCAAGAAAGCGAGTTGAAAAATGGAGCTCAGGGGCACTGCAATTCACAAACCTGCAGACTTATAAATGACCACTCTCGTCCACAAATATATTGAGGGAAGGCAACGAAGAGGATTTGAAAGCAAGGCAGAATTGCAGGAAACAGATTTCAGGAGGGAGATTCGAATCGCCTTTAAAGCACAGGAAAAGCGGCAAAACCTCGACAATGATGCCCTTGGCCAAAAAGGGCGTATGCGTTTTTTCCTGAATATATTCAGGAAAAAACGCATACGCCCTTTTTGGCCAAGCAAGCAACCTGGAAAGGCAAATCAGCGCTACAAAGAAGTCTCGCTTCCCATCGGTCAAAAGGGCCATGCTGAATAAAGTGTCAAAACCAGAAATGCAGGGCAGGCCATGGAGAAACGGGAGGCTTGCTACGCTAATGGGCGGGATGTAAATTGCCAACAGCCACTCTGGAGAAGTGTACGGTGTGTCCTGAAACATCTAAAAAACTCAGCTTAGAGAGCATAGGTAACTTCCACTCATGGGCGTATAAATTGGGAAAACTAAAAATCAGCAAGACACAGGCACCCCAACGTTTAGGGCTGCTCTGTTGACAAGAACCTCCAGTTCGTTACACCTTAAATATCTCAGGATATAGAAAAATGGATAAAGATGTTGTGGTCCTTATGTACAATGGAATATCACTCAGCCATGAAATCAACGTCATAAGGCTAGTAGCAGCATGATGAGTGGATTTACATCCGACGATTCTAAGTGAAATAAGTCACACAGAAAAAGACACTTATCATAAGATATCACTTATAGAGGGAATGTAAAAACCGCTACCCTTGAACTGAATTACAAAACAGAACAGAGTCACACGTTTAGAAAACACACTATGGCTGCTTAACGGGAAAGGTGATGTGGGGCGATGCATAAAACAAGGGTTTCAAATTAGCTCAGATACCGTTCCATAAACCCAATATGTAATAGACAAGACCTACTCCTTGCTCAGTGAATTGGACTCAACACCCCCTATTCACGGCCCAAGAATATATCTGACTAGTAAGAATCTTAAAACCTATGTATTGATATCTCTCTGTAAGTGAGTCAAGTGGGTGTAAAGTGGCATAAACACAGCAGTGAAAAGCAGCTAAACCCCATTATAAAAATCAATTACTTTTAAAGACCTGTGAAAAAAAGACAGTGAAAGAGAGAGAAATTCTTACAAAATTCGTTTAGGGGCAGTTATGCTACCTGGATTGACCATATCTAGACCCACAGCAGATTGAGACATAAGGGTGGACACTCTTGGGGCTGAGAGGTTTGGTGAGGTTGGGTGAGCAAACGCAGACCCTTTAAAGTAATACTGCGTGGTACCCATCCCATGGGTCCCAAATCTCCAGGTTCAAGGGCATCTTCCTACATCGAAAACATGCATGAGAAACCCAGAAGATGGTACACTGTGTGATCGGGAAAGGTTTCTAAAACGCACCTCATTTTTCATGTCCTTGTGCTCGGGTTCGCCATTCCAGCCGCATTACTAGCAATCTCCCTCCTTGGAGAATCAGCACCTTTAACCTCCTGTTCCGTACAGGTTGCAATTTGTCCTGAGGATGAACGGGAAGAAGGGGGAACCAATGAGAGACTAGCTCTAGGTGTTGGGACAGGCACAGGTCACTCTATTTTCCCATCAGGAAGAAGAATTAAGCACAGGCTCAGCCTTCCGCCCGGGACCAGAATAGGGCCTGAAGCAATCCTGCGCTTTTGCGGCCCGCTCCCAAGAAAGCGAGTTGAAAAATGGAGCTCAGGGGCACTGCAATTCACAAACCTGCAGACTTATAAATGACCACTCTCGTCCACAAATATATTGAGGGAAGGCAACGAAGAGGATTTGAAAGCAAGGCAGAATTGCAGGAAACAGATTTCAGGAGGGAGATTCGAATCGCCTTTAAAGCACAGGAAAAGCGGCAAAACCTCGACAATGATGCCCTTGGCCAAAAAGGGCGTATGCGTTTTTTCCTGAATATATTCAGGAAAAAACGCATACGCCCTTTTTGGCCAAGCAAGCAACCTGGAAAGGCAAATCAGCGCTACAAAGAAGTCTCGCTTCCCATCGGTCAAAAGGGCCATGCTGAATAAAGTGTCAAAACCAGAAATGCAGGGCAGGCCATGGAGAAACGGGAGCCTTGCTACGCTGATGGGCGGGATGTAAATTGCCAACAGCCACTCTGGAGAAGTGTACGGTGTGTCCTGAAACATCTAAAAAACTCAGCTTAGAGAGCATAGGGCACTTCCACTCATGGGCGTATAAATTGGGAAAACTAAAAATCAGCAAGACACAGGCACCCCAACGTTTAGGGCTGCTCTGTTGACAAGAACCTCCACTTCGTTACACCTTAAATATCTCAGGATAGAGAAAAATGGATAAAGAAGTTGTGGTCCTTATGTACAATGGAATATCACTCAGCCATGAAATCAACGTCATAAGGCTAGTAGCAGCATGATGAGTGGATTTAGGTACGACGATTCTAAGTGAAATAAGTCACACAGAAAAAGAAACTTATCATAAGATATCACTTATAGAGGGAATGTAAAAACCGCTACCCTTGAACTGAATTACAAAACAGAACAGAGTCACACGTTTAGAAAACACACTATGGCTGCTTAACGGGAAAGGTGAGGTGGGGTGATGCATAAAACAAGGGTTTCAAATTAGCTCAAATACCGTTCCATAAACCCAATATGTACTAGACAAGACCTACTCCTTGCTCAGTGAATTGGACTCAACACCCCCTATTCACGGCCCAAGAATATATCTGACTAGTAAGAATCTTAAAACCTATGTATTGATATCTCTCTGTAAGTGAGTCAAGTGGGTGTAAAGTGGCATAAACACAGCAGTGAAAAGCAGCTAAACCCCATTATAAAAATCAATTACTTTTAAAGACCTGTGAAAAAAAGACAGTGAAAGAGAGAGAAATTCTTACAAAATTCGTTTAGGGGCAGTTATGCTACCTGGATTGACCATATCTAGACCCACAGCAGATTGAGACATAAGGGTGGACACTCTTGGGGCTGAGAGGTTTGGTGAGGTTGGGTGAGCAAACGCAGACCCTTTAAAGTAATACTGCGTGGTACCCATCCCATGGGTCCCAAATCTCCAGGTTCAAGGGCATCTTCCTACATCGAAAACATGCATGAGAAACCCAGAAGATGGTACACTGTGTGATCGGGAAAGGTTTCTAAAACGCACCTCATTTTTCATGTCCTTGTGCTCGGGTTCGCCATTCCAGCCGCATTACTAGCAATCTCCCTCCTTGGAGAATCAGCACCTTTAACCTCCTGTTCCGTACAGGTTGCAATTTGTCCTGAGGATGAACGGGAAGAAGGGGGAACCAATGAGAGACTAGCTCTAGGTGTTGGGACAGGCACAGGTCACTCTATTTTCCCATCAGGAAGAAGAATTAAGCACAGGCTCAGCCTTCCGCCCGGGACCAGAATAGGGCCTGAAGCAATCCTGCGCTTTTGCGGCCAGCTCCCAAGAAAGCGAGTTGAAAAATGGAGCTCAGGGGCACTGCAATTCACAAACCTGCAGACTTATAAATGACCACTCTCGTCCACAAATATATTGAGGGAAGGCAACGAAGAGGATTTGAAAGCAAGGCAGAATTGCAGGAAACAGATTTCAGGAGGGAGATTCGAATCGCCTTTAAAGCACAGGAAAAGCGGCAAAACCTCGACAATGATGCCCTTGGCCAAAAAGGGCGTATGCGTTTTTTCCTGAATATATTCAGGAAAAAACGCATACGCCCTTTTTGGCCAAGCAAGCAACCTGGAAAGGCAAATCAGCGCTACAAAGAAGTCTCGCTTCCCATCGGTCAAAAGGGCCATGCTGAATAAAGTGTCAAAACCAGAAATGCAGGGCAGGCCATGGAGAAACGGGAGCCTTGCTACGCTGATGGGCGGGATGTAAATTGCCAACAGCCACTCTGGAGAAGTGTACGGTGTGTCCTGAAACATCTAAAAAACTCAGCTTAGAGAGCATAGGGCACTTCCACTCATGGGCGTATAAATTGGGAAAACTAAAAATCAGCAAGACACAGGCACCCCAACGTTTAGGGCTGCTCTGTTGACAAGAACCTCCACTTCGTTACACCTTAAATATCTCAGGATAGAGAAAAATGGATAAAGAAGTTGTGGTCCTTATGTACAATGGAATATCACTCAGCCATGAAATCAACGTCATAAGGCTAGTAGCAGCATGATGAGTGGATTTAGGTACGACGATTCTAAGTGAAATAAGTCACACAGAAAAAGAAACTTATCATAAGATATCACTTATAGAGGGAATGTAAAAACCGCTACCCTTGAACTGAATTACAAAACAGAACAGAGTCACACGTTTAGAAAACACACTATGGCTGCTTAACGGGAAAGGTGAGGTGGGGTGATGCATAAAACAAGGGTTTCAAATTAGCTCAGATACCGTTCCATAAACCCAATATGTACTAGACAAGACCTACTCCTTGCTCAGTGAATTGGACTCAACACCCCCTATTCACGGCCCAAGAATATATCTGACTAGTAAGAATCTTAAAACCTATGTATTGATATCTCTCTGTAAGTGAGTCAAGTGGGTGTAAAGTGGCATAAACACAGCAGTGAAAAGCAGCTAAACCCCATTATAAAAATCAATTACTTTTAAAGACCTGTGAAAAAAAGACAGTGAAAGAGAGAGAAATTCTTACAAAATTCGTTTAGGGGCAGTTATGCTACCTGGATTGACCATATCTAGACCCACAGCAGATTGAGACATAAGGGTGGACACTCTTGGGGCTGAGAGGTTTGGTGAGGTTGGGTGAGCAAACGCAGACCCTTTAAAGTAATACTGCGTGGTACCCATCCCATGGGTCCCAAATCTCCAGGTTCAAGGGCATCTTCCTACATCGAAAACATGCATGAGAAACCCAGAAGATGGTACACTGTGTGATCGGGAAAGGTTTCTAAAACGCACCTCATTTTTCATGTCCTTGTGCTCGGGTTCGCCATTCCAGCCGCATTACTAGCAATCTCCCTCCTTGGAGAATCAGCACCTTTAACCTCCTGTTCCGTACAGGTTGCAATTTGTCCTGAGGATGAACGGGAAGAAGGGGGAACCAATGAGAGACTAGCTCTAGGTGTTGGGACAGGCACAGGTCACTCTATTTTCCCATCAGGAAGAAGAATTAAGCACAGGCTCAGCCTTCCGCCCGGGACCAGAATAGGGCCTGAAGCAATCCTGCGCTTTTGCGGCCAGCTCCCAAGAAAGCGAGTTGAAAAATGGAGCTCAGGGGCACTGCAATTCACAAACCTGCAGACTTATAAATGACCACTCTCGTCCACAAATATATTGAGGGAAGGCAACGAAGAGGATTTGAAAGCAAGGCAGAATTGCAGGAAACAGATTTCAGGAGGGAGATTCGAATCGCCTTTAAAGCACAGGAAAAGCGGCAAAACCTCGACAATGATGCCCTTGGCCAAAAAGGGCGTATGCGTTTTTTCCTGAATATATTCAGGAAAAAACGCATACGCCCTTTTTGGCCAAGCAAGCAACCTGGAAAGGCAAATCAGCGCTACAAAGAAGTCTCGCTTCCCATCGGTCAAAAGGGCCATGCTGAATAAAGTGTCAAAACCAGAAATGCAGGGCAGGCCATGGAGAAACGGGAGCCTTGCTACGCTGATGGGCGGGATGTAAATTGCCAACAGCCACTCTGGAGAAGTGTACGGTGTGTCCTGAAACATCTAAAAAACTCAGCTTAGAGAGCATAGGGCACTTCCACTCATGGGCGTATAAATTGGGAAAACTAAAAATCAGCAAGACACAGGCACCCCAACGTTTAGGGCTGCTCTGTTGACAAGAACCTCCACTTCGTTACACCTTAAATATCTCAGGATAGAGAAAAATGGATAAAGAAGTTGTGGTCCTTATGTACAATGGAATATCACTCAGCCATGAAATCAACGTCATAAGGCTAGTAGCAGCATGATGAGTGGATTTAGGTACGACGATTCTAAGTGAAATAAGTCACACAGAAAAAGAAACTTATCATAAGATATCACTTATAGAGGGAATGTAAAAACCGCTACCCTTGAACTGAATTACAAAACAGAACAGAGTCACACGTTTAGAAAACACACTATGGCTGCTTAACGGGAAAGGTGAGGTGGGGTGATGCATAAAACAAGGGTTTCAAATTAGCTCAGATACCGTTCCATAAACCCAATATGTACTAGACAAGACCTACTCCTTGCTCAGTGAATTGGACTCAACACCCCCTATTCACGGCCCAAGAATATATCTGACTAGTAAGAATCTTAAAACCTATGTATTGATATCTCTCTGTAAGTGAGTCAAGTGGGTGTAAAGTGGCATAAACACAGCAGTGAAAAGCAGCTAAACCCCATAATAAAAATCAATTACTTTTAAAGACCTGTGAAAAAAAGACAGTGAAAGAGAGAGAAATTCTTACAAAATTCGTTTAGGGGCAGTTATGCTACCTGGATTGACCATATCTAGACCCACAGCAGATTGAGACATAAGGGTGGACACTCTTGGGGCTGAGAGGTTTGGTGAGGTTGGGTGAGCAAACGCAGACCCTTTAAAGTAATACTGCGTGGTACCCATCCCATGGGTCCCAAATCTCCAGGTTCAAGGGCATCTTCCTACATCGAAAACATGCATGAGAAACCCAGAAGATGGTACACTGTGTGATCGGGAAAGGTTTCTAAAACGCACCTCATTTTTCATGTCCTTGTGCTCGGGTTCGCCATTCCAGCCGCATTACTAGCAATCTCCCTCCTTGGAGAATCAGCACCTTTAACCTCCTGTTCCGTACAGGTTGCAATTTGTCCTGAGGATGAACGGGAAGAAGGGGGAACCAATGAGAGACTAGCTCTAGGTGTTGGGACAGGCACAGGTCACTCTATTTTCCCATCAGGAAGAAGAATTAAGCACAGGCTCAGCCTTACGCCCGGGACCAGAATAGGGCCTGAAGCAATCCTGCGCTTTTGCGGCCAGCTCCCAAGAAAGCGAGTTGAAAAATGGAGCTCAGGGGCACTGCAATTCACAAACCTGCAGACTTATAAATGACCACTCTCGTCCACAAATATATTGAGGGAAGGCAACGAAGAGGATTTGAAAGCAAGGCAGAATTGCAGGAAACAGATTTCAGGAGGGAGATTCGAATCGCCTTTAAAGCACAGGAAAAGCGGCAAAACCTCGACAATGATGCCCTTGGCCAAAAAGGGCGTATGCGTTTTTTCCTGAATATATTCAGGAAAAAACGCATACGCCCTTTTTGGCCAAGCAAGCAACCTGGAAAGGCAAATCAGCGCTACAAAGAAGTCTCGCTTCCCATCGGTCAAAAGGGCCATGCTGAATAAAGTGTCAAAACCAGAAATGCAGGGCAGGCCATGGAGAAACGGGAGCCTTGCTACGCTGATGGGCGGGATGTAAATTGCCAACAGCCACTCTGGAGAAGTGTACGGTGTGTCCTGAAACATCTAAAAAACTCAGCTTAGAGAGCATAGGGCACTTCCACTCATGGGCGTATAAATTGGGAAAACTAAAAATCAGCAAGACACAGGCACCCCAACGTTTAGGGCTGCTCTGTTGACAAGAACCTCCACTTCGTTACACCTTAAATATCTCAGGATAGAGAAAAATGGATAAAGAAGTTGTGGTCCTTATGTACAATGGAATATCACTCAGCCATGAAATCAACGTCATAAGGCTAGTAGCAGCATGATGAGTGGATTTAGGTACGACGATTCTAAGTGAAATAAGTCACACAGAAAAAGAAACTTATCATAAGATATCACTTATAGAGGGAATGTAAAAACCGCTACCCTTGAACTGAATTACAAAACAGAACAGAGTCACACGTTTAGAAAACACACTATGGCTGCTTAACGGGAAAGGTGAGGTGGGGTGATGCATAAAACAAGGGTTTCAAATTAGCTCAAATACCGTTCCATAAACCCAATATGTACTAGACAAGACCTACTCCTTGCTCAGTGAATTGGACTCAACACCCCCTATTCACGGCCCAAGAATATATCTGACTAGTAAGAATCTTAAAACCTATGTATTGATATCTCTCTGTAAGTGAGTCAAGTGGGTGTAAAGTGGCATAAACACAGCAGTGAAAAGCAGCTAAACCCCATTATAAAAATCAATTACTTTTAAAGACCTGTGAAAAAAAGACAGTGAAAGAGAGAGAAATTCTTACAAAATTCGTTTAGGGGCAGTTATGCTACCTGGATTGACCATATCTAGACCCACAGCAGATTGAGACATAAGGGTGGACACTCTTGGGGCTGAGAGGTTTGGTGAGGTTGGGTGAGCAAATGCAGACCCTTTAAAGTAATACTGCGTGGTACCCATCCCATGGGTCCCAAATCTCCAGGTTCAAGGGCATCTTCCTACATCGAAAACATGCATGAGAAACCCAGAAGATGGTACACTGTGTGATCGGGAAAGGTTTCTAAAACGCACCTCATTTTTCATGTCCTTGTGCTCGGGTTCGCCATTCCAGCCGCATTACTAGCAATCTCCCTCCTTGGAGAATCAGCACCTTTAACCTCCTGTTCCGTACAGGTTGCAATTTGTCCTGAGGATGAACGGGAAGAAGGGGGAACCAATGAGAGACTAGCTCTAGGTGTTGGGACAGGCACAGGTCACTCTATTTTCCCATCAGGAAGAAGAATTAAGCACAGGCTCAGCCTTCCGCCCGGGACCAGAATAGGGCCTGAAGCAATCCTGCGCTTTTGCGGCCAGCTCCCAAGAAAGCGAGTTGAAAAATGGAGCTCAGGGGCACTGCAATTCACAAACCTGCAGACTTATAAATGACCACTCTCGTCCACAAATATATTGAGGGAAGGCAACGAAGAGGATTTGAAAGCAAGGCAGAATTGCAGGAAACAGATTTCAGGAGGGAGATTCGAATCGCCTTTAAAGCACAGGAAAAGCGGCAAAACCTCGACAATGATGCCCTTGGCCAAAAAGGGCGTATGCGTTTTTTCCTGAATATATTCAGGAAAAAACGCATACGCCCTTTTTGGCCAAGCAAGCAACCTGGAAAGGCAAATCAGCGCTACAAAGAAGTCTCGCTTCCCATCGGTCAAAAGGGCCATGCTGAATAAAGTGTCAAAACCAGAAATGCAGGGCAGGCCATGGAGAAACGGGAGCCTTGCTACGCTGATGGGCGGGATGTAAATTGCCAACAGCCACTCTGGAGAAGTGTACGGTGTGTCCTGAAACATCTAAAAAACTCAGCTTAGAGAGCATAGGGCACTTCCACTCATGGGCGTATAAATTGGGAAAACTAAAAATCAGCAAGACACAGGCACCCCAACGTTTAGGGCTGCTCTGTTGACAAGAACCTCCACTTCGTTACACCTTAAATATCTCAGGATAGAGAAAAATGGATAAAGAAGTTGTGGTCCTTATGTACAATGGAATATCACTCAGCCATGAAATCAACGTCATAAGGCTAGTAGCAGCATGATGAGTGGATTTAGGTACGACGATTCTAAGTGAAATAAGTCACACAGAAAAAGAAACTTATCATAAGATATCACTTATAGAGGGAATGTAAAAACCGCTACCCTTGAACTGAATTACAAAACAGAACAGAGTCACACGTTTAGAAAACACACTATGGCTGCTTAACGGGAAAGGTGAGGTGGGGTGATGCATAAAACAAGGGTTTCAAATTAGCTCAGATACCGTTCCATAAACCCAATATGTACTAGACAAGACCTACTCCTTGCTCAGTGAATTGGACTCAACACCCCCTATTCACGGCCCAAGAATATATCTGACTAGTAAGAATCTTAAAACCTATGTATTGATATCTCTCTGTAAGTGAGTCAAGTGGGTGTAAAGTGGCATAAACACAGCAGTGAAAAGCAGCTAAACCCCATTATAAAAATCAATTACTTTTAAAGACCTGTGAAAAAAAGACAGTGAAAGAGAGAGAAATTCTTACAAAATTCGTTTAGGGGCAGTTATGCTACCTGGATTGACCATATCTAGACCCACAGCAGATTGAGACATAAGGGTGGACACTCTTGGGGCTGAGAGGTTTGGTGAGGTTGGGTGAGCAAACGCAGACCCTTTAAAGTAATACTGCGTGGTACCCATCCCATGGGTCCCAAATCTCCAGGTTCAAGGGCATCTTCCTACATCGAAAACATGCATGAGAAACCCAGAAGATGGTACACTGTGTGATCGGGAAAGGTTTCTAAAACGCACCTCATTTTTCATGTCCTTGTGCTCGGGTTCGCCATTCCAGCCGCATTACTAGCAATCTCCCTCCTTGGAGAATCAGCACCTTTAACCTCCTGTTCCGTACAGGTTGCAATTTGTCCTGAGGATGAACGGGAAGAAGGGGGAACCAATGAGAGACTAGCTCTAGGTGTTGGGACAGGCACAGGTCACTCTATTTTCCCATCAGGAAGAAGAATTAAGCACAGGCTCAGCCTTCCGCCCGGGACCAGAATAGGGCCTGAAGCAATCCTGCGCTTTTGCGGCCAGCTCCCAAGAAAGCGAGTTGAAAAATGGAGCTCAGGGGCACTGCAATTCACAAACCTGCAGACTTATAAATGACCACTCTCGTCCACAAATATATTGAGGGAAGGCAACGAAGAGGATTTGAAAGCAAGGCAGAATTGCAGGAAACAGATTTCAGGAGGGAGATTCGAATCGCCTTTAAAGCACAGGAAAAGCGGCAAAACCTCGACAATGATGCCCTTGGCCAAAAAGGGCGTATGCGTTTTTTCCTGAATATATTCAGGAAAAAACGCATACGCCCTTTTTGGCCAAGCAAGCAACCTGGAAAGGCAAATCAGCGCTACAAAGAAGTCTCGCTTCCCATCGGTCAAAAGGGCCATGCTGAATAAAGTGTCAAAACCAGAAATGCAGGGCAGGCCATGGAGAAACGGGAGCCTTGCTACGCTGATGGGCGGGATGTAAATTGCCAACAGCCACTCTGGAGAAGTGTACGGTGTGTCCTGAAACATCTAAAAAACTCAGCTTAGAGAGCATAGGGCACTTCCACTCATGGGCGTATAAATTGGGAAAACTAAAAATCAGCAAGACACAGGCACCCCAACGTTTAGGGCTGCTCTGTTGACAAGAACCTCCACTTCGTTACACCTTAAATATCTCAGGATAGAGAAAAATGGATAAAGAAGTTGTGGTCCTTATGTACAATGGAATATCACTCAGCCATGAAATCAACGTCATAAGGCTAGTAGCAGCATGATGAGTGGATTTAGGTACGACGATTCTAAGTGAAATAAGTCACACAGAAAAAGAAACTTATCATAAGATATCACTTATAGAGGGAATGTAAAAACCGCTACCCTTGAACTGAATTACAAAACAGAACAGAGTCACACGTTTAGAAAACACACTATGGCTGCTTAACGGGAAAGGTGAGGTGGGGTGATGCATAAAACAAGGGTTTCAAATTAGCTCAGATACCGTTCCATAAACCCAATATGTACTAGACAAGACCTACTCCTTGCTCAGTGAATTGGACTCAACACCCCCTATTCACGGCCCAAGAATATATCTGACTAGTAAGAATCTTAAAACCTATGTATTGATATCTCTCTGTAAGTGAGTCAAGTGGGTGTAAAGTGGCATAAACACAGCAGTGAAAAGCAGCTAAACCCCATAATAAAAATCAATTACTTTTAAAGACCTGTGAAAAAAAGACAGTGAAAGAGAGAGAAATTCTTACAAAATTCGTTTAGGGGCAGTTATGCTACCTGGATTGACCATATCTAGACCCACAGCAGATTGAGACATAAGGGTGGACACTCTTGGGGCTGAGAGGTTTGGTGAGGTTGGGTGAGCAAACGCAGACCCTTTAAAGTAATACTGCGTGGTACCCATCCCATGGGTCCCAAATCTCCAGGTTCAAGGGCATCTTCCTACATCGAAAACATGCATGAGAAACCCAGAAGATGGTACACTGTGTGATCGGGAAAGGTTTCTAAAACGCACCTCATTTTTCATGTCCTTGTGCTCGGGTTCGCCATTCCAGCCGCATTACTAGCAATCTCCCTCCTTGGAGAATCAGCACCTTTAACCTCCTGTTCCGTACAGGTTGCAATTTGTCCTGAGGATGAACGGGAAGAAGGGGGAACCAATGAGAGACTAGCTCTAGGTGTTGGGACAGGCACAGGTCACTCTATTTTCCCATCAGGAAGAAGAATTAAGCACAGGCTCAGCCTTACGCCCGGGACCAGAATAGGGCCTGAAGCAATCCTGCGCTTTTGCGGCCAGCTCCCAAGAAAGCGAGTTGAAAAATGGAGCTCAGGGGCACTGCAATTCACAAACCTGCAGACTTATAAATGACCACTCTCGTCCACAAATATATTGAGGGAAGGCAACGAAGAGGATTTGAAAGCAAGGCAGAATTGCAGGAAACAGATTTCAGGAGGGAGATTCGAATCGCCTTTAAAGCACAGGAAAAGCGGGAAAACCTCGACAATGATGCCCTTGGCCAAAAAGGGCGTATGCGTTTTTTCCTGAATATATTCAGGAAAAAACGCATACGCCCTTTTTGGCCAAGCAAGCAACCTGGAAAGGCAAATCAGCGCTACAAAGAAGTCTCGCTTCCCATCGGTCAAAAGGGCCATGCTGAATAAAGTGTCAAAACCAGAAATGCAGGGCAGGCCATGGAGAAACGGGAGGCTTGCTACGCTAATGGGCGGGATGTAAATTGCCAACAGCCACTCTGGAGAAGTGTACGGTGTGTCCTGAAACATCTAAAAAATTCAGCTTAGAGAGCATAGGGCACTTCCACTCATGGGCGTATAAATTGGGAAAACTAAAAATCAGCAAGACACAGGCACCCCAACGTTTAGGGCTGCTCTGTTGACAAGAACCTCCACTTCGTTACACCTTAAATATCTCAGGAAAGAGAAAAATGGATCAAGATGTTGTGGTCCTTATGTACAATGGAATATCACTCAGCCATGAAATCAACGTCATAAGGCTAGTAGCAGCATGATGAGTGGATTTAGGTCCGACGATTCTAAGTGAAATAAGTCACACAGAAAAAGACACTTATCATAAGATATCACTTATAGAGGGAATGTAAAAACCGCTACCCTTGAACTGAATTACAAAACAGAACAGAGTCACACGTTTAGAAAACACACTATGGCTGCTTAACGGGAAAGGTGATGTGGGGCGATGCATAAAACAAGGGTTTCAAATTAGCTCAGATACCGTTCCATAAACCCAATATGTAATAGACAAGACTTACTCCTTGCTCAGTGAATTGGACTCAACACCCCCTATTCACGGCCCAAGAATATATCTGACTAGTAAGAATCTTAAAACCTATGTATTGATATCTCTCTGTAAGTGAGTCAAGTGGGTGTAAAGTGGCATAAACACAGCAGTGAAAAGCAGCTAAACCCCATTATAAAAATCAATTACTTTTAAAGACCTGTGAAAAAAAGACAGTGAAAGAGAGAGAAATTCTTACAAAATTCGTTTAGGGGCAGTGATGCTACCTGGATTGACCATATCTAGACCCACAGCAGATTGAGACATAAGGGTGGACACTCTTGGGGCTGAGAGGTTTGGTGAGGTTGGGTGAGCAAACGCAGACCTTTTAAAGTAATACTGCGTGGTACCCATCCCATGGGTCCCAAATCTCCAGGTTCAAGGGCATCTTCCTACATCGAAAACATGCATGAGAAACCCAGAAGATGGTACACTGTGTGATCGGGAAAGGTTTCTAAAACGCACCTCATTTTTCATGTCCTTGTGCTCGGGTTCGCCATTCCAGCCGCATTACTAGCAATCTCCCTCCTTGGAGAATCAGCACCTTTAACCTCCTGTTCCGTACAGGTTGCAATTTGTCCTGAGGATGAACGGGAAGAAGGGGGAACCAATGAGAGACTAGCTCTAGGTGTTGGGACAGGCACAGGTCACTCTATTTTCCCATCAGGAAGAAGAATTAAGCACAGGCTCAGCCTTACGCCCGGGACCAGAATAGGGCCTGAAGCAATCCTGCGCTTTTGCGGCCAGCTCCCAAGAAAGCGAGTTGAAAAATGGAGCTCAGGGGCACTGCAATTCACAAACCTGCAGACTTATAAATGACCACTCTCGTCCACAAATATATTGAGGGAAGGCAACGAAGAGGATTTGAAAGCAAGGCAGAATTGCAGGAAACAGATTTCAGGAGGGAGATTCGAATCGCCTTTAAAGCACAGGAAAAGCGGGAAAACCTCGACAATGATGCCCTTGGCCAAAAAGGGCGTATGCGTTTTTTCCTGAATATATTCAGGAAAAAACGCATACGCCCTTTTTGGCCAAGCAAGCAACCTGGAAAGGCAAATCAGCGCTACAAAGAAGTCTCGCTTCCCATCGGTCAAAAGGGCCATGCTGAATAAAGTGTCAAAACCAGAAATGCAGGGCAGGCCATGGAGAAACGGGAGGCTTGCTACGCTAATGGGCGGGATGTAAATTGCCAACAGCCACTCTGGAGAAGTGTACGGTGTGTCCTGAAACATCTAAAAAATTCAGCTTAGAGAGCATAGGGCACTTCCACTCATGGGCGTATAAATTGGGAAAACTAAAAATCAGCAAGACACAGGCACCCCAACGTTTAGGGCTGCTGTGTTGACAAGAACCTCCACTTCGTTACACCTTAAATATCTCAGGAAAGAGAAAAATGGATAAAGATGTTGTGGTCCTTATGTACAATGGAATATCACTCAGCCATGAAATCAACGTCATAAGGCTAGTAGCAGCATGATGAGTGGATTTAGGTACGACGATTCTAAGTGAAATAAGTCACACAGAAAAAGACACTTATCATAAGATATCACTTATAGAGGGAATGTAAAAACCGCTACCCTTGAACTGAATTACAAAACAGAACAGAGTCACACGTTTAGAAAACACACTATGGCTGCTTAACGGGAAAGGTGATGTGGGGCGATGCATAAAACAAGGGTTTCAAATTAGCGCAGATACCGTTCCATAAACCCAATATGTACTAGACAAGACCTACTCCTTGCTCAGTGAATTGGACTCAACACCCCCTATTCACGGCCCAAGAATATATCTGACTAGTAAGAATCTTAAAACCTATGTATTGATATCTCTCTGTAAGTGAGTCAAGTGGGTGTAAAGTGGCATAAACACAGCAGTGAAAAGCAGCTAAACCCCATTATAAAAATCAATTACTTTTAAAAACCTGTGAAAAAAAGACAGTGAAAGAGAGAGAAATTCTTACAAAATTCGTTTAGGGGCAGTTATGCTACCTGGATTGACCATATCTAGACCCACAGCAGATTGAGACATAAGGGTGGACACTCTTGGGGCTGAGAGGTTTGGTGAGGTTGGGTGAGCAAACGCAGACCCTTTAAAGTAATACTGCGTGGTACCCATCCCATGGGTCCCAAATCTCCAGGTTCAAGGGCATCTTCCTACATCGAAAACATGCATGAGAAACCCAGAAGATGGTACACTGTGTGATCGGGAAAGGTTTCTAAAACGCACCTCATTTTTCATGTCCTTGTGCTCGGGTTCGCCATTCCAGCCGCATTACTAGCAATCTCCCTTCTTGGAGAATCAGCACCTTTAACCTCCTGTTCCGTACAGGTTGCAATTTGTCCTGAGGATGAACGGGAAGAAGGGGGAACCAATGAGAGACTAGCTCTAGGTGTTGGGACAGGCACAGGTCACTCTATTTTCCCATCAGGAAGAAGAATTAAGCACAGTCTCAGCCTTCCGCCCGGGACCAGAATAGGGCCTGAAGCAATCCTGCGCTTTTGCGGCCCGCTCCCAAGAAAGCGAGTTGAAAAATGGAGCTCAGGGGCACTGCAATTCACAAACCTGCAGACTTATAAATGACCACTCTCGTCCACAAATATATTGAGGGAAGGCAACGAAGAGGATTTGAAAGCAAGGCAGAATTGCAGGAAACAGATTTCAGGAGGGAGATTCGAATCGCCTTTAAAGCACAGGAAAAGCGGCAAAACCTCGACAATGATGCCCTTGGCCAAAAAGGGCGTATGCGTTTTTTCCTGAATATATTCAGGAAAAAACGCATACGCCCTTTTTGGCCAAGCAAGCAACCTGGAAAGGCAAATCAGCGCTACAAAGAAGTCTCGCTTCCCATCGGTCAAAAGGGCCATGCTGAATAAAGTGTCAAAACCAGAAATGCAGGGCAGGCCATGGAGAAACGGGAGCCTTGCTACGCTGATGGGCGGGATGTAAATTGCCAACAGCCACTCTGGAGAAGTGTACGGTGTGTCCTGAAACATCTAAAAAACTCAGCTTAGAGAGCATAGGGCACTTCCACTCATGGGCGTATAAATTGGGAAAACTAAAAATCAGCAAGACACAGGCACCCCAACGTTTAGGGCTGCTCTGTTGACAAGAACCTCCACTTCGTTACACCTTAAATATCTCAGGATAGAGAAAAATGGATAAAGAAGTTGTGGTCCTTATGTACAATGGAATATCACTCAGCCATGAAATCAACGTCATAAGGCTAGTAGCAGCATGATGAGTGGATTTAGGTACGACGATTCTAAGTGAAATAAGTCACACAGAAAAAGAAACTTATCATAAGATATCACTTATAGAGGGAATGTAAAAACCGCTACCCTTGAACTGAATTACAAAACAGAACAGAGTCACACGTTTAGAAAACACACTATGGCTGCTTAACGGGAAAGGTGAGGTGGGGTGATGCATAAAACAAGGGTTTCAAATTAGCTCAAATACCGTTCCATAAACCCAATATGTACTAGACAAGACCTACTCCTTGCTCAGTGAATTGGACTCAACACCCCCTATTCACGGCCCAAGAATATATCTGACTAGTAAGAATCTTAAAACCTATGTATTGATATCTCTCTGTAAGTGAGTCAAGTGGGTGTAAAGTGGCATAAACACAGCAGTGAAAAGCAGCTAAACCCCATTATAAAAATCAATTACTTTTAAAGACCTGTGAAAAAAAGACAGTGAAAGAGAGAGAAATTCTTACAAAATTCGTTTAGGGGCAGTTATGCTACCTGGATTGACCATATCTAGACCCACAGCAGATTGAGACATAAGGGTGGACACTCTTGGGGCTGAGAGGTTTGGTGAGGTTGGGTGAGCAAACGCAGACCCTTTAAAGTAATACTGCGTGGTACCCATCCCATGGGTCCCAAATCTCCAGGTTCAAGGGCATCTTCCTACATCGAAAACATGCATGAGAAACCCAGAAGATGGTACACTGTGTGATCGGGAAAGGTTTCTAAAACGCACCTCATTTTTCATGTCCTTGTGCTCGGGTTTGCCATTCCAGCCGCATTACTAGCAATCTCCCTCCTTGGAGAATCAGCACCTTTAACCTCCTGTTCCGTACAGGTTGCAATTTGTCCTGAGGATGAACGGGAAGAGGGGAAAACAATGAGAGACTAGCTCTACGTGTTGGGACAGGCACAGGTCACTCTATTTTCCCATCAGGAAGAAGAATTAACCACAGGCTCAGCCTGCCGCACGGGACCAGAATAGGGCCTGAAGCAATCCTGCGCTTTTGCGGCCAGCTCCCAAGAAAGCGAGTTGAAAAATGGAGCTCAGGGGCACTGCAATTCACAAACCTGCAGACTTATAAATGACCACTCTCGTCCACAAATATATTGAGGGAAGGCAACGAAGAGGATTTGAAAGCAAGGCAGAATTGCAGGAAACAGATTTCAGGAGGAAGATTCGAATCGCCTTTAAAGCACAGGAAAAGCGGCAAAACCTCGACAAGATGCCCTTGGCCAAAAGGGGCGTATGCGTTTTTTCCTGAATATATTCAGGAAAAAACGCATACGCCCCTTTTGGCCAAGCAAGCAACCTGGAAAGGCAAATCAGCGCTACAAAGAAGTCTCGCTTCCCATCGGTCAAAAGGGCCATGCTGAATAAAGTGTCAAAATCAGAAATGCAGGACAGGCCATGGAGAAACGGGAGCCTTGCTACGCTGATGGGCGGGATGTAAATTGCCAACAGCCACTCTGGAGAAGTGTACGGTGTGTCCTGAAACATCTAAAAAACTCAGCTTAGAGAGCATAGGGCACTTCCACTCATGGGCGTATAAAGTGGGAAAATTAAAAACCAGCAAGACACAGGCACCCCAAAGTTTAGGGCTGCTCTGTTGACAAGAAACTCCACTTCGTTACACCTTAAATATCCCAGGAAAGAGAAAAATGGATAAAGAAGTTGTGGTCCTTATGTACAATGGAATATCACTCAGCCATGAAATCAACGTCATAAGGCTAGTAGCAGCATGATGAGTGGATTTAGGTACGACGATTCTAAGTGAAATAAGTCACACAGAAAAAGACACTTATCATAAGATATCACTTATAGAGGGAATGTAAAAACCGCTACCCTTGAACTGAATTACAAAACAGAACAGAGTCACACGTTTAGAAAACACACTATGGCTGCTTAACGGGAAAGGTGAGGTGGAGTGATGCATAAAACAAGGGTTTCAAATTAGCTCAGATACCGTTCAATAAACCCAATATGTAATAGACAAGACCTACTCCTTGCTCAGTGAATTGGACTCAACACCCCCTATTCACGGCCCAAGAATATACCTGACTAGCAAGAATCTTAAAACCTATGTATTGATATCTCTCTGTAAGTGAGTCAAGTGGGTGTAAAGTGGCATAAACACAGCAGTGAAAAGCAGCTAAACCCCATTATAAAAATCAATTACTTTTAAAAACCTGTGAAAAAAAGACAGTGAAAGAGAGAGAAATTCTTACAAAATTCGTTTAGGGGCAGTGATGCTACCTGGATTGACCATATCTAGACCCACAGCAGATTGAGACATAAGGGTGGACACTCTTGGGGCTGAGAGGTTTGCTGAGGTTGGGGGAGGAAACGCAGACCCTTTAAAGTAATATTGCGTGGTACCCATCCCATGGGTCCCAAATCTCCAGGTTCAAGGGCATCTTCCTACATCGAAAACATGCATGAGAAACCCAGAAGATGGCACACTGTGTGATCGGGAAAGGTTTCTAAAACGCACCTCATTTCTCATCTCCTTGTGCTCGAATTCGCCATTCCAGCTGCTTTACTAGCAGTCTCCCTCATTGGAGAATCAGCACCTTTAACCTCCTGTTCCGTACAGGTTGCAATTTGTCCTGAGGATGAACGGGAAAAGGGGGAAACAATGAGAGTCTAGCTCTAGGTGTTGGGACAGGCACAGGTCACTCTATTTTCCCATCAGGAAGAAGAATTAAGCACAGGCTCAGCCTGCCGCCCGGAACAAGAATAGGGCCTGAAGCAATCCTGCGCGTTTGCGGCCAGCTCCCAAGAAAGCGAGTTGAAAAATGGAGCTCAGGGGCACTGCAATTCACAAACCTGCAGACTTATAAATGACCACTCTCGTCCACAAATATATTGAGGGAAGGCAACGAAGAGGATTTGAAAGCAAGGCAGAATTGCAGGAAACAGATTTCAGGAGGGAGATTCGAATCGCCTTTAAAGCACAGGAAAAGCGGCAAAACCTCGACAATGATGCCCTTGGCCAAAAAGGGCGTATGCGTTTTTTCCTGAATATATTCAGGAAAAAACGCATACGCCCTTTTTGGCCAAGCAAGCAACCTGGAAAGGCAAATCAGCGCTACAAAGAAGTCTCGCTTCCCATCGGTCAAAAGGGCCATGCTGAATAAAGTGTCAAAACCAGAAATGCAGGGCAGGCCATGGAGAAACGGGAGCCTTGCTACGCTGATGGGCGGGATGTAAATTGCCAACAGCCACTCTGGAGAAGTGTACGGTGTGTCCTGAAACATCTAAAAAACTCAGCTTAGAGAGCATAGGGCACTTCCACTCATGGGCGTATAAATTGGGAAAACTAAAAATCAGCAAGACACAGGCACCCCAACGTTTAGGGCTGCTCTGTTGACAAGAACCTCCACTTCGTTACACCTTAAATATCTCAGGATAGAGAAAAATGGATAAATAAGTTGTGGTCCTTATGTACAATGGAATATCACTCAGCCATGAAATCAACGTCATAAGGCTAGTAGCAGCATGATGAGTGGATTTAGGTATGACGATTCTAAGTGAAATAAGTCACACAGAAAAAGAAACTTATCATAAGATATCACTTATAGAGGGAATGTAAAAACCGCTACCCTTGAACTGAATTACAAAACAGAACAGAGTCACACGTTTAGAAAACACACTATGGCTGCTTAACGGGAAAGGTGAGGTGGGGTGATGCATAAAACAAGGGTTTCAAATTAGCTCAGATACCGTTCCATAAACCCAATATGTACTAGACAAGACCTACTCCTTGCTCAGTGAATTGGACTCAACACCCCCTATTCACGGCCCAAGAATATATCTGACTAGTAAGAATCTTAAAACCTATGTATTGATATCTCTCTGTAAGTGAGTCAAGTGGGTGTAAAGTGGCATAAACACAGCAGTGAAAAGCAGCTAAACCCCATTATAAAAATCAATTACTTTTAAAGATCTGTGAAAAAAAGACAGTGAAAGAGAGAGAAATTCTTACAAAATTCGTTTAGGGGCAGTGATGCTACCTGGATTGACCATATCTAGACCCACAGCTGATTGAGACATAAGGGTGGACACTCTTGGGGCTGAGAGGTTTGCTGAGGTTGGGGGAGGAAACGCAGACCCTTTAAAGTAATATTGCGTGGTACCCATCCCATGGGTCCCAAATCTCCAGGTTCAAGGGCATCTTCCTACATCGAAAACATGCATGAGAAACCCAGAAGATGGCACACTGTGTGATTGGGAAAGGTTTCTAAAACGCACCTCATTTCTCATCTCCTTGTGCTCGAATTCGCCATTCCAGCTGCTTTACTAGCAGTCTCCCTCATTGGAGAATCAGCACCTTTAACCTCCTGTTCCGTACAGGTTGCAATTTGTCCTGAGGATGAACGGGAAAAGGGGGAAACAATGAGAGTCTAGCTCTAGGTGTTGGGACAGGCACAGGTCACTCTATTTTCCCATCAGGAAGAATAATTAAGCACAGGCTCAGCCTGCCGCCCGGAACCAGAATAGGGCCTGAAGCAATCCTGCGCTTTTGCGGCCAGCTCCCAAGAAAGCGAGTTGAAAAATGGAGCTCAGGGGCACTGCAATTCACAAACCTGCAGACTTATAAATGACCACTCTCGTCCACAAATATATTGAGGGAAGGCAACGAAGAGGATTTGAAAGCAAGGCAGAATTGCAGGAAACAGATTTCAGGAGGGAGATTCGAATCGCCTTTAAAGCACAGGAAAAGCGGCAAAACCTCGACAATGATGCCCTTGGCCAAAAAGGGCGTATGCGTTTTTTCCTGAATATATTCAGGAAAAAACGCATACGCCCTTTTTGGCCAAGCAAGCAACCTGGAAAGGCAAATCAGCGCTACAAAGAAGTCTCGCTTCCCATCGGTCAAAAGGGCCATGCTGAATAAAGTGTCAAAACCAGAAATGCAGGGCAGGCCATGGAGAAACGGGAGCCTTGCTACGCTGATGGGCGGGATGTAAATTGCCAACAGCCACTCTGGAGAAGTGTACGGTGTGTCCTGAAACATCTAAAAAACTCAGCTTAGAGAGCATAGGGCACTTCCACTCATGGGCGTATAAATTGGGAAAACTAAAAATCAGCAAGACACAGGCACCCCAACGTTTAGGGCTGCTCTGTTGACAAGAACCTCCACTTCGTTACACCTTAAATATCTCAGGATAGAGAAAAATGGATAAATAAGTTGTGGTCCTTATGTACAATGGAATATCACTCAGCCATGAAATCAACGTCATAAGGCTAGTAGCAGCATGATGAGTGGATTTAGGTACGACGATTCTAAGTGAAATAAGTCACACAGAAAAAGACACTTATCATAAGATATCACTTATAGAGGGAATGTAAAAACCGCTACCCTTGAACTGAATTACAAAACAGAACAGAGTCACACTTTTAGAAAACACACTATGGCTGCTTAACGGGAAAGGTGAGGTGGGGTGATGCATAAAACAAGGGTTTCAAATTAGCTCAGATACCGTTCCATAAACCCAATATGTACTAGACAAGACCTACTCCTTGCTCAGTGAATTGGACTCAACACCCCCTATTCACGGCCCAAGAATATATCTGACTAGTAAGAATTTAAAACCTATGTATTGATATCTCTCTGTAAGTGAGTCAAGTGGGTGTAAAGTGGCATAAACACAGCAGTGAAAAGCAGCTAAACCCCATTATAAAAATCAATTACTTTTAAAGACCTGTGAAAAAAAGACAGTGAAAGAGAGAGAAATTCTTACAAAATTCTACCTGGATTGACCATATCTAGACCCACAGCAGATTGAGACATAAGGGTGGACACTCTTGGGGCTGAGAGGTTTGGTGAGGTTGGGTGAGCAAACGCAGACCCTTTAAAGTAATACTGCGTGGTACCCATCCCATGGGTCCCAAATCTCCAGGTTCAAGGGCATCTTCCTACATCGAAAACATGCATGAGAAACCCAGAAGATGGTACACTGTGTGATCGGGAAAGGTTTCTAAAACGCACCTCATTTTTCATGTCCTTGTGCTCGGGTTCGCCATTCCAGCCGCATTACTAGCAATCTCCCTCCTTGGAGAATCAGCACCTTTAACCTCCTGTTCCGTACAGGTTGCCATTTGTCCTGAGGATGAACGGGAAGAAGGGGGAACCAATGAGAGACTAGCTTTAGGTGTTGGGACAGGCACAGGTCACTCTATTTTCCCATCAGGAAGAAGAATTAACCACAGGCTCAGCCTGCCGCCCTGGACCAGAATAGGGCCTGAAGCAATCCTGCGCGTTTGCGGCCAGCTCCCAAGAAAGCGAGTTGAAAAATGGAGCTCAGGGGCACTGCAATTCACAAACCTGCAGACTTATAAATGATCACTCTCGTCCACAAATATATTGAGGGAAGGCAACGAAGAGGATTTGAAAGCAAGGCAGAATTGCAGGAAACATTTCAGGAGGGAGATTCGAATCGCCTTTAAAGCACAGGAAAAGCGGCAAAACCTCGACAAGATGCCCTTGGCCAAAAGGGGCGTATGCGTTTTTTCCTGAATATATTCAGGAAAAAACGCATACGCCCCTTTTGGCCAACCAAGCAACCTGGAAAGGCAAATCAGCGCTACAAAGAAGTCTCGCTTCCCATCAGTCAAAAGGGCCATGCTGAATAAAGTGTCAAAATCAGAAATGCAGGACAGGCCATGGAGAAACGGGAGCCTTGCTACGCTGATGGGCGGGATGTAAATTGCCAACAGCCACTCTGGAGAAGTGTACGGTGTGTCCTGAAACATCTAAAAAACTCAGCTTAGAGAGCATAGGGCACTTCCACTCATGGGCGTATAAAGTGGGAAAATTAAAAACCAGCAAGACACAGGCACCCCAAAGTTTAGGGCTGCTCTGTTGACAAGAACCTCCACTTCGTTACACCTTAAATATCCCAGGAAAGAGAAAAATGGATAAAGAAGTTGTGGTCCTTATGTACAATGGAATATCACTCAGCCATGAAATCAACGTCATAAGGCTAGTAGCAGCATGATGAGTGGATTTAGGTACGACGATTCTAAGTGAAATAAGTCACACAGAAAAAGACACTTATCATAAGATATCACTTATAGAGGGAATGTAAAAACCGCTACCCTTGAACTGAATTACAAAACAGAACAGAGTCACACGTTTAGAAAACACACTATGGCTGCTTAACGGGAAAGGTGAGGTGGAGTGATGCATAAAACAAGGGTTTCAAATTAGCTCAGATACCGTTCAATAAACCCAATATGTAATAGACAAGACCTACTCCTTGCTCAGTGAATTGGACTCAACACCCCCTATTCACGGCCCAAGAATATACCTGACTAGCAAGAATCTTAAAACCTATGTATTGATATCTCTCTGTAAGTGAGTCAAGTGGGTGTAAAGTGGCATAAACACAGCAGTGAAAAGCAGCTAAACCCCATTATAAAAATCAATTACTTTTAAAAACCTGTGAAAAAAAGACAGTGAAAGAGAGAAAAATTCTTACAAAATTCGTTTAGGGGCAGTGATGCTACCTGGATTGACCATATCTAGACCCACAGCTGATTGAGACATAAGGGTGGACACTCTTGGGGCTGAGAGGTTTGCTGAGGTTGGGGGAGGAAACGCAGACCCTTTAAAGTAATATTGCGTGGTACCCATCCCATGGGTCCCAAATCTCCAGGTTCAAGGGCATCTTCCTACATCGAAAACATGCATGAGAAACCCAGAAGATGGCACACTGTGTGATTGGGAAAGGTTTCTAAAACGCACCTCATTTCTCATCTCCTTGTGCTCGAATTCGCCATTCCAGCTGCTTTACTAGCAGTCTCCCTCATTGGAGAATCAGCACCTTTAACCTCCTGTTCCGTACAGGTTGCAATTTGTCCTGAGGATGAACGGGAAAAGGGGGAAACAATGAGAGTCTAGCTCTAGGTGTTGGGACAGGCACAGGTCACTCTATTTTCCCATCAGGAAGAAGAATTAAGCACAGGCTCAGCCTGCCGCCCGGAACCAGAATAGGGCCTGAAGCAATCCTGCGCTTTTGCGGCCAGCTCCCAAGAAAGCGAGTTGAAAAATGGAGCTCAGGGGCACTGCAATTCACAAACCTGCAGACTTATAAATGACCACTCTCGTCCACAAATATATTGAGGGAAGGCAACGAAGAGGATTTGAAAGCAAGGCAGAATTGCAGGAAACAGATTTCAGGAGGGAGATTCGAATCGCCTTTAAAGCACAGGAAAAGCGGCAAAACCTCGACAATGATGCCCTTGGCCAAAAAGGGCGTATGCGTTTTTTCCTGAATATATTCAGGAAAAAACGCATACGCCCTTTTTGGCCAAGCAAGCAACCTGGAAAGGCAAATCAGCGCTACAAAGAAGTCTCGCTTCCCATCGGTCAAAAGGGCCATGCTGAATAAAGTGTCAAAACCAGAAATGCAGGGCAGGCCATGGAGAAACGGGAGCCTTGCTACGCTGATGGGCGGGATGTAAATTGCCAACAGCCACTCTGGAGAAGTGTACGGTGTGTCCTGAAACATCTAAAAAACTCAGCTTAGAGAGCATAGGGCACTTCCACTCATGGGCGTATAAATTGGGAAAACTAAAAATCAGCAAGACACAGGCACCCCAACGTTTAGGGATGCTCTGTTGACAAGAACCTCCACTTCGTTACACCTTAAATATCTCAGGAAAGAGAAAAATGGATAAAGATGTTGTGGTCCTTATGTACAATGGAATATCACTCAGCCATGAAATCAACGTCATAAGGCTAGTAGCAGCATGATGAGTGGATTTAGGTCCGACGATTCTAAGTGAAATAAGTCACACAGAAAAAGACACTTATCATAAGATATCACTTATAGAGGGAATGTAAAAACCGCTACCCTTGAACTGAATTACAAAACAGAACAGAGTCACACGTTTAGAAAACACACTATGGCTGCTTAACGGGAAAGGTGATGTGGGGCGATGCATAAAACAAGGGTTTCAAATTAGCTCAGATACCGTTCCATAAACCCAATATGTAATAGACAAGACCTACTCCTTGCTCAGTGAATTGGACTCAACACCCCCTATTCACGGCCCAAGAATATATCTGACTAGTAAGAATCTTAAAACCTATGTATTGATATCTCTCTGTAAGTGAGTCAAGTGGGTGTAAAGTGGCATAAACACAGCAGTGAAAAGCAGCTAAACCCCATTATAAAAATCAATTACTTTTAAAAACCTGTGAAAAAAAGACAGTGAAAGAGAGAGAAATTCTTACAAAATTCGTTTAGGGGCAGTTATGCTACCTGGATTGACCATATCTAGACCCACAGCAGATTGAGACATAAGGGTGGACACTCTTGGGGCTGAGAGGTTTGGTGAGGTTGGGTGAGCAAACGCAGACCCTTTAAAGTAATACTGCGTGGTACCCATCCCATGGGTCCCAAATCTCCAGGTTCAAGGGCATCTTCCTACATCGAAAACATGCATGAGAAACCCAGAAGATGGTACACTGTGTGATCGGGAAAGGTTTCTAAAACGCACCTCATTTTTCTTGTCCTTGTGCTCGGGTTCGCCATTCCAGCCGCATTACTAGCAATCTCCCTCCTTGGAGAATCAGCACCTTTAACCTCCTGTTCCGTACAGGTTGCAATTTGTCCTGAGGATGAACGGGAAGAAGGGGGAACCAATGAGAGACTAGCTCTAGGTGTTGGGACAGGCACAGGTCACTCTATTTTCCCATCAGGAAGAAGAATTAAGCACAGGCTCAGCCTTCCGCCCGGGACCAGAATAGGGCCTGAAGCAATCCTGCGCTTTTGCGGCCAGCTCCCAAGAAAGCGAGTTGAAAAATGGAGCTCAGGGGCACTGCAATTCACAAACCTGCAGACTTATAAATGACCACTCTCGTCCACAAATATATTGAGGGAAGGCAACGAAGAGGATTTGAAAGCAAGGCAGAATTGCAGGAAACAGATTTCAGGAGGGAGATTCGAATCGCCTTTAAAGCACAGGAAAAGCGGGAAAACCTCGACAATGATGCCCTTGGCCAAAAAGGGCGTATGCGTTTTTTCCTGAATATATTCAGGAAAAAACGCATACGCCCTTTTTGGCCAACCAAGCAACCTGGAAAGGCAAATCAGCGCTACAAAGAAGTCTCGCTTCCCATCGGTCAAAAGGGCCATGCTGAATAAAGTGTCAAAACCAGAAATGCAGGGCAGGCCATGGAGAAACGGAAGGCTTGCTACGCTAATGGGCGGGATGTAAATTGCCAACAGCCACTCTGGAGAAGTGTACGGTGTGTCCTGAAACATCTAAAAAACTCAGCTTAGAGAGCATAGGGCACTTCCACTCATGGGCGTATAAATTGGGAAAACTAAAAATCAGCAAGACACAGGCACCCCAACGTTTAGGGCTGCTGTGTTGACAAGAACCTCCACTTCGTTACACCTTAAATATCTCAGGAAAGAGAAAAATGGATAAAGATGTTGTGGTCCTTATGTACAATGGAATATCACTCAGCCATGAAATCAACGTCATAAGGCTAGTAGCAGCATGATGAGTGGATTTAGGTCCGACGATTCTAAGTGAAATAAGTCACACAGAAAAAGACACTTATCGTAAGATATCACTTATAGAAGGAATGTAAAAACCGCTACCCTTGAACTGAATTACAAAACAGAACAGAGTCACACGTTTAGAAAACACACTATGGCTGCTTAAAGGGAAAGGTGATGTGGGGCGATGCATAAAACAAGGGTTTCAAATTAGCTCAGATACCGTTCCATAAACCCAATATGTAATAGACAAGATCTACTCCTTGCTCAGTGAATTGGACTCAACACCCCCTATTCACGGCCCAAGAATATATCTGACTAGTAAGAATCTTAAAACCTATGTATTGATATCTCTCTGTAAGTGAGTCAAGTGGGTGTAAAGTGGCATAAACACAGCAGTGAAAAGCAGCTAAACCCCATTATAAAAATCAATTACTTTTAAAAACCTGTGAAAAAAAGACAGTGAAAGAGAGAGAAATTCTTACAAAATTCGTTTAGGGGCAGTTATGCTACCTGGATTGACCATATCTAGACCCACAGCAGATTGAGACATAAGGGTGGACACTCTTGGGGCTGAGAGGTTTGGTGAGGTTGGGTGAGCAAACGCAGACCCTTTAAAGTAATACTGCGTGGTACCCATCCCATGGGTCCCAAATCTCCAGGTTCAAGGGCATCTTCCTACATCGAAAACATGCATGAGAAACCCAGAAGATGGTACACTGTGTGATCGGGAAAGGTTTCTAAAACGCACCTCATTTTTCTTGTCCTTGTGCTCGGGTTCGCCATTCCAGCCGCATTACTAGCAATCTCCCTCCTTGGAGAATCAGCACCTTTAACCTCCTGTTCCGTACAGGTTGCAATTTGTCCTGAGGATGAACGGGAAGAAGGGGGAACCAATGAGAGACTAGCTCTAGGTGTTGGGACAGGCACAGGTCACTCTATTTTCCCATCAGGAAGAAGAATTAAGCACAGGCTCAGCCTTCCGCCCGGGACCAGAATAGGGCCTGAAGCAATCCTGCGCTTTTGCGGCCAGCTCCCAAGAAAGCGAGTTGAAAAATGGAGCTCAGGGGCACTGCAATTCACAAACCTGCAGACTTATAAATGACCACTCTCGTCCACAAATATATTGAGGGAAGGCAACGAAGAGGATTTGAAAGCAAGGCAGAATTGCAGGAAACAGATTTCAGGAGGGAGATTCGAATCGCCTTTAAAGCACAGGAAAAGCGGGAAAACCTCGACAATGATGCCCTTGGCCAAAAAGGGCGTATGCGTTTTTTCCTGAATATATTCAGGAAAAAACGCATACGCCCTTTTTGGCCAAGCAAGCAACCTGGAAAGGCAAATCAGCGCTACAAAGAAGTCTCGCTTCCCATCGGTCAAAAGGGCCATGCTGAATAAAGTGTCAAAACCAGAAATGCAGGGCAGGCCATGGAGAAACGGAAGGCTTGCTACGCTAATGGGCGGGATGTAAATTGCCAACAGCCACTCTGGAGAAGTGTACGGTGTGTCCTGAAACATCTAAAAAACTCAGCTTAGAGAGCATAGGGCACTTCCACTCATGGGCGTATAAATTGGGAAAACTAAAAATCAGCAAGACACAGGCACCCCAACGTTTAGGGCTGCTGTGTTGACAAGAACCTCCACTTCGTTACACCTTAAATATCTCAGGAAAGAGAAAAATGGATAAAGATGTTGTGGTCCTTATGTACAATGGAATATCACTCAGCCATGAAATCAACGTCATAAGGCTAGTAGCAGCATGATGAGTGGATTTAGGTCCGACGATTCTAAGTGAAATAAGTCACACAGAAAAAGACACTTATCGTAAGATATCACTTATAGAAGGAATGTAAAAACCGCTACCCTTGAACTGAATTACAAAACAGAACAGAGTCACACGTTTAGAAAACACACTATGGCTGCTTAAAGGGAAAGGTGATGTGGGGCGATGCATAAAACAAGGGTTTCAAATTAGCTCAGATACCGTTCCATAAACCCAATATGTAATAGACAAGATCTACTCCTTGCTCAGTGAATTGGACTCAACACCCCCTATTCACGGCCCAAGAATATATCTGACTAGTAAGAATCTTAAAACCTATGTATTGATATCTCTCTGTAAGTGAGTCAAGTGGGTGTAAAGTGGCATAAACACAGCAGTGAAAAGCAGCTAAACCCCATTATAAAAATCAATTACTTTTAAAAACCTGTGAAAAAAAGACAGTGAAAGAGAGAGAAATTCTTACAAAATTCGTTTAGGGGCAGTTATGCTACCTGGATTGACCATATCTAGACCCACAGCAGATTGAGACATAAGGGTGGACACTCTTGGGGCTGAGAGGTTTGGTGAGGTTGGGTGAGCAAACGCAGACCCTTTAAAGTAATACTGCGTGGTACCCATCCCATGGGTCCCAAATCTCCAGGTTCAAGGGCATCTTCCTACATCGAAAACATGCATGAGAAACCCAGAAGATGGTACACTGTGTGATCGGGAAAGGTTTCTAAAACGCACCTCATTTTTCATGTCCTTGTGCTCGGGTTCGCCATTCCAGCCGCATTACTAGCAATCTCCCTCCTTGGAGAATCAGCACCTTTAACCTCCTGTTCCGTACAGGTTGCAATTTGTCCTGAGGATGAACGGGAAGAGGGGAAAACAATGAGAGACTAGCTCTACGTGTTGGGACAGGCACAGGTCACTCTATTTTCCCATCAGGAAGAAGAATTAACCACAGGCTCAGCCTGCCGCCCGGGACCAGAATAGGGCCTGAAGCAATCCTGCGCTTTTGCGGCCAGCTCCCAAGAAAGCGAGTTGAAAAATGGAGCTCAGGGGCACTGCAATTCACAAGCCTGCAGACTTATAAATGACCACTCTCGTCCACAAATATATTGAGGGAAGGCAACGAAGAGGATTTGAAAGCAAGGCAGAATTGCAGGAAACAGATTTCAGGAGGGAGATTCGAATCGCCTTTAAAGCACAGGAAAAGCGGCAAAACCTCGACAATGATGCCCTTGGCCAAAAAGGGCGTATGCGTTTTTTCCTGAATATATTCAGGAAAAAACGCATACGCCCTTTTTGGCCAAGCAAGCAACCTGGAAAGGCAAATCAGCGCTACAAAGAAGTCTCGCTTCCCATCGGTCAAAAGGGCCATGCTGAATAAAGTGTCAAAACCAGAAATGCAGGGCAGGCCATGGAGAAACGGGAGGCTTGCTACGCTAATGGGCGGGATGTAAATTGCCAACAGCCACTCTGGAGAAGTGTACGGTGTGTCCTGAAACATCTAAAAAACTCAGCTTAGAGAGCATAGGGCACTTCCACTCATGGGCGTATAAATTGGGAAAACTAAAAATCAGCAAGACACAGGCACCCCAACGTTTAGGGCTGCTCTGTTGACAAGAACCTCCACTTCGTTACACCTTAAATATCTCAGGAAAGAGAAAAATGGATAAAGATGTTGTGGTCCTTATGTACAATGGAATATCACTCAGCCATGAAATCAACGTCATAAGGCTAGTAGCAGCATGATGAGTGGATTTAGGTCCGACGATTCTAAGTGAAATAAGTCACACAGAAAAAGACACTTATCATAAGATATCACTTATAGAGGGAATGTAAAAACCGCTACCCTTGAACTGAATTACAAAACAGAACAGAGTCACACGTTTAGAAAACACACTATGGCTGCTTAACGGGAAAGGTGATGTGGGGCGATGCATAAAACAAGGGTTTCAAATTAGCTCAGATACCGTTCCATAAACCCAATATGTAATAGACAAGACTTACTCCTTGCTCAGTGAATTGGACTCAACACCCCCTATTCACGGCCCAAGAATATATCTGACTAGTAAGAATCTTAAAACCTATGTATTGATATCTCTCTGTAAGTGAGTCAAGTGGGTGTAAAGTGGCATAAACACAGCAGTGAAAAGCAGCTAAACCCCATTATAAAAATCAATTACTTTTAAAGACCTGTGAAAAAAAGACAGTGAAAGAGAGAGAAATTCTTACAAAATTCGTTTAGGGGCAGTTATGCTACCTGGATTGACCATATCTAGACCCACAGCAGATTGAGACATAAGGGTGGACACTCTTGGGGCTGAGAGGTTTGGTGAGGTTGGGTGAGCAAACGCAGACCTTTTAAAGTAATACTGCGTGGTACCCATCCCATGGGTCCCAAATCTCCAGGTTAAAGGGCATCTTCCTACATCGAAAACATGCATGAGAAACCCAGAAGATGGTACACTGTGTGATCGGGAAAGGTTTCTAAAACGCACCTCATTTTTCATGTCCTTGTGCTCGGGTTCGCCATTCCAGCCGCATTACTAGCAATCTCCCTCCTTGGAGAATCAGCACCTTTAACCTCCTGTTCCGTACAGGTTGCAATTTGTCCTGAGGATGAACGGGAAGAAGGGGGAACCAATGAGAGACTAGCTCTAGGTGTTGGGACAGGCACAGGTCACTCTATTTTCCCATCAGGAAGAAGAATTAAGCACAGGCTCAGCCTTCCGCCCGGGACCAGAATAGGGCCTGAAGCAATCCTGCGCTTTTGCGGCCCGCTCCCAAGAAAGCGAGTTGAAAAATGGAGCTCAGGGGCACTGCAATTCACAAACCTGCAGACTTATAAATGACCACTCTCGTCCACAAATATATTGAGGGAAGGCAACGAAGAGGATTTGAAAGCAAGGCAGAATTGCAGGAAACAGATTTCAGGAGGGAGATTCGAATCGCCTTTAAAGCACAGGAAAAGCGGGAAAACCTCGACAATGATGCCCTTGGCCAAAAAGGGCGTATGCGTTTTTTCCTGAATATATTCAGGAAAAAACGCATACGCCCTTTTTGGCCAAGCAAGCAACCTGGAAAGGCAAATCAGCGCTACAAAGAAGTCTCGCTTCCCATCGGTCAAAAGGGCCATGCTGAATAAAGTGTCAAAACCAGAAATGCAGGGCAGGCCATGGAGAAACGGGAGGCTTGCTACGCTAATGGGCGGGATGTAAATTGCCAACAGCCACTCTGGAGAAGTGTACGGTGTGTCCTGAAACATCTAAAAAACTCAGCTTAGAGAGCATAGGGCACTTCCACTCATGGGCGTATAAATTGGGAAAACTAAAAATCAGCAAGACACAGGCACCCCAACGTTTAGGGCTGCTGTGTTGACAAGAACCTCCACTTCGTTACACCTTAAATATCTCAGGAAAGAGAAAAATGGATAAAGATGTTGTGGTCCTTATGTACAATGGAATATCACTCAGCCATGAAATCAACGTCATAAGGCTAGTAGCAGCATGATGAGTGGATTTAGGTCCGACGATTCTAAGTGAAATAAGTCACACAGAAAAAGACACTTATCATAAGATATCACTTATAGAGGGAATGTAAAAACCGCTACCCTTGAACTGAATTACAAAACAGAACAGAGTCACACGTTTAGAAAACACACTATGGCTGCTTAACGGGAAAGGTGATGTGGGGCGATGCATAAAACAAGGGTTTCAAATTAGCTCAGATACCGTTCCATAAACCCAATATGTACTAGACAAGACCTACTCCTTGCTCAGTGAATTGGACTCAACACCCCCTATTAACGGCCCAAGAATATATCTGACTAGTAAGAATCTTAAAACCTATGTATTGATATCTCTCTGTAAGTGAGTCAAGTGGGTGTAAAGTGGCATAAACACAGCAGTGAAAAGCAGCTAAACCCCATTATAAAAATCAATTACTTTTAAAAACCTGTTAAAAAAAGACAGTGAAAGAGAGAGAAATTCTTACAAAATTCGTTTAGGGGCAGTTATGCTACCTGGATTGACCATATCTAGACCCACAGAAGATTGAGACATAAGGGTGGACACTCTTGGGGCTGAGAGGTTTGGTGAGGTTGGGTGAGCAAACGCAGACCCTTTAAAGTAATACTGCGTGGTACCCATCCCATGGGTCCCAAATCTCCAGGTTCAAGGGCATCTTCCTACATCGAAAACATGCATGAGAAACCCAGAAGATGGTACACTGTGTGATCGGGAAAGGTTTCTAAAACGCACCTCATTTTTCATGTCCTTGTGCTCGGGTTCGCCATTCCAGCCGCATTACTAGCAATCTCCCTCCTTGGAGAATCAGCACCTTTAACCTCCTGTTCCGTACAGGTTGCAATTTGTCCTGAGGATGAACGGGAAGAGGGGAAAACAATGAGAGACTAGCTCTACGTGTTGGGACAGGCACAGGTCACTCTATTTTCCCATCAGGAAGAAGAATTAACCACAGGCTCAGCCTGCCGCCCGGGACCAGAATAGGGCCTGAAGCAATCCTGCGCTTTTGCGGCCAGCTCCCAAGAAAGCGAGTTGAAAAATGGAGCTCAGGGGCACTGCAATTCACAAACCTGCAGACTTATAAATGACCACTCTCGTCCACAAATATATTGAGGGAAGGCAACGAAGAGGATTTGAAAGCAAGGCAGAATTGCAGGAAACAGATTTCAGGAGGGAGATTCGAATCGCCTTTAAAGCACAGGAAAAGCGGCAAAACCTCGACAATGATGCCCTTGGCCAAAAAGGGCGTATGCGTTTTTTCCTGAATATATTCAGGAAAAAACGCATACGCCCTTTTTGGCCAAGCAAGCAACCTGGAAAGGCAAATCAGCGCTACAAAGAAGTCTCGCTTCCCATCGGTCAAAAGGGCCATGCTGAATAAAGTGTCAAAACCAGAAATGCAGGGCAGGCCATGGAGAAACGGGAGGCTTGCTACGCTGATGGGCGGGATGTAAATTGCCAACAGCCACTCTGGAGAAGTGTACGGTGTGTCCTGAAACATCTAAAAAACTCAGCTTAGAGAGCATAGGGCACTTCCACTCATGGGCGTATAAATTGGGAAAACTAAAAATCAGCAAGACACAGGCACCCCAACGTTTAGGGCTGCTCTGTTGACAAGAACCTCCACTTCGTTACACCTTAAATATCTCAGGAAAGAGAAAAATGGATAAAGATGTTGTGGTCCTTATGTACAATGGAATATCACTCAGCCATGAAATCAACGTCATAAGGCTAGTAGCAGCATGATGAGTGGATTTAGGTCCGACGATTCTAAGTGAAATAAGTCACACAGAAAAAGACACTTATCATAAGATATCACTTATAGAGGGAATGTAAAAACCGCTACCCTTGAACTGAATTACAAAACAGAACAGAGTCACACGTTTAGAAAACACACTATGGCTGCTTAACGGGAAAGGTGATGTGGGGCGATGCATAAAACAAGGGTTTCAAATTAGCTCAGATACCGTTCCATAAACCCAATATGTAATAGACAAGACTTACTCCTTGCTCAGTGAATTGGACTCAACACCCCCTATTCACGGCCCAAGAATATATCTGACTAGTAAGAATCTTAAAACCTATGTATTGATATCTCTCTGTAAGTGAGTCAAGTGGGTGTAAAGTGGCATAAACACAGCAGTGAAAAGCAGCTAAACCCCATTATAAAAATCAATTACTTTTAAAGACCTGTGAAAAAAAGACAGTGAAAGAGAGAGAAATTCTTACAAAATTCGTTTAGGGGCAGTTATGCTACCTGGATTGACCATATCTAGACCCACAGCAGATTGAGACATAAGGGTGGACACTCTTGGGGCTGAGAGGTTTGGTGAGGTTGGGTGAGCAAACGCAGACCCTTTAAAGTAATACTGCGTGGTACCCATCCCATGGGTCCCAAATCTCCAGGTTCAAGGGCATCTTCCTACATCGAAAACATGCATGAGAAACCCAGAAGATGGTACACTGTGTGATCGGGAAAGGTTTCTAAAACGCACCTCATTTTTCATGTCCTTGTGCTCGGGTTCGCCATTCCAGCCGCATTACTAGCAATCTCCCTCCTTGGAGAATCAGCACCTTTAACCTCCTGTTCCGTACAGGTTGCAATTTGTCCTGAGGATGAACGGGAAGAAGGGGGAACCAATGAGAGACTAGCTCTAGGTGTTGGGACAGGCACAGGTCACTCTATTTTCCCATCAGGAAGAAGAATTAAGCACAGGCTCAGCCTTCCGCCCGGGACCAGAATAGGGCCTGAAGCAATCCTGCGCTTTTGCGGCCAGCTCCCAAGAAAGCGAGTTGAAAAATGGAGCTCAGGGGCACTGCAATTCACAAACCTGCAGACTTATAAATGACCACTCTCGTCCACAAATATATTGAGGGAAGGCAACGAAGAGGATTTGAAAGCAAGGCAGAATTGCAGGAAACAGATTTCAGGAGGGAGATTCGAATCGCCTTTAAAGCACAGGAAAAGCGGCAAAACCTCGACAATGATGCCCTTGGCCAAAAAGGGCGTATGCGTTTTTTCCTGAATATATTCAGGAAAAAACGCATACGCCCTTTTTGGCCAAGCAAGCAACCTGGAAAGGCAAATCAGCGCTACAAAGAAGTCTCGCTTCCCATCGGTCAAAAGGGCCATGCTGAATAAAGTGTCAAAACCAGAAATGCAGGGCAGGCCATGGAGAAACGGAAGGCTTGCTACGCTAATGGGCGGGATGTAAATTGCCAACAGCCACTCTGGAGAAGTGTACGGTGTGTCCTGAAACATCTAAAAAACTCAGCTTAGAGAGCATAGGGCACTTCCACTCATGGGCGTATAAATTGGGAAAACTAAAAATCAGCAAGACACAGGCACCCCAACGTTTAGGGCTGCTGTGTTGACAAGAACCTCCACTTCGTTACACCTTAAATATCTCAGGAAAGAGAAAAATGGATAAAGATGTTGTGGTCCTTATGTACAATGGAATATCACTCAGCCATGAAATCAACGTCATAAGGCTAGTAGCAGCATGATGAGTGGATTTAGGTCCGACGATTCTAAGTGAAATAAGTCACACAGAAAAAGACACTTATCGTAAGATATCACTTATAGAAGGAATGTAAAAACCGCTACCCTTGAACTGAATTACAAAACAGAACAGAGTCACACGTTTAGAAAACACACTATGGCTGCTTAAAGGGAAAGGTGATGTGGGGCGATGCATAAAACAAGGGTTTCAAATTAGCTCAGATACCGTTCCATAAACCCAATATGTAATAGACAAGATCTACTCCTTGCTCAGTGAATTGGACTCAACACCCCCTATTCACGGCCCAAGAATATATATGACTAGTAAGAATCTTAAAACCTATGTATTGATATCTCTCTGTAAGTGAGTCAAGTGGGTGTAAAGTGGCATAAACACAGCAGTGAAAAGCAGCTAAACCCCATTATAAAAATCAATTACTTTTAAAAACCTGTGAAAAAAAGACAGTGAAAGAGAGAGAAATTCTTACAAAATTCGTTTAGGGGCAGTTATGCTACCTGGATTGACCATATCTAGACCCACAGCAGATTGAGACATAAGGGTGGACACTCTTGGGGCTGAGAGGTTTGGTGAGGTTGGGTGAGCAAACGCAGACCCTTTAAAGTAATACTGCGTGGTACCCATCCCATGGGTCCCAAATCTCCAGGTTCAAGGGCATCTTCCTACATCGAAAACATGCATGAGAAACCCAGAAGATGGTACACTGTGTGATCGGGAAAGGTTTCTAAAACGCACCTCATTTTTCATGTCCTTGTGCTCGGGTTCGCCATTCCAGCCGCATTACTAGCAATCTCCCTCCTTGGAGAATCAGCACCTTTAACCTCCTGTTCCGTACAGGTTGCAATTTGTCCTGAGGATGAACGGGAAGAGGGGAAAACAATGAGAGACTAGCTCTAGGTGTTGGGACAGGCACAGGTCACTCTATTTTCCCATCAGGAAGAAGAATTAACCACAGGCTCAGCCTGCCGCCCGGGACCAGAATAGGGCCTGAAGCAATCCTGCGCTTTTGCGGCCAGCTCCCAAGAAAGCGAGTTGAAAAATGGAGCTCAGGGGCACTGCAATTCACAAGCCTGCAGACTTATAAATGACCACTCTCGTCCACAAATATATTGAGGGAAGGCAACGAAGAGGATTTGAAAGCAAGGCAGAATTGCAGGAAACAGATTTCAGGAGGGAGATTCGAATCGCCTTTAAAGCACAGGAAAAGCGGCAAAACCTCGACAATGATGCCCTTGGCCAAAAAGGGCGTATGCGTTTTTTCCTGAATATATTCAGGAAAAAACGCATACGCCCTTTTTGGCCAAGCAAGCAACCTGGAAAGGCAAATCAGCGCTACAAAGAAGTCTCGCTTCCCATCGGTCAAAAGGGCCATGCTGAATAAAGTGTCAAAACCAGAAATGCAGGGCAGGCCATGGAGAAACGGGAGGCTTGCTACGCTAATGGGCGGGATGTAAATTGCCAACAGCCACTCTGGAGAAGTGTACGGTGTGTCCTGAAACATCTAAAAAACTCAGCTTAGAGAGCATAGGGCACTTCCACTCATGGGCGTATAAATTGGGAAAACTAAAAATCAGCAAGACACAGGCACCCCAACGTTTAGGGCTGCTGTGTTGACAAGAACCTCCACTTCGTTACACCTTAAATATCTCAGGAAAGAGAAAAATGGATAAAGATGTTGTGGTCCTTATGTACAATGGAATATCACTCAGCCATGAAATCAACGTCATAAGGCTAGTAGCAGCATGATGAGTGGATTTAGGTCCGACGATTCTAAGTGAAATAAGTCACACAGAAAAAGACACTTATCATAAGATATCACTTATAGAGGGAATGTAAAAACCGCTACCCTTGAACTGAATTACAAAACAGAACAGAGTCACACGTTTAGAAAACACACTATGGCTGCTTAACGGGAAAGGTGATGTGGGGCGATGCATAAAACAAGGGTTTCAAATTAGCTCAGATACCGTTCCATAAACCCAATATGTACTAGACAAGACCTACTCCTTGCTCAGTGAATTGGACTCAACACCCCCTATTCACGGCCCAAAAATATATCTGACTAGTAAGAATCTTAAAACCTATGTATTGATATCTCTCTGTAAGTGAGTCAAGTGGGTGTAAAGTGGCATAAACACAGCAGTGAAAAGCAGCTAAACCCCATTATAAAAATCAATTACTTTTAAAAACCTGTGAAAAAAAGACAGTGAAAGAGAGAGAAATTCTTACAAAATTCGTTTAGGGGCAGTTATGCTACCTGGATTGACCATATCTAGACCCACAGCAGATTGAGACATAAGGGTGGACACTCTTGGGGCTGAGAGGTTTGGTGAGGTTGGGTGAGCAAACGCAGACCCTTTAAAGTAATACTGCGTGGTACCCATCCCATGGGTCCCAAATCTCCAGGTTCAAGGGCATCTTCCTACATCGAAAACATGCATGAGAAACCCAGAAGATGGTACACTGTGTGATCGGGAAAGGTTTCTAAAACGCACCTCATTTTTCATGTCCTTGTGCTCGGGTTCGCCATTCCAGCCGCATTACTAGCAATCTCCCTCCTTGGAGAATCAGCACCTTTAACCTCCTGTTCCGTACAGGTTGCAATTTGTCCTGAGGATGAACGGGAAGAGGGGAAAACAATGAGAGACTAGCTCTACGTGTTGGGACAGGCACAGGTCACTCTATTTTCCCATCAGGAAGAAGAATTAACCACAGGCTCAGCCTGCCGCCCGGGACCAGAATAGGGCCTGAAGCAATCCTGCGCTTTTGCGGCCAGCTCCCAAGAAAGCGAGTTGAAAAATGGAGCTCAGGGGCACTGCAATTCACAAACCTGCAGACTTATAAATGACCACTCTCGTCCACAAATATATTGAGGGAAGGCAACGAAGAGGATTTGAAAGCAAGGCAGAATTGCAGGAAACAGATTTCAGGAGGGAGATTCGAATCGCCTTTAAAGCACAGGAAAAGCGGCAAAACCTCGACAATGATGCCCTTGGCCAAAAAGGGCGTATGCGTTTTTTCCTGAATATATTCAGGAAAAAACGCATACGCCCTTTTTGGCCAAGCAAGCAACCTGGAAAGGCAAATCAGCGCTACAAAGAAGTCTCGCTTCCCATCGGTCAAAAGGGCCATGCTGAATAAAGTGTCAAAACCAGAAATGCAGGGCAGGCCATGGAGAAACGGGAGGCTTGCTACGCTAATGGGCGGGATGTAAATTGCCAACAGCCACTCTGGAGAAGTGTACGGTGTGTCCTGAAACATCTAAAAAACTCAGCTTAGAGAGCATAGGGCACTTCCACTCATGGGCGTATAAATTGGGAAAACTAAAAATCAGCAAGACACAGGCACCCCAACGTTTAGGGCTGCTCTGTTGACAAGAACCTCCACTTCGTTACACCTTAAATATCTCAGGAAAGAGAAAAATGGATAAAGATGTTGTGGTCCTTATGTACAATGGAATATCACTCAGCCATGAAATCAACGTCATAAGGCTAGTAGCAGCATGATGAGTGGATTTAGGTCCGACGATTCTAAGTGAAATAAGTCACACAGAAAAAGACACTTATCATAAGATATCACTTATAGAGGGAATGTAAAAACCGCTACCCTTGAACTGAATTACAAAACAGAACAGAGTCACACGTTTAGAAAACACACTATGGCTGCTTAACGGGAAAGGTGATGTGGGGCGATGCATAAAACAAGGGTTTCAAATTAGCTCAGATACCGTTCCATAAACCCAATATGTAATAGACAAGACTTACTCCTTGCTCAGTGAATTGGACTCAACACCCCCTATTCATGGCCCAAGAATATATCTGACTAGTAAGAATCTTAAAACCTATGTATTGATATCTCTCTGTAAGTGAGTCAAGTGGGTGTAAAGTGGCATAAACACAGCAGTGAAAAGCAGCTAAACCCCATTATAAAAATCAATTACTTTTAAAGACCTGTGAAAAAAAGACAGTGAAAGAGAGAGAAATTCTTACAAAATTCGTTTAGGGGCAGTTATGCTACCTGGATTGACCATATCTAGACCCACAGCAGATTGAGACATAAGGGTGGACACTCTTGGGGCTGAGAGGTTTGGTGAGGTTGGGTGAGCAAACGCAGACCCTTTAAAGTAATACTGCGTGGTACCCATCCCATGGGTCCCAAATCTCCAGGTTCAAGGGCATCTTCCTACATCGAAAACATGCATGAGAAACCCAGAAGATGGTACACTGTGTGATCGGGAAAGGTTTCTAAAACGCACCTCATTTTTCATGTCCTTGTGCTCGGGTTCGCCATTCCAGCCGCATTACTAGCAATCTCCCTCCTTGGAGAATCAGCACCTTTAACCTCCTGTTCCGTACAGGTTGCAATTTGTCCTGAGGATGAACGGGAAGAAGGGGGAACCAATGAGAGACTAGCTCTAGGTGTTGGGACAGGCACAGGTCACTCTATTTTCCCATCAGGAAGAAGAATTAACCACAGGCTCAGCCTGCCGCCCGGGACCAGAATAGGGCCTGAAGCAATCCTGCGCGTTTGCGGCCAGCTCCCAAGAAAGCGAGTTGAAAAATGGAGCTCAGGGGCACTGCAATTCACAAACCTGCAGACTTATAAATGACCACTCTCGTCCACAAATATATTGAGGGAAGGCAACGAAGAGGATTTGAAAGCAAGGCAGAATTGCAGGAAACAGATTTCAGGAGGGAGATTCGAATCGCCTTTAAAGCACAGGAAAAGCGGGAAAACCTCGACAATGATGCCCTTGGCCAAAAAGGGCGTATGCGTTTTTTCCTGAATATATTCAGGAAAAAACGCATACGCCCTTTTTGGCCAAGCAAGCAACCTGGAAAGGCAAATCAGCGCTACAAAGAAGTCTCGCTTCCCATCGGTCAAAAGGGCCATGCTGAATAAAGTGTCAAAACCAGAAATGCAGGGCAGGCCATGGAGAAACGGGAGGCTTCTACGCTAATGAGCGGGATGTAAATTGCCAACAGCCACTCTGGAGAAGTGTACGGTGTGTCCTGAAACATCTAAAAAACTCAGCTTAGAGAGCATAGGGCACTTCCACTCATGGGCGTATAAATTGGGAAAACTAAAAATCAGCAAGACACAGGCACCCCAACGTTTAGGGCTGCTGTGTTGACAAGAACCTCCACTTCGTTACACCTTAAATATCTCAGGAAAGAGAAAAATGGATAAAGATGTTGTGGTCCTTATGTACAATGGAATATCACTCAGCCATGAAATCAACGTCATAAGGCTAGTAGCAGCATGATGAGTGGATTTACGTACGACGATTCTAAGTGAAATAAGTCACACAGAAAAAGACACTTATCATAAGATATCACTTATAGAGGGAATGTAAAAACCGCTACCCTTGAACTGAATTACAAAACAGAACAGAGTCACACGTTTAGAAAACACACTATGGCTGCTTAACGGGAAAGGTGAGGTGGGGCGATGCATAAAACAAGGGTTTCAAATTAGCTCAGATACCGTTCCATCAACCCAATATGTACTAGACAAGACCTACTCCTTGCTCAGTGAATTGGACTCAAAACCCCCTATTCACGGCCCAAAAATATATCTGACTAGTAAGAATCTTAAAACCTATGTATTGATATCTCTCTGTAAGTGAGTCAAGTGGGTGTAAAGTGGCATAAACACAGCAGTGAAAAGCAGCTAAACCCCATTATAAAAATCAATTACTTTTAAAAACCTGTGAAAAAATGACAGTGAAAGAGAGAGAAATTCTTACAAAATTCGTTTAGGGGCAGTTATGCTACCTGGATTGACCATATCTAGACCCACAGCAGATTGAGACATAAGGGTGGACACTCTTGGGGCTGAGAGGTTTGGTGAGGTTGGGTGAGCAAACGCAGACCCTTTAAAGTAATACTGCGTGGTACCCATCCCATGGGTCCCAAATCTCCAGGTTCAAGGGCATCTTCCTACATCGAAAACATGCATGAGAAACCCAGAAGATGGTACACTGTGTGATCGGGAAAGGTTTCTAAAACGCACCTCATTTTTCATGTCCTTGTGCTCGGGTTCGCCATTCCAGCCGCATTACTAGCAATCTCCCTCCTTGGAGAATCAGCACCTTTAACCTCCTGTTCCGTACAGGTTGCAATTTGTCCTGAGGATGAACGGGAAGAGGGGAAAACAATGAGAGACTAGCTCTACGTGTTGGGACAGGCACAGGTCACTCTATTTTCCCATCAGGAAGAAGAATTAACCACAGGCTCAGCCTGCCGCCCGGGACCAGAATAGGGCCTGAAGCAATCCTGCGCTTTTGCGGCCAGCTCCCAAGAAAGCGAGTTGAAAAATGGAGCTCAGGGGCACTGCAATTCACAAACCTGCAGACTTATAAATGACCACTCTCGTCCACAAATATATTGAGGGAAGGCAACGAAGAGGATTTGAAAGCAAGGCAGAATTGCAGGAAACAGATTTCAGGAGGGAGATTCGAATCGCCTTTAAAGCACAGGAAAAGCGGCAAAACCTCGACAATGATGCCCTTGGCCAAAAAGGGCGTATGCGTTTTTTCCTGAATATATTCAGGAAAAAACGCATACGCCCTTTTTGGCCAAGCAAGCAACCTGGAAAGGCAAATCAGCGCTACAAAGAAGTCTCGCTTCCCATCGGTCAAAAGGGCCATGCTGAATAAAGTGTCAAAACCAGAAATGCAGGGCAGGCCATGGAGAAACGGGAGGCTTGCTACGCTAATGGGCGGGATGTAAATTGCCAACAGCCACTCTGGAGAAGTGTACGGTGTGTCCTGAAACATCTAAAAAACTCAGCTTAGAGAGCATAGGGCACTTCCACTCATGGGCGTATAAATTGGGAAAACTAAAAATCAGCAAGACACAGGCACCCCAACGTTTAGGGCTGCTCTGTTGACAAGAACCTCCACTTCGTTACACCTTAAATATCTCAGGAAAGAGAAAAATGGATAAAGATGTTGTGGTCCTTATGTACAATGGAATATCACTCAGCCATGAAATCAACGTCATAAGGCTAGTAGCAGCATGATGAGTGGATTTAGGTCCGACGATTCTAAGTGAAATAAGTCACACAGAAAAAGACACTTATCATAAGATATCACTTATAGAGGGAATGTAAAAACCGCTACCCTTGAACTGAATTACAAAACAGAACAGAGTCACACGTTTAGAAAACACACTATGGCTGCTTAACGGGAAAGGTGATGTGGGGCGATGCATAAAACAAGGGTTTCAAATTAGCTCAGATACCGTTCCATAAACCCAATATGTAATAGACAAGACTTACTCCTTGCTCAGTGAATTGGACTCAACACCCCCTATTCATGGCCCAAGAATATATCTGACTAGTAAGAATCTTAAAACCTATGTATTGATATCTCTCTGTAAGTGAGTCAAGTGGGTGTAAAGTGGCATAAACACAGCAGTGAAAAGCAGCTAAACCCCATTATAAAAATCAATTACTTTTAAAGACCTGTGAAAAAAAGACAGTGAAAGAGAGAGAAATTCTTACAAAATTCGTTTAGGGGCAGTTATGCTACCTGGATTGACCATATCTAGACCCACAGCAGATTGAGACATAAGGGTGGACACTCTTGGGGCTGAGAGGTTTGGTGAGGTTGGGTGAGCAAACGCAGACCCTTTAAAGTAATACTGCGTGGTACCCATCCCATGGGTCCCAAATCTCCAGGTTCAAGGGCATCTTCCTACATCGAAAACATGCATGAGAAACCCAGAAGATGGTACACTGTGTGATCGGGAAAGGTTTCTAAAACGCACCTCATTTTTCATGTCCTTGTGCTCGGGTTCGCCATTCCAGCCGCATTACTAGCAATCTCCCTCCTTGGAGAATCAGCACCTTTAACCTCCTGTTCCGTACAGGTTGCAATTTGTCCTGAGGATGAACGGGAAGAAGGGGGAACCAATGAGAGACTAGCTCTAGGTGTTGGGACAGGCACAGGTCACTCTATTTTCCCATCAGGAAGAAGAATTAACCACAGGCTCAGCCTGCCGCCCGGGACCAGAATAGGGCCTGAAGCAATCCTGCGCGTTTGCGGCCAGCTCCCAAGAAAGCGAGTTGAAAAATGGAGCTCAGGGGCACTGCAATTCACAAACCTGCAGACTTATAAATGACCACTCTCGTCCACAAATATATTGAGGGAAGGCAACGAAGAGGATTTGAAAGCAAGGCAGAATTGCAGGAAACAGATTTCAGGAGGGAGATTCGAATCGCCTTTAAAGCACAGGAAAAGCGGCAAAACCTCGACAATGATGCCCTTGGCCAAAAAGGGCGTATGCGTTTTTTCCTGAATATATTCAGGAAAAAACGCATACGCCCTTTTTGGCCAAGCAAGCAACCTGGAAAGGCAAATCAGCGCTACAAAGAAGTCTCGCTTCCCATCGGTCAAAAGGGCCATGCTGAATAAAGTGTCAAAACCAGAAATGCAGGGCAGGCCATGGAGAAACGGGAGCCTTGCTACGCTGATGGGCGGGATGTAAATTGCCAACAGCCACTCTGGAGAAGTGTACGGTGTGTCCTGAAACATCTAAAAAACTCAGCTTAGAGAGCATAGGGCACTTCCACTCATGGGCGTATAAATTGGGAAAACTAAAAATCAGCAAGACACAGGCACCCCAACGTTTAGGGCTGCTCTGTTGACAAGAACCTCCACTTCGTTACACCTTAAATATCTCAGGATAGAGAAAAATGGATAAATAAGTTGTGGTCCTTATGTACAATGGAATATCACTCAGCCATGAAATCAACGTCATAAGGCTAGTAGCAGCATGATGAGTGGATTTAGGTACGACGATTCTAAGTGAAATAAGTCACACAGAAAAAGAAACTTATCATAAGATATCACTTATAGAGGGAATGTAAAAACCGCTACCCTTGAACTGAATTACAAAACAGAACAGAGTCACACGTTTAGAAAACACACTATGGCTGCTTAACGGGAAAGGTGAGGTGGGGTGATGCATAAAACAAGGGTTTCAAATTAGCTCAGATACCGTTCCATCAACCCAATATGTACTAGACAAGACCTACTCCTTGCTCAGTGAATTGGACTCAACACCCCCTATTCACGGCCCAAGAATATATCTGACTAGTAAGAATCTTAAAACCTATGTATTGATATCTCTCTGTAAGTGAGTCAAGTGGGTGTAAAGTGGCATAAACACAGCAGTGAAAAGCAGCTAAACCCCATTATAAAAATCAATTACTTTTAAAAACCTGTGAAAAAAAGACAGTGAAAGAGAGAGAAATTCTTACAAAATTCGTTTAGGGGCAGTGATGCTACCTGGATTGACCATATCTAGACCCACAGCTGATTGAGACATAAGGGTGGACACTCTTGGGGCTGAGAGGTTTGCTGAGGTTGGGGGAGGAAACGCAGACCCTTTAAAGTAATATTGCGTGGTACCCATCCCATGGGTCCCAAATCTCCAGGTTCAAGGGCATCTTCCTACATCGAAAACATGCATGAGAAACCCAGAAGATGGCACACTGTGTGATTGGGAAAGGTTTCTAAAACGCACCTCATTTCTCATCTCCTTGTGCTCGAATTCGCCATTCCAGCTGCTTTACTAGCAGTCTCCCTCATTGGAGAATCAGCACCTTTAACCTCCTGTTCCGTACAGGTTGCAATTTGTCCTGAGGATGAACGGGAAAAGGGGGAAACAATGAGAGTCTAGCTCTAGGTGTTGGGACAGGCACAGGTCACTCTATTTTCCCATCAGGAAGAAGAATTAAGCACAGGCTCAGCCTGCCGCCCGGAACCAGAATAGGGCCTGAAGCAATCCTGCGCTTTTGCGGCCAGCTCCCAAGAAAGCGAGTTGAAAAATGGAGCTCAGGGGCACTGCAATTCACAAACCTGCAGACTTATAAATGACCACTCTCGTCCACAAATATATTGAGGGAAGGCAACGAAGAGGATTTGAAAGCAAGGCAGAATTGCAGGAAACAGATTTCAGGAGGGAGATTCGAATCGCCTTTAAAGCACAGGAAAAGCGGCAAAACCTCGACAATGATGCCCTTGGCCAAAAAGGGCGTATGCGTTTTTTCCTGAATATATTCAGGAAAAAACGCATACGCCCTTTTTGGCCAAGCAAGCAACCTGGAAAGGCAAATCAGCGCTACAAAGAAGTCTCGCTTCCCATCGGTCAAAAGGGCCATGCTGAATAAAGTGTCAAAACCAGAAATGCAAGGCAGGCCATGGAGAAACGGGAGCCTTGCTACGCTAATGGGCGGGATGTAAATTGCCAACAGCCACTCTGGAGAAGTGTACGGTGTGTCCTGAAACATCTAAAAAACTCAGCTTAGAGAGCATAGGGCACTTCCACTCATGGGCGTATAAATTGGGAAAACTAAAAATCAGCAAGACACAGGCACCCCAACGTTTAGGGCTGCTCTGTTGACAAGAACCTCCACTTCGTTACACCTTAAATATCTCAGGATAGAGAAAAATGGATAAATAAGTTGTGGTCCTTATGTACAATGGAATATCACTCAGCCATGAAATCAACGTCATAAGGCTAGTAGCAGCATGATGAGTGGATTTAGGTACGACGATTCTAAGTGAAATAAGTCACACAGAAAAAGACACTTATCATAAGATATCACTTATAGAGGGAATGTAAAAACCGCTACCCTTGAACTGAATTACAAAACAGAACAGAGTCACACGTTTAGAAAACACACTATGGCTGCTTAACGGGAAAGGTGAGGTGGGGTGATGCATAAAACAAGGGTTTCAAATTAGCTCAGATACCGTTCCATAAACCCAATATGTACTAGACAAGACCTACTCCTTGCTCAGTGAATTGGACTCAACACCCCCTATTCACGGCCCAAGAATATATCTGACTAGTAAGAATTTAAAACCTATGTATTGATATCTCTCTGTAAGTGAGTCAAGTGGGTGTAAAGTGGCATAAACACAGCAGTGAAAAGCAGCTAAACCCCATTATAAAAATCAATTACTTTTAAAAACCTGTGAAAAAAAGACAGTGAAAGAGAGAGAAATTCTTACAAAATTCTTTTAGGGGCAGTTATGCTACCTGGATTGACCATATCTAGACCCACAGCAGATTGAGACATAAGGGTGGACACTCTTGGGGCTGAGAGGTTTGGTGAGGTTGGGTGAGCAAACGCAGACCCTTTAAAGTAATACTGCGTGGTACCCATCCCATGGGTCCCAAATCTCCAGGTTCAAGGGCATCTTCCTACATCGAAAACATGCATGAGAAACCCAGAAGATGGTACACTGTGTGATCGGGAAAGGTTTCTAAAACGCACCTCATTTTTCATGTCCTTGTGCTCGGGTTCGCCATTCCAGCCGCATTACTAGCAATCTCCCTCCTTGGAGAATCAGCACCTTTAACCTCCTGTTCCGTACAGGTTGCAATTTGTCCTGAGGATGAACGGGAAGAAGGGGGAACCAATGAGAGACTAGCTCTAGGTGTTGGGACAGGCACAGGTCACTCTATTTTCCCATCAGGAAGAAGAATTAAGCACAGGCTCAGCCTTCCGCCCGGGACCAGAATAGGGCCTGAAGCAATCCTGCGCTTTTGCGGCCAGCTCCCAAGAAAGCGAGTTGAAAAATGGAGATCAGGGGCACTGCAATTCACAAACCTGCAGACTTATAAATGACCACTCTCGTCCACAAATATATTGAGGGAAGGCAACGAAGAGGATTTGAAAGCAAGGCAGAATTGCAGGAAACAGATTTCAGGAGGGAGATTCGAATCGCCTTTAAAGCACAGGAAAAGCGGCAAAACCTCGACAATGATGCCCTTGGCCAAAAAGGGCGTATGCGTTTTTTCCTGAATATATTCAGGAAAAAACGCATACGCCCTTTTTGGCCAAGCAAGCAACCTGGAAAGGCAAATCAGCGCTACAAAGAAGTCTCGCTTCCCATCGGTCAAAAGGGCCATGCTGAATAAAGTGTCAAAACCAGAAATGCAGGGCAGGCCATGGAGAAACGGGAGCCTTGCTACGCTGATGGGCGGGATGTAAATTGCCAACAGCCACTCTGGAGAAGTGTACGGTGTGTCCTGAAACATCTAAAAAACTCAGCTTAGAGAGCATAGGGCACTTCCACTCATGGGCGTATAAATTGGGAAAACTAAAAATCAGCAAGACACAGGCACCCCAACGTTTAGGGCTGCTCTGTTGACAAGAACCTCCACTTCGTTACACCTTAAATATCTCAGGATAGAGAAAAATGGATAAAGAAGTTGTGGTCCTTATGTACAATGGAATATCACTCAGCCATGAAATCAACGTCATAAGGCTAGTAGCAGCATGATGAGTGGATTTAGGTACGACGATTCTAAGTGAAATAAGTCACACAGAAAAAGAAACTTATCATAAGATATCACTTATAGAGGGAATGTAAAAACCGCTACCCTTGAACTGAATTACAAAACAGAACAGAGTCACACGTTTAGAAAACACACTATGGCTGCTTAACGGGAAAGGTGAGGTGGGGTGATGCATAAAACAAGGGTTTCAAATTAGCTCAGATACCGTTCCATAAACCCAATATGTACTAGACAAGACCTACTCCTTGCTCAGTGAATTGGACTCAACACCCCCTATTCACGGCCCAAGAATATACCTGACTAGCAAGAATCTTAAAACCTATGTATTGATATCTCTCTGTAAGTGAGTCAAGTGGGTGTAAAGTGGCATAAACACAGCAGTGAAAAGCAGCTAAACCCCATTATAAAAATCAATTACTTTTAAAAACCTGTGAAAAAAAGACAGTGAAAGAGAGAGAAATTCTTACAAAATTCGTTTAGGGGCAGTGATGCTACCTGGATTGACCATATCTAGACCCACAGCTGATTGAGACATAAGGGTGGACACTCTTGGGGCTGAGAGGTTTGCTGAGGTTGGGGGAGGAAACGCAGACCCTTTAAAGTAATACTGCGTGGTACCCATCCCATGGGTTCCAAATCTCCAGGTTCAAGGGCATCTTCCTACATCGAAAACATGCATGAGAAACCCAGAAGATGGTACACCGTGTGATCGCGAAAGGTTTCTAAAACGCACCTCATTTCTCATCTCCTTGTGCTCGGGTTCGCCATTCCAGCTGCTTTACTAGCAATCTCCCTCCTTGGAGAATCAGCACCTTTAACCTCCTGTTCCGTACAGGTTGCAATTTGTCCTGAGGATGAACAAAAGAAGGGGGAAACAATGAGAGACTAGCTCTAGGTGTTGGGACAGGCACAGGTCACTCTATTTTCCCATCAGGAAGAATAATTAAGCACAGGCTCAGCCTTCCGCCCGGGACCAGAATAGGGCCTGAAGCAATCCTGCGCTTTTGCGGCCAGCTCCCAAGAAAGCGAGTTGAAAAATGGAGCTCAGGGGCACTGCAATTCACAAACCTGCAGACTTATAAATGACCGCTCTCGTCCACAAATATATTGAGGGAAGGCAACGAAGAGGATTTGAAAGCAAGGCAGAATTGCAGGAAACAGATTTCAGGAGGGAGATTCGAATCGCCTTTAAAGCACAGGAAAAGCGGCAAAACCTCGACAATGATGCCCTTGGCCAAAAAGGGCGTATGCGTTTTTTCCTGAATATATTCAGGAAAAAACGCATACGCCCTTTTTGCCCAAGCAAGCAACCTGGAAAGGCAAATCAGCGCTACAAAGAAGTCTCGCTTCCCATCGGTCAAAAGGGCCATGCTGAATAAAGTGTCAAAACCAGAAATGCAGGGCAGGCCATGGAGAAACGGGAGGCTTGCTACGCTAATGGGCGGGATGTAAATTGCCAACAGCCACTCTGGAGAAGTGTACGGTGTGTCCTGAAACATCTAAAAAACTCAGCTTAGAGAGCATAGGGCACTTCCACTCATGGGCGAATAAATTGGGAAAACTAAAAATCAGCAAGACACAGGCACCCCAACGTTTAGGGCTGCTCTGTTGACAAGAACCTCCACTTCGTTACACCTTAAATATCTCAGGAAAGAGAAAAATGGATAAAGATGTTGTGGTCCTTATGTACAATGGAATATCACTCAGCCATGAAATCAACGTCATAAGGCTAGTAGCAGCATGATGAGTGGATTTAGGTACGACGATTCTAAGTGAAATAAGTCACACAGAAAAAGACACTTATCATAAGATATCACTTATAGAGGGAATGTAAAAACCGCTACCCTTGAACTGAATTACAAAACAGAACAGAGTCACACGTTTAGAAAACACACTATGGCTGCTTAACGGGAAAGGTGATGTGGGGCGATGCATAAAACAAGGGTTTCAAATTAGCTCAGATACCGTTCCAGAAACCCAATATGTAATAGACAAGACCTACTCCTTGCTCAGTGAATTGGACTCAACACCCCCTATTCACGGCCCAAGAATATATCTGACTAGTAAGAATCTTAAAACCTATGTATTGATATCTCTCTGTAAGTGAGTCAAGTGGGTGTAAAGTGGCATAAACACAGCAGTGAAAAGCAGCTAAACCCCATTATAAAAATCAATTACTTTTAAAAACCTGTGAAAAAAAGACAGTGAAAGAGAGAGAAATTCTTACAAAATTCGTTTAGGGGCAGTTATGCTACCTGGAATGACCATATCTAGACCCACAGCAGATTGAGACATAAGGGTGGACACTCTTGGGGCTGAGAGGTTTGGTGAGGTTGGGTGAGCAAACGCAGACCCTTTAAAGTAATACTGCGTGGTACCCATCCCATGGGTCCCAAATCTCCAGGTTCAAGGGCATCTTCCTACATCGAAAACATGCATGAGAAACCCAGAAGATGGTACACTGTGTGATCGGGAAAGGTTTCTAAAACGCACCTCATTTCTCATGTCCTTGTGCTCGGGTTCGCCATTCCAGCCGCATTACTAGCAATCTCCCTCCTTGGAGAATCAGCACCTTTAACCTCCTGTTCCGTACAGGTTGCAATTTGTCCTGAGGATGAACGGGAAGAAGGGGGAACCAATGAGAGAGTAGCTCTAGGTGTTGGGACAGGCACAGGTCACTCTATTTTCCCATCAGGAAGAAGAATTAAGCACAGGCTCAGCCTTCCGCCCGGCACCAGAATAGGGCCTGAAGCAATCCTGCGCTTTTGCGGCCAGCTCCCAAGAAAGCGAGTTGAAAAATGGAGCTCAGGGGCACTGCAATTCACAAACCTGCAGACTTATAAATGACCACTCTCGTCCACAAATATATTGAGGGAAGGCAACGAAGAGGATTTGAAAGCAAGGCAGAATTGCAGGAAACAGATTTCAGGAGGGAGATTCGAATCGCCTTTAAAGCACAGGAAAAGCGGCAAAACCTCGACAATGATGCCCTTGGCCAAAAAGGGCGTATGCGTTTTTTCCTGAATATATTCAGGAAAAAACGCATACGCCCTTTTTGGCCAAGCAAGCAACCTGGAAAGGCAAATCAGCGCTACAAAGAAGTCTCGCTTCCCATCGGTCAAAAGGGCCATGCTGAATAAAGTGTCAAAACCAGAAATGCAGGGCAGGCCATGGAGAAACGGGAGGCTTGCTACGCTAATGGGCGGGATGTAAATTGCCAACAGCCACTCTGGAGAAGTGTACGGTGTGTCCTGAAACATCTAAAAAACTCAGCTTAGAGAGCATAGGGCACTTCCACTCATGGGCGTATAAATTGGGAAAACTAAAAATCAGCAAGACACAGGCACCCCAACGTTTAGGGCTGCTCTGTTGACAAGAACCTCCACTTCGTTACACCTTAAATATCTCAGGATATAGAAAAATGGATAAAGATGTTGTGGTCCTTATGTACAATGGAATATCACTCAGCCATGAAATCAACGTCATAAGGCTAGTAGCAGCATGATGAGTGGATTTAGGTCCGACGATTCTAAGTGAAATAAGTCACACAGAAAAAGACACTTATCATAAGATATCACTTATAGAGGGAATGTAAAAACCGCTACCCTTGAACTGAATTACAAAACAGAACAGAGTCACACGTTTAGAAAACACACTATGGCTGCTTAACGGGAAAGGTGATGTGGGGCGATGCATAAAACAAGGGTTTCAAATTAGCTCAGATACCGTTCCATAAACCCAATATGTACTAGACAAGACCTACTCCTTGCTCAGTGAATTGGACTCAACACCCCCTATTCACGGCCCAAGAATATATCTGACTAGTAAGAATCTTAAAACCTATGTATTGATATCTCTCTGTAAGTGAGTCAAGTGGGTGTAAAGTGGCATAAACACAGCAGTGAAAAGCAGCTAAACCCCATTATAAAAATCAATTACTTTTAAAAACCTGTGAAAAAAAGACAGTGAAAGAGAGAGAAATTCTTACAAAATTCGTTTAGGGGCAGTTATGCTACCTGGATTGACCATATCTAGACCCACAGCAGATTGAGACATAAGGGTGGACACTCTTGGGGCTGAGAGGTTTGGTGAGGTTGGGTGAGCAAACGCAGACCCTTTAAAGTAATACTGCGTGGTACCCATCCCATGGGTCCCAAATCTCCAGGTTCAAGGGCATCTTCCTACATCGAAAACATGCATGAGAAACCCAGAAGATGGTACACTGTGTGATCGGGAAAGGTTTCTAAAACGCACCTCATTTTTCATGTCCTTGTGCTCGGGTTCGCCATTCCAGCCACATTACTAGCAATCTCCCTCCTTGGAGAATCAGCACCTTTAACCTCCTGTTCCGTACAGGTTGCAATTTGTCCTGAGGATGAACGGGAAGAAGGGGGAACCAATGAGAGACTAGCTCTAGGTGTTGGGACAGGCACAGGTCACTCTATTTTCCCATCAGTAAGAAGAATTAAGCACAGGCTCAGCCTTCCGCCCGGGACCAGAATAGGGCCTGAAGCAATCCTGCGCTTTTGCGGCCAGCTCCCAAGAAAGCGAGTTGAAAAATGGAGCTCAGGGGCACTGCAATTCACAAACCTGCAGACTTATAAATGACCACTCTCGTCCACAAATATATTGAGGGAAGGCAACGAAGAGGATTTGAAAGCAAGGCAGAATTGCAGGAAACAGATTTCAGGAGGGAGATTCGAATCGCCTTTAAAGCACAGGAAAAGCGGCAAAACCTCGACAATGATGCCCTTGGCCAAAAAGGGCGTATGCGTTTTTTCCTGAATATATTCAGGAAAAAACGCATACGCCCTTTTTGGCCAAGCAAGCAACCTGGAAAGGCAAATCAGCGCTACAAAGAAGTCTCGCTTCCCATCGGTCAAAAGGGCCATGCTGAATAAAGTGTGAAAACCAGAAATGCAGGGCAGGCCATGGAGAAACGGGAGGCTTGCTACGCTAATGGGCGGGATGTAAATTGCCAACAGCCACTCTGGAGAAGTGAACGGTGTGTCCTGAAACATCTAAAAAACTCAGCTTAGAGAGCATAGGGCACTTCCACTCATGGGCGTATAAATTGGGAAAACTAAAAATCAGCAAGACACAGGCACCCCAACGTTTAGGGCTGCTCTGTTGACAAGAACCTCCACTTCGTTACACCTTAAATATCTCAGGAAAGAGAAAAATGGATAAAGATGTTGTGGTCCTTATGTACAATGGAATATCACTCAGCCATGAGATCAACGTCATAAGGCTAGTAGCAGCATGATGAGTGGATTTAGGTCCGACGATTCTAAGTGAAATAAGTCACACAGAAAAAGACACTTATCATAAGATATCACTTATAGAGGGAATGTAAAAACCGCTACCCTTGAACTGAATTACAAAACAGAACAGAGTCACACGTTTAGAAAACACACTATGGCTGCTTAATGGGAAAGGTGATGTGGGGGGATGCATAAAACAAGGGTTTCAAATTAGCTCAGATACCGTTCCATAAACCCAATATGTAATAGACAAGACCTACTCCTTGCTCAGTGAATTGGACTCAACACCCCCTATTCACGGCCCAAGAATATATCTGACTAGTAAGAATCTTAAAACCTATGTATTGATATCTCTCTGTAAGTGAGTCAAGTGGGTGTAAAGTGGCATAAACACAGCAGTGAAAAGCAGCTAAACCCCATTATAAAAATCAATTACTTTTAAAAACCTGTGAAAAAAAGACAGTGAAAGAGAGAGAAATTCTTACAAAATTCGTTTACGGGCAGTTATGCTACCTGGATTGACCATATCTAGACACACAGCAGATTGAGACATAAGGGTGGACACTCTTGGGGCTGAGAGGTTTGGTGAGGTTGGGTGAGCAAACGCAGACCCTTTAAAGTAATACTGCGTGGTACCCATCCTATGGGTCCCAAATCTCCAGGTTCAAGGGCATCTTCCTACATCGAAAACATGCATGAGAAACCCAGAAGATGGTACACTGTGTGATCGGGAAAGGTTTCTAAAACGCACCTCATTTCTCATCTCCTTGTGCTCGATTTCGCCATTCCAGCTGCTTTACTAGCAGTCTCCCTCATTGGAGAATCAGCACCTTTGACCTCCTGTTCCGTACAGGTTGCAATTTGTCCTGAGGATGAACGGGAAAAGGGGGAAAAAATGAGAGTCTAGCTCTAGGTGTTGGGACAGGCACAGGTCACTCTATTTTCCCATCAGGAAGAAGAATTAAGCAGAGGCTCAGCTTGCCGCCCGGAACCAGAATAGGGCCTGAAGCAATCCTGCGCTTTTGCGGCCAGCTCCCAAGAAAGCGAGTTGAAAAATGGAGCTCAGGGGCACTGCAATTCACAAACCTGCAGACTTATAAATGACCACTCTCGTCCACAAATATATTGAGGGAAGGCAACGAAGAGGATTTGAAAGCAAGGCAGAATTGCAGGAAACAGATTTCAGGAGGGAGATTCGAATCGCCTTTAAAGCACAGGAAAAGCGGCAAAACCTCGACAATGATGCCCTTGGCCAAAAAGGGCGTATGCGTTTTTTCCTGAATATATTCAGGAAAAAACGCATACGCCCTTTTTGGCCAAGCAAGCAACCTGGAAAGGCAAATCAGCGCTACAAAGAAGTCTCGCTTCCCATCGGTCAAAAGGGCCATGCTGAATAAAGTGTCAAAACCAGAAATGCAGGGCAGGCCATGGAGAAACGGGAGGCTTGCTACGCTAATGGGCGGGATGTAAATTGCCAACAGCCACTCTGGAGAAGTGTACGGTGTGTCCTGAAACATCTAAAAAACTCAGCTTAGAGAGCATAGGGCACTTCCACTCATGGGCGTATAAATTGGGAAAACTAAAAATCAGCAAGACACAGGCACCCCAACGTTTAGGGATGCTGTGTTGACAAGAACCTCCACTTCGTTACACCTTAAATATCTCAGGAAAGAGAAAAATGGATAAAGATGTTGTGGTCCTTATGTACAATGGAATATCACTCAGCCATGAAATCAACGTCATAAGGCTAGTAGCAGCATGATGAGTGGATTTAGGTCCGACGATTCTAAGTGAAATAAGTCACACAGAAAAAGACACTTATCATAAGATATCACTTATAGAGGGAATGTAAAAACCGCTACCCTTGAACTGAATTACAAAACAGAACAGAGTCACACGTTTAGAAAACACACTATGGCTGCTTAACGGGAAAGGTGATGTGGGGCGATGCATAAAACAAGGGTTTCAAATTAGCTCAGATACCGTTCCATAAACCCAATATGTAATAGACAAGACCTACTCCTTGCTCAGTGAATTGGACTCAACACCCCCTATTCACGGCCCAAGAATATATCTGACTAGTAAGAATCTTAAAACCTATGTATTGATATCTCTCTGTAAGTGAGTCAAGTGGGTGTAAAGTGGCATAAACACAGCAGTGAAAAGCAGCTAAACCCCATTATAAAAATCAATTACTTTTAAAAACCTGTGAAAAAAAGACAGTGAAAGAGAGAGAAATTCTTACAAAATTCTTTTAGGGGCAGTTATGCTACCTGGATTGACCATATCTAGACCCACAGCAGATTGAGACATAAGGGTGGACACTCTTGGGGCTGAGAGGTTTGGTGAGGTTGGGTGAGCAAACGCAGACCCTTTAAAGTAATACTGCGTGGTACCCATCCCATGGGTCCCAAATCTCCAGGTTCAAGGGCATCTTCCTACATCGAAAACATGCATGAGAAACCCAGAAGATGGTACACTGTGTGATCGGGAAAGGTTTCTAAAACGCACCTCATTTTTCATGTCCTTGTGCTCGGGTTCGCCATTCCAGCCGCATTACTAGCAATCTCCCTCCTTGGAGAATCAGCACCTTTAACCTCCTGTTCCGTACAGGTTGCAATTTGTCCTGAGGATGAACGGGAAGAAGGGGGAACCAATGAGAGACTAGCTCTAGGTGTTGGGACAGGCACAGGTCACTCTATTTTCCCATCAGGAAGAAGAATTAAGCACAGGCTCAGCCTTCCGCCCGGGACCAGAATAGGGCCTGAAGCAATCCTGCGCTTTTGCGGCCAGCTCCCAAGAAAGCGAGTTGAAAAATGGAGATCAGGGGCACTGCAATTCACAAACCTGCAGACTTATAAATGACCACTCTCGTCCACAAATATATTGAGGGAAGGCAACGAAGAGGATTTGAAAGCAAGGCAGAATTGCAGGAAACAGATTTCAGGAGGGAGATTCGAATCGCCTTTAAAGCACAGGAAAAGCGGCAAAACCTCGACAATGATGCCCTTGGCCAAAAAGGGCGTATGCGTTTTTTCCTGAATATATTCAGGAAAAAACGCATACGCCCTTTTTGGCCAAGCAAGCAACCTGGAAAGGCAAATCAGCGCTACAAAGAAGTCTCGCTTCCCATCGGTCAAAAGGGCCATGCTGAATAAAGTGTCAAAACCAGAAATGCAGGGCAGGCCATGGAGAAACGGGAGCCTTGCTACGCTGATGGGCGGGATGTAAATTGCCAACAGCCACTCTGGAGAAGTGTACGGTGTGTCCTGAAACATCTAAAAAACTCAGCTTAGAGAGCATAGGGCACTTCCACTCATGGGCGTATAAATTGGGAAAACTAAAAATCAGCAAGACACAGGCACCCCAACGTTTAGGGCTGCTCTGTTGACAAGAACCTCCACTTCGTTACACCTTAAATATCTCAGGATAGAGAAAAATGGATAAAGAAGTTGTGGTCCTTATGTACAATGGAATATCACTCAGCCATGAAATCAACGTCATAAGGCTAGTAGCAGCATGATGAGTGGATTTAGGTACGACGATTCTAAGTGAAATAAGTCACACAGAAAAAGAAACTTATCATAAGATATCACTTATAGAGGGAATGTAAAAACCGCTACCCTTGAACTGAATTACAAAACAGAACAGAGTCACACGTTTAGAAAACACACTATGGCTGCTTAACGGGAAAGGTGAGGTGGGGTGATGCATAAAACAAGGGTTTCAAATTAGCTCAGATACCGTTCCATAAACCCAATATGTACTAGACAAGACCTACTCCTTGCTCAGTGAATTGGACTCAACACCCCCTATTCACGGCCCAAGAATATATCTGACTAGTAAGAATCTTAAAACCTATGTATTGATATCTCTCTGTAAGTGAGTCAAGTGGGTGTAAAGTGGCATAAACACAGCAGTGAAAAGCAGCTAAACCCCATTATAAAAATCAATTACTTTTAAAGACCTGTGAAAAAAAGACAGTGAAAGAGAGAGAAATTCTTACAAAATTCGTTTAGGGGCAGTGATGCTACCTGGATTGACCATATCTAGACCCACAGCTGATTGAGACATAAGGGTGGACACTCTTGGGGCTGAGAGGTTTGCTGAGGTTGGGGGAGGAAACGCAGACCCTTTAAAGTAATACTGCGTGGTACCCATCCCATGGGTTCCAAATCTCCAGGTTCAAGGGCATCTTCCTACATCGAAAACATGCATGAGAAACCCAGAAGATGGTACACCGTGTGATCGCGAAAGGTTTCTAAAACGCACCTCATTTCTCATCTCCTTGTGCTCGGGTTCGCCATTCCAGCTGCTTTACTAGCAATCTCCCTCCTTGGAGAATCAGCACCTTTAACCTCCTGTTCCGTACAGGTTGCAATTTGTCCTGAGGATGAACAAAAGAAGGGGGAAACAATGAGAGACTAGCTCTAGGTGTTGGGACAGGCACAGGTCACTCTATTTTCCCATCAGGAAGAATAATTAAGCACAGGCTCAGCCTTCCGCCCGGGACCAGAATAGGGCCTGAAGCAATCCTGCGCTTTTGCGGCCAGCTCCCAAGAAAGCGAGTTGAAAAATGGAGCTCAGGGGCACTGCAATTCACAAACCTGCAGACTTATAAATGACCGCTCTCGTCCACAAATATATTGAGGGAAGGCAACGAAGAGGATTTGAAAGCAAGGCAGAATTGCAGGAAACAGATTTCAGGAGGGAGATTCGAATCGCCTTTAAAGCACAGGAAAAGCGGCAAAACCTCGACAATGATGCCCTTGGCCAAAAAGGGCGTATGCGTTTTTTCCTGAATATATTCAGGAAAAAACGCATATGCCCTTTTTGCCCAAGCAAGCAACCTGGAAAGGCAAATCAGCGCTACAAAGAAGTCTCGCTTCCCATCGGTCAAAAGGGCCATGCTGAATAAAGTGTCAAAACCAGAAATGCAGGGCAGGCCATGGAGAAACGGGAGGCTTGCTACGCTAATGGGCGGGATGTAAATTGCCAACAGCCACTCTGGAGAAGTGTACGGTGTGTCCTGAAACATCTAAAAAACTCAGCTTAGAGAGCATAGGGCACTTCCACTCATGGGCGAATAAATTGGGAAAACTAAAAATCAGCAAGACACAGGCACCCCAACGTTTAGGGCTGCTCTGTTGACAAGAACCTCCACTTCGTTACACCTTAAATATCTCAGGAAAGAGAAAAATGGATAAAGATGTTGTGGTCCTTATGTACAATGGAATATCACTCAGCCATGAAATCAACGTCATAAGGCTAGTAGCAGCATGATGAGTGGATTTAGGTACGACGATTCTAAGTGAAATAAGTCACACAGAAAAAGACACTTATCATAAGATATCACTTATAGAGGGAATGTAAAAACCGCTACCCTTGAACTGAATTACAAAACAGAACAGAGTCACACGTTTAGAAAACACACTATGGCTGCTTAACGGGAAAGGTGATGTGGGGCGATGCATAAAACAAGGGTTTCAAATTAGCTCAGATACCGTTCCAGAAACCCAATATGTAATAGACAAGACCTACTCCTTGCTCAGTGAATTGGACTCAACACCCCCTATTCACGGCCCAAGAATATATCTGACTAGTAAGAATCTTAAAACCTATGTATTGATATCTCTCTGTAAGTGAGTCAAGTGGGTGTAAAGTGGCATAAACACAGCAGTGAAAAGCAGCTAAACCCCATTATAAAAATCAATTACTTTTAAAAACCTGTGAAAAAAAGACAGTGAAAGAGAGAGAAATTCTTACAAAATTCGTTTAGGGGCAGTTATGCTACCTGGAATGACCATATCTAGACCCACAGCAGATTGAGACATAAGGGTGGACACTCTTGGGGCTGAGAGGTTTGGTGAGGTTGGGTGAGCAAACGCAGACCCTTTAAAGTAATACTGCGTGGTACCCATCCCATGGGTCCCAAATCTCCAGGTTCAAGGGCATCTTCCTACATCGAAAACATGCATGAGAAACCCAGAAGATGGTACACTGTGTGATCGGGAAAGGTTTCTAAAACGCACCTCATTTCTCATGTCCTTGTGCTCGGGTTCGCCATTCCAGCCGCATTACTAGCAATCTCCCTCCTTGGAGAATCAGCACCTTTAACCTCCTGTTCCGTACAGGTTGCAATTTGTCCTGAGGATGAACGGGAAGAAGGGGGAACCAATGAGAGAGTAGCTCTAGGTGTTGGGACAGGCACAGGTCACTCTATTTTCCCATCAGGAAGAAGAATTAAGCACAGGCTCAGCCTTCCGCCCGGCACCAGAATAGGGCCTGAAGCAATCCTGCGCTTTTGCGGCCAGCTCCCAAGAAAGCGAGTTGAAAAATGGAGCTCAGGGGCACTGCAATTCACAAACCTGCAGACTTATAAATGACCACTCTCGTCCACAAATATATTGAGGGAAGGCAACGAAGAGGATTTGAAAGCAAGGCAGAATTGCAGGAAACAGATTTCAGGAGGGAGATTCGAATCGCCTTTAAAGCACAGGAAAAGCGGCAAAACCTCGACAATGATGCCCTTGGCCAAAAAGGGCGTATGCGTTTTTTCCTGAATATATTCAGGAAAAAACGCATACGCCCTTTTTGGCCAAGCAAGCAACCTGGAAAGGCAAATCAGCGCTACAAAGAAGTCTCGCTTCCCATCGGTCAAAAGGGCCATGCTGAATAAAGTGTCAAAACCAGAAATGCAGGGCAGGCCATGGAGAAACGGGAGGCTTGCTACGCTAATGGGCGGGATGTAAATTGCCAACAGCCACTCTGGAGAAGTGTACGGTGTGTCCTGAAACATCTAAAAAACTCAGCTTAGAGAGCATAGGGCACTTCCACTCATGGGCGTATAAATTGGGAAAACTAAAAATCAGCAAGACACAGGCACCCCAACGTTTAGGGCTGCTCTGTTGACAAGAACCTCCACTTCGTTACACCTTAAATATCTCAGGATATAGAAAAATGGATAAAGATGTTGTGGTCCTTATGTACAATGGAATATCACTCAGCCATGAAATCAACGTCATAAGGCTAGTAGCAGCATGATGAGTGGATTTAGGTCCGACGATTCTAAGTGAAATAAGTCACACAGAAAAAGACACTTATCATAAGATATCACTTATAGAGGGAATGTAAAAACCGCTACCCTTGAACTGAATTACAAAACAGAACAGAGTCACACGTTTAGAAAACACACTATGGCTGCTTAATGGGAAAGGTGATGTGGGGGGATGCATAAAACAAGGGTTTCAAATTAGCTCAGATACCGTTCCATAAACCCAATATGTAATAGACAAGACCTACTCCTTGCTCAGTGAATTGGACTCAACACCCCCTATTCACGGCCCAAGAATATATCTGACTAGTAAGAATCTTAAAACCTATGTATTGATATCTCTCTGTAAGTGAGTCAAGTGGGTGTAAAGTGGCATAAACACAGCAGTGAAAAGCAGCTAAACCCCATTATAAAAATCAATTACTTTTAAAAACCTGTGAAAAAAAGACAGTGAAAGAGAGAGAAATTCTTACAAAATTCGTTTACGGGCAGTTATGCTACCTGGATTGACCATATCTAGACACACAGCAGATTGAGACATAAGGGTGGACACTCTTGGGGCTGAGAGGTTTGGTGAGGTTGGGTGAGCAAACGCAGACCCTTTAAAGTAATACTGCGTGGTACCCATCCTATGGGTCCCAAATCTCCAGGTTCAAGGGCATCTTCCTACATCGAAAACATGCATGAGAAACCCAGAAGATGGTACACCGTGTGATCGCGAAAGGTTTCTAAAACGCACCTCATTTCTCATCTCCTTGTGCTCGGGTTCGCCATTCCAGCTGCTTTACTAGCAATCTCCCTCCTTGGAGAATCAGCACCTTTAACCTCCTGTTCCGTACAGGTTGCAATTTGTCCTGAGGATGAACAAAAGAAGGGGGAAACAATGAGAGACTAGCTCTAGGTGTTGGGACAGGCACAGGTCACTCTATTTTCCCATCAGGAAGAATAATTAAGCACAGGCTCAGCCTTCCGCCCGGGACCAGAATAGGGCCTGAAGCAATCCTGCGCTTTTGCGGCCAGCTCCCAAGAAAGCGAGTTGAAAAATGGAGCTCAGGGGCACTGCAATTCACAAACCTGCAGACTTATAAATGACCGCTCTCGTCCACAAATATATTGAGGGAAGGCAACGAAGAGGATTTGAAAGCAAGGCAGAATTGCAGGAAACAGATTTCAGGAGGGAGATTCGAATCGCCTTTAAAGCACAGGAAAAGCGGCAAAACCTCGACAATGATGCCCTTGGCCAAAAAGGGCGTATGCGTTTTTTCCTGAATATATTCAGGAAAAAACGCATATGCCCTTTTTGCCCAAGCAAGCAACCTGGAAAGGCAAATCAGCGCTACAAAGAAGTCTCGCTTCCCATCGGTCAAAAGGGCCATGCTGAATAAAGTGTCAAAACCAGAAATGCAGGGCAGGCCATGGAGAAACGGGAGGCTTGCTACGCTAATGGGCGGGATGTAAATTGCCAACAGCCACTCTGGAGAAGTGTACGGTGTGTCCTGAAACATCTAAAAAACTCAGCTTAGAGAGCATAGGGCACTTCCACTCATGGGCGAATAAATTGGGAAAACTAAAAATCAGCAAGACACAGGCACCCCAACGTTTAGGGCTGCTCTGTTGACAAGAACCTCCACTTCGTTACACCTTAAATATCTCAGGAAAGAGAAAAATGGATAAAGATGTTGTGGTCCTTATGTACAATGGAATATCACTCAGCCATGAAATCAACGTCATAAGGCTAGTAGCAGCATGATGAGTGGATTTAGGTACGACGATTCTAAGTGAAATAAGTCACACAGAAAAAGACACTTATCATAAGATATCACTTATAGAGGGAATGTAAAAACCGCTACCCTTGAACTGAATTACAAAACAGAACAGAGTCACACGTTTAGAAAACACACTATGGCTGCTTAACGGGAAAGGTGATGTGGGGCGATGCATAAAACAAGGGTTTCAAATTAGCTCAGATACCGTTCCAGAAACCCAATATGTAATAGACAAGACCTACTCCTTGCTCAGTGAATTGGACTCAACACCCCCTATTCACGGCCCAAGAATATATCTGACTAGTAAGAATCTTAAAACCTATGTATTGATATCTCTCTGTAAGTGAGTCAAGTGGGTGTAAAGTGGCATAAACACAGCAGTGAAAAGCAGCTAAACCCCATTATAAAAATCAATTACTTTTAAAAACCTGTGAAAAAAAGACAGTGAAAGAGAGAGAAATTCTTACAAAATTCGTTTAGGGGCAGTTATGCTACCTGGAATGACCATATCTAGACCCACAGCAGATTGAGACATAAGGGTGGACACTCTTGGGGCTGAGAGGTTTGGTGAGGTTGGGTGAGCAAACGCAGACCCTTTAAAGTAATACTGCGTGGTACCCATCCCATGGGTCCCAAATCTCCAGGTTCAAGGGCATCTTCCTACATCGAAAACATGCATGAGAAACCCAGAAGATGGTACACTGTGTGATCGGGAAAGGTTTCTAAAACGCACCTCATTTCTCATGTCCTTGTGCTCGGGTTCGCCATTCCAGCCGCATTACTAGCAATCTCCCTCCTTGGAGAATCAGCACCTTTAACCTCCTGTTCCGTACAGGTTGCAATTTGTCCTGAGGATGAACGGGAAGAAGGGGGAACCAATGAGAGAGTAGCTCTAGGTGTTGGGACAGGCACAGGTCACTCTATTTTCCCATCAGGAAGAAGAATTAAGCACAGGCTCAGCCTTCCGCCCGGCACCAGAATAGGGCCTGAAGCAATCCTGCGCTTTTGCGGCCAGCTCCCAAGAAAGCGAGTTGAAAAATGGAGCTCAGGGGCACTGCAATTCACAAACCTGCAGACTTATAAATGACCACTCTCGTCCACAAATATATTGAGGGAAGGCAACGAAGAGGATTTGAAAGCAAGGCAGAATTGCAGGAAACAGATTTCAGGAGGGAGATTCGAATCGCCTTTAAAGCACAGGAAAAGCGGCAAAACCTCGACAATGATGCCCTTGGCCAAAAAGGGCGTATGCGTTTTTTCCTGAATATATTCAGGAAAAAACGCATACGCCCTTTTTGGCCAAGCAAGCAACCTGGAAAGGCAAATCAGCGCTACAAAGAAGTCTCGCTTCCCATCGGTCAAAAGGGCCATGCTGAATAAAGTGTCAAAACCAGAAATGCAGGGCAGGCCATGGAGAAACGGGAGGCTTGCTACGCTAATGGGCGGGATGTAAATTGCCAACAGCCACTCTGGAGAAGTGTACGGTGTGTCCTGAAACATCTAAAAAACTCAGCTTAGAGAGCATAGGGCACTTCCACTCATGGGCGTATAAATTGGGAAAACTAAAAATCAGCAAGACACAGGCACCCCAACGTTTAGGGCTGCTCTGTTGACAAGAACCTCCACTTCGTTACACCTTAAATATCTCAGGATATAGAAAAATGGATAAAGATGTTGTGGTCCTTATGTACAATGGAATATCACTCAGCCATGAAATCAACGTCATAAGGCTAGTAGCAGCATGATGAGTGGATTTAGGTCCGACGATTCTAAGTGAAATAAGTCACACAGAAAAAGACACTTATCATAAGATATCACTTATAGAGGGAATGTAAAAACCGCTACCCTTGAACTGAATTACAAAACAGAACAGAGTCACACGTTTAGAAAACACACTATGGCTGCTTAACGGGAAAGGTGATGTGGGGCGATGCATAAAACAAGGGTTTCAAATTAGCTCAGATACCGTTCCATAAACCCAATATGTAATAGACAAGACCTACTCCTTGCTCAGTGAATTGGACTCAACACCCCCTATTCACGGCCCAAGAATATATCTGACTAGTAAGAATCTTAAAACCTATGTATTGATATCTCTCTGTAAGTGAGTCAAGTGGGTGTAAAGTGGCATAAACACAGCAGTGAAAAGCAGCTAAACCCCATTATAAAAATCAATTACTTTTAAAAACCTGTGAAAAAAAGACAGTGAAAGAGAGAGAAATTCTTACAAAATTCGTTTAGGGGCAGTTATGCTACCTGGATTGACCATATCTAGACCCACAGCAGATTGAGACATAAGGGTGGACACTCTTGGGGCTGAGAGGTTTGGTGAGGTTGGGTGAGCAAACGCAGACCCTTTAAAGTAATACTGCGTGGTACCCATCCCATGGGTCCCAAATCTCCAGGTTCAAGGGCATCTTCCTACATCGAAAACATGCATGAGAAACCCAGAAGATGGTACACTGTGTGATCGGGAAAGGTTTCTAAAACGCACCTCATTTTTCATGTCCTTGTGCTCGGGTTCGCCATTCCAGCCACATTACTAGCAATCTCCCTCCTTGGAGAATCAGCACCTTTAACCTCCTGTTCCGTACAGGTTGCAATTTGTCCTGAGGATGAACGGGAAGAAGGGGGAACCAATGAGAGACTAGCTCTAGGTGTTGGGACAGGCACAGGTCACTCTATTTTCCCATCAGGAAGAAGAATTAAGCACAGGCTCAGCCTTCCGCCCGGGACCAGAATAGGGCCTGAAGCAATCCTGCGCTTTTGCGGCCAGCTCCCAAGAAAGCGAGTTGAAAAATGGAGCTCAGGGGCACTGCAATTCACAAACCTGCAGACTTATAAATGACCACTCTCGTCCACAAATATATTGAGGGAAGGCAACGAAGAGGATTTGAAAGCAAGGCAGAATTGCAGGAAACAGATTTCAGGAGGGAGATTCGAATCGCCTTTAAAGCACAGGAAAAGCGGCAAAACCTCGACAATGATGCCCTTGGCCAAAAAGGGCGTATGCGTTTTTTCCTGAATATATTCAGGAAAAAACGCATACGCCCTTTTTGGCCAAGCAAGCAACCTGGAAAGGCAAATCAGCGCTACAAAGAAGTCTCGCTTCCCATCGGTCAAAAGGGCCATGCTGAATAAAGTGTGAAAACCAGAAATGCAGGGCAGGCCATGGAGAAACGGGAGGCTTGCTACGCTAATGGGCGGGATGTAAATTGCCAACAGCCACTCTGGAGAAGTGAACGGTGTGTCCTGAAACATCTAAAAAACTCAGCTTAGAGAGCATAGGGCACTTCCACTCATGGGCGTATAAATTGGGAAAACTAAAAATCAGCAAGACACAGGCACCCCAACGTTTAGGGCTGCTCTGTTGACAAGAACCTCCACTTCGTTACACCTTAAATATCTCAGGAAAGAGAAAAATGGATAAAGATGTTGTGGTCCTTATGTACAATGGAATATCACTCAGCCATGAGATCAACGTCATAAGGCTAGTAGCAGCATGATGAGTGGATTTAGGTCCGACGATTCTAAGTGAAATAAGTCACACAGAAAAAGACACTTATCATAAGATATCACTTATAGAGGGAATGTAAAAACCGCTACCCTTGAACTGAATTACAAAACAGAACAGAGTCACACGTTTAGAAAACACACTATGGCTGCTTAATGGGAAAGGTGATGTGGGGGGATGCATAAAACAAGGGTTTCAAATTAGCTCAGATACCGTTCCATAAACCCAATATGTAATAGACAAGACCTACTCCTTGCTCAGTGAATTGGACTCAACACCCCCTATTCACGGCCCAAGAATATATCTGACTAGTAAGAATCTTAAAACCTATGTATTGATATCTCTCTGTAAGTGAGTCAAGTGGGTGTAAAGTGGCATAAACACAGCAGTGAAAAGCAGCTAAACCCCATTATAAAAATCAATTACTTTTAAAAACCTGTGAAAAAAAGACAGTGAAAGAGAGAGAAATTCTTACAAAATTCGTTTACGGGCAGTTATGCTACCTGGATTGACCATATCTAGACACACAGCAGATTGAGACATAAGGGTGGACACTCTTGGGGCTGAGAGGTTTGGTGAGGTTGGGTGAGCAAACGCAGACCCTTTAAAGTAATACTGCGTGGTACCCATCCTATGGGTCCCAAATCTCCAGGTTCAAGGGCATCTTCCTACATCGAAAACATGCATGAGAAACCCAGAAGATGGTACACTGTGTGATCGGGAAAGGTTTCTAAAACGCACCTCATTTCTCATCTCCTTGTGCTCGATTTCGCCATTCCAGCTGCTTTACTAGCAGTCTCCCTCATTGGAGAATCAGCACCTTTGACCTCCTGTTCCGTACAGGTTGCAATTTGTCCTGAGGATGAACGGGAAAAGGGGGAAAAAATGAGAGTCTAGCTCTAGGTGTTGGGACAGGCACAGGTCACTCTATTTTCCCATCAGGAAGAAGAATTAAGCAGAGGCTCAGCTTGCCGCCCGGAACCAGAATAGGGCCTGAAGCAATCCTGCGCTTTTGCGGCCAGCTCCCAAGAAAGCGAGTTGAAAAATGGAGCTCAGGGGCACTGCAATTCACAAACCTGCAGACTTATAAATGACCACTCTCGTCCACAAATATATTGAGGGAAGGCAACGAAGAGGATTTGAAAGCAAGGCAGAATTGCAGGAAACAGATTTCAGGAGGGAGATTCGAATCGCCTTTAAAGCACAGGAAAAGCGGCAAAACCTCGACAATGATGCCCTTGGCCAAAAAGGGCGTATGCGTTTTTTCCTGAATATATTCAGGAAAAAACGCATACGCCCTTTTTGGCCAAGCAAGCAACCTGGAAAGGCAAATCAGCGCTACAAAGAAGTCTCGCTTCCCATCGGTCAAAAGGGCCATGCTGAATAAAGTGTCAAAACCAGAAATGCAGGGCAGGCCATGGAGAAACGGGAGGCTTGCTACGCTAATGGGCGGGATGTAAATTGCCAACAGCCACTCTGGAGAAGTGTACGGTGTGTCCTGAAACATCTAAAAAACTCAGCTTAGAGAGCATAGGGCACTTCCACTCATGGGCGTATAAATTGGGAAAACTAAAAATCAGCAAGACACAGGCACCCCAACGTTTAGGGATGCTGTGTTGACAAGAACCTCCACTTCGTTACACCTTAAATATCTCAGGAAAGAGAAAAATGGATAAAGATGTTGTGGTCCTTATGTACAATGGAATATCACTCAGCCATGAAATCAACGTCATAAGGCTAGTAGCAGCATGATGAGTGGATTTAGGTCCGACGATTCTAAGTGAAATAAGTCACACAGAAAAAGACACTTATCATAAGATATCACTTATAGAGGGAATGTAAAAACCGCTACCCTTGAACTGAATTACAAAACAGAACAGAGTCACACGTTTAGAAAACACACTATGGCTGCTTAACGGGAAAGGTGATGTGGGGCGATGCATAAAACAAGGGTTTCAAATTAGCTCAGATACCGTTCCATAAACCCAATATGTAATAGACAAGACCTACTCCTTGCTCAGTGAATTGGACTCAACACCCCCTATTCACGGCCCAAGAATATATCTGACTAGTAAGAATCTTAAAACCTATGTATTGATATCTCTCTGTAAGTGAGTCAAGTGGGTGTAAAGTGGCATAAACACAGCAGTGAAAAGCAGCTAAACCCCATTATAAAAATCAATTACTTTTAAAAACCTGTGAAAAAAAGACAGTGAAAGAGAGAGAAATTCTTACAAAATTCTTTTAGGGGCAGTTATGCTACCTGGATTGACCATATCTAGACCCACAGCAGATTGAGACATAAGGGTGGACACTCTTGGGGCTGAGAGGTTTGGTGAGGTTGGGTGAGCAAACGCAGACCCTTTAAAGTAATACTGCGTGGTACCCATCCCATGGGTCCCAAATCTCCAGGTTCAAGGGCATCTTCCTACATCGAAAACATGCATGAGAAACCCAGAAGATGGTACACTGTGTGATCGGGAAAGGTTTCTAAAACGCACCTCATTTTTCATGTCCTTGTGCTCGGGTTCGCCATTCCAGCCGCATTACTAGCAATCTCCCTCCTTGGAGAATCAGCACCTTTAACCTCCTGTTCCGTACAGGTTGCAATTTGTCCTGAGGATGAACGGGAAGAAGGGGGAACCAATGAGAGACTAGCTCTAGGTGTTGGGACAGGCACAGGTCACTCTATTTTCCCATCAGGAAGAAGAATTAAGCACAGGCTCAGCCTTCCGCCCGGGACCAGAATAGGGCCTGAAGCAATCCTGCGCTTTTGCGGCCAGCTCCCAAGAAAGCGAGTTGAAAAATGGAGATCAGGGGCACTGCAATTCACAAACCTGCAGACTTATAAATGACCACTCTCGTCCACAAATATATTGAGGGAAGGCAACGAAGAGGATTTGAAAGCAAGGCAGAATTGCAGGAAACAGATTTCAGGAGGGAGATTCGAATCGCCTTTAAAGCACAGGAAAAGCGGCAAAACCTCGACAATGATGCCCTTGGCCAAAAAGGGCGTATGCGTTTTTTCCTGAATATATTCAGGAAAAAACGCATACGCCCTTTTTGGCCAAGCAAGCAACCTGGAAAGGCAAATCAGCGCTACAAAGAAGTCTCGCTTCCCATCGGTCAAAAGGGCCATGCTGAATAAAGTGTCAAAACCAGAAATGCAGGGCAGGCCATGGAGAAACGGGAGCCTTGCTACGCTGATGGGCGGGATGTAAATTGCCAACAGCCACTCTGGAGAAGTGTACGGTGTGTCCTGAAACATCTAAAAAACTCAGCTTAGAGAGCATAGGGCACTTCCACTCATGGGCGTATAAATTGGGAAAACTAAAAATCAGCAAGACACAGGCACCCCAACGTTTAGGGCTGCTCTGTTGACAAGAACCTCCACTTCGTTACACCTTAAATATCTCAGGATAGAGAAAAATGGATAAAGAAGTTGTGGTCCTTATGTACAATGGAATATCACTCAGCCATGAAATCAACGTCATAAGGCTAGTAGCAGCATGATGAGTGGATTTAGGTACGACGATTCTAAGTGAAATAAGTCACACAGAAAAAGAAACTTATCATAAGATATCACTTATAGAGGGAATGTAAAAACCGCTACCCTTGAACTGAATTACAAAACAGAACAGAGTCACACGTTTAGAAAACACACTATGGCTGCTTAACGGGAAAGGTGAGGTGGGGTGATGCATAAAACAAGGGTTTCAAATTAGCTCAGATACCGTTCCATAAACCCAATATGTACTAGACAAGACCTACTCCTTGCTCAGTGAATTGGACTCAACACCCCCTATTCACGGCCCAAGAATATATCTGACTAGTAAGAATCTTAAAACCTATGTATTGATATCTCTCTGTAAGTGAGTCAAGTGGGTGTAAAGTGGCATAAACACAGCAGTGAAAAGCAGCTAAACCCCATTATAAAAATCAATTACTTTTAAAGACCTGTGAAAAAAAGACAGTGAAAGAGAGAGAAATTCTTACAAAATTCGTTTAGGGGCAGTTATGCTACCTGGATTGACCATATCTAGACCCACAGCAGATTGAGACATAAGGGTGGACACTCTTGGGGCTGAGAGGTTTGGTGAGGTTGGGTGAGCAAACGCAGACCCTTTAAAGTAATATTGCGTGGTACCCATCCCATGGGTCCCAAATCTCCAGGTTCAAGGGCATCTTCCTACATCGAAAACATGCATGAGAAACCCAGAAGATGGTACACTGTGTGATCGGGAAAGGTTTCTAAAACGCACCTCATTTTTCATGTCCTTGTGCTCGGGTTCGCCATTCCAGCCGCATTACTAGCAATCTCCCTCCTTGGAGAATCAGCACCTTTAACCTCCTGTTCCGAACAGGTTGCAATTTGTCCTGAGGATGAACGGGAAGAAGGGGGAACCAATGAGAGACTAGCTCTAGGTGTTGGGACAGGCACAGGTCACTCTATTTTCCCATCAGGAAGAAGAATTAACCACAGGCTCAGCCTGCCGCCCGGGACCAGAATAGGGCCTGAAGCAATCCTGCGCGTTTGCGGCCAGCTCCCAAGAAAGCGAGTTGAAAAATGGAGCTCAGGGACACTGCAATTCACAAACCTGCAGACTTATAAATGATCACTCTCGTCCACAAATATATTGAGGGAAGGCAACGAAGAGGATTTGAAAGCAAGGCAGAATTGCAGGAAACAGATTTCAGGAGGGAGATTCGAATCGCCTTTAAAGCACAGGAAAAGCGGCAAAACCTCGACAAGATGCCCTTGGCCAAAAGGGGCGTATGCGTTTTTTCCTGAATATATTCAGGAAAAAACGCATACGCCCCTTTTGGCCAACCAAGCAACCTGGAAAGGCAAATCAGCGCTACAAAGAAGTCTCGCTTCCCATCGGTCAAAAGGGCCATGCTGAATAAAGTGTCAAAATCAGAAATGCAGGACAGGCCATGGAGAAACGGGAGCCTTGCTACGCTGATGGGCGGGATGTAAATTGCCAACAGCCACTCTGGAGAAGTGTACGGTGTGTCCTGAAACATCTAAAAACTCAGCTTAGAGAGCATAGGGCACTTCCACTCATGGGCGTATAAAGTGGGAAAATTAAAAACCAGCAAGACACAGGCACCCCAAAGTTTAGGGCTGCTCTGTTGACAAGAACCTCCACTTCGTTACACCTTAAATATCCCAGGAAAGAGAAAAATGGATAAAGAAGTTGTGGTCCTTATGTACAATGGAATATCACTCAGCCATGAAATCAACGTCATAAGGCTAGTAGCAGCATGATGAGTGGATTTAGGTACGACGATTCTAAGTGAAATAAGTCACACAGAAAAAGACACTTATCATAAGATATCACTTATAGAGGGAATGTAAAAACCGCTACCCTTGAACTGAATTACAAAACAGAACAGAGTCACACGTTTAGAAAACACACTATGGCTGCTTAACGGGAAAGGTGAGGTGGAGTGATGCATAAAACAAGGGTTTCAAATTAGCTCAGATACCATTCAATAAACCCAATATGTAATAGACAAGACCTACTCTTTGCTCAGTGAATTGGACTCAACACCCCCTATTCACGGCCAAGAATATACCTGACTAGCAAGAATCTTAAAACCTATGTATTGATATCTCTCTGTAAGTGAGTCAAGTGGGTGTAAAGTGGCATAAACACAGCAGTGAAAAGCAGCTAAACCCCATTATAAAAATCAATTACTTTTAAAAACCTGTGAAAAAAAGACAGTGAAAGAGAGAGAAATTCTTACAAAATTCGTTTAGGGGCAGTGATGCTACCTGGATTGACCATATCTAGACCCACAGCTGATTGAGACATAAGGGTGGACACTCTTGGGGCTGAGAGGTTTTTTGAGGTTGGGTGAGGAAACGCAGACCCTTTAAAGTAATACTGCGTGGTACCCATCCCATGGGTCCCATATCTCCAGGTTCAAGGGCATCTTCCTACATCGAAAACATGCATGAGAAACCCAGAAGATGGTACACCGTGTGATCGCGAAAGGTTTCTAAAACGCACCTCATTTCTCATCTCCTTGTGCTCGGGTTCGCCATTCCAGCCGCATTACTAGCAATCTCCCTCCTTGGAGAATCTGCACCTTTAACCTCCTGTTCCGTACAGGTTGCAATTTGTCCTGAGGATGAACGGGAAGAAGGGGGAACCAATGAGAGACTAGCTCTAGGTGTTGGGACAGGCACAGGTCACTCTATTTTCCCATCAGGAAGAAGAATTAACCACAGGCTCAGCCTGCCGCCCGGGACCAGAATAGGGCCTGAAGCAATCCTGCGCGTTTGCGGCCAGCTCCCAAGAAAGCGAGTTGAAAAATGGAGCTCAGGGGCACTGCAATTCACAAACCTGCAGACTTATAAATGATCACTCTCGTCCACAAATATATTGAGGGAAGGCAACGAAGAGGATTTGAAAGCAAGGCAGAATTGCAGGAAACAGATTTCAGGAGGGAGATTCGAATCGCCTTTAAAGCACAGGAAAAGCGGCAAAACCTCGACAAGATGCCCTTGGCCAAAAGGGGCGTATGCGTTTTTTCCTGAATATATTCAGGAAAAAACGCATACGCCCCTTTTGGCCAACCAAGCAACCTGGAAAGGCAAATCAGCGCTACAAAGAAGTCTCGCTTCCCATCGGTCAAAAGGGCCATGCTGAATAAAGTGTCAAAATCAGAAATGCAGGACAGGCCATGGAGAAACGGGAACCTTGCTACGCTGATGGGCGGGATGTAAATTGCCAACAGCCACTCTGGAGAAGTGTACGGTGTGTCCTGAAACATCTAAAAACTCAGCTTAGAGAGCATAGGGCACTTCCACTCATGGGCGTATAAAGTGGGAAAATTAAAAACCAGCAAGACACAGGCACCCCAAAGTTTAGGGCTGCTCTGTTGACAAGAACCTCCACTTCGTTACACCTTAAATATTCCAGGAAAGAGAAAAATGGATAAAGAAGTTGTGGTCCTTATGTACAATGGAATATCACTCAGCCATGAAATCAACGTCATAAGGCTAGTAGCAGCATGATGAGTGGATTTAGGTACGACGATTCTAAGTGAAATAAGTCACACAGAAAAAGACACTTATCATAAGATATCACTTATAGAGGGAATGTAAAAACCGCTACCCTTGAACTGAATTACAAAACAGAACAGAGTCACACGTTTAGAAAACACACTATGGCTGCTTAACGGGAAAGGTGAGGTGGAGTGATGCATAAAACAAGGGTTTCAAATTAGCTCAGATACCATTCAATAAACCCAATATGTAATAGACAAGACCTACTCTTTGCTCAGTGAATTGGACTCAACACCCCCTATTCACGGCCAAGAATATACCTGACTAGCAAGAATCTTAAAACCTATGTATTGATATCTCTCTGTAAGTGAGTCAAGTGGGTGTAAAGTGGCATAAACACAGCAGTGAAAAGCAGCTAAACCCCATTATAAAAATCAATTACTTTTAAAAACCTGTGAAAAAAAGACAGTGAAAGAGAGAGAAATTCTTACAAAATTCGTTTAGGGGCAGTGATGCTACCTGGATTGACCATATCTAGACCCACAGCTGATTGAGACATAAGGGTGGACACTCTTGGGGCTGAGAGGTTTGGTGAGGTTGGGTGAGGAAACGCAGACCCTTTAAAGTAATACTGCGTGGTACCCATCCCATGGGTCCCATATCTCCAGGTTCAAGGGCATCTTCCTACATCGAAAACATGCATGAGAAACCCAGAAGATGGTACACCGTGTGATCGCGAAAGGTTTCTAAAACGCACCTCATTTCTCATCTCCTTGTGCTCGGGTTCGCCATTCCAGCCGCATTACTAGCAATCTCCCTCCTTGGAGAATCTGCACCTTTAACCTCCTGTTCCGTACAGGTTGCAATTTGTCCTGAGGATGAAAGGGAAGAAGGGGGAACCAATGAGAGACTAGCTCTAGGTGTTGGGACAGGCACAGGTCACTCTATTTTCCCATCAGGAAGAAGAATTAACCACAGGCTCAGCCTGCCGCCCGGGACCAGAATAGGGCCTGAAGCAATCCTGCGCTTTTGCGGCCAGCTCCCAAGAAAGCGAGTTGAAAAATGGAGCTCAGGGGCACTGCAATTCACAAACCTGCAGACTTATAAATGATCACTCTCGTCCACAAATATATTGAGGGAAGGCAACGAAGAGGGTTTGAAAGCAAGGCAGAATTGCAGGAAACAGATTTCAGGAGGGAGATTTGAATCGCCTTTAAAGCACAGGAAAAGCGGCAAAACCTCGTCAATGATGCCCTTGGCCAAAAAGGGCGTATGCGTTTTTTCCTGAATATATTCAGGAAAAAACGCATACGCCCTTTTTGGCCAACCAAGCAACCTGGAAAGGCAAATCAGCGCTACAAAGAAGTCTCACTTCCCATCGGTCAAAAGGGCCATGCTGAATAAAGTGTCAAAACCAGAAATGCAGGACAGGCCATGGAGAAACGGGAGCCTTGCTACGCTGATGGGCGGGATGTAAATTGCCAACAGCCACTCTGGAGAAGTGTACGGTGTGTCCTGAAACATCTAAAAAACTCAGCTTAGAGAGCATAGGGCACTTCCACTCATGGGCGTATAAATTGGGAAAATTAAAAACCAGCAAGACACAGGCACCCCAAAGTTTAGGGCTGCTCTGTTGACAAGAACCTCCAACTTCGTTACACCTTAAATATCCCAGGAAAGAGAAAAATGGATAAAGATGTTGTGGTCCTTATGTACAATGGAATATCACTCAGCCATGAAATCAACGTCATAATGCTAGTAGCAGCATGATGAGTGGATTTAGGTACGACGATTCTAAGTGAAATAAGTCACACAGAAAAAGACACTTATCATAAGATATCACTTATAGAGGGAATGTAAAAACCGCTACCCTTGAACTGAATTACAAAACAGAACAGAGTCACACGTTTAGAAAACACACTATGGCTGCTTAATGGGAAAGGTGAGGTGGGGTGATGCATAAAACAAGGGTTTCAAATTAGCTCAGATACCGTTCGATAAACCCAATATGTACTAGACAAGACCTACTCCTTGCTCAGTGAATTGGACTCAAAACCCCCTATTCACGGCCCAAGAATATATCTGACTAGTAAGAATCTTAAAACCTATGTATTGATATCTCTCTGTAAGTGAGTCAAGTGGGTGTGAAGTAAAATAAACACAGCAGTGAAAAGCAGCTAAACCCCATTATAAAAATCAATTACTTTTAAAAACCTGTGAAAAAAAGACAGTGAAAGAGAGAGAAATTCTTACAAAATTCGTTTAGGGGCAGTTATGCTACCTGGATTGACCATATCTAGACCCACAGCTGATTGAGACATAAGGGTGGACACTCTTGGTGCTGAGAGGTTTGGTGAGGTTGGGTGAGGAAACGCAGACCCTTTAAAGTAATACTGCGTGGTACCCATCCCATGGGTTCCAAATCTCCAGGTTCAAGGGCATCTTCCTACATCGAAAACATGCATGAGAAACGCAGAAGATGGTACACCGTGTGATCGCGAAAGGTTTCTAAAACGCACCTCATTTCTCATCTCCTTGTGCTCGGGTTCGCCATTCCAGCTGCTTTACTAGCAATCTCCCTCCTTGGAGAATCAGCACCTTTAACCTCCTGTTCCGTACAGGTTGCAATTTGTCCTGAGGATGAACGGGAAGAAGGGGGAACCAATGAGAGACTAGCTCTAGGTGTTGGGACAGGCACAGGTCACTCTATTTTCCCATCAGGAAGAAGAATTAAGCACAGGCTCAGCCTTCCGCCCGGGACCAGAATAGGGCCTGAAGCAATCCTGCGCTTTTGCGGCCAGCTCCCAAGAAAGCGAGTTGAAAAATGGAGCTCAGGGGCACTGCAATTCACAAACCTGCAGACTTATAAATGACCACTCTCGTCCACAAATATATTGAGGGAAGGCAACGAAGAGGATTTGAAAGCAAGGCAGAATTGCAGGAAACAGATTTCAGGAGGGAGATTCGAATCGCCTTTAAAGCACAGGAAAAGCGGCAAAACCTCGACAATGATGCCCTTGGCCAAAAAGGGCGTATGCGTTTTTTCCTGAATATATTCAGGAAAAAACGCATACGCCCTTTTTGGCCAAGCAAGCAACCTGGAAAGGCAAATCAGCGCTACAAAGAAGTCTCGCTTCCCATCGGTCAAAAGGGCCATGCTGAATAAAGTGTCAAAACCAGAAATGCAGGGCAGGCCATGGAGAAACGGGAGGCTTGCTACGCTAATGGGCGGGATGTAAATTGCCAACAGCCACTCTGGAGAAGTGTACGGTGTGTCCTGAAACATCTAAAAAACTCAGCTTAGAGAGCATAGGGCACTTCCACTCATGGGCGTATAAATTGGGAAAACTAAAAATCAGCAAGACACAGGCACCCCAACGTTTAGGGCTGCTGTGTTGACAAGAACCTCCACTTCGTTACACCTTAAATATCTCAGAAAAGAGAAAAATGGTTAAAGATGTTGTGGTCCTTATGTACAATGGAATATCACTCAGCCATGAAATCAACGTCATAAGGCTAGTAGCAGCATGATGAGTGGATTTAGGTCCGACGATTCTAAGTGAAATAAGTCACACAGAAAAAGACACTTATCATAAGATATCACTTATAGAGGGAATGTAAAAACCGCTACCCTTGAACTGAATTACAAAACAGAACAGAGTCACACGTTTAGAAAACACACTATGGCTGCTTAACGGGAAAGGTGATGTGGGGCGATGCATAAAACAAGGGTTTCAAATTAGCTCAGATACCGTTCCATAAACCCAATATGTAATAGACAAGACCTACTCCTTGCTCAGTGAATTGGACTCAACACCCCCTATTCACGGCCCAAGAATATATCTGACTAGTAAGAATCTTAAAACCTATGTATTGATATCTCTCTGTAAGTGAGTCAAGTGGGTGTAAAGTGGCATAAACACAGCAGTGAAATGCAGCTAAACCCCATTATAAAAATCAATTACTTTTAGAAACCTGTGAAAAAAAGACAGTGAAAGAGAGAGAAATTCTTACAAAATTCGTTTAGGGGCAGTTATGCTACCTGGATTGACCATATCTAGACCCACAGCAGATTGAGACATAAGGGTGGACACTCTTGGGGCTGAGAGGTTTGGTGAGGTTGGGTGAGCAAACGCAGAACCTTTAAAGTAATACTGCGTGGTACCCATCCCATGGGTCCCAAATCTCCAGGTTCAAGGGCATCTTCCTACATCGAAAACATGCATGAGAAACCCAGAAGATGGTACACTGTGTGATCGGGAAAGGTTTCTAAAACGCACCTCATTTTTCATGTCCTTGTGCTCGGGTTCGCCATTCCAGCCGCATTACTAGCAATCTCCCTCCTTGGATAATCAGCACCTTTAACCTCCTGTTCCGTACAGGTTGCAATTTGTCCTGAGGATGAACGGGAAGAAGGGGGAACCAATGAGAGACTAGCTCTAGGTGTTGGGACAGGCACAGGTCACTCTATTTTCCCATCAGGAAGAAGAATTAAGCACAGGCTCAGCCTTCCGCCCGGGACCAGAATAGGGCCTGAAGCAATCCTGCGCTTTTGCGGCCAGCTCCCAAGAAAGCGAGTTGAAAAATGGAGCTCAGGGGCACTGCAATTCACAAACCTGCAGACTTATAAATGACCACTCTCGTCCACAAATATATTGAGGGAAGGCAACGAAGAGGATTTGAAAACAAGGCAGAATTGCAGGAAACAGATTTCAGGAGGGAGATTCGAATCGCCTTTAAAGCACAGGAAAAGCGGCAAAACCTCGACAATGATGCCCTTGGCCAAAAAGGGCGTATGCGTTTTTTCCTGAATATATTCAGGAAAAAACGCATACGCCCTTTTTGGCCAAGCAAGCAACCTGGAAAGGCAAATCAGCGCTACAAAGAAGTCTCGCTTCCCATCGGTCAAAAGGGTCATGCTGAATAAAGTGTCAAAACCAGAAATGCAGGGCAGGCCATGGAGAAACGGGAGGCTTGCTACGCTAATGGGCGGGATGTAAATTGCCAACAGCCACTCTGGAGAAGTGTACGGTGTGTCCTGAAACATCTAAAAAACTCAGCTTAGAGAGCATAGGGCACTTCCACTCATGGGCGTATAAAGTGGGAAAACTAAAAATCAGCAAGACACAGGCACCCCAACGTTTAGGGCTGCTCTGTTGACAAGAACCTCCACTTCGTTACACCTTAAATATCTCAGGAAAGAGAAAAATGGATAAATAAGTTGTGGTCCTTATGTACAATGGAATATCACTCAGCCATGAAATCAACGTCATAAGGCTAGTAGCAGCATAATGAGTGGATTTAGGTACGACGATTCTAAGTGAAATAAGTCACACAGAAAAAGACACTTATCATAAGATATCACTTATAGAGGGAATGTAAAAACCGCTACCCTTGAACTGAATTACAAAACAGAACAGAGTCACACGTTTAGAAAACACACTATGGCTGCTTAACGGGAAAGGTGAGGTGGGGTGATGCATAAAACAAGGGTTTCAAATTAGCTCAGATACCGTTCCATAAACCCAATATGTAATAGACAAGACCTACTCCTTGCTTAGTGAATTGGACTCAACACCCCCTATTCACGGCCCAAGAATATATCTGACTAGTAAGAATCTTAAAATCTAAGTATTGATATCTCTCTGTAAGTGAGTCAAGTGGGTGTAAAGTGGCATAAACACAGCAGTGAAAAGCAACTAAACCCCATTATAAAAATCAATTACTTTTAAAAACCTGTGAAAAAAAGACAGTGAAAGAGAGAGAAATTCTTACAAAATTCGTTTAGGGGCAGTTATGCTACCTGGATTGACCATATCTAGACCCACAGCTGATTGAGACATAAGGGTGGACACTCTTGGGGCTGAGAGGTTTGGTGAGGTTGGGTGAGGAAACGCAGACCCTTTAAAGTAATACTGCGTGGTACCCATCCCATGGGTCCCAAATCTCCAGGTTCAAGGGCATCTTCCTACATCGAAAACATGCATGAGAAACCCAGAAGATGGTACACCGTGTGATCGGGAAAGGTTTCTAAAACGCACCTCATTTCTCATCTCCTTGTGCTCGGGTTCTCCATTCCAGCCGCTTTACTAACAATCTCCCTCCTTGGAGAATCAGCACCTTTAACCTCCTGTTCCGTACAGGTTGCAATTTGTCCTGAGGATGAACGGGAAGAGGGGAAAACAATGAGAGACTAGCTCTAGGTGTTGGGACAGGCACAGGTCACTCTATTTTCCCATCAGGAAGAAGAATTAATCACAGGCTCAGCCTGCCTCCCGGAACCAGAATAGGGCCTGAAGCAATCCTGCGCTTTTGCGGCCAGCTCCCAAGAAAGCGAGTTGAAAAATGGAGCTCAGGGGCACTGCAATTCACAAAGCTGCAGACTTATAAATGATCACTCTCGTCCACAAATATATTGAGGGAAGGCAACGAAGAGGATTTGAAAGCAAGGCAGAATTGCAGGAAACAGATTTCAGGAGGGAGATTCGAATCGCCTTTAAAGCACAGGAAAAGCGGCAAAACCTCGACAATGATGCCCTTGGCCAATAAGGGCGTATGCGTTTTTTCCTGAATATATTCAGGAAAAAACGCATACGCCCTTTTTGGCCAACCAAGCAACCTGGAAAGGCAAATCAGCGCTACAAAGAAGTCTCGCTTCCCATCGGTCAAAAGGGCCATGCTGAATAAAGTGTCAAAACCAGAAATGCAGGGCAGGCTATGAGGAAACGGGAGCCTTGCTACGATGATGCGCGGGATGTAAATTGCCAACAGCCACTCTGGAGAAGTGTACGGTGTGTCCTGAAACATCTAAAAAACTCAGCTTAGAGAGCATAGGGCAGTTCCACTCATGGGCGTATAAATTGGGAAAACTAAAAATCAGCAAGACACAGGCACCCCAACGTTTAGGGCTGCTCTGTTGACAAGAACCTCCACTTCGTTACACCTTAAATATCTCAGGAAAGAGAAAAATGGATAAATAAGTTGTGGTCCTTAAGTACAATGGAATATCACTCAGCCATGAAATCAACGTCATAAGGCTAGTAGCAGCATGATGAGAGGATTTAGGTACGACGATTCTAAGTGAAATAAGTCACACAGAAAAGGACACTTATCATAAGATATCACTTATAGAGGGAATGTGAAAACCGCTACCCTTGAACTGAATTACAAAACAGAACAGAGTCACACGTTTAGAAAACACACTATGGCTGCTTAACGGGAAAGGTGAGGTGGGGTGATGCATAAAACAAGGGTTTCAAATTAGCTCAGATACCGTTCCATAAACCCAATATGTAATAGACAAGACCTACTCCTTGCTCAGTGAATTGGACTCGACACCCCCTATTCACGGCCCAAGAATATATCTGACTAGTAAGAATCTTAAAACCTATGTATTGATATCTCTCTGTAAGTGAGTCAAGTGGGTGTAAAGTGACATAAACACAGCAGTGAAAAGCAGCTAAACCCCATTATAAAAATCAATTACTTTTAAAATCCTGTGAAACAAAGACAGTGAAAGAGAGAGAAATTCTTACAAAATTCGTTCAGGGGCTGTGATGCCACCTGGATTGACCATGTATAGACCCACAGCTGATTGAGACATAAGGGTGGACACTCTTGGGGCTGAGAGGTTTGGTGAGGTTGGGTGAGCAAACGCAGACCCTTTAAAGTAATACTGCGTGGTACCCATCCCATGGGTCCCAAATCTCCAGGTTCAAGGCCATCTTCCTACATCGAAAACATGCATGAGGAACCCAGAAGATGGTACACCGTGTGATCGGGAAAGGTTTCTAAAACACACCTCATTTCTCATCTCCTTGTGCTCGGGTTCGCCATTCCAGCCGCTTTACTAGCAATCTCCCTCCTTGGAGAATCAGCACCTTTAACCTCCTGTTCCGTACAGGTTGCAATTTGTCCTGAGGATGAACGGGAAGAGGGGGAACCAATGAGAGACTAGCTCTAGGTGTTGGGACAGGCACAGGTCACTCTATTTTCCCATCAGGAAGAAGAATTAAGCACAGGCTCAGCCTGCCGCCCGGGACCAGAATAGGGCCTGAAGCAAACCTGCGCTTTTGCGGCCAGCTCCCAAGAAAGCGAGTTGAAAAATGGAGCTCAGGCACACTGCAATTCACAAACCTGCAGACTTATAAATGTTCACTCTCGTCCACAAATATATTGAGGGAAGGCAACGAAGAGGATTTGAAAGCAAGGCAGAATTCCAGGAAACAGATTTCAGGAGGGAGATTCGAATCGCCTTTAAAGCACAAGAAAAGCGGCAAAACCTCGACAATGATGCCCTTGGCCAAAAACGGCGTATGCGTTTTTTCCTGAATATATTCAGGAAAAAACGCATACGCCCTTTTGGGCCAACCAAGCAACCTGGAAAAGCAAATCAGCGCTACAAAGAAGTCTCGCTTCCCATCGGTCAAAAGGGCCAAGCTGAATAAAGTGTCAAAACCAGAAATGCAGGGCAGGCCATGGAGAAACGGGAGCCTTGCTACGCTGATGGGCGGGATGTAAATTGCCAACAGCCACTCTGGAGAAGTGTACGGTGTGTCCTGAAACATCTAAAAAACTCAGCTTAGAGAGCATAGGGCACTTCCACTCATGGGCGTATAAATTGGGAAAACTAAAAATCAGCAAGACACAGGCACCCCAACGTTTAGGGCTGCTCTGTTGACAAGAACCTCCACTTCGTTACACCTTAAATATCTCAGGAAAGAGAAAAATGGATAAATAAGTTGTGGTCCTTAAGTACAATGGAATATCACTCAGCCATGAAATCAACGTCATAAGGCTAGTAGCAGCATGATGAGTGGATTTAGGTACGACGATTCTAAGTGAAATAAGTCACACAGAAAAAGACACTTATCATAAGATATCACTTATAGAGGGAATGTAAAAACCGCTACCCTTGAACTGAATTACAAAACAGAACAGAGTCACACGTTTAGAAAACACACTATGGCTGCTTAATGGGAAAGGTGAGGTGGGGTGATGCATAAAACAAGGGTTTCAAATTAGCTCAGATACCGTTCGATAAACCCAATATGTACTAGACAAGACCTACTCCTTGCTCAGTGAATTGGACTCAAAACCCCCTATTCACGGCCCAAGAATATATATGACTAGTAAGAATCTTAAAACCTATGTATTGATATCTCTCTGTAAGTGAGTCAAGTGGGTGTGAAGTGAAATAAACACAGCAGTGAAAAGCAGCTAAATCCCATTATAAAAATCAATTACTTTTAAAAACCTGTGAAAAAAAGACAGTGAAAGAGAGAGAAATTCTTACAAAATTCGTTTAGGGGCAGTTATGCTACCTGGATTGACCATATCTAGACCCACAGCTGATTGAGACATAAGGGTGGACACTCTTGGTGCTGAGAGGTTTGGTGAGGTTGGGTGAGGAAACGCAGACCCTTTAAAGTAATACTGCGTGGTACCCATCCCATGGGTTCCAAATCTCCAGGTTCAAGGGCATCTTCCTACATCGAAAACATGCATGAGAAACGCAGAAGATGGTACACCGTGTGATCGCGAAAGGTTTCTAAAACGCACCTCATTTCTCATCTCCTTGTGCTCGGGTTCGCCATTCCAGCTGCTTTACTAGCAATCTCCCTCCTTGGAGAATCAGCACCTTTAACCTCCTGTTCCGTACAGGTTGCAATTTGTCCTGAGGATGAACGGGAAGAAGGGGGAACCAATGAGAGACTAGCTCTAGGTGTTGGGACAGGCACAGGTCACTCTATTTTCCCATCAGGAAGAAGAATTAAGCACAGGCTCAGCCTTCCGCCCGGGACCAGAATAGGGCCTGAAGCAATCCTGCGCTTTTGCGGCCAGCTCCCAAGAAAGCGAGTTGAAAAATGGAGCTCAGGGGCACTGCAATTCACAAACCTGCAGACTTATAAATGACCACTCTCGTCCACAAATATATTGAGGGAAGGCAACGAAGAGGATTTGAAAGCAAGGCAGAATTGCAGGAAACAGATTTCAGGAGGGAGATTCGAATCGCCTTTAAAGCACAGGAAAAGCGGCAAAACCTCGACAATGATGCCCTTGGCCAAAAAGGGCGTATGCGTTTTTTCCTGAATATATTCAGGAAAAAACGCATACGCCCTTTTTGGCCAAGCAAGCAACCTGGAAAGGCAAATCAGCGCTACAAAGAAGTCTCGCTTCCCATCGGTCAAAAGGGCCATGCTGAATAAAGTGTCAAAACCAGAAATGCAGGGCAGGCCATGGAGAAACGGGAGGCTTGCTACGCTAATGGGCGGGATGTAAATTGCCAACAGCCACTCTGGAGAAGTGTACGGTGTGTCCTGAAACATCTAAAAAACTCAGCTTAGAGAGCATAGGGCACTTCCACTCATGGGCGTATAAATTGGGAAAACTAAAAATCAGCAAGACACAGGCACCCCAACGTTTAGGGCTGCTGTGTTGACAAGAACCTCCACTTCGTTACACCTTAAATATCTCAGGAAAGAGAAAAATGGATAAAGATGTTGTGGTCCTTATGTACAATGGAATATCACTCAGCCATGAAATCAACGTCATAAGGCTAGTAGCAGCATGATGAGTGGATTTAGGTCCGACGATTCTAAGTGAAATAAGTCACACAGAAAAAGACACTTATCATAAGATATCACTTATAGAGGGAATGTAAAAACCGCTACCCTTGAACTGAATTACAAAACAGAACAGAGTCACACGTTTAGAAAACACACTATGGCTGCTTAACGGGAAAGGTGATGTGGGGCGATGCATAAAACAAGGGTTTCAAATTAGCTCAGATACCGTTCCATAAACCCAATATGTAATAGACAAGACCTACTCCTTGCTCAGTGAATTGGACTCAACACCCCCTATTCACGGCCCAAGAATATATCTGACTAGTAAGAATCTTAAAACCTATGTATTGATATCTCTCTGTAAGTGAGTCAAGTGGGTGTAAAGTGGCATAAACACAGCAGTGAAAAGCAGCTAAACCCCATTATAAAAATCAATTACTTTTAGAAACCTGTGAAAAAAAGACAGTGAAAGAGAGAGAAATTCTTACAAAATTCGTTTAGGGGCAGTTATGCTACCTGGATTGACCATATCTAGACCCACAGCAGATTGAGACATAAGGGTGGACACTCTTGGGGCTGAGAGGTTTGGTGAGGTTGGGTGAGCAAACGCAGAACCTTTAAAGTAATACTGCGTGGTACCCATCCCATGGGTCCCAAATCTCCAGGTTCAAGGGCATCTTCCTACATCGAAAACATGCATGAGAAACCCAGAAGATGGTACACTGTGTGATCGGGAAAGGTTTCTAAAACGCACCTCATTTTTCATGTCCTTGTGCTCGGGTTCGCCATTCCAGCCGCATTACTAGCAATCTCCCTCCTTGGATAATCAGCACCTTTAACCTCCTGTTCCGTACAGGTTGCAATTTGTCCTGAGGATGAACGGGAAGAAGGGGGAACCAATGAGAGACTAGCTCTAGGTGTTGGGACAGGCACAGGTCACTCTATTTTCCCATCAGGAAGAAGAATTAAGCACAGGCTCAGCCTTCCGCCCGGGACCAGAATAGGGCCTGAAGCAATCCTGCGCTTTTGCGGCCAGCTCCCAAGAAAGCGAGTTGAAAAATGGAGCTCAGGGGCACTGCAATTCACAAATCTGCAGACTTATAAATGACCACTCTCATCCACAAATATATTGAGGGAAGGCAACGAAGAGGATTTGAAAGCAAGGCAGAATTGCAGGAAACAGATTTCAGGAGGGAGATACGAATCGCCTTTAAAGCACAGGAAAAGCGGCAAAACCTCGACAATGATGCCCTTGGCCAAAAAGGGCGTATGCGTTTTTTCCTGAATATATTCAGGAAAAAACGCATACGCCCTTTTTGGCCAAGCAAGCAACCTGGAAAGGCAAATCAGCGCTACAAAGAAGTCTCGCTTCCCATCGGTCAAAAGGGCCATGCTGAATAAAGTGTCAAAACCAGAAATGCAGGGCAGGCCATGGAGAAACGGGAGGCTTGCTACGCTAATGGGCGGGATGTAAATTGCCAACAGCCACTCTGGAGAAGTGTACGGTGTGTCCTGAAACATCTAAAAAACTCAGCTTAGAGAGCATAGGGCACTTCCACTCATGGGCGTATAAATTGGGAAAACTAAAAATCAGCAAGACACAGGCACCCCAACGTTTAGGGCTGCTGTGTTGACAAGAACCTCCACTTCGTTACACCTTAAATATCTCAGGAAAGAGAAAAATGGATAAAGATGTTGTGGTCCTTATGTACAATGGAATATCACTCAGCCATGAAATCAACGTCATAAGGCTAGTAGCAGCATGATGAGTGGATTTAGGTCCGACGATTCTAAGTGAAATAAGTCACACAGAAAAAGACACTTATCATAAGATATCACTTATAGAGGGAATGTAAAAACCGCTACCCTTGAACTGAATTACAAAACAGAACAGAGTCACACGTTTAGAAAACACACTATGGCTGCTTAACGGGAAAGGTGATGTGGGGCGATGCATAAAACAAGGGTTTCAAATTAGCTCAGATACCGTTCCATAAACCCAATATGTAATAGACAAGACCTACTCCTTGCTCAGTGAATTGGACTCAACACCCCCTATTCACGGCCCAAGAATATATCTGACTAGTAAGAATCTTAAAACCTATGTATTGATATCTCTCTGTAAGTGAGTCAAGTGGGTGTAAAGTGGCATAAACACAGCAGTGAAAAGCAGCTAAACCCCATTATAAAAATCAATTACTTTTAGAAACCTGTGAAAAAAAGACAGTGAAAGAGAGAGAAATTCTTACAAAATTCGTTTAGGGGCAGTTATGCTACCTGGATTGACCATATCTAGACCCACAGCAGATTGAGACATAAGGGTGGACACTCTTGGGGCTGAGAGGTTTGGTGAGGTTGGGTGAGCAAACGCAGAACCTTTAAAGTAATACTGCGTGGTACCCATCCCATGGGTCCCAAATCTCCAGGTTCAAGGGCATCTTCCTACATCGAAAACATGCATGAGAAACCCAGAAGATGGTACACTGTGTGATCGGGAAAGGTTTCTAAAACGCACCTCATTTTTCATGTCCTTGTGCTGGGGTTCGCCATTCCAGCCGCATTACTAGCAATCTCCCTCCTTGGATAATCAGCACCTTTAACCTCCTGTTCCGTACAGGTTGCAATTTGTCCTGAGGATGAACGGGAAGAAGGGGGAACCAATGAGAGACTAGCTCTAGGTGTTGGGACAGGCACAGGTCACTCTATTTTCCCATCAGGAAGAAGAATTAAGCACAGGCTCAGCCTTCCGCCCGGGACCAGAATAGGGCCTGAAGCAATCCTGCGCTTTTGCGGCCAGCTCCCAAGAAAGCGAGTTGAAAAATGGAGCTCAGGGGCACTGCAATTCACAAACCTGCACACTTATAAATGATCACTCTCGTCCACAAATATATTGAGGGAAGGCAACGAAGAGGATTTGAAAGCAAGGCAGAATTGCAGGAAACAAATTTCAGGAGGGAGATTCGAATCGCCTTTAAAGCACAGGAAAAGCGACAAAACCTCGTCAATGATGCCCTTGGCCAAAAAGGGCGTATGCGTTTTTTCCTGAATATATTCCGGAAAAAACGCATACGCCCTTTTTGGCCAACCAAGCAACCTGGAAAGGCAAATCAGCGCTACAAAGAAGTCTCGCTTCCCATCGGTCAAAAGGGCCATGCTGAATAAAGTGTCAAAACCAGAAATGCAGGACAGGCCATGGAGAAACGGGAGCCTTGCTACGCTGATGGGCGGGATGTAAATTGCCAACAGCCACTCTGGAGAAGTGTACGGTGTGTCCTGAAACATCTAAAAAACTCAGCTTAGAGAGCATAGGGCACTTCCACTCATGGGCGTATAAATTGGGAAAATTAAAAACCAGCAAGACACAGGCACCCCCAAGTTTAGGGCTGCTCTGTTGACAAGAACCTCCAACTTCGTTACACCTTAAATATCCCAGGAAAGAGAAAAATGGATAAAGATGTTGTGGTCCTTATGTACAATGGAATATCACTCAGCCATGAAATCAACGTCATAAGGCTAGTAGCAGCATGATGAGTGGATTTAGGTACGACGATTCTAAGTGAAATAAGTCACACAGAAAAAGACACTTATCATAAGATATCACTTATAGAGGGAATGTAAAAACCGCTACCCTTGAACTGAATTACAAAACAGAACAGAGTCACACGTTTAGAAAACACACTATGGCTGCTTAATGGGAAAGGTGAGGTGGGGTGATGCATAAAACAAGAGTTTCAAATTAGCTCAGATACCGTTCGATAAACCCAATATGTACTAGACAAGACCTACTCCTTGCTCAGTGAATTGGACTCAAAACGCCCTATTCACGGCACAAGAATATATCTGACTAGTAAGAATCTTAAAACCTATGTATTGATATCTCTCTGTAAGTGAGTCAAGTGGGTGTGAAGTGAAATAAACACAGCAGTGAAAAGCAGCTAAATCCCATTATAAAAATCAATTACTTTTAAAAACCTGTGAAAAAAAGACAGTGAAAGAGAGAGAAATTCTTACAAAATTCGTTTAGGGGCAGTTATGCTACCTGGATTGACCATATCTAGACCCACAGCTGATTGAGACATAAGGGTGGACACTCTTGGTGCTGAGAGGTTTGGTGAGGTTGGGTGAGGAAACGCAGACCCTTTAAAGTAATACTGCGTGGTACCCATCCCATGGGTTCCAAATCTCCAGGTTCAAGGGCATCTTCCTACATCGAAAACATGCATGAGAAACGCAGAAGATGGTACACCGTGTGATCGCGAAAGGTTTCTAAAACGCACCTCATTTCTCATCTCCTTGTGCTCGGGTTCGCCATTCCAGCTGCTTTACTAGCAATCTCCCTCCTTGGAGAATCAGCACCTTTAACCTCCTGTTCCGTACAGGTTGCAATTTGTCCTGAGGATGAACGGGAAGAAGGGGGAACCAATGAGAGACTAGCTCTAGGTGTTGGGACAGGCACAGGTCACTCTATTTTCCCATCAGGAAGAAGAATTAAGCACAGGCTCAGCCTTCCGCCCGGGACCAGAATAGGGCCTGAAGCAATCCTGCGCTTTTGCGGCCAGCTCCCAAGAAAGCGAGTTGAAAAATGGAGCTCAGGGGCACTGCAATTCACAAACCTGCAGACTTATAAATGACCACTCTCGTCCACAAATATATTGAGGGAGGGCAACGAAGAGGATTTGAAAGCAAGGCAGAATTGCAGGAAACAGATTTCAGGAGGGAGATTCGAATCGCCTTTAAAGCACATGAAAAGCGGCAAAACCTCGACAATGATGCCCTTGGCCAAAAAGGGCGTATGCGTTTTTTCCTGAATATATTCAGGAAAAAACGCATACGCCCTTTTTGGCCAAGCAAGCAACCTGGAAAGGCAAATCAGCGCTACAAAGAAGTCTCGCTTCCCACCGGTCAAAAGGGCCATGCTGAATAAAGTGTCAAAACCAGAAATGCAGGGCAGGCCATGGAGAAACGGGAGGCTTGCTACGCTAATGGGCGGGATGTAAATTGCCAACAGCCACTCTGGAGAAGTGTACGGTGTGTCCTGAAACATCTAAAAAACTCAGCTTAGAGAGCATAGGGCACTTCCACTCATGGGCGTATAAATTGGGAAAACTAAAAATCAGCAAGACACAGGCACCCCAACGTTTAGGGCTGCTGTGTTGACAAGAACCTCCACTTCGTTACACCTTAAATATCTCAGGAAAGAGAAAAATGGATAAAGATGTTGTGGTCCTTATGTACAATGGAATATCACTCAGCCATGAAATCAACGTCATAAGGCTAGTAGCAGCATGATGAGTGGATTTAGGTCCGACGATTCTAAGTGAAATAAGTCACACAGAAAAAGACACTTATCATAAGATATCACTTATAGAGGGAATGTAAAAACCGCTACCCTTGAACTGAATTACAAAACAGAACAGAGTCACACGTTTAGAAAACACACTATGGCTGCTTAACGGGAAAGGTGATGTGGGGCGATGCATAAAACAAGGGTTTCAAATTAGCTCAGATACCGTTCCATAAACCCAATATGTAATAGACAAGACCTACTCCTTGCTCAGTGAATTGGACTCAACACCCCCTATTCACGGCCCAAGAATATATCTGACTAGTAAGAATCTTAAAACCTATGTATTGATATCTCTCTGTAAGTGAGTCAAGTGGGTGTAAAGTGGCATAAACACAGCAGTGAAAAGCAGCTAAACCCCATTATAAAAATCAATTACTTTTAGAAACCTGTGAAAAAAAGACAGTGAAAGAGAGAGAAATTCTTACAAAATTCGTTTAGGGGCAGTTATGCTACCTGGATTGACCATATCTAGACCCACAGCTGATTGAGACATAAGGGTGGACACTCTTGGGGCTGAGAGGTTTGGTGAGGTTGGGTGAGCAAACGCAGACCCTTTAAAGTAATACTGCGTGGTACCCATCCCATGGGTCCCAAATCTCCAGGTTCAAGGCCATCTTCCTACATCGAAAACATGCATGAGGAACCCAGAAGATGGTACACCGTGTGATCGGGAAAGGTTTCTACAACACACCTCATTTCTCATCTCCTTGTGCTCGGGTTCGCCATTCCAGCCGCTTTACTAGCAATCTCCCTCCTTGGAGAATCAGCACCTTTAACCTCCTGTTCCGTACAGGTTGCAATTTGTCCTGAGGATGAACGGGAAGAGGGGGAACCAATGAGAGACTAGCTCTAGGTGTTGGGACAGGCACAGGTCACTCTATTTTCCCATCAGGAAGAAGAATTAAGCACAGGCTCAGCCTGCCGCCCGGGACCAGAATAGGGCCTGAAGCAAACCTGCGCTTTTGCGGCCAGCTCCCAAGAAAGCGAGTTGAAAAATGGAGCTCAGGCACACTGCAATTCACAAACCTGCAGACTTATAAATGTTCACTCTCGTCCACAAATATATTGAGGGAAGGCAACAAAGAGGATTTGAAAGCAAGGCAGAATTGCAGGAAACAGATTTCAGGAGGGAGATTCGAATCGCCTTTAAAGCACAAGAAAAGCGGCAAAACCTCGACAATGATGCCCTTGGCCAAAAACGGCGTATGCGTTTTTTCCTGAATATATTCAGGAAAAAACGCGTACGCCCTTTTTGGCCAACCAAGCAACCTGGAAAAGCAAATCAGCGCTACAAAGAAGTCTCGCTTCCCATCGGTCAAAAGGGCCAAGTTGAATAAAGTGTCAAAACCAGAAATGCAGGGCAGGCCATGGAGAAACGGGAGCCTTGCTACGCTGATGGGCGGGATGTAAATTGCCAACAGCCACTCTGGAGAAGTGTACGGTGTGTCCTGAAACATCTAAAAAACTCAGCTTAGAGAGCATAGGGCACTTCCACTCATAGGCGTATAAATTGGGAAAACTAAAAATCAGCAAGACACAGGCACCCCAACGTTTAGGGCTGCTCTGTTGACAAGAACCTCCACTTCGTTACACCTTAAATATCTCAGGAAAGAGAAAAATGGATAAATAAGTTGTGGTCCTTAAGTACAATGGAATATCACTCAGCCATGAAATCAACGTCATAAGGCTAGTAGCAGCATGATGAGAGGATTTAGGTACGACGATTCTAAGTGAAATAAGTCACACAGAAAAAGACACTTATCATAAGATATCACTTATAGAGGGAATGTAAAAACCGCTACCCTTGAACTGAATTACAAAACAGAACAGAGTCACACGTTTAGAAAACACACTATGGCTGCTTAACGGGAAAGGTGAGGTGGGGTGATGCATAAAACAAGGGTTTCAAATTAGCTCAGATACCGTTCCATAAACCCAATATGTAATAGACAAGACCTACTCCTTGCTCAGTGAATTGGACTCGACACCCCCTATTCACGGCCCAAGAATATATCTGACTAGTAAGAATCTTAAAACCTATGTATTGATATCTCTCTGTAAGTGAGTCAAGTGGGTGTAAAGTGACATAAACACAGCAGTGAAAAGCAGCTAAACCCCATTATAAAAATCAATTACTTTTAAAATCCTGTGAAACAAAGACAGTGAAAGAGAGAGAAATTCTTACAAAATTCGTTCAGGGGCTGTGATGCCACCTGGATTGACCATGTATAGACCCACAGCTGATTGAGACATAAGGGTGGACACTCTTGGGCCTGAGAGGTTTGGTGAGGTTGGGTGAGGAAACGCAGACCCTTTAAAGTAATACTGCGTGGTACCCATCCCATGGGTTTCAAATCTCCAGGTTCAAGGGCATCTTCCTACATCGAAAACATGCATGAGAAACCCAGAAGATGGTACACCGTGTGATCGGGAAAGGTTTCTAAAACGCACCTCATTTCTCATCTCCTTGTGCTCGGGTTCGCCATTCCAGCCGCTTTACTAGCAATCTCCCTCCTTGGAGAATCAGCACCTTTAACCTCCTGTTCCGTACAGGTTGCAATTTGTCCTGAGGATGAACGGGAAGAGGGGACAACAATGAGAGACTAGCTCTAGGTGTTGGGACAGGCACAGGTCACTCTATTTTCCCATCAGGAAGAAGAATTAAGCACAGGCTCAGCCTGCCGCCCGGGACCAGAATAGGGCCTGAAGCAATCCTGCGCTTTTGCGGCCAGCTCCCAAGAAAGCGAGTTGAAAAATGGAGCTCAGGGGCACTGCAATTCACAAACCTGCAGACTTATAAATGATCACTCTCGTCCACAAATATATTGAGGGAAGGCAACGAAGAGGATTTAAAGCAAGGCAGAATTGCAGGAAACAGATTTCAGGAGGGAGATACGAATCGCCTTTAAAGCACAGGAAAAGCGGCAAAACCTCGACAATGATGCCCTTGGCCAAAAAGGGCGTATGCGTTTTTTCCTGAATATATTCAGGAAAAAACGCATACGCCCTTTTTGGCCAACCAAACAACTTGGAAAGGCAAATCAGCGCTACAAAGAAGTCTCGCTTCCCATCGGTCAAAAGGGCCATGCTGAATAAAGTGTCAAAACCAGAAATGCAGGGCAGGCCATGAGGAAACGGGAGCCTTGCTACGATGATGGGCGGGATGTAAATTGCCAACAGCCACTCTGGAGAAGTGTACGGTGTGTCCTGAAACATCTAAAAAACTCAGCTTAGAGAGCATAGGGCAGTTCCACTCATAGGCGTATAAATTGGGAAAACTAAAAATCAGCAAGACACAGGCACCCCAACATTTAGGGCTGCTCTGTTGACAAGAACCTCCACTTCATTACACCTTAAATATCCCAGGAAAGAGAAAAATGGATAAAGAAGTTGTGGTCCTTATGTACAAAGGAATATCACTCAGCCATGAAATCAACGTCATAAGGCTAGTAGCAGCATGATGAGTGGATTTAGGTACGACGATTCTAAGTGAAATAAGTCACACAGAAAAAGACACTTATCATAAGATATCACTTATAGAGGGAATGAAAAAACCGCTACCCTTGAACTGAATTACAAAACAGAACAGAGTCACACTTTTACAAAACACACTATGGCTGCTTAAGGGGAAATGTGAGGTGGGGTGATGCATAAAACAAGGGTTTCAAATTAGCTCAGATACCGTTCCATAAACCCAATATGTAACAGACAAGACCTACTCCTTGCTCAGTGAATTGGACTCAACACCCCCTATTCACGGCCCAAGAATATATCTGATTAGTAAGAATCTTAAAACCTATGTATTGATATCTCTCTGTAAGTGAGTCAAGTGGGTGTAAAGTGACATAAACACAGCAGTGAAAAGCAGCTAAACCCCATTATAAAAATCAATTACTTTTAAAAACCTGTGAAACAAAGACAGTGAAAGAGAGAGAAATTCTTACAAAATTAGTTCAGGTGCTGTGATGCCACCTGGATTGACCATGTATAGACCCACAGCTGATTGAGACATAAGGGTGAACACTCTTGGGGCTGAGAGGTTTGGTGAGGTTGGGTGAGCAAACGCAGACCCTTTAAAGTAATACTGCGTGGTACCCATCCCATGGGTCCCAAATCTCCAGGTTCAAGGGCATCTTCCTACATCGAAAACATGCATGAGAAACCCAGAAGATGGTACACCGTGTGATCGGGAAAGGTTTCTAAAACACTCCTCATTTCTCATCTCCTTGTGCTCGGGTTCGCCATTCCAGCCAGTTTACTAGCAATCTCCCTCCTTGGAGAATCAGCACCTTTAACCTCCTGTTCCGTACAGGTTGCAATTTGTCCTGAGGATAAAAGGGAAGAGGGGGAACCAATGAGAGACTAGCTCTAGGTGTTGGGACAGGCACAGGTCACTCTATTTTCCCATCAGGAAGAAGAATTAAGCACAGGCTCAGCCTGCCGCCCGGGACCACAATAGGGCCTGAAGCAATCCTGCGCTTTTGCGGCCAGCTCCCAAGAAAGCGAGTTGAAAAATGGAGCTCAGGGGCACTGCAATTCACAAACCTGCAGACTTATAAATGATCACTCTCGTCCACAAATATATTGAGGGAAGGCAACGAAGAGGATTTGAAAGCAAGGCGGAATTGCAGGAAACAGATTTCAGAAGGGAGATTCGAATCGCCTTTAAAGCACAGGAAAAGCGGCAAAACCTCGACAATGATGCCCTTGGCCAAAAAGGGCGTATGCGTTTTTTCCTGAATATATTCAGGAAAAAACGCATACGCCCTTTTTGGCCAAGCAAGCAACCTGGAAAGGCAAATCAGCGCTACAAAGAAGTCTCGCTTCCCATCGGTCAAAAGGGCCAAGCTGAATAAAGTGTCAAAACCAGAAATGCAGGGCAGGCCATGGAGAAACGGGAGCCTTGCTACGCTGATGGGCGGGATGTAAATTGCCAACAGCCACTCTGGAGAAGTGTACGGTGTGTCCTGAAACATCTAAAAAACTCAGCTTAGAGAGCATAGGGCACTTCCACTCATGGGCGTATAAATTGGGAAAACTAAAAATCAGCAAGACACAGGCACCCCAACGTTTAGGGCTGCTCTGTTGACAAGAACCTCCACTTCGTTACACCTTAAATATCCCAGGAAAGAGAAAGATGGATAAATAAGTTGTGGTCCTTATGTACAATGGAATATCACTCAGACATGAAATCAACGTCATAAGGCTAGTAGCAGCATGATGAGAGGATTTAGGTACGACGATTCTAAGTGAAATAAGTCACACAGAAAAAGACACTTATCATAAGATATCACTTATAGAGGGAATGTAAAAACCGCTACCCTTGAACTGAATTACAAAACAGAACAAAGTCACACGTTTAGAAAACACACTATGGCTGCTTAACGGGAAAGGTGAGGTGGGGTGATGCATAAAACAAGGGTTTCAAATTAGCTCAGATACCGTTCCATAAACCCAATATGTAATAGACAAGACCTACTCCTTGCTCAGTGAATTGGACTCGACACCCCCTATTCACGGCCCAAGAATATATCTGACTAGTAAGAATCTTAAAACCTATGTATTGATATCTCTCTGTAAGTGAGTCAAGTGGGTGTAAAGTGACATAAACACAGCAGTGAAAAGCAGCTAAACCCCATTATAAAAATCAATTACTTTTAAAATCCTGTGAAACAAAGACAGTGAAAGAGAGAGAAATTCTTACAAAATTCGTTCAGGGGCTGTGATGCCATCTGGATTGACCATGTATAGACCCACAGCTGATTGAGACATAAGGGTGGACACTCTTGGGGCTGAGAGGTTTGGTGAGGTTGGGTGAGCAAACGCAGACCCTTTAAAGTAATACTGCGTGGTACCCATCCCATGGGTCCCAAATCTCCAGGGTCAAGGCCATCTTCCTACATCGAAAACATGCATGAGGAACGCAGAAGATGGTACACCGTGTGATCGGGAAAGGTTTCTAAAACACACCTCATTTCTCATCTCCTTGTGCTCGGGTTCGCCATTCCAGCCGCTTTACTAGCAATCTCCCTCCTTGGAGAATCAGCACCTTTAACCTCCTGTTCCGTACAGGTTGCAATTTGTCCTGAGGATGAACGGGAAGAGGGGGAACCAATGAGAGACTAGCTCTAGGTGTTGGGACAGGCACAGGTCACTCTATTTTCCCATCAGGAAGAAGAATTAAGCACAGGCTCTGCCTGCCGCCCGGGACCAGAATAGGGCCTGAAGCAAACCTGCGCTTTTGCGGCCAGCTCCCAAGAAAGCGAGTTGAAAAATGGAGCTCAGGCGCACTGCAATTCACAAACCTGCAGACTTATAAATGTTCATTCTCGTCCACAAATATATTGAGGGAAGGCAACGAAGAGGATTTGAAAGCAAGGCAGAATTTCAGGAAACAGATTTCAGGAGGGAGATTCGAATCGCCTTTAAAGCACAAGAAAAGCGGCAAAACCTCGACAATGATGCCCTTGGCCAAAAACGGCGTATGCGTTTTTTCCTGAATATATTCAGGAAAAAACGCATACGCCCTTTTTGGCCAAGCAAGCAACCTGGAAAGGCAAATCAGCGCTACAAAGAAGTCTCGCTTCCCATCGGTCAAAAGGGCCAAGCTGAATAAAGTGTCAAAACCAGAACTGCAGGGCAGGCCATGGAGAAACGGGAGCCTTGCTACGCTGATGGGCGGGATGTAAATTGCCAACAGCTCTGGAGAAGTGTACGGTGTGTCCTGAAACATCTAAAAAACTCAGCTTAGAGAGCATAGGGCACTTCCACTCATGGGCGTATAAATTGGGAAAACTAAAAATCAGCAAGACACAGGCACCCCAACGTTTAGGGCTGCTCTGTTGACAAGAACCTCCACTTCGTTACACCTTAAATATCTCAGGAAAGAGAAAGATGGATAAATAAGTTGTGGTCCTTATGTACAATGGAATATCACTCAGCCATGAAATCAACGTCATAAGGCTAGTAGCAGCATGATGAGAGGATTTAGGTACGACGATTCTAAGTGAAATAAGTCACACAGAAAAAGACACTTATCATAAGATATCACTTATAGAGGGAATGTAAAAACCGGTACCCTTGAACTGAATTACAAAACAGAACAGAGTCACACGTTTAGAAAACACACTATGGCTGCTTAACGGGAAAGGTGAGGTGGGGTGATGCATAAAACAAGGGTTTCAAATTAGCTCAGATACCGTTCCATAAACCCAATATGTAATAGACAAGACCTACTCCTTGCTCAGTGAATTGGACTCAACACCCCCTATTCACGGCCCAAGAATATATCTGACTAGTAAGAATCTTAAAACCTATGTATTGATATCTCTCTGTAAGTGAGTCAAGTGGGTGTAAAGTGACATAAACACAGCAGTGAAAAGCAGCTAAACCCCATTATAAAAATCAATTACTTTTAAAATCCTGTGAAACAAAGACAGTGAAAGAGAGAGAAATTCTTACAAAATTCGTTCAGGGGCTGTGATGCCACCTGGATTGACCGTGTATAGACCCACAGCTGATTGAGACATAAGGGTGGACACTCTTGGGGCTGAGAGGTTTGGTGAGCTTGGGTGAGGAAACGCAGACCCTTTAAAGTAATACTGCGTGGTACCCATCCCATGGGTTTCAAATCTCCAGGTTCAAGGGCATCTTCCTACATCGAAAACATGCATGAGAAACCCAGAAGATGGTACACCGTGTGATCGCGAAAGGTTTCTAAAACACACCTCATTTCTCATCTCCTTGTGCTCGGGTTCGCCATTCCTGCCGCTTTACTAGCAATCTCCCTCCTTGGAGAATCAGCACCTTTAACCTCCTGTTCCGTACAGGTTGCAATTTGTCCTGAGGATGAACGGGAAGAGGGGGAACCAATGAGAGACTAGCTCTAGGTGTTGGGACAGGCACAGGTCACTCTATTTTCCTATCAGGAAGAAGAATTAAGCACAGGCTCAGCCTGCCGCCCGGGACCAGAATAGGGCCTGAAGCAATCCTGCGCTTTTGCGGCCAGCTCCCAAGAAAGCGAGTTGAAAAATGGAGCTCAGGGGCACTGCAATTCACAAACCTGCAGACTTATAAATGATCACTCTCGTCCACAAATATATTGAGGGAAGGCAACGAAGAGGATTTAAAGCAAGGCAGAATTGCAGGAAACAGATTTCAGGAGGGAGATACGAATCGCCTTTAAAGCACAGGAAAATCGGCAAAACCTCGACAATGATGCCCTTGGCCAAAAAGGGCGTATGCGTTTTTTCCTGAATATATTCAGGAAAAAACGCATACGCCCTTTTTGGCCAACCAAGCAACTTGGAAAGGCAAATCAGCGCTACAAAGAAGTCTCGCTTCCCATCGGTCAAAAGGGCCATGCTGAATAAAGTGTCAAAACCAGAAATGCAGGGCAGGCCATGAGGAAACGGGAGCCTTGCTACGATGATGGGCGGGATGTAAATTAGCCAACAGCCACTCTGGAGAAGTGTACGGTGTGTCCTGAAACATCTAAAAAACTCAGCTTAGAGAGCATAGGGCACTTCCACTCATGGGCGTATAAATTGGGAAAACTAAAAATCAGCAAGACACAGGCACCCCAACATTTAGGGCTGCTCTGTTGACAAGAACCTCCACTTCGTTACACCTTAAATATCCCAGGAAAGAGAAAAATGGATAAAGAAGTTGTGGTCCTTATGTACAAAGGAATATCACTCAGCCATGAAATCAACGTCATAAGGCTAGTAGCAGCATGATGAGTGGATTTAGGTACGACGATTCTAAGTGAAATAAGTCACACAGAAAAAGACACTTATCATAAGGTATCACTTATAGAGGGAATGTAAAAACCGCTACCCTTGAACTGAATTACAAAACAGAACAGAGTCACACTTTTACAAAACACACTATGGCTGCTTAAGGGGAAATGTGAGGTGGGGTGATGCATAAAACAAGGGTTTCAAATTAGCTCAGATACCGTTCCATAAACCCAATATGTAACAGACAAGACCTACTCCTTGCTCAGTGAATTGGACTCAACACCCCCTATTCACGGCCCAAGAATATATCTGATTAGTAAGAATCTTAAAACCTATGTATTGATATCTCTCTGTAAGTGAGTCAAGTGGGTGTAAAGTGACATAAACACAGCAGTGAAAAGCAGCTAAACCCCATTATAAAAATCAATTACTTTTAAAAACCTGTGAAACAAAGACAGTGAAAGAGAGAGAAATTCTTACAAAATTCGTTCAGGGGCTGTGATGCCACCTGGATTGACCATGTATAGACCCACAGCTGATTGAGACATAAGGGTGAACACTCTTGGGGCTGAGAGGTTTGGTGAGGTTGGGTGAGCAAACGCAGACCCTTTAAAGTAATACTGCGTGGTACCCATCCCATGGGTCCCAAATCTCCAGGTTCAAGGGCATCTTCCTACATCGAAAACATGCATGAGAAACCCAGAAGATGGTACACCGTGTGATCGGGAAAGGTTTCTAAAACACTCCTCATTTCTCATCTCCTTGAGCTCGGGTTCGCCATTCCAGCCAGTTTACTAGCAATCTCCCTCCTTGGAGAATCAGCACCTTTAACCTCCTGTTCCGTACAGGTTGCAATTTATCCTGAGGATAAAAGGGAAGAGGGGGAACCAATGAGAGACTAGCTCTAGGTGTTGGGACAGGCACAGGTCACTCTATTTTCCCATCAGGAAGAAGAATTAAGCACAGGCTCAGCCTGCCCCCCGGGACCACTATAGGGCCTGAAGCAATCCTGCGCTTTTGCGGCCAGCTCCCAAGAAAGCGAGTTGAAAAATGGAGCTCAGGCGCACTGCAATTCACAAACCTGCAGACTTATAAATGTTCACTCTCGTCCACAAATATATTGAGGGAAGGGAACGAAGAGGATTTGAAAGCAAGGCAGAATTGCAGGAAACAGATTTCAGGAGGGAGATTCGAATCGCCTTTAAAGCACAGGAAAAGCGGCAAAACCTCGACAATGATGCCCTTGGCCAAAAAGGGCGTATGCGTTTTTTCCTGAATATATTCAGGAAAAAACGCATACGCCCTTTTTGGCCAACCAAGCAACCTGGAAAGGCAAATCAGCGCTACAAAGAAGTCTCGCTTCCCATCGGTCAAAAGGGCCAAGCTGAATAAAGTGTCAAAACCAGAAATGCAGGGCAGGCCATGGAGAAACGGGAGCCTTGCTACGCTGATGGGCGGGATGTAAATTGCCAACAGCCACTCTGGAGAAGTGTACGGTGTGTCCTGAAACATCTAAAAAACTCAGCTTAGAGAGCATAGGGCACTTCCACTCATGGGCGTATAAATTGGGAAAACTAAAATCAGCAAGACACAGGCACCCCAACGTTTAGGTCTGCTCTGTTGACAAGAACCTCCACTTCGTTACACCTTAAATATCTCAGGAAAGAGAAAGATGGATAAATAAGTTGTGGTCCTTATGTACAATGGAATATCACTCAGCCATGAAATCAACGTCATAAGGCTAGTAGCAGCATGATGAGAGGATTTAGGTACGACGATTCTAAGTGAAATAAGTCACACAGAAAAAGACACTTATCATAAGATATCACTTATAGAGGGAATGTAAAAACCGCTACCCTTGAACTGAATTACAAAACAGAACAGTCACACGTTTAGAAAACACACTATGGCTGCTTAACGGGAAAGGTGAGGTGGGGTGATGCATAAAACAAGGGTTTCAAATTAGCTCAGATACCGTTCCATAAACCCAATATTTAATAGACAAGACCTACTCCTTGCTCAGTGAATTGGACTCGACACCCCCTATTCACGGCCCAAGAATATATCTGACTAGTAAGAATCTTAAAACCTATGTATTGATATCTCTCTGTAAGTGAGTCAAGTGGGTGTAAAGTGACATAAACACAGCAGTGAAAAGCAGCTAAACCCCATTATAAAAATCAATTACTTTTAAAAACCTGTGAAAAAAAGACAGTGAAAGAGAGAGAAATTCTAACAAAATTCGTTCAGGGGCTGTGATGCCACCTGGATTGACCATGTATAGACCCACAGCTGATTGAGACATAAGGGTGGACACTCTTGGGGCTGAGAGGTTTGGTGAGGTTGGGTGAGGAAACGCAGACCCTTTAAAGTAATACTGCGTGGTACCCATCCCATGGGTTCCAAATCTCCAAGTTCAAGGGCATCTTCCTACATCGAAAACATGCATGAGAAACCCAGAAGATGGTACACCGTGTGATCGCGAAAGGTTTCTAAAACGCACCTCATTTCTCATCTCCTTGTGCTCGGGTTCGCCATTCCAGCTGCTTTACTAGCAATCTCCCTCCTTGGAGAATCAGCACCTTTAACCTCCTGTTCCGTACAGGTTGCAATTTGTCCTGAGGATGAACGGGAAGAGGGGAAAACAATGAGAGACTAGCTCTAGGTGTTGGGACAGGCACAGGTCACTCTATTTTCCCATCAGGAAGAAGAATTAAGCACAGGCTCAGCCTGCCGCCCGAAACCAGAATAAGGCCTGAAGCAATCCTGCGCTTTTGCGGCCAGCTCCCAAGAAAGCGAGGTGAAAAATGGAGCTCAGGGGCACTGCAATTCACAAACCTGCAGACTTATAAATGATCACTCTCGTCCACAAATATATTGAGGGAAGGCAACGAAGAGGATTTAAAGCAAGGCAGAATTGCAGGAAACAGATTTCAGGAGGGAGATACGAATCGCCTTTAAAGCACAGGAAAAGCGGCAAAACCTCGACAATGATGCCCTTGGCCAAAAAGGGCGTATGCGTTTTTTCCTGAATATATTCAGGAAAAAACGCATACGCCCTTTTTGGCCAACCAAGCAACCTGGAAAGGCAAATCAGCGCTACAAAGAAGTCTCACTTCCCATCGGTCAAAAGGGCCATGCTGAATAAAGTGTCAAAACCAGAAATGCAGGGCAGGCCATGAGGAAACGGGAGCCTTGCTACGATGATGGGCGGGATGTAAATTGCCAACAGCCACTCTGGAGAAGTGTACGGTGTGTCCAGAAACATCTAAAAAACTCAGCTTAGAGAGCATAGGGCACTTCCACTCATGGGCGTATAAATTGGGAAAACTAAAAATCAGCAAGACACAGGCACCCCAACATTTAGGGCTGCTCTGTTGACAAGAACCTCCACTTCGTTACACCTTAAATATCCCAGGAAAGAGAAAAATGGATAAAGAAGTTGTGGTCCTTATGTACAAAGGAATATCACTCAGCCATGAAATCAACGTCATAAGGCTAGTAGCAGCATGATGAGTGGATTTAGGTACGACGATTCTAAGTGAAATAAGTCACACAGAAAAAGACACTTATCATAAGATATCACTTATAGAGGGAATGTAAAAACCGCTACCCTTGAACTGAATTACAAAACAGAACAGAGTCACACTTTTACAAAACACACTATGGCTGCTTAAGGGGAAAGGTGAGGTGGGGTGATGCATAAAACAAGGGTTTCAAATTAGCTCAGATACCGTTCCATAAACCCAATATGTAACAGACAAGACCTACTCCTTGCTCAGTGAATTGGACTCAACACCCCATATTCCCGGCCCAAGAATATATCTGATTAGTAAGAATCTTAAAACCTATGTATTGATATCTCTCTGTAAGTGAGTCAAGTGGGTGTAAAGTGACATAAACACAGCAGTGAAAAGCAGCTAAACCCCATTATAAAAATCAATTACTTTTAAAAACCTGTGAAACAAAGACAGTGAAAGAGAGAGAAATTCTTACAAAATTCGTTCAGGGACTGTGATGCCACCTGGATTGAACATGTATAGACCCACAGCTGATTGAGACATAAGGGTGGACACTCTTGGGGCTGAGATGTTTTGTGAGGTTGGGTGAGCAAACGCAGACCCTTTAAAGTAATACTGCGTGGTACCCATCCCATGGGTCCCAAATCTCCAGGTTCAAGGGCATCTTCCTACATCGAAAACATGCATGAGAAACCCAGAAGATGGTACACCGTGTGATCGCGAAAGGTTTCTAAAACGCACCTCATTTCTCATCTCCTTGTGCTCGGGTTCGCCATTCCAGCTGCTTTACTAGCAATCTCCCTCCTTGGAGAATCAGCACCTTTAACCTCCTGTTCCGTACAGGTTGCAATTTGTCCTGAGGATGAACGGGAACACGGGAAAACAATGAGAGACTAGCTCTAGGTGTTGGGACAGGCACAGGTCACTCTATTTTCCCATCAGGAAGAAGAATTAAGCACAGGCTCAGCCTGCCGCCCGGGACCAGAATAGGGCTTGACGAATTCCTGCGCTTTTGCGGCCAGCTCCCAAGAAAGCGAGTTGAAAAATGGAGCTCAGGGGCACTGCAATTCACAAACCTGCAGACTTATAAATGATCACTCTCGTCCACAAATATATTGAGGGAAGGCAACGAAGAGGATTTAAAGCAAGGCAGAATTGCAGGAAACAGATTTCAGGAGGGAGATACGAATCGCCTTTAAAGCACAGGAAAAGCGGCAAAACCTCGACAATGATGCCCTTGGCCAAAAAGGGCGTATGCGTTTTTTCCTGAATATATTCAGGAAAAAACGCATACGCCCTTTTTGGCCAACCAAGCAACCTGGAAAGGCAAATCAGCGCTACAAAGAAGTCTCGCTTCCCATCGGTCAAAAGGGCCATGCTGAATAAAGTGTCAAAACCAGAAATGCAGGGCAGGCCATGAGGAAACGGGAGCCTTGCTACGATGATGGGCGGGATGTAAATTGCCAACACCCACTCTGGAGAAGTGTACGGTGTGTCCAGAAACATCTAAAAAACTCAGCTTAGAGAGCATAGGGCAGTTCCACTCATGGGCGTATAAATTGGGAAAACTAAAAATCAGCAAGACACAGGCACCCCAACATTTAGGGCTGCTCTGTTGACAAGAACCTCCACTTCGTTACACCTTAAATATCCCAGGAAAGAGAAAAATGGATAAAGAAGTTGTGGTCCTTATGTACAAAGGAATATCACTCAGCCATGAAATCAACGTCATAAGGCAAGTAGCAGCATGATGAGTGGATTTAGGTACGACGATTCTAAGTGAAATAAGTCACACAGAAAAAGACACTTATCATAATATATCACTTATAGAGGGAATGTAAAAACCGCTACCCTTGAACTGAATTACAAAACAGAACAGAGTCACACTTTTACAAAACACACTATGGCTGCTTAAGGGGAAAGGTGAGGTGGGGTGATGCATAAAACAAGGGTTTCAAATTAGCTCAGATACCGTTCCATAAACCCAATATGTAACAGACAAGACCTACTCCTTGCTCAGTGAATTGGACTCAACACCCCATATTCCCGGCCCAAGAATATATCTGATTAGTAAGAATCTTAAAACCTATGTATTGATATCTCTCTGTAAGTGAGTCAAGTGGGTGTAAAGTGACATAAACACAGCAGTGAAAAGCAGCTAAACCCCATTATAAAAATCAATTACTTTTAAAAACCTGTGAAACAAAGACAGTGAAAGAGAGAGAAATTCTTACAAAATTCGTTCAGGGACTGTGATGCCACCTGGATTGAACATGTATAGACCCACAGCTGATTGAGACATAAGGGTGGACACTCTTGGGGCTGAGATGTTTTGTGAGGTTGGGTGAGCAAACGCAGACCCTTTAAAGTAATACTGCGTGGTACCCATCCCATGGGTCCCAAATCTCCAGGTTCAAGGGCATCTTCCTACATCGAAAACATGCATGAGAAACCCAGAAGATGGTACACCGTGTGATCGCGAAAGGTTTCTAAAACGCACCTCATTTCTCATCTCCTTGTGCTCGGGTTCGCCATTCCAGCTGCTTTACTAGCAATCTCCCTCCTTGGAGAATCAGCACCTTTAACCTCCTGTTCCGTACAGGTTGCAATTTGTCCTGAGGATGAACGGGAAGAGGGGAAAACAATGAGAGACTAGCTCTAGGTGTTGGGACAGGCACAGGTCACTCTATTTTCCCATCAGGAAGAAGAATTAAGCACAGGCTCAGCCTGCCGCCCGGGACCAGAATAGGGCTTGAAGAATCCCTGCGCTTTTGCGGCCAGCTCCCAAGAAAGCGAGTTGAAAAATGGAGCTCAGGGGCACTGCAATTCACAAACCTGCAGACTTATAAATGATCACTCTCGTCCACAAATATATTGAGGGAAGGCAACGAAGAGGATTTAAAGCAAGGCAGAATTGCAGGAAACAGATTTCAGGAGGGAGATACGAATCGCCTTTAAAGCACAGGAAAAGCGGCAAAACCTCGACAATGATGCCCTTGGCCAAAAAGGGCGTATGCGTTTTTTCCTGAATATATTCAGGAAAAAACGCATACGGCCTTTTGGCCAACCAAGCAACCTGGAAAGGCAAATCAGCGCTACAAAGAAGTCTCGCTTCCCATCGGTCAAAAGGGCCATGCTGAATAAAGTGTCAAAACCAGAAATGCAGGGCAGGCCGTGAGGAAACGGGAGCCTTGTTACGATGATGGGCGGGATGTAAATTGCCAACAGCCACTCTGGAGAAGTGTACGGTGTGTCCTGAAACATCTAAAAAACTCAGCTAAGAGAGCATAGGGCACTTCCACTCATGGGCGTATAAAGTGGGAAAATTAAAAACCAGCAAGACACAGGCACCCCAAAGTTTAGGGCTGCTCTATTGACAAGAACCTCCAACTTCGTTACACCTTAAATATCTCAGGAAAGAGAAAAATGGATAAAGATGTTGTGGTCCTTATGTACAATGGAATATCACTCAGCCATGAAATCAACGTCATAAGGCTAGTAGCAGCATGATGAGTGGATTTAGGTCCAACGATTCTAAGTGAAATAAGTCACACAGAAAAAGACACTTATCATAAGATATCACTTATAGAGGGAAAGTAAAAACCGCTACCCTTGAACTGAATTACAAAACAGAACAGAGTCACACGTTTAGAAAACACACTATGGCTGCTTAACGGGAAAGGTGATGTGGGGCGATGCATAAAACAAGGGTTTCAAATTAGCTCACATACCGTTCCATAAACCCAATATGTAATAGACAAGACCTACTCCTTGCTCAGTGAATTGGACTCGACACCCCCTATTCACGGCCCAAGAATATATCTGACTAGTAAGAATCTTAAAACCTATGTATTGATATCTCTCTGTAAGTGAGTCAAGTGGGTGTAAAGTGACATAAACACAGCAGTGAAAAGCAGCTAAACCCCATTATAAAAATCAATTACTTTTAAAATCCTGTGAAACAAAGACAGTGAAAGAGAGAGAAATTCTTACAAAATTCGTTCAGGGGCTGTGATGCCATCTGGATTGACCATGTATAGACCCACAGCTGATTGAGACATAAGGGTGGACACTCTTGGGGCTGAGAGGTTTGGTGAGGTTGGGTGAGCAAACGCAGACCCTTTAAAGTAATACTGCGTGGTACCCATCCCATGGGTCCCAAATCTCCAGGGTCAAGGCCATCTTCCTACATCGAAAACATGCATGAGGAACGCAGAAGATGGTACACCGTGTGATCGGGAAAGGTTTCTAAAACACACCTCATTTCTCATCTCCTTGTGCTCGGGTTCGCCATTCCAGCCGCTTTACTAGCAATCTCCCTCCTTGGAGAATCAGCACCTTTAACCTCCTGTTCCGTACAGGTTGCAATTTGTCCTGAGGATGAACGGGAAGAGGGGGAACCAATGAGAGACTAGCTCTAGGTGTTGGGACAGGCACAGGTCACTCTATTTTCCCATCAGGAAGAAGAATTAAGCACAGGCTCAGCCTGCCGCCCGGGACCAGAATAGGGCCTGAAGCAAACCTGCGCTTTTGCGGCCAGCTCCCAAGAAAGCGAGTTGAAAAATGGAGCTCAGGCGCACTGCAATTCACAAACCTGCAGACTTATAAATGTTCATTCTCGTCCACAAATATATTGAGGGAAGGCAACGAAGAGGATTTGAAAGCAAGGCAGAATTGCAGGAAACAGATTTCAGGAGGGAGATTCGAATCGCCTTTAAAGCACAAGAAAAGCGGCAAAACCTCGACAATGATGCCCTTGGCCAAAAACGGCGTATGCGTTTTTTCCTGAATATATTCAGGAAAAAACGCATACGCCCTTTTTGGCCAAGCAAGCAACCTGGAAAGGCAAATCAGCGCTACAAAGAAGTCTCGCTTCCCATCGGTCAAAAGGGCCAAGCTGAATAAAGTGTCAAAACCAGAACTGCAGGGCAGGCCATGGAGAAACGGGAGCCTTGCTACGCTGATGGGCGGGATGTAAATTGCCAACAGCCACTCTGGAGAAGTGTACGGTGTGTCCTGAAACATCTAAAAAACTCAGCTTAGAGAGCATAGGGCACTTCCACTCATGGGCGTATAAATTGGGAAAACTAAAAATCAGCAAGACACAGGCACCCCAACGTTTAGGGCTGCTCTGTTGACAAGAACCTCCACTTCGTTACACCTTAAATATCTCAGGAAAGAGAAAGATGGATAAATAAGTTGTGGTCCTTATGTACAATGGAATATCACTCAGCCATGAAATCAACGTCATAAGGCTAGTAGCAGCATGATGAGAGGATTTAGGTACGACGATTCTAAGTGAAATAAGTCACACAGAAAAAGACACTTATCATAAGATATCACTTATAGAGGGAATGTAAAAACCGCTACCCTTGAACTGAATTACAAAACAGAACAGAGTCACACGTTTAGAAAACACACTATGGCTGCTTAACGGGAAAGGTGAGGTGGGGTGATGCATAAAACAAGGGTTTCAAATTAGCTCAGATACCGTTCCATAAACCCAATATGTAATAGACAAGACCTACTCCTTGCTCAGTGAATTGGACTCAACACCCCCTATTCACGGCCCAAGAATATATCTGACTAGTAAGAATCTTAAAACCTATGTATTGATATCTCTCTGTAAGTGAGTCAAGTGGGTGTAAAGTGACATAAACATAGCAGTGAAAAGCAGCTAAACCCCATTATAAAAATCAATTACTTTTAAAATCCTGTGAAACAAAGACAGTGAAAGAGAGAGAAATTCTTACAAAATTCGTTCAGGGGCTGTGATGCCACCTGGATTGACCGTGTAGAGGCCCACAGCTGATTGAGACATAAGGGTGGACACTCTTGGGGCTGAGAGGTTTGGTGAGCTTGGGTGAGGAAACGCAGACCCTTTAAAGTAATACTGCGTGGTACCCATCCCATGGGTTTCAAATCTCCAGGTTCAAGGGCATCTTCCTACATCGAAAACATGCATGAGAAACCCAGAAGATGGTACACCGTGTGATCGCGAAAGGTTTCTAAAACACACCTCATTTCTCATCTCCTTGTGCTCGGGTTCGCCATTCCAGCCGCTTTACTAGCAATCTCCCTCCTTGGAGAATCAGCACCTTTAACCTCCTGTTCCGTACAGGTTGCAATTTGTCCTGAGGATGAACGGGAAGAGGGGGAACCAATGAGAGACTAGCTCTAGGTGTTGGGAGAGGCACAGGTCACTCTATTTTCCCATCAGGAAGAAGAATTAAGCACAGGCTCAGCCTGCCGCCCAGGACCAGAATAGGGCCTGAAGCAATCCTGCGCTTTTGCGGCCAGCTCCCAAGAAAGCGAGTTGAAAAATGGAGCTCAGGGGCACTGCAATTCACAAACCTGCAGACTTATAAATGATCACTCTCGTCCACAAATATATTGAGGGAAGGCAACGAAGAGGATTTGAAAGCAAGGCGGAATTGCAGGAAACAGATTTCAGAAGGGAGATTCGAATCGCCTTTAAAGCACAGGAAAAGCGGCAAAACCTCGACAATGTTGCCCTTGGCCAAAAAGGGCGTATGCATTTTTTCCTGAATATATTCAGGAAAAAACGCATACGCCCTTTTTGGCCAAGCAAGCAACCTGGAAAGGCAAATCAGCGCTACAAAGAAGTCTCGCTTCCCATCGGTCAAAAGGGCCAAGCTGAATAAAGTGTCAAAACCAGAAATGCAGGGCAGGCCATGAGGAAACGGGAGCCTTGCTACGATGATGGGCGGGATGTAAATTAGCCAACAGCCACTCTGGAGAAGTGTACGGTGTGTCCTGAAACATCTAAAAAACTCAGCTTAGAGAGCATAGGGCAGTTCCACTCATGGGCGTATAAATTGGGAAAACTAAAAATCAGCAAGACACAGGCACCCCAACATTTAGGGCTGCTCTGTTGACAAGAACCTCCACTTCGTTACACCTTAAATATCCCAGGAAAGAGAAAAATGGATAAAGAAGTTGTGGTCCTTATGTACAAAGGAATATCACTCAGCCATGAAATCAACGTCATAAGGCTAGTAGCAGCATGATGAGTGGATTTAGGTACGACGATTCTAAGTGAAATAAGTCACACAGAAAAAGACACTTATCATAAGATATCACTTATAGAGGGAATGTAAAAACCGCTACCCTTGAACTGAATTACAAAACAGAACAGAGTCACACTTTTACAAAACACACTATGGCTGCTTAAGGGGAAATGTGAGGTGGGGTGATGCATAAAACAAGGGTTTCAAATTAGCTCAGATACCGTTCCATAAACCCAATATGTAACAGACAAGACCTACTCCTTGCTCAGTGAATTGGACTCAACACCCCCTATTCACGGCCCAAGAATATATCTGATTAGTAAGAATCTTAAAACCTATGTATTGATATCTCTCTGTAAGTGAGTCAAGTGGGTGTAAAGTGACATAAACACAGCAGTGAAAAGCAGCTAAACCCCATTATAAAAATCAATTACTTTTAAAAACCTGTGAAACAAAGACAGTGAAAGAGAGAGAAATTCTTACAAAATTCGTTCAGGGGCTGTGATGCCACCTGGATTGACCATGTATAGACCCACAGCTGATTGAGACATAAGGGTGAACACTCTTGGGGCTGAGAGGTTTGGTGAGGTTGGGTGAGCAAACGCAGACCCTTTAAAGTAATACTGCGTGGTATCCATCCCATGGGTCCCAAATCTCCAGGTTCAAGGGCATCTTCCTACATCGAAAACATGCATGAGAAACCCAGAAGATGGTACACCGTGTGATCGGGAAAGGTTTCTAAAACACTCCTCATTTCTCATCTCCTTGTGCTCGGGTTCGCCATTCCAGCCAGTTTACTAGCAATCTCCCTCCTTGGAGAATCAGCACCTTTAACCTCCTGTTCCGTACAGTTTGCAATTTGTCCTGAAGATAAAAGGGAAGAGGGGGAACCAATGAGAGACTAGCTCTAGGTGTTGGGACAGGCACAGGTCACTCTATTTTCCCATCAGGAAGAAGAATTAAGCACAGGCTCAGCCTACCCCCCGGGACCACTATAGGGCCTGAAGCAATCCTGCGCTTTTGCGGCCAGCTCCCAAGAAAGCGAGTTGAAAAATGGAGCTCAGGCGCACTGCAATTCACAAACCTGCAGACTTATAAATGTTCACTCTCGTCCACAAATATATTGAGGGAAGGGAACGAAGAGGATTTGAAAGCAAGGCAGAATTGCAGGAAACAGATTTCAGGAGGGAGATTCGAATCGCCTTTAAAGCACAAGAAAAGCGGCAAAACCTCGACAATGATGCCCTTGGCCAAAAAGGGCGTATGCGTTTTTTCCTGAATATATTCAGGAAAAAACGCATACGCCCTTTTTGGCCAACCAACCAACCTGGAAAGGCAAATCAGCGCTACAAAGAAGTCTCGCTTCCCATCGGTCAAAAGGGCCATGCTGAATAAAGTGTCAAAACCAGAAATGCAGGGCAGGCCATGGAGAAACGGGAGCCTTGCTAAGCTGATGGGCGGTATGTAAGTTGCCAACAGCCACTCTGGAGAAGTGTACGGTGTGTCCTGAAACATCTAAAAAACTCAGCTTAGGGAGCACAGGGCACTTCCACTCATGGGCGTATAAATTGGGAAAACTAAAAATCAGCAAGACACAGGCACCCCAACGTTTAGGGCTGCTATGTTGACAAGAACCTCCAGTTCGTTACACCTTAAATATCTCAGGAAAGAGAAAAATGGATAAATAAGTTGTGGTCCTTATGTACAATGGAATATCACTCAGCCATGAAATCAACGTCATAAGGCTAGTAGCAGCATGATGAGAGGATTTAGGTACGACGATTCTAAGTGAAATTAGTCACAGAGAAAAAGACACTTATCATAAGATATCACTTATAGAGGGAATGTAAAAACCGCTACCCTTGAACTGAATTACAAAACAGAACAGAGTCACACATTTAGAAAACACACTATGGCTGCTTAACGGGAAAGGTGAGGTGGGGTGATGCATAAAACAAGGGTTTCAAATTAGCTCAGATACCGTTCCATAAACCCAATATCTTATAGACAAGACCTACTCCTTGCTCAGTGAATTGGACTCGACTCCCCCTATTCACGGCCCAAGAATATATCTGAGTAGTAAGAATCTTAAAACCTATGTATTGATATCTCTCTGTAAGTGAGTCAAGTGGCTGTAAAGTGACATAAACACAGCAGTGAAAAGCAGCTAAACCCCATTATAAAAATCAATTACTTTTAAAATCCTGTGAAACAAAGACAGTGAAAGAGAGAGAAATTCTTACAAAATTCGTTCAGGGGCTGTGATGCCACCTGGATTGACCATGTATAGACCCACAGCTGATTCAGACATAAGGGTGGACACTCTTGGGGCTGAGAGGTTTGGTGAGGTTGGGTGAGCAAACGCAGACCCTTTAAAGTAATACTGCGTGGTACCCATCCCATGGGTCCCAAATCTCCAGGTTCAAGGGCATCTTCCTACATCGAAAACATGCATGAGAAACCCAGAAGATGGTACACCGTGTGATCGGGAAAGGTTTCTAAAACACACCTCATTTCTCATCTCCTTGTGCTCGGGTTCGCCATTCCAGCCGCTTTACTAGCAATCTCCCTCCTTGGAGAATCAGCACCTTTAACCTCCTGTTCCGTACAGGTTGCAATTTGTCCTGAGGATGAACGGGAAGAGGGGGAACCAATGAGAGACTAGCTCTAGGTGTTGGGACAGGCACAGGTCACTCTATTTTCCCATCAGGAAGAAGAATTAAGCACAGGCTCAGCCTGCCGCCCAGGACCAGAATAGGGCCTGAAGCAATCCTGCGCTTTTGCGGCCAGCTCCCAAGAAAGCGAGTTGAAAAATGGAGCTCAGGGGCACTGCAATTCACAAACCTGCAGACTTATAAATGATCACTCTCGTCCACAAATATATTGAGGGAAGGCAACGAAGAGGATTTGAAAGCAAGGCAGAATTGCAGGAAACAGATTTCAGGAGGGAGATTCGAATCGCCTTTAAAGCACAGGAAAAGCGGCAAAACCTCGACAATGATGCCCATGGCCAAAAAGGGCGTATGCGTTTTTTCCTGAATATATTCAGGAAAAAACGCATACGCCCTTTTTGGCCAAGCAAGCAACCTGGAAAGGCAAATCAGCGCTACAAAGAAGTCTCGCTTCCCATCGGTCAAAAGGGCCATGCTGAATAAAGTGTCAAAACCAGAAATGCAGGGCAGGCCATTTAGAAACGGGAGCCTTGCTACGCTGATGGGCGGGATGTAAATTGCCAACAGCCACTCTGGTGAAGTGTACGGTGTGTCCTGAAACATCTAAAAAACTCAGCTTAGAGAGCATAGGGCACTTCCACTCATGGGCGTATAAATTGGGAAAACTAAAAATCAGCAAGACACAGGCACCCCAACGTTTAGGGCTGCTCTGTTGACAAGAACCTCCACTTCGTTACACCTTAAATATCCCAGGAAAGAGAAAAATGGATAAAGAAGTTGTGGTCCTTATGTACAATGGAATATCACTCAGCCATGAAATCAACGTCATAAGGCTAGTAGCAGCATGATGAGTGGATTTAGGTACGACGATTCTAAGTGAAATATGTCACACAGAAAAAGACACTTATCATAAGATATCACTTATAGAGGGAATGTAAAAACCGCTACCCTTGAACTGAATTACAAAACAGAACAGAGTCACACGTTTAGAAAACACACTATGGCTGCTTAACGGGAAAGGTGACGTGGGGTGATGCATAAAACAAGGGTTTCAAATTAGCTCAGATACCGTTCCATAAACCCAATATGTAATAGACAAGACCTACTCCTTGCTCAGTGAATTGGACTCAACACCCCCTATTCACGGCCCAAGAATATAGCTGACTAGTAAGAATCTTAAAACCTATGTATTGATATCTCTCTGTAAGTGAGTCAAGTGGGTGTAAAGTGACATAAACACAGCAGTGAAAAGCAGCTAAACCCCATTATAAAAATCAATTACTTTTAAAAACCTGTGAAACAAAGACAGTGAAAGAGAGAGAAATTCTTACAAAATTCGTTCAGGGGCTGTGATGCCACCTGGATTGACCATGTATAGACCCACAGCTGATTGAGACATAAGGGTGGACACTCTTGGGGCTGAGAGGTTTGGTGAGGTTGGGTGAGCAAACGCAGACCCTTTAAAGTAATACTGCGTGGTACCCATCCCATGGGTCCCAAATCTCCAGGTTCAAGGCCATCTTCCTACATCGAAAACATGCATGAGGAACCCAGAAGATGGTACACCGTGTGATCGGGAAAGGTTTATAAAACACACCTCATTTCTCATCTCCTTGTGCTCGGGTTCGCCATTCCAGCCGCTTTACTAGCAATCTCCCTCCTTGGAGAATCAGCACCTTTAACCTCCTGTTCCGTACAGGTTGCAATTTGTCCTGAGGATGAACGGGAAGAGGGGGAACCAATGAGAGACTAGCTCTAGGTGTTGGGACAGGCACAGGTCACTCTATTTTCCCATCAGGAAGAAGAATTAAGCACAGGCTCAGCCTGCCGCCCGCGACCAGAATAGGGCCTGAAGCAATCCTGCGCTTTTGCGGCCAGCTCCCAAGAAAGCGAGTTGAAAAATGGAGCTCAGGGGCACTGCAATTCACAAACCTGCAGACTTATAAATGATCACTCTCGTCCACAAATATATTGAGGGAAGGCAACGAAGAGGATTTGAAAGCAAGGCAGAATTGCAGGAAACAGATTTCAGGAGGGAGATTCGAATCGCCTTTAAAACACAGGAAAAGCGGCAAAACCTCGACAATGATGCCCTTGGCCAAAAAGGGCGTATGCGTTTTTTCCTGAATATATTCAGGAAAAAACGCATACGCCCTTTTTGGCCAAGCAAGCAACCTGGAAAGGCAAATCAGCGCTACAAAGAAGTCTCGCTTCCCATCGGTCAAAAGGGCCATGCTGAATAAAGTGTCAAAACCAGAAATGCAGGGCAGGCCATTTAGAAACGGGAGCCTTGCTACGCTGATGGGCGGGATGTAAATTGCCAACAGCCACTCTGGTGAAGTGTACGGTGTGTCCTGAAACATCTAAAAAACTCAGCTTAGAGAGCATAGGGCACTTCCACTCATGGGCGTATAAATTGGGAAAACTAAAAATCAGCAAGACACAGGCACCCCAACGTTTAGGGCTGCTCTGTTGACAAGAACCTCCACTTCGTTACACCTTAAATATCCCAGGAAAGAGAAAAATGGATAAAGAAGTTGTGGTCCTTATGTACAATGGAATATCACTCAGCCATGAAATCAACGTCATAAGGCTAGTAGCAGCATGATGAGTGGATTTAGGTACGACGATTCTAAGTGAAATAAGTCACAGAGAAAAAGACACTTATCATAAGATATCACTTATAGAGGGAATGTAAAAACCGCTACCCTTGAACTGAATTACAAAACAGAACAGAGTCACACGTTTAGAAAACACACTATGGCTGCTTCACGGGAAAGGTGAGGTGGGGTGATGCATAAAACAAGGGTTTCAAATTAGCTCAGATACCGTTCCATAAACCCAATATGTAATAGACAAGACCTACTCCTTTCTCAGTGAATTGGATTCGACACCCCCTACTCACGGCCCAAGAATATATCTGACTAGTAAGAATCTTAAAACCTATGTATTGATATCTCTCTGTAAGTGAGTCAAGTGGGTGTAAAGTGACATAAACACAGCAGTGAAAAGCAGCTAAACCCCATTATAAAAATCAATTACTTTTAAAATCCTGTGAAACAAAGACAGTGAAAGGGAGAGAAATTCTTACAAAATTCGTTCAGGGGCTGTGATGCCACCTGGATTGACCATGTATAGACCCACAGCTGATTGAGACATAAGGGTGGACACTCTTGGGGCTGAGAGGTTTGGTGAGGTTGGGTGAGCAAACGCAGACCCTTTAAAGTAATACTGCGTGGTACCCATCCTATGGGTCCCAAATCTCCAGGTTCAAGGGCATCTTCCTACATCGAAAACATGCATGAGAAACCCAGAAGATGGTACACCGTGTGATCGGGAAAGGTTTCTAAAACACACCTCATTTCTCATCTCCTTGTGCTCGGGTTCGCCATTCCAGCCGCTTTACTAGCAATCTCCCTCCTTGGAGAATCAGCACCTTTAACCTCCTGTTCCGTACAGGTTGCAATTTGTCCTGAGGATGAACGGGAAGAGGGGGAACCAATGAGAGACTAGCTCTAGGTGTTGGGACAGGCACAGGTCACTCTATTTTCCCATCAGGAAGAAGAATTAGGCACAGGCTCAGCCTGCCGCCCAGGACCAGAATAGGGCCTGAAGCAATCCTGCGCTTTTGCGGCCAGCTCCCAAGAAAGCGAGTTGAAAAATGGAGCTCAGGGGCACTGCAATTCACAAACCTGCAGACTTATAAATGATCACTCTCGTCCACAAATATATTGAGGGAAGGCAACGAAGAGGATTTGAAAGCAAGGCGGAATTGCAGGAAACAGATTTCAGAAGGGAGATTCGAATCGCCTTTAAAGCACAGGAAAAGCGGCAAAACCTCGACAATGATGCCCTTGGCCAAAAAGGGCGTATGCGTTTTTTCCTGAATATATTCAGGAAAAAACGCATACGCCCTATTTGGCCAAGCAAGCAACCTGGAAAGGCAAATCAGCGCTACAAAGAAGTCTCGCTTCCCATCGGTCAAAAGGGCCATGCTGAATAAAGTGTCAAAACCAGAAATGCAGGGCAGGCCATTTAGAAACGGGAGCCTTGCTACGCTGATGGGCAGGATGTAAATTGCCAACAACCACTCTGGTGAAGTGTACGGTGTGTCCTGAAACATCTAAAAAACTCAGCTTAGAGAGCATAGGGCACTTCCACTCATGGGCGTATAAATTGGGAAAACTAAAAATCAGCAAGACACAGGCACCCCAACGTTTAGGGCTGCTCTGTTGACAAGAACCTCCACTTCGTTACACCTTAAATATCCCAGGAAAGAGAAAAATGGATAAAGAAGTTGTGGTCCTTATGTACAATGGAATATCACTCAGCCATGAAATCAACGTCATAAGGCTAGTAGCAGAATGATGAGTGGATTTAGGTACGACGATTCTAAGTGAAATAAGTCACACAGAAAAAGACACTTATCATAAGATATCACTTATAGAGGGAATGTAAAAACCGCTACCCTTGAACTGAATTACAAAACAGAACAGAGTCACACGTTTAGAAAACACACTATGGCTGCTTAACGGGAAAGGTGAGGTGGGGTGATGCATAAAACAAGGGTTTCAAATTAGCTCAGATACCGTTCCATAAACCCAATATGTAATAGACAAGACCTACTCCTTGCTCAGTGAATTGGACTCAACACCCCCTATTCACGGCCCAAGAATATAGCTGACTAGTAAGAATCTTAAAACCTATGTATTGATATCTCTCTGTAAGTGAGTCAAGTGGGTGTAAAGTGACATAAACACAGCAGTGAAAAGTAGCTAAACCCCATTATAAAAATCAATTACTTTTAAAAACCTGTGAAACAAAGACAGTGAAAGAGAGAGAAATTCTTACAAAATTCGTTCAGGGGCTGTGATGCCACCTGGATTGACCATGTATAGACCCACAGCTGATTGAGACATAAGGGTGGACACTCTTGGGGCTGAGAGGTTTGGTGAGGTTGGGTGAGCAAACGCAGACCCTTTAAAGTAATACTGCGTGGTACCCATCCTATGGGTCCCAAATCTCCAGGTTCAAGGGCATCTTCCTACATCGAAAACATGCATGAGAAACCCAGAAGATGGTACACCGTGTGATCGGGAAAGGTTTCTAAAACACACCTCATTTCTCATCTCCTTGTGCTCGGGTTCGCCATTCCAGCCGCTTTACTAGCAATCTCCCTCCTTGGAGAATCAGCACCTTTAACCTCCTGTTCCGTACAGGTTGCAATTTGTCCTGAGGATGAACGGGAAGAGGGGGAACCAATGAGAGACTAGCTCTAGGTGTTGGGACAGGCACAGGTCACTCTATTTTCCCATCAGGAAGAAGAATTAGGCACAGGCTCAGCCTGCCGCCCAGGACCAGAATAGGGCCTGAAGCAATCCTGCGCTTTTGCGGCCAGCTCCCAAGAAAGCGAGTTGAAAAATGGAGCTCAGGGGCACTGCAATTCACAAACCTGCAGACTTATAAATGATCACTCTCGTCCACAAATATATTGAGGGAAGGCAACGAAGAGGATTTGAAAGCAAGGCGGAATTGCAGGAAACAGATTTCAGAAGGGAGATTCGAATCGCCTTTAAAGCACAGGAAAAGCGGCAAAACCTCGACAATGATGCCCTTGGCCAAAAAGGGCGTATGCGTTTTTTCCTGAATATATTCAGGAAAAAACGCATACGCCCTATTTGGCCAAGCAAGCAACCTGGAAAGGCAAATCAGCGCTACAAAGAAGTCTCGCTTCCCATCGGTCAAAAGGGCCATGCTGAATAAAGTGTCAAAACCAGAAATGCAGGGCAGGCCATTTAGAAACGGGAGCCTTGCTACGCTGATGGGCAGGATGTAAATTGCCAACAGCCACTCTGGTGAAGTGTACGGTGTGTCCTGAAACATCTAAAAAACTCAGCTTAGAGAGCATAGGGCACTTCCACTCATGGGCGTATAAATTGGGAAAACTAAAAATCAGCAAGACACAGGCACCCCAACGTTTAGGGCTGCTCTGTTGACAAGAACCTCCACTTCGTTACACCTTAAATATCCCAGGAAAGAGAAAAATGGATAAAGAAGTTGTGGTCCTTATGTACAATGGAATATCACTCAGCCATGAAATCAACGTCATAAGGCTAGTAGCAGAATGATGAGTGGATTTAGGTACGACGATTCTAAGTGAAATAAGTCACACAGAAAAAGACACTTATCATAAGATATCACTTATAGAGGGAATGTAAAAACCGCTACCCTTGAACTGAATTACAAAACAGAACAGAGTCACACGTTTAGAAAACACACTATGGCTGCTTAACGGGAAAGGTGAGGTGGGGTGATGCATAAAACAAGGGTTTCAAATTAGCTCAGATACCGTTCCATAAACCCAATATGTAATAGACAAGACCTACTCCTTGCTCAGTGAATTGGACTCAACACCCCCTATTCACGGCCCAAGAATATAGCTGACTAGTAAGAATCTTAAAACCTATGTATTGATATCTCTCTGTAAGTGAGTCAAGTGGGTGTAAAGTGACATAAACACAGCAGTGAAAAGCAGCTAAACCCCATTATAAAAATCAATTACTTTTAAAAACCTGTGAAACAAAAACAGTGAAAGAGAGAGAAATTCTTACAAAATTCGTTCAGGGGCTGTGATGCCACCTGGATTGACCATGTATAGACCCACAGCTGATTGAGACATAAGGGTGGACACTCTTGGGGCTGAGAGGTTTGGTGAGGTTGGGTGAGCAAACGCAGACCCTTTAAAGTAATACTGCGTGTTACCCATCCCATGGGTCCCAAATCTCCAGGTTCAAGGCCATCTTCCTACATCGAAAACATGCATGAGGAACCCAGAAGATGGTACACCGTGTGATCGGGAAAGGTTTCTAAAACACACCTCATTTCTCATCTCCTTGTGCTCGGGTTCGCCATTCCAGCCGCTTTACTAGCAATCTCCCTCCTTGGAGAATCAGCACCTTTAACCTCCTGTTCCGTACAGGTTGCAATTTGTCCTGAGGATGAACGGGAAGAGGGGGAACCAATGAGAGACTAGCTCTAGGTGTTGGGACAGGCACAGGTCACTCTATTTTCCCATCAGGAAGAAGAATTAAGCACAGGCTCAGCCTGCCGCCCAGGACCAGAATAGGGCCTGAAGCAATCCTGCGCTTTTGCGGCCAGCTCCCAAGAAAGCGAGTTGAAAAATGGAGCTCAGGGGCACTGCAATTCACAAACCTGCAGACTTATAAATGATCACTCTCGTCCACAAATATATTGAGGGAAGGCAACGAAGAGGATTTGAAAGCAAGGCAGAATTGCAGGAAACAGATTTCAGGAGGGAGATTCGAATCGCCTTTAAAGCACAGGAAAAGCGGCAAAACCTCGACAATGATGCCCTTGGCCAAAAAGGGCGTATGCGTTTTTTCCTGAATATATTCAGGAAAAAACGCATACGCCCTTTTTGGCCAAGCAAGCAACCTGGAAAGGCAAATCAGCGCTACAAAGAAGTCTCGCTTCCCATCGGTCAAAAGGGCCATGCTGAATAAAGTGTCAAAACCAGAAATGCAGGGCAGGCCATATAGAAACGGGAGCCTTGCTACGCTGATGGGCGGGATGTAAATTGCCAACAGCCACTCTGGTGAAGTGTACGGTGTGTCCTGAAACATCTAAAAAACTCAGCTTAGAGAGCATAGGGCACTTCCACTCATGGGCGTATAAATTGGGAAAACTAAAAATCAGCAAGACACAGGCACCCCAACGTTTAGGGCTGCTCTGTTGACAAGAACCTCCACTTCGTTACACCTTAAATATCCCAGGAAAGAGAAAAATGGATAAAGAAGTTGTGGTCCTTATGTACAATGGAATATCACTCAGCCATGAAATCAACGTCATAAGGCTAGTAGCAGCATGATGAGTGGATTTAGGTACGACGATTCTAAGTAAAATAAGTCACAGAGAAAAAGACACTTATCATAAGATATCACTTATAGAGGGAATGTAAAAACCGCTACCCTTGAACTGAATTACAAAACAGAACAGAGTCACACGTTTAGAAAACACACTATGGCTGCTTCACGGGAAAGGTGAGGTGGGGTGATGCATAAAACAAGGGTTTCAAATTAGCTCAGATACCGTTCCATAAACCCAATATGTAATAGACAAGACCTACTCCTTGCTCAGTGAATTGGACTCGACACCCCCTAATCACGGCCCAAGAATATATCTGACTAGTAAGAATCTTAAAACCTATGTATTGATATCTCTCTGTAAGTGAGTCAAGTGGGTGTAAAGTGACATAAACACAGCAGTGAAAAGCAGCTAAACCCCATTATAAAAATCAATTACTTTTAAAATCCTGTGAAACAAAGACAGTGAAAGGGAGAGAAATTCTTACAAAATTCGTTCAGGGGCTGTGATGCCACCTGGATTGACCATGTATAGACCCACAGCTGATTGAGACATAAGGGTGGACACTCTTGGGGCTGAGAGGTTTGGTGAGGTTGGGTGAGCAAAGGCAGACCCTTTAAAGTAATACTGCGTGGTACCCATCCTATGGGTCCCAAATCTCCAGGTTCAAGGGCATCTTCCTACATCGAAAACATGCATGAGAAACCCAGAAGATGGTACACCGTGTGATCGGGAAAGGTTTCTAAAACACACCTCATTTCTCATCTCCTTGTGCTCGGGTTCGCCATTCCAGCCGCTTTACTAGCAATCTCCCTCCTTGGAGAATCAGCACCTTTAACCTCCTGTTCCGTACAGGTTGCAATTTGTCCTGAGGATGAACGGGAAGAGGGGGAACCAATGAGAGACTAGCTCTAGGTGTTGGGACAGGCACAGGTCACTCTATTTTCCCATCAGGAAGAAGAATTAGGCACAGGCTCAGCCTGCCGCCCAGGACCAGAATAGGGCCTGAAGCAATCCTGCGCTTTTGCGGCCAGCTCCCAAGAAAGCGAGTTGAAAAATGGAGCTCAGGGGCACTGCAATTCACAAACCTGCAGACTTATAAATGATCACTCTCGTCCACAAATATATTGAGGGAAGGCAACGAAGAGGATTTGAAAGCAAGGCGGAATTGCAGGAAACAGATTTCAGAAGGGAGATTCGAATCGCCTTTAAAGCACAGGAAAAGCGGCAAAACCTCGACAATGATGCCCTTGGCCAAAAAGGGCGTATGCGTTTTTTCCTGAATATATTCAGGAAAAAACGCATACGCCCTATTTGGCCAAGCAAGCAACCTGGAAAGGCAAATCAGCGCTACAAAGAAGTCTCGCTTCCCATCGGTCAAAAGGGCCATGCTGAATAAAGTGTCAAAACCAGAAATCCAGGGCAGGCCATTTAGAAACGGGAGCCTTGCTACGCTGATGGGCAGGATGTAAATTGCCAACAGCCACTCTGGTGAAGTGTACGGTGTGTCCTGAAACATTTAAAAAACTCAGCTTAGAGAGCATAGGGCACTTCCACTCATGGGCGTATAAATTGGGAAAACTAAAAATCAGCAAGACACAGGCACCCCAACGTTTAGGGCTGCTCTGTTGACAAGAACCTCCACTTCGTTACACCTTAAATATCCCAGGAAAGAGAAAAATGGATAAAGAAGTTGTGGTCCTTATGTACAATGGAATATCACTCAGCCATGAAATCAACGTCATAAGGCTAGTAGCAGAATGATGAGTGGATTTAGGTACGACGATTCTAAGTGAAATAAGTCACACAGAAAAAGACACTTATCATAAGATATCACTTATAGAGGGAATGTAAAAACCGCTACCCTTGAACTGAATTACAAAACAGAACAGAGTCACACGTTTAGAAAACACACTATGGCTGCTTAACGGGAAAGGTGAGGTGGGGTGATGCATAAAACAAGGGTTTCAAATTAGCTCAGATACCGTTCCATAAACCCAATATGTAACAGACAAGACCTACTCCTTGCTCAGTGAATTGGACTCAACACCCCATATTCACGGCCCAAGAATATATCTGACTAGTAAGAATCTTAAAACCTATGTATTGATATCTCTCTGTAAGTGAGTCAAGTGGGTGTAAAGTGACATAAACACAGCAGTGAACAGCAGCTAAACCCCATTATAAAAATCAATTACTTTTATAAACCTGTGAAACAAAGACAGTGAAAGAGAGAGAAATTCTTACAAAATTCGTTCAGGGACTGTGACGCCACCTGGATTGACCATGTATAGACCCACAGCTGATTGAGACATAAGGGTGGACACTCTTGGGGCTGAGAGGTTTGGTGAGGTTCGGTGAGCAAACGCAGACCCTTTAAAGTAATACTGCGTGCTACCCATCCCATGGGTCCCAAATCTCCAGGTTCAAGGGCATCTTCCTACATCGAAAACATGCATGAGAAACCCAGAAGATGGTACACCGTGTGATCGCGAAAGGTTTCTAAAACGCACCTCATTTCTCATCTCCTTGTGCTCGGGTTCGCCATTCCAGCTGCTTTACTACCAATCTCCCTCCTTGGAGAATCAGCACCTTTAACCTCCTGTTCCGTACAGGTTGCAATTTGTCCTGAGGATGAACGGGAAGAGGGGAAAACAATGAGAGACTAGCTCTAGGTGTTGGGACAGGCACAGGTCACTCTATTTTCCCATCAGGAAGAAGAATTAAGCACAGGCTCAGCATGCCGCCTGGGACCAGAATAGGGCCTGAAGCAATCCTGCGCTTTTGCGGCCAGCTCCCAAGAAAGCGAGTTGAAAAATGGAGCTCAGGGGCACTGCAATTCACAAACCTGCAGACTTATAAATGATCACTCTCGTCCACAAATATATTGAGGGAAGGCAACGAAGAGGATTTAAAGCAAGGCAGAATTGCAGGAAACAGATTTCAGGAGGGAGATTCGAATCACCTTTAAAGCACAGGAAAAGCGGCAAAACATCGACAATGATGCCCTTGGCCAAAAAGGGCGTATGCGTTTTTTCCTGAATATATTCAGGAAAAAACGCATACGCCCTTTTTGGCCAACCAAGCAACCTGGAAAGGCAAATCAGCGCTACAAAGAAGTCTCGCTTCCCATCGGTCAAAAGGGCCATGCTGAATAAAGTGTCAAAACCAGAAATGCAGGGCAGGCCATGAGGAAACGGGAGCCTTGTTACGATGATGGGCGGGATGTAAATTGCCAACAGCCACTCTGGAGAAGTGTACGATGTGTCCTGAAACATCTAAAAAACTCAGCTTAGAGAGCATAGGGCACTTCCACTCATGGGCGTATAAAGTGGGAAAATTAAAAACCAGCAAGACACAGGCACCCCAAAGTTTAGGGCTGCTCTGTTGACAAGAACCTCCAACTTCGTTACACCTTAAATATCCCAGGAAAGAGAAAAATGGATAAAGAAGTTGTGGTCCTTATGTACAAAGGAATATCACTCAGCCATGAAATCAACGTCATAAGGCTAGTAGCAGCATGATGAGTGGATTTAGGTACGACGATTCTAAGTGAAATAAGTCACACAGAAAAAGACACTTATCATAAGATATCACTTATAGAGGGAATGAAAAAACCGCTACCCTTGAACTGAATTACAAAACAGAACAGAGTCACACGTTTAGAAAACACACAATGGCTGCTTAACGGGAAAGGTGAGGTGGGGTGATGAATAAAACAAGGGTTTCAAATTAGCTCAGATACCGTTCCATAAACCCAATATGTACTAGACAAGACCTACTCCTTGCTCAGTGAATTGGACTCAAAACCCCCTATTCACGGCCCAAGAATATATCTGACTAGTAAGAATCTTAAAACCTATGTATTGATATCTCTCTGTAAGTGAGTCAAGTGGGTGTGAAGTGACATAAACACAGCAGTGAAAAGCAGCTAAACCCCATTATAAAAATCAATTACTTTTAAAAACCTGTGAAAAAAAGACAGTGAAAGAGAGAGAAATTCTTACAAAATTCGTTTAGGGGCAGTTATGCTACCTGGATTGACCATATCTAGACCCACAGCTGATTGAGACATAAGGGTGGACACTCTTGGGGCTGAGAGGTTTGGTGAGGTTGGGTGAGGAAACGCAGACCCATTAAAGTAATACTGCGTGGTACCCATCCCATGGGTCCCAAATCTCCAGGTTCAAGGGCATCTTCCTACATCGAAAACATGCATGAGAAACCCAGAAGATGGTACACCGTGTGATCGCGAAAGGTTTCTAAAACGCACCTCATTTCTCATCTCCTTGTGCTCGGGTTCGCCATTCCAGCTGCTTTATTAGCAATCTCCCTCCTTGGAGAATCAGCACCTTTAACCTCCTGTTCCGTACAGGTTGCAATTTGTCCTGAGGATGAACGGGAAGAGGGGAAAACAATGAGAGACTAGCTCTAGGTGTTGAGACAGGCACAGGTCACTCTATTTTCCCATCAGGAAGAAGAATTAACCACAGGCTCAGCCTGCCGCCCGGGACCAGAATAGGGCCTGAAGCAATCCTGCGCTTTTGCGGCCAGCTCCCAAGAAAGCGAGTTGAAAAATGGAGCTCAGGGGCACTGCAATTCACAAACCTGCAGACTTATAAATGATCACTCTCGTCCACAAATATATTGAGGGAAGGCAACGAAGAGGATTTGAAAGCAAGGCAGAATTGCAGGAAACAGATTTCAGGAGGGAGAGTCAAATCGCCTTTAAAGCACAGGAAAAGCGGCAAAACCTCGACAAGATGCCCTTGGCCAAAAAGGGCGTATGCGTTTTTTCCTGAATATATTCAGGAAAAAACGCATACGCCCTTTTTGGCCAACCAAGCAACCTGGAAAGGCAAATCAGCGCTACAAAGAAGTCTCGCTTCCCATCGGTCAAAAGGGCCATGCTGAATAAAGTGTCAAAACCAGAAATGCAGGGCAGGCCATGGAGAAACGGGAGCCTTGCTACGCTGATGGGCGGGATGTAAATTGCAAACAGCCACTCTGGAGAAGTGTACGGTGTGTCCTGAAACATCTAAAAAACTCAGCTTAGAGAGCATAGGGCACTTCCACTCATGGGCGTATAAATTGGGAAAACTAAAAATCAGCAAGACACAGGCACCCCAACGTTTAGGGCTGCTCTGTTGACAAGAACCTCCACTTCGTTACACCTTAAATATCTCAGGATAGAGAAAAATGGATAAATAAGTTGTGGTCCTTATGTACAATGGAATATCACTCAACCATGAAATCAACGTCATAAGGCTAGTAGCAGCATGATGAGTGGATTTAGGTACGACGATTCTAAGTGAAATAAGTCACACAGAAAAAGACACTTATCATAAGATATCACTTATAGAGGGAATGTAAAAACCGCTACCCTTGAACTGAATTACAAAACAGAAGAGAGTCACACGTTTAGAAAACACACTATGGCTGCTTAACGGGAAAGGTGAGGTGGGGTGATGCATAAAACAAGGGTTTCAAATTAGCTCAGATACCGTTCCATAAACCCAATATGTAATAGACAAGACCTACTCCTTGCTCAGTGAATTGGACTCAACACCCCCTATTCACGGCCCAAGAATATATCTGACTAGTAAGAATCTTAAAACCTATGTATTGATATCTCTCTGTAAGTGAGTCAAGTGGGTGTGAAGTGACATAAACACAGCAGTGAAAAGCAGCTAAACCCCATTATAAAAATCAATTACTTTTAAAAACCTGTGAAAAAAAGACAGTGAAAGAGAGAGAAATTCTTACAAAATTCGTTTAGGGGCAGTTATGCTACCTGGATTGACCATATCTAGACCCACAGCTGATTGAGACATAAGGGTGGACACTCTTGGGGCTGAGAGGTTTGGTGAGGTTGGGTGAGGAAACGCAGACCCATTAAAGTAATACTGTGTGGTACCCATCCCATGGGTCCCAAATCTCCAGGTTCAAGGGCATCTTCCTACATCGAAAACATGCATGAGAAACCCAGAAGATGGTACACCGTGTGATCGCGAAAGGTTTCTAAAACGCACCTCATTTCTCATCTCCTTGTGCTCGGGTTCGCCATTCCAGCTGCTTTACTAGCAATCTCCCTCCTTGGAGAATCAGCACCTTTAACCTCCTGTTCCGTACAGGTTGCAATTTGTCCTGAGGATGAACGGGAAGAGGGGAAAACAATGAGAGACTAGCTCTAGGTGTTGAGACAGGCACAGGTCACTCTATTTTCCCATCAGGAAGAAGAATTAACCACAGGCTCAGCCTGCCGCCCGGGACCAGAATAGGGCCTGAAGCAATCCTGCGCTTTTGCGGCCAGCTCCCAAGAAAGCGAGTTGAAAAATGGAGCTCAGGGGCACTGCAATTCACAAACCTGCAGACTTATAAATGATCACTCTCGTCCACAAATATATTGAGGGAAGGCAACGAAGAGGATTTGAAAGCAAGGCAGAATTGCAGGAAACAGATTTCAGGAGGGAGAGTCAAATCGCCTTTAAAGCACAGGAAAAGCGGCAAAACCCCGACAAGATGCCCTTGGCCAAAAAGGGCGTATGCGTTTTTTCCTGAATATATTCAGGAAAAAACGCATACGCCCTTTTTGGCCAACCAAGCAACCTGGAAAGGCAAATCAGCGCTACAAAGAAGTCTCGCTTCCCATCGGTCAAAAGGGCCATGCTGAATAAAGTGTCAAAACCAGAAATGCAGGGCAGGCCATGAGGAAACGGGAGACTTGTTACGATGATGGGCGGGATGTAAATTGCCAACAGCCACTCTGGAGAAGTGTACGGTGTGTCCTGAAACATCTAAAAAACTCAGCTTAGAGAGCATAGGGCACTTCCACTCATGGGCGTATAAAGTGGGAAAATTAAAAACCAGCAAGACACAGGAAGCCCAAAGTTTAGGGCTGCTCTGTTGACAAGAACCTCCAACTTCGTTACACCTTAAATATCCCAGGAAAGAGAAAAATGGATAAAGAAGTTGTGGTCCTTATGTACAATGGAATATCACTCAGCCATGAAATCAACGTCATAAGGCTAGTAGCAGCATGATGAGTGGATTTAGGTACGACGATTCTAAGTGAAATAAGTCACACAGAAAAAGACACTTATCATAAGATATCACTTATAGAGGGAATGAAAAAACCGCTACCCTTGAACTGAATTACAAAACAGAACAGAGTCACACGTTTAGAAAACACACAATGGCTGCTTAACGGGAAAGGTGAGGTGGGGTGATGAATAAAACAAGGGTTTCAAATTAGCTCAGATACCGTTCCATGAACCCAATATGTACTAGACAAGACCTACTCCTTGCTCAGTGAATTGGACTCAAAACCCCCTATTCACGGCCCAAGAATATATCTGACTAGTAAGAATCTTAAAACCTATGTATTGATATCTCTCTGTAAATGAGTCAAGTGGGTGTGAAGTGACATAAACACAGCAGTGAAAAGCAGCTAAACCCCATTATAAAAATCAATTACTTTTAAAAACCTGTGAAAAAAAGACAGTGAAAGAGAGAGAAATTCTTACAAAATTCGTTTAGGGGCAGTGATGCTACCTGGATTGACCATATCTAGACCCACAGCTGATTGAGACATAAGGGTGGACACTCTTGGGGATGAGAGGTTTGGTGAGGTTGGGTGAGGAAACGCAGACCCTTTAAAGTAATAGTGCGTGGTACCCATCCCATGGGTCCCAAATCTCCAGGTTCAAGGGCATCTTCCTACATCGAAAACATGCATGAGAAACCCAGAAGATGGTACACCGTGTGATCGCGAAAGGTTTCTAAAACGCACCTCATTTCTCATCTCCTTGTGCTCGGGTTCGCCATTCCAGCTGCTTTACTAGCAATCTCCCTCCTTGGAGAATCAGCACCTTTAACCTCCTGTTCCGTACAGGTTGCAATTTGTCCTGAGGATGAACGGGAAGAGGGGAAAATAATGAGAGACTAGCTCTAGGTGTTGAGACAGGCACAGGTCACTCTATTTTCCCATCAGGAAGAAGAATTAACCACAGGCTCAGCCTGCCGCCCGGGACCAGAATAGGGCCTGAAGCAATCCTGCGCTTTTGCGGCCAGCTCCCAAGAAAGCGAGTTGAAAAATGGAGCTCAGGGGCACTGCAATTCACAAACCTGCAGACTTATAAATGATCACTCTCGTCCACAAATATATTGAGGGAAGGCAACGAAGAGGATTTGAAAGCAAGGCAGAATTGCAGGAAACAGATTTCAGGAGGGAGAGTCAAATCGCCTTTAAAGCACAGGAAAAGCGGCAAAACCTCGACAAGATGCCCTTGGCCAAAAAGGGCGTATGCGTTTTTTGCTGAATATATTCAGGAAAAAACGCATACGCCCTTTTTGGCCAACCAAGCAACCTGGAAAGGCAAATCAGCGCTACAAAGAAGTCTCGCTTCCCATCGGTCAAAAGGGCCATGCTGAATAAAGTGTCAAAACCAGAAATGCAGGGCAGGCCATGAGGAAACGGGAGCCTTGCTACGATGATGGGCGGGATGTAAATTGCCAACAGCCACTCTGGAGAAGTGTAGGGTGTGTCCTGAAACATCTAAAAAACTCAGCTTAGAGAGCATAGGGCACTTCCACTCATTGGCGTATAAAGTGGGAAAATTATAAACCAGCAAGACACAGGCACCCCAACGTTTAGGGCTGCTCTGTTGACAAGAACCTCCACTTCGTTACACCTTAAATATCCCAGGAAAGAGAAAAATGGATAAAGAAGTTGTGGTCCTTATGTACAATGGAATATCACTCAGCCATGAAATCAACGTCATAAGGCTAGTAGCAGCATGATGAGTGGATTTAGGTACTACGATTCTAAGTGAAATAAGTCACACAGAAAAAGACACTTATCATAAGATATCACTTACAGAGGGAATGTAAAAACCGCTACCCTTGAACTGAATTACAAAACAGAACAGTCACACGTTTAGAAAACACACTATGGCTGCTTAACGGGAAAGGTGAGGTGGGGTGATGCATAAAACAAGGGTTTCAAATTAGCTCAGATACCGTTCCATAAACCCAATATGTACTAGACAAGACCTACTCCTTGCTCAGTGAATTGGACTCAACACCCCCTATTCACGGCCCAAGAATATATCTGACTAGTAAGAATCTTAAAACCTATGTATTGATATCTCTCTGTAAGTGAGTCAAGTGGGTGTAAAGTGACATAAACACAGCAGTGAAAAGCAGCTAAACCCCATTATAAAAATCAATTACTTTTAAAAACCTGTGAAAAAAAGACAGTGAAAGAGAGAGAAATTCTTACAAAATTCGTTTAGGGGCAGTGATGCTACCTGGATTGACCATATCTAGACCCACAGCTGATTGAGACATAAGGGTGGACACTCTTGGGGCTGAGAGGTTTGCTGAGGTTGGGTGAGGAAACGCAGACCCTTTAAAGTAATATTGCGTGGTACCCATCCCATGGGTCCCAAATCTCCAGGTTCAAGGGCATCTTCCTACATCGAAAACATGCATGAGAAACCCAGAAGATGGCACACTGTGTGATCGGGAAAGGTTTCTAAAACGCACCTCATTTCTCATCTCCTTGTGCTCGAATTCGCCATTCCAGCTGCTTTACTAGCAGTCTCCCTCATTGGAGAATCAGCACCTTTAACCTCCTGTTCCGTACAGGTTGCAATTTGTTCTGAGGATGAACGGGAAAAGGGGGAAACAATGAGAGTCTAGCTCTAGGTGTTGGGACAGGCACAGGTCACTCTATTTTCCCATCAGGAAGAAGAATTAAGCACAGGCTCAGCCTGCCGCCCGGAACCAGAATAGGGCCTGAAGCAATCCTGCGCTTTTGCGGCCAGCTCCCAAGAAAGCGAGTTGAAAAATGGAGCTCAGGGGCACTGCAATTCACAAACCTGCAGACTTATAAATGACCACTCTCGTCCACAAATATATTGAGGGAAGGCAACGAAGAGGATTTGAAAGCAAGGCAGAATTGCAGGAAACAGATTTCAGGAGGGAGATTCGAATCGCCTTTAAAGCACAGGAAAAGCGGCAAAACCTCGACAATGATGCCCTTGGCCAAAAAGGGCGTATGCGTTTTTTCCTGAATATATTCAGGAAAAAACGCATACGCCCTTTTTGGCCAAGCAAGCAACCTGGAAAGGCAAATCAGCGCTACAAAGAAGTCTCGCTTCCCATCGGTCAAAAGGGCCATGCTGAATAAAGTGTCAAAACCAGAAATGCAGGGCAGGCCATGGAGAAACGGGAGCCTTGCTACGCTGATGGGCGGGATGTAAATTGCAAACAGCCACTCTGGAGAAGTGTACGGTGTGTCCTGAAACATCTAAAAAACTCAGCTTAGAGAGCATAGGGCACTTCCACTCATGGGCGTATAAATTGGGAAAACTAAAAATCAGCAAGACACAGGCACCCCAACGTTTAGGGCTGCTCTGTTGACAAGAACCTCCACTTCGTTACACCTTAAATATCTCAGGATAGAGAAAAATGGATAAATAAGTTGTGGTCCTTATGTACAATGGAATATCACTCAACCATGAAATCAACGTCATAAGGCTAGTAGCAGCATGATGAGTGGATTTAGGTACGACGATTCTAAGTGAAATAAGTCACACAGAAAAAGACACTTATCATAAGATATCACTTATAGAGGGAATGTAAAAACCGCTACCCTTGAACTGAATTACAAAACAGAAGAGAGTCACACGTTTAGAAAACACACTATGGCTGCTTAACGGGAAAGGTGAGGTGGGGTGATGCATAAAACAAGGGTTTCAAATTAGCTCAGATACCGTTCCATAAACCCAATATGTAATAGACAAGACCTACTCCTTGCTCAGTGAATTGGACTCAACACCCCCTATTCACGGCCCAAGAATATATCTGACTAGTAAGAATCTTAAAACCTATGTATTGATATCTCTTTGTAAGTGAGTCAAGTGGGTGTAAAGTGGCATAAACACAGCAGTGAAAAGCAGCTAAACCCCATTATAAAAATCAATTACTTTTAAAAACCTGTGAAAAAAAGACAGTGAAAGAGAGAGAAATTCTTACAAAATTCGTTTAGGGGCAGTTATGCTACCTGGATTGACCATATCTAGACCCACAGCTGATTGAGACATAAGGGTGGACACTCTTGGGGCTGAGAGGTTTGGTGAGGTTGGGTGAGCAAACGCAGATCCTTTAAAGTAATACTGCGTGGTACCCATCCCATGGGTCCCAAATCTCCAGGTTCAAGGGCATCTTCCTACATCGAAAACATGCATGAGAAACCCAGAAGATTGTACACTGAGTGATCGGGAAAGGTTTCTAAAACGCACCTCATTTCTCATGTCCTTGTGCTCGGGTTCGCCATTCCAGCCGCATTACTAGCAATCTCCCTCCTTGGAGAATCAGCACCTTTAACCTCCTGTTCCGTACAGGTTGCAATTTGTCCTGAGGATGAACGGGAAGAAGGGGGAACCAATGAGAGACTAGCTCTAGGTGTTGGGAGATGCACAGGTCACTCTATTTTCCCGTCAGGAAGAAGAATTAAGCACAGGCTCAGCCTTCCGCCCGGGACCAGAATAGGGCCTGAAGCAATCCTGCGCTTTTGCGGCCAGCTCCCAAGAAAGCGAGTTGAAAAATGGAGCTCAGGGGCACTGCAATTCACAAACCTGCAGACATATAAATGATCACTCTCGTCCACAAATATATTGAGGGAAGGCAACGAAGAGGATTTGAAAGCAAGGCAGAATTGCAGGAGACAGATTTCAGGAGGGAGATTCGAATCGCCTTTAAAGCCCAGGAAAAGCGGCAAAACCTCGACAATGATGCCCTTGGCCAAAAAGGGCGTATGCGTTTTTTCCTGAATATATTCAGGAAAAAACGCATACGCCCTTTTTGGCCAACCAAGCAACCTGGAAAGGCAAATCAGCGCTACAAAGAAGTCTCGCTTCCCATCGGTCAAAAGGGCCATGCTGAATAAAGTGTCAAAACCAGAAATGCAGGGCAGGCCATGGAGAAACGGGAGCCTTGCTACGCTGATGGGCGGGATGTAAATAGCCAACAGCCACTCTGGAGAAGTGTACGGTGTGTCCTGAAACATCTAAAAAACTCAGCTTAGAGAGCATAGGGCACTTCCACTCATGGGCGTATAAATTGGGAAAACTAAAAATCAGCAAGACACAGGCACCCCAAAGTTTAGGGCTGCTTTGTTGACAAGAACCTCCAACTTCGTTACACCTTAAATATCCCAGGAAAGAGAAAAATGGATGAAGATGTTGTGGTCCTTATGTACAATGGAATATCACTCAGCCATGAAATCAACGTCATAAGGCTAGTAGCAGCATGATGAGTGGATTTAGGTACGACGATTCTAAGTGAAATAAGTCACACAGAAAAAGACACTTATCATAAGATATCACTTATAGAGGGAATGTAAAAACCGCTACCCTTGAACTGAATTACAAAACAGAACAGAGTCACACGTTTAGAAAACACACTATGGCTGCTTAACGGGAAAGGTGAGGTGGGGTGATGCATAAAACAAGCGTTTCAAATTAGCTCAGATACCGTTCCACAAACCCAATATGTACTAGACAAGACCTACTCCTTGCTCAGTGAATTGGACTCAAAACCCCCTATTCACGGCCCAAGAATATATCTGACTAGTAAGAATCTTAAAACCTATGTATTGATATCTCTCTGTAAGTGAGTCATGTGGGTGTAAAGTGACATAAACACAGCAGTGAAAAGCAGCTAAACCCCATTATAAAAATCAATTACTTTTAAAAACCTGTGAAAAAAAGACAGTGAAAGAGAGAGAAATTCTTACAAAATTCGTTTAGGGGCAGTGATGCTACCTGGATTGAACATATCTAGACCCACAGCTGATTGAGACATAAGGGTGGACACTCTTGGGGCTGAGAGGTTTGGTGAGGTTGGGTGAGGAAACGCAGACCCTTTAAAGTAATACTGCGTGGTACCCATCCCATGGGTTCCAAATCTCCAGGTTCAAGGGCATCTTCCTACATCGAAAACATGCATGAGAAACCCAGAAGATGGTACACCGTGTGATCGGGAAAGGTTTCTAAAACGCACCTCATTTCTCATCTCCTTGTGCTCGGGTTCGCCATTCCAGCCGCTTTACTAACAATCTCCCTCCTTGGAGAATCAGCACCTTTAAGCTCCTGTTCCGTACAGGTTGCAATTTGTCCTGAGGATGAACGGGAAGAGGGGAAAACAATGAGAGACTAGCTCTAGGTGTTGGGACAGGCACAGGTCACTCTATTTTCCCATCAGGAAGAAGAATTAAGCACAGGCTCAGACTGCCGCCCGGGACCAGAATAGGGCCTGAAGCAATCCTGCGCTTTTGCGGCCAGCTCCCAAGAAAGCGAGTTGAAAAATGGAGCTCAGGGGCACTGCAATTCACAAAGCTGCAGACTTATAAATGATCACTCTCGTCCACAAATATATTGAGGGAAGGCAACGAAGAGGATTTGAAAGCAAGGCAGAATTGCAGGAAACAGATTTCAGGAGGGAGATTCGAATCGCTTTTAAAGCACAGGAAAAGCGGCAAATCCTCGTCAATGATGCCCTTGGCCAAAAAGGGCGTATGCGTTTTTTCCTAAATATATTCAGGAAAAAACGCATACGCCCTTTTTGGCCAACCAAGCAACCTGGAAAGGCAAATCAGCGCTACAAAGAAGTCTCGCTTCCCATCGGTCAAAAGGGCCATGCTGAATAAAGTGTCAAAACCAGAAATGCAGGGCAGGCCATGAGGAAACGGGAGCCTTGCTACGATGATGGGCGGGATGTAAATTGCCAACAGCCACTCTGGAGAAGTGTACGGTGTGTCCTGAAACATCTAAAAAACTCAGCTTAGAGAGCATAGGGCACTTCCACTCATGGGCGTATAAAGTGGGAAAATTAAAAACAAGCAAGACACAGGCACCCCAAAGTTTAGGGCTGCTCTGTTGACAAGAACCTCCAACTTAGTTACACCTTAAATATCCCAGGAAAGAGAAAAATGGATAAAGATGTTGTGGTCCTTATGTACAATGGAATATCACTCAACCATGAAATCAACGTCATAAGGCTAGTAGCAGCATGATGAATGGATTTAGGTACGACGATTCTAAGTGAAATAAGTCACACAGAAAAAGACACTTATCATAAGATATCACTTATAGAGGGAATGTAAAAACCGCTACCCTTGAACTGAATTACAAAACAGAACAGAGTCACACGTTTAGAAAACACACTATGGCTGCTTAACGGGAAAGGTGAGGTGGGGTGATGCATAAAACAAGGGTTTCAAATTAGCTCAGATACCGTTCCATAAACCCAATATGTAATAGACAAGACCTACTCCTTGCTCAGTGAATTGGACTCAACACCCCCTATTCACGGCCCAAGAATATATCTGACTAGTAAGAATCTTAAAACCTATGTATTGATATCTCTCTGTAAGTGAGTCAAGTGGGTGTAAAGTGGTATAAACACAGCAGTGAAAAGCAGCTAAACCCCATTATAAAAATCAATTACTTTTAAAAACCTGTGAAAAAAAGACAGTGAAAGAGAGAGAAATTCTTACAAAATTCGTTTAGGGGCAGTGATGCTACCTGGATTGACCATATCTAGACCCACAGCTGATTGAGACATAAGGGTGGACACTCTTGGGGCTGAGAGGTTTGCTGAGGTTGGGTGCGGAAACGCAGACCCTTTAAAGTAATACTGCGTGGTACCCATCCCATGGGTCCCAAATCTCCAGGTTCAAGGGCATCTTCCTACATCGAAAACATGCATGAGAAACCCAGAAGATGGTATACCGTGTGATCGGGAAAGGTTTCTAAAACGCACCTCATTTCTCATCTCCTTGTGCTCGAATTCGCCATTCCAGCTGCTTTACTAGCAGTCTCCCTCATTGGAGAATCAGCACCTTTAACCTCCTGTTCCGTACAGGTTGCAATTTGTCCTGAGGATGAACGGGAAAAGGGGGAAACAATGAGAGACTAGCTCTACGTGTTGGGACAGGCACAGGTCACTCTATTTTCCCATCAGCAAGAAGAATTAAGCACAGGCTCAGCCTGCCGCCCGGAACCAGAATAGGGCCTGAAGCAATCCTGCGCTTTTGCGGCCAGCTCCCAAGAAAGCGAGTTGAAAAATGGAGCTCAGGGGCACTACTATTCACAAACCTGCAGACTTATAAATGATCACTCTCGTCCACAAATATATTGAGGGAAGGCAACGAAGAGGATTTGAAAGCAAGGCAGAATTGCAGGAAACAGATTTCAGGAGGGAGATTCGAATCGCCTTTAAAGCACAGGAAAAGCGGCAAAACCTCGTCAATGATGCCCTTGGCCAAAAAGGGCGTATGCGTTTTTTCCTGAATATATTCAGGAAAATACGCATACGCCCTTTTTGGCCAACCAAGCAACCTGGAAAGGCAAATCAGCGCTACAAAGAAGTCTCGCTTCCCATCGGTCAAAAGGGCCATGCTGAATAAAGTGTCAAAACCAGAAATGCAGGGCAGGCCATGAGGAAACGGGAGCCTTGCTACGATGATGGGCGGGATGTAAATTGCCAACAGCCACTCTGGAGAAGTGTACGGTGTGTCCTGAAACATCTAAAAAACTCAGCTTAGAGAGCATAGGGCAGTTCTACTCATGGGCGTAAAATTTGGGAAAACTAAAAATCAGCAAGACACAGGCACCCCAACGTTAAGGGCTGCTCTGTTGACAAGAACCTCCACTTCGTTACACCTTACATATCTCAGGAAAGAGAAAAATGGATAAAGATGTTGTGGTCCTTATGTACAATGGAATATCACTCAACCATGAAATCAACGTCATAAGGCTAGTAGCAGCATGATGAGTGGATTTAGGTACGACGATTCTAAATGAAATAAGTCACACAGAAAAAGACACTTATCATAAGATATCACTTATAGAGGGAATGTAAAAACCGCTACCCTTGTACTGAATTACAAAACAGAACAGAGTCACACGTTTAGAAAACACACTATGGCTGCTTAACGGGAAAGATGATGTGGGGTTATGCATAAAACAAGGGTTTCAAATTAGCTCAGATACCGTTCCATAAACCCAATATGTAATAGACAAGACCTACTCCTTGCTCAGTGAATTGGACTCAACACCCCCTATTCACGGCCCAAGAATATATCTGACTAGTAAGAATCTTAAAACCTATGTATTGATATCTCTCTGTAAGTGAGTCAAGTGGGTGTAAAGTGGTATAAACACAGCAGTGAAAAGCAGCTAAACCCCATTATAAAAATCAATTACTTTTAAAAACCTGTGAAAAAAAGACAGTGAAAGAGAGAGAAATTCTTACAAAATTCGTTTAGGGGCAGTGATGCTACCTGGATTGACCATATCTAGACCCACAGCTGATTGAGACATAAGGGTGGACACTCTTGGGGCAGAGAGGTTTGCTGAGGTTGGGTGAGCAAACGCAGACCCGGTAAAGTAATACTGCATGGTACCCATCCCATGGGTCCCAAATCTCCAGGTTCAAGGGCATCTTCCTATATCGAAAACATGCATGAGAACCCCAGAAGATGGTCTACCGTGTGATCGGGAAAGGGTTCTAAAACGCACCTCATTTCTCATCTCCTTGTGCTCGGGTTCGCCATTCCAGCCGCTTTACTAGCAATCTCCCTCCTTGCAGAATCAGCACCTTTAACCTCCTGTTCCGTACAGGTTGCAATTTGTCCTGAGGATGAACGGGAAGAGGGGGAACCAATGAGAGACTAGCTCTAGGTGTTGGGACAGGCACAGGTCACTCTATTTTCCCATCAGGAAGAAGAATTAAGCACAGGCTCAGCCTGCCGCCCGGGACCAGAATAGGGCCTGAAGCAATCCTGCGCTTTTGCGGCCAGCTCCCAAGAAAGCGAGTTGAAAAATGGAGCTCAGGGACACTGCAATTCACAAACCTGCAGACTTATAAATGATCACTCTCGTCCACAAATATATTGAGGGAAGGCAACGAAGAGGATTTGAAAGCAAGGCAGAATTGCAGGAAACAGATTTCAGGAGGGAGATTCGAATCGCCTTTAAAGCCCAGGAAAAGCGGCAAAACCCCGACAATGATGCCCTTGGCCAAAAAGGGCGTATGCGTTTTTTCCTGAATATATTCAGGAAAAAACGCATACGCCCTTTTTGGCCAACCAAGCAACCTGGAAAGGCAAATCAGCGCTACAAAGAGGTCTCGCTTCCCATCGGTCAAAAGGGCCATGCTGAATAAAGTGTCAAAACCAGAAATGCAGGGCAGGCCATGGAGAAACGGGAGGCTTGCTACGCTGATGGGCGGGATGTAAATTGCCAACAGCCACTCTGGAGAAGTGTACGGTGTGTCGTGAAACATCTAAAAAACTCAGCTTAGAGAGCATAGGGCACTTCCACTCATGGGCGTATAAATTGGGAAAAGTAAAATTCAGCAAGACACAGGCACCCCAACGTTTAGGACTGCTCTGTTGACAATAACCTCCACTTCGTTACACCTTAAATATCTCAGGAAAGAGAAAAATGGATAAAGAAGTTGTGGTCCTTATGTACAATGGAATATCACTCAGCCATGAAATCAACGTCATAAGGCTAGTAGCAGCATGATGAGTGGATTTAGGTACGACGATTCTAAGTGAAATAAGTCACACAGAAAAAGACACTTATCATAAGATATCACTTATAGAGGGAATTTAAAAACCGCTACCCTTGAACTGAATTACAAAACAGAACAGAGTCACACGTTTAGAAAACACACTATGGCTGCTTAACGGGAAAGGTGAGGTGGGGTGATGCATAAAACAAGGGTTTCAAATTAGCTCAGATACCGTTCCATAAACCCAATATGTAATAGACAAGACCTACTCCTTGCTCAGTGAATTGTACTCAACACCCCCTATTCACGGCCCAAGAATATATCTGACTAGTAAGAATCTTAAAACCTATGTATTGATATCTCTCTGTAAGTGAGTCAAGTGGGTGTAAAGTGACATAAACACAGCAGTGAAAAGCAGCTAAACCCCATTATAAAAATCAATTACTTTTAAAAACCTGTGAAAAAAAGACAGTGAAAGAGAGAGAAATTCTTACAAAATTCGTTTAGGGGCAGTGATGCTACCTGGATTGACCATATCTAGACCCACAGCTGATTGAGACATAAGGGTGGACACTCTTGGGGCTGAGAGGTTTGCTGAGGTTGGGTGCGGAAACGCAGACCCCTTAAAGTAATACTGCGTGGTACCCATCCCATGGGTCCCAAATCTCCAGGTTCAAGGGCATCTTCCTACATCGAAAACATGCATGAGAAACCCAGAAGATGGTACACTGTGTGATCGGGAAAGGTTTCTAAAACGCAACTCATTTCTCATGTCCTTGTGCTCGGGTTCGCCATTCCAGCCGCATTACTAGCAATCTCCTTCCTTGGAGAATCAGCACCTTTAACCTCCTGTTCCGTACAGGTTGCAATTTGTCCTGAGGATGAACGGGAAGAGGGGGAACCAATGAGAGACTAGCTCTAGGTGTTGGGACAGGCACAGGTCACTCTATTTTCCCATCAGGAAGAAGAATTAAGCACAGGCTCAGCCTGCCGCCCTGAACCAGAATAGGGCCTGAAGCAATCCGGCGCTTTTGCGGCCAGCTCCCAAGAAAGCGAGTTGAAAAATGGAGCTCAGGGGCACTGCAATTCACAAACCTGCAGACTTATAAATGATCACTCTCGTCCACAAATATATTGAGGGAAGGCAACGAAGAGGATTTGAAAGCAAGGCAGAATTGCAGGAAACAGATTTCAGGAGGGAGATTCGAATCGCCTTTAAAGCACAGGAAAAGCGGCAAATCCTCGTCAATGATGCCCTTGGCCAAAAAGGGCGTATGCGTTTTTTCCTGAATATATTCAGGAAAAAACGCATACGCCCTTTTTGGCCAACCAAGCAACCTGGAAAGGCAAATCAGCGCTACAAAGAAGTCTCACTTCCCATCTGTCAAAAGGGCCATGCTGAATAAAGTGTCAAAACCAGAAATGCAGGACAGGCCATGGAGAAACGGGAGCCTTGCTACGCTGATGGGCGGGATGTAAATTGCCAACAGCCACTCTGGAGAAGTGTACGGTGTGTCCTGAAACATCTAAAAAACTCAGCTTAGAGAGCATAGGGCACTTCCACTCATGGGCGTATAAAGTGGGAAAAGTAAAAACAAGCAAAACACAGGCACCCCAAAGTTTAGGGCTGCTCTGTAGACAAAAACCTCCAACTTCGTTACACCTTAAATATCCCAGGAAAGAGAAAAATGGATAAAGATGTTGTGGTCCTTATGTACAATGGAATATCACTCAACCATGAAATCAACGTCATAAGGCTAGTAGCAGCATGATGAGTGGATTTAGGTACGACAATTCTAAGTGAAATAAGTCACACAGAAAAAGACACTTATCATAAGATATCACTTATAGAGGGAATGTAAAAACCGCTACCCTTGAACTGAATTACAAAACAGAACAGAGTCACACGTTTAGAAAACACACTATGGCTGCTTAACGGGAAATGTGAGGTGGAGTGATGCATAAAACAAGGGTTTCAAATTAGCTCAGATACCGTTCCATAAACCCAATATGTAATAGACAAGACCTACTCCTTGCTCAGTGAATTGGACTCAACACCCCCTATTCACGGCCCAAGAATATATCTGACTAGTAAGAATCTTAAAACCTATGTATTGATATCTCTCTGTAAGTGAGTCAAGTGGGAGTAAAGTGGTATAAACACAGCAGTGAAAAGCAGCTAAACCCCATTATAAAAATCAATTACTTTTAAAAACCTGTGAAAAAAAGACAGTGAAAGAGAGAGAAATTCTTACAAAATTCGTTTAGGGGCAGTGATGCTACCTGGATTGACCATATCTAGACCCACAGCTGATTGAGACATAAGGGTGGACACTCTTGGGGCAGAGAGGTTTGCTGAGGTTGGGTGAGCAAACGCAGACCCGTTAAAGTAATACTGCATGGTACCCATCCCATGGGTCCCAAATCTCCAGGTTCAAGGGCATCTTCCTACATCGAAAACATGCATGAGAAACCCAGAAGATGGTATACCGTGTGATCGGGAAAGGGTTCTAAAACGCACCTAATTTCTCATCTCCTTGTTCTCGGGTTCGCCATTCCAGCCACTTTACTAGCAATCTCCCTCCTTGCAGAATCAGCACCTTTAACCTCCTGTTCCATACAGGTTGCAATTTGTCCTGAGGATGAACGGGAAGAGGGGGAACCAATGAGAGACTAGCTCTAGGTGTTGGGACAGGCACAGGTCACTCTATTTTCCCATCAGGAAGAAGAATTAAGCACAGGCTCAGCCTGCCGCCTGGGACCAGAATAGGGCCTGAAGCAATCGTGCGCTTTTGCGGCCAGCTCCCAAGAAAGCGAGTTGAAAAATGGAGCTCAGGGGCACTGCAATTCACAAACCTGCAGACTTATAAATGATCACTCTCGTCCACAAATATATTGAGGGAAGGCAACGAAGAGGATTTGAAAGCAAGGCAGAATTGCAGGAAACAGATTTCAGGAGGGAGATTCGAATCGCCTTTAAAGCCCAGGAAAAGCGGCAAAACCCCGACAATGATGCCCTTGGCCAAAAAGGGCGTATGCGTTTTTTCCTGAATATATTCAGGAAAAAACGCATACGCCCTTTTTGGCCAACCAAGCAACCTGGAAAGGCAAATCAGCGCTACAAAGAAGTCTCGCTTCCCATCGGTCAAAAGGGCCATGCTGAATAAAGTGTCAAAACCAGAAATGCAGGGCAGGCCATGGAGAAACGGGAGGCTTGCTACGCTGATGGGCGGGATGTAAATTGCCAACAGCCACTCTGGAGAAGTGTACGGTGTGTCGTGAAACATCTAAAAAACTCAGCTTAGAGAGCATAGGGCACTTCCACTCATGGGCGTATAAATTGGGAAAAGTAAAATTCAGCAAGACACAGGCACCCCAACGTTTAGGACTGCTCTGTTGACAATAACCTCCACTTCGTTACACCTTAAATATCTCAGGAAAGAGAAAAATGGATAAAGAAGTTGTGGTCCTTATGTACAATGGAATATCACTCAGCCATGAAATCAACGTCATAAGGCTAGTAGCAGCATGATGAGTGGATTTAGGTACGACGATTCTAAGTGAAATAAGTCACACAGAAAAAGACACTTATCATAAGATATCACTTATAGAGGGAATGTAAAAACCGCTACCCTTGAACTGAATTACAAAACTGAACAGAGTCACACGTTTAGAAAACACACTATGGCTGCTTAACGGGAAAGGTGAGGTGGGGTGATGCATAAAACAAGGGTTTCAAATTAGCTCAGATACCGTTCCATAAACCCAATATGTAAAAGACAAGACCTACTCCTTGCTCAGTGAATTGGACTCAACACCCGCTATTCACGGCCCAAGAATATATCTGACTAGTAAGAATCTTAAAACCTATGTATTGATATCTCTCTGTAAGTGAGTCAAGTGGGTGTAAAGTGACATAAACACAGCAGTGAAAAGCAGCTAAACCCCATTATAAAAATCAATTACTTTTAAAAACCTGTGAAAAAAAGACAGTGAAAGAGAGAGAAATTCTTACAAAATTCGTTTAGGGGCAGTGATGCTACCTGGATTGACCATATCTAGACCCACAGCTGATTGAGACATAAGGGTGGATACTCTTGGGGCTGAGAGGTTTGCTGAGGTTGGGTGAGGAAACGCAGACCCTTTAAAGTAATATTGCGTGGTACCCATCCCATGGGTCCCAAATCTCCAGGTTCAAGGGCATCTTCCTACATCGAAAACATGCATGAGAAACCCAGAAGATGGCACACCGTGTGATCGGGAAAGGTTTCTAAAACGCACCTCATTTCTCATCTCCTTGTGCTCGGGTTCGCCATTCCAGCCGCTTTACTAACAATCTCCCTCCTTGGAGAATCAGCACCTTTAACCTCCTGTTCCGTACAGGTTGCAATTTGTCCTGAGGATGAACGGGAAGAGGGGAAAACAATGAGAGACTAGCTCTAGGTGTTGGGACAGGCACAGGTCACTCTATTTTCCCATCAGGAAGAAGAATTAAGCACAGGCTCAGCCTGCCGCCCTTAACCAGAATAGGGCCTGAAGCAATCCTGCGCTTTTGCGGCCAGCTCCCAAGAAAGCGAGTTGAAAAATGGAGCTCAGGGGCACTGCAATTCACAAAGCTGCAGACTTATAAATGATCACTCTCGTCCACAAATATATTGAGGGAAGGCAACGAAGAGGATTTGAAAGCAAGGCAGAATTGCAGGAAACAGATTTCAGGAGGGAGATTCGAATCGCCTTTAAAGCACAGGAAAAGCGGCAAAACCTCGACAATGATGCCCTTGGCCAAAAAGGGCGTATGCGTTTTTTCCTGAATATATTCAGGAAAAAACGCATACGCCCTTTTTGGCCACCCAAGCAACCTGGAAAGGCAAATCAGCGCTACAAAGAAGTCTCGCTTCCCATCGGTCAAAAGGGCCATGCTGAATAAAGTGTCAAAACCAGAAATGCAGGGCAGGCCATGGAGAAACGGGAGGCTTGCTACGCTGATGGGCGGGATGTAAATTGCCAACAGCCACTCTGGAGAAGTGTACGGTGTGTCGTGAAACATCTAAAAAACTCAGCTTAGAGAGCATAGGGCACTTCCACTCATGGGCGTATAAAATGGGAAAAGTAAAAACAAGCAAGACACAGGCACCCCAAAGTTTAGGGCTGCTCTGTTGACAAGAACCTCCAACTTCGTTACACCTTAAATATCCCAGGAAAGAGAAAAATGGATAAAGATGTTGTGGTCCTTATGTACAATGGAATATCACTCAACCATGAAATCAACGTCATAAGGCTAGTAGCAGCATGATGAGTGGATTTAGGTACGACGATTCTAAGTGAAATAAGTCACACAGAAAAAGACACATATCATAAGATATCACTTATAGAGGGAATGTAAAAACCGCTACCCTTGAACTGAATTACAAAACAGAACAGAGTCACACGTTTAGAAAACACACTATGGCTGCTTAACGGGAAAGGTGAGGTGGGGTGATGCATAAAACAAGGGTTTCAAATTAGCTCAGATACCGTTCCATAAACCCAATATGTAAAAGACAAGACCTACTCCTTGCTCAGTGAATTGGACTCAACACCCCCTATTCACGGCCCAAGAATATATCTGACTAGTAAGAATCTTAAAACCTATGTATTGATATCTCTCTGTAAGTGAGTCAAGTGGGTGTAAAGTGACATAAACACAGCAGTGAAAAGCAGCTAAACCCCATTATAAAAATCAATTACTTTTAAAAACCTGTGAAAAAAAGACAGTGAAAGAGAGAGAAATTCTTACAAAATTCGTTTAGGGGCAGTGATGCTACCTGGATTGACCATATCTAGACCCACAGCTGATTGAGACATAAGGGTGGATACTCTTGGGGCTGAGAGGTTTGCTGAGGTTGGGTGAGGAAACGCAGACCCTTTAAAGTAATATTGCGTGGTACCCATCCCATGGGTCCCAAATCTCCAGGTTCAAGGGCATCTTCCTACATCGAAAACATGCATGAGAAACCCAGAAGATGGCACACCGTGTGATCGGGAAAGGTTTCTAAAACGCACCTCATCTCTCATCTCCTTGTGCTCGGGTTCGCCATTCCAGCCGCTTTACTAACAATCTCCCTCCTTGGAGAATCAGCACCTTTAACCTCCTGTTCCGTACAGGTTGCAATTTGTCCTGAGGATGAACGGGAAGAGGGGAAAACAATGAGAGACTAGCTCTAGGTGTTGGGACAGGCACAGGTCACTCTATTTTCCCATCAGGAAGAAGAATTAAGCACAGGCTCAGCCTGCCGCCCTTAACCAGAATAGGGCCTGAAGCAATCCTGCGCTTTTGCGGCCAGCTCCCAAGAAAGCGAGTTGAAAAATGGAGCTCAGGGGCACTGCTATTCACAAAGCTGCAGACTTATAAATGATCACTCTCGTCCACAAATATATTGAGGGAAGGCAACGAAGAGGATTTGAAAGCAAGGCAGAATTGCAGGAAACAGATTTCAGGAGGGAGATTCGAATCGCCTTTAAAGCACAGGAAAAGCGGCAAAACCTCGACAATGATGCCCTTGGCCAAAAAGGGCGTATGCGTTTTTTCCTGAATATATTCAGGAAAAAACGCATACGCCCTTTTTGGCCACCCAAGCAACCTGGAAAGGCAAATCAGCGCTACAAAGAAGTCTCGCTTCCCATCAGTCAAAAGGGCCATGCTGAATAAAGTGTCAAAACCAGAAATGCAGGGCAGGCCATGAGGAAACGGGAGCCTTGCTACGATGATGGGCGGGATGTAAATTGCCAACAGCCACTCTGGAGAAGTGTACGGTGTGTCCTGAAACATCTAAAAAACTCAGCTTAGAGAGCATAGGGCACTTCCACTCATGGGCGTATAAAGTGGGAAAAGTAAAAACAAGCAAGACACAGGCACCCCAAAGTTTAGGGCTGCTCTGTTGACAAGAACCTCCAACTTCGTTACACCTTAAATATCCCAGGAAAGAGAAAAATGGATAAAGATGTTGTGGTCCTTATGTACAATGGAATATCACTCAACCATGAAATCAACGTCATAAGGCTAGTAGCAGCATGATGAGTGGATTTAGGTACGACGATTCTAAGTGAAATAAGTCACACAGAAAAAGACACATATCATAAGATATCACTTATAGAGGGAATGTAAAAACCACTACCCTTGAACTGAATTACAAAACAGAACAGAGTCACACGTTTAGAAAACACACTATGGCTGCTTAACGGGAAATGTGAGGTGGAGTGATGCATAAAACAAGGGTTTCAAATTAGCTCAGATACCGTTCCATAAACCCAATATGTAATAGACAAGACCTACTCCTTGCTCAGTGAATTAGACTCAACACCCCCTATTCACGGCCCAAGAATATATCTGACTAGTAAGAATCTTAAAACCTATGTATTGATATCTCTCTGTAAGTGAGTCAAGTGGGTGTAAAGTGGTATAAAGACAGCAGTGAAAAGCAGCTAAACCCCATTATAAAAATCAATTACTTTTAAAAACCTGTGAAAAAAAGACAGTGAAAGAGAGAGAAATTCTTACAAAATTCGTTTAGGGGCAGTGATGCTACCTGGATTGACCATATCTAGACCCACAGCTGATTGAGACATAAGGGTGGACACTCTTGGGGCAGAGAGGTTTGCTGTGGTTGGGTGAGCAAACGCAGACCCGTTAAAGTAATACTGCATGGTACCCATCCCATGGGTCCCAAATCTCCAGGTTCAAGGGCATCTTCCTACATTGAAAACATGCATGAGAACCCCAAAAGATGGTCTACCGTGTGATCGGGAAAGGGTTCTAAAACGCACCTAATTTCTCATCTCCTTGTGCTCGGGTTCGCCATTCCAGCCGCTTTACTAGCAATCTCCCTCCTTGCAGAATCAGCACCTTTAACCTCCTGTTCCATACAGGTTGCAATTTGTCCTGAGGATGAACGGGAAGAGGGGGAACCAATGAGAGACTAGCTCTAGGTGTTGGGACAGGCACAGGTTACTCTATTTTCCCATCAGGAAGAAGAATTAAGCACAGGCTCAGCCTGCCGCCTGGGACCAGAATAGGGCCTGAAGCAATCCTGCGCTTTTGCGGCCAGCTCCCAAGAAAGCGAGTTGAAAAATGGAGCTCAGGGGCACTGCAATTCACAAAGCTGCAGACTTATAAATGATCACTCTCGTCCACAAATATATTGAGGGAAGGCAACGAAGAGGATTTGAAAGCAAGGCAGAATTGCAGGAAACAGATTTCAGGAGGGAGATTCGAATCGCTTTTAAAGCACAGGAAAAGCGGCAAATCCTCGTCAATGATGCCCTTGGCCAAAAAGGGCGTATGCGTTTTTTCCTAAATATATTCAGGAAAAAACGCATACGCCCTTTTTGGCCAACCAAGCAACCTGGAAAGGCAAATCAGCGCTACAAAGAAGTCTCGCTTCCCATCGGTCAAAAGGGCCATGCTGAATAAAGTGTCAAAACCAGAAATGCAGGGCAGGCCATGAGGAAACGGGAGCCTTGCTACGATGATGGGCGGGATGTAAATTGCCAACAGCCACTCTGGAGAAGTGTACGGTGTGTCCTGAAACATCTAAAAAACTCAGCTTAGAGAGCATAGGGCACTTCCACTCATGGGCGTATAAAGTGGGAAAATTAAAAACAAGCAAGACACAGGCACCCCAATGTTTAGGGCTGCTCTGTTGACAAGAACCTCCAACTTCGTTACACCTTAAATATCCCAGGAAAGAGAAAAATGGATAAAGATGTTGTGGTCCTTATGTACAATGGAATATCACTCAACCATGAAATCAACGTCATAAGGCTAGTAGCAGCATGATGAATGGATTTAGGTACGACGATTCTAAGTGAAATAAGTCACACAGAAAAAGACACTTATCATAAGATATCACTTATAAAGGGAATGTAAAAACCGCTACCCTTGAACTGAATTACAAAACAGAACAGAGTCACACGTTTAGAAAACACACTATGGCTGCTTAACGGGAAAGGTGAGGTGGGGTGATGCATAAAACAAGGGTTTCAAATTAGCTCAGATACCGTTCCATAAACCCAATATGTAATAGACAAGACCTACTCCTTGCTCAGTGAATTGGACTCAACACCCCCTATTCACGGCCCAAGAATATATCTGACTAGTAAGAATCTTAAAACCTATGTATTGATATCTCTCTGTAAGTGAGTCAAGTGGGTGTAAAGTGGTATAAACACAGCAGTGAAAAGCAGCTAAACCCCGTTATAAAAATCAATTACTTTTAAAAACCTGTGAAAAAAAGACAGTGAAAGAGAGAGAAATTCTTACAAAATTCGTTTAGGGGCAGTGATGCTACCTGGATTGACCATATCTAGACCCACAGCTGATTGAGACATAAGGGTGGACACTCTTGGGGCTGAGAGGTTTGCTGAGGTTGGGTGCGGAAACGCAGACCCTTTAAAGTAATACTGCGTGGTACCCATCCCATGGGTCCCAAATCTCCAGGTTCAAGGGCATCTTCCTACATCGAAAACATGCATGAGAAACCCAGAAGATGGTATACCGTGTGATCGAGAAACGTTTTTAAAACGCACCTCATTTCTCATCTCCTTGTGCTCGGGTCCGCCATTCCAGCCGCTTTACTTGCAACCTCCCTCCTTGGAGAATCATCACCTTTAACCTCCTGTTCCGTACAGGTTGCAATTTGTCCTGCGGATGAACGGGAAGAGGGGAAAACAATGAGAGACTAGCTCTAGGTGTTGGGACAGGCACAGGTCACTCTATTTTCCCATCAGGAAGAAGAATTAAGCACAGGCTCAGCCTGCCGCCTGGGACCAGAATAGGGCCTGAAGCAATCCTGCGCTTTTGCGGCCAGCTCCCAAGAAAGCGAGTTGAAAAATGGAGCTCAGGGGCACTGCAATTCACAAACCTGCAGACTTATAAATGATCACTCTCGTCCACAAATATATTGAGGGAAGGCAACGAAGAGGATTTGAAAGCAAGGCAGAATTGCAGGAAACAGATTTCAGGAGGGAGATTCGAATCGCCTTTAAAGCACAGGAAAAGCGGCAAAACCTCGACAAGATGCCCTTGGCCAAAAAGGGCGTATGCGTTTTTTCCTGAATATATTCAGGAAAAAACGCATACGCCCTTTTTGGCCAACCAAGCAACATGGAAAGGCAAATCAGCGCTACAAAGAAGTCTCGCTTCCCATCGGTCAAAAGGGCCATGCTGAATAAAGTGTCAAAACCAGAAATGCAGGACAGGCCATGGAGAAACGGGAGCCTTGCTACGCTGATGGGCGGGATGTAAATTGCCAACAGCCACTCTGGAGAAGTGTACGGTGTGTCCTGAAACATCTAAAAAACTCAGCTTAGAGAGCATAGGGCACTTCCACTCATGGGCGTATAAAGTGGGAAAATTAAAAACCAGCAAGACACAGGCACCCCAACATTTAGGGCTACTCTGTTGACAAGAACCTCCACTTCGTTACACCTTAAATATCCCAGGAAAGAGAAAAATGGATAAAGAAGTTGTGGTCCTTATGTACAATGGAATATCACTCAGCCATGAAATCAACGTCATAAGGCTAGTAGCAGCATGATGAGTGGATTTAGGTTCTACGATTCTAAGTGAAATAAGTCACACAGAAAAAGACACTTATCATAAGATATCACTTATAGAGGGAATGTAAAAACCGCTACCCTTGAACTGAATTACACAACAGAACAGAGTCACACGTTTAGAAAACACACTATGGCTGCTTAACGGGAAAGGTGAGGCGGGGTGATGCATAAAACAAGGGTTTCAAATTAGCTCAGATACCGTTCCTTAAACCCAATATGTAATAGACAAGACCTACTCCTTGCTCAGTGACTTGGACTCAACACCCCCTATTCACGGCCCAAGAATATATCTGACTAGTAAGAATCTTAAAACCTATGTATTGATATCTCTCTGTAAGTGAGTCAAGTGGGTGTAAAGTGACATAAACACAGCAGTGAAAAGCAGCTAAACCCCATTATAAAAATCAATTACTTTTAAAAACCTGTGAAAAAAAGACAGTGAAAGAGAGAGAAATTCTTACAAAATTCGTTTAGGGGCAGTGATGCTACCTGGATTGACCATATCTAGACCCACAGCTGATTGAGACATAAGGGTGGACACTCTTGGGGCTGAGAGGTTTGGTGAGGTTGGGTGAGGAAACGCAGACCCTTTAAAGTAATATTGCGTGGTACCCATCCCATGGGTCCCAAATCTCCAGGTTCAAGGGCATCTTCCTACATCGAAAACATGCATGAGAAACCCAGAAGATGGCACACTGTGTGATCGGGAAAGGTTTCTAAAACGCACCTCATTTCTCATCTCCTTGTGCTCGAATTCGCCATTCCAGCTGCTTTACTAGCAGTCTCCCTCATTGGAGAATCAGCACCTTTAACCTCCTGTTCCGTACAGGTTGCAATTTGTCCTGAGGATGAACGGGAAAAGGGGGAAACAATGAGAGTCTAGCTCTAGGTGTTGGGACAGGCACGGGTCACTCTATTTTCCCATTAGGAAGAAGAATTAAGCACAGGATCAGCCTGCCGCCCGGAACCAGAATAGGGCCTGAAGCAATCCTGCGCTTTTGCGGCCAGCTCCCAAGAAAGCGAGTTGAAAAATGGAGCTCAGGGGCACTGCAATTCACAAACATGCAGACTTATAAATGACCACTCTCGTCCACAAATATATTGAGGGAAGGCAACGAAGAGGATTTGAAAGCAAGGCAGAATTGCAGGAAACAGATTTCAGGAGGGAGATTCGAATCGCCTTTAAAGCACAGGAAAAGCGGCAAAACCTCGACAATGATGCCCTTGGCCAAAAAGGGCGTATGCGTTTTTTCCTGAATATATTCAGGAAAAAACGCATACGCCCTTTTTGGCCAACCAAGCAACCTGGAAAGGCAAATCAGCGCTACAAAGAAGTCTCACTTCCCATCTGTCAAAAGGGCCATGCTGAATAAAGTGTCAAAACCAGAAATGCAGGGCAGGCCATGGAGAAACGGGAGACGTGCTACGCTGATGGGCGGGATGTAAATTGCCAACAGCCACTCTGGAGAAGTGTACGGTGTGTCCTGAAACATCTAAAAAACTCAGCTTAGAGAGCATAGGGCACTTCCACTCATGGGCGTATAAATTGGGAAAACTAAAAATCAGCAAGACACAGGCACCCCAACGTTTAGGGCTGCTCTGTTGACAAGAACCTCCACTTCGTTACACCTTAAATATCTCAGGATAGAGAAAAATGGATAAATAAGTTGTGGTCCTTATGTACAATGGAATATCACTCAGCCATGAAATCAACGTCATAAGGCTAGTAGCAGCATGATGAGTGGATTTAGGTACGACGATTCTAAGTGAAATAAGTCACACAGAAAAAGACACTTATCATAAGATATCACTTATAGAGGGAATGTAAAAACCGCTACCCTTGAACTGAATTACAAAACAGAACAGAGTCACACGTTTAGAAAACACCCTATGGCTGCTTAACGGGAAAGGTGAGGTGGGGTGATGCATAAAACAAGGGTTTCAAATTAGCTCAGATACCGTTCCATAAACCCAATATGTAATAGACAAGACCTACTCCTTGCTCAGTGAATTGGACTCAACACCCCCTATTCACGGCCCAAGAATATATATGACTAGTAAGAATCTTAAAACCTATGTATTGATATCTCTTTGTAAGTGAGTCAAGTGGGTGTAAAGTGGCATAAACACAGCAGTGAAAAGCAGCTAAACCCCATTATAAAAATCAATTACTTTTAAAAACCTGTGAAAAAAAGACAGTGAAAGAGAGAGAAATTCTTACAAAATTCGTTTAGGGGCAGTGATGCTACCTGGATTGACCATATCTAGACCCACAGCTGATTGAGACATAAGGGTGGACACTCTTGGGGCTGAGAGGTTTGCTGAGGTTGGGTGCGGAAACGCAGACCCTTTAAAGTAATACTGCGTGGTACCCATCCCATGGGTCCCAAATCTCCAGGTTCAAGGGCATCTTCCTACATCGAAAACATGCATGAGAAACCCAGAAGATGGTATACCGTTTGATCGGGAAAGGTTTCTAAAACGCACCTCATTTCTCATCTCCTTGTGCTCGAATTCGCCATTCCAGCTGCTTTACTAGCAGTCTCCCTCATTGGAGAATCAGCACCTTTAACCTCCTGTTCCGTACAGGTTGCAATTTGTCCTGAGGATGAACGGGAAAAGGGGGAAACAATGAGAGACTAGCGCTACGTGTTGGGACAGGCACAGGTCACTCTATTTTCCCATCAGCAAGAAGAATTAAGCACAGGCTCAGCCTGCCGCCCGGAACAAGAATAGGGCCTGAAGCAATCCTGCGCTTTTGCGGCCAGCTCCCAAGAAAGCGAGTTGAAAAATGGAGCTCAGGGGCACTGCTATTCACAAACCTGCAGACTTATAAATGATCACTCTCGTCCACAAATATATTGAGGGAAGGCAACGAAGAGGATTTGAAAGCAAGGCAGAATTGCAGGAAACAGATTTCAGGAGGGAGATTCGAATCGCCTTTAAAGCCCAGGAAAAGCGGCAAAACCTCGTCAATGATGCCCTTGGCCAAAAAGGGCGTATGCGTTTTTTCCTCAATATATTCAGGAAAAAACGCATACGCACTTTTTGGCCAACCAAGCAACCTGGAAAGGCAAATCATTGCTACAAAGAAGTCTCGCTTCCCATCGGTCAAAAGGGCCATGCTGAATAAAGTGTCAAAACCAGAAATGCAGGGCAGGCCATGAGGAAACGGGAGCCTTGCTACGATGATGGGCGGGATGTAAATTGCCAACAGCCACTCTGGAGAAGTGTACGGTGTGTCCTGAAACATCTAAAAAACTCAGCTTAGAGAGCATAGGGCAGTTCTACTCATGGGCGTATAATTTGGGAAAACTAAAAATCAGCAAGACACAGGCACCCCAACGTTAAGGGCTGCTCTGTTGACAAGAACCTCCACTTCGTTACACCTTACATATCTCAGGAAAGAGAAAAATGGATAAAGAAGTTGTGGTCCTTATGTACAATGGAATATCACTCAACCATGAAATCAACGTCATAAGGCTAGTAGCAGCATGATGAGTGGATTTAGGTACGACGATTCTAAATGAAATAAGTCACACAGAAAAAGACACTTATCATAAGATATCACTTATAGAGGGAATGTAAAAACCGCTACCCTTGAACTGAATTACAAAACAGAACAGAGTCACACGTTTAGAAAACACACTATGGCTGCTTAACGGGAAAGATGATGTGGGGTTATGCATAAAACAAGGGTTTCAAATTAGCTCAGATACCGTTCCATAAACCCAATATGTAATAGACAAGACCTACTCCTTGCTCAGTGAATTGGACTCAACACCCCCTATTCACGGCCCAAGAATATATCTGACTAGTAAGAATCTTAAAACCTATGTACTGATATCTCTCTGTAAGTGAGTCAAGTGGGTGTATAGTGGTATAAACACAGCAGTGCAAAGCAGCTAAACCCCATTATAAAAATCAATTACTTTTAAAAACCTGTGAAAAAAAGACAGTGAAAGAGAGAGAAATTCTTACAAAATTCGTTTAGGGGCAGTGATGCTACCTGGATTGACCATATCTAGACCCACAGCTGATTGAGACATAAGGGTGGACACTCTTGGGGCAGAGAGGTTTGCTGAGGTTGGGTGAGCAAACGCAGACCCGGTAAAGTAATACTGCATGGTACCCATCCCATGGGTACCAAATCTCCAGGTTCAAGGGCATCTTCCTACATCGAAAACATGCATGAGAAACCCAGAAGATGGCACACCGTGTGATCCGGAAAGGGTTCTAAAACGCACCTCATTTCTCATCTCCTTGTGCTCGGGTTCGCCATTCCAGCCGCTTTACTAGCAATCTCCCTCCTTGCAGAATCAGCACCTTTAACCTCCTGTTCCGTACAGGTTGCAATTTGTCCTGAGGATGAACGGGAAGAGGGGGAACCAATGAGAGACTAGCTCTAGGTGTTGGGACAGGCACAGGTCACTCTATTTTCCCATCAGGAAGAAGAATTAAGCACAGGCTCAGCCTGCCGCCCGGGACCAGAATAGGGCCTGAAGCAATCCTGCGCTTTTGCGGCCAGCTCCCAAGAAAGCGAGTTGAAAAATGGAGCTCAGGGACACTGCAATTCACAAACCTGCAGACTTATAAATGATCACTCTCGTCCACAAATATATTGAGGGAAGGCAACGAAGAGGATTTGAAAGCAAGGCAGAATTGCAGGAAACAGATTTCAGGAGGGAGATTCGAATCGCCTTTAAAGCCCAGGAAAAGCGGCAAAACCCCGACAATGATGCCCTTGGCCAAAAAGGGCGTATGCGTTTTTTCCTGAATATATTCAGGAAAAAACGCATACGCCCTTTTTGGCCAACCAAGCAACCTGGAAAGGCAAATCAGCGCTACAAAGAGGTCTCGCTTCCCATCGGTCAAAAGGGCCATGCTGAATAAAGTGTCAAAACCAGAAATGCAGGGCAGGCCATGGAGAAACGGGAGCCTTGCTACGATGATGGGCGGGATGTAAATTTCCAACAGCCACTCTGGAGAAGTGTACGGTGTGTCCTGAAACATCTAAAAAACTCAGCTTAGAGAGCATAGGGCAGTTCTACTCATGGGCGTATAATTTGGGAAAAATAAAAATCAGCAAGACACAGGCACCCCAACGTTAAGGGCTGCTCTGTTGACAAGAACCTCCACTTCGTTACACCTTACATATCTCAGGAAAGAGAAAAATGGATAAAGATGTTGTGGTCCTTATGTACAATGGAATATCACTCAACCATGAAATCAACGTCATAAGGCTAGTAGCAGCATGATGAGTGGATTTAGGTACGACGATTCTAAGTGAAATAAGTCACACAGAAAAAGACACATATCATAAGATATCACTTATAGAGGGAATGTAAAAACCGCTACCCTTGAACTGAATTACAAAACAGAACAGAGTCACACGTTTAGAAAACACACTATGGCTGCTTAACGGGAAATGTGAGGTGGAGTGATGCATAAAACAAGGGTTTCAAATTAGCTCAGATACCGTTCCATAAACCCAATATGTAATAGACAAGACCTACTCCTTGCTCAGTGAATTGGACTCAACACCCCCTATTCACGGCCCAAGAATATATCTGACTAGTAAGAATTTTAAAACCTATGTATTGATATCTCTCTGTAAGTGAGTCAAGTGGGAGTAAAGTGGTATAAACACAGCAGTGAAAAGCAGCTAAACCCCATTATAAAAATCAATTACTTTTAAAAACCTGTGAAAAAAAGACAGTGAAAGAGAGAGAAATTCTTACAAAATTCGTTTAGGGGCAGTGATGCTACCTGGATTGACCATATCTAGACCCACAGCTGATTGAGACATAAGGGTGGACACTCTTGGGGCAGAGAGGTTTGCTGAGGTTGGGTGAGCAAACGCAGACCCGTTAAAGTAATACTGCATGGTACCCATCCCATGGGTCCCAAATCTCCAGGTTCAAGGGCATCTTCCTACATCGAAAACATGCATGAGAAACCCAGAAGATGGTATACCGTGTGATCGGGAAAGGGTTCTAAAACGCACCTAATTTCTCATCTCCTTGTTCTCGGGTTCGCCATTCCAGCCACTTTACTAGCAATCTCCCTCCTTGCAGAATCAGCACCTTTAACCTCCTGTTCCATACAGGTTGCAATTTGTCCTGAGGATGAACGGGAAGAGGGGGAACCAATGAGAGACTAGCTCTAGGTGTTGGGACAGGCACAGGTCACTCTATTTTCCCATCAGGAAGAAGAATTAAGCACAGGCTCAGCCTGCCGCCTGGGACCAGAATAGGGCCTGAAGCAATCGTGCGCTTTTGCGGCCAGCTCCCAAGAAAGCGAGTTGAAAAATGGAGCTCAGGGGCACTGCAATTCACAAACCTGCAGACTTATAAATGATCACTCTCGTCCACAAATATATTGAGGGAAGGCAACGAAGAGGATTTGAAAGCAAGGCAGAATTGCAGGAAACAGATTTCAGGAGGGAGATTCGAATCGCCTTTAAAGCCCAGGAAAAGCGGCAAAACCCCGACAATGATGCCCTTGGCCAAAAAGGGCGTATGCGTTTTTTCCTGAATATATTCAGGAAAAAACGCATACGCCCTTTTTGGCCAACCAAGCAACCTGGAAAGGCAAATCAGCGCTACAAAGAGGTCTCGCTTCCCATCGGTCAAAAGGGCCATGCTGAATAAAGTGTCAAAACCAGAAATGCAGGGCAGGCCATGAGGAAACGGGAGGCTTGCTACGCTGATGGGCGGGATGTAAATTGCCAACAGCCACTCTGGAGAAGTGTAAGGTGTGTCCTGAAACATCTAAAAAACTCAGCTTAGAGAGCATAGGGCACTTCCACTCATGGGCGTATAAAGTGGGAAAAGTAAAATTCAGCAAGACACAGGCACCCCAACGTTTAGGACTGCTCTGTTGACAATAACCTCCACTTCGTTACACCTTAAATATCTCAGGAAAGAGAAAAATGGATAAAGAAGTTGTGGTCCTTATGTACAATGGAATATCACTCAGCCATGAAATCAACGTCATAAGGCTAGTAGCAGCATGATGAGTGGATTTAGGTACGACGATTCTAAGTGAAATAAGTCACACAGAAAAAGACACTTATCATAAGATATCACTTATAGAGGGAATGTAAAAACCGCTACCCTTGAACTGAATTACAAAACGGAACAGAGTCACACGTTTAGAAAACACACTATGGCTGCTTAACGGGAAAGGTGAGGTGGGGTGATGCATAAAACAAGGGTTTCAAATTAGCTCAGATACCGTTCCATAAACCCAATATGTAAAAGACAAGACCTACTCCTTGCTCAGTGAATTGGACTCAACACCCCCTATTCACGGCCCAAGAATATATCTGACTAGTAAGAATCTTAAAACCTATGTATTGATATCTCTCTGTAAGTGAGTCAAGTGGGTGTAAAGTGACATAAACACAGCAGTGAAAAGCAGCTAAACCCCATTATAAAAATCAATTACTTTTAAAAACCTGTGAAAAAAAGACAGTGAAAGAGAGAGAAATTCTTACAAAATTCGTTTAGGGGCAGTGATGCTACCTGGATTGACCATATCTAGACCCACAGCTGATTGAGACATAAGGGTGGATACTCTTGGGGCTGAGAGGTTTGCTGAGGTTGGGTGAGGAAACGCAGACCCTTTAAAGTAATATTGCGTGGTACCCATCCCATGGGTCCCAAATCTCCAGGTTCAAGGGCATCTTCCTACATCGAAAACATGCATGAGAAACCCAGAAGATGGCACACCGTGTGATCGGGAAAGGTTTCTAAAACGCACCTCATTTCTCATCTCCTTGTGCTCGGGTTCGCCATTCCAGCCGCTTTACTAACAATCTCCCTCCTTGGAGAATCAGCACCTTTAACCTCCTGTTCCGTACAGGTTGCAATTTGTCCTGAGGATGAACGGGAAGAGGGGAAAACAATGAGAGACTAGCTCTAGGTGTTGGGACAGGCACAGGTCACTCTATTTTCCCATCAGGAAGAAGAATTAAGCACAGGCTCAGCCTGCCGCCCTTAACCAGAATAGGGCCTGAAGCAATCCTGCGCTTTTGCGGCCAGCTCCCAAGAAAGCGAGTTGAAAAATGGAGCTCAGGGGCACTGCAATTCACAAAGCTGCAGACTTATAAATGATCACTCTCGTCCACAAATATATTGAGGGAAGGCAACGAAGAGGATTTGAAAGCAAGGCAGAATTGCAGGAAACAGATTTCAGGAGGGAGATTCGAATCGCCTTTAAAGCACAGGAAAAGCGGCAAAACCTCGACAATGATGCCCTTGGCCAAAAAGGGCGTATGCGTTTTTTCCTGAATATATTCAGGAAAAAACGCATACGCCCTTTTTGGCCACCCAAGCAACCTGGAAAGGCAAATCAGCGCTACAAAGAAGTCTCGCTTCCCATCAGTCAAAAGGGCCATGCTGAATAAAGTGTCAAAACCAGAAATGCAGGGCAGGCCATGAGGAAACGGGAGCCTTGCTACGATGATGGGCGGGATGTAAATTGCCAACAGCCACTCTAGAGAAGTGTACGGTGTGTCCTGAAACATCTAAAAAACTCAGCTTAGAGAGCATAGGGCACTTCCACTCATGGGCGTATAAAGTGGGAAAAGTAAAAACAAGCAAGACACAGGCACCCCAAAGTTTAGGGCTGCTCTGTTGACAAGAACCTCCAACTTCGTTACACCTTAAATATCCCAGGAAAGAGAAAAATGGATAAAGATGTTGTGGTCCTTATGTACAATGGAATATCACTCAACCATGAAATCAACGTCATAAGGCTAGTAGCAGCATGATGAGTGGATTTAGGTACGACGATTCTAAGTGAAATAAGTCACACAGAAAAAGACACATATCATAAGATATCACTTATAGAGGGAATGTAAAAACCGCTACCCTTGAACTGAATTACAAAACAGAACAGAGTCACACGTTTAGAAAACACACTATGGCTGCTTAACGGGAAAGGTGAGGTGGGGTGATGCATAAAACAAGGGTTTCAAATTAGCTCAGATACCGTTCCATAAACCCAATATGTAAAAGACAAGACCTACTCCTTGCTCAGTGAATTGGACTCAACACCCCCTATTCACGGCCCAAGAATATATCTGACTAGTAAGAATCTTAAAACCTATGTATTGATATATCTCTGTAAGTGAGTCAAGTGGGTGTAAAGTGACATAAACACAGCAGTGAAAAGCAGCTAAACCCCATTATAAAAATCAATTACTTTTAAAAACCTGTGAAAAAAAGACAGTGAAAGAGAGAGAAATTCTTACAAAATTCGTTTAGGGGCAGTGATGCTACCTGGATTGACCATATCTAGACCCACAGCTGATTGAGACATAAGGGTGGATACTCTTGGGGCTGAGAGGTTTGCTGAGGTTGGGTGAGGAAACGCAGACCCTTTAAAGTAATATTGCGTGGTACCCATCCCATGGGTCCCAAATCTCCAGGTTCAAGGGCATCTTCCTACATCGAAAACATGCATGAGAAACCCAGAAGATGGCACACCGTGTGATCGGGAAAGGTTTCTAAAACGCACCTCATCTCTCATCTCCTTGTGCTCCGGTTCGCCATTCCAGCCGCTTTACTAACAATCTCCCTCCTTGGAGAATCAGCACCTTTAACCTCCTGTTCCGTACAGGTTGCAATTTGTCCTGAGGATGAACGGGAAGAGGGGAAAACAATGAGAGACTAGCTCTAGGTGTTGGGACAGGCACAGGTCACTCTATTTTCCCATCAGGAAGAAGAATTAAGCACAGGCTCAGCCTGCCGCCCTTAACCAGAATAGGGCCTGAAGCAATCCTGCGCTTTTGCGGCCAGCTCCCAAGAAAGCGAGTTGAAAAATGGAGCTCAGGGGCACTGCAATTCACAAACCTGCAGACTTATAAATGATCACTCTCGTCCACAAATATATTGAGGGAAGGCAACGAAGAGGATTTGAAAGCAAGGCAGAATTGCAGGAAACAGATTTCAGGAGGGAGATTCGAATCGCCTTTAAAGCCCAGGAAAAGCGGCAAAACCCCGACAATGATGCCCTTGGCCAAAAAGGGCGTATGCGTTTTTTCCTGAATATATTCAGGAAAAAACGCATACGCCCTTTTTGGCCAACCAAGCAACCTGGAAAGGCAAATCAGCGCTACAAAGAAGTCTCGCTTCCCATCGGTCAAAAGGGCCATGCTGAATAAAGTGTCAAAACCAGAAATGCAGGGCAGGCCATGGAGAAACGGGAGGCTTGCTACGCTGATGGGCGGGATGTAAATTGCCAACAGCCACTCTGGAGAAGTGTACGGTGTGTCGTGAAACATCTAAAAAACTCAGCTTAGAGAGCATAGGGCACTTCCACTCATGGGCGTATAAATTGGGAAAAGTAAAATTCAGCAAGACACAGGCACCCCAACGTTTAGGAATGCTCTGTTGACAATAACCTCCACTTCGTTACACCTTAAATATCTCAGGAAAGAGAAAAATGGATAAAGAAGTTGTGGTCCTTATGTACAATGGAATATCACTCAGCCATGAAATCAACGTCATAAGGCTAGTAGCAGCATGATGAGTGGATTTAGGTACGACGATTCTAAGTGAAATAAGTCACACAGAAAAAGACACTTATCATAAGATATCACTTATAGAGGGAATGTAAAAACCGCTACCCTTGAACTGAATTACAAAACAGAACAGAGTCACACGTTTAGAAAACACACTATGGCTGCTTAACGGGAAATGTGAGGTGGAGTGATGCATAAAACAAGGGTTTCAAATTAGCTCAGATACCGTTCCATAAACCCAATATGTAATAGACAAGACCTACTCCTTGCTCAGTGAATTGGACTCAACACCCCCTATTCACGGCCCAAGAATATATCTGACTAGTAAGAATCTTAAAACCTATGTATTGATATCTCTCTGTAAGTGAGTCAAGTGGGAGTAAAGTGGTATAAACACAGCAGTGCAAAGCAGCTAAACCCCATTATAAAAATCAATTACTTTTAAAAACCTGTGAAAAAAAGACAGTGAAAGAGAGAGAAATTCTTACAAAATTCGTTTAGGGGCAGTGATGCTACCTGGATTGACCATATCTAGACCCACAGCTGATTGAGACATAAGGGTGGACACTCTTGGGGCAGAGAGTTTTGCTGAGGTTGGGTGAGCAAACGCAGACCCGTTAAAGTAATACTGCATGGTACCCATCCCATGGGTCTCAAATCTCCAGGTTCAAGGGCATCTTCCTACATCGAAAACATGCATGAGAAACCCAGAAGATGGTATACCGTGTGATCGGGAAAGGGTTCTAAAACGCACCTAATTTCTCATCTCCTTGTTCTCGGGTTCGCCATTCCAGCCACTTTACTAGCAATCTCCCTCCTTGCAGAATCAGCACCTTTAACCTCCTGTTCCATACAGGTTGCAATTTGTCCTGAGGATGAACGGGAAGAGGGGGAACCAATGAGAGACTAGCTCTAGGTGTTGGGACAGGCACAGGTCACTCTATTTTCCCATCAGGAAGAAGAATTAAGCACAGGCTCAGCCTGCCGCCTGGGACCAGAATAGGGCCTGAAGCAATCGTGCGCTTTTGCGGCCAGCTCCCAAGAAAGCGAGTTGAAAAATGGAGCTCAGGGGCACTGCAATTCACAAACCTGCAGACTTATAAATGATCACTCTCGTCCACAAATATATTGAGGGAAGGCAACGAAGAGGATTTGAAAGCAAGGCAGAATTGCAGGAAACAGATTTCAGGAGGGAGATTCGAATCGCCTTTAAAGCCCAGGAAAAGCGGCAAAACCCCGACAATGATGCCCTTGGCCAAAAAGGGCGTATGCGTTTTTTCCTGAATATATTCAGGAAAAAACGCATACGCCCTTTTTGGCCAACCAAGCAACCTGGAAAGGCAAATCAGCGCTACAAAGAAGTCTCGCTTCCCATCGGTCAAAAGGGCCATGCTGAATAAAGTGTCAAAACCAGAAATGCAGGGCAAGCCATGGAGAAACGGGAGGCTTGCTACGCTGATGGGCGGGATGTAAATTGCCAACAGCCACTCTGGAGAAGTGTACGGTGTGTCGTGAAACATCTAAAAAACTCAGCTTAGAGAGCATAGGGCACTTCCACTCATGGGCGTATAAATTGGGAAAAGTAAAATTCAGCAAGACACAGGCACCCCAACGTTTAGGACTGCTCTGTTGACAATAACCTCCACTTCGTTACACCTTAAATATCTCAGGAAAGAGAAAAATGGATAAAGAAGTTGTGGTCCTTATGTACAATGGAATATCACTCAGCCATGAAATCAACGTCATAAGGCTAGTAGCAGCATGATGAGTGGATTTAGGTACGACGATTCTAAGTGAAATAAGTCACACAGAAAAAGACACTTATCATAAGATATCACTTATAGAGGGAATGTAAAAACCGCTACCCTTGAACTGAATTACAAAACAGAACAGAGTCACACGTTTAGAAAACACACTATGGCTGCTTAACGGGAAAGGTGAGGTGGGGTGATGCATAAAACAAGGGTTTCAAATTAGCTCAGATACCGTTCCATAAACCCAATATGTAATAGACAAGACCTACTCCTTGCTCAGTGAATTGGACTCAACACCCCCTATTCACGGCCCAAGAATATATCTGACTAGTAAGAATCTTAAAACCTATGTATTGATATCTCTCTGTAAGTGAGTCAAGTGGGTGTAAAGTGACATAAACACAGCAGTGAAAAGCAGCTAAACCCCATTATAAAAATCAATTACTTTTAAAATCCTGTGAAACAAAGACAGTGAAAGAGAGAGAAATTCTTACAAAATTCGTTCAGGGGCTGTGATGCCACCTGGATTGACCATATCTAGACCCACAGCTGATTGAGACATAAGGGTGGACACTCTTGGGGCTGAGAGGAATGGTGAGGTTGGGTGAGAAAACGCAGACTCTTTAAAGTAATACTGCGTGGTACCCATCCCATGGGTCCCAAATCTCCAGGTTCAAGGGCATCTTCCTACATCGAAAACATGCATGAGAAACCCAGAAGATGGTACACTGTGTGATCGGGAAAGGTTTCTAAAACGCAACTCATTTCTCATGTCCTTCTGCTCGGGTTCGCCATTCCAGCCGCATTACTAGCAATCTCCCTCCTTGGAGAATCAGCACCTTTAACCTCCTGTTCCGTACAGGTTGCAATTTGTCCTGAGGATGAACGGGAAGAGGGGGAACCAATGAGAGACTAGCTCTAGGTGTTGGGACAGGCACAGGTCACTCTATTTTCCCATCAGGAAGAAGAATTAAGCACAGGCTCAGCCTGCCGCCCTGAACCAGAATAGGGCCTGAAGCAATCCTGCGCTTTTGCGGCCAGCTCCCAAGAAAGCGAGTTGAAAAATGGAGCTCAGGGGCACTGCAATTCACAAACCTGCAGACTTATAAATGATTACTCTCGTCCACAAATATATTGTGGGAAGGCAACGAAGAGGATTTGAAAGCAAGGCAGAATTGCAGGAAACAGATTTCAGGAGGGAGATTCAAATCGCCTTTAAAGCACAGGAAAAGCGGCAAAACCTCGTCAATGATGCCCTTGGCCAAAAAGGGCGTATGCGTTTTTTCCTGAATATATTCAGGAAAAAACGCATACGCCGTTTTTGGCCAACCAAGCAACCTGGAAAGGCAAATCAGCGCTACAAAGAAGTCTCGCTTCCCATCTGTCAAAAGGGCCATGCTGAATAAAGTGTGAAAACCAGAAATGCAGGACAGGCCATGGAGAAACGGGAGCCTTGCTACGCTGATGGGCGGGATGTAAATTGCCAACAGCCACTCTGGAGAAGTGTACGGTGTGTCCTGAAACATCTAAAAAACTCAGCTTAGAGAGCATAGGGCACTTCCACTCATGGGCGTATAAAGTGGGAAAATTAAAAACAAGCAAGACACAGGCACCCCAAAGTTTAGGGCTGCTCTGTTGACAAGAACCTCCAACTTCGTTACACCTTAAATATCCCAGGAAAGAGAAAAATGGATAAAGATGTTGTGGTCCTTATGTACAATGGAATATCACTCAACCATGAAATCAACGTCATAAGGCTAGTAGCAGCATGATGAGTGGATTTAGGTACGACAATTCTAAGTGAAATAAGTCACACAGAAAAAGACACTTATCATAAGATATCACTTATAGAGGGAATGTAAAAACCGCTACCCTTGAACTGAATTACAAAACAGAACAGAGTCACACGTTTAGAAAACACACTATGGCTGCTTAACGGGAAATGTGAGGTGGAGTGATGCATAAAACAAGGGTTTCAAATTAGCTCAGATACCGTTCCATAAACCCAATATGTAATAGACAAGACCTACTCCTTGCTCAGTGAATTGGACTCAACACCCCCTATTCACGGCCCAAGAATATATCTGACTAGTAAGAATCTTAAAACCTATGTATTGATATCTCTCTGTAAGTGAGTCAAGTGGGAGTAAAGTGGTATAAACACAGCAGTGCAAAGCAGCTAAACCCCATTATAAAAATCAATTACTTTTAAAAACCTGTGAAAAAAAGACAGTGAAAGAGAGAGAAATTCTTACAAAATTCGTTTAGGGGCAGTGATGCTACCTGGATTGACCATATCTAGACCCACAGCTGATTGAGACATAAGGGTGGACACTCTTGGGGCAGAGAGGTTTGCTGAGGTTGGGTGAGCAAACGCAGACCCGTTAAAGTAATACTGCATGGTACCCATCCCATGGGTCCCAAATCTCCAGGTTCAAGGGCATCTTCCTACATCGAAAACATGCATGAGAAACCCAGAAGATGGTATACCGTGTGATCGGGAAAGGGTTCTAAAACGCACCTAATTTCTCATCTCCTTGTTCTCGGGTTCGCCATTCCAGCCACTTTACTAGCAATCTCCCTCCTTGCAGAATCAGCACCTTTAACCTCCTGTTCCATACAGGTTGCAATTTGTCCTGAGGATGAACGGGAAGAGGGGGAACCAATGAGAGACTAGCTCTAGGTGTTGGGACAGGCACAGGTCACTCTATTTTCCCATCAGGAAGAAGAATTAAGCACAGGCTCAGCCTGCCGCCTGGGACCAGAATAGGGCCTGAAGCAATCGTGCGCTTTTGCGGCCAGCTCCCAAGAAAGCGAGTTGAAAAATGGAGCTCAGGGGCACTGCAATTCACAAACCTGCAGACTTATAAATGATCACTCTCGTCCACAAATATATTGAGGGAAGGCAACGAAGAGGATTTGAAAGCAAGGCAGAATTGCAGGAAACAGATTTCAGGAGGGAGATTCGAATCGCCTTTAAAGCCCAGGAAAAGCGGCAAAACCCCGACAATGATGCCCTTGGCCAAAAAGGGCGTATGCGTTTTTTCCTGAATATATTCAGGAAAAAACGCATACGCCCTTTTTGGCCAACCAAGCAACCTGGAAAGGCAAATCAGCGCTACAAAGAAGTCTCGCTTCCCATCGGTCAAAAGGGCCATGCTGAATAAAGTGTCAAAACCAGAAATGCAGGGCAGGCCATGGAGAAACGGGAGGCTTGCTACGCTGATGGGCGGGATGTAAATTGCCAACAGCCACTCTGGAGAAGTGTACGGTGTGTCGTGAAACATCTAAAAAACTCAGCTTAGAGAGCATAGGGCACTTCCACTCATGGGCGTATAAATTGGGAAAAGTAAAATTCAGCAAGACACAGGCACCCCAACGTTTAGGAATGCTCTGTTGACAATAACCTCCACTTCGTTACACCTTAAATATCTCAGGAAAGAGAAAAATGGATAAAGAAGTTGTGGTCCTTATGTACAATGGAATATCACTCAGCCATGAAATCAACGTCATAAGGCTAGTAGCAGCATGATGAGTGGATTTAGGTACGACGATTCTAAGTGAAATAAGTCACACAGAAAAAGACACTTATCATAAGATATCACTTATAGAGGGAATGTAAAAACCGCTACCCTTGAACTGAATTACAAAACAGAACAGAGTCACACGTTTAGAAAACACACTATGGCTGCTTAACGGGAAAGGTGAGGTGGGGTGATGCATAAAACAAGGGTTTCAAATTAGCTCAGATACCGTTCCATAAACCCAATATGTAATAGACAAGACCTACTCCTTGCTCAGTGAATTGGACTCAACACCCCCTATTCACGGCCCAAGAATATATCTGACTAGTAAGAATCTTAAAACCTATGTATTGATATCTCTCTGTAAGTGAGTCAAGTGGGTGTAAAGTGACATAAACACAGCAGTGAAAAGCAGCTAAACCCCATTATAAAAATCAATTACTTTTAAAAACCTGTGAAACAAAGACAGTGAAAGAGAGAGAAATTCTTACAAAATTCGTTCAGGGGCTGTGATGCCACCTGGATTGACCATATCTAGACCCACAGCTGATTGAGACATAAGGGTGGACACTCTTGGGGCTGAGAGGAATGGTGAGGTTGGGTGAGAAAACGCAGACCCTTTAAAGTAATACTGCGTGATACCCATCCCATGGGTCCCAAATCTCCAGGTTCAAGGGCATCTTCCTACATCGAAAACATGCATGAGAAACCCAGAAGATGGTACACTGTGTGATCGGGAAAGGTTTCTAAAACGCAACTCATTTCTCATGTCCTTCTGCTCGGGTTCGCCATTCCAGCCGCATTACTAGCAATCTCCCTCCTTGGAGAATCAGCACCTTTAACCTCCTGTTCCGTACAGGTTGCAATTTGTCCTGAGGATGAACGGGAAGAGGGGGAACCAATGAGAGACTAGCTCTAGGTGTTGGGACAGGCACAGGTCACTCTATTTTCCCATCAGGAAGAAGAATTAAGCACAGGCTCAGCCTTCCGCCCTGAACCAGAATAGGGCCTGAAGCAATCCTGCGCTTTTGCGGCCAGCTCCCAAGAAAGCGAGTTGAAAAATGGAGCTCAGGGGCACTGCAATTCACAAACCTGCAGACTTATAAATGATTACTCTCGTCCACAAATATATTGTGGGAAGGCAACGAAGAGGATTTGAAAGCAAGGCAGAATTGCAGGAAACAGATTTCAGGAGGGAGATTCAAATCGCCTTTAAAGCACAGGAAAAGCGGCAAAACCTCGTCAATGATGCCCTTGGCCAAAAAGGGCGTATGCGTTTTTTCCTGTATATATTCAGGAAAAAACGCATACGCCCTTTTTGGCCAACCAAGCAACCTGGAAAGGCAAATCAGCGCTACAAAGAAGTCTCGCTTCCCATCTGTCAATAGGGCCATGCTGAATAAAGTGTCAAAACCAGAAATGCAGGACAGGCCATGGAGAAACGGGAGCCTTGCTACGCTGATGGGCGGGATGTAAATTGCCAACAGCCACTCTGGAGAAATGTACGGTGTGTCCTGAAACATCTAAAAAACTCAGCTTAGAGAGCATAGGGCACTTCCACTCATGGGCGTATAAAGTGGGAAAATTAAAAACAATCAAGACACAGGCACCCCAAAGTTTAGGGCTGCTCTGTTGACAAGAACCTCCAACTTCGTTACACCTTAAATATCCCAGGAAAGAGAAAAATGGATAAAGATGTTGTGGTCCTTATGTACAATGGAATATCACTCAACCATGAAATCAACGTCATAAGGCTAGTAGCAGCATGATGAGTGGATTTAGGTACGACAATTCTAAGTGAAATAAGTCACACAGAAAAAGACACTTATCATAAGATATCACTTATAGAGGGAATGTAAAAACCGCTACCCTTGAACTGAATTACAAAACAGAACAGAGTCACACGTTTAGAAAACACACTATGGCTGCTTAACGGGAAATGTGAGGTGGAGTGATGCATAAAACAAGGGTTTCAAATTAGCTCAGATACCGTTCCATAAACCCAATATGTAATAGACAAGACCTACTCCTTGCTCAGTGAATTGGACTCAACACCCCCTATTCACGGCCCAAGAATATATCTGACTAGTAAGAATCTTAAAACCTATGTATTGATATCTCTCTGTAAGTGAGTCAAGTGGGAGTAAAGTGGTATAAACACAGCAGTGAAAAGCAGCTAAACCCCATTATAAAAATCAATTACTTTTAAAAACCTGTGAAAAAAAGACAGTGAAAGAGAGAGAAATTCTTACAAAATTCGTTTAGGGGCAGTGATGCTACCTGGATTGACCATATCTAGACCCACAGCTGATTGAGACATAAGGGTGGACACTCTTGGGGCAGAGAGGTTTGCTGAGGTTGGGTGAGCAAACGCAGACCCGTTAAAGTAATACTGCATGGTACCCATCCCATGGGTCCCAAATCTCCAGGTTCAAGGGCATCTTCCTACATCGAAAACATGCATGAGAAACCCAGAAGATGGTCTACCGTGTGATCGGGAAAGGGTCCTAAAACGCACCTAATTTCTCATCTCCTTGTTCTCGGGTTCGCCATTCCAGCCACTTTACTAGCAATCTCCCTCCTTGCAGAATCAGCACCTTTAACCTCCTGTTCCATACAGGTTGCAATTTGTCCTGAGGATGAACGGGAAGAGGGGGAACCAATGAGAGACTAGCTCTAGGTGTTGGGACAGGCACAGGTCACTCTATTTTCCCATCAGGAAGAAGAATTAAGCACAGGCTCAGCCTGCCGCCTGGGACCAGAATAGGGCCTGAAGCAATCGTGCGCTTTTGCGGCCAGCTCCCAAGAAAGCGAGTTGAAAAATGGAGCTCAGGGGCACTGCAATTCACAAACCTGCAGACTGATAAATGATCACTCTCGTCCACAAATATATTGAGGGAAGGCAACGAAGAGGATTTGAAAGCAAGGCAGAATTGCAGGAAACAGATTTCAGGAGGGAGATTCGAATCGCCTTTAAAGCCCAGGAAAAGCGGCAAAACCCCGACAATGATGCCCTTGGCCAAAAAGGGCGTATGCGTTTTTTCCTGAATATATTCAGGAAAAAACGCATACGCCCTTTTTGGCCAACCAAGCAACCTGGAAAGGCAAATCAGCGCTACAAAGAAGTCTCGCTTCCCATCGGTCAAAAGGGCCATGCTGAATAAAGTGTCAAAACCAGAAATGCAGGGCAGGCCATGGAGAAACGGGAGGCTTGCTACGCTGATGGGCGGGATGTAAATTGCCAACAGCCACTCTGGAGAAGTGTACGGTGTGTCGTGAAACATCTAAAAAACTCAGCTTAGAGAGCATAGGGCACTTCCACTCATGGGCGTATAAAGTGGGAAAAGTAAAATTCAGCAAGACACAGGCACCCCAACGTTTAGGACTGCTCTGTTGACAATAACCTCCACTTCGTTACACCTTAAATATCTCAGGAAAGAGAAAAATGGATAAAGAAGTTGTGGTCCTTATGTACAATGGAATATCACTCAGCCATGAAATCAACGTCATAAGGCTAGTAGCAGCATGATGAGTGGATTTAGGTACGACGATTCTAAGTGAAATAAGTCACACAGAAAAAGACACTTATCATAAGATATCACTTATAGAGGGAATGTAAAAACCGCTACCCTTGAACTGAATTACAAAACAGAACAGAGTCACACGTTTAGAAAACACACTATGGCTGCTTAACGGGAAAGGTGAGGTGGGGTGATGCATAAAACAAGGGTTTCAAATTAGCTCAGATACCGTTCCATAAACCCAATATGTAATAGACAAGACCTACTCCTTGCTCAGTGAATTGGACTCAACACCCCCTATTCACGGCCCAAGAATATATCTGACTAGTAAGAATCTTAAAACCTATGTATTGATATCTCTCTGTAAGTGAGTCAAGTGGGTGTAAAGTGGTATAAACACAGCAGTGAAAAGCAGCTAAACCCCATTATAAAAATCAATTACTTTTAAAATCCTGTGAAACAAAGACAGTGAAAGAGAGAGAAATTCTTACAAAATTCGTTCAGGGGCTGTGATGCCACCTGGATTGACCATGTATAGACCCACAGCTGATTCAGACATAAGGGTGGACACTCTTGGGGCTGAGAGGTTTGGTGAGGTTGGGTGAGCAAACGCAGACCCTTTAAAGTAATACTGCGTGGTACCCATCCCATGGGTCCCAAATCTCCAGGTTCAAGGGCATCTTCCTACATCGAAAACATGCATGAGAAACCCAGAAGATGGTACACTGTGTGATCGGGAAAGGTTTCTAAAACGCAACTCATTTCTCATGTCCTTCTGCTCGGGTTCGCCATTCCAGCCGCATTACTAGCAATCTCCCTCCTTGGAGAATCAGCACCTTTAACCTCCTGTTCCGTACAGGTTGCAATTTGTCCTGAGGATGAACGGGAAGAGGGGGAACCAATGAGAGACTAGCTCTAGGTGTTGGGACAGGCACAGGTCACTCTATTTTCCCATCAGGAAGAAGAATTAAGCACAGGCTCAGCCTTCCGCCCTGAACCAGAATAGGGCCTGAAGCAATCCTGCGCTTTTGCGGCCAGCTCCCAAGAAAGCGAGTTGAAAAATGGAGCTCAGGGGCACTGCAATTCACAAACCTGCAGACTTATAAATGATTACTCTCGTCCACAAATATATTGTGGGAAGGCAACGAAGAGGATTTGAAAGCAAGGCAGAATTGCAGGAAACAGATTTCAGGAGGGAGATTCAAATCGCCTTTAAAGCACAGGAAAAGCGGCAAAACCTCGTCAATGATGCCCTTGGCCAAAAAGGGCGTATGCGTTTTTTCCTGTATATATTCAGGAAAAAACGCATACGCCCTTTTTGGCCAACCAAGCAACCTGGAAAGGCAAATCAGCGCTACAAAGAAGTCTCGCTTCCCATCTGTCAAAAGGGCCATGCTGAATAAAGTGTCAAAACCAGAAATGCAGGACAGGCCATGGAGAAACGGGAGCCTTGCTACGCTGATGGGCGGGATGTAAATTGCCAACAGCCACTCTGGAGAAGTGTACGGTGTGTCCTGAAACATCTAAAAAACTCAGCTTAGAGAGCATAGGGCACTTCCACTCATGGGCGTATAAAGTGGGAAAATTAAAAACAAGCAAGACACAGGCACCCCAAAGTTTAGGGCTGCTCTGTTGACAAGAACCTCCAACTTCGTTACACCTTAAATATCCCAGGAAAGAGAAAAATGGATAAAGATGTTGTGGTCCTTATGTACAATGGAATATCACTCAACCATGAAATCAACGTCATAAGGCTAGTAGCAGCATGATGAGTGGATTTAGGTACGACAATTCTAAGTGAAATAAGTCACACAGAAAAAGACACTTATCATAAGATATCACTTATAGAGGGAATGTAAAAACCGCTACCCTTGAACTGAATTACAAAACAGAACAGTCACACGTTTAGAAAACACACTATGGCTGCTTAACGGGAAATGTGAGGTGGAGTGATGCATAAAACAAGGGTTTCAAATTAGCTTAGATACCGTTCCATAAACCCAATATGTAATAGACAAGACCTACTCCTTGCTCAGTGAATTGGACTCAACACCCCCTATTCACGGCCCAAGAATATATCTGACTAGTAAGAATCTTAAAACCTATGTATTGATATCTCTCTGTAAGTGAGTCAAGTGGGAGTAAAGTGGTATAAACACAGCAGTGAAAAGCAGCTAAACCCCATTATAAAAATCAATTACTTTTAAAAACCTGTGAAAAAAAGACAGTGAAAGAGAGAGAAATTCTTACAAAATTCGTTTAGGGGCAGTGATGCTACCTGGATTGACCATATCTAGACCCACAGCTGATTGAGACATAAGGGTGGACACTCTTGGGGCAGAGAGGTTTGCTGAGGTTGGGTGAGCAAACGCAGACCCGTTAAAGTAATACTGCATGGTACCCATCCCATGGGTCCCAAATCTCCAGGTTCAAGGGCATCTTCCTACATCGAAAACATGCATGAGAAACCCAGAAGATGGTATACCGTGTGATCGGGAAAGGGTTCTAAAACGCACCTAATTTCTCATCTCCTTGTTCTCGGGTTCGCCATTCCAGCCACTTTACTAGCAATCTCCCTCCTTGCAGAATCAGCACCTTTAACCTCCTGTTCCATACAGGTTGCAATTTGTCCTGAGGATGAACGGGAAGAGGGGGAACCAATGAGAGACTAGCTCTAGGTGTTGGGACAGGCAGAGGTCACTCTATTTTCCCATCAGGAAGAAGAATTAAGCACAGGCTCAGCCTGCCGCCTGGGACCAGAATAGGGCCTGAAGCAATCGTGCGCTTTTGCGGCCAGCTCCCAAGAAAGCGAGTTGAAAAATGGAGCTCAGGGGCACTGCAATTCACAAACCTGCAGACTTATAAATGATCACTCTCGTCCACAAATATATTGAGGGAAGGCAACGAAGAGGATTTGAAAGCAAGGCAGAATTGCAGGAAACAGATTTCAGGAGGGAGATTCGAATCGCCTTTAAAGCCTAGGAAAAGCGGCAAAACCCCGACAATGATGCCCTTGGCCAAAAAGGGCGTAGGCGTTTTTTCCTGAATATATTCAGGAAAAAACGCCTACGCCCTTTTTGGCCAACCAAGCAACCTGGAAAGGCAAATCAGCGCTACAAAGAAGTCTCGCTTCCCATCGGTCAAAAGGGCCATGCTGAATAAAGTGTCAAAACCAGAAATGCAGGGCAGGCCATGGAGAAACGGGAGCCGTGCTACGCTGATGGGCGGGATGTAAATTGCCAACAGCCACTCTGGAGAAGTGTACGGTGTGTCCTGAAACATCTAAAAAACTCAGCTTAGAGAGCATAGGGCACTTCCACTCATGGGCGTATAAATTGGGAAAACTAAAAATCAGCAAGACACAGGCACCCCAACGTTTAGGGCTGCTCTGTTGACAAGAACCTCCAACTTCGTTACACCTTAAATATCCCAGGAAAGAGAAAAATGGATAAAGATGTTGTGGTCCTTATGTACAATGGAATATCACTCAACCATGAAATCAACGTCATAAGGCTAGTAGCAGCATGATGAGTGGATTTAGGTACGACAATTCTAAGTGAAATAAGTCACACAGAAAAAGACACTTATCATAAGATATCACTTATAGAGGGAATGTAAAAACCGCTACCCTTGAACTGAATTACAAAACAGAACAGAGTCACACGTTTAGAAAACACACTATGGCTGCTTAACGGGAAATGTGAGGTGGAGTGATGCATAAAACAAGGGTTTCAAATTAGCTCAGATACCGTTCCATAAACCCAATATGTAATAGACAAGACCTACTCCTTGCTCAGTGAATTGGACTCAACACCCCCTATTCACGGCCCAAGAATATATCTGACTAGTAAGAATCTTAAAACCTATGTATTGATATCTCTCTGTAAGTGAGTCAAGTGGGAGTAAAGTGGTATAAACACAGCAGTGAAAAGCAGCTAAACCCCATTATAAAAATCAATTACTTTTAAAAACCTGTGAAAAAAAGACAGTGAAAGAGAGAGAAATTCTTACAAAATTCGTTTAGGGGCAGTGATGCTACCTGGATTGACCATATCTAGACCCACAGCTGATTGAGACATAAGGGTGGACACTCTTGGGGCAGAGAGGTTTGCTGAGGTTGGGTGAGCAAACGCAGACCCGTTAAAGTAATACTGCATGGTACCCATCCCATGGGTCCCAAATCTCCAGGTTCAAGGGCATCTTCCTACATCGAAAACATGCATGAGAAACCCAGATGATGGTCTACCGTGTGATCGGGAAAGGGTTCTAAAACGCACCTAATTTCTCATCTCCTTGTTCTCGGGTTCGCCATTCCAGCCACTTTACTAGCAATCTCCCTCCTTGCAGAATCAGCACCTTTAACCTCCTGTTCCATACAGGTTGCAATTTGTCCTGAGGATGAACGGGAAGAGGGGGAACCAATGAGAGACTAGCTCTAGGTGTTGGGACAGGCACAGGTCACTCTATTTTCCCATCAGGAAGAAGAATTAAGCACAGGCTCAGCCTGCCGCCTGGGACCAGAATAGGGCCTGAAGCAATCGTGCGCTTTTGCGGCCAGCTCCCAAGAAAGCGAGTTGAAAAATGGAGCTCAGGGGCACTGCAATTCACAAACCTGCAGACTTATAAATGATCACTCTCGTCCACAAATATATTGAGGGAAGGCAACGAAGAGGATTTGAAAGCAAGGCAGAATTGCAGGAAACAGATTTCAGGAGGGAGATTCGAATCGCCTTTAAAGCCCAGGAAAAGCGGCAAAACCCCGACAATGATGCCCTTGGCCAAAAAGGGCGTATGCGTTTTTTCCTGAATATATTCAGGAAAAAACGCATACGCCCTTTTTGGCCAACCAAGCAACCTGGAAAGGCAAATCAGCGCTACAAAGAAGTCTCGCTTCCCATCGGTCAAAAGGGCCATGCTGAATAAAGTGTCAAAACCAGAAATGCAGGGCAGGCCATGGAGAAACGGGAGGCTTGCTACGCTGATGGGCGGGATGTAAATTGCCAACAGCCACTCTGGAGAAGTGTACGGTGTGTCGTGAAACATCTAAAAAACTCAGCTTAGAGAGCATAGGGCACTTCCACTCATGGGCGTATAAAGTGGGAAAAGTAAAATTCAGCAAGACACAGGCACCCCAACGTTTAGGACTGCTCTGTTGACAATAACCTCCACTTCGTTACACCTTAAATATCTCAGGAAAGAGAAAAATGGATAAAGAAGTTGTGGTCCTTATGTACAATGGAATATCACTCAGCCATGAAATCAACGTCATAAGGCTAGTAGCAGCATGATGAGTGGATTTAGGTACGACGATTCTAAGTGAAATAAGTCACACAGAAAAAGACACTTATCATAAGATATCACTTATAGAGGGAATGTAAAAACCGCTACCCTTGAACTGAATTACAAAACAGAACAGAGTCACACGTTTAGAAAACACACTATTGCTGCTTAACGGGAAAGGTGAGGTGGGGTGATGCATAAAACAAGGGTTTCAAATTAGCTCAGATACCGTTCCATAAACCCAATATGTAATAGACAAGACCTACTCCTTGCTCAGTGAATTGGACTCAACACCCCCTATTCACGGCCCAAGAATATATCTGACTAGTAAGAATCTTAAAACCTATGTATTGATATCTCTCTGTAAGTGAGTCAAGTGGGTGTAAAGTGGTATAAACACAGCAGTGAAAAGCAGCTAAACCCCATTATAAAAATCAATTACTTTTAAAAACCTGTGAAAAAAAGACAGTGAAAGAGAGAGAAATTCTTACAAAATTCGTTTAGGGGCAGTTATGCTACCTGGATTGACCATATCTAGACCCACAGCTGATTGAGACATAAGGGTGGACACTCTTGGGGCAGAGAGGTTTGCTGAGGTTGGGTGAGCAAACGCAGACCCGTTAAAGTAATACTGCATGGTACCGATCCCATGGGTCCCAAATCTCCAGGTTCAAGGGCATCTTCCTACACCAAAAACATGCATGAGAAACCCAGAAGATGGTATACCGTGTGATCGGGAAAGGGTTCTAAAACGCACCTAATTTCTCATCTCCTTGTGCTCGGGTTCGCCATTCCAGCCCCTTTACTAGCAATCTCCCTCCTTGCAGAATCAGCACCTTTAACCTCCTGTTCCGTACAGGTTGCAATTTGTCCTGAGGATGAACGGGAAGAGGGGGAACCAATGAGAGACTAGCTCTAGGTGTTGGGACAGGCACAGGTCACTCTATTTTCCCATCAGGAAGAAGAATTAAGCACAGGCTCAGCCTGCCGCCCGGGACCAGAATAGGGCCTGAAGCAATCCTGCGCCTTTGCGGCCAGCTCCCAAGAAAGCGAGTTGAAAAATGGAGCTCAGGGACACTGCAATTCACAAACCTGCAGACTTATAAATGATCACTCTCGTCCACAAATATATTGAGGGAAGGCAACGAAGAGGATTTGAAAGCAAGGCAGAATTGCAGGAAACAGATTTCAGGAGGGAGATTCGAATCGCCTTTAAAGCCCAGGAAAAGCGGCAAAACCCCGACAATGATGCCCTTGGCCAAAAAGGGCGTATGCGTTTTTTCCTGAATATATTCAGGAAAAAACGCATACGCCCTTTTTGGCCAACCAAGCAACCTGGAAAGGCAAATCAGCGCTACAAAGAGGTCTCGCTTCCCATCGGTCAAAAGGGCCATGCTGAATAAAGTGTCAAAACCAGAAATGCAGGGCAGGCCATGGAGAAACGGGAGGCTTGCTACGCTGATGGGCGGGATGTAAATTGCCAACAGCCACTCTGAAGAAGTGTACGGTGTGTCGTGAAACATCTAAAAAACTCAGCTTAGAGAGCATAGGGCACTTCCACTCATGGGCGTATAAATTGGGAAAAGTAAAATTCAGCAAGACACAGGCACCCCAACGTTTAGGACTGCTCTGTTGACAATAACCTCCACTTCGTTACACCTTAAATATCTCAGGAAAGAGAAAAATGGATAAAGAAGTTGTGGTCCTTATGTACAATGGAATATCACTCAGCCATGAAATCAACGTCATAAGGCTAGTAGCAGCATGATGAGTGGATTTAGGTACGACGATTCTAAGTGAAATAAGTCACACAGAAAAAGACACTTATCATAAGATATCACTTATAGAGGGAATGTAAAAACCGCTACCCTTGAACTGAATTACAAAACAGAACAGAGTCACACGTTTAGAAAACACACTATGGCTGCTTAACGGGAAAGGTGAGGTGGGGTGATGCATAAAACAAGGGTTTCAAATTAGCTCAGATACCGTTCCATAAACCCAATATGTAATAGACAAGACCTACTCCTTGCTCAGTGAATTGGACTCAACACCCCCTATTCACGGCCCAAGAATATATCTGACTAGTAAGAATCTTAAAACCTATGTATTGATATATCTCTGTAAGTGAGTCAAGTGGGTGTAAAGTGACATAAACACAGCAGTGAAAAGCAGCTAAACCCCATTATAAAAATCAATTACTTTTAAAATCCTGTGAAACAAAGACAGTGAAAGAGAGAGAAATTCTTACAAAATTCGTTCAGGGGCTGTGATGCCACCTGGATTGACCATATCTAGACCCACAGCTGATTGAGACATAAGGGTCGACACTCTTGGGGCTGAGAGGAATGGTGAGGTTGGGTGAGAAAACGCAGACCCTTTAAAGTAATACTGCGTGGTACCCATCCCATGGGTCCCAAATCTCCAGGTTCAAGGGCATCTTCCTACATCGAAAACATGCATGAGAAACCCAGAAGATGGTACACTGTGTGATCGGGAAAGGTTTCTAAAACGCAACTCATTTCTCATGTCCTTCTGCTCGGGTTCGCCATTCCAGCCGCATTACTAGCAATCTCCCTCCTTGGAGAATCAGCACCTTTAACCTCCTGTTCCGTACAGGTTGCAATTTGTCCTGAGGATGAATGGGAAGAGGGGGAACCAATGAGAGACTAGCTCTAGGTGTTGGGACAGGCACAGGTCACTCTATTTTCCCATCAGGAAGAAGAATTAAGCACAGGCTCAGCCTGCCGCCCGGAACCAGAATAGGGCCTGAAGCAATCCTGCGCTTTTGCGGCCAGCTCCCAAGAAAGCGAGTTGAAAAATGGAGCTCAGGGGCACTGCAATTCACAAACCTGCAGACTTATAAATGATTACTCTCGTCCACAAATATATTGTGGGAAGGCAACGAAGAGGATTTGAAAGCAAGGCAGAATTGCAGGAAACAGATTTCAGGAGGGAGATTCAAATCGCCTTTAAAGCACAGGAAAAGCGGCAAAACCTCGTCAATGATGCCCTTGGCCAAAAAGGGCGTATGCGTTTTTTCCTGAATATATTCAGGAAAAAACGCATACGCCCTTTTTGGCCAACCAAGCAACCTGGAAAGGCAAATCAGCGTTACAAAGAAGTCTCGCTTCCCATCTGTCAAAAGGGCCATGCTGAATAAAGTGTGAAAACCAGAAATGCAGGACAGGCCATGGAGAAACGGGAGCCTTGCTACGCTGATGGGCGGGATGTAAATTGCCAACAGCCACTCTGGAGAAGTGTACGGTGTGTCCTGAAACATCTAAAAAACTCAGCTTAGAGAGCATAGGGCACTTCCACTCATGGGCGTATAAAGTGGGAAAATTAAAAACAAGCAAGACACAGGCACCCCAAAGTTTAGGGCTGCTCTGTTGACAAGAACCTCCAACTTCGTTACACCTTAAATATCCCAGGAAAGAGAAAAATGGATAAAGATGTTGTGGTCCTTATGTACAATGGAATATCACTCAACCATGAAATCAACGTCATAAGGCTAGTAGCAGCATGATGAGTGGATTTAGGTACGACAATTCTAAGTGAAATAAGTCACACAGAAAAAGACACTTATCATAAGATATCACTTATAGAGGGAATGTAAAAACCGCTACCCTTGAACTGAATTACAAAACAGAACAGAGTCACACGTTTAGAAAACACACTATGGCTGCTTAACGGGAAATGTGAGGTGGAGTGATGCATAAAACAAGGGTTTCAAATTAGCTCAGATACCGTTCCATAAACCCAATATGTAATAGACAAGACCTACTCCTTGCTCAGTGAATTGGACTCAACACCCCCTATTCACGGCCCAAGAATATATCTGACTAGTAAGAATCTTAAAACCTATGTATTGATATCTCTCTGTAAGTGAGTCAAGTGGGAGTAAAGTGGTATAAACACAGCAGTGCAAAGCAGCTAAACCCCATTATAAAAATCAATTACTTTTAAAAACCTGTGAAAAAAAGACAGTGAAAGAGAGAGAAATTCTTACAAAATTCGTTTAGGGGCAGTGATGCTACCTGGATTGACCATATCTAGACCCACAGCTGATTGAGACATAAGGGTGGACACTCTTGGGGCAGAGAGGTTTGCTGAGGTTGGGTGAGCAAACGCAGACCCGTTAAAGTAATACTGCATGGTACCCATCCCATGGGTCCCAAATCTCCAGGTTCAAGGGCATCTTCCTACATCGAAAACATGCATGAGAAACCCAGAAGATGGTATACCGTGTGATCGGGAAAGGGTCCTAAAACGCACCTAATTTCTCATCTCCTTGTTCTCGGGTTCGCCATTCCAGCCACTTTACTAGCAATCTCCATCCTTGCAGAATCAGCACCTTTAACCTCCTGTTCCATACAGGTTGCAATTTGTCCTGAGGATGAACGGGAAGAGGGGGAACCAATGAGAGACTAGCTCTAGGTGTTGGGACAGGCACAGGTCACTCTATTTTCCCATCAGGAAGAAGAATTAAGCACAGGCTCAGCCTGCCGCCTGGGACCAGAATAGGGCCTGAAGCAATCGTGCGCTTTTGCGGCCAGCTCCCAAGAAAGCGAGTTGAAAAATGGAGCTCAGGGGCACTGCAATTCACAAACCTGCAGACTTATAAATGATCACTCTCGTCCACAAATATATTGAGGGAAGGCAACGAAGAGGATTTGAAAGCAAGGCAGAATTGCAGGAAACAGATTTCAGGAGGGAGATTCGAATCGCCTTTAAAGCCCAGGAAAAGCGGCAAAACCACGACAATGATGCCCTTGGCCAAAAAGGGCGTATGCGTTTTTTCCTGAATATATTCAGGAAAAAACGCATACGCCCTTTTTGGCCAACCAAGCAACCTGGAAAGGCAAATCAGCGCTACAAAGAAGTCTCGCTTCCCATCGGTCAAAAGGGCCATGCTGAATAAAGTGTCAAAACCAGAAATGCAGGGCAGGCCATGGAGAAACGGGAGGCTTGCTACGCTGATGGGCGGGATGTAAATTGCCAACAGCCACTCTGGAGAAGTGTACGGTGTGTCGTGAAACATCTAAAAAACTCAGCTTAGAGAGCATAGGGCACTTCCACTCATGGGCGTATAAAGTGGGAAAAGTAAAATTCAGCAAGACACAGGCACCCCAACGTTTAGGACTGCTCTGTTGACAATAACCTCCACTTCGTTACACCTTAAATATCTCAGGAAAGAGAAAAATGGATAAAGAAGTTGTGGTCCTTATGTACAATGGAATATCACTCAGCCATGAAATCAACGTCATAAGGCTAGTAGCAGCATGATGAGTGGATTTAGGTACGACGATTCTAAGTGAAATAAGTCACACAGAAAAAGACACTTATCATAAGATATCACTTATAGAGGGAATGTAAAAACCGCTACCCTTGAACTGAATTACAAAACAGAACAGAGTCACACGTTTAGAAAACACACTATGGCTGCTTAACGGGAAAGGTGAGGTGGGGTGATGCATAAAACAAGGGTTTCAAATTAGCTCAGATACCGTTCCATAAACCCAATATGTAATAGACAAGACCTACTCCTTGCTCAGTGAATTGGACTCAACACCCCCTATTCACGGCCCAAGAATATATCTGACTAGTAAGAATCTTAAAACCTATGTATTGATATCTCTCTGTAAGTGAGTCAAGTGGGTGTAAAGTGACATAAACACAGCAGTGAAAAGCAGCTAAACCCCATTATAAAAATCAATTACTTTTAAAAACCTGTGAAACAAAGACAGTGAAAGAGAGAGAAATTCTTACAAAATTCGTTCAGGGGCTGTGATGCCACCTGGATTGACCATATCTAGACCCACAGCTGATTGAGACATAAGGGTGGACACTCTTGGGGCTGAAAGGAATGGTGAGGTTGGGTGAGAAAACGCAGACCCTTTAAAGTAATACTGCGTGGTACCCATCCCATGGGTCCCAAATCTCCAGGTTCAAGGGCATCTTCCTACATCGAAAACATGCATGAGAAACCCAGAAGATGGTACACTGTGTGATCGGGAAAGGTTTCTAAAACGCAACTCATTTCTCATGTCCTTCTGCTCGGGTTCGCCATTCCAGCCGCATTACTAGCAATCTCCCTCCTTGGAGAATCAGCACCTTTAACCTCCTGTTCCGTACAGGTTGCAATTTGTCCTGAGGATGAACGGGAAGAGGGGGAACCAATGAGAGACTAGCTCTAGGTGTTGGGACAGGCACAGGTCACTCTATTTTCCCATCAGGAAGAAGAATTAAGCACAGGCTCAGCCTTCCGCCCTGAACCAGAATAGGGCCTGAAGCAATCCTGCGCTTTTGCGGCCAGCTCCCAAGAAAGCGAGTTGAAAAATGGAGCTCAGGGGCACTGCAATTCACAAACCTGCAGACTTATAAATGATTACTCTCGTCCACAAATATATTGTGGGAAGGCAACGAAGAGGATTTGAAAGCAAGGCAGAATTGCAGGAAACAGATTTCAGGAGGGAGATTCAAATCGCCTTTAAAGCACAGGAAAAGCGGCAAAACCTCGTCAATGATGCCCTTGGCCAAAAAGGGCGTATGCGTTTTTTCCTGTATATATTCAGGAAAAAACGCATACGCCCTTTTTGGCCAACCAAGCAACCTGGAAAGGCAAATCAGCGCTACAAAGAAGTCTCGCTTCCCATCTGTCAAAAGGGCCATGCTGAATAAAGTGTCAAAACCAGAAATGCAGGACAGGCCATGGAGAAACGGGAGCCTTGCTACGCTGATGGGCGGGATGTAAATTGCCAACAGCCACTCTGGAGAAGTGTACGGTGTGTCCTGAAACATCTAAAAAACTCAGCTTAGAGAGCATAGGGCACTTCCACTCATGGGCGTATAAAGTGGGAAAATTAAAAACAAGCAAGACACAGGCACCCCAAAGTTTAGGGCTGCTCTGTTGACAAGAACCTCCAACTTCGTTACACCTTAAATATCCCAGGAAAGAGAAAAATGGATAAAGATGTTGTGGTCCTTATGTACAATGGAATATCACTCAACCATGAAATCAACGTCATAAGGCTAGTAGCAGCATGATGAGTGGATTTAGGTACGACAATTCTAAGTGAAATAAGTCACACAGAAAAAGACACTTATCATAAGATATAACTTATAGAGGGAATGTAAAAACCGCTACCCTTGAACTGAATTACAAAACAGAACAGTCACACGTTTAGAAAACACACTATGGCTGCTTAACGGGAAATGTGAGGTGGAGTGATGCATAAAACAAGGGTTTCAAATTAGCTCAGATACCGTTCCATAAACCCAATATGTAATAGACAAGACCTACTCCTTGCTCAGTGAATTGGACTCAACACCCCCTATTCACGGCCCAAGAATATATCTGACTAGTAAGAATCTTAAAACCTATGTATTGATATCTCTCTGTAAGTGAGTCAAGTGGGAGTAAAGTGGTATAAACACAGCAGTGAAAAGCAGCTAAACCCCATTATAAAAATCAATTACTTTTAAAAACCTGTGAAAAAAAGACAGTGAAAGAGAGAGAAATTCTTACAAAATTCGTTTAGGGGCAGTGATGCTACCTGGATTGACCATATCTAGACCCACAGCTGATTGAGACATAAGGGTGGACACTCTTGGGGCAGAGAGGTTTGCTGAGGTTGGGTGAGCAAACGCAGACCCGTTAAAGTAATACTGCATGGTACCCATCCCATGGGTCCCAAATCTCCAGGTTCAAGGGCATCTTCCTACATCGAAAACATGCATGAGAAACCCAGAAGATGGTATACCGTGTGATCGGGAAAGGGTTCTAAAACGCACCTAATTTCTCATCTCCTTGTTCTCGGGTTCGCCATTCCAGCCACTTTACTAGCAATCTCCCTCCTTGCAGAATCAGCACCTTTAACCTCCTGTTCCATACAGGTTGCAATTTGTCCTGAGGATGAACGGGAAGAGGGGGAACCAATGAGAGACTAGCTCTAGGTGTTGGGACAGGCACAGGTCACTCTATTTTCCCATCAGGAAGAAGAATTAAGCACAGGCTCAGCCTGCCGCCTGGGACCAGAATAGGGCCTGAAGCAATCGTGCGCTTTTGCGGCCAGCTCCCAAGAAAGCGAGTTGAAAAATGGAGCTCAGGGGCTCTGCAATTCACAAACCTGCAGACTTATAAATGATCACTCTCGTCCACAAATATATTGAGGGAAGGCAACGAAGAGGATTTGAAAGCAAGGCAGAATTGCAGGAAACAGATTTCAGGAGGGAGATTCGAATCGCCTTTAAAGCCCAGGAAAAGCGGCAAAACCCCGACAATGATGCCCTTGGCCAAAAAGGGCGTATGCGTTTTTTCCTGAATATATTCAGGAAAAAACGCCTACGCCATTTTTGGCCAACCAAGCAACCTGGAAAGGCAAATCAGCGCTACAAAGAAGTCTCGCTTCCCATCGGTCAAAAGGGCCATGCTGAATAAAGTGTCAAAACCAGAAATGCAGGGCAGGCCATGGAGAAACGGGAGCCGTGCTACGCTGATGGGCGGGATGTAAATTGCCAACAGCCACTCTGGAGAAGTGTACGGTGTGTCCTGAAACATCTAAAAAACTCAGCTTAGAGAGCATAGGGCACTTCCACTCATGGGCGTATAAATTGGGAAAACTAAAAATCAGCAAGACACAGGCACCCCAACGTTTAGGGCTGCTCTGTTGACAAGAACCTCCACTTCGTTACACCTTAAATATCTCAGGATAGAGAAAAATGGATAAATAAGTTGTGGTCCTTATGTACAATGGAATATCACTCAGCCATGAAATCAACGTCATAAGGCTAGTAGCAGCATGATGAGTGGATTTAGGTACGACGATTCTAAGTGAAATAAGTCACACAGAAAAAGACACTTATCATAAGATATCACTTATAGAGGGAATGTAAAAACCGCTACCCTTGAACTGAATTACAAAACAGAACAGAGTCACACGTTTAGAAAACACCCTATGGCTGCTTAACGGGAAAGGTGAGGTGGGGTGATGCATAAAACAAGGGTTTCAAATTAGCTCAGATACCGTTCCATAAACCCAATATGTAATAGACAAGACCTACTCCTTGCTCAGTGAATTGGACTCAACACCCCCTATTCACGGCCCAAGAATATATATGACTAGTAAGAATCTTAAAACCTATGTATTGATATCTCTTTGTAAGTGAGTCAAGTGGGTGTAAAGTGGCATAAACACAGCAGTGAAAAGCAGCTAAACCCCATTATAAAAATCAATTACTTTTAAAAACCTGTGAAAAAAAGACAGTGAAAGAGAGAGAAATTCTTACAAAATTCGTTTAGGGGCAGTTATGCTACCTGGATTGACCATATCTAGACCCACAGCTGATTGAGACATAAGGGTGGACACTCTTGGGGCTGAGAGGTTTGGTGAGGTTGGGTGAGCAAACGCAGACCCTTTAAAGTAATACTGCGTGGTACCCATCCCATGGCTCCCAAATATCCAGGTTCAAGGGCATCTTCCTACATCGAAAACATGCCTGAGAAACCCAGAAGATGGTACACTGTGTGATCGGGAAAGGTTTCTAAAACGCACCTCATTTCTCATTTCCTTGTGCTCGGGTTCGCCATTCCAGCCGCATTACTAGAAATCTCCCACCTTGGAGAATCAGCACCTTTAACCTCCTGTTCCGTACAGGTTGCAATTTGTCCTGAGGATGAACGGGAAGAAGTGGGAACCAATGAGAGACTAGCTCTAGGTGTTGGGACAGGCACAGGTCACTCTATTTTCCCATCAGGAAGAAGAATTAAGCACAGGCTCAGCCTTCCGCCCGGGACCAGAATAGGGCCTGAAGCAATCCTGCGCTTTTGCGGCCAGCTCCCAAGAAAGCGAGTTGAAAAATGGAGCTCAGGGGCACTGCAATTCACAAACCTGCAGACTTATAAATGATCACTCTCGTCCACAAATATATTGAGGGAAGGCAACGAAGAGGATTTGAAAGCAAGGCAGAATTGCAGGAAACAGATTTCAGGAGGGAGATTCGAATCGCCTTTAAAGCACAGGAAAAGCGGCAAATCCTCGTCAATGATGCCCTTGGCCAAAAAGGGCATATGCGTTTTTTCCTGAATATATTCAGGAAAAAACGCATACGCCCTTTTTGGTCAACCAAGCAACCTGGAAAGGCAAATCAGCGGTACAAAGAAGTCTCACTTCCCATCGGTCAAAAGGGCCATGCTGAATAAAGTGTCAAAACCAGAAATGCAGGGCAGGCCATGGAGAAACGGGAGCCTTGCTACGCTGATGGGCGGGATGTAAATTGCCAACAGCCACTCTGGAGAAGTGTACGGTGTGTCCTGAAACATCTAAAAAACTCAGCTTAGAGAGCATAGGGCACTTCCACTCATGGGCGTATAAAGTGGGAAAATTAAAAACCAGCAAGACACAGGCACCCCAAAGTTTAGGGCTGCTCTGTTGACAAGAACCTCCAACTTCGTTACACCTTAAATATCCCAGGAAAGAGAAAAATGGATAAAGATGTTGTGGTCCTTATGTACAATGGAATATCACTCAGCCATGAAATCAACGTCATAAGGCTAGTAGCAGCATGATGAGTGGATTTAGGTACTACGATTCTAAGTGAAATAAGTCACACAGAAAAAGACACTTATCATAAGATATCACTTATAGAGGGAATGTAAAAACCGCTACCCTTGAACTGAATTACAAAACAGAACAGAGTCACACGTTTAGAAAACACACTATGGCTGCTTAACGGGAAAGGTGAGGTGGGGAGATGCATAAAACAAGGGTTTCAAATTAGCTCAGATACCGTTCCATAAACCCAATATGTAATAGACAAGACCTACTCCTTGCTCAGTGAATTGGACTCAACACCGCCTATTCACGGCCCAAGAATATATCTGACTAGTAAGAATCTTAAAACCTATGTATTGATATCTCTCTGTAAGTGAGTCAAGTGGGTGTAAAGTGACATAAACACAGCAGTGAAAAGCAGCTAAACCCCATTATAAAAATCAATTACTTTTAAAAACCTGTGAAAAAAAGACAGTGAAAGAGAGAGAAATTCTTACAAAATTCGTTTAGGGGCAGTGATGCTACCTGGATTGACCATATCTAGACCCACAGCTGATTGAGACATAAGGGTGGACACTCTTGGGGCTGAGAGGTTTGCTGAGGTTGGGTGCGGAAACGCAGACCCTTTAAAGTAATACTGCGTGGTACCCATCCCATGGGTCCCAAATCTCCAGGTTCAAGGGCATCTTCCTACATCGAAAACATGCATGAGAAACCCAGAAGATGGTATACCGTGTGATCGGGAAAGGTTTCTAAAACGCACCTCATTTCTCATCTCCTTGTGCTCGAATTCGCCATTCCAGCTGCTTTACTAGCAGTCTCCCTCATTGGAGAATCAGCACCTTTAACCTCCTGTTCCGTACAGGTTGCAATTTGTCCTGAGGATGAACGGGAAAAGGGGGAAACAATGAGAGACTAGCTCTACGTGTTGGGACAGGCACAGGTCACTCTATTTTCCCATCAGGAAGAAGAATTAAGCACAGGCTCAGCCTGCCGCCCTGAACCAGAATAGGGCCTGAAGCAATCCGGCGCTTTTGCGGCCAGCTCCCAAGAAAGCGAGTTGAAAAATGGAGCACAGGGGCACTGCAATTCACAAACCTGCAGACTTATAAATGATCACTCTCGTCCACAAATATATTGAGGGAAGGCAACGAAGAGGATTTGAAAGCAAGGCAGAATTGCAGGAAACAGATTTCAGGAGGGAGATTCGAATCGCCTTTAAAGCACAGGAAAAGCGGCAAATCCTCGTCAATGATGCCCTTGGCCAAAAAGGGCGTATGCGTTTTTTCCTGAATATATTCAGGAAAAAACGCATACGCCCTTTTTGGCCAACCAAGCAACCTGGAAAGGCAAATCAGCGCTACAAAGAAGTCTCACTTCCCATCTGTCAAAAGGGCCATGCTGAATAAAGTGTCAAAACCAGAAATGCAGGACAGGCCATGGAGAAACGGGAGCCTTGCTACGCTGATGGGCGGGATGTAAATTGCCAACAGCCACTCTGGAGAAGTGTACGGTGTGTCCTGAAACATCGAAAAAACTCAGCTTAGAGAGCATAGGGCACTTCCACTCATGGGCGTATAAATTGGGAAAAGTAAAAACAAGCAAAACACAGGCACCCCAAAGTTTAGGGCTGCTCTGTAGACAAAAACCTCCAACTTCGTTACACCTTAAATATCCCAGGAAAGAGAAAAATGGATAAAGATGTTGTGGTCCTTATGTACAATGGAATATCACTCAACCATGAAATCAACGTCATAAGGCTAGTAGCAGCATGATGAGTGGATTTAGGTACGACAATTCTAAGTGAAATAAGTCACACAGAAAAAGACACTTATCATAAGATATCACTTATAGAGGGAATGTAAAAACCGCTACCCTTGAACTGAATTACAAAACAGAACAGAGTCACACGTTTAGAAAACACACTATGGCTGCTTAACGGGAAATGTGAGGTGGAGTGATGCATAAAACAAGGGTTTCAAATTAGCTCAGATACCGTTCCATAAACCCAATATGTAATAGACAAGACCTACTCCTTGCTCAGTGAATTGGACTCAACACCCCCTATTCACGGCCCAAGAATATATCTGACTAGTAAGAATCTTAAAACCTATGTATTGATATCTCTCTGTAAGTGAGTCAAGTGGGAGTAAAGTGGTATAAACACAGCAGTTAAAAGCAGTTAAACCCCATTATAAAAATCAATTACTTTTAAAAACCTGTGAAAAAAAGACAGTGAAAGAGAGAGAAATTCTTACAAAATTCGTTTAGGGGCAGTGATGCTACCTGGATTGACCATATCTAGACCCACAGCTGATTGAGACATAAGGGTGGACACTCTTGGGGCAGAGAGGTTTGCTGAGGTTGGGTGAGCAAACGCAGACCCGTTAAAGTAATACTGCATGGTACCCATCCCATGGGTCCCAAATCTCCAGGTTCAAGGGCATCTTCCTACATCGAAAACATGCATGAGAAACCCAGAAGATGGTCTACCGTGTGATCGGGAAAGGGTTCTAAAACGCACCTAATTTCTCATCTCCTTGTGCTCGGGTTCGCCATTCCAGCCGCTTTACTAGCAATCTCCCTCCTTGCAGAATCAGCACCTTTAACCTCCTGTTCCATACAGGTTGCAATTTGTCCTGAGGATGAACGGGAAGAGGGGGAACCAATGAGAGACTAGCTCTAGGTGTTGGGACAGGCACAGGTCACTCTATTTTCTCATCAGGAAGAAGAATTAAGCACAGTCTCAGCCTGCCGCCTGGGACCAGAATAGGGCCTGAAGCAATCCTGCGCTTTTGCGGCCAGCTCCCAAGAAAGCGAGTTGAAAAATGGAGCTCAGGGGCACTGCAATTCACAAACCTGCAGACTTATAAATGATCACTCTCGTCCACAAATATATTGAGGGAAGGCAACGAAGAGGATTTGAAAGCAAGGCAGAATTGCAGGAAACAGATTTCAGGAGGGAGATTCGAATCGCCTTTAAAGCCCAGGAAAAGCGGCAAAACCCCGACAATGATGCCCTTGGCCAAAAAGGGCGTATGCTTTTTTTCCTGAATATATTCAGGAAAAAACGCATACGCCCTTTTTGGCCAACCAAGCAACCTGGAAAGGCAAATCAGCGCTACAAAGAAGTCTCGCTTCCCATCGGTCAAAAGGGCCATGCTGAATAAAGTGTCAAAACCAGAAATGCAGGGCAGGCCATGGAGAAACGGGAGGCTTGCTACGCTGATGGGCGGGATGTAAATTGCCAACAGCCACTCTGGAGAAGTGTACGGTGTGTCCTGAAACATCTAAAAAACTCAGCTTAGAGAGCATAGGGCACTTCCACTCATGGGCGTATAAAGTGGGAAAATTAAAAACAAGCAAGACACAGGCACCCCAAAGTTTAGGGCTGCTCTGTTGACAAGAACCTCCAACTTCGTTACACCTTAAATATCCCAGGAAAGAGAAAAATGGATAAAGATGTTGTGGTCCTTATGTACAATGGAATATCACTCAACCATGAAATCAACGTCATAAGGCTAGTAGCAGCATGATGAGTGGATTTAGGTACGACAATTCTAAGTGAAATAAGTCACACAGAAAAAGACACTTATCATAAGATATCACTTATAGAGGGAATGTAAAAACCGCTACCCTTGAACTGAATTACAAAACAGAACAGAGTCACACGTTTAGAAAACACACTATGGCTGCTTAACGGGAAATGTGAGGTGGAGTGATGCATAAAACAAGGGTTTCAAATTAGCTCAGATACCGTTCCATAAACCCAATATGTAATAGACAAGACCTACTCCTTGCTCAGTGAATTGGACTCAACACCCCCTATTCACGGCCCAAGAATATATCTGACTAGTAAGAATCTTAAAACCTATGTATTGATATCTCTCTGTAAGTGAGTCAAGTGGGAGTAAAGTGGTATAAACACAGCAGTGCAAAGCAGCTAAACCCCATTATAAAAATCAATTACTTTTAAAAACCTGTGAAAAAAAGACAGTGAAAGAGAGAGAAATTCTTACAAAATTCGTTTAGGGGCAGTGATGCTACCTGGATTGACCATATCTAGACCCACAGCTGATTGAGACATAAGGGTGGACACTCTTGGGGCAGAGAGGTTTGCTGAGGTTGGGTGAGCAAACGCAGACCCGTTAAAGTAATACTGCATGGTACCCATCCCATGGGTCCCAAATCTCCAGGTTCAAGGGCATCTTCCTACATCGAAAACATGCATGAGAAACCCAGAAGATGGTATACCGTGTGATCGGGAAAGGGTTCTAAAACGCACCTAATTTCTCATCTCCTTGTTCTCGGGTTCGCCATTCCAGCCACTTTACTAGCAATCTCCATCCTTGCAGAATCAGCACCTTTAACCTCCTGTTCCATACAGGTTGCAATTTGTCCTAAGGATGAACGGGAAGAGGGGGAACCAATGAGAGACTAGCTCTAGGTGTTGGGACAGGCACAGGTCACTCTATTTTCCCATCAGGAAGAAGAATTAAGCACAGGCTCAGCCTGCCGCCCTGAACCAGAATAGGGCCTGAAGCAATCGTGCGCTTTTGCGGCCAGCTCCCAAGAAAGCGAGTTGAAAAATGGAGCTCAGGGGCACTGCAATTCACAAACCTGCAGACTTATAAATGATCACTCTCGTCCACAAATATATTGAGGGAAGGCAACGAAGAGGATTTGAAAGCAAGGCAGAATTGCAGGAAACAGATTTCAGGAGGGAGATTCGAATCGCCTTTAAAGCCCAGGAAAAGCGGCAAAACCCCGACAATGATGCCCTTGGCCAAAAAGGGCGTATGCGTTTTTTCCTGAATATATTCAGGAAAAAACGCATACGCCCTTTTTGGCCAACCAAGCAACCTGGAAAGGCAAATCAGCGCTACAAAGAAGTCTCGCTTCCCATCGGTCAAAAGGGCCATGCTGAATAAAGTGTCAAAACCAGAAATGCAGGGCAGGCCATGGAGAAACGGGAGGCTTGCTACGCTGATGGGCGGGATGTAAATTGCCAACAGCCACTCTGGAGAAGTGTACGGTGTGTCGTGAAACATCTAAAAAACTCAGCTTAGAGAGCATAGGGCACTTCCACTCATGGGCGTATAAATTGGGAAAAGTAAAATTCAGCAAGACACAGGCACCCCAACGTTTAGGACTGCTCTGTTGACAATAACCTCCACTTCGTTACACCTTAAATATCTCAGGAAAGAGAAAAATGGATAAAGAAGTTGTGGTCCTTATGTACAATGGAATATCACTCAGCCATGAAATCAACGTCATAAGGCTAGTAGCAGCATGATGAGTGGATTTAGGTATGACGATTCTAAGTGAAATAAGTCACACAGAAAAAGACACTTATCATAAGATATCACTTATAGAGGGAATGTAAAAACCGCTACCCTTGAACTGAATTACAAAACAGAACAGAGTCACACGTTTAGAAAACACACTATGGCTGCTTAACGGGAAAGGTGAGGTGGGGTGATGCATAAAACAAGGGTTTCAAATTAGCTCAGATACCGTTCCATAAACCCAATATGTAATAGACAAGACCTACTCCTTGCTCAGTGAATTGGACTCAACACCCCCTATTCACGGCCCAAGAATATATCTGACTAGTAAGAATCTTAAAACCTATGTATTGATATCTCTCTGTAAGTGAGTCAAGTGGGTGTAAAGTGACATAAACACAGCAGTGAAAAGCAGCTAAACCCCATTATAAAAATCAATTACTTTTAAAATCCTGTGAAACAAAGACAGTGAAAGAGAGAGAAATTCTTACAAAATTCGTTCAGGGGCTGTGATGCCACCTGGATTGACCATATCTAGACCCACAGCTGATTGAGACATAAGGGTGGACACTCTTGGGGCTGAGAGGAATGGTGAGGTTGGGTGAGAAAACGCAGACCCTTTAAAGTAATACTGCGTGGTACCCATCCCATGGGTCCCAAATCTCCAGGTTCAAGGGCATCTTCCTACATCGAAAACATGCATGAGAAACCCAGAAGATGGTACACTGTGTGATCGGGAAAGGTTTCTAAAACGCAACTCATTTCTCATGTCCTTCTGCTCGGGTTCGCCATTCCAGCCGCATTACTAGCAATCTCCCTCCTTGGAGAATCAGCACCTTTAACCTCCTGTTCCGTACAGGTTGCAATTTGTCCTGAGGATGAACGGGAAGAGGGGGAACCAATGAGAGACTAGCTCTAGGTGTTGGGACAGGCACATGTCACTCTATTTTCCCATCAGGAAGAAGAATTAAGCACAGGCTCAGCCTGCCGCCCTGAACCAGAATAGGGCCTGAAGCAATCCTGCGCTTTTGCGGCCAGCTCCCAAGAAAGCGAGTTGAAAAATGGAGCTCAGGGGCACTGCAATTCACAAACCTGCAGACTTATAAATGATTACTCTCGTCCACAAATATATTGTGGGAAGGCAACGAAGAGGATTTGAAAGCAAGGCAGAATTGCAGGAAACAGATTTCAGGAGGGAGATTCAAATCGCCTTTAAAGCACAGGAAAAGCGGCAAAACCTCGTCAATGATGCCCTTGGCCAAAAAGGGCGTATGCGTTTTTTCCTGAATATATTCAGGAAAAAACGCATACGCCCTTTTTGGCCAACCAAGCAACCTGGAAAGGCAAATCAGCGCTACAAAGAAGTCTCGCTTCCCATCTGTCAAAAGGGCCATGCTGAATAAAGTGTGAAAACCAGAAATGCAGGACAGGCCATGGAGAAACGGGAGCCTTGCTACGCTGATGGGCGGGATGTAAATTGCCAACAGCCACTCTGGAGAAGTGTACGGTGTGTCCTGAAACATCTAAAAAACTCAGCTTAGAGAGCATAGGGCACTTCCACTCATGGGCGTATAAAGTGGGAAAATTAAAAACAAGCAAGACACAGGCACCCCAAAGTTTAGGGCTGCTCTGTTGACAAGAACCTCCAACTTCGTTACACCTTAAATATCCCAGGAAAGAGAAAAATGGATAAAGATGTTGTGGTCCTTATGTACAATGGAATATCACTCAACCATGAAATCAACGTCATAAGGCTAGTAGCAGCATGATGAGTGGATTTAGGTACGACAATTCTAAGTGAAATAAGTCACACAGAAAAAGACACTTATCATAAGATATCACTTATAGAGGGAATGTAAAAACCGCTACCCTTGAACTGAATTACAAAACAGAACAGAGTCACACGTTTAGAAAACACACTATGGCTGCTTAACGGGAAATGTGAGGTGGAGTGATGCATAAAACAAGGGTTTCAAATTAGCTCAGATACCGTTCCATAAACCCAATATGTAATAGACAAGACCTACTCCTTGCTCAGTGAATTGGACTCAACACCCCCTATTCACGGCCCAAGAATATATCTGACTAGTAAGAATCTTAAAACCTATGTATTGATATCTCTCTGTAAGTGAGTCAAGTGGGAGTAAAGTGGTATAAACACAGCAGTGCAAAGCAGCTAAACCCCATTATAAAAATCAATTACTTTTAAAAACCTGTGAAAAAAAGACAGTGAAAGAGAGAGAAATTCTTACAAAATTCGTTTAGGGGCAGTGATGCTACCTGGATTGACCATATCTAGACCCACAGCTGATTGAGACATAAGGGTGGACACTCTTGGGGCAGAGAGGTTTGCTGAGGTTGGGTGAGCAAACGCAGACCCGTTAAAGTAATACTGCATGGTACCCATCCCATGGGTCCCAAATCTCCAGGTTCAAGGGCATCTTCCTACATCGAAAACATGCATGAGAAACCCAGAAGATGGTATACCGTGTGATCGGGAAAGGGTTCTAAAACGCACCTAATTTCTCATCTCCTTGTTCTCGGGTTCGCCATTCCATCCACTTTACTAGCAATCTCCATCCTTGCAGAATCAGCACCTTTAACCTCCTGTTCCATACAGGTTGCAATTTGTCCTAAGGATGAACGGGAAGAGGGGGAACCAATGAGAGACTAGCTCTAGGTGTTGGGACAGGCACAGGTCACTCTATTTTCCCATCAGGAAGAAGAATTAAGCACAGGCTCAGCCTGCCGCCCTGAACCAGAATAGGGCCTGAAGCAATCGTGCGCTTTTGCGGCCAGCTCCCAAGAAAGCGAGTTGAAAAATGGAGCTCAGGGGCACTGCAATTCACAAACCTGCAGACTTATAAATGATCACTCTCGTCCACAAATATATTGAGGGAAGGCAACGAAGAGGATTTGAAAGCAAGGCAGAATTGCAGGAAACAGATTTCAGGAGGGAGATTCGAATCGCCTTTAAAGCCCAGGAAAAGCGGCAAAACCCCGACAATGATGCCCTTGGCCAAAAAGGGCGTATGCGTTTTTTCCTGAATATATTCAGGAAAAAACGCATACGCCCTTTTTGGCCAACCAAGCAACCTGGAAAGGCAAATCAGCGCTACAAAGAAGTCTCGCTTCCCATCGGTCAAAAGGGCCATGCTGAATAAAGTGTCAAAACCAGAAATGCAGGGCAGGCCATGGAGAAACGGGAGGCTTGCTACGCTGATGGGCGGGATGTAAATTGCCAACAGCCACTCTGGAGAAGTGTACGGTGTGTCGTGAAACATCTAAAAAACTCAGCTTAGAGAGCATAGGGCACTTCCACTCATGGGCGTATAAATTGGGAAAAGTAAAATTCAGCAAGACACAGGCACCCCAACGTTTAGGACTGCTCTGTTGACAATAACCTCCACTTCGTTACACCTTAAATATCTCAGGAAAGAGAAAAATGGATAAAGAAGTTGTGGTCCTTATGTACAATGGAATATCACTCAGCCATGAAATCAACGTCATAAGGCTAGTAGCAGCATGATGAGTGGATTTAGGTACGACGATTCTAAGTGAAATAAGTCACACAGAAAAAGACACTTATCATAAGATATCACTTATAGAGGGAATGTAAAAACCGCTACCCTTGAACTGAATTACAAAACAGAACAGAGTCACACGTTTAGAAAACACACTATGGCTGCTTAACGGGAAAGGTGAGGTGGGGTGATGCATAAAACAAGGGTTTCAAATTAGCTCAGATACCGTTCCATAAACCCAATATGTAATAGACAAGACCTACTCCTTGCTCAGTGAATTGGACTCAACACCCCCTATTCACGGCCCAAGAATATATCTGACTAGTAAGAATCTTAAAACCTATGTATTGATATCTCTCTGTAAGTGAGTCAAGTGGGTGTAAAGTGACATAAACACAGCAGTGAAAAGCAGCTAAACCCCATTGTAAAAATCAATTACTTTTAAAAACCTGTGAAACAAAGACAGTGAAAGAGAGAGAAATTCTTACAAAATTCGTTCAGGGGCTGTGATGCCACCTGGATTGACCATATCTAGACCCACAGCTGATTGAGACATAAGGGTGGACACTCTTGGGGCTGAGAGGAATGGTGAGGTTGGGTGAGAAAACGCAGACCCTTTAAAGTAATACTGCGTGGTACCCATCCCATGGGTCCCAAATCTCCAGGTTCAAGGGCATCTTCCTACATCGAAAACATGCATGAGAAACCCAGAAGATGGTACACTGTGTGATCGGGAAAGGTTTCTAAAACGCAACTCATTTCTCATGTCCTTCTGCTCGGGTTCGCCATTCCAGCCGCATTACTAGCAATCTCCCTCCTTGGAGAATCAGCACCTTTAACCTCCTGTTCCGTACAGGTTGCAATTTGTCCTGAGGATGAACGGGAAGAGGGGGAACCAATGAGAGACTAGCTCTAGGTGTTGGGACAGGCACAGGTCACTCTATTTTCCCATCAGGAAGAAGAATTAAGCACAGGCTCAGCCTTCCGCCCTGAACCAGAATAGGGCCTGAAGCAATCCTGCGCTTTTGCGGCCAGCTCCCAAGAAAGCGAGTTGAAAAATGGAGCTCAGGGGCACTGCAATTCACAAACCTGCAGACTTATAAATGATTACTCTCGTCCACAAATATATTGTGGGAAGGCAACGAAGAGGATTTGAAAGCAAGGCAGAATTGCAGGAAACAGATTTCAGGAGGGAGATTCAAATCGCCTTTAAAGCACAGGAAAAGCGGCAAAACCTCGTCAATGATGCCCTTGGCCAAAAAGGGCGTATGCGTTTTTTCCTGTATATATTCAGGAAAAAACGCATACGCCCTTTTTGGCCAACCAAGCAGCCTGGAAAGGCAAATCAGCGCTACAAAGAAGTCTCGCTTCCCATCTGTCAAAAGGGCCATGCTGAATAAAGTGTCAAAACCAGAAATGCAGGACAGGCCATGGAGAAACGGGAGCCTTGCTACGCTGATGGGCGGGATGTAAATTGCCAACAGCCACTCTGGAGAAGTGTACGGTGTGTCCTGAAACATCTAAAAAACTCAGCTTAGAGAGCATAGGGCACTTCCACTCATGGGCGTATAAAGTGGGAAAATTAAAAACAAGCAAGACACAGGCACCCCAAAGTTTAGGGCTGCTCTGTTGACAAGAACCTCCAACTTCGTTACACCTTAAATATCCCAGGAAAGAGAAAAATGGATAAAGATGTTGTGGTCCTTATGTACAATGGAATATCACTCAACCATGAAATCAACGTCATAAGGCTAGTAGCAGCATGATGAGTGGATTTAGGTACGACAATTCTAAGTGAAATAAGTCACACAGAAAAAGACACTTATCATAAGATATCACTTATAGAGGGAATGTAAAAACCGCTACCCTTGAACTGAATTACAAAACAGAACAGAGTCACACGTTTAGAAAACACACTATGGCTGCTTAACGGGAAATGTGAGGTGGAGTGATGCATAAAACAAGGGTTTCAAATTAGCTCAGATACCGTTCCATAAACCCAATATGTAATAGACAAGACCTACTCCTTGCTCAGTGAATTGGACTCAACACCCCCTATTCACGGCCCAAGAATATATCTGACTAGTAAGAATCTTAAAACCTATGTATTGATATCTCTCTGTAAGTGAGTCAAGTGGGAGTAAAGTGGTATAAACACAGCAGTGCAAAGCAGCTAAACCCCATTATAAAAATCAATTACTTTTAAAAACCTGTGAAAAAAAGACAGTGAAAGAGAGAGAAATTCTTACAAAATTCGTTTAGGGGCAGTGATGCTACCTGGATTGACCATATCTAGACCCACAGCTGATTGAGACATAAGGGTGGACACTCTTGGGGCAGAGAGGTTTGCTGAGGTTGGGTGAGCAAACGCAGACCCGTTAAAGTAATACTGCATGGTACCCATCCCATGGGTCCCAAATCTCCAGGTTCAAGGGCATCTTCCTACATCGAAAACATGCATGAGAAACCCAGAAGATGGTATACCGTGTGATCGGGAAAGGGTTCTAAAACGCACCTAATTTCTCATCTCCTTGTTCTCGGGTTCGCCATTCCAGCCACTTTACTAGCAATCTCCCTCCTTGCAGAATCAGCACCTTTAACCTCCTGTTCCATACAGGTTGCAATTTGTCCTGAGGATGAACGGGAAGAGGGGGAACCAATGAGAGACTAGCTCTAGGTGTTGGGACAGGCACAGGTCACTCTATTTTCCCATCAGGAAGAAGAATTAAGCACAGGCTCAGCCTGCCGCCTGGGACCAGAATAGGGCCTGAAGCAATCGTGCGCTTTTGCGGCCAGCTCCCAAGAAAGCGAGTTGAAAAATGGAGCTCAGGGGCACTGCAATTCACAAACCTGCAGACTTATAAATGATCACTCTCGTCCACAAATATATTGAGGGAAGGCAACGAAGAGGATTTGAAAGCAAGGCAGAATTGCAGGAAACAGATTTCAGGAGGGAGATTCGAATCGCCTTTAAAGCCCAGGAAAAGCGGCAAAACCCCGACAATGATGCCCTTGGCCAAAAAGGGCGTATGCGTTTTTTCCTGAATATATTCAGGAAAAAACGCATACGCCCTTTTTGGCCAACCAAGCAACCTGGAAAGGCAAATCAGCGCTACAAAGAAGTCTCGCTTCCCATCGGTCAAAAGGGCCATGCTGAATAAAGTGTCAAAACCAGAAATGCAGGGCAGGCCATGGAGAAACGGGAGGCTTGCTACGCTGATGGGCGGGATGTAAATTGCCAACAGCCACTCTGGAGAAGTGTACGGTGTGTCGTGAAACATCTAAAAAACTCAGCTTAGAGAGCATAGGGCACTTCCACTCATGGGCGTATAAATTGGGAAAAGTAAAATTCAGCAAGACACAGGCACCCCAACGTTTAGGACTGCTCTGTTGACAATAACCTCCACTTCGTTACACCTTAAATATCTCAGGAAAGAGAAAAATGGATAAAGAAGTTGTGGTCCTTATGTACAATGGAATATCACTCAGCCATGAAATCAACGTCATAAGGCTAGTAGCAGCATGATGAGTGGATTTAGGTACGACGATTCTAAGTGAAATAAGTCACACAGAAAAAGACACTTATCATAAGATATCACTTATAGAGGGAATGTAAAAACCGCTACCCTTGAACTGAATTACAAAACAGAACAGAGTCACACGTTTAGAAAACACACTATGGCTGCTTAACGGGAAAGGTGAGGTGGGGTGATGCATAAAACAAGGGTTTCAAATTAGCTCAGATACCGTTCCATAAACCCAATATGTAATAGACAAGACCTACTCCTTGCTCAGTGAATTGGACTCAACACCCCCTATTCACGGCCCAAGAATATATCTGACTAGTAAGAATCTTAAAACCTATGTATTGATATCTCTCTGTAAGTGAGTCAAGTGGGTGTAAAGTGACATAAACACAGCAGTGAAAAGCAGCTAAACCCCATTATAAAAATCAATTACTTTTAAAAACCTGTGAAAAAAAGACAGTGAAAGAGAGAGAAATTCTTACAAAATTCGTTTAGGGGCAGTGATGCTACCTGGATTGACCATATCTAGACCCACAGCTGATTGAGACATAAGGGTGGACAGTCTTGGGGCTGAGAGGTTTGCTGAGGTTGGGTGAGGAAACGCAGACCCTTTAAAGTAATATTGCCTGGTACCCATCCCATGGGTCCCAAATCTCCAGGTTCAAGGGCATCTTCCTACATCGAAAACATGCATGAGAAACCCAGAAGATGGCACACTGTGTGATCGGGAAAGTTTTCTAAAACGCACCTCATTTCTCATCTCCTTGTGCTCGAATTCGCCATTCCAGCTGCTTTACTAGCAGTCTCCCTCATTGGAGAATCAGCACCTTTAACCTCCTGTTCCGTACAGGTTGCAATTTGTCCTGAGGATGAACGGCAAAAGGGGGAAACAATGAGAGTCTAGCTCTAGGTGTTGGGACAGGCACAGGTCACTCTATTTTCCCATCAGGAAGAAGAATTAAGCACAGGCTCAGCCTGCCGCCCGGAACCAGAATAGGGCCTGAAGCAATCCTGCGCTTTTGCGGCCAGCTCCCAAGAAAGCGAGTTGAAAAATGGAGCTCAGGGGCACTGCAATTCACAAACCTGCAGACTTATAAATGACCACTCTCGTCCACAAATATATTGAGGGAAGGCAACGAAGAGGATTTGAAAGCAAGGCAGAATTGCAGGAAACAGATTTCAGGAGGGAGATTCGAATCGCCTTTAAAGCACAGGAAAAGCGGCAAAACCTCGACAAGATGCCCTTGGCCAAAAAGGGCGTATGCGTTTTATCCTGAATATATTCAGGAAAAAACGCATACGCCCTTTTTGGCCAACCAAGCAACCTGCAAAGGCAAATCAGCGCTACAAAGAAGTCTCGCTTCCCATCGGTCAAAAGGGCCATGCTGAATAAAGTGTCAAAACCAGAAATGCAGGGCAGGCCATGGAGAAACGGGAGGCTTGCTACGCTGATGGGCGGGATGTAAATTGCCAACAGCCACTCTGGAGAAGTGTACGGTGTGTCCTGAAACATCTAAAAAACTCAGCTTAGAGAGCATAGGGCACTTCCACTCATGGGCGTATAAATTGGGAAAACTAAAAATCAGCAAGACACAGGCACCCCAACGTTTAGGGCTGCTCTGTTGACAAGAACCTCCACTTCGTTACACCTTAAATATCTCAGGATAGAGAAAAATGGATAAATAAGTTGTGGTCCTTATGTACAATGGAATATCACTCAGCCATGAAATCAACGTCATAAGGCTAGTAGCAGCATGATGAGTGGATATAGGTACGACGATTCTAAGTGAAATAAGTCACACAGAAAAAGACACTTATCATAAGATATCACTTATAGAGGGAATGTAAAAACCGCTACCCTTGAACTGAATTACAAAACAGAACAGAGTCACACGTTTAGAAAACACACTATGGCTGCTTAACGGGAAAGGTGAGGTGGGGTGATGCATAAAACAAGGGTTTCAAATTAGCTCAGATACCGTTCCATAAACCCAATATGTAATAGACAAGACCTACTCCTTGCTCAGTGAATTGGACTCAACACCCCCTATTCACGGCCCAAGAATATATCTGACTAGTAAGAATCTTAAAACCTATGTATTGATATCTCTTTGTAAGTGAGTCAAGTGGGTGTAAAGTGGCATAAACACAGCAGTGAAAAGCAGCTAAACCCCATTATAAAAATCAATTACTTTTAAAAACCTGTGAAAAAAAGACAGTGAAAGAGAGAGAAATTCTTACAAAATTCGTTTAAGGGCAGTTATGCTACCTGGATTGACCATATCTAGACCCACAGCTGATTGAGACATAAGGGTGGACACTCTTGGGGCTGAGAGGTTTGGTGAGGTTGGGTGAGCAAACGCAGACCCTTTAAAGTAATACTGCGTGGTACCCATCCCATGGGTCCCAAATATCCAGGTTCAAGGGCATCTTCCTACATCGAAAACATGCATGAGAAACCCAGAAGATGGTACACTGTGTGATCGGGAAAGGTTTCTAAAACGCACCTCATTTCTCATGTCCTTGTGCTCGGGTTCGCCATTCCAGCCGCATTACTAGAAATCTCCCACCTTGGAGAATCAGCACCTTTAACCTCCTGTTCCGTACAGGTTGCAATTTGTCCTGAGGATGAACGGGAAGAAGTGGGAACCAATGAGAGACTAGCTCTAGGTGTTGGGACAGGCACAGGTCACTCTATTTTCCCATCAGGAAGAAGAATTAAGCACAGGCTCAGCCTTCCGCCCGGGACCAGAATAGGGCCTGAAGCAATCCTGCGCTTTTGCGGCCAGCTCCCAAGAAAGCGAGTTGAAAAATGGAGCTCAGGGGCACTGCAATTCACAAACCTGCAGACTTATAAATGATCACTCTCGTCCACAAATATATTGAGGGAAGGCAACGAAGAGGATTTGAAAGCAAGGCAGAATTGCAGGAAACAGATTTCAGGAGGGAGATTCGAATCGCCTTTAAAGCACAGGAAAAGCGGCAAAACCTCGTCAATGATGCCCTTGGCCAAAAAGGGCGTATGCGTTTTTTCCTGAATATATTCAGGAAAAAACGCATACGCCCTTTTTGGCCAAGCAAGCAACCTGGAAAGGCAAATCAGCGCTACAAAGAAGTCTCGCTTCCCATCGGTCAAAAGGGCCATGCTGAATAAAGTGTCAAAACCAGAAATGCAGGGCAGGCCATGGAGAAAAGGGAGCCTTGCTACGCTGATGGGCGGGATGTAAATTGCCAACAGCCACTCTGGAGAAGTGTACGGTGTGTCCTGAAACATCTAAAAAACTCAGCTTAGAGAGCATAGGGCACTTCCACTCATGCGCGTATAAATTGGGAAAATTAAAAATCAGCAAGACACAGGCACCCCAACGTTTAGGGCTGCTCTGTTGACAAGAACCTCCACTTCGTTACACCTTAAATATCCCAGGAAAGAGAAAAATGGATAAAGAAGTTGTGGTCCTTATGTACAATGGAATATCACTCAGCCATGAAATCAACGTCATAAGGCTAGTAGCAGCATGATGAGTGGATTTAGGTACTACGATTCTAAGTGAAATAAGTCACACAGAAAAAGACACTTATCATAAGATATCACTTATAGTGGGAATGTAAAAACCGCTACCCTTGAACTGAATTACAAAACAGAACAGAGTCACACGTTTAGAAAACACACTATGGCTGCTTAACGGGAAAGGTGAGGTGGGGTGATGCATAAAACAAGGGTTTCAAATTAGCTCCGATACCGTTCCATAAACCCAATATGTAATAGACAAGACCTACTCCTTGCTCAGTGAATTGGACTCAACACCCCCTATTCACGGCCCAAGAATATATCTGACTAATAAGAATCTTAAAACCTATGTATTGATATCTCTCTGTAAGTGAGTCAAGTGGGTGTAAAGTGACATAAACACAGCAGTGAAAAGCAGCTAAACCCCATTATAAAAATCAATTACTTTTAAAAACCTGTGAAAAAAAGACAGTGAAAGAGAGAGAAATTCTTACAAAATTCGTTTAGGGGCAGTGATGCTACCTGGATTGACCATATCTAGACCCACAGCTGATTGAGACATAAGGGTGGACACTCTTGGGGCTGAGAGGTTTGGTGAGGTTGGGTGAGGAAACGCAGACCCTTTAAAGTAATATTGCCTGGTACCCATCCCATGGGTCCCAAATCTCCAGGTTCAAGGGCATCTTCCTACATCGAAAACATGCCTGAGAAACCCAGAAGATGGCACACTGTGTGATCGGGAAAGGTTTCTAAAACGCACCTCATTTCTCATCTCCTTGTGCTCGAATTCGCCATTCCAGCTGCTTTACTAGCAGTCTGCCTCATTGGAGAATCAGCACCTTTAACCTCCTGTTCCGTACAGGTTGCAATTTGTCCTGAGGATGAACGGGAAAAGGGGGAAACAATGAGAGTCTAGCTCTAGGTGTTGGGACAGGCACAGGTCACTCTATTTTCCCATCAGGAAGAAGAATTAAGCACAGGCTCAGCCTGCCGCCCGTAACCAGAATAGGGCCTGAAGCAATCCTGCGCTTTTGCGGCCACCTCCCAAGAAAGCGAGTTGAAAAATGGAGCTCAGGGGCACTGCAATTCACAAACCTGCAGACTTATAAATGACCACTCTCGTCCACAAATATATTGAGGGAAGGCAACGAAGAGGATTTGAAAGCAAGGCAGAATTGCAGGAAACAGATTTCAGGAGGGAGATTCGAATCGCCTTTAAAGCACAGGAAAAGCGGCAAAACCTCGACAATGATGCCCTTGGCCAAAAAGGGCGTATGCGTTTTTTCCTGAATATATTCAGGAAAAAACGCATACGCCCTTTTTGGCCAACCAAGCAACCTGGAAAGGCAAATCAGCGCTACAAAGAAGTCTCGCTTCCCATCGGTCAAAAGGGCCATGCTGAATAAAGTGTCAAAACCAGAAATGCAGGGCAGGCCATGGAGAAACGGGAGCCTTGCTACGCTGATGGGCGGGATGTAAATTGCCAACAGCCACTCTGGAGAAGTGTACGGTGTGTCCTGAAACATCTAAAATCTCAGCTTAGAGGGCATAGGGCACTTCCACTCATGGGCGTATAAAGTTGGAAAATTAAAAACAAGCAACACACAGGCACCCCAAAGTTTAGGGCTGCTCTGTTGACAAGAACCTCCAACATCGTTACACCTTAAATATCCCAGGAAAGAGAAAAATGGATAAAGATGTTGTGGTCCTTATGTACAATGGACTATCACTCAGCCATGAAATCAACGTCATAAGGCTAGTAGCAGCATGATGAGTGGATTTAGGTACGACGATTCTAAGTGAAATAAGTCACACAGAAAAAGACACTTATCATAAGATATCACTTATAGAGGGAATGTAAAAACCGCTACCCTTGAACTGAATTACAAAACAGAACAGAGTCACACGTTTAGAAAACGCACTATGGCTGCTTAACGGGAAAGGTGAGGTGGGGTGATGCATAAAACAAGGGTTTCAAATTAGCTCAGATACCGTTCCATAAACCCAATATGTAATAGACAAGACCTACTCCTTGCTCAGTGAATTGGACTAAACATCCCCTATTCACGGCCCAAGAATATATCTGACTAGTAAGAATCTTAAAACCTATGTATTGATATCTCTCTGTAAGTGAGTCATGTGGGTGTAAAGTGGCATAAACACAGCAGTGAAAAGCAGCTAAACCCCATTATAAAAATCAATTACTTTTAAAAACCTGTGAAAAAAAGACAGTGAAAGAGAGAGAAATTCTTACAAAATTCGTTTAGGGGCAGTTATGCTACCTGGATTGACCATATCTAGACCCACAGCTGATTGAGACATAAGGGTGGACACTCTTGGGGCTGAGGGGTTTGGTGAGGTTGGGTGAGGAAACGCAGACCCTTTAAAGTAATACTGCGTGGTACCCATCCCATGGGTCCCAAATCTCCAGGTTCAAGGGCATCTTCCTACATCGAAAACATGCATGAGAAACCCAGAAGATGATACACCGTGTGATCGGGAAAGGTTTCTAAAACGCACCTCATTTCTCATCTCCTTGTGCTCGGGTTCGCCATTCCAGCCGCTTTACTAACAATCTCCCTCCTTGGAGAATCAGCACCTTTAACCTCCTGTTCCGTACAGGTTGCAATTTGTCCTGAGGATGAACGGGAAGAGGGGAAAACAATGAGAGACTAGCTCTAGGTGTTGGGACAGGCACAGGTCACTCTATTTTCCCATCAGGAAGAAGAATTAAGCACAGGCTCAGCCTTCCGCCCGGGACCAGAATAGGGCCTGAAGCAATCCTGCGCTTTTGCGGCCAGCTCCCAAGAAAGCGAGTTGAAAAATGGAGCTCAGGGGCACTGCAATTCACAAACCTGCAGACTTATAAATGACCACTCTCGTCCACAAATATATTGAGGGAAGGCAACGAAGAGGATTTGAAAGCAAGGCAGAATTGCAGGAAACAGATTTAAGGAGGGAGATTCGAATCGCCTTTAAAGCACAGGAAAAGCGGCAAAACCTCGTCAATGATGCCCTTGGCCAAAAAGGGCGTATGCGTTTTTTCCTGAATATATTCAGGAAAAAACGCATACGCCCTTTTTGGCCAACCAAGCAACCTGGAAAGGCAAATCAGCGCTACAAAGAAGTCTCGCTTCCCATCTGTCAAAAGGGCCATGCTGAATAAAGTGTGAAAACCAGAAATGCAGGACAGGCCATGGAGAAACGGGAGCCTTGCTACGCTGATGGGCGGGATGTAAATTGCCAACAGCCACTCTGGAGAAGTGTACGGTGTGTCCTGAAACATCTAAAAAACTCAGCTTAGAGAGCATAGGGCACTTCCACTCATGGGCGTATAAAGTGGGAAAATTAAAAACAAGCAAGACACAGGCACCCCAAAGTTTAGGGCTGCTCTGTTGACAAGAACCTCCAACTTCGTTACACCTTAAATATCCCAGGAAAGAGAAAAATGGATAAAGATGTTGTGGTCCTTATGTACAATGGAATATCACTCAACCATGAAATCAACGTCATAAGGCTAGTAGCAGCATGATGAGTGGATTTAGGTACGACAATTCTAAGTGAAATAAGTCACACAGAAAAAGACACTTATCATAAGATATCACTTATAGAGGGAATGTAAAAACCGCTACCCTTGAACTGAATTACAAAACAGAACAGAGTCACACGTTTAGAAAACACACTATGGCTGCTTAACGGGAAATGTGAGGTGGAGTGATGCATAAAACAAGGGTTTCAAATTAGCTCAGATACCGTTCCATAAACCCAATATGTAATAGACAAGACCTACTCCTTGCTCAGTGAATTGGACTCAACACCCCCTATTCACGGCCCAAGAATATATCTGACTAGTAAGAATCTTAAAACCTATGTATTGATATCTCTCTGTAAGTGAGTCAAGTGGGAGTAAAGTGGTATAAACACAGCAGTGCAAAGCAGCTAAACCCCATTATAAAAATCAATTACTTTTAAAAACCTGTGAAAAAAAGACAGTGAAAGAGAGAGAAATTCTTACAAAATTCGTTTAGGGGCAGTGATGCTACCTGGATTGACCATATCTAGACCACAGCTGATTGAGACATAAGGGTGGACACTCTTGGGGCAGAGAGGTTTGCTGAGGTTGGGTGAGCAAACGCAGACCCGTTAAAGTAATACTGCATGGTACCCATCCCATGGGTCCCAAATCTCCAGGTTCAAGGGCATCTTCCTACATCGAAAACATGCATGAGAAACCCAGAAGATGGTATACCGTGTGATCGGGAAAGGGTTCTAAAACGCACCTAATTTCTCATCTCCTTGTTCTCGGGTTCGCCATTCCATCCACTTTACTAGCAATCTCCATCCTTGCAGAATCAGCACCTTTAACCTCCTGTTCCATACAGGTTGCAATTTGTCCTAAGGATGAACGGGAAGAGGGGGAACCAATGAGAGACTAGCTCTAGGTGTTGGGACAGGCACAGGTCACTCTATTTTCCCATCAGGAAGAAGAATTAAGCACAGGCTCAGCCTGCCGCCCTGAACCAGAATAGGGCCTGAAGCAATCGTGCGCTTTTGCGGCCAGCTCCCAAGAAAGCGAGTTGAAAAATGGAGCTCAGGGGCACTGCAATTCACAAACCTGCAGACTTATAAATGATCACTCTCGTCCACAAATATATTGAGGGAAGGCAACGAAGAGGATTTGAAAGCAAGGCAGAATTGCAGGAAACAGATTTCAGGAGGGAGATTCGAATCGCCTTTAAAGCCCAGGAAAAGCGGCAAAACCCCGACAATGATGCCCTTGGCCAAAAAGGGCGTATGCGTTTTTTCCTGAATATATTCAGGAAAAAACGCATACGCCCTTTTTGGCCAACCAAGCAACCTGGAAAGGCAAATCAGCGCTACAAAGAAGTCTCGCTTCCCATCGGTCAAAAGGGCCATGCTGAATAAAGTGTCAAAACCAGAAATGCAGGGCAGGCCATGGAGAAACGGGAGGCTTGCTACGCTGATGGGCGGGATGTAAATTGCCAACAGCCACTCTGGAGAAGTGTACGGTGTGTCGTGAAACATCTAAAAAACTCAGCTTAGAGAGCATAGGGCACTTCCACTCATGGGCGTATAAATTGGGAAAAGTAAAATTCAGCAAGACACAGGCACCCCAACGTTTAGGACTGCTCTGTTGACAATAACCTCCACTTCGTTACACCTTAAATATCTCAGGAAAGAGAAAAATGGATAAAGAAGTTGTGGTCCTTATGTACAATGGAATATCACTCAGCCATGAAATCAACGTCATAAGGCTAGTAGCAGCATGATGAGTGGATTTAGGTACGACGATTCTAAGTGAAATAAGTCACACAGAAAAAGACACTTATCATAAGATATCACTTATAGAGGGAATGTAAAAACCGCTACCCTTGAACTGAATTACAAAACAGAACAGAGTCACACGTTTAGAAAACACACTATGGCTGCTTAACGGGAAAGGTGAGGTGGGGTGATGCATAAAACAAGGGTTTCAAATTAGCTCAGATACCGTTCCATAAACCCAATATGTAATAGACAAGACCTACTCCTTGCTCAGTGAATTGGACTCAACACCCCCTATTCACGGCCCAAGAATATATCTGACTAGTAAGAATCTTAAAACCTATGTATTGATATCTCTCTGTAAGTGAGTCAAGTGGGTGTAAAGTGACATAAACACAGCAGTGAAAAGCAGCTAAACCCCATTGTAAAAATCAATTACTTTTAAAAACCTGTGAAACAAAGACAGTGAAAGAGAGAGAAATTCTTACAAAATTCGTTCAGGGGCTGTGATGCCACCTGGATTGACCATATCTAGACCCACAGCTGATTGAGACATAAGGGTGGACACTCTTGGGGCTGAGAGGAATGGTGAGGTTGGGTGAGAAAACGCAGACCCTTTAAAGTAATACTGCGTGGTACCCATCCCATGGGTCCCAAATCTCCAGGTTCAAGGGCATCTTCCTACATCGAAAACATGCATGAGAAACCCAGAAGATGGTACACTGTGTGATCGGGAAAGGTTTCTAAAACGCAACTCATTTCTCATGTCCTTCTGCTCGGGTTCGCCATTCCAGCCGCATTACTAGCAATCTCCCTCCTTGGAGAATCAGCACCTTTAACCTCCTGTTCCGTACAGGTTGCAATTTGTCCTGAGGATGAACGGGAAGAGGGGGAACCAATGAGAGACTAGCTCTAGGTGTTGGGACAGGCACAGGTCACTCTATTTTCCCATCAGGAAGAAGAATTAAGCACAGGCTCAGCCTTCCGCCCTGAACCAGAATAGGGCCTGAAGCAATCCTGCGCTTTTGCGGCCAGCTCCCAAGAAAGCGAGTTGAAAAATGGAGCTCAGGGGCACTGCAATTCACAAACCTGCAGACTTATAAATGATTACTCTCGTCCACAAATATATTGTGGGAAGGCAACGAAGAGGATTTGAAAGCAAGGCAGAATTGCAGGAAACAGATTTCAGGAGGGAGATTCAAATCGCCTTTAAAGCACAGGAAAAGCGGCAAAACCTCGTCAATGATGCCCTTGGCCAAAAAGGGCGTATGCGTTTTTTCCTGTATATATTCAGGAAAAAACGCATACGCCCTTTTTGGCCAACCAAGCAGCCTGGAAAGGCAAATCAGCGCTACAAAGAAGTCTCGCTTCCCATCTGTCAAAAGGGCCATGCTGAATAAAGTGTCAAAACCAGAAATGCAGGACAGGCCATGGAGAAACGGGAGCCTTGCTACGCTGATGGGCGGGATGTAAATTGCCAACAGCCACTCTGGAGAAGTGTACGGTGTGTCCTGAAACATCTAAAAAACTCAGCTTAGAGAGCATAGGGCACTTCCACTCATGGGCGTATAAAGTGGGAAAATTAAAAACAAGCAAGACACAGGCACCCCAAAGTTTAGGGCTGCTCTGTTGACAAGAACCTCCAACTTCGTTACACCTTAAATATCCCAGGAAAGAGAAAAATGGATAAAGATGTTGTGGTCCTTATGTACAATGGAATATCACTCAACCATGAAATCAACGTCATAAGGCTAGTAGCAGCATGATGAGTGGATTTAGGTACGACAATTCTAAGTGAAATAAGTCACACAGAAAAAGACACTTATCATAAGATATCACTTATAGAGGGAATGTAAAAACCGCTACCCTTGAACTGAATTACAAAACAGAACAGAGTCACACGTTTAGAAAACACACTATGGCTGCTTAACGGGAAATGTGAGGTGGAGTGATGCATAAAACAAGGGTTTCAAATTAGCTCAGATACCGTTCCATAAACCCAATATGTAATAGACAAGACCTACTCCTTGCTCAGTGAATTGGACTCAACACCCCCTATTCACGGCCCAAGAATATATCTGACTAGTAAGAATCTTAAAACCTATGTATTGATATCTCTCTGTAAGTGAGTCAAGTGGGAGTAAAGTGGTATAAACACAGCAGTGCAAAGCAGCTAAACCCCATTATAAAAATCAATTACTTTTAAAAACCTGTGAAAAAAAGACAGTGAAAGAGAGAGAAATTCTTACAAAATTCGTTTAGGGGCAGTGATGCTACCTGGATTGACCATATCTAGACCCACAGCTGATTGAGACATAAGGGTGGACACTCTTGGGGCAGAGAGGTTTGCTGAGGTTGGGTGAGCAAACGCAGACCCGTTAAAGTAATACTGCATGGTACCCATCCCATGGGTCCCAAATCTCCAGGTTCAAGGGCATCTTCCTACATCGAAAACATGCATGAGAAACCCAGAAGATGGTATACCGTGTGATCGGGAAAGGGTTCTAAAACGCACCTAATTTCTCATCTCCTTGTTCTCGGGTTCGCCATTCCAGCCACTTTACTAGCAATCTCCCTCCTTGCAGAATCAGCACCTTTAACCTCCTGTTCCATACAGGTTGCAATTTGTCCTGAGGATGAACGGGAAGAGGGGGAACCAATGAGAGACTAGCTCTAGGTGTTGGGACAGGCACAGGTCACTCTATTTTCCCATCAGGAAGAAGAATTAAGCACAGGCTCAGCCTGCCGCCTGGGACCAGAATAGGGCCTGAAGCAATCGTGCGCTTTTGCGGCCAGCTCCCAAGAAAGCGAGTTGAAAAATGGAGCTCAGGGGCACTGCAATTCACAAACCTGCAGACTTATAAATGATCACTCTCGTCCACAAATATATTGAGGGAAGGCAACGAAGAGGATTTGAAAGCAAGGCAGAATTGCAGGAAACAGATTTCAGGAGGGAGATTCGAATCGCCTTTAAAGCCCAGGAAAAGCGGCAAAACCCCGACAATGATGCCCTTGGCCAAAAAGGGCGTATGCGTTTTTTCCTGAATATATTCAGGAAAAAACGCATACGCCCTTTTTGGCCAACCAAGCAACCTGGAAAGGCAAATCAGCGCTACAAAGAAGTCTCGCTTCCCATCGGTCAAAAGGGCCATGCTGAATAAAGTGTCAAACCAGAAATGCAGGGCAGGCCATGGAGAAACGGGAGGCTTGCTACGCTGATGGGCGGGATGTAAATTGCCAACAGCCACTCTGGAGAAGTGTACGGTGTGTCGTGAAACATCTAAAAAACTCAGCTTAGAGAGCATAGGGCACTTCCACTCATGGGCGTATAAATTGGGAAAAGTAAAATTCAGCAAGACACAGGCACCCCAACGTTTAGGACTGCTCTGTTGACAATAACCTCCACTTCGTTACACCTTAAATATCTCAGGAAAGAGAAAAATGGATAAAGAAGTTGTGGTCCTTATGTACAATGGAATATCACTCAGCCATGAAATCAACGTCATAAGGCTAGTAGCAGCATGATGAGTGGATTTAGGTACGACGATTCTAAGTGAAATAAGTCACACAGAAAAAGACACTTATCATAAGATATCACTTATAGAGGGAATGTAAAAACCGCTACCCTTGAACTGAATTACAAAACAGAACAGAGTCACACGTTTAGAAAACACACTATGGCTGCTTAACGGGAAAGGTGAGGTGGGGTGATGCATAAAACAAGGGTTTCAAATTAGCTCAGATACCGTTCCATAAACCCAATATGTAATAGACAAGACCTACTCCTTGCTCAGTGAATTGGACTCAACACCCCCTATTCACGGCCCAAGAATATATCTGACTAGTAAGAATCTTAAAACCTATGTATTGATATCTCTCTGTAAGTGAGTCAAGTGGGTGTAAAGTGACATAAACACAGCAGTGAAAAGCAGCTAAACCCCATTATAAAAATCAATTACTTTTAAAAACCTGTGAAAAAAAGACAGTGAAAGAGAGAGAAATTCTTACAAAATTCGTTTAGGGGCAGTGATGCTACCTGGATTGACCATATCTAGACCCACAGCTGATTGAGACATAAGGGTGGACAGTCTTGGGGCTGAGAGGTTTGCTGAGGTTGGGTGAGGAAACGCAGACCCTTTAAAGTAATATTGCCTGGTACCCATCCCATGGGTCCCAAATCTCCAGGTTCAAGGGCATCTTCCTACATCGAAAACATGCATGAGAAACCCAGAAGATGGCACACTGTGTGATCGGGAAAGTTTTCTAAAACGCACCTCATTTCTCATCTCCTTGTGCTCGAATTCGCCATTCCAGCTGCTTTACTAGCAGTCTCCCTCATTGGAGAATCAGCACCTTTAACCTCCTGTTCCGTACAGGTTGCAATTTGTCCTGAGGATGAACGGCAAAAGGGGGAAACAATGAGAGTCTAGCTCTAGGTGTTGGGACAGGCACAGGTCACTCTATTTTCCCATCAGGAAGAAGAATTAAGCACAGGCTCAGCCTGCCGCCCGGAACCAGAATAGGGCCTGAAGCAATCCTGCGCTTTTGCGGCCAGCTCCCAAGAAAGCGAGTTGAAAAATGGAGCTCAGGGGCACTGCAATTCACAAACCTGCAGACTTATAAATGACCACTCTCGTCCACAAATATATTGAGGGAAGGCAACGAAGAGGATTTGAAAGCAAGGCAGAATTGCAGGAAACAGATTTCAGGAGGGAGATTCGAATCGCCTTTAAAGCACAGGAAAAGCGGCAAAACCTCGACAAGATGCCCTTGGCCAAAAAGGGCGTATGCGTTTTATCCTGAATATATTCAGGAAAAAACGCATACGCCCTTTTTGGCCAACCAAGCAACCTGCAAAGGCAAATCAGCGCTACAAAGAAGTCTCGCTTCCCATCGGTCAAAAGGGCCATGCTGAATAAAGTGTCAAAACCAGAAATGCAGGGCAGGCCATGGAGAAACGGGAGGCTTGCTACGCTGATGGGCGGGATGTAAATTGCCAACAGCCACTCTGGAGAAGTGTACGGTGTGTCCTGAAACATCTAAAAAACTCAGCTTAGAGAGCATAGGGCACTTCCACTCATGGGCGTATAAATTGGGAAAACTAAAAATCAGCAAGACACAGGCACCCCAACGTTTAGGGCTGCTCTGTTGACAAGAACCTCCACTTCGTTACACCTTAAATATCTCAGGATAGAGAAAAATGGATAAATAAGTTGTGGTCCTTATGTACAATGGAATATCACTCAGCCATGAAATCAACGTCATAAGGCTAGTAGCAGCATGATGAGTGGATATAGGTACGACGATTCTAAGTGAAATAAGTCACACAGAAAAAGACACTTATCATAAGATATCACTTATAGAGGGAATGTAAAAACCGCTACCCTTGAACTGAATTACAAAACAGAACAGAGTCACACGTTTAGAAAACACACTATGGCTGCTTAACGGGAAAGGTGAGGTGGGGTGATGCATAAAACAAGGGTTTCAAATTAGCTCAGATACCGTTCCATAAACCCAATATGTAATAGACAAGACCTACTCCTTGCTCAGTGAATTGGACTCAACACCCCCTATTCACGGCCCAAGAATATATCTGACTAGTAAGAATCTTAAAACCTATGTATTGATATCTCTTTGTAAGTGAGTCAAGTGGGTGTAAAGTGGCATAAACACAGCAGTGAAAAGCAGCTAAACCCCATTATAAAAATCAATTACTTTTAAAAACCTGTGAAAAAAAGACAGTGAAAGAGAGAGAAATTCTTACAAAATTCGTTTAAGGGCAGTTATGCTACCTGGATTGACCATATCTAGACCCACAGCTGATTGAGACATAAGGGTGGACACTCTTGGGGCTGAGAGGTTTGGTGAGGTTGGGTGAGCAAACGCAGACCCTTTAAAGTAATACTGCGTGGTACCCATCCCATGGGTCCCAAATATCCAGGTTCAAGGGCATCTTCCTACATCGAAAACATGCATGAGAAACCCAGAAGATGGTACACTGTGTGATCGGGAAAGGTTTCTAAAACGCACCTCATTTCTCATGTCCTTGTGCTCGGGTTCGCCATTCCAGCCGCATTACTAGAAATCTCCCACCTTGGAGAATCAGCACCTTTAACCTCCTGTTCCGTACAGGTTGCAATTTGTCCTGAGGATGAACGGGAAGAAGTGGGAACCAATGAGAGACTAGCTCTAGGTGTTGGGACAGGCACAGGTCACTCTATTTTCCCATCAGGAAGAAGAATTAAGCACAGGCTCAGCCTTCCGCCCGGGACCAGAATAGGGCCTGAAGCAATCCTGCGCTTTTGCGGCCAGCTCCCAAGAAAGCGAGTTGAAAAATGGAGCTCAGGGGCACTGCAATTCACAAACCTGCAGACTTATAAATGATCACTCTCGTCCACAAATATATTGAGGGAAGGCAACGAAGAGGATTTGAAAGCAAGGCAGAATTGCAGGAAACAGATTTCAGGAGGGAGATTCGAATCGCCTTTAAAGCACAGGAAAAGCGGCAAAACCTCGTCAATGATGCCCTTGGCCAAAAAGGGCGTATGCGTTTTTTCCTGAATATATTCAGGAAAAAACGCATACGCCCTTTTTGGCCAAGCAAGCAACCTGGAAAGGCAAATCAGCGCTACAAAGAAGTCTCGCTTCCCATCGGTCAAAAGGGCCATGCTGAATAAAGTGTCAAAACCAGAAATGCAGGGCAGGCCATGGAGAAAAGGGAGCCTTGCTACGCTGATGGGCGGGATGTAAATTGCCAACAGCCACTCTGGAGAAGTGTACGGTGTGTCCTGAAACATCTAAAAAACTCAGCTTAGAGAGCATAGGGCACTTCCACTCATGCGCGTATAAATTGGGAAAATTAAAAATCAGCAAGACACAGGCACCCCAACGTTTAGGGCTGCTCTGTTGACAAGAACCTCCACTTCGTTACACCTTAAATATCCCAGGAAAGAGAAAAATGGATAAAGAAGTTGTGGTCCTTATGTACAATGGAATATCACTCAGCCATGAAATCAACGTCATAAGGCTAGTAGCAGCATGATGAGTGGATTTAGGTACTACGATTCTAAGTGAAATAAGTCACACAGAAAAAGACACTTATCATAAGATATCACTTATAGTGGGAATGTAAAAACCGCTACCCTTGAACTGAATTACAAAACAGAACAGAGTCACACGTTTAGAAAACACACTATGGCTGCTTAACGGGAAAGGTGAGGTGGGGTGATGCATAAAACAAGGGTTTCAAATTAGCTCCGATACCGTTCCATAAACCCAATATGTAATAGACAAGACCTACTCCTTGCTCAGTGAATTGGACTCAACACCCCCTATTCACGGCCCAAGAATATATCTGACTAATAAGAATCTTAAAACCTATGTATTGATATCTCTCTGTAAGTGAGTCAAGTGGGTGTAAAGTGACATAAACACAGCAGTGAAAAGCAGCTAAACCCCATTATAAAAATCAATTACTTTTAAAAACCTGTGAAAAAAAGACAGTGAAAGAGAGAGAAATTCTTACAAAATTCGTTTAGGGGCAGTGATGCTACCTGGATTGACCATATCTAGACCCACAGCTGATTGAGACATAAGGGTGGACACTCTTGGGGCTGAGAGGTTTGGTGAGGTTGGGTGAGGAAACGCAGACCCTTTAAAGTAATATTGCCTGGTACCCATCCCATGGGTCCCAAATCTCCAGGTTCAAGGGCATCTTCCTACATCGAAAACATGCCTGAGAAACCCAGAAGATGGCACACTGTGTGATCGGGAAAGGTTTCTAAAACGCACCTCATTTCTCATCTCCTTGTGCTCGAATTCGCCATTCCAGCTGCTTTACTAGCAGTCTGCCTCATTGGAGAATCAGCACCTTTAACCTCCTGTTCCGTACAGGTTGCAATTTGTCCTGAGGATGAACGGGAAAAGGGGGAAACAATGAGAGTCTAGCTCTAGGTGTTGGGACAGGCACAGGTCACTCTATTTTCCCATCAGGAAGAAGAATTAAGCACAGGCTCAGCCTGCCGCCCGTAACCAGAATAGGGCCTGAAGCAATCCTGCGCTTTTGCGGCCACCTCCCAAGAAAGCGAGTTGAAAAATGGAGCTCAGGGGCACTGCAATTCACAAACCTGCAGACTTATAAATGACCACTCTCGTCCACAAATATATTGAGGGAAGGCAACGAAGAGGATTTGAAAGCAAGGCAGAATTGCAGGAAACAGATTTCAGGAGGGAGATTCGAATCGCCTTTAAAGCACAGGAAAAGCGGCAAAACCTCGACAATGATGCCCTTGGCCAAAAAGGGCGTATGCGTTTTTTCCTGAATATATTCAGGAAAAAACGCATACGCCCTTTTTGGCCAACCAAGCAACCTGGAAAGGCAAATCAGCGCTACAAAGAAGTCTCGCTTCCCATCGGTCAAAAGGGCCATGCTGAATAAAGTGTCAAAACCAGAAATGCAGGGCAGGCCATGGAGAAACGGGAGCCTTGCTACGCTGATGGGCGGGATGTAAATTGCCAACAGCCACTCTGGAGAAGTGTACGGTGTGTCCTGAAACATCTAAAATCTCAGCTTAGAGGGCATAGGGCACTTCCACTCATGGGCGTATAAAGTTGGAAAATTAAAAACAAGCAACACACAGGCACCCCAAAGTTTAGGGCTGCTCTGTTGACAAGAACCTCCAACATCGTTACACCTTAAATATCCCAGGAAAGAGAAAAATGGATAAAGATGTTGTGGTCCTTATGTACAATGGACTATCACTCAGCCATGAAATCAACGTCATAAGGCTAGTAGCAGCATGATGAGTGGATTTAGGTACGACGATTCTAAGTGAAATAAGTCACACAGAAAAAGACACTTATCATAAGATATCACTTATAGAGGGAATGTAAAAACCGCTACCCTTGAACTGAATTACAAAACAGAACAGAGTCACACGTTTAGAAAACGCACTATGGCTGCTTAACGGGAAAGGTGAGGTGGGGTGATGCATAAAACAAGGGTTTCAAATTAGCTCAGATACCGTTCCATAAACCCAATATGTAATAGACAAGACCTACTCCTTGCTCAGTGAATTGGACTAAACATCCCCTATTCACGGCCCAAGAATATATCTGACTAGTAAGAATCTTAAAACCTATGTATTGATATCTCTCTGTAAGTGAGTCATGTGGGTGTAAAGTGGCATAAACACAGCAGTGAAAAGCAGCTAAACCCCATTATAAAAATCAATTACTTTTAAAAACCTGTGAAAAAAAGACAGTGAAAGAGAGAGAAATTCTTACAAAATTCGTTTAGGGGCAGTTATGCTACCTGGATTGACCATATCTAGACCCACAGCTGATTGAGACATAAGGGTGGACACTCTTGGGGCTGAGGGGTTTGGTGAGGTTGGGTGAGGAAACGCAGACCCTTTAAAGTAATACTGCGTGGTACCCATCCCATGGGTCCCAAATCTCCAGGTTCAAGGGCATCTTCCTACATCGAAAACATGCATGAGAAACCCAGAAGATGATACACCGTGTGATCGGGAAAGGTTTCTAAAACGCACCTCATTTCTCATCTCCTTGTGCTCGGGTTCGCCATTCCAGCCGCTTTACTAACAATCTCCCTCCTTGGAGAATCAGCACCTTTAACCTCCTGTTCCGTACAGGTTGCAATTTGTCCTGAGGATGAACGGGAAGAGGGGAAAACAATGAGAGACTAGCTCTAGGTGTTGGGACAGGCACAGGTCACTCTATTTTCCCATCAGGAAGAAGAATTAAGCACAGGCTCAGCCTTCCGCCCGGGACCAGAATAGGGCCTGAAGCAATCCTGCGCTTTTGCGGCCAGCTCCCAAGAAAGCGAGTTGAAAAATGGAGCTCAGGGGCACTGCAATTCACAAACCTGCAGACTTATAAATGACCACTCTCGTCCACAAATATATTGAGGGAAGGCAACGAAGAGGATTTGAAAGCAAGGCAGAATTGCAGGAAACAGATTTAAGGAGGGAGATTCGAATCGCCTTTAAAGCACAGGAAAAGCGGCAAAACCTCGACAATGATGCCCTTGGCCAAAAAGGGCGTATGCGTTTTTTCCTGAATATATTCAGGAAAAAACGCATACGCCCTTTTTGGCCAAGCAAGCAACCTGGAAAGGCAAATCAGCGCTACAAAGAAGTCTCGCTTCCCATCGGTCAAAAGGGCCATGCTGAATAAAGTGTCAAAACCAGAAATGCAGGGCAGGCCATGGAGAAACGGGAGCCTTGCTACGCTGATGGGCGGGATGTAAATTGCCAACAGCCACTCTGGAGAAGTGTACGGTGTGTCCTGAAACATCTAAACAACTCTGCTTAGAGAGCATAGGGCACTTCCACTCATGGGCGTATAAATTGGGAAAACTAAAAATCAGCAAGACACAGGCACCCCAACGTTTAGGGCTGCTCTGTTGACAAGAACCTCCACTTCGTTACACCTTAAATATCTCAGGATATAGAAAAATGGATAAAGAAGTTGTGGTCCTTATGTACAATGGAATATCACTCAGCCATGAAATCAACGTCATAAGGCTAGTAGCAGCATGATGAGTGGATTTAGGTACGACGATTCTAAGTGAAATAAGTCACACAGAAAAAGACACTTATCATAAGATATCACTTATAGAGGGAATGTAAAAACCGCTACCCTTGAACTGAATTACAAAACAGAACAGAGTCACACGTTTAGAAAACACACTATGGCTGCTTAACGGGAAAGGTGAGGTGGGGTGATGCATAAAACAAGGGTTTCAAATTAGCTCAGATACCGTTCCATAAACCCAATATGTAATAGACAAGACCTACTCCTTGCTCAGTGAATTGGACTCAAAACCCCCTATTCACGGTCCAAGAATATATCTGACTAGTAAGAATCTTAAAACCTATGTATTGATATCTCTCTGTAAGTGAGTCATGTGGGTGTAAAGTGGCATAAACACAGCAGTGAAAAGCAGCTAAACCCCATTATAAAAATCAATTACTTTTAAAAACCTGTGAAAAAAAGACAGTGAAAGAGAGAGAAATTCTTACAAAATTCGTTTAGGGGCAGTTATGCTACCTGGATTGACCATATCTAGACCCACAGCTGATTGAGACATAAGGGTGGACACTCTTGGGGCTGAGAGGTTTGCTGAGGTTGGGTGAGGAAACGCAGACCCTTTAAAGTAATATTGACTGGTACCCATCCCATGGGTCCCAAATCTCCAGGTTCAAGGGCATCTTCCTACATCGAAAACATGCATGAGAAACCCAGAAGATGGCACACTGTGTGATCGGGAAAGGTTTCTAAAACGCACCTCATTTCTCATCTCCTTGTGCTCAAATTCGCCATTCCAGCTGCTTTACTAGCAGTCTCCCTCATTGGAGAATCAGCACCTTTAACCTCCTGTTCCGTACAGGTTGCAATTTGTCCTGAGGATGAACGGGAAAAGGGGGAAACAATGAGAGTCTAGCTCTAGGTGTTGGGACAGGCACAGGTCACTCTATTTTCCCATCAGGTAGAAGAATTAAGCACAGGCTCAGCCTGCCGCCCGGAACCAGAATAGGGCCTGAAGCAATCCTGCGCTTTTGCGGCCAGCTCCCAAGAAAGCGAGTTGAAAAATGGAGCTCAGGGGCACTGCAATTCACAAACCTGCAGACTTATAAATGACCACTCTCGTCCACAAATATATTGAGGGAAGGCAACGAAGAGGATTTGAAAGCAAGGCAGAATTGCAGGAAACAGATTTCAGGAGGGAGATTCGAATCGCCTTTAAAGCACAGGAAAAGTGGCAAAACCTCGACAATGATGCCCTTGGCCAAAAAGGGCGTATGCGTTTTTTCCTGAATATATTCAGGAAAAAACGCATACGCCCTTTTTGGCCAAGCAAGCAACCTGGAAAGGCAAATCAGCGCTACAAAGAAGTCTCGCTTCCCATCGGTCAAAAGGGCCATGCTGAATAAAGTGTCAAAACCAGAAATGCAGGGCAGGCCATGGAGAAACGGGAGCCTTGCTACGCTGATGGGCGGGATGTAAATTGCCAACAGCCACTCTGGAGAAGTGTACGGTGTGTCCTGAAATATCTAAACAACTCTGCTTAGAGAGCATAGGGCACTTCCACTCATGGGCGTATAAATTGGGAAAACTAAAAATCAGCAAGACACAGGCATCCCAACGTTTAGGGCTGCTCTGTTGACAAGAACCTCCACTTCGTTACACCTTAAATATCTCAGGATATAGAAAAATGGATAAATAAGTTGTGGTCCTTATGTACAATGGAATATCACTCAGCCATGAAATCAACGTCATAAGGCTAGTAGCAGCATGATGAGTGGATTTAGGTACGACGATTCTAAGTGAAATAAGTCACACAGAAAAAGACACTTATCATAACATATCACTTATAGAGGGAATGTAAAAACCGCTACCCTTGAACTGAATTACAAAACAGAACAGAGTCACACGTTTAGAAAACACACTATGGCTGCTTAACGGGAAAGGTTAGGTGGAGTGATGCATAAAACAATGGTTTCAAATTAGCTCAGATACCGTTCCATAAACCCAATATGTACTAGACAAGACCTACTCCTTGCTCAGTGAATTGGACTCAACACCCCCTATTCACGGCCCAAGAATATATCTGACTAGTAAGAATCTTAAAACCTATGTATTGATATCTCTCTGTAAGTGAGTCAAGTGGGTGTAAACTGGCATAAACACAGCAGTGAAAAGCAGCTAAACCCCATTATAAAAATCAATTACTTTTAAAAACCTGTGAAAAAAAGACAGTGAAAGAGAGAGAAATTCTTACAAAATTCGTTTAGGGGCAGTGATGCTACCTGGATTGACCATATCTAGACCCACAGCTGATTGAGACATAAGGGTGGACACTCTTGGGGCTGAGAGGTTTGGTGAGGTTGGGTGAGGAAACGCAGACCCTTTAAAGTAATACTGCGTGGTACCCATCCCATGGGTCCCACATCTCCAGGTTCAAGGGCATCTTCCTACATCGAAAACATGCATGAGAAACCCAGAAGATGGTACACCGTGTGATCGAGAAAGGTTTCTAAAACGCACGTCATTTCTCATCTCCTTGTGCTCGGGTCCGCCATTCCAGCCGCTTTACTAGCAACCTCACTCCTTGGAGAATCATCACCTTTAACCTCCTGTTCCGTACAGGTTGCAATTTGTCCTGAGGATGAACGGGAAGAGGGGAAAGCAATGAGAGACTAGCTCTAGGTGTTGGGACAGGCACAGGTCACTCTATTTTCCCATCAGGAAGAAGAATTAAGCACAGGCTCAGCCTGCCGCCCGGAACCAGAAAAGGGCCTGAAGCAATCCTGCGCTTTTGCGGCCAGCTCCCAAGAAAGCGAGTTGAAAAATGGAGCTCAGGGGCACTGCAATTCACAAACCTGCAGACTTATAAATGATCACTCTCGTCCACAAATATATTGAGGGAATGCAACGAAGAGGATTTGAAAGCAAGGCAGAATTGCAGGAAACAGATTTCAGGAGGGAGATTCGAATCGCCTTTAAAGCACAGGAAAAGCGGCAAAACCTCGACAATGATGCCCTTGGCCAAAAAGGGCGTATGCGTTTTTTCCTGAATATATTCAGGAAAAAACGCATACGCCCTTTTTGGCCAACCAAGCAATCTGGAAAGACAAATCAGCGCTACAAAGAAGTCTCGCTTCCCATCGGTCAAAAGGGCCATGCTGAATAAAGTGTCAAAACCAGAAATGCAGGGCAGGCCATGAGGAAACGGGAGCCTTGCTACGATGATGGGCGGGATGTAAATTGCCAACAGCCACTCTGGAGAAGTGTACGGTGTGTCCTGAAACATCTAAAAAACTCAGCTTAGAGAGCATAGGGCAGTTCCACTCATGGGCGTATAAATTGGGAAAACTAAAAATCAGCAAGACACAGGTACCCCAACGTTTAGGGCTGCTCTTTTGACAAGAACCTCCACTTCGTTACACCTTAAATATCTCAGGAAAGAGAAAAATGGATAAAGAAGTTGTGGTCCTTATGTACAATGGAATATCACTCAGCCATGAAATCAACGTCATAAGGCTAGTAGCAGCATGATGAGTGGATTTAGGTACGACGATTCTAAGTGAAATAAGTCACACAGAAATAGACACTTATCATAAGATATCACTTATAGAGGGAATGTAAAAACCGCTACCCTTGAACTGAATTACAAAACAGAACAGAGTCACACGTTTAGAAAACACCCTATGGCTGCTTAACGGGAAAGGTGAGGTGGGGCGATGCATAAAACAAGGGTTTCAAATTAGCTCAGATACCGTTCCATAAACCCAATATGTAATAGACAAGACCTACTCCTTGCTCAGTGAATTGGACTCAAAACCCCCTATTCACGGCCCAAGAATATATCTGACTAGTAAGAATCTTAAAACCTATGTATTGATATCTCTCTGTAAGTGAGTCAAGTGGGTGTAACGTGGCATAAACACAGCAGTGAAAAGCAGCTAAACCCCATTATAAAAATCAATTACTTTTAAAAACCTGTAAAAAAAGACAGTGAAAGAGATAGAAATTCTTACAAAATTCGTTTAGGGGCAGTTATGCTACCTGGATTGACCATATCTAGACCCACAGCTGATTGAGACATAAGGGTGGACACTCTTGGGGCTGAGGGGTTTGGTGAGGTTGGGTGAGGAAACGCAGACCCTTTAAAGTAATACTGCGTGGTACCCATCCCATGGGTCCCAAATCTCCAGGTTCAAGGGCATCTTCCTACATCGAAAACATGCATGAGAAACCCAGAAGATGGCACGCCGTGTGATCGGGAAAGGTTTCTAAAACGCACCTCATTTCTCATGTCCTTGTGCTCGGGTTCGCCATTCCAGCCGCTTTACTAACAATCTCCCTCTTTGGAGAATCAGCACCTTTAACCTCCTGTTCCGTACAGGTTGCAATTTGTCCTGAGGATGAACGGGAAGAGGGGAAAACAATGAGAGACTAGCTCTAGGTGTTGGGACAGGCACAGGTCACTCTATTTTCCCATCAGGAAGAAGAATTAAGCACAGGCTCAGCCTTCCGCCCGGGACCAGAATAGGGCCTGAAGCAATCCTGCGCTTTTGCGGCCAGCTCCCAAGAAAGCGAGTTGAAAAATGGAGCTCAGGGGCACTGCAATTCACAAACCTGCAGACTTATAAATGATCACTCTCGTCCACAAATATATTGAGGGAAGGCAACGAAGAGGATTTGAAAGCAAGGCAGAATTGCAGGAAACAGATTTCAGGAGGGAGATTCGAATCGCCTTTAAAGCACAGGAAAAGCGGCAAAACCTCGACAAGATGCCCTTGGCCAAAAAGGGCGTATGCGTTTTTTCCTGAATATATTCAGGAAAAAACGCATACGCCCTTTTTGGCCAACCAAGCAACCTGGAAAGGCAAATCACCGCTACAAAGAAGTCTCGCTTCCCATCGGTCAAAAGGGCCATGCTGAATAAAGTGTCAAAATCAGAAATGCAGGACAGGCCATGGAGAAACGGGAGCCTTGCTACGCTGATGGGCGGGATGTAAATTGCCAACAGCCACTCTGGAGAAGTGTACGGTGTGTCCTGAAACATCTAAAAAACTCAGCTTAGAGAGCATAGGGCACTTCCACTCATGGGCGTATAAAGTGGGAAAATTAAAAACCAGCAAGACACAGGCACCCCAACATTTAGGGCTGCTCTGGTGACAAGAACCTCCACTTCGTTACACCTTAAATATCCCAGGAAAGAGAAAAATGGATAAAGAAGTTGTGGTCCTTATGTACAATGGAATATCACTCAGCCATGAAATCAACGTCATAAGGCTAATAGCAGCATGATGAGTGGATTTAGGTACTACGATTCTAAGTGAAATAAGTCACACAGAAAAAGACACTTATCATAAGATATCACTTATAGAGGTAATGTAAAAACCGCTATCCTTGAACTGAATTACAAAACAGAACAGAGTCACACGTTTAGAAAACACACTATGGCTGCTTAACGGGAAAGGTGAGGTGGGGTGATGCATAAAGCAAGGGTTTCAAATTAGCTCAGATACCGTTCCATAAACCCAATATGTAATAGACAAGACCTACTCCTTGCTCAGTGAATTGGACTCAACACCCCCTATTCACGGCCCAAGAATATATCTGACTAGTAAGAATCTTAAAACCTATGTATTGATATCTCTCTGTAAGTGAGTCAAGTGGGTGTAAAGTGACATAAACACAGCAGTAAAAAGCAGCTAAACCCTATTATAAAAATCAATTACTTTTAAAAACCTGTGAAAAAAAGACAGTGAAAGAGAGAGAAATTCTTACAAAATTCCTTTAGGGGCAGTGATGCTACCTGGATTGACCATATCTAGACCCACAGCTGATTGAGACATAAGGGTGGACACTCTTGGGGCTGAGAGGTTTGCTGAGGTTGGGTGAGGAAACGCAGACCCTTTAAAGTAATACTGCGTGGTACCCATCCCATGGGTCCCAAATCTCCAGGTTCAAGGGCATCTTCCTATATCGAAAACATGCATGAGAAACCCAGAAGATGGTACACCGTGTGATCGAGAAAGGTTTCTAAAACGCACCTCATTTCTCATCTCCTTGTGCTCGGGTCCGCCATTCCAGCCGCTTTACTAGCAACCTCACTCCTTCGAGAATCATCACCTTTAACCTCCTGTTCCGTACAGGTTGCAATTTGTCCTGAGGATGAACGGGAAGAGGGGAAAACAATGAGAGACTAGCTCTAGGTGTTGGGACAGGCACAGGTCACTCTATTTTCCCATCAGGAAGAAGAATTAAGCACAGGCTCAGCCTGCCGCCCGGAACAAGAATAGGGCCTGAAGCAATCCTGCGCTTTTGCGGCCAGCTCCCAAGAAAGCGAGTTGAAAAATGGAGCTCAGGGGCACTGCAATTCACAAACCTGCAGACTTATAAATGATCACTCTCGTCCACAAATATATTGAGGGAAGGCAACGAAGAGGATTTGAAAGCAAGGCAGAATTGCAGGAAACAGATTTCAGGAGGGAGATTCGAATCGCTTTTAAAGCACAGGAAAAGCGGCAAAACCTCGACAAGATGCCCTTGGCCAAAAAGGGCGTATGCGTTTTTTCCTGAATATAATCTGGAAAAAACGCATACGCCCTTTTTGGCCAACCAAGCAACCTGGAAAGGCAAATCAGCGCTACAAAGAAGTCTCGCTTCCCATCGGTCAAAAGGGCCATGCTGAATAAAGTGTCAAAACCAGAAATGCAGGACAGGCCATGGAGAAACGGGAGCCTTGCTACGCTGATGGGCGGGATGTAAATTGCCAACAGCCACTCTGGAGAAGTGTACGGTGTGTCCTGAAACATCTAAAAAACTCAGCTTAGAGAGCATAGGGCACTTCCACTCATGGGCGTATAAAGTGGGAAAATTAAAAACCAGCAAGACACAGGCACCCCAAAGTTTAGGGCTGCTCTGTTGACAAGAACCTCCACTTCGTTACACCTTAAATATCCCAGGAAAGAGAAAAATGGATAAAGAAGTCATGGTCCTTATGTACAATGGAATATCACTCAGCCATGAAATCAACGTCATAAGGCTAGTAGCAGCATGATGAGTGGATTTAGGTACGACGATTCTAAGTGAAATAAATCACACAGAAAAAGACACTTATCATAAGATATCACTTATAGAGGGAATGTAAATACCGCTACCCTTGAACTGAATTACAAAACAGAACAGAGTCACACGTTTAGAAAACACACTATGGCTGCTTAACGGGAAAGGTGAGGTGGGGTGATGCATAAAACAAGGGTTTCAAATTAGCTCAGATACCGTTCCATAAACCCAATATGTAATAGACAAGACCTACTCCTTGCTCAGTGAATTGGACTCAACACCCCCTATTCACGGCCCAAGAATATATCTGACTAGTAAGAATCTTAAAACCTATGTATTGATATCTCTTTGTAAGTGAGTCAAGTGGGTGTAAAGTGGCATAAACACAGCAGTGAAAAGCAGCTAAACCCCATTATAAAAATCAATTACTTTTAAAAACCTGTGAAAAAAAGACAGTGAAAGAGAGAGAAATTCTTACAAAATTCGTTTAGGGGCAGTTATGCTACCTGGATTGACCATATCTAGACCTACAGCTGATTGAGACATAAGGGTGGACACTCTTGGGGCTGAGAGGTTTGGTGAGGTTGGGTGAGCAAACGCAGATCCTTTAAAGTAATACTGCGTGGTACCCATCCCATGGGTCCCAAATCTCAAGGTTCAAGGGCATCTTCCTACATCGAAAATAAGCATGAGAAACCCAGAAGATGGTACACTGTGTGATCGGGAAAGGTTTCTAAAACGCACCTCATTTCTCATGTCCTTGTGCTTGGGTTCGCCATTCCAGCCGCTTTACTAACAATCTCTCTCCTTGGAGAATCAGCACCTTTAACCTCCTGTTCCGTACAGGTTGCAATTTGTCCTGAGGATGAACGGGAAGAGGGGAAAACAATGAGAGACTAGCTCTAGGTGTTGGGACAGGCACAGGTCACTCTATTTTCCCATCAGGAAGAAGAATTAAGCACAGGCTCAGCCTGCCGCCCGGGACCAGAATAGGGCCTGAAGCAATCCTGCGCTTTTGCGGCCTGCTCCCAAGAAAGCGAGTTGAAAAATGGAGTTCAGGGGCACTGCAATTCACAAACCTGCAGACTTCTAAATGATCACTCTCGTCCACAAATATATTGAGGGAAGGCAACGAAGAGGATTTGAAAGCAAGGCAGAATTGCAGGAAACAGATTTCAGGAGGGAGATTCGAATTGCCTTTAAAGCACAGGATAAGCGGCAAAACCTCGACAATGATGCCCTTGGCCAAAAAGGGCGTATGCGTTTTTTCCTGAATATATTCAGGAAAAAACGCATACGCCCTTTTTGGCCAACCAAGCAACCTGGAAAGGCAAATCAGCGCTACAAAGAAGTTTCGCTTCCCATCGGTCAAAAGGGCCATGCTGAATAAAGTGTCAAAACCAGAAATGCAGGGCAGGCCATGAGGAAACGGGAGCCTTGCTACGCTGATGGGCGGGATGTAAATTGCCAACAGCCACTCTGGAGAAGTGTACGGTGTGTGCTGAAACATCTAAAAAACTCAGCTTAGAGAGCATAGGGCACTTCCACTCATGCGCGTATAAATTGGGAAAATTAAAAATCAGCAAGACACAGGCACCCCAACGTTTAGGGCTGCTCTGTTGACAAGAACCTCCACTTCGTTACACCTTAAATATCCCAGGAAAGAGAAAAATGGATAAAGAAGTTGTGGTCCTTATGTACAATGGAATATCACTCAGCCATGAAATCAACGTCATAAGGCTAGTAGCAGCATGATGAGTGGATTTAGGTACTACGATTCTAAGTGAAATAAGTCACACAGAAAAAGACACTTATCATAAGATATCACTTATAGTGGGAATGTAAAAACCGCTACCCTTGAACTGAATTACAAAACAGAACAGAGTCACACGTTTAGAAAACACACTATGGCTGCTTAACGGGAAAGGTGAGGTGGGGTGATGCATAAAACAAGGGTTTCAAATTAGCTCCGATACCGTTCCATAAACCCAATATGTAATAGACAAGACCTACTCCTTGCTCAGTGAATTGGACTCAACACCCCCTATTCACGGCCCAAGAATATATCTGACTAATAAGAATCTTAAAACCTATGTATTGATATCTCTCTGTAAGTGAGTCAAGTGGGTGTAAAGTGACATAAACACAGCAGTGAAAAGCAGCTAAACCCCATTATAAAAATCAATTACTTTTAAAAACCTGTGAAAAAAAGACAGTGAAAGAGAGAGAAATTCTTACAAAATTCGTTTAGGGGCAGTGATGCTACCTGGATTGACCATATCTAGACCCACAGCTGATTGAGACATAAGGGTGGACACTCTTGGGGCTGAGAGGTTTGGTGAGGTTGGGTGAGGAAACGCAGACCCTTTAAAGTAATATTGCCTGGTACCCATCCCATGGGTCCCAAATCTCCAGGTTCAAGGGCATCTTCCTACATCGAAAACATGCCTGAGAAACCCAGAAGATGGCACACTGTGTGATCGGGAAAGGTTTCTAAAACGCACCTCATTTCTCATCTCCTTGTGCTCGAATTCGCCATTCCAGCTGCTTTACTAGCAGTCTGCCTCATTGGAGAATCAGCACCTTTAACCTCCTGTTCCGTACAGGTTGCAATTTGTCCTGAGGATGAACGGGAAAAGGGGGAAACAATGAGAGTCTAGCTCTAGGTGTTGGGACAGGCACAGGTCACTCTATTTTCCCATCAGGAAGAAGAATTAAGCACAGGCTCAGCCTGCCGCCCGTAACCAGAATAGGGCCTGAAGCAATCCTGCGCTTTTGCGGCCACCTCCCAAGAAAGCGAGTTGAAAAATGGAGCTCAGGGGCACTGCAATTCACAAACCTGCAGACTTATAAATGACCACTCTCGTCCACAAATATATTGAGGGAAGGCAACGAAGAGGATTTGAAAGCAAGGCAGAATTGCAGGAAACAGATTTCAGGAGGGAGATTCGAATCGCCTTTAAAGCACAGGAAAAGCGGCAAAACCTCGACAATGATGCCCTTGGCCAAAAAGGGCGTATGCGTTTTTTCCTGAATATATTCAGGAAAAAACGCATACGCCCTTTTTGGCCAACCAAGCAACCTGGAAAGGCAAATCAGCGCTACAAAGAAGTCTCGCTTCCCATCGGTCAAAAGGGCCATGCTGAATAAAGTGTCAAAACCAGAAATGCAGGGCAGGCCATGGAGAAACGGGAGCCTTGCTACGCTGATGGGCGGGATGTAAATTGCCAACAGCCACTCTGGAGAAGTGTACGGTGTGTCCTGAAACATCTAAAATCTCAGCTTAGAGGGCATAGGGCACTTCCACTCATGGGCGTATAAAGTTGGAAAATTAAAAACAAGCAACACACAGGCACCCCAAAGTTTAGGGCTGCTCTGTTGACAAGAACCTCCAACATCGTTACACCTTAAATATCCCAGGAAAGAGAAAAATGGATAAAGATGTTGTGGTCCTTATGTACAATGGACTATCACTCAGCCATGAAATCAACGTCATAAGGCTAGTAGCAGCATGATGAGTGGATTTAGGTACGACGATTCTAAGTGAAATAAGTCACACAGAAAAAGACACTTATCATAAGATATCACTTATAGAGGGAATGTAAAAACCGCTACCCTTGAACTGAATTACAAAACAGAACAGAGTCACACGTTTAGAAAACGCACTATGGCTGCTTAACGGGAAAGGTGAGGTGGGGTGATGCATAAAACAAGGGTTTCAAATTAGCTCAGATACCGTTCCATAAACCCAATATGTAATAGACAAGACCTACTCCTTGCTCAGTGAATTGGACTAAACATCCCCTATTCACGGCCCAAGAATATATCTGACTAGTAAGAATCTTAAAACCTATGTATTGATATCTCTCTGTAAGTGAGTCATGTGGGTGTAAAGTGGCATAAACACAGCAGTGAAAAGCAGCTAAACCCCATTATAAAAATCAATTACTTTTAAAAACCTGTGAAAAAAAGACAGTGAAAGAGAGAGAAATTCTTACAAAATTCGTTTAGGGGCAGTTATGCTACCTGGATTGACCATATCTAGACCCACAGCTGATTGAGACATAAGGGTGGACACTCTTGGGGCTGAGGGGTTTGGTGAGGTTGGGTGAGGAAACGCAGACCCTTTAAAGTAATACTGCGTGGTACCCATCCCATGGGTCCCAAATCTCCAGGTTCAAGGGCATCTTCCTACATCGAAAACATGCATGAGAAACCCAGAAGATGATACACCGTGTGATCGGGAAAGGTTTCTAAAACGCACCTCATTTCTCATCTCCTTGTGCTCGGGTTCGCCATTCCAGCCGCTTTACTAACAATCTCCCTCCTTGGAGAATCAGCACCTTTAACCTCCTGTTCCGTACAGGTTGCAATTTGTCCTGAGGATGAACGGGAAGAGGGGAAAACAATGAGAGACTAGCTCTAGGTGTTGGGACAGGCACAGGTCACTCTATTTTCCCATCAGGAAGAAGAATTAAGCACAGGCTCAGCCTTCCGCCCGGGACCAGAATAGGGCCTGAAGCAATCCTGCGCTTTTGCGGCCAGCTCCCAAGAAAGCGAGTTGAAAAATGGAGCTCAGGGGCACTGCAATTCACAAACCTGCAGACTTATAAATGACCACTCTCGTCCACAAATATATTGAGGGAAGGCAACGAAGAGGATTTGAAAGCAAGGCAGAATTGCAGGAAACAGATTTAAGGAGGGAGATTCGAATCGCCTTTAAAGCACAGGAAAAGCGGCAAAACCTCGACAATGATGCCCTTGGCCAAAAAGGGCGTATGCGTTTTTTCCTGAATATATTCAGGAAAAAACGCATACGCCCTTTTTGGCCAAGCAAGCAACCTGGAAAGGCAAATCAGCGCTACAAAGAAGTCTCGCTTCCCATCGGTCAAAAGGGCCATGCTGAATAAAGTGTCAAAACCAGAAATGCAGGGCAGGCCATGGAGAAACGGGAGCCTTGCTACGCTGATGGGCGGGATGTAAATTGCCAACAGCCACTCTGGAGAAGTGTACGGTGTGTCCTGAAACATCTAAACAACTCTGCTTAGAGAGCATAGGGCACTTCCACTCATGGGCGTATAAATTGGGAAAACTAAAAATCAGCAAGACACAGGCACCCCAACGTTTAGGGCTGCTCTGTTGACAAGAACCTCCACTTCGTTACACCTTAAATATCTCAGGATATAGAAAAATGGATAAAGAAGTTGTGGTCCTTATGTACAATGGAATATCACTCAGCCATGAAATCAACGTCATAAGGCTAGTAGCAGCATGATGAGTGGATTTAGGTACGACGATTCTAAGTGAAATAAGTCACACAGAAAAAGACACTTATCATAAGATATCACTTATAGAGGGAATGTAAAAACCGCTACCCTTGAACTGAATTACAAAACAGAACAGAGTCACACGTTTAGAAAACACACTATGGCTGCTTAACGGGAAAGGTGAGGTGGGGTGATGCATAAAACAAGGGTTTCAAATTAGCTCAGATACCGTTCCATAAACCCAATATGTAATAGACAAGACCTACTCCTTGCTCAGTGAATTGGACTCAAAACCCCCTATTCACGGTCCAAGAATATATCTGACTAGTAAGAATCTTAAAACCTATGTATTGATATCTCTCTGTAAGTGAGTCATGTGGGTGTAAAGTGGCATAAACACAGCAGTGAAAAGCAGCTAAACCCCATTATAAAAATCAATTACTTTTAAAAACCTGTGAAAAAAAGACAGTGAAAGAGAGAGAAATTCTTACAAAATTCGTTTAGGGGCAGTTATGCTACCTGGATTGACCATATCTAGACCCACAGCTGATTGAGACATAAGGGTGGACACTCTTGGGGCTGAGAGGTTTGCTGAGGTTGGGTGAGGAAACGCAGACCCTTTAAAGTAATATTGACTGGTACCCATCCCATGGGTCCCAAATCTCCAGGTTCAAGGGCATCTTCCTACATCGAAAACATGCATGAGAAACCCAGAAGATGGCACACTGTGTGATCGGGAAAGGTTTCTAAAACGCACCTCATTTCTCATCTCCTTGTGCTCAAATTCGCCATTCCAGCTGCTTTACTAGCAGTCTCCCTCATTGGAGAATCAGCACCTTTAACCTCCTGTTCCGTACAGGTTGCAATTTGTCCTGAGGATGAACGGGAAAAGGGGGAAACAATGAGAGTCTAGCTCTAGGTGTTGGGACAGGCACAGGTCACTCTATTTTCCCATCAGGTAGAAGAATTAAGCACAGGCTCAGCCTGCCGCCCGGAACCAGAATAGGGCCTGAAGCAATCCTGCGCTTTTGCGGCCAGCTCCCAAGAAAGCGAGTTGAAAAATGGAGCTCAGGGGCACTGCAATTCACAAACCTGCAGACTTATAAATGACCACTCTCGTCCACAAATATATTGAGGGAAGGCAACGAAGAGGATTTGAAAGCAAGGCAGAATTGCAGGAAACAGATTTCAGGAGGGAGATTCGAATCGCCTTTAAAGCACAGGAAAAGTGGCAAAACCTCGACAATGATGCCCTTGGCCAAAAAGGGCGTATGCGTTTTTTCCTGAATATATTCAGGAAAAAACGCATACGCCCTTTTTGGCCAAGCAAGCAACCTGGAAAGGCAAATCAGCGCTACAAAGAAGTCTCGCTTCCCATCGGTCAAAAGGGCCATGCTGAATAAAGTGTCAAAACCAGAAATGCAGGGCAGGCCATGGAGAAACGGGAGCCTTGCTACGCTGATGGGCGGGATGTAAATTGCCAACAGCCACTCTGGAGAAGTGTACGGTGTGTCCTGAAATATCTAAACAACTCTGCTTAGAGAGCATAGGGCACTTCCACTCATGGGCGTATAAATTGGGAAAACTAAAAATCAGCAAGACACAGGCATCCCAACGTTTAGGGCTGCTCTGTTGACAAGAACCTCCACTTCGTTACACCTTAAATATCTCAGGATATAGAAAAATGGATAAATAAGTTGTGGTCCTTATGTACAATGGAATATCACTCAGCCATGAAATCAACGTCATAAGGCTAGTAGCAGCATGATGAGTGGATTTAGGTACGACGATTCTAAGTGAAATAAGTCACACAGAAAAAGACACTTATCATAACATATCACTTATAGAGGGAATGTAAAAACCGCTACCCTTGAACTGAATTACAAAACAGAACAGAGTCACACGTTTAGAAAACACACTATGGCTGCTTAACGGGAAAGGTTAGGTGGAGTGATGCATAAAACAATGGTTTCAAATTAGCTCAGATACCGTTCCATAAACCCAATATGTACTAGACAAGACCTACTCCTTGCTCAGTGAATTGGACTCAACACCCCCTATTCACGGCCCAAGAATATATCTGACTAGTAAGAATCTTAAAACCTATGTATTGATATCTCTCTGTAAGTGAGTCAAGTGGGTGTAAACTGGCATAAACACAGCAGTGAAAAGCAGCTAAACCCCATTATAAAAATCAATTACTTTTAAAAACCTGTGAAAAAAAGACAGTGAAAGAGAGAGAAATTCTTACAAAATTCGTTTAGGGGCAGTGATGCTACCTGGATTGACCATATCTAGACCCACAGCTGATTGAGACATAAGGGTGGACACTCTTGGGGCTGAGAGGTTTGGTGAGGTTGGGTGAGGAAACGCAGACCCTTTAAAGTAATACTGCGTGGTACCCATCCCATGGGTCCCACATCTCCAGGTTCAAGGGCATCTTCCTACATCGAAAACATGCATGAGAAACCCAGAAGATGGTACACCGTGTGATCGAGAAAGGTTTCTAAAACGCACGTCATTTCTCATCTCCTTGTGCTCGGGTCCGCCATTCCAGCCGCTTTACTAGCAACCTCACTCCTTGGAGAATCATCACCTTTAACCTCCTGTTCCGTACAGGTTGCAATTTGTCCTGAGGATGAACGGGAAGAGGGGAAAGCAATGAGAGACTAGCTCTAGGTGTTGGGACAGGCACAGGTCACTCTATTTTCCCATCAGGAAGAAGAATTAAGCACAGGCTCAGCCTGCCGCCCGGAACCAGAAAAGGGCCTGAAGCAATCCTGCGCTTTTGCGGCCAGCTCCCAAGAAAGCGAGTTGAAAAATGGAGCTCAGGGGCACTGCAATTCACAAACCTGCAGACTTATAAATGATCACTCTCGTCCACAAATATATTGAGGGAATGCAACGAAGAGGATTTGAAAGCAAGGCAGAATTGCAGGAAACAGATTTCAGGAGGGAGATTCGAATCGCCTTTAAAGCACAGGAAAAGCGGCAAAACCTCGACAATGATGCCCTTGGCCAAAAAGGGCGTATGCGTTTTTTCCTGAATATATTCAGGAAAAAACGCATACGCCCTTTTTGGCCAACCAAGCAATCTGGAAAGACAAATCAGCGCTACAAAGAAGTCTCGCTTCCCATCGGTCAAAAGGGCCATGCTGAATAAAGTGTCAAAACCAGAAATGCAGGGCAGGCCATGAGGAAACGGGAGCCTTGCTACGATGATGGGCGGGATGTAAATTGCCAACAGCCACTCTGGAGAAGTGTACGGTGTGTCCTGAAACATCTAAAAAACTCAGCTTAGAGAGCATAGGGCAGTTCCACTCATGGGCGTATAAATTGGGAAAACTAAAAATCAGCAAGACACAGGTACCCCAACGTTTAGGGCTGCTCTTTTGACAAGAACCTCCACTTCGTTACACCTTAAATATCTCAGGAAAGAGAAAAATGGATAAAGAAGTTGTGGTCCTTATGTACAATGGAATATCACTCAGCCATGAAATCAACGTCATAAGGCTAGTAGCAGCATGATGAGTGGATTTAGGTACGACGATTCTAAGTGAAATAAGTCACACAGAAATAGACACTTATCATAAGATATCACTTATAGAGGGAATGTAAAAACCGCTACCCTTGAACTGAATTACAAAACAGAACAGAGTCACACGTTTAGAAAACACCCTATGGCTGCTTAACGGGAAAGGTGAGGTGGGGCGATGCATAAAACAAGGGTTTCAAATTAGCTCAGATACCGTTCCATAAACCCAATATGTAATAGACAAGACCTACTCCTTGCTCAGTGAATTGGACTCAAAACCCCCTATTCACGGCCCAAGAATATATCTGACTAGTAAGAATCTTAAAACCTATGTATTGATATCTCTCTGTAAGTGAGTCAAGTGGGTGTAACGTGGCATAAACACAGCAGTGAAAAGCAGCTAAACCCCATTATAAAAATCAATTACTTTTAAAAACCTGTAAAAAAAGACAGTGAAAGAGATAGAAATTCTTACAAAATTCGTTTAGGGGCAGTTATGCTACCTGGATTGACCATATCTAGACCCACAGCTGATTGAGACATAAGGGTGGACACTCTTGGGGCTGAGGGGTTTGGTGAGGTTGGGTGAGGAAACGCAGACCCTTTAAAGTAATACTGCGTGGTACCCATCCCATGGGTCCCAAATCTCCAGGTTCAAGGGCATCTTCCTACATCGAAAACATGCATGAGAAACCCAGAAGATGGCACGCCGTGTGATCGGGAAAGGTTTCTAAAACGCACCTCATTTCTCATGTCCTTGTGCTCGGGTTCGCCATTCCAGCCGCTTTACTAACAATCTCCCTCTTTGGAGAATCAGCACCTTTAACCTCCTGTTCCGTACAGGTTGCAATTTGTCCTGAGGATGAACGGGAAGAGGGGAAAACAATGAGAGACTAGCTCTAGGTGTTGGGACAGGCACAGGTCACTCTATTTTCCCATCAGGAAGAAGAATTAAGCACAGGCTCAGCCTTCCGCCCGGGACCAGAATAGGGCCTGAAGCAATCCTGCGCTTTTGCGGCCAGCTCCCAAGAAAGCGAGTTGAAAAATGGAGCTCAGGGGCACTGCAATTCACAAACCTGCAGACTTATAAATGATCACTCTCGTCCACAAATATATTGAGGGAAGGCAACGAAGAGGATTTGAAAGCAAGGCAGAATTGCAGGAAACAGATTTCAGGAGGGAGATTCGAATCGCCTTTAAAGCACAGGAAAAGCGGCAAAACCTCGACAAGATGCCCTTGGCCAAAAAGGGCGTATGCGTTTTTTCCTGAATATATTCAGGAAAAAACGCATACGCCCTTTTTGGCCAACCAAGCAACCTGGAAAGGCAAATCACCGCTACAAAGAAGTCTCGCTTCCCATCGGTCAAAAGGGCCATGCTGAATAAAGTGTCAAAATCAGAAATGCAGGACAGGCCATGGAGAAACGGGAGCCTTGCTACGCTGATGGGCGGGATGTAAATTGCCAACAGCCACTCTGGAGAAGTGTACGGTGTGTCCTGAAACATCTAAAAAACTCAGCTTAGAGAGCATAGGGCACTTCCACTCATGGGCGTATAAAGTGGGAAAATTAAAAACCAGCAAGACACAGGCACCCCAACATTTAGGGCTGCTCTGGTGACAAGAACCTCCACTTCGTTACACCTTAAATATCCCAGGAAAGAGAAAAATGGATAAAGAAGTTGTGGTCCTTATGTACAATGGAATATCACTCAGCCATGAAATCAACGTCATAAGGCTAATAGCAGCATGATGAGTGGATTTAGGTACTACGATTCTAAGTGAAATAAGTCACACAGAAAAAGACACTTATCATAAGATATCACTTATAGAGGTAATGTAAAAACCGCTATCCTTGAACTGAATTACAAAACAGAACAGAGTCACACGTTTAGAAAACACACTATGGCTGCTTAACGGGAAAGGTGAGGTGGGGTGATGCATAAAGCAAGGGTTTCAAATTAGCTCAGATACCGTTCCATAAACCCAATATGTAATAGACAAGACCTACTCCTTGCTCAGTGAATTGGACTCAACACCCCCTATTCACGGCCCAAGAATATATCTGACTAGTAAGAATCTTAAAACCTATGTATTGATATCTCTCTGTAAGTGAGTCAAGTGGGTGTAAAGTGACATAAACACAGCAGTAAAAAGCAGCTAAACCCTATTATAAAAATCAATTACTTTTAAAAACCTGTGAAAAAAAGACAGTGAAAGAGAGAGAAATTCTTACAAAATTCCTTTAGGGGCAGTGATGCTACCTGGATTGACCATATCTAGACCCACAGCTGATTGAGACATAAGGGTGGACACTCTTGGGGCTGAGAGGTTTGCTGAGGTTGGGTGAGGAAACGCAGACCCTTTAAAGTAATACTGCGTGGTACCCATCCCATGGGTCCCAAATCTCCAGGTTCAAGGGCATCTTCCTATATCGAAAACATGCATGAGAAACCCAGAAGATGGTACACCGTGTGATCGAGAAAGGTTTCTAAAACGCACCTCATTTCTCATCTCCTTGTGCTCGGGTCCGCCATTCCAGCCGCTTTACTAGCAACCTCACTCCTTCGAGAATCATCACCTTTAACCTCCTGTTCCGTACAGGTTGCAATTTGTCCTGAGGATGAACGGGAAGAGGGGAAAACAATGAGAGACTAGCTCTAGGTGTTGGGACAGGCACAGGTCACTCTATTTTCCCATCAGGAAGAAGAATTAAGCACAGGCTCAGCCTGCCGCCCGGAACAAGAATAGGGCCTGAAGCAATCCTGCGCTTTTGCGGCCAGCTCCCAAGAAAGCGAGTTGAAAAATGGAGCTCAGGGGCACTGCAATTCACAAACCTGCAGACTTATAAATGATCACTCTCGTCCACAAATATATTGAGGGAAGGCAACGAAGAGGATTTGAAAGCAAGGCAGAATTGCAGGAAACAGATTTCAGGAGGGAGATTCGAATCGCTTTTAAAGCACAGGAAAAGCGGCAAAACCTCGACAAGATGCCCTTGGCCAAAAAGGGCGTATGCGTTTTTTCCTGAATATAATCTGGAAAAAACGCATACGCCCTTTTTGGCCAACCAAGCAACCTGGAAAGGCAAATCAGCGCTACAAAGAAGTCTCGCTTCCCATCGGTCAAAAGGGCCATGCTGAATAAAGTGTCAAAACCAGAAATGCAGGACAGGCCATGGAGAAACGGGAGCCTTGCTACGCTGATGGGCGGGATGTAAATTGCCAACAGCCACTCTGGAGAAGTGTACGGTGTGTCCTGAAACATCTAAAAAACTCAGCTTAGAGAGCATAGGGCACTTCCACTCATGGGCGTATAAAGTGGGAAAATTAAAAACCAGCAAGACACAGGCACCCCAAAGTTTAGGGCTGCTCTGTTGACAAGAACCTCCACTTCGTTACACCTTAAATATCCCAGGAAAGAGAAAAATGGATAAAGAAGTCATGGTCCTTATGTACAATGGAATATCACTCAGCCATGAAATCAACGTCATAAGGCTAGTAGCAGCATGATGAGTGGATTTAGGTACGACGATTCTAAGTGAAATAAATCACACAGAAAAAGACACTTATCATAAGATATCACTTATAGAGGGAATGTAAATACCGCTACCCTTGAACTGAATTACAAAACAGAACAGAGTCACACGTTTAGAAAACACACTATGGCTGCTTAACGGGAAAGGTGAGGTGGGGTGATGCATAAAACAAGGGTTTCAAATTAGCTCAGATACCGTTCCATAAACCCAATATGTAATAGACAAGACCTACTCCTTGCTCAGTGAATTGGACTCAACACCCCCTATTCACGGCCCAAGAATATATCTGACTAGTAAGAATCTTAAAACCTATGTATTGATATCTCTTTGTAAGTGAGTCAAGTGGGTGTAAAGTGGCATAAACACAGCAGTGAAAAGCAGCTAAACCCCATTATAAAAATCAATTACTTTTAAAAACCTGTGAAAAAAAGACAGTGAAAGAGAGAGAAATTCTTACAAAATTCGTTTAGGGGCAGTTATGCTACCTGGATTGACCATATCTAGACCTACAGCTGATTGAGACATAAGGGTGGACACTCTTGGGGCTGAGAGGTTTGGTGAGGTTGGGTGAGCAAACGCAGATCCTTTAAAGTAATACTGCGTGGTACCCATCCCATGGGTCCCAAATCTCAAGGTTCAAGGGCATCTTCCTACATCGAAAATAAGCATGAGAAACCCAGAAGATGGTACACTGTGTGATCGGGAAAGGTTTCTAAAACGCACCTCATTTCTCATGTCCTTGTGCTTGGGTTCGCCATTCCAGCCGCTTTACTAACAATCTCTCTCCTTGGAGAATCAGCACCTTTAACCTCCTGTTCCGTACAGGTTGCAATTTGTCCTGAGGATGAACGGGAAGAGGGGAAAACAATGAGAGACTAGCTCTAGGTGTTGGGACAGGCACAGGTCACTCTATTTTCCCATCAGGAAGAAGAATTAAGCACAGGCTCAGCCTGCCGCCCGGGACCAGAATAGGGCCTGAAGCAATCCTGCGCTTTTGCGGCCTGCTCCCAAGAAAGCGAGTTGAAAAATGGAGTTCAGGGGCACTGCAATTCACAAACCTGCAGACTTCTAAATGATCACTCTCGTCCACAAATATATTGAGGGAAGGCAACGAAGAGGATTTGAAAGCAAGGCAGAATTGCAGGAAACAGATTTCAGGAGGGAGATTCGAATTGCCTTTAAAGCACAGGATAAGCGGCAAAACCTCGACAATGATGCCCTTGGCCAAAAAGGGCGTATGCGTTTTTTCCTGAATATATTCAGGAAAAAACGCATACGCCCTTTTTGGCCAACCAAGCAACCTGGAAAGGCAAATCAGCGCTACAAAGAAGTTTCGCTTCCCATCGGTCAAAAGGGCCATGCTGAATAAAGTGTCAAAACCAGAAATGCAGGGCAGGCCATGAGGAAACGGGAGCCTTGCTACGCTGATGGGCGGGATGTAAATTGCCAACAGCCACTCTGGAGAAGTGTACGGTGTGTGCTGAAACATCTAAAAAACTCAGCTTAGAGAGCATAGGGCACTTCCACTCATGGGCGTATAAAGTGGGAAAATTAAAAACCAGCAAGACACAGGCACCCCAAAGTTTAGGGCTGCTCTGTTGACAAGAACCTCCACTTCGTTACACCTTAAATATCCCAGGAAAGAGAAAAATGGATAAAGAAGTTGTGGTCCTTATGTACAATGGAATATCACTCAGCCATGAAATCAACGTCATAAGGCTAGTAGCAGCATGATGAGTGGATTTAGGTACTACGATTCTAAGTGAAATAAATCACACAGAAAAAGACACTTATCATAAGATATCACTTATAGAGGGAATGTAAAAACCGCTACCCTTGAACTGAATTACAAAACAGAACAGAGTCACACGTTTAGAAAACACACTATGGCTGCTTAACGGGAAAGGTGAGGTGGGGTGATGCATAAAACAAGGGTTTCAAATTAGCTCAGATACCGTTCCATAAACCCAATATGTAATAGACAAGACCTACTCCTTGCTCAGTGAATTGGACTCAACACCCCCTATTCACGGCCCAAGAATATATCTGACTAGTAAGAATCTTAAAACCTATGTATTGATATCTCTCTGTAAGTGAGTCAAGTGGGTGTAAAGTGACATAAACACAGCAGTAAAAAGCAGCTAAACCCTATTATAAAAATCAATTACTTTTAAAAACCTGTGAAAAAAAGACAGTGAAAGAGAGAGAAATTCTTACAAAATTCCTTTAGGGGCAGTGATGCTACCTGGATTGACCATATCTAGACCCACAGCTGATTGAGACATAAGGGTGGACACTCTTGGGGCTGAGAGGTTTGCTGAGGTTGGGTGAGGAAACGCAGACCCTTTAAAGTAATACTGCGTGGTACCCATCCCATGGGTCCCAAATCTCCAGGTTCAAGGGCATCTTCCTATATCGAAAACATGCATGAGAAACCCAGAAGATGGTACACCGTGTGATCGAGAAAGGTTTCTAAAACGCACCTCATTTCTCATCTCCTTGTGCTCGGGTCCGCCATTCCAGCCGCTTTACTAGCAACCTCACTCCTTGGAGAATCATCACCTTTAACCTCCTGTTCTGTACAGGTTGCAATTTGTCCTGAGGATGAACGGGAAGAGGGGAAAACAATGAGAGACTAGCTCTAGGTGTTGGGACAGGCACAGGTCACTCTATTTTCCCATCAGGAAGAAGAATTAAGCACAGGCTCAGCCTGCCGCCCGGAACAGGAATAGGGCCTGAAGCAATCCTGCGCTTTTGCGGCCAGCTCCCAAGAAAGCGAGTTGAAAAATGGAGCTCAGGGGCACTGCAATTCACAAACCTGCAGACTTATAAATGATCACTCTCGTCCACAAATATATTGAGGGAAGGCAACGAAGAGGATTTGAAAGCAAGGCAGAATTGCAGGAAACAGATTTCAGGAGGGAGATTCGAATCGCTTTTAAAGCACAGGAAAAGCGGCAAAACCTCGACAAGATGCCCTTGGCCAAAAAGGGCGTATGCGTTTTTTCCTGAATATAATCTGGAAAAAACGCATACGCCCTTTTTGGCCAACCAAGCAACCTGGAAAGGCAAATCAGCGCTACAAAGAAGTCTCGCTTCCCATCGGTCAAAAGGGCCATGCTGAATAAAGTGTCAAAACCAGAAATGCAGGACAGGCCATGGAGAAACGGGAGCCTTGCTACGCTGATGGGCGGGATGTAAATTGCCAACAGCCACTCTGGAGAAGTGTACGGTGTGTCCTGAAACATCTAAAAAACTCAGCTTAGAGAGCATAGGGCACTTCCACTCATGGGCGTATAAAGTGGGAAAATTAAAAACCAGCAAGACACAGGCACCCCAAAGTTTAGGGCTGCTCTTTTGACAAGAACCTCCACTTCGTTACACCTTAAATATCCCAGGAAAGAGAAAAATGGATAAAGAAGTCATGGTCCTTATGTACAATGGAATATCACTCAGCCATGAAATCAACGTCATAAGGCTAGTAGCAGCATGATGAGTGGATTTAGGTACGACGATTCTAAGTGAAATAAATCACACAGAAAAAGACACTTATCATAAGATATCACTTATAGAGGGAATGTAAATACCGCTACCCTTGAACTGAATTACAAAACAGAACAGAGTCACACGTTTAGAAAACACACTATGGCTGCTTAACGGGAAAGGTGAGGTGGGGTGATGCATAAAACAAGGGTTTCAAATTAGCTCAGATACCGTTCCATAAACCCAATATGTAATAGACAAGACCTACTCCTTGCTCAGTGAATTGGACTCAACACCCCCTATTCACGGCCCAAGAATATATCTGACTAGTAAGAATCTTAAAACCTATGTATTGATATCTCTTTGTAAGTGAGTCAAGTGGGTGTAAAGTGGCATAAACACAGCAGTGAAAAGCAGCTAAACCCCATTATAAAAATCAATTACTTTTAAAAACCTGTGAAAAAAAGACAGTGAAAGAGAGAGAAATTCTTACAAAATTCGTTTAGGGGCAGTTATGCTACCTGGATTGACCATATCTAGACCTACAGCTGATTGAGACATAAGGGTGGACACTCTTGGGGCTGAGAGGTTTGGTGAGGTTGGGTGAGCAAACGCAGATCCTTTAAAGTAATACTGCGTGGTACCCATCCCATGGGTCCCAAATCTCAAGGTTCAAGGGCATCTTCCTACATCGAAAATAAACATGAGAAACCCAGAAGATGGTACACTGTGTGATCGGGAAAGGTTTCTAAAACGCACCTCATTTCTCATGTCCTTGTGCTTGGGTTCGCCATTCCAGCCGCTTTACTAACAATCTCTCTCCTTGGAGAATCAGCACCTTTAACCTCCTGTTCCGTACAGGTTGCAATTTGTCCTGAGGATGAACGGGAAGAGGGGAAAACAATGAGAGACTAGCTCTAGGTGTTGGGACAGGCACAGGTCACTCTATTTTCCCATCAGGAAGAAGAATTAAGCACAGGCTCAGCCTGCCGCCCGGGACCAGAATAGGGCCTGAAGCAATCCTGCGCTTTTGCGGCCTGCTCCCAAGAAAGCGAGTTGAAAAATGGAGTTCAGGGGCACTGCAATTCACAAACCTGCAGACTTCTAAATGATCACTCTCGTCCACAAATATATTGAGGGAAGGCAACGAAGAGGATTTGAAAGCAAGGCAGAATTGCAGGAAACAGATTTCAGGAGGGAGATTCGAATTGCCTTTAAAGCACAGGATAAGCGGCAAAACCTCGACAATGATGCCCTTGGCCAAAAAGGGCGTATGCGTTTTTTCCTGAATATATTCAGGAAAAAACGCATACGCCCTTTTTGGCCAACCAAGCAACCTGGAAAGGCAAATCAGCGCTACAAAGAAGTCTCGCTTCCCATCGGTCAAAAGGGCCATGCTGAATAAAGTGTCAAAACCAGAAATGCAGGGCAGGCCATGAGGAAACGGGAGCCTTGCTACGCTGATGGGCGGGATGTAAATTGCCAACAGCCACTCTGGAGAAGTGTACGGTGTGTGCTGAAACATCTAAAAAACTCAGCTTAGAGAGCATAGGGCACTTCCACTCATGGGCGTATAAAGTGGGAAAATTAAAAACCAGCAAGACACAGGCACCCCAAAGTTTAGGGCTGCTCTGTTGACAAGAACCTCCACTTCGTTACACCTTAAATATCCCAGGAAAGAGAAAAATGGATAAAGAAGTTGTGGTCCTTATGTACAATGGAATATCACTCAGCCATGAAATCAACGTCATAAGGCTAGTAGCAGCATGATGAGTGGATTTAGGTACTACGATTCTAAGTGAAATAAATCACACAGAAAAAGACACTTATCATAAGATATCACTTATAGAGGGAATGTAAAAACCGCTACCCTTGAACTGAATTACAAAACAGAACAGAGTCACACGTTTAGAAAACACACTATGGCTGCTTAACGGGAAAGGTGAGGTGGGGTGATGCATAAAACAAGGGTTTCAAATTAGCTCAGATACCGTTCCATAAACCCAATATGTAATAGACAAGACCTACTCCTTGCTCAGTGAATTGGACTCAACACCCCCTATTCACGGCCCAAGAATATATCTGACTAGTAAGAATCTTAAAACCTATGTATTCATATCTCTTTGTAAGTGAGTCAAGTGGGTGTAAAGTGGCATAAACACAGCAGTGAAAAGCAGCTAAACCCCATTATAAAAATCAATTACTTTTAAAAACCTGTGAAAAAAAGACAGTGAAAGAGAGAGAAATTCTTACAAAATTCGTTTAGGGGCAGTTATGCTACCTGGATTGACCATATCTAGACCCACAGCTGATTGAGACATAAGGTTGGACACTCTTGGGGCTGAGAGGTTTGGTGAGGTTGGGTGAGGAAACGCAGACCCTTTAAAGTAATACTGCCTGGTACCCATCCCATGGGTCCCAAATCTCCAGGTTCAAGGGCATCTTCCTCCATCGAAAACATGCATGAGAAACCCAGAAGATGGTACACCGTGTGATCGGGAAAGGTTTCTAAAACACACCTCATTTCTCATCTCCTTGTGCTCGGGTTCGCCATTCCAGCCGCTTTACTAACAATCTCCCTCCTTGGAGAATCAGCACCTTTAACCTCCTGTTCCGTACAGGTTGCAATTTGTCCTGAGGATGAACGGGAAGAGGGGAAAACAATGAGAGACTAGCTCTAGGTGTTGGGACAGGCACAGGTCACTCTATTTTCCCATCAGGAAGAAGAATTAACCACAGGCTCAGCCTGCCGCCAGGGACCAGAATAGGGCCTGAAGCAATCCTGCGCTTTTGCGGCCAGCTCCCAAGAAAGCGAGTTGAAAAATGGAGCTCAGGGGCACTGCAATTCACAAACCTGCAGACTTATAAATGATCACTCTCGTCCACAAATATATTGAGGGAAGGCAACGAACAGGATTTGAAAGCAAGGCAGAATTGCAGGAAACAGATTTCAGGAGGGAGATTCGAATCGCCTTTAAAGCCCAGGAAAAGCGGCAAAACCCCGACAATGATGCCCTTGGCCAAAAAGGGCGTATGCGTTTTTTCCTGAATATAATCAGGAAAAAACGCATACGCCCTTTTTGGCCAACCAAGCAACCTGGAAAGGCAAATCAGCGCTACAAAGAAGTCTCGCTTCCCATCGGTCAAAAGGGCCATGCTGAATAAAGTGTCAAAACCAGAAATGCAGGGCAGGCCATGGAGAAACGGGAGGCTTGCTACGCTGATGGGAGGGATGTAAATTGCCAACAGCCACTCTGGAGAAGTGTACGGTGTGTCCTGAAACATCTAAAAAACTCAGCTTAGAGAGCATAGGGCAGTTCCACTCATGGGCGTATAAATTGGGAAAACTAAAAATCAGCAAGACACAGGTACCCCAACGTTTAGGGCTGCTCTTTTGACAAGAACCTCCACTTCGTTACACCTTAAATATCTCAGGAAAGAGAAAAATGGATAAAGAAGTTGTGGTCCTTATGTACAATGGAATATCACTCAGCCATGAAATCAACGTCATAAGGCTAGTAGCAGCATGATGAGTGGATTTAGGTACGACGATTCTAAATGAAATAAGTCACACAGAAAAAGACACTTATCATAAGATATCACTTATAGAGGGAATGTAAAAACCGCTACCCTTGAACTGAATTACAAAACAGAACAGAGTCACACGTTTAGAAAACACACTATGGCTGCTTAACGGGAAAGGTGAGGTGGGGTGATGCATAAAGCAAGGGTTTCAAATTAGCTCAGATACCGTTCCATAAACCCAATATGTGATAGACAAGACCTACTCCTTGCTCAGTGAATTGGACTCAACACCCCCTATTCACGGCCCAAGAATATATCTCACTAGTAAGAATCTTAAAACCTATGTATTGATATCTCTCTGTAAGTGAGTCAAGTGGGTGTAAAGTGACATAAACACAGCAGTAAAAAGCAGCTAAACCCCATTATAAAAATCAATTACTTTTAAAAACCTGTGAAAAAAAGACAGTGAAAGAGAGAGAAATTCTTACAAAATTCGTTTAGGGGCAGTTATGCTACCTGGATTGACCATATCTAGACCCACAGCTGATTGAGACATAAGGGTGGACACTCTTGGGGCTGAGAGGTTTGCTGAGGTTGGGTGAGGAAACGCAGACCCTTTAAAGTAATATTGCCTGGTACCCATCCCATGGGTCCCAAATCTCCAGGTTCAAGGGCATCTTCCTACATCGAAAACATGCATGACAAACCCAGAAGATGGCACACTGTGTGATCGGGAAAGGTTTCTAAAACGCACCTCATTTCTCATCTCCTTGTGCTCGAATTCGGCATTCCAGCTGCTTTACTAGCAGTCTCCCTCATTGGAGAATCAGCACCTTTAACCTCCTGTTCCGTACAGGTTGCAATTTGTCCTGAGGATGAACGGGAAGAGGGGAAAACAATGAGAGACTAGCTCTAGGTGTTGGGACAGGCACAGGTCACTCTATTTTCCCATCAGGAAGAAGAATTAAGCACAGGCTCAGCCTGCCGCCCGGGACCAGAATAGGGCCTGAAGCAATCCCGCGCTTTTGCGGCCAGCTCCCAAGAAAGCGAGTTGAAAAATGGAGCTCAGGGGCACTGCAATTCACAAACCTGCAGACTTATAAATGATCACTCTCGTCCACAAATATATTGAGGGAAGGCAACGAAGAGTATTTGAAAGCAAGGCAGAATTGCAGGAAACAGATTTCAGGAGGGAGATTCGAATCGCCTTTAAAGCACAGGAAAAGCGGCAAAACCTCGACAAGATGCCCTTGGCCAAAAAGGGCGTATGCGTTTTTTCCTGAATATATTCAGGAAAAAACGCATACGCCCTTTTTGGCCAACCAAGCAACCTTGAAAGGCAAATCAGCGCTACAAAGAAGTCTCGCTTCCCATCGGTCAAAAGGGCCATGCTGAATAAAGTGTCAAAATCAGAAATGCAGGACAGGCCATGGAGAAACGGGAGCCTTGCTACGCTGATGGGCGGGATGTAAATTGCCAACAGCCACTCTGGAGAAGTGTACGGTGTGTCCTGAAACATCTAAAAAACTCAGCTTAGAGAGCATAGGGCACTTCCACGCATGGGCGTATAAAGTGGGAATATTAAAAACCAGCAAGACATAGGCACCCCAACATTTAGGGCTGCTCTGTTGACAAGAACCTCCACTTCGTTACACCTTAAATATCCCAGGAAAGAGAAAAATGGATAAAGAAGTTGTGGTCCTTATGTACAATGGAATATCACTCAGCCATGAAATCAACGTCATAAGGCTAATAGCAGCATGATGAGTGGATTTAGGTACTACGATTCTAAGTGAAATAAGTCACACAGAAAAAGACACTTATCATAAGATATCACTTATAGAGGGAATGTAAAAACCGCTACCCTAGAACTGAATTACAAAACAGAACAGAGTCACACGTTTAGAAAACACACTATGGCTGCTTAACGGGAAAGGTGAGGTGGGGTGATGCATAAAGCAAGGGTTTCAAATTAGCTCAGATACCGTTCCATAAACCCAATATGTAATAGACAAGACCTACTCCTTGCTCAGTGAATTGGACTCAACACCCCCTATTCACAGCCCAAGAATATATCTGACTAGTAAGAATCTTAAAACCTATGTATTGATATCTCTCTGTAAGTGAGTCAAGTGGGTGTAAAGTGACATAAACACAGCAGTAAAAAGCAGCTAAACCCCATTATAAAAATCAATTACTTTTAAAAACCTGTGAAAAAAAGACAGTGAAAGAGAGAGAAATTCTTACAAAATTCGTTTAGGGGCAGTGATGCTACCTGGATTGACCATATCTAGACCCACAGCTGATTGAGACATAAGGGTGGACACTCTTGGGGCTGAGAGGTTTGGTGAGGTTGGGTGAGGAAACGCAGACCCTTTAAAGTAATACTGCGTGGTACCCATCCCATGGGTCCCAAATCTCCAGGTTCAAGGGCATCTTCCTATATCGAAAACATGCATGAGAAACCCAGAAGATGGTACACCGTGTGATCGAGAAAGGTTTCTAAAACGCACCTCATTTCTCATCTCCTTGTGCTCGGGTCCGCCATTCCAGCCGCTTTACTAGCAACCTCACTCCTTGGAGAATCATCACCTTTAACCTCCTGTTCCGTACAGGTTGCAATTTGTCCTGAGGATGAACGGGAAGAGGGGAAAACAATGAGAGACTAGCTCTAGGTGTTGGGACAGGCACAGGTCACTCTATTTTCCCATCAGGAAGAAGAATTAAGCACAGGCTCAGCCTGCCGCCCGGAACCAGAATAGGGCCTGAAGCAATCCTGCGCTTTTGCGGCCAGCTCCCAAGAAAGCGAGTTGAAAAATGGAGCTCAGGGGCACTGCAATTCACAAACCTGCAGACTTATAAATGATCACTCTCGTCCACAAATATATTGAGGGAAGGCAACGAAGAGGATTTGAAAGCAAGGCAGAATTGCAGGAAACAGATTTCAGGAGGGAGATTCGAATCGCTTTTAAAGCACAGGAAAAGCGGCAAAACCTCGACAAGATGCCCTTGGCCAAAAAGGGCGTATGCGTTTTTTCCTGAATATAATCAGGAAAAAACCATTACGCCCTTTTTGGCCAACCAAGCAACCTGGAAAGGCAAATCAGCGCTACAAAGAAGTCTCGCTTCCCATCGGTCAAAAGGGCCATGCTGAATAAAGTGTCAAAACCAGAAATGCAGGACAGGCCATGGAGAAACGGGAGGCTTGCTACGCTGATGGGCGGGATGTAAATTGCCAACAGCCACTCTGGAGAAGTGTACGGTGTGTCCTGAAACATCTAAAAAACTCAGCTTAGAGAGCATAGGGCACTTCCACTCATGGGCGTATAAAGTGGGAAAATTAACAACCAGCAAGACACAGGCACCCCAAAGTTTAGGGCTGCTCTGTTGACAAGAACCTCCACTTCGTTACACCTTAAATATCCCAGGAAAGAGAAAAATGGATAAAGAAGTCGTGGTCCTTATGTACAATGGAATATCACTCAGCCATGAAATCAACGTCATAAGGCTAGTAGCAGCATGATGAGTGGATTTAGGTACGACGATTCTAAGTGAAATAAATCACACAGAAAAAGACACTTATCATAAGATATCACTTATAGAGGGAATGTAAATACCGCTACCCTTGAACTGAATTACAAAACAGAACAGAGTCACACGTTTAGAAAACACACTATGGCTGCTTAACGGGAAAGGTGAGGTGGGGTGATGCATAAAACAAGGGTTTCAAATTAGCTCAGATACCGTTCCATAAACCCAATATGTAATAGACAAGACCTACTCCTTGCTCAGTGAATTGGACTCAACACCCCCTATTCACGGCCCATGAATATATCTGACTAGTAAGAATCTTAAAACCTATGTATTGATATCTCTTTGTAAGTGAGTCAAGTGGGTGTAAAGTGGCATAAACACAGCAGTGAAAAGCAGCTAAACCCCATTATAAAAATCAATTACTTTTAAAAACCTGTGAAAAAAAGACAGTGAAAGAGAGAGAAATTCTTACAAAATTCGTTTAGGGGCATTTATGCTACCTGGATTGACCATATCTAGACCCACAGCTGATTGAGACATAAGGGTGGACACTCTTGGGGCTGAGAGGTTTGGTGAGGTTGGGTGAGCAAACGCAGATCCTTTAAAGTAATACTGCGTGGTACCCATCCCATGGGTCCCAAATCTCCAGGTTCAAGGGCATCTTCCTACATCGAAAATAAGCATGAGAAACCCAGAAGATGGTACACTGTGTGATCGGGAAAGGTTTCTAAATCGCACCTCATTTCTCATGTCCTTGTGCTCGGGTTCGCCATTCCAGCCGCTTTACTAACAATCTCTCTCCTTGGAGAATCAGCACCTTTAACCTCCTGTTCCATACAGGTTGCAATTTGTCCTGAGGATGAACGGGAAGAGGGGAAAACAATGAGAGACTAGCTCTAGGTGTTGGGACAGGCACAGGTCACTCTATTTTCCCATCAGGAAGAAGAATTAAGCACAGGCTCAGCCTGCCGCCCGGGACCAGAATAGGGCCTGAAGCAATCCTGCGCTTTTGCGGCCAGCTCCCAAGAAAGCGAGTTGAAAAATGGAGCTCAGGGGCACTGCAATTCACAAACCTGCAGACTTATAAATGATCACTCTCGTCCACAAATATATTGAGGGAAGGCAACGAAGAGGATTTGAAAGCAAGGCAGAATTGCAGGAAACAGATTTCAGGAGGGAGATTCGAATCGCCTTTAAAGCACAGGAAAAGCGGCAAAACCTCGACAATGATGCCCTTGGCCAAAAAGGGCGTATGCGTTTTTTCCTGAATATATTCAGGAAAAAACGCATACGCCCTTTTTGGCCAACCAAGCAACCTGGAAAGGCAAATCAGCGCTACAAAGAAGTCTCGCTTCCCATCGGTCAAAAGGGCCATGCTGAATAAAGTGTCAAAACCAGAAATGCAGGGCAGGCCATGAGGAAACGGGAGCCTTGCTACGCTGATGGGCGGGATGTAAATTGCCAACAGCCACTCTGGAGAAGTGTACGGTGTGTGCTGAAACATCTAAAAAACTCAGCTTAGAGAGCATAGGGCACTTCCACTCATGGGCGTATAAAGTGGGAAAATTAAAAACCAGCAAGACACAGGCACCCCAAAGTTTAGGGCTGCTCTGTTGACAAGAACCTCCACTTCGTTACACCTTAAATATCCCAGGAAAGAGAAAAATGGATAAAGAAGTTGTGGTCCTTATGTACAATGGAATATCACTCAGCCATGAAATCAACGTCATAAGGCTAGTACCAGCATGATGAGTGGATTTAGGTACTACGATTCTAAGTGAAATAAATCACACAGAAAAAGACACTTATCATAAGATATCACTTATAGAGGGAATGTAAAAACCGCTACCCTTGAACTGAATTACAAAACAGAACAGAGTCACACGTTTAGAAAACACACTATGGCTGCTTAACGGGAAAGGTGAGGTGGGGTGATGCATAAAACAAGGGTTTCAAATTAGCTCAGATACCGTTCCATAAACCCAATATGTAATAGACAAGACCTACTCCTTGCTCAGTGAATTGGACTCAACACCCCCTATTCACGGCCCAAGAATATATCTGACTAGTAAGAATCTTAAAACCTATGTATTGATATCTCTTTGTAAGTGAGTCAAGTGGGTGTAAAGTGGCATAAACACAGCAGTGAAAAGCAGGTAAACCCCATTATAAAAATCAATTACTTTTAAAAACCTGTGAAAAAAAGACAGTGAAAGAGAGAGAAATTCTTACAAAATTCGTTTAGGGGCAGTTATGCTACCTGGATTGACCATATCTAGACCCACAGCTGATTGAGACATAAGGTTGGACACTCTTGGGGCTGAGAGGTTTGGTGAGGTTGGGTGAGGAAACGCAGACCCTTTAAAGTAATACTGCCTGGTACCCATCCCATGGGTCCCAAATCTCCAGGTTCAAGGGCATCTTCCTACATCGAAAACATGCATGAGAAACCCAGAAGATGGTACACCGTGTGATCGGGAAAGGTTTCTAAAACACACCTCATTTCTCATCTCCTTGTGCTCGAATTCGCCATTCCAGCTGCTTTACTAGCAGTCTCCCTCATTGGAGAATCAGCACCTTTAACCTCCTGTTCCGTACAGGTTGCAATTTGTCCTGAGGATGAACGGGAAGAGGGGAAAACAATGAGAGACTAGCTCTAGGTGTTGGGACAGGCACAGGTCACTCTATTTTCCCATCAGGAAGAAGAATTAAGCACAGGCTCAGCCTGCCGCCCGGGACCAGAATAGGGCCTGAAGCAATCCTGCGCTTTTGCGGCCAGCTCCCAAGAAAGCGAGTTGAAAAATGGAGCTCAGGGGCACTGCAATTCACAAACCTGCAGACTTATAAATGATCACTCTCGTCCACAAATATATTGAGGGAAGGCAACGAAGAGGATTTGAAAGCAAGGCAGAATTGCAGGAAACAGATTTCAGGAGGGAGATTCGAATCGCCTTTAAAGCACAGGAAAAGCGGCAAAACCTCGTCAATGACGCCCTTTTTGGCCAACCAAGCAACCTGGAAAGGCAAATCAGCGCTACAAAGAAGTCTCGCTTCCCATCGGTCAAAAGGGCCATGCTGAATAAAGTGTCTAAACCAGAAATGCAGGACAGTCCATGGAGAAACGGGAGCCTTGCTACGCTGATGGGCGGGATGTAAATTGCCAACAGCCACTCTGGAGTATGTACGGTGTGTCCTGAAACATCTAAAAAACTCAGCTTAGAGAGCATAGGGCACTTCCACTCATGGGCGTATAAAGTGGGAAAATTAAAAACCAGCAAGACACAGGCACCCCAAAGTTTAGGGCTGCTCTGTTGACAAGAACCTCCAACTTCGTTACACCTTAAATATCCCAGGAAAGAGAAAAATGGATAAAGATGTTGTGGTCCTTATGTACAATGGAATATCACTCAGCCATGAAATCAACGTCATAATGCTAGTAGCAGCATGATGAGTGGATTGAGGTACGACGATTCTAAGTGAAATAAGTCACACAGAAAAAGACACTTATCATAAGATATCACTTATAGAGGGAATGTAAAAACCGCTACCCTTGAACTGAATTACAAAACAGAACAGAGTCACACGTTTAGAAAACACACTATGGCTGCTTAACGGGAAAGGTGAGGTGGGGTGATGCATAAAACAAGGGTTTCAAATTAGCTCAGATACCGTTCCATAAACCCAATATGTACTAGAGAAGACCTACTCCTTGCTCAGTGAATTGGACTCAAAACCCCCTATTCACGGCCCAAGAATATATCTGACTAGTAAGAATCTTAAAACCTATGTATTGCTATCTCTCTGTAAGTGAGTCAAGTGGGTGTAAAGTGACATAAACACAGCAGTGAAAAGCAGCTAAACCCCATTATAAAAATCAATTACTTTTAAAAACCTGTGAAAAAAAGACAGTGAAAGAGAGAGAAATTCTTACAAAATTCGTTTAGGGGCAGTTATGCTACATGGATTGACCATATCTAGACCCACAGCTGATTGAGACATAAGGGTGGACACTCTTGGGGCTGAGAGGTTTGGTGAGGTTGGGTGAGGAAACGCAGACCCTTTAAAGTAATACTGCGTGGTACCCATCCCATGGGTTCCAAATCTCCAGGTTCAAGGGCATCTTCCTACATCGAAAACATGCATGAGAAACCCAGAAGATGGTACACCGTGTGATCGAGAAAGGTTTCTAAAACGCACCTCATTTCTCATCTCCTTGTGCTCGGGTTCGCCATTCCAGCTGCTTTACTAGCAACCTCCCTCCTTGGAGAATCAGCACCTTTAACCTCCTGTTCCGTACAGGTTGCAATTTGTCCTTAGGATGAACGGGAAGAGGGGAAAACAATGAGAGACTAGCTCTAGGTGTTGGGACAGGCACAGGTCACTCTATTTTCCCATCAGGAAGAAGAATTAAGCACAGGCTCAGCCTGCCGCCCGGGACCAGAATAGGGCCTGAAGCAATCCTGCGCTTTTGCGGCCAGCTCCCAAGAAAGCGAGTTGAAAAATGGAGCTCAGGGGCACTGCAATTCACAAACCTGCAGACTTATAAATGATCACTCTCGTCCACAAATATATTGAGGGAAGGCAACGAAGAGGATTTGAAAGCAAGGCAGAATTGCAGGAAAAAGATTTCAGGAGGGAGATTCGAATCGCCTTTAAAGCACAGGAAAAGCGGCAAAACCTCGTCAATGACGCCCTTTTTGGCCAACCAAGCAACCTGGAAAGGCAAATCAGCGCTACAAAGAAGTCTCGCTTCCCATCGGTCAAAAGGGCCATGCTGAATAAAGTGTCAAAACCAGAAATGCAGGACAGGCCATGGAGAAACGGGAGCCTTGCTACGCTGATGGGCGGGATGTAAATTGCCAACAGCCACTCTGGAGTATGTACGGTGTGTCCTGAAACATCTAAAAAACTCAGCTTAGAGAGCATAGGGCACTTCCACTCATGGGCGTATAAAGTGGGAAAATTAAAAACCAGCAAGACACAGGCACCCCAAAGTTTAGGGCTGCTCTGTTGACAAGAACCTCCAACTTCGTTACACCTTAAATATCCCAGGAAAGAGAAAAATGGATAAAGATGTTGTGGTCCTTATGTACAATGGAATATCACTCAGCCATGAAATCAACGTGATAATGCTATTAGCAGCATGATGAGTGGATTGAGGTACGACGATTCTAAGTGAAATAAGTCACACAGAAAAAGACACTTACCATAAGATATCACTTATAGAGGGAATGTAAAAACCGCTACCCTTGAACTGAATTACAAAACAGAACAGAGTCACACGTTTAGAAAACACACTATGGCTGCTTAACGGGAAAGGTGAGGTGGCGTGATGCATAAAACAAGGGTTTCAAATTAGCTCGGATACCGTTCCATAAACCCAATATGTACTAGAGAAGACCTACTCCTTGCTCAGTGAATTGGACTCAAAACCCCCTATTCACGGCCCAAGAATATATCTGACTAGTAAGAATCTTAAAACCAATATATTGATATCTCTCTGTAAGTGAGTCAAGTGGGTGTAAAGTGACATAAACACAGCAGTGAAAAGCAGCTAAACCCCATTATAAAAATCAATTACCTTTAAAAACCTGTGAAAAAAAGACAGTGAAAGAGAGAGAAATTCTTACAAAATTCGTTTAGGGGCAGTTATGCTACCTGGATTGACCATATCTAGACTCACAGCTGATTGAGACATAAGGGTGGACACTCTTGGGGCTGAGAGGTTTGGTGAGGTTGGGTGAGGAAACGCAGACCCTTTAAAGTAATACTGCGTGGTACCCATCCCATGGGTTCCAAATCTCCAGGTTCAAAGGCATCTTCCTACATCGAAAACATGCATAAGAAACCCAGAAGATGGTACACCGTGTGATCGCGAAAGGTTTCTAAAACGCACCTCATTTCTCATCTCCTTGTGCTCGGGTTCGCCATTCCAGCTGCTTTACTAGCAACCTCCCTCCTTGGAGAATCAGCACCTTTAACCTCCTGTTCCGTACAGGTTGCAATTTGTCCTGAGGATGAACGGGAAGAGGGGAAAACAATGAGAGACTAGCTCTAGGTGTTGGGACAGGCACAGGTCACTCTATTTTCCCATCAGGAAGAAGAATTAAGCACAGGCTCAGCCTGCCGCCCGGGACCAGAATAGGGCCTGAAGCAATCCTGCGCTTTTGCGGCCAGCTCCCAAGAAAGCGAGTTGAAAAATGGAGCTCAGGGGCACTGCAATTCACAAACCTGCAGACTTATAAATGATCACTCTCGTCCACAAATATATTGAGGGAAGGCAACGAAGAGGATTTGAAAGCAAGGCAGAATTGCAGGAAACAGATTTCAGGAGGGAGATTCAAATCGCCTTTAAAGCACAGGAAAAGCGGCAAAACCTCGAGAAGATGCCCTTGGCCAAAAAGGGCGTATGCGTTTTTTCCTGAATATATTCAGGAAAAAACGCATACGCCCTTTTTGGCCAACCAAGCAACCTGGAAAGGCAAATCAGCGCTACAAAGAAGTCTCGCTTCCCATCGGTCAAAAGGGCCATGCTGAATAAAGTGTCAAAACCAAAAATGCAGGTCAGGCCATGAGGAAACGGGAGCCTTGCTACGATGATGGGCGGGATGTAAATTGCCAACAGCCACTCTGGAGAAGTGTACGGTGTGTCCTGAAACATCTAAAAAACTCAGCTTAGAGAGCATAGGGCAGTTCCACTCATGGGCGTATAAATTGGGAAAACTAAAAATCAGCAAGACACAGGCACCCCAACGTTTAGGGCTGCTCTGTTGACAAGAACCTCCACTTCGTTACACCTTACATATCTCAGGAAAGAGAAAAATGGATAAAGAAGTTGTGGTCCTTATGTACAATGGAATATCACTCAGCCATGAAATCAACGTCATAAGGCTAGTAGCAGCATGATGAGTGGATTTAGGTACGACGATTCTAAATGAAATAAGTCACACAGAAAAAGACACTTATCATAAGATATCACTTATAGAGGGAATGTAAACACCGCTACCCTTGAACTGAATTACAAAACAGAACAGAGTCACACGTTTAGAAAACACACTATGGCTGCTTAACGGGAAAGGTGATGTGGGGTGATGCATAAAAGAAGGGTTTCAAATTAGCTCAGATACCGTTCCATAAACCCAATATGTAATAGACAAGACCTACTCCTTTCTCAGTGAATTGGACTCAACACCCCCTATTCACGGCCCAAGAATATATCTGACTAGTAAGAATCTTAAAACCTATGTATTGATATCTCTCTGTAAGTGAGTCAAGTGGGTGTAAAGTGGCATAAACACAGCAGTGAAAAGCAGCTAAACGCCATTATAAAAATCAAATACTTTTAAAAACCTGTGAAAAAAAGACAGTGAAAGAGAGAGAAATTCTTACAAAATTCGTTTAGGGGCAGTTATGCTACCTGGATTGACCATATCTAGACCCACAGCTGATTGAGACATAAGGGTGGACACTCTTGGGGCTGAGAGGTTTGGTGAGGTTGGGTGAGGAAACGCAGACCCTTTAAAGTAATACTGCGTGGTACCCATCCCATGGGTCCCAAATCTCCAGGTTCAAGGGCATCTTCCTACATCGAAAACATGCATGAGAAACCCAGAAGATGGTACACCGTGTGATCGGGAAAGGTTTCTAAAACGCACCTCATTTCTCATCTCCTTGTGCTCGGGTTCGCCATTCCAGCCGCTTTACTAACAATCTCCCTCCTTGGAGAATCAGCACCTTTAACCTCCTGTTCCGTACAGGTTGCAATTTGTCCTGAGGATGAACGGGAAGAGGGGAAAACAATGAGAGACTAGCTCTAGGTGTTGGGACAGGCACAGGTCACTCTATTTTCCCATCAGGAAGAAGAATTAACCACAGGCTCAGCCTGCCGCCCGGGACCAGAATAGGGCCTGAAGCAATCCTGAGCTTTTGCGGCCAGCTCCCAAGAAAGCGAGTTGAAAAATGGAGCTCAGTGGCACTGCAATTCACAAAGCTGCAGACTTATAAATGATCACTCTCGTCCACAAATATATTGAGGGAAGGCAACGAAGAGGATTTGAAAGCAAGGCAGAATTGCAGGAAACAGATTTCAGGAGGGAGATTCGAATCGCCTTTAAAGCACAGGAAAAGCGGCAAAACCTCGACAAGAAGCGCTTGGCCAAAAAGGGCGTATGCGTTTTTTCCTGAATATATTCAGGAAAAAACGCATACGCCCTTTTTGGCCAACCAAGCAACCTGGAAAGGCAAATCAGCGCTACAAAGAAGTCTCGCTTCCCATCTGTCAAAAGGGCCATGCTGAATAAAGTGTCAAAACCAAAAATGCAGGGCAGGCCATGAGGAAACGGGAGCCTTGCTACGCTGATGGGCGGGATGTAAATTGCCAACAGCCACTCTGGAGAAGTGTACGGTGTGTCCTGAAACATCTAAAAAACTCAGCTTAGAGAGCATAGGGCAGTTCCACTCATGGGCGTATAAATTGGGAAAACTAAAAATCAGCAAGACACAGGCACCCCAACGTTTAGGGCTGCTCTGTTGACAAGAACCTCCACTTCGTTACACCTTACATATCTCAGGAAAGAGAAAAATGGATAAAGAAGTTGTGGTCCTTATGTACAATGGAATATCACTCAGCCATGAAATCAACGTCATAAGGTAGTAGCAGCATGATGAGTGGATTTAGGTACGACGATTCTAAATGAAATAAGTCACACAGAAAAAGACATTTATCATAAGATATCACTTATAGAGGGAATGTAAAAACCGCTACCCTTGAACTGAATTACAAAACTGAACAGAGTCACACGTTTAGAAAACACACTATGGCTGCTTAACGGGAAAGAGGAGGTGGGGTGATGCATAAAACAAGGGTTTCAAATTAGCTCAGATACCGTTCCATAAACCCAATATGTAATAGACAAGACCTACTCCTTGCTCAGTGAATTGGACTCAAAACCCCCTATTCACGGCCCAAGAATATATCTGACTAGTAAGAATCTTAAAACCTATGTATTGATATCTCTCAGTAAGTGAGTCAAGTGGGTGTAAAGTGACATAAACACAGCAGTGAAAAGCAGGTAAACCCCATTATAAAAATCAATTACTTTTAAAAACCTGTGAAAAAAAGACAGTGAAAGAGAGAGAAATTCTTACAAAATTCGTTTAGGGGCAGTTATGCTACCTGGATTGACCATATCTAGACCCACAGCTGATTGAGACATAAGGGTGGACACTCTTGGGGCTGAGAGGTTTGGTGAGGTTGGGTGAGGAAACGCAGACCCTTTAAAGTAATACTGCGTGGTACCCATCCCATGGGTCCCAAATCTCCAGGTTCAAGGGCATCTTCCTACATCGAAAACATGCATGAGAAACCCAGAAGATGGTACACCGTGTGATCGGGAAAGGTTTCTAAAACGCACCTCATTTCTCATCTCCTTGTGCTCGGGTTCGCCATTCCAGCCTCTTTACTAACAATCTCCCTCCTTGGAGAATCAGCACCTTTAACCTCCTGTTCCGTACAGGTTGCAATTTGTCCTGAGGATGAACGGGAAGAGGGGAAAACAATGAGAGACTAGCTCTAGGTGTTGGGACAGGCACAGGTCACTCTATTTTCCCATCAGGAAGAAGAATTAACCACAGGCTCAGCCTGCCGCCCGGGACCAGAATAGGGCCTGAAGCAATCCTGCGCTTTTGCGGCCAGCTCCCAAGAAAGCGAGTTGAAAAATGGAGCTCAGGGGCACTGCAATTCACAAACCTGCAGACTTATAAATGATCACTCTCGTCCACAAATATATTGAGGGAAGGCAACGAAGAGGATTTGAAAGCAAGGCAGAATTGCAGGAAACAGATTTCAGGAGGGAGATTCGAATCGCCTTTAAAGCACAGGAAAAGCGGCAAAACCTCATCAATGACGCCCTTTTTGGCCAACCAAGCAACCTGGAAAGGCAAATCAGCGCTACAAAGAAGTCTCGCTTCCCATCGGTCAAAAGGGCCATGCTGAATAAAGTGTCTAAACCAGAAATGCAGGACAGTCCATGGAGAAACGGGAGCCTTGCTACGCTGATGGGCGGGATGTAAATTGCCAACAGCCACTCTGGAGTATGTACGGTGTGTCCTGAAACATCTAAAAAACTCAGCTTAGAGAGCATAGGGCACTTCCACTCATGGGCGTATAAAGTGGGAAAATTAAAAACCAGCAAGACACAGGCACCCCAAAGTTTAGGGCTGCTCTGTTGACAAGAATCTCCAACTTCGTTACACCTTAAATATCCCAGGAAAGAGAAAAATGGATAAAGATGTTGTGGTCCTTATGTACAATGGAATATCACTCAGCCATGAAATCAACGTCATAATGCTAGTAGCAGCATGATGAGTGGATTGAGGTACGACGATTCTAAGTGAAATAAGTCACACAGAAAAAGACACTTATCATAAGATATCACTTATAGAGGGAATGTAAAAACCGCTACCCTTGAACTGAATTACAAAACAGAACAGAGTCACACGTTTAGAAAACACACTATGGCTGCTTAACGGGAAAGGTGAGGTGGGGTGATGCATAAAACAAGGGTTTCAAATTAGCTCAGATACCGTTCCATAAACCCAATATGTACTAGAGAAGACCTACTCCTTGCTCAGTGAATTGGACTCAAAACCCCCTATTCACGGCCCAAGAATATATCTGACTAGTAAGAATCTTAAAACCTATGTATTGCTATCTCTCTGTAAGTGAGTCAAGTGGGTGTAAAGTGACATAAACACAGCAGTGAAAAGCAGCTAAACCCCATTATAAAAATCAATTACTTTTAAAAACCTGTGAAAAAAAGACAGTGAAAGAGAGAGAAATTCTTACAAAATTCGTTTAGGGGCAGTTATGCTACATGGATTGACCATATCTAGACCCACAGCTGATTGAGACATAAGGGTGGACACTCTTGGGGCTGAGAGATTTGGTGAGGTTGGGTGAGGAAACGCAGACCCTTTAAAGTAATACTGCGTGGTACCCATCCCATGGGTTCCAAATCTCCAGGTTCAAGGGCATCTTCCTACATCGAAAACATGCATGAGAAACCCAGAAGATGGTACACCGTGTGATCGCGAAAGGTTTCTAAAACGCACCTCATTTCTCATCTCCTTGTGCTCGGGTTCGCCATTCCAGCTGCTTTACTAGCAACCTCCCTCCTTGGAGAATCAGCACCTTTAACCTCCTGTTCCGTACAGGTTGCAATTTGTCCTGAGGATGAACGGGAAGAGGGGAAAACAATGAGAGACTAGCTCTAGGTGTTGGGACAGGCACAGGTCACTCTATTTTCCCATCAGGAAGAAGAATTAAGCACAGGCTCAGCCTGCCGCCCGGGACCAGAATAGGGCCTGAAGCAATCCTGCGCTTTTGCGGCCAGCTCCCAAGAAAGCGAGTTGAAAAATGGAGCTCAGGGGCACTGCAATTCACAAACCTGCAGACTTATAAATGATCACTCTCGTCCACAAATATATTGAGGGAAGGCAACGAAGAGGATTTGAAAGCAAGGCAGAATTGCAGGAAACAGATTTCAGGAGGGAGATTCGAATCGCCTTTAAAGCACAGGAAAAGCGGCAAAACCTCGACAAGATGCGCTTGGCCAAAAAGGGCGTATGCGTTTTTTCCTGAATATATTCAGGAAAAAACCCATACGCCCTTTTTGGCCAACCAAGCAACCTGGAAAGGCAAATCAGCGCTACAAAGAAGTCTCGCTTCCCATCGGTCAAAAGGGCCATGCTGAATAAAGTGTCAAAACCAAAAATGCAGGGCAGGCCATGAGGAAACGGGAGCCTTGCTACGCTGATGGGCGGGATGTAAATTGCCAACAGCCACTCTGGAGAAGTGTACGGTGTGTCCTGAAACATCTAAAAAACTCAGCTTAGAGAGCATAGGGCAGTTCCACTCATGGGCGTATAAATTGGGAAAACTAAAAATCAGCAAGACACAGGCACCCCAACGTTTAGGGCTGCTCTGTTGACAAGAACCTCCACTTCGTTACACCTTACATATCTCAGGAAAGAGAAAAATGGATAAAGAAGTTGTGGTCCTTATGTACAATGGAATATCACTCAGCCATGAAATCAACGTCATAAGGCTAGTAGCAGCATGATGAGTGGATTTAGGGACGACGATTCTAAATGAAATAAGTCACACAGAAAAAGACATTTATCATAAGATATCACTTATAGAGGGCATGTAAAAACCGCTACCCTTGAACTGAATTACAAAACAGAACAGAGTCACACGTTTAGAAAACACACTATGGCTGCTTAACGGGAAAGAGGAGGTGGGGTGATGCATAAAACAAGGGTTTCAAATTAGCTCAGATACCGTTCCATAAACCCAATATGTAATAGACAAGACCTACTCCTTGCTCAGTGAATTGGACTCAAAACCCCCTATTCACGGCCCAAGAATATATCTGACTAGTAAGAATCTTAAAACCTATGTATTGATATCTCTCAGTAAGTGAGTCAAGTGGGTGTAAAGTGACATAAACACAGCAGTGAAAAGCAGGTAAACCCCATTATAAAAATCAATTACTTTTAAAAACCTGTGAAAAAAAGACAGTGAAAGAGAGAGAAATTCTTACAAAATTCGTTTAGGGGCAGTTATGCTACCTGGATTGACCATATCTAGACCCACAGCTGATTGAGACATAAGGGTGGACACTCTTGGGGCTGAGAGGTTTGGTGAGGTTGGGTGAGGAAACGCAGACCCTTTAAAGTAATACTGCGTGGTACCCATCCCATGGGTCCCAAATCTCCAGGTTCAAGGGCATCTTCCTACATCGAAAACATGCATGAGAAACCCAGAAGATGGTACACCGTGTGATCGGGAAAGGTTTCTAAAACGCACCTCATTTCTCATCTCCTTGTGCTCAGGTTCGCCATTCCAGCCTCTTTACTAACAATCTCCCTCCTTGGAGAATCAGCACCTTTAACCTCCTGTTCCGTACAGGTTGCAATTTGTCCTGAGGATGAACGGGAAGAGGGGAAAACAATGAGAGACTAGCTCTAGGTGTTGGGACAGGCACAGGTCACTCTATTTTCCCATCAGGAAAAAGAATTAACCACAGGCTCAGCCTGCCGCCCGGGACCAGAATAGGGCCTGAAGCAATCCTGCGCTTTTGCGGCCAGCTCCCAAGAAAGCGAGTTGAAAAATGGAGCTCAGGGGCACTGCAATTCACAAACCTGCAGACTTATAAATGATCACTCTCGTCCACAAATATATTGAGGGAAGGCAACGAAGAGGATTTGAAAGCAAGGCAGAATTGCAGGAAACAGATTTCAGGAGGGAGATTCGAATCGCCTTTAAAGCACAGGAAAAGCGGCAAAACCTCGTCAATGATGCCCTTTTTGGCCAACCAAGCAACCTGGAAAGGCAAATCAGCGCTACAAAGAAGTCTCGCTTCCCATCGGTCAAAAGGGCCATGCTGAATAAAGTGTCTAAACCAGAAATGCAGGACAGTCCATGGAGAAACGGGAGCCTAGCTACGCTGATGGGCGGGATGTAAATTGCCAACAGCCACTCTGGAGTATGTACGGTGTGTCCTGAAACATCTAAAAAACTCAGCTTAGAGAGCATAGGGCACTTCCACTCATGGGCGTATAAAGTGGGAAAATTAAAAACCAGCAAGACACAGGCACCCCAAAGTTTAGGGCTGCTCTGTTGACAAGAATCTCCAACTTCGTTACACCTTAAATATCCCAGGAAAGAGAAAAATGGATAAAGATGTTGTGGTCCTTATGTACAATGGAATATCACTCAGCCATGAAATCAACGTCATAATGCTAGTAGCAGCATGATGAGTGGATTGAGGTACGACGATTCTAAGTGAAATAAGTCACACAGAAAAAGACACTTATCATAAGATATCACTTATAGAGGGAATGTAAAAACCGCTACCCTTGAACTGAATTACAAAACAGAACAGAGTCACACGTTTAGAAAACACACTATGGCTGCTTAACGGGAAAGGTGAGGTGGGGTGATGCATAAAACAAGGGTTTCAAATTAGCTCAGATACCGTTCCATAAACCCAATATGTACTAGAGAAGACCTACTCCTTGCTCAGTGAATTGGACTCAAAACCCCCTATTCACGGCCCAAGAATATATCTGACTAGTAAGAATCTTAAAACCTATGTATTGCTATCTCTCTGTAAGTGAGTCAAGTGGGTGTAAAGTGACATAAACACAGCAGTGAAAAGCAGCTAAACCCCATTATAAAAATCAATTACTTTTAAAAACCTGTGAAAAAAAGACAGTGAAAGAGAGAGAAATTCTTACAAAATTCGTTTAGGGGCAGTTATGCTACATGGATTGACCATATCTAGACCCACAGCTGATTGAGACATAAGGGTGGACACTCTTGGGGCTGAGAGATTTGGTGAGGTTGGGTGACGAAACGCAGACCCTTTAAAGTAATACTGCGTGGTACCCATCCCATGGGTTCCAAATCTCCAGGTTCAAGGGCATCTTCCTACATCGAAAACATGCATGAGAAACCAAGAAGATGGTACACCGTGTGATCGCGAAAGGTTTCTAAAACGCACCTCATTTCTCATCTCCTTGTGCTCGGGTTCGCCATTCCAGCTGCTTTACTAGCAACCTCCCTCCTTGGAGAATCAGCACCTTTAACCTCCTGTTCCGTACAGGTTGCAATTTGTCCTGAGGATGAACGGGAAGAGGGGAAAACAATGAGAGACTAGCTCTAGGTGTTGGGACAGGCACAGGTCACTCTATTTTCCCATCAGGAAGAAGAATTAAGCACAGGCTCAGCCTGCCGCCCGGGACCAGAATAGGGCCTGAAGCAATCCTGCGCTTTTGCGGCCAGCTCCCAAGAAAGCGAGTTGAAAAATGGAGCTCAGGGGCACTGCAATTCACAAACCTGCAGACTTATAAATGATCACTCTCGTCCACAAATATATTGAGGGAAGGCAACGAAGAGGATTTGAAAGCAAGGCAGAATTGCAGGAAACAGATTTCAGGAGGGAGATTCGAATCGCCTTTAAAGCACAGGAAAAGCGGCAAAACCTCGACAAGATGCCCTTGGCCAAAAAGGGCGTATGCGTTTTTTCCTGAATATAATCAGGAAAAAAACATTACGCCCTTTTTGGCCAACCAAGCAACCTGGAAAGGCAAATCAGCGCTACAAAGAAGTCTCGCTTCCCATCGGTCAAAAGGGCCATGCTGAATAAAGTGTCAAAACCAGAAATGCAGGACAGGCCATGGAGAAACGGGAGGCTTGCTACGCTGATGGGCGGGATGTAAATTGCCAACAGCCACTCTGGAGAAGTGTACGGTGTGTCCTGAAACATCTAAAAAACTCAGCTTAGAGAGCATAGGGCACTTCCACTCATGGGCGTATAAAGTGGGAAAATTAACAACCAGCAAGACACAGGCACCCCAAAGTTTAGGGCTGCTCTGTTGACAAGAACCTCCACTTCGTTACACCTTAAATATCCCAGGAAAGAGAAAAATGGATAAAGAAGTCGTGGTCCTTATGTACAATGGAATATCACTCAGCCATGAAATCAACGTCATAAGGCTAGTAGCAGCATGATGAGTGGATTTAGGTACGACGATTCTAAGTGAAATAAATCACACAGAAAAAGACACTTATCATAAGATATCACTTATAGAGGGAATGTAAATACCGCTACCCTTGAACTGAATTACAAAACAGAACAGAGTCACACGTTTAGAAAACACACTATGGCTGCTTAACGGGAAAGGTGAGGTGGGGTGATGCATAAAACAACGGTTTCAAATTAGCTCAGATACCGTTCCATAAACCCAATATGTAATAGACAAGACCTACTCCTTGCTCAGTGAATTGGACTCAACACCCCCTATTCACGGCCCATGAATATATCTGACTAGTAAGAATCTTAAAACCTATGTATTGATATCTCTTTGTAAGTGAGTCAAGTGGGTGTAAAGTGGCATAAACACAGCAGTGAAAAGCAGCTAAACCCCATTATAAAAATCAATTACTTTTAAAAACCTGTGAAAAAAAGACAGTGAAAGAGAGAGAAATTCTTACAAAATTCGTTTAGGGGCATTTATGCTACCTGGATTGACCATATCTAGACCCACAGCTGATTGAGACATAAGGGTGGACACTCTTGGGGCTGAGAGGTTTGGTGAGGTTGGGTGAGCAAACGCAGATCCTTTAAAGTAATACTGCGTGGTACCCATCCCATGGGTCCCAAATCTCCAGGTTCAAGGGCATCTTCCTACATCGAAAATAAGCATGAGAAACCCAGAAGATGGTACACTGTGTGATCGGGAAAGGTTTCTAAAACGCACCTCATTTCTCATGTCCTTGTGCTCGGGTTCGCCATTCCAGCCGCTTTACTAACAATCTCTCTCCTTGGAGAATCAGCACCTTTAACCTCCTGTTCCATACAGGTTGCAATTTGTCCTGAGGATGAACGGGAAGAGGGGAAAACAATGAGAGACTAGCTCTAGGTGTTGGGACAGGCACAGGTCACTCTATTTTCCCATCAGGAAGAAGAATTAAGCACAGGCTCAGCCTGCCGCCCGGGACCAGAATAGGGCCTGAAGCAATCCTGCGCTTTTGCGGCCAGCTCCCAAGAAAGCGAGTTGAAAAATGGAGCTCAGGGGCACTGCAATTCACAAACCTGCAGACTTATAAATGATCACTCTCGTCCACAAATATATTGAGGGAAGGCAACGAAGAGGATTTGAAAGCAAGGCAGAATTGCAGGAAACAGATTTCAGGAGGGAGATTCGAATCGCCTTTAAAGCACAGGAAAAGCGGCAAAACCTCGACAATGATGCCCTTGGCCAAAAAGGGCGTATGCGTTTTTTCCTGAATATATTCAGGAAAAAACGCATACGCCCTTTTTGGCCAACCAAGCAACCTGGAAAGGCAAATCAGCGCTACAAAGAAGTCTCGCTTCCCATCGGTCAAAAGGGCCATGCTGAATAAAGTGTCAAAACCAGAAATGCAGGGCAGGCCATGAGGAAACGGGAGCCTTGCTACGCTGATGGGCGGGATGTAAATTGCCAACAGCCACTCTGGAGAAGTGTACGGTGTGTGCTGAAACATCTAAAAAACTCAGCTTAGAGAGCATAGGGCACTTCCACTCATGGGCGTATAAAGTGGGAAAATTAAAAACCAGCAAGACACAGGCACCCCAAAGTTTAGGGCTGCTCTGTTGACAAGAACCTCCACTTCGTTACACCTTAAATATCCCAGGAAAGAGAAAAATGGATAAATAAGTTGTGGTCCTTATGTACAATGGAATATCACTCAGCCATGAAATCAACGTCATAAGGCTAGTACCAGCATGATGAGTGGATTTAGGTACTACGATTCTAAGTGAAATAAATCACACAGAAAAAGACACTTATCATAAGATATCACTTATAGAGGGAATGTAAAAACCGCTACCCTTGAACTGAATTACAAAACAGAACAGAGTCACACGTTTAGAAAACACACTATGGCTGCTTAACGGGAAAGGTGAGGTGGGGTGATGCATAAAACAAGGGTTTCAAATTAGCTCAGATACCGTTCCATAAACCCAATATGTAATAGACAAGACCTACTCCTTGCTCAGTGAATTGGACTCAACACCCCCTATTCACGGCCCAAGAATATATCTGACTAGTAAGAATCTTAAAACCTATGTATTGATATCTCTTTGTAAGTGAGTCAAGTGGGTGTAAAGTGGCATAAACACAGCAGTGAAAAGCAGCTAAACCCCATTATAAAAATCAATTACTTTTAAAAACCTGTGAAAAAAAGACAGTGAAAGAGAGAGAAATTCTTACAAAATTCGTTTAGGGGCAGTTATGCTACCTGGATTGACCATATCTAGACCCACAGCTGATTGAGACATAAGGTTGGACACTCTTGGGGCTGAGAGGTTTGGTGAGGTTGGGTGAGGAAACGCAGACCCTTTAAAGTAATACTGCCTGGTACCCATCCCATGGGTCCCAAATCTCCAGGTTCAAGGGCATCTTCCTACATCGAAAACATGCATGAGAAACCCAGAAGATGGTACACCGTGTGATCGGGAAAGGTTTCTAAAACACACCTCATTTCTCATCTCCTTGTGCTCGAATTCGCCATTCCAGCTGCTTTACTAGCAGTCTCCCTCATTGGAGAATCAGCACCTTTAACCTCCTGTTCCGTACAGGTTGCAATTTGTCCTGAGGATGAACGGGAAGAGGGGAAAACAATGAGAGACTAGCTCTAGGTGTTGGGACAGGCACAGGTCACTCTATTTTCCCATCAGGAAGAAGAATTAAGCACAGGCTCAGCCTGCCGCCCGGGACCAGAATAGGGCCTGAAGCAATCCTGCGCTTTTGCGGCCAGCTCCCAAGAAAGCGAGTTGAAAAATGGAGCTCAGGGGCACTGCAATTCACAAACCTGCAGACTTATAAATGATCACTCTCGTCCACAAATATATTGAGGGAAGGCAACGAAGAGGATTTGAAAGCAAGGCAGAATTGCAGGAAACAGATTTCAGGAGGGAGATTCGAATCGCCTTTAAAGCACAGGAAAAGCAGCAAAACCTCGACAAGATGCCCTTGGCCAAAAAGGGCGTATGCGTTTTTTCCTGAATATATTCAGGAAAAAACGCATACGCCCTTTTTGGCCAACCAAGCAACCTGGAAAGGCAAATCAGCGCTACAAAGAAGTCTCGCTTCCCATCGGTCAAAAGGGCCATGCTGAATAAAGTGTCAAAACCAGAAATGCAGGGCAGGCCATGAGGAAACGGGAGCCTTGCTACGATGATGGGCGGGATGTAAATTGCCAACAGCCACTCTGGTGAAGTGTACGGTGTGTCCTGAAACATCTAAAAAACTCAGCTTAGAGAGCATAGGGCAGTTCCACTCATGGGCGTATAAATTGGGAAAACTAAAAATCAGCAAGACACAGGCACCCCAACATTTAGGGCTGCTCTGTTGACAAGAACCTCCACTTCGTTACACCTTACATATCTCAGGAAAGAGAAAAATGGATAAAGAAGTTGTGGTCCTTATGTACAATGGAATATCACTCAGCCATGAAATCAACGTCATTAGGCTAGTAGCAGCATGATGAGTGGATATAGGTACGACGATTCTAAATGAAATAAGTCACACAGAAAAAGACACTTATCATAAGATATCACTTATAGAGGGAATGTAAAAACCGCTACCCTTGAACTGAATTACAAAACAGAACAGAGTCACACGTTTAGAAAACACACTATGGCTGCTTAACGGGAAAGGTGATGTGGGGTGATGCATAAAAGAAGGGTTTCAAATTAGCTCAGATACCGTTCCATAAACCCAATATGTAATAGACAAGACCTACTCCTTTCTCAGTGAATTGGACTCAACACCCCCTATTCACGGCCCAAGAATATATCTGACTAGTAAGAATCTTAAAACCTATGTATTGATATCTCTCTGTAAGTGAGTCAAGTGGGTGTAAAGTGGCATAAACACAGCAGTGAAAAGCAGCTAAACGCCATTATAAAAATCAAATACTTTTAAAAACCTGTGAAAAAAAGACAGTGAAAGAGAGAGAAATTCTTACAAAATTCGTTTAGGGGCAGTTATGCTACCTGGATTGACCATATCTAGACCCACAGCTGATTGAGACATAAGGGTGGACACTCTTGGGGCTGAGAGGTTTGGTGAGGTTGGGTGAGGAAACGCAGACCCTTTAAAGTAATACTGCGTGGTACCCATCCCATGGGTCCCAAATCTCCAGGTTCAAGGGCATCTTCCTACATCGAAAACATGCATGAGAAACCCAGAAGATGGTACACCGTGTGATCGGGAAAGGTTTCTAAAACGCACCTCATTTCTCATCTCCTTGTGCTCGGGTTCGCCATTCCAGCCGCTTTACTAACAATCTCCCTCCTTGGAGAATCAGCACCTTTAACCTCCTGTTCCGTACAGGTTGCAATTTGTCCTGAGGATGAACGGGAAGAGGGGAAAACAATGTGAGACTAGCTCTAGGTGTTGGGACAGGCACAGGTCACTCTATTTTCCCATCAGGAAGAAGAATTAACCACAGGCTCAGCCTGCCGCCCGGGACCAGAATAGGGCCTGAAGCAATCCTGCGCTTTTGCGGCCAGCTCCCAAGAAAGCGAGTTGAAAAATGGAGCTCAGGGGCACTGCAATTCACAAACCTGCAGACTTATAAATGATCACTCTCGTCCACAAATATATTGAGGGAAGGCAACGAAGAGGATTTGAAAGCAAGGCAGAATTGCAGGAAACAGATTTCAGGAGGGAGATTCGAATCGCCTTTAAAGCACAGGAAAAGCGGCAAAACCTCGTCAATGACGCCCTTTTTGGCCAACCAAGCAACCTGGAAAGGCAAATCAGCGCTACAAAGAAGTCTCGCTTCCCATCGGTCAAAAGGGCCATGCTGAATAAAGTGTCTAAACCAGAAATGCAGGACAGTCCATGGAGAAACGGGAGCCTTGCTACGCTGATGGGCGGGATGTAAATTGCCAACAGCCACTCTGGAGTATGTACGGTGTGTCCTGAAACATCTAAAAAACTCAGCTTAGAGAGCATAGGGCACTTCCACTCATGGGCGTATAAAGTGGGAAAATTAAAAACCAGCAAGACACAGGCACCCCAAAGTTTAGGGCTGCTCTGTTGACAAGAACCTCCAACTTCGTTACACCTTAAATATCCCAGGAAAGAGAAAAATGGATAAAGATGTTGTGGTCCTTATGTACAATGGAATATCACTCAGCCATGAAATCAACGTCATAATGCTAGTAGCAGCATGATGAGTGGATTGAGGTACGACGATTCTAAGTGAAATAAGTCACACAGAAAAAGACACTTATCATAAGATATCACTTATAGAGGGAATGTAAAAACCGCTACCCTTGAACTGAATTACAAAACAGAACAGAGTCACACGTTTAGAAAACACACTATGGCTGCTTAACGGGAAAGGTGAGGTGGGGTGATGCATAAAACAAGGGTTTCAAATTAGCTCAGATACCGTTCCATAAACCCAATATGTACTAGAGAAGACCTACTCCTTGCTCAGTGAATTGGACTCAAAACCCCCTATTCACGGCCCAAGAATATATCTGACTAGTAAGAATCTTAAAACCTATGTATTGCTATCTCTCTGTAAGTGAGTCAAGTGGGTGTAAAGTGACATAAACACAGCAGTGAAAAGCAGCTAAACCCCATTATAAAAATCAATTACTTTTAAAAACCTGTGAAAAAAAGACAGTGAAAGAGAGAGAAATTCTTACAAAATTCGTTTAGGGGCAGTTATGCTACATGGATTGACCATATCTAGACCCACAGCTGATTGAGACATAAGGGTGGACACTCTTGGGGCTGAGAGGTTTGGTGAGGTTGGGTGAGGAAACGCAGACCCTTTAAAGTAATACTGCGTGGTACCCATCCCATGGGTTCCAAATCTCCAGGTTCAAGGGCATCTTCCTACATCGAAAACATGCATGAGAAACCCAGAAGATGGTACACCGTGTGATCGAGAAAGGTTTCTAAAACGCACCTCATTTCTCATCTCCTTGTGCTCGGGTTCGCCATTCCAGCTGCTTTACTAGCAACCTCCCTCCTTGGAGAATCAGCACCTTTAACCTCCTGTTCCGTACAGGTTGCAATTTGTCCTGAGGATGAACGGGAAGAGGGGAAAACAATGAGAGACTAGCTCTAGGTGTTGGGACAGGCACAGGTCACTCTATTTTCCCATCAGGAAGAAGAATTAAGCACAGGCTCAGCCTGCCGCCCGGGACCAGAATAGGGCCTGAAGCAATCCTGCGCTTTTGCGGCCAGCTCCCAAGAAAGCGAGTTGAAAAATGGAGCTCAGGGGCACTGCAATTCACAAACCTGCAGACTTATAAATGATCACTCTCGTCCACAAATATATTGAGGGAAGGCAACGAAGAGGATTTGAAAGCAAGGCAGAATTGCAGGAAAAAGATTTCAGGAGGGAGATTCGAATCGCCTTTAAAGCACAGGAAAAGCGGCAAAACCTCGTCAATGACGCCCTTTTTGGCCAACCAAGCAACCTGGAAAGGCAAATCAGCGCTACAAAGAAGTCTCGCTTCCCATCGGTCAAAAGGGCCATGCTGAATAAAGTGTCAAAACCAGAAATGCAGGACAGGCCATGGAGAAACGGGAGCCTTGCTACGCTGATGGGCGGGATGTAAATTGCCAACAGCCACTCTGGAGTATGTACGGTGTGTCCTGAAACATCTAAAAAACTCAGCTTAGAGAGCATAGGGCACTTCCACTCATGGGCGTATAAAGTGGGAAAATTAAAAACCAGCAAGACACAGGCACCCCAAAGTTTAGGGCTGCTCTGTTGACAAGAACCTCCAACTTCGTTACACCTTAAATATCCCAGGAAAGAGAAAAATGGATAAAGATGTTGTGGTCCTTATGTACAATGGAATATCACTCAGCCATGAAATCAACGTGATAATGCTATTAGCAGCATGATGAGTGGATTGAGGTACGACGATTCTAAGTGAAATAAGTCACACAGAAAAAGACACTTACCATAAGATATCACTTATAGAGGGAATGTAAAAACCGCTACCCTTGAACTGAATTACAAAACAGAACAGAGTCACACGTTTAGAAAATACACTATGGCTGCTTAACGGGAAAGGTGAGGTGGCGTGATGCATAAAACAAGGGTTTCAAATTAGCTCGGATACCGTTCCATAAACCCAATATGTACTAGAGAAGACCTACTCCTTGCTCAGTGAATTGGACTCAAAACCCCCTATTCACGGCCCAAGAATATATCTGACTAGTAAGAATCTTAAAACCAATATATTGATATCTCTCTGTAAGTGAGTCAAGTGGGTGTAAAGTGACATAAACACAGCAGTGAAAAGCAGCTAAACCCCATTATAAAAATCAATTACCTTTAAAAACCTGTGAAAAAAAGACAGTGAAAGAGAGAGAAATTCTTACAAAATTCGTTTAGGGGCAGTTATGCTACCTGGATTGACCATATCTAGACTCACAGCTGATTGAGACATAAGGGTGGACACTCTTGGGGCTGAGAGGTTTGGTGAGGTTGGGTGAGGAAACGCAGACCCTTTAAAGTAATACTGCGTGGTACCCATCCCATGGGTTCCAAATCTCCAGGTTCAAAGGCATCTTCCTACATCGAAAACATGCATAAGAAACCCAGAAGATGGTACACCGTGTGATCGCGAAAGGTTTCTAAAACGCACCTCATTTCTCATCTCCTTGTGCTCGGGTTCGCCATTCCAGCTGCTTTACTAGCAACCTCCCTCCTTGGAGAATCAGCACCTTTAACCTCCTGTTCCGTACAGGTTGCAATTTGTCCTGAGGATGAACGGGAAGAGGGGAAAACAATGAGAGACTAGCTCTAGGTGTTGGGACAGGCACAGGTCACTCTATTTTCCCATCAGGAAGAAGAATTAAGCACAGGCTCAGCCTGCCGCCCGGGACCAGAATAGGGCCTGAAGCAATCCTGCGCTTTTGCGGCCAGCTCCCAAGAAAGCGAGTTGAAAAATGGAGCTCAGGGGCACTGCAATTCACAAACCTGCAGACTTATAAATGATCACTCTCGTCCACAAATATATTGAGGGAAGGCAACGAAGAGGATTTGAAAGCAAGGCAGAATTGCAGGAAACAGATTTCAGGAGGGAGATTCAAATCGCCTTTAAAGCACAGGAAAAGCGGCAAAACCTCGAGAAGATGCCCTTGGCCAAAAAGGGCGTATGCGTTTTTTCCTGAATATATTCAGGAAAAAACGCATACGCCCTTTTTGGCCAACCAAGCAACCTGGAAAGGCAAATCAGCGCTACAAAGAAGTCTCGCTTCCCATCGGTCAAAAGGGCCATGCTGAATAAAGTGTCAAAACCAAAAATGCAGGTCAGGCCATGAGGAAACGGGAGCCTTGCTACGATGATGGGCGGGATGTAAATTGCCAACAGCCACTCTGGAGAAGTGTACGGTGTGTCCTGAAACATCTAAAAAACTCAGCTTAGAGAGCATAGGGCAGTTCCACTCATGGGCGTATAAATTGGGAAAACTAAAAATCAGCAAGACACAGGCACCCCAACGTTTAGGGCTGCTCTGTTGACAAGAACCTCCACTTCGTTACACCTTACATATCTCAGGAAAGAGAAAAATGGATAAAGAAGTTGTGGTCCTTATGTACAATGGAATATCACTCAGCCATGAAATCAACGTCATAAGGCTAGTAGCAGCATGATGAGTGGATTTAGGTACGACGATTCTAAATGAAATAAGTCACACAGAAAAAGACACTTATCATAAGATATCACTTATAGAGGGAATGTAAACACCGCTACCCTTGAACTGAATTACAAAACAGAACAGAGTCACACGTTTAGAAAACACACTATGGCTGCTTAACGGGAAAGGTGATGTGGGGTGATGCATAAAAGAAGGGTTTCAAATTAGCTCAGATACCGTTCCATAAACCCAATATGTAATAGACAAGACCTACTCCTTTCTCAGTGAATTGGACTCAACACCCCCTATTCACGGCCCAAGAATATATCTGACTAGTAAGAATCTTAAAACCTATGTATTGATATCTCTCTGTAAGTGAGTCAAGTGGGTGTAAAGTGGCATAAACACAGCAGTGAAAAGCAGCTAAACGCCATTATAAAAATCAAATACTTTTAAAAACCTGTGAAAAAAAGACAGTGAAAGAGAGAGAAATTCTTACAAAATTCGTTTAGGGGCAGTTATGCTACCTGGATTGACCATATCTAGACCCACAGCTGATTGAGACATAAGGGTGGACACTCTTGGGGCTGAGAGGTTTGGTGAGGTTGGGTGAGGAAACGCAGACCCTTTAAAGTAATACTGCGTGGTACCCATCCCATGGGTCCCAAATCTCCAGGTTCAAGGGCATCTTCCTACATCGAAAACATGCATGAGAAACCCAGAAGATGGTACACCGTGTGATCGGGAAAGGTTTCTAAAACGCACCTCATTTCTCATCTCCTTGTGCTCGGGTTCGCCATTCCAGCCGCTTTACTAACAATCTCCCTCCTTGGAGAATCAGCACCTTTAACCTCCTGTTCCGTACAGGTTGCAATTTGTCCTGAGGATGAACGGGAAGAGGGGAAAACAATGAGAGACTAGCTCTAGGTGTTGGGACAGGCACAGGTCACTCTATTTTCCCATCAGGAAGAAGAATTAACCACAGGCTCAGCCTGCCGCCCGGGACCAGAATAGGGCCTGAAGCAATCCTGAGCTTTTGCGGCCAGCTCCCAAGAAAGCGAGTTGAAAAATGGAGCTCAGTGGCACTGCAATTCACAAAGCTGCAGACTTATAAATGATCACTCTCGTCCACAAATATATTGAGGGAAGGCAACGAAGAGGATTTGAAAGCAAGGCAGAATTGCAGGAAACAGATTTCAGGAGGGAGATTCGAATCGCCTTTAAAGCACAGGAAAAGCGGCAAAACCTCGACAAGAAGCGCTTGGCCAAAAAGGGCGTATGCGTTTTTTCCTGAATATATTCAGGAAAAAACGCATACGCCCTTTTTGGCCAACCAAGCAACCTGGAAAGGCAAATCAGCGCTACAAAGAAGTCTCGCTTCCCATCTGTCAAAAGGGCCATGCTGAATAAAGTGTCAAAACCAAAAATGCAGGGCAGGCCATGAGGAAACGGGAGCCTTGCTACGCTGATGGGCGGGATGTAAATTGCCAACAGCCACTCTGGAGAAGTGTACGGTGTGTCCTGAAACATCTAAAAAACTCAGCTTAGAGAGCATAGGGCAGTTCCACTCATGGGCGTATAAATTGGGAAAACTAAAAATCAGCAAGACACAGGCACCCCAACGTTTAGGGCTGCTCTGTTGACAAGAACCTCCACTTCGTTACACCTTACATATCTCAGGAAAGAGAAAAATGGATAAAGAAGTTGTGGTCCTTATGTACAATGGAATATCACTCAGCCATGAAATCAACGTCATAAGGCTAGTAGCAGCATGATGAGTGGATTTAGGTACGACGATTCTAAATGAAATAAGTCACACAGAAAAAGACATTTATCATAAGATATCACTTATAGAGGGAATGTAAAAACCGCTACCCTTGAACTGAATTACAAAACTGAACAGAGTCACACGTTTAGAAAACACACTATGGCTGCTTAACGGGAAAGAGGAGGTGGGGTGATGCATAAAACAAGGGTTTCAAATTAGCTCAGATACCGTTCCATAAACCCAATATGTAATAGACAAGACCTACTCCTTGCTCAGTGAATTGGACTCAAAACCCCCTATTCACGGCCCAAGAATGTATCTGACTAGTAAGAATCTTAAAACCTATGTATTGATATCTCTCAGTAAGTGAGTCAAGTGGGTGTAAAGTGACATAAACACAGCAGTGAAAAGCAGGTAAACCCCATTATAAAAATCAATTACTTTTAAAAACCTGTGAAAAAAAGACAGTGAAAGAGAGAGAAATTCTTACAAAATTCGTTTAGGGGCAGTTATGCTACCTGGATTGACCATATCTAGACTCACAGCTGATTGAGACATAAGGGTGGACACTCTTGGGGCTGAGAGGTTTGGTGAGGTTGGGTGAGGAAACGCAGACCCTTTAAAGTAATACTGCGTGGTACCCATCCCATGGGTCCCAAATCTCCAGGTTCAAGGGCATCTTCCTACATCGAAAACATGCATGAGAAACCCAGAAGATGGTACACCGTGTGATCGGGAAAGGTTTCTAAAACGCACCTCATTTCTCATCTCCTTGTGCTCGGGTTCGCCATTCCAGCCGCTTTACTAACAATCTCCCTCCTTGGAGAATCAGCACCTTTAACCTCCTGTTCCGTACAGGTTGCAATTTGTCCTGAGGATGAACGGGAAGAGGGGAAAACAATGAGAGACTAGCTCTAGGTGTTGGGACAGGCACAGGTCACTCTATTTTCCCATCAGGAAGAAGAATTAACCACAGGCTCAGCCTGCCGCCCGGGACCAGAATAGGGCCTGAAGCAATCCTGCGCTTTTGCGGCCAGCTCCCAAGAAAGCGAGTTGAAAAATGGAGCTCAGGGGCACTGCAATTCACAAACCTGCAGACTTATAAATGATCACTCTCGTCCACAAATATATTGAGGGAAGGCAACGAAGAGGATTTGAAAGCAAGGCAGAATTGCAGGAAACAGATTTCAGGAGGGAGATTCGAATCGCCTTTAAAGCACAGGAAAAGCGGCAAAACCTCGTCAATGACGCCCTTTTTGGCCAACCAAGCAACCTGGAAAGGCAAATCAGCGCTACAAAGAAGTCTCGCTTCCCATCGGTCAAAAGGGCCATGCTGAATAAAGTGTCTAAACCAGAAATGCAGGACAGGCCATGGAGAAACGGGAGCCTTGCTACGCTGATGGGCGGGATGTAAATTGCCAACAGCCACTCTGGAGTATGTACGGTGTGTCCTGAAACATCTAAAAAACTCAGCTTAGAGAGCATAGGGCACTTCCACTCATGGGCGTATAAAGTGGGAAAATTAAAAACCAGCAAGACACAGGCACCCCAAAGTTTAGGGCTGCTCTGTTGACAAGAACCTCCAACTTCGTTACACCTTAAATATCCCAGGAAAGAGAAAAATGGATAAAGATGTTGTGGTCCTTATGTACAATGGAATATCACTCAGCCATGAAATCAACGTCATAATGCTAGTAGCAGCATGATGAGTGGATTGAGGTACGACGATTCTAAGTGAAATAAGTCACACAGAAAAAGACACTTATCATAAGATATCACTTATAGAGGGAATGTAAAAACCGCTACCCTTGAACTGAATTACAAAACATAACAGAGTCACACGTTTAGAAAACACACTATGGCTGCTTAACGGGAAAGGTGAGGTGGGGTGATGCATAAAACAAGGGTTTCAAATTAGCTCAGATACCGTTCCATAAACCCAATATGTACTAGAGAAGACCTACTCCTTGCTCAGTGAATTGGACTCAAAACCCCCTATTCACGGCCCAAGAATATATCTGACTAGTAAGAATCTTAAAACCTATGTATTGCTATCTCTCTGTAAGTGAGTCAAGTGGGTGTAAAGTGACATAAACACAGCAGTGAAAAGCAGCTAAACCCCATTATAAAAATCAATTACTTTTAAAAACCTGTGAAAAAAAGACAGTGAAAGAGAGAGAAATTCTTACAAAATTCGTTTAGGGGCAGTTATGCTACATGGATTGACCATATCTAGACCCACAGCTGATTGAGACATAAGGGTGGACACTCTTGGGGCTGAGAGGTTTGGTGAGGTTGGGTGAGGAAACGCAGACCCTTTAAAGTAATACTGCGTGGTACCCATCCCATGGGTTCCAAATCTCCAGGTTCAAGGGCATCTTCCTACATCGAAAACATGCATGAGAAACCCAGAAGATGGTACACCGTGTGATCGAGAAAGGTTTCTAAAACGCACCTCATTTCTCATCTCCTTGTGCTCGGGTTCGCCATTCCAGCTGCTTTACTAGCAACCTCCCTCCTTGGAGAATCAGCACCTTTAACCTCCTGTTCCGTACAGGTTGCAATTTGTCCTGAGGATGAACGGGAAGAGGGGAAAACAATGAGAGACTAGCTCTAGGTGTTGGGACAGGCACAGGTCACTCTATTTTCCCATCAGGAAGAAGAATTAAGCACAGGCTCAGCCTGCCGCCCGGGACCAGAATAGGGCCTGAAGCAATCCTGCGCTTTTGCGGCCAGCTCCCAAGAAAGCGAGTTGAAAAATGGAGCTCAGGGGCACTGCAATTCACAAACCTGCAGACTTATAAATGATCACTCTCGTCCACAAATATATTGAGGGAAGGCAACGAAGAGGATTTGAAAGCAAGGCAGAATTGCAGGAAAAAGATTTCAGGAGGGAGATTCGAATCGCCTTTAAAGCACAGGAAAAGCGGCAAAACCTCGTCAATGACGCCCTTTTTGGCCAACCAAGCAACCTGGAAAGGCAAATCAGCGCTACAAAGAAGTCTCGCTTCCCATCGGTCAAAAGGGCCATGCTGAATAAAGTGTCAAAACCAGAAATGCAGGACAGGCCATGGAGAAACGGGAGCCTTGCTACGCTGATGGGCGGGATGTAAATTGCCAACAGCCACTCTGGAGAAGTGTACGGTGTGTCCTGAAACATCTAAAAAACTCAGCTTAGAGAGCATAGGGCAGTTCCACTCATGGGCGTATAAATTGGGAAAACTAAAAATCAGCAAGACACAGGCACCCCAACGTTTAGGGCTGCTCTGTTGACAAGAACCTCCACTTCGTTACACCTTACATATCTCAGGAAAGAGAAAAATGGATAAAGAAGTTGTGGTCCTTATGTACAATGGAATATCACTCAGCCATGAAATCAACGTCATAAGGCTAGTAGCAGCATGATGAGTGGATTTAGGTACGACGATTCTAAATGAAATAAGTCACACAGAAAAAGACACTTATCATAAGATATCACTTATAGAGGGAATGTAAACACCGCTACCCTTGAACTGAATTACAATACAGAACAGAGTCACACGTTTAGAAAACACACTATGGCTGCTTAACGGGAAAGGTGATGTGGGGTGATGCATAAAAGAAGGGTTTCAAATTAGCTCAGATACCGTTCCATAAACCCAATATGTAATAGACAAGACCTACTCCTTTCTCAGTGAATTGGACTCAACACCCCCTATTCACGGCCCAAGAATATATCTGACTAGTAAGAATCTTAAAACCTATGTATTGATATCTCTCTGTAAGTGAGTCAAGTGGGTGTAAAGTGGCATAAACACAGCAGTGAAAAGCAGCTAAACGCCATTATAAAAATCAAATACTTTTAAAAACCTGTGAAAAAAAGACAGTGAAAGAGAGAGAAATTCTTACAAAATTCGTTTAGGGGCAGTTATGCTACCTGGATTGACCATATCTAGACCCACAGCTGATTGAGACATAAGGGTGGACACTCTTGGGGCTGAGAGGTTTGGTGAGGTTGGGTGAGGAAACGCAGACCCTTTAAAGTAATACTGCGTGGTACCCATCCCATGGGTCCCAAATCTCCAGGTTCAAGGGCATCTTCCTACATCGAAAACATGCATGAGAAACCCAGAAGATGGTACACCGTGTGATCGGGAAAGGTTTCTAAAACGCACCTCATTTCTCATCTCCTTGTGCTCGGGTTCGCCATTCCAGCCGCTTTACTAACAATCTCCCTCCTTGGAGAATCAGCACCTTTAACCTCCTGTTCCGTACAGGTTGCAATTTGTCCTGAGGATGAACGGGAAGAGGGGAAAACAATGAGAGACTAGCTCTAGGTGTTGGGACAGGCACAGGTCACTCTATTTTCCCATCAGGAAGAAGAATTAACCACAGGCTCAGCCTGCCGCCCGGGACCAGAATAGGGCCTGAAGCAATCCTGAGCTTTTGCGGCCAGCTCCCAAGAAAGCGAGTTGAAAAATGGAGCTCAGTGGCACTGCAATTCACAAAGCTGCAGACTTATAAATGATCACTCTCGTCCACAAATATATTGAGGGAAGGCAACGAAGAGGATTTGAAAGCAAGGCAGAATTGCAGGAAACAGATTTCAGGAGGGAGATTCGAATCGCCTTTAAAGCACAGGAAAAGCGGCAAAACCTCGACAAGAAGCGCTTGGCCAAAAAGGGCGTATGCGTTTTTTCCTGAATATATTCAGGAAAAAACGCATACGCCCTTTTTGGCCAACCAAGCAACCTGGAAAGGCAAATCAGCGCTACAAAGAAGTCTCGCTTCCCATCTGTCAAAAGGGCCATGCTGAATAAAGTGTCAAAACCAAAAATGCAGGGCAGGCCATGAGGAAACGGGAGCCTTGCTACGCTGATGGGCGGGATGTAAATTGCCAACAGCCACTCTGGAGAAGTGTACGGTGTGTCCTGAAACATCTAAAAAACTCAGCTTAGAGAGCATAGGGCAGTTCCACTCATGGGCGTATAAATTGGGAAAACTAAAAATCAGCAAGACACAGGCACCCCAACGTTTAGGGCTGCTCTGTTGACAAGAACCTCCACTTCGTTACACCTTACATATCTCAGGAAAGAGAAAAATGGATAAAGAAGTTGTGGTCCTTATGTACAATGGAATATCACTCAGCCATGAAATCAACGTCATAAGGCTAGTAGCAGCATGATGAGTGGATTTAGGTACGACGATTCTAAATGAAATAAGTCACACAGAAAAAGACATTTATCATAAGATATCACTTATAGAGGGAATGTAAAAACCGCTACCCTTGAACTGAATTACAAAACTGAACAGAGTCACACGTTTAGAAAACACACTATGGCTGCTTAACGGGAAAGAGGAGGTGGGGTGATGCATAAAACAAGGGTTTCAAATTAGCTCAGATACCGTTCCATAAACCCAATATGTAATAGACAAGACCTACTCCTTGCTCAGTGAATTGGACTCAAAACCCCCTATTCACGGCCCAAGAATATATCTGACTAGTAAGAATCTTAAAACCTATGTATTGATATCTCTCAGTAAGTGAGTCAAGTGGGTGTAAAGTGACATAAACACAGCAGTGAAAAGCAGGTAAACCCCATTATAAAAATCAATTACTTTTAAAAACCTGTGAAAAAAAGACAGTGAAAGAGAGAGAAATTCTTACAAAATTCGTTTAGGGGCAGTTATGCTACCTGGATTGACCATATCTAGACCCACAGCTGATTGAGACATAAGGGTGGACACTCTTGGGGCTGAGAGGTTTGGTGAGGTTGGGTGAGGAAACGCAGACCCTTTAAAGTAATACTGCGTGGTACCCATCCCATGGGTCCCAAATCTCCAGGTTCAAGGGCATCTTCCTACATCGAAAACATGCATGAGAAACCCAGAAGATGGTACACCGTGTGATCGGGAAAGGTTTCTAAAACGCACCTCATTTCTCATCTCCTTGTGCTCGGGTTCGCCATTCCAGCCTCTTTACTAACAATCTCCCTCCTTGGAGAATCAGCACCTTTAACCTCCTGTTCCGTACAGGTTGCAATTTGTCCTGAGGATGAACGGGAAGAGGGGAAAACAATGAGAGACTAGCTCTAGGTGTTGGGACAGGCACAGGTCACTCTATTTTCCCATCAGGAAGAAGAATTAACCACAGGCTCAGCCTGCCGCCCGGGACCAGAATAGGGCCTGAAGCAATCCTGCGCTTTTGCGGCCAGCTCCCAAGAAAGCGAGTTGAAAAATGGAGCTCAGGGGCACTGCAATTCACAAACCTGCAGACTTATAAATGATCACTCTCGTCCACAAATATATTGAGGGAAGGCAACGAAGAGGATTTGAAAGCAAGGCAGAATTGCAGGAAACAGATTTCAGGAGGGAGATTCGAATCGCCTTTAAAGCACAGGAAAAGCGGCAAAACCTCGTCAATGACGCCCTTTTTGGCCAACCAAGCAACCTGGAAAGGCAAATCAGCGCTACAAAGAAGTCTCGCTTCCCATCGGTCAAAAGGGCCATGCTGAATAAAGTGTCTAAACCAGAAATGCAGGACAGTCCATGGAGAAACGGGAGCCTTGCTACGCTGATGGGCGGGATGTAAATTGCCAACAGCCACTCTGGAGTATGTACGGTGTGTCCTGAAACATCTAAAAAACTCAGCTTAGAGAGCATAGGGCACTTCCACTCATGGGCGTATAAAGTGGGAAAATTAAAAACCAGCAAGACACAGGCACCCCAAAGTTTAGGGCTGCTCTGTTGACAAAAATCTCCAACTTCGTTACACCTTATATATCCCAGGAAAGAGAAAAATGGATAAAGATGTTGTGGTCCTTATGTACAATGGAATATCACTCAGCCATGAAATCAACGTCATAATGCTAGTAGCAGCATGATGAGTGGATTGAGGTACGACGATTCTAAGTGAAATAAGTCACACAGAAAAAGACACTTATCATAAGATATCACTTATAGAGGGAATGTAAAAACCGCTACCCTTGAACTGAATTACAAAACAGAACAGAGTCACACGTTTAGAAAACACACTATGGCTGCTTAACGGGAAAGGTGAGGTGGGGTGATGCATAAAACAAGGGTTTCAAATTAGCTCAGATACCGTTCCATAAACCCAATATGTACTAGAGAAGACCTACTCCTTGCTCAGTGAATTGGACTCAAAACCCCCTATTCACGGCCCAAGAATATATCTGACTAGTAAGAATCTTAAAACCTATGTATTGCTATCTCTCTGTAAGTGAGTCAAGTGGGTGTAAAGTGACATAAACACAGCAGTGAAAAGCAGCTAAACCCCATTATAAAAATCAATTACTTTTAAAAACCTGTGAAAAAAAGACAGTGAAAGAGAGAGAAATTCTTACAAAATTCGTTTAGGGGCAGTTATGCTACATGGATTGACCATATCTAGACCCACAGCTGATTGAGACATAAGGGTGGAAACTCTTGGGGCTGAGAGATTTGGTGAGGTTGGGTGAGGAAACGCAGACCCTTTAAAGTAATACTGCGTGGTACCCATCCCATGGGTTCCAAATCTCCAGGTTCAAGGGCATCTTCCTACATCGAAAACATGCATGAGAAACCCAGAAGATGGTACACCGTGTGATCGCGAAAGGTTTCTAAAACGCACCTCATTTCTCATCTCCTTGTGCTCGGGTTCGCCATTCCAGCTGCTTTACTAGCAACCTCCCTCCTTGGAGAATCAGCACCTTTAACCTCCTGTTCCGTACAGGTTGCAATTTGTCCTGAGGATGAACGGGAAGAGGGGAAAACAATGAGAGACTAGCTCTAGGTGTTGGGACAGGCACAGGTCACTCTATTTTCCCATCAGGAAGAAGAATTAAGCACAGGCTCAGCCTGCCGCCCGGGACCAGAATAGGGCCTGAAGCAATCCTGCGCTTTTGCGGCCAGCTCCCAAGAAAGCGAGTTGAAAAATGGAGCTCAGGGGCACTGCAATTCACAAACCTGCAGACTTATAAATGATCACTCTCGTCCACAAATATATTGAGGGAAGGCAACGAAGAGGATTTGAAAGCAAGGCAGAATTGCAGGAAACAGATTTCAGGAGGGAGATTCGAATCGCCTTTAAAGCACAGGAAAAGCGGCAAAACCTCGTCAATGACGCCCTTTTTGGCCAGCCAAGCAACCTGGAAAGGCAAATCAGCGCTACAAAGAAGTCTCGCTTCCCATCGGTCAAAAGGGCCATGCTGAATAAAGTGTCTAAACCAGAAATGCAGGACAGGCCATGGAGAAACGGGAGCCTTGCTACGCTGATGGGCGGGATGTAAATTGCCAACAGCCACTCTGGAGTATGTACGGTGTGTCCTGAAACATCTAAAAAACTCAGCTTAGAGAGCATAGGGCACTTCCACTCATGGGCGTATAAAGTGGGAAAATTAAAAACCAGCAAGACACAGGCACCCCAAAGTTTAGGGCTGCTCTGTTGACAAGAACCTCCAACTTCGTTACACCTTAAATATCCCAGGAAAGAGAAAAATGGATAAAGATGTTGTGGTCCTTATGTACAATGGAATATCACTCAGCCATGAAATCAACGTGATAATGCTATTAGCAGCATGATGAGTGGATTGAGGTACGACGATTCTAAGTGAAATAAGTCACACAGAAAAAGACACTTACCATAAGATATCACTTATAGAGGGAATGTAAAAACCGCTACCCTTGAACTGAATTACAAAACAGAACAGAGTCACACGTTTAGAAAACACACTATGGCTGCTTAACGGGAAAGGTGAGGTGGGGTGATGCATAAAACAAGGGTTTCAAATTAGCTCAGATACCGTTCCATAAACCCAATATGTACTAGAGAAGACCTACTCCTTGCTCAGTGAATTGGACTCAAAACCCCCTATTCACGGCCCAAGAATATATCTGACTAGTAAGAATCTTAAAACCAATGTATTGATATCTCTCTGTAAGTGAGTCAAGTGGGTGTAAAGTGACATAAACACAGCAGTGAAAAGCAGCTAAACCCCATTATAAAAATCAATTACTTTTAAAAACCTGTGAAAAAAAGACAGTGAAAGAGAGAGAAATTCTTACAAAATTCGTTTAGGGGCAGTTATGCTACCTGGATTGACCATATCTAGACTAACAGCTGATTGAGACATAAGGGTGGACACTCTTGGGGCTGAGAGGTTTGGTGAGGTTGGGTGAGGAAACGCAGACCCTTTAAAGTAATACTGCGTGGTACCCATCCCATGGGTTCCAAATCTCCAGGTTCAAAGGCATCTTCCTACATCGAAAACATGCATGAGAAACCCAGAAGATGGTACACCGTGTGATCGGGAAAGGTTTCTAAAACGCACCTCATTTCTCATCTCCTTGTGCTCGGGTTCGCCATTCCAGCCGCTTTACTAACAATCTCCCTCCTTGGAGAATCAGCACCTTTAACCTCCTGTTCCGTACAGGTTGCAATTTGTCCTGAGGATGAACGGGAAGAGGGGAAAACAATGAGAGACTAGCTCTAGGTGTTGGGACAGGCACAGGTCACTCTATTTTCCCATCAGGAAGAAGAATTAACCACAGGCTCAGCCTGCCGCCCGGGACCAGAATAGGGCCTGAAGCAATCCTGAGCTTTTGCGGCCAGCTCCCAAGAAAGCGAGTTGAAAAATGGAGCTCAGTGGCACTGCAATTCACAAAGCTGCAGACTTATAAATGATCACTCTCGTCCACAAATATATTGAGGGAAGGCAACGAAGAGGATTTGAAAGCAAGGCAGAATTGCAGGAAACAGATTTCAGGAGGGAGATTCGAATCGCCTTTAAAGCACAGGAAAAGCGGCAAAACCTCGACAAGAAGCGCTTGGCCAAAAAGGGCGTATGCGTTTTTTCCTGAATATATTCAGGAAAAAACGCATACGCCCTTTTTGGCCAACCAAGCAACCTGGAAAGGCAAATCAGCGCTACAAAGAAGTCTCGCTTCCCATCTGTCAAAAGGGCCATGCTGAATAAAGTGTCAAAACCAAAAATGCAGGGCAGGCCATGAGGAAACGGGAGCCTTGCTACGCTGATGGGCGGGATGTAAATTGCCAACAGCCACTCTGGAGAAGTGTACGGTGTGTCCTGAAACATCTAAAAAACTCAGCTTAGAGAGCATAGGGCAGTTCCACTCATGGGCGTATAAATTGGGAAAACTAAAAATCAGCAAGACACAGGCACCCCAACGTTTAGGGCTGCTCTGTTGACAAGAACCTCCACTTCGTTACACCTTACATATCTCAGGAAAGAGAAAAATGGATAAAGAAGTTGTGGTCCTTATGTACAATGGAATATCACTCAGCCATGAAATCAACGTCATAAGGCTAGTAGCAGCATGATGAGTGGATTTAGGTACGACGATTCTAAATGAAATAAGTCACACAGAAAAAGACATTTATCATAAGATATCACTTATAGAGGGAATGTAAAAACCGCTACCCTTGAACTGAATTACAAAACTGAACAGAGTCACACGTTTAGAAAACACACTATGGCTGCTTAACGGGAAAGAGGAGGTGGGGTGATGCATAAAACAAGGGTTTCAAATTAGCTCAGATACCGTTCCATAAACCCAATATGTAATAGACAAGACCTACTCCTTGCTCAGTGAATTGGACTCAAAACCCCCTATTCACGGCCCAAGAATATATCTGACTAGTAAGAATCTTAAAACCAATGTATTGATATCTCTCTGTAAGTGAGTCAAGTGGGTGTAAAGTGACATAAACACAGCAGTGAAAAGCAGCTAAACCCCATTATAAAAATCAATTACTTTTAAAAACCTGTGAAAAAAAGACAGTGAAAGAGAGAGAAATTCTTACAAAATTCGTTTAGGGGCAGTTATGCTACCTGGATTGACCATATCTAGACTCACAGCTGATTGAGACATAAGGGTGGACACTCTTGGGGCTGAGAGGTTTGGTGAGGTTGGGTGAGGAAACGCAGACCCTTTAAAGTAATACTGCGTGGTACCCATCCCATGGGTTCCAAATCTCCAGGTTCAAAGGCATCTTCCTACATCGAAAACATGCATAAGAAACCCAGAAGATGGTACACCGTGTGATCGCGAAAGGTTTCTAAAACGCACCTCATTTCTCATCTCCTTGTGCTCGGGTTCGCCATTCCAGCTGCTTTACTAGCAACCTCCCTCCTTGGAGAATCAGCACCTTTAACCTCCTGTTCCGTACAGGTTGCAATTTGTCCTGAGGATGAACGGGAAGAGGGGAAAACAATGAGAGACTAGCTCTAGGTGATGGGACAGGCACAGGTCACTCTATTTTCCCATCAGGAAGAAGAATTAAGCACAGGCTCAGCCTGCCGCCCGGGACCAGAATAGGGCCTGAAGCAATCCTGCGCTTTTGCGGCCAGCTCCCAAGAAAGCGAGTTGAAAAATGGAGCTCAGTGGCACTGCAATTCACAAAGCTGCAGACTTATAAATGATCACTCTCGTCCACAAATATATTGAGGGAAGGCAACGAAGAGGATTTGAAAGCAAGGCAGAATTGCAGGAAACAGATTTCAGGAGGGAGATTCGAATCGCCTTTAAAGCACAGGAAAAGCGGCAAAACCTCGACAAGATGCGCTTGGCCAAAAAGGGCGTATGCGTTTTTTCCTGAATATATTCAGGAAAAAACGCATACGCCCTTTTTGGCCAACCAAGCAACCTGGAAAGGCAAATCAGCGCTACAAAGAAGTCTCGCTTCCCATCGGTCAAAAGGGCCATGCTGAATAAAGTGTCAAAACCAAAAATGCAGGGCAGGCCATGAGGAAACGGGAGCCTTGCTACGCTGATGGGCGGGATGTAAATTGCCAACAGCCACTCTGGAGAAGTGTACGGTGTGTCCTGAAACATCTAAAAAACTCAGCTTAGAGAGCATAGGGCAGTTCCACTCATGGGCGTATAAATTGGGAAAACTAAAAATCAGCAAGACACAGGCATCCCAACGTTTAGGGCTGCTCTGTTGACAAGAACCTCCACTTCGTTACACCTTACATATCTCAGGAAAGAGAAAAATGGATAAAGAAGTTGTGGTCCTTATGTACAATGGAATATCACTCAGCCATGAAATCAACGTCATAAGGCTAGTAGCAGCATGATGAGTGGATTTAGGTACGACGATTCTAAATGAAATAAGTCACACAGAAAAAGACATTTATCATAAGATATCACTTATAGAGGGCATGTAAAAACCGCTACCCTTGAACTGAATTACAAAACAGAACAGAGTCACACGTTTAGAAAACACACTATGGCTGCTTAACGGGAAAGAGGAGGTGGGGTGATGCATAAAACAAGGGTTTCAAATTAGCTCAGATACCGTTCCATAAACCCAATATGTAATAGACAAGACCTACTCCTTGCTCAGTGAATTGGACTCAAAACCCCCTATTCACGGCCCAAGAATATATCTGACTAGTAAGAATCTTAAAACCTATGTATTGATATCTCTCAGTAAGTGAGTCAAGTGGGTGTAAAGTGACATAAACACAGCAGTGAAAAGCAGGTAAACCCCATTATAAAAATCAATTACTTTTAAAAACCTGTGAAAAAAAGACAGTGAAAGAGAGAGAAATTCTTACAAAATTCGTTTAGGGGCAGTTATGCTACCTGGATTGACCATATCTAGACCCACAGCTGATTGAGACATAAGGGTGGACACTCTTGGGGCTGAGAGGTTTGGTGAGGTTGGGTGAGGAAACGCAGACCCTTTAAAGTAATACTGCGTGGTACCCATCCCATGGGTCCCAAATCTCCAGGTTCAAGGGCATCTTCCTACATCGAAAACATGCATGAGAAACCCAGAAGATGGTACACCGTGTGATCGGGAAAGGTTTCTAAAACGCACCTCATTTCTCATCTCCTTGTGCTCGGGTTCGCCATTCCAGCCTCTTTACTAACAATCTCCCTCCTTGGAGAATCAGCACCTTTAACCTCCTGTTCCGTACAGGTTGCAATTTGTCCTGAGGATGAACGGGAAGAGGGGAAAACAATGAGAGACTAGCTCTAGGTGTTGGGACAGGCACAGGTCACTCTATTTTCCCATCAGGAAAAAGAATTAACCACAGGCTCAGCCTGCCGCCCGGGACCAGAATAGGGCCTGAAGCAATCCTGCGCTTTTGCGGCCAGCTCCCAAGAAAGCGAGTTGAAAAATGGAGCTCAGGGGCACTGCAATTCACAAACCTGCAGACTTATAAATGATCACTCTCGTCCACAAATATATTGAGGGAAGGCAACGAAGAGGATTTGAAAGCAAGGCAGAATTGCAGGAAACAGATTTCAGGAGGGAGATTCGAATCGCCTTTAAAGCACAGGAAAAGCGGCAAAACCTCGTCAATGACGCCCTTTTTGGCCAACCAAGCAACCTGGAAAGGCAAATCAGCGCTACAAAGAAGTCTCGCTTCCCATCGGTCAAAAGGGCCATGCTGAATAAAGTGTCTAAACCAGAAATGCAGGACAGTCCATGGAGAAACGGGAGCCTTGCTACGCTGATGGGCGGGATGTAAATTGCCAAGAGCCACTCTGGAGTATGTACGGTGTGTCCTGAAACATCTAAAAAACTCAGCTTAGAGAGCATAGGGCACTTCCACTCATGGGCGTATAAAGTGGGAAAATTAAAAACCAGCAAGACACAGGCACCCCAAAGTTTAGGGCTGCTCTGTTGACAAGAATCTCCAACTTCGTTACACCTTAAATATCCCAGGAAAGAGAAAAATGGATAAAGATGTTGTGGTCCTTATGTACAATGGAATATCACTCAGCCATGAAATCAACGTCATAATGCTAGTAGCAGCATGATGAGTGGATTGAGGTACGACGATTCTAAGTGAAATAAGTCACACAGAAAAAGACACTTATCATAAGATATCACTTATAGAGGGAATGTAAAAACCGCTACCCTTGAACTGAATTACAAAACAGAACAGAGTCACACGTTTAGAAAACACACTATGGCTGCTTAACGGGAAAGGTGAGGTGGGGTGATGCATAAAACAAGGGTTTCAAATTAGCTCAGATACCGTTCCATAAACCCAATATGTACTAGAGAAGACCTACTCCTTGCTCAGTGAATTGGACTCAAAACCCCCTATTCACGGCCCAAGAATATATCTGACTAGTAAGAATCTTAAAACCTATGTATTGCTATCTCTCTGTAAGTGAGTCAAGTGGGTGTAAAGTGACATAAACACAGCAGTGAAAAGCAGCTAAACCCCATTATAAAAATCAATTACTTTTAAAAACCTGTGAAAAAAAGACAGTGAAAGAGAGAGAAATTCTTACAAAATTCGTTTAGGGGCAGTTATGCTACATGGATTGACCATATCTAGACCCACAGCTGATTGAGACATAAGGGTGGACACTCTTGGGGCTGAGAGATTTGGTGAGGTTGGGTGAGGAAACGCAGACCCTTTAAAGTAATACTGCGTGGTACCCATCCCATGGGTTCCAAATCTCCAGGTTCAAGGGCATCTTCCTACATCGAAAACATGCATGAGAAACCCAGAAGATGGTACACCGTGTGATCGCGAAAGGTTTCTAAAACGCACCTCATTTCTCATCTCCTTGTGCTCGGGTTCGCCATTCCAGCTGCTTTACTAGCAACCTCCCTCCTTGGAGAATCAGCACCTTTAACCTCCTGTTCCGTACAGGTTGCAATTTGTCCTGAGGATGAACGGGAAGAGGGGAAAACAATGAGAGACTAGCTCTAGGTGTTGGGACAGGCACAGGTCACTCTATTTTCCCATCAGGAAGAAGAATTAAGCACAGGCTCAGCCTGCCGCCCGGGACCAGAATAGGGCCTGAAGCAATCCTGCGCTTTTGCGGCCAGCTCCCAAGAAAGCGAGTTGAAAAATGGAGCTCAGGGGCACTGCAATTCACAAACCTGCAGACTTATAAATGATCACTCTCGTCCACAAATATATTGAGGGAAGGCAACGAAGAGGATTTGAAAGCAAGGCAGAATTGCAGGAAACAGATTTCAGGAGGGAGATTCGAATCGCCTTTAAAGCACAGGAAAAGCGGCAAAACCTCGTCAATGACGCCCTTTTTGGCCAACCAAGCAACCTGGAAAGGCAAATCAGCGCTACAAAGAAGTCTCGCTTCCCATCGGTCAAAAGGGCCATGCTGAATAAAGTGTCTAAACCAGAAATGCAGGACAGGCCATGGAGAAACGGGAGCCTTGCTACGCTGATGGGCGGGATGTAAATTGCCAACAGCCACTCTGGAGTATGTACGGTGTGTCCTGAAACATCTAAAAAACTCAGCTTAGAGAGCATAGGGCACTTCCACTCATGGGCGTATAAAGTGGGAAAATTAAAAACCAGCAAGACACAGGCACCCCAAAGTTTAGGGCTGCTCTGTTGACAAGAACCTCCAACTTCGTTACACCTTAAATATCCCAGGAAAGAGAAAAATGGATAAAGATGTTGTGGTCCTTATGTACAATGGAATATCACTCAGCCATGAAATCAACGTGATAATGCTATTAGCAGCATGATGAGTGGATTGAGGTACGACGATTCTAAGTGAAATAAGTCACACAGAAAAAGACACTTACCATAAGATATCACTTATAGAGGGAATGTAAAAACCGCTACCCTTGAACTGAATTACAAAACAGAACAGAGTCACACGTTTAGAAAACACACTATGGCTGCTTAACGGGAAAGGTGAGGTGGGGTGATGCATAAAACAAGGGTTTCAAATTAGCTCAGATACCGTTCCATAAACCCAATATGTACTAGAGAAGACCTACTCCTTGCTCAGTGAATTGGACTCAAAACCCCCTATTCACGGCCCAAGAATATATCTGACTAGTAAGAATCTTAAAACCAATGTATTGATATCTCTCTGTAAGTGAGTCAAGTGGGTGTAAAGTGACATAAACACAGCAGTGAAAAGCAGCTAAACCCCATTATAAAAATCAATTACTTTTAAAAACCTGTGAAAAAAAGACAGTGAAAGAGAGAGAAATTCTTACAAAATTCGTTTAGGGGCAGTTATGCTACCTGGATTGACCATATCTAGACTCACAGCTGATTGAGACATAAGGGTGGACACTCTTGGGGCTGAGAGGTTTGGTGAGGTTGGGTGAGGAAACGCAGACCCTTTAAAGTAATACTGCGTGGTACCCATCCCATGGGTTCCAAATCTCCAGGTTCAAAGGCATCTTCCTACATCGAAAACATGCATAAGAAACCCAGAAGATGGTACACCGTGTGATCGCGAAAGGTTTCTAAAACGCACCTCATTTCTCATCTCCTTGTGCTCGGGTTCGCCATTCCAGCTGCTTTACTAGCAACCTCCCTCCTTGGAGAATCAGCACCTTTAACCTCCTGTTCCGTACAGGTTGCAATTTGTCCTGAGGATGAACGGGAAGAGGGGAAAACAATGAGAGACTAGCTCTAGGTGATGGGACAGGCACAGGTCACTCTATTTTCCCATCAGGAAGAAGAATTAAGCACAGGCTCAGCCTGCCGCCCGGGACCAGAATAGGGCCTGAAGCAATCCTGCGCTTTTGCGGCCAGCTCCCAAGAAAGCGAGTTGAAAAATGGAGCTCAGTGGCACTGCAATTCACAAAGCTGCAGACTTATAAATGATCACTCTCGTCCACAAATATATTGAGGGAAGGCAACGAAGAGGATTTGAAAGCAAGGCAGAATTGCAGGAAACAGATTTCAGGAGGGAGATTCGAATCGCCTTTAAAGCACAGGAAAAGCGGCAAAACCTCGACAAGATGCGCTTGGCCAAAAAGGGCGTATGCGTTTTTTCCTGAATATATTCAGGAAAAAACGCATACGCCCTTTTTGGCCAACCAAGCAACCTGGAAAGGCAAATCAGCGCTACAAAGAAGTCTCGCTTCCCATCGGTCAAAAGGGCCATGCTGAATAAAGTGTCAAAACCAAAAATGCAGGGCAGGCCATGAGGAAACGGGAGCCTTGCTACGCTGATGGGCGGGATGTAAATTGCCAACAGCCACTCTGGAGAAGTGTACGGTGTGTCCTGAAACATCTAAAAAACTCAGCTTAGAGAGCATAGGGCAGTTCCACTCATGGGCGTATAAATTGGGAAAACTAAAAATCAGCAAGACACAGGCACCCCAACGTTTAGGGCTGCTCTGTTGACAAGAACCTCCACTTCGTTACACCTTACATATCTCAGGAAAGAGAAAAATGGATAAAGAAGTTGTGGTCCTTATGTACAATGGAATATCACTCAGCCATGAAATCAACGTCATAAGGCTAGTAGCAGCATGATGAGTGGATTTAGGGGCGACGATCCTAAATGAAATAAGTCACACAGAAAAAGACATTTATCATAAGATATCACTTATAGAGGGCATGTAAAAACCGCTACCCTTGAACTGAATTACAAAACAGAACAGAGTCACACGTTTAGAAAACACACTATGGCTGCTTAACGGGAAAGAGGAGGTGGGGTGATGCATAAAACAAGGGTTTCAAATTAGCTCAGATACCGTTCCATAAACCCAATATGTAATAGACAAGACCTACTCCTTGCTCAGTGAATTGGACTCAAAACCCCCTATTCACGGCCCAAGAATATATCTGACTAGTAAGAATCTTAAAACCTATGTATTGATATCTCTCAGTAAGTGAGTCAAGTGGGTGTAAAGTGACATAAACACAGCAGTGAAAAGCAGGTAAACCCCATTATAAAAATCAATTACTTTTAAAAACCTGTGAAAAAAAGACAGTGAAAGAGAGAGAAATTCTTACAAAATTCGTTTAGGGGCAGTTATGCTACCTGGATTGACCATATCTAGACCCACAGCTGATTGAGACATAAGGGTGGACACTCTTGGGGCTGAGAGGTTTGGTGAGGTTGGGTGAGGAAACGCAGACCCTTTAAAGTAATACTGCGTGGTACCCATCCCATGGGTCCCAAATCTCCAGGTTCAAGGGCATCTTCCTACATCGAAAACATGCATGAGAAACCCAGAAGATGGTACACCGTGTGATCGGGAAAGGTTTCTAAAACGCACCTCATTTCTCATCTCCTTGTGCTCGGGTTCGCCATTCCAGCCTCTTTACTAACAATCTCCCTCCTTGGAGAATCAGCACCTTTAACCTCCTGTTCAGTACAGGTTGCAATTTGTCCTGAGGATGAACGGGAAGAGGGGAAAACAATGAGAGACTAGCTCTAGGTGTTGGGACAGGCACAGGTCACTCTATTTTCCCATCAGGAAAAAGAATTAACCACAGGCTCAGCCTGCCGCCCGGGACCAGAATAGGGCCTGAAGCAATCCTGCGCTTTTGCGGCCAGCTCCCAAGAAAGCGAGTTGAAAAATGGAGCTCAGGGGCACTGCAATTCACAAACCTGCAGACTTATAAATGATCACTCTCGTCCACAAATATATTGAGGGAAGGCAACGAAGAGGATTTGAAAGCAAGGCAGAATTGCAGGAAACAGATTTCAGGAGGGAGATTCGAATCGCCTTTAAAGCACAGGAAAAGCGGCAAAACCTCGTCAATGACGCCCTTTTTGGCCAACCAAGCAACCTGGAAAGGCAAATCAGCGCTACAAAGAAGTCTCGCTTCCCATCGGTCAAAAGGGCCATGCTGAATAAAGTGTCTAAACCAGAAATGCAGGACAGGCCATGGAGAAACGGGAGCCTTGCTACGCTGATGGGCGGGATGTAAATTGCCAACAGCCACTCTGGAGTATGTACGGTGTGTCCTGAAACATCTAAAAAACTCAGCTTAGAGAGCATAGGGCACTTCCACTCATGGGCGTATAAAGTGGGAAAATTAAAAACCAGCAAGACACAGGCACCCCAAAGTTTAGGGCTGCTCTGTTGACAAGAATCTCCAACTTCGTTACACCTTAAATATCCCAGGAAAGAGAAAAATGGATAAAGATGTTGTGGTCCTTATGTACAATGGAATATCACTCAGCCATGAAATCAACGTCATAATGCTAGTAGCAGCATGATGAGTGGATTGAGGTACGACGATTCTAAGTGAAATAAGTCACACAGAAAAAGACACTTATCATAAGATATCACTTATAGAGGGAATGTAAAAACCGCTACCCTTGAACTGAATTACAAAACAGAACAGAGTCACACGTTTAGAAAACACACTATGGCTGCTTAACGGGAAAGGTGAGGTGGGGTGATGCATAAAACAAGGGTTTCAAATTAGCTCAGATACCGTTCCATAAACCCAATATGTACTAGAGAAGACCTACTCCTTGCTCAGTGAATTGGACTCAAAACCCCCTATTCACGGCCCAAGAATATATCTGACTAGTAAGAATCTTAAAACCTATGTATTGCTATCTCTCTGTAAGTGAGTCAAGTGGGTGTAAAGTGACATAAACACAGCAGTGAAAAGCAGCTAAACCCCATTATAAAAATCAATTACTTTTAAAAACCTGTGAAAAAAAGACAGTGAAAGAGAGAGAAATTCTTACAAAATTCGTTTAGGGGCAGTTATGCTACATGGATTGACCATATCTAGACCCACAGCTGATTGAGACATAAGGGTGGACACTCTTGGGGCTGAGAGATTTGGTGAGGTTGGGTGAGGAAACGCAGACCCTTTAAAGTAATACTGCGTGGTACCCATCCCATGGGTTCCAAATCTCCAGGTTCAAGGGCATCTTCCTACATCGAAAACATGCATGAGAAACCCAGAAGATGGTACACCGTGTGATCGCGAAAGGTTTCTAAAACGCACCTCATTTCTCATCTCCTTGTGCTCGGGTTCGCCATTCCAGCTGCTTTACTAGCAACCTCCCTCCTTGGAGAATCAGCACCTTTAACCTCCTGTTCCGTACAGGTTGCAATTTGTCCTGAGGATGAACGGGAAGAGGGGAAAACAATGAGAGACTAGCTCTAGGTGTTGGGACAGGCACAGGTCACTCTATTTTCCCATCAGGAAGAAGAATTAAGCACAGGCTCAGCCTGCCGCCCGGGACCAGAATAGGGCCTGAAGCAATCCTGCGCTTTTGCGGCCAGCTCCCAAGAAAGCGAGTTGAAAAATGGAGCTCAGGGGCACTGCAATTCACAAACCTGCAGACTTATAAATGATCACTCTCGTCCACAAATATATTGAGGGAAGGCAACGAAGAGGATTTGAAAGCAAGGCAGAATTGCAGGAAACAGATTTCAGGAGGGAGATTCGAATCGCCTTTAAAGCACAGGAAAAGCGGCAAAACCTCGTCAATGACGCCCTTTTTGGCCAACCAAGCAACCTGGAAAGGCAAATCAGCGCTACAAAGAAGTCTCGCTTCCCATCGGTCAAAAGGGCCATGCTGAATAAAGTGTCTAAACCAGAAATGCAGGACAGGCCATGGAGAAACGGGAGCCTTGCTACGCTGATGGGCGGGATGTAAATTGCCAACAGCCACTCTGGAGTATGTACGGTGTGTCCTGAAACATCTAAAAAACTCAGCTTAGAGAGCATAGGGCACTTCCACTCATGGGCGTATAAAGTGGGAAAATTAAAAACCAGCAAGACACAGGCACCCCAAAGTTTAGGGCTGCTCTGTTGACAAGAACCTCCAACTTCGTTACACCTTAAATATCCCAGGAAAGAGAAAAATGGATAAAGATGTTGTGGTCCTTATGTACAATGGAATATCACTCAGCCATGAAATCAACGTGATAATGCTATTAGCAGCATGATGAGTGGATTGAGGTACGACGATTCTAAGTGAAATAAGTCACACAGAAAAAGACACTTACCATAAGATATCACTTATAGAGGGAATGTAAAAACCGCTACCCTTGAACTGAATTACAAAACAGAACAGAGTCACACGTTTAGAAAACACACTATGGCTGCTTAACGGGAAAGGTGAGGTGGGGTGATGCATAAAACAAGGGTTTCAAATTAGCTCAGATACCGTTCCATAAACCCAATATGTACTAGAGAAGACCTACTCCTTGCTCAGTGAATTGGACTCAAAACCCCCTATTCACGGCCCAAGAATATATCTGACTAGTAAGAATCTTAAAACCAATGTATTGATATCTCTCTGTAAGTGAGTCAAGTGGGTGTAAAGTGACATAAACACAGCAGTGAAAAGCAGCTAAACCCCATTATAAAAATCAATTACTTTTAAAAACCTGTGAAAAAAAGACAGTGAAAGAGAGAGAAATTCTTACAAAATTCGTTTAGGGGCAGTTATGCTACCTGGATTGACCATATCTAGACTCACAGCTGATTGAGACATAAGGGTGGACACTCTTGGGGCTGAGAGGTTTGGTGAGGTTGGGTGAGGAAACGCAGACCCTTTAAAGTAATACTGCGTGGTACCCATCCCATGGGTTCCAAATCTCCAGGTTCAAAGGCATCTTCCTACATCGAAAACATGCATAAGAAACCCAGAAGATGGTACACCGTGTGATCGCGAAAGGTTTCTAAAACGCACCTCATTTCTCATCTCCTTGTGCTCGGGTTCGCCATTCCAGCTGCTTTACTAGCAACCTCCCTCCTTGGAGAATCAGCACCTTTAACCTCCTGTTCCGTACAGGTTGCAATTTGTCCTGAGGATGAACGGGAAGAGGGGAAAACAATGAGAGACTAGCTCTAGGTGATGGGACAGGCACAGGTCACTCTATTTTCCCATCAGGAAGAAGAATTAAGCACAGGCTCAGCCTGCCGCCCGGGACCAGAATAGGGCCTGAAGCAATCCTGCGCTTTTGCGGCCAGCTCCCAAGAAAGCGAGTTGAAAAATGGAGCTCAGTGGCACTGCAATTCACAAAGCTGCAGACTTATAAATGATCACTCTCGTCCACAAATATATTGAGGGAAGGCAACGAAGAGGATTTGAAAGCAAGGCAGAATTGCAGGAAACAGATTTCAGGAGGGAGATTCGAATCGCCTTTAAAGCACAGGAAAAGCGGCAAAACCTCGACAAGATGCGCTTGGCCAAAAAGGGCGTATGCGTTTTTTCCTGAATATATTCAGGAAAAAACGCATACGCCCTTTTTGGCCAACCAAGCAACCTGGAAAGGCAAATCAGCGCTACAAAGAAGTCTCGCTTCCCATCGGTCAAAAGGGCCATGCTGAATAAAGTGTCAAAACCAAAAATGCAGGGCAGGCCATGAGGAAACGGGAGCCTTGCTACGCTGATGGGCGGGATGTAAATTGCCAACAGCCACTCTGGAGAAGTGTACGGTGTGTCCTGAAACATCTAAAAAACTCAGCTTAGAGAGCATAGGGCAGTTCCACTCATGGGCGTATAAATTGGGAAAACTAAAAATCAGCAAGACACAGGCACCCCAACGTTTAGGGCTGCTCTGTTGACAAGAACCTCCACTTCGTTACACCTTACATATCGCAGGAAAGAGAAAAATGGATAAAGAAGTTGTGGTCCTTATGTACAATGGAATATCACTCAGCCATGAAATCAACGTCATAAGGCTAGTAGCAGCATGATGAGTGGATTTAGGGACGACGATTCTAAATGAAATAAGTCACACAGAAAAAGACATTTATCATAAGATATCACTTATAGAGGGCATGTAAAAACCGCTACCCTTGAACTGAATTACAAAACAGAACAGAGTCACACGTTTAGAAAACACACTATGGCTGCTTAACGGGAAAGAGGAGGTGGGGTGATGCATAAAACAAGGGTTTCAAATTAGCTCAGATACCGTTCCATAAACCCAATATGTAATAGACAAGACCTACTCCTTGCTCAGTGAATTGGACTCAAAACCCCCTATTCACGGCCCAAGAATATATCTGACTAGTAAGAATCTTAAAACCTATGTATTGATATCTCTCAGTAAGTGAGTCAAGTGGGTGTAAAGTGACATAAACACAGCAGTGAAAAGCAGGTAAACCCCATTATAAAAATCAATTACTTTTAAAAACCTGTGAAAAAAAGACAGTGAATGAGAGAGAAATTCTTACAAAATTCGTTTAGGGGCAGTTATGCTACCTGGATTGACCATATCTAGACCCACAGCTGATTGAGACATAAGGGTGGACACTCTTGGGGCTGAGAGGTTTGGTGAGGTTGGGTGAGGAAACGCAGACCCTTTAAAGTAATACTGCGTGGTACCCATCCCATGGGTCCCAAATCTCCAGGTTCAAGGGCATCTTCCTACATCGAAAACATGCATGAGAAACCCAGAAGATGGTACACCGTGTGATCGGGAAAGGTTTCTAAAACGCACCTCATTTCTCATCTCCTTGTGCTCGGGTTCGCCATTCCAGCCTCTTTACTAACAATCTCCCTCCTTGGAGAATCAGCACCTTTAACCTCCTGTTCCGTACAGGTTGCAATTTGTCCTGAGGATGAACGGGAAGAGGGGAAAACAATGAGAGACTAGCTCTAGGTGTTGGGACAGGCACAGGTCACTCTATTTTCCCATCAGGAAAAAGAATTAACCACAGGCTCAGCCTGCCGCCCGGGACCAGAATAGGGCCTGAAGCAATCCTGCGCTTTTGCGGCCAGCTCCCAAGAAAGCGAGTTGAAAAATGGAGCTCAGGGGCACTGCAATTCACAAACCTGCAGACTTATAAATGATCACTCTCGTCCACAAATATATTGAGGGAAGGCAACGAAGAGGATTTGAAAGCAAGGCAGAATTGCAGGAAACAGATTTCAGGAGGGAGATTCGAATCGCCTTTAAAGCACAGGAAAAGCGGCAAAACCTCGTCAATGACGCCCTTTTTGGCCAACCAAGCAACCTGGAAAGGCAAATCAGCGCTACAAAGAAGTCTCGCTTCCCATCGGTCAAAAGGGCCATGCTGAATAAAGTGTCTAAACCAGAAATGCAGGACAGTCCATGGAGAAACGGGAGCCTTGCTACGCTGATGGGCGGGATGTAAATTGCCAACAGCCACTCTGGAGTATGTACGGTGTGTCCTGAAACATCTAAAAAACTCAGCTTAGAGAGCATAGGGCACTTCCACTCATGGGCGTATAAAGTGGGAAAATTAAAAACCAGCAAGACACAGGCACCCCAAAGTTTAGGGCTGCTCTGTTGACAAGAATCTCCAACTTCGTTACACCTTAAATATCCCAGGAAAGAGAAAAATGGATAAAGATGTTGTGGTCCTTATGTACAATGGAATATCACTCAGCCATGAAATCAACGTCATAATGCTAGTAGCAGCATGATGAGTGGATTGAGGTACGACGATTCTAAGTGAAATAAGTCACACAGAAAAAGACACTTATCATAAGATATCACTTATAGAGGGAATGTAAAAACCGCTACCCTTGAACTGAATTACAAAACAGAACAGAGTCACACGTTTAGAAAACACACTATGGCTGCTTAACGGGAAAGGTGAGGTGGGGTGATGCATAAAACAAGGGTTTCAAATTAGCTCAGATACCGTTCCATAAACCCAATATGTACTAGAGAAGACCTACTCCTTGCTCAGTGAATTGGACTCAAAACCCCCTATTCACGGCCCAAGAATATATCTGACTAGTAAGAATCTTAAAACCTATGTATTGCTATCTCTCTGTAAGTGAGTCAAGTGGGTGTAAAGTGACATAAACACAGCAGTGAAAAGCAGCTAAACCCCATTATAAAAATCAATTACTTTTAAAAACCTGTGAAAAAAAGACAGTGAAAGAGAGAGAAATTCTTACAAAATTCGTTTAGGGGCAGTTATGCTACATGGATTGACCATATCTAGACCCACAGCTGATTGAGACATAAGGGTGGACACTCTTGGGGCTGAGAGATTTGGTGAGGTTGGGTGAGGAAACGCAGACCCTTTAAAGTAATACTGCGTGGTACCCATCCCATGGGTTCCAAATCTCCAGGTTCAAGGGCATCTTCCTACATCGAAAACATGCATGAGAAACCAAGAAGATGGTACACCGTGTGATCGCGAAAGGTTTCTAAAACGCACCTCATTTCTCATCTCCTTGTGCTCGGGTTCGCCATTCCAGCTGCTTTACTAGCAACCTCCCTCCTTGGAGAATCAGCACCTTTAACCTCCTGTTCCGTACAGGTTGCAATTTGTCCTGAGGATGAACGGGAAGAGGGGAAAACAATGAGAGACTAGCTCTAGGTGTTGGGACAGGCACAGGTCACTCTATTTTCCCATCAGGAAGAAGAATTAAGCACAGGCTCAGCCTGCCGCCCGGGACCAGAATAGGGCCTGAAGCAATCCTGCGCTTTTGCGGCCAGCTCCCAAGAAAGCGAGTTGAAAAATGGAGCTCAGGGGCACTGCAATTCACAAACCTGCAGACTTATAAATGATCACTCTCGTCCACAAATATATTGAGGGAAGGCAACGAAGAGGATTTGAAAGCAAGGCAGAATTGCAGGAAACAGATTTCAGGAGGGAGATTCGAATCGCCTTTAAAGCACAGGAAAAGCGGCAAAACCTCGTCAATGACGCCCTTTTTGGCCAACCAAGCAACCTGGAAAGGCAAATCAGCGCTACAAAGAAGTCTCGCTTCCCATCGGTCAAAAGGGCCATGCTGAATAAAGTGTCTAAACCAGAAATGCAGGACAGGCCATGGAGAAACGGGAGCCTTGCTACGCTGATGGGCGGGATGTAAATTGCCAACAGCCACTCTGGAGTATGTACGGTGTGTCCTGAAACATCTAAAAAACTCAGCTTAGAGAGCATAGGGCACTTCCACTCATGGGCGTATAAAGTGGGAAAATTAAAAACCAGCAAGACACAGGCACCCCAAAGTTTAGGGCTGCTCTGTTGACAAGAACCTCCAACTTCGTTACACCTTAAATATCCCAGGAAAGAGAAAAATGGATAAAGATGTTGTGGTCCTTATGTACAATGGAATATCACTCAGCCATGAAATCAACGTGATAATGCTATTAGCAGCATGATGAGTGGATTGAGGTACAACGATTCTAAGTGAAATAAGTCACACAGAAAAAGACACTTATCATAAGATATCACTTATAGAGGGAATGTAAAAACCGCTACCCTTGAACTGAATTACAAAACAGAACAGAGTCACACGTTTAGAAAACACACTATGGCTGCTTAACGGGAAAGGTGAGGTGGGGTGATGCATAAAACAAGGGTTTCAAATTAGCTCAGATACCGTTCCATAAACCCAATATGTACTAGAGAAGACCTACTCCTTGCTCAGTGAATTGGACTCAAAACCCCCTATTCACGGCCCAAGAATATATCTGACTAGTAAGAATCTTAAAACCAATGTATTGATATCTCTCTGTAAGTGAGTCAAGTGGGTGTAAAGTGACATAAACACAGCAGTGAAAAGCAGCTAAACCCCATTATAAAAATCAATTACTTTTAAAAACCTTTGAAAAAAAGACAGTGAAAGAGAGAGAAATTCTTACAAAATTCGTTTAGGGGCAGTTATGCTACCTGGATTGACCATATCTAGACTCACAGCTGATTGAGACATAAGGGTGGACACTCTTGGGGCTGAGAGGTTTGGTGAGGTTGGGTGAGGAAACGCAGACCCTTTAAAGTAATACTGCGTGGTACCCATCCCATGGGTTCCAAATCTCCAGGTTCAAAGGCATCTTCCTACATCGAAAACATGCATAAGAAACCCAGAAGATGGTACACCGTGTGATCGCGAAAGGTTTCTAAAACGCACCTCATTTCTCATCTCCTTGTGCTCGGGTTCGCCATTCCAGCTGCTTTACTAGCAACCTCCCTCCTTGGAGAATCAGCACCTTTAACCTCCTGTTCCGTACAGGTTGCAATTTGTCCTGAGGATGAACGGGAAGAGGGGAAAACAATGAGAGACTAGCTCTAGGTGTTGGGACAGGCACAGGTCACTCTATTTTCCCATCAGGAAGAAGAATTAAGCACAGGCTCAGCCTGCCGCCCGGGACCAGAATAGGGCCTGAAGCAATCCTGCGCTTTTGCGGCCAGCTCCCAAGAAAGCGAGTTGAAAAATGGAGCTCAGGGGCACTGCAATTCACAAACCTGCAGACTTATAAATGATCACTCTCGTCCACAAATATATTGAGGGAAGGCAACGAAGAGGATTTGAAAGCAAGGCAGAATTGCAGGAAACAGATTTCAGGAGGGAGATTCAAATCGCCTTTAAAGCACAGGAAAAGCGGCAAAACCTCGAGAAGATGCCCTTGGCCAAAAAGGGCGTATGCGTTTTTTCCTGAATATATTCAGGAAAAAACGCATACGCCCTTTTTGGCCAACCAAGCAACCTGGAAAGGCAAATCAGCGCTACAAAGAAGTCTCGCTTCCCATCGGTCAAAAGGGCCATGCTGAATAAAGTGTCAAAACCAAAAATGCAGGTCAGGCCATGAGGAAACGGGAGCCTTGCTACGATGATGGGCGGGATGTAAATTGCCAACAGCCACTCTGGAGAAGTGTACGGTGTGTCCTGAAACATCTAAAAAACTCAGCTTAGAGAGCATAGGGCAGTTCCACTCATGGGCGTATAAATTGGGAAAACTAAAAATCAGCAAGACACAGGCACCCCAACGTTTAGGGCTGCTCTGTTGACAAGAACCTCCACTTCGTTACACCTTACATATCTCAGGAAAGAGAAAAATGGATAAAGAAGTTGTGGTCCTTATGTACAATGGAATATCACTCAGCCATGAAATCAACGTCATAAGGCTAGTAGCAGCATGATGAGTGGATTTAGGTACGACGATTCTAAATGAAATAAGTCACACAGAAAAAGACATTTATCATAAGATATCACTTATAGAGGGCATGTAAAAACCGCTACCCTTGAACTGAATTACAAAACAGAACAGAGTCACACGTTTAGAAAACACACTATGGCTGCTTAACGGGAAAGGTGATGTGGGGTGATGCATAAAACAAGGGTTTCAAATTAGCTCAGATACCGTTCCATAAACCCAATATGTAATAGACAAGACCTACTCCTTTCTCAGTGAATTGGACTCAACACCCCCTATTCACGGCCCAAGAATATATCTGACTAGTAAGAATCTTAAAACCTATGTATTGATATCTCTCTGTAAGTGAGTCAAGTGGGTGTAAAGTGGCATAAACACAGCAGTGAAAAGCAGCTAAACCCCATTATAAAAATCAATTACTTTTAAAAACCTGTGAAAAAAAGACAGTGAAAGAGAGAGAAATTCTTACAAAATTCGTTTAGGGGCAGTTATGCTACCTGGATTGACCATATCTAGACCCACAGCTGATTGAGACATAATGGTGGACACTCTTGGGGCTGAGAGGTTTGGTGAGGTTGGGTGAGGAAACGCAGAACCTTTAAAGTAATACTGCGTGGTACCCATCCCATGGGTCCCTAATCTCCAGGTTCAAGGGCATCTTCCTACATCGAAAACATGCATGAGAAACCCAGAAGATGGTACACCGTGTGATCGCGAAAGGTTTCTAAAACGCACCTCATTTCTCATCTCCTTGTGCTCGGGTTCGCCATTCCAGCTGCTTTACTAGCAACCTCCCTCCTTGGAGAATCAGCACCTTTAACCTCCTGTTCCGTACAGGTTGCAATTTGTCCTGAGGATGAACGGGAAGAGGGGAAAACAATGAGAGACTAGCTCTAGGTGTTGGGACAGGCACAGGTCACTCTATTTTCCCATCAGGAAGAAGAATTAAGCACAGGCTCAGCCTGCCGCCCGGGACCAGAATAGGGCCTGAAGCAATCCTGCGCTTTTGCGGCCAGCTCCCAAGAAAGCGAGTTGAAAAATGGAGCTCAGGGGCACTGCAATTAAAAAACCTGCAGACTTATAAATGATCACTCTCGTCCACAAATATATTGAGGGAAGGCAACGAAGAGGATTTGAAAGCAAGGCAGAATTGCAGGAAACAGATTTCAGGAGGGAGATTCGAATCGCCTTTAAAGCACAGGAAAAGCGGCAAAACCTCGTCAATGACGCCCTTTTTGGCCAACCAAGCAACCTGGAAAGGCAAATCAGCGCTACAAAGAAGTCTCGCTTCCCATCGGTCAAAAGGGCCATGCTGAATAAAGTGTCTAAACCAGAAATGCAGGACAGGCCATGGAGAAACGGGAGCCTTGCTACGCTGATGGGCGGGATGTAAATTGCCAAGAGCCACTCTGGAGTATGTACGGTGTGTCCTGAAACATCTAAAAAACTCAGCTTAGAGAGCATAGGGCACTTCCACTCATGGGCGTATAAAGTGGGAAAATTAAAAACCAGCAAGACACAGGCACCCCAAAGTTTAGGGCTGCTCTGTTGACAAGAACCTCCAAATTCGTTACACCTTAAATATCCCAGGAAAGAGAAAAATGGATAAAGATGTTGTGGTCCTTATGTACAATGGAATATCACTCAGCCATGAAATCAACGTGATAATGCTATTAGCAGCATGATGAGTGGATTGAGGTACGACGATTCTAAGTGAAATAAGTCACACAGAGAAAGACACTTACCATAAGATATCACTTATAGAGGGAATGTAAAAACCGCTACCCTTGAACTGAATTACAAAACAGAACAGAGTCACACGTTTAGAAAACACACTATGGCTGCTTAACGGGAAAGGTGAGGTGGGGTGATGCATAAAACAAGGGTTTCAAATTAGCTCAGATACCGTTCCATAAACCCAATATGTACTAGAGAAGACCTACTCCTTGCTCAGTGAATTAGACTCAAAACCCCCTATTCACGGCCCAAGAATATATCTGACTAGTAAGAATCTTAAAACCAATGTATTGATATCTCTCTGTAAGTCAGTCAAGTGGGTGTAAAGTGACATAAACACAGCAGTGAAAAGCAGCTAAACCCCATTATAAAAATCAATTACTTTTAAAAACCTGTGAAAAAAAGACAGTGAAAGAGAGAGAAATTCTTACAAAATTCGTTTAGGGGCAGTTATGCTACCTGGATTGACCATATCTAGACTCACAGCTGATTGAGACATAAGGGTGGACACTCTTGGGGCTGAGAGGTTTGGTGAGGTTGGGTGAGGAAACGCAGACCCTTTAAAGTAATACTGCGTGGTACCCATCCCATGGGTTCCAAATCTCCAGGTTCAAAGGCATCTTCCTACATCGAAAACATGCATAAGAAACCCAGAAGATGGTACACCGTGTGATCGCGAAAGGTTTCTAAAACGCACCTCATTTCTCATCTCCTTGTGCTCGGGTTCGCCATTCCAGCTGCTTTACTAGCAACCTCCCTCCTTGGAGAATCAGCACCTTTAACCTCCTGTTCCGTACAGGTTGCAATTTGTCCTGAGGATGAACGGGAAGAGGGGAAAACAATGAGAGACTAGCTCTAGGTGTTGGGACAGGCACAGGTCACTCTATTTTCCCATCAGGAAGAAGAATTAAGCACAGGCTCAGCCTGCCGCCCGGGACCAGAATAGGGCCTGAAGCAATCCTGCGCTTTTGCGACCAGCTCCCAAGAAAGCGAGTTGAAAAATGGAGCTCAGGGGCACTGCAATTCACAAACCTGCAGACTTATAAATGATCACTCTCGTCCACAAATATATTGAGGGAAGGCAACGAAGAGGATTTGAAAGCAAGGCAGAATTGCAGGAAACAGATTTCAGGAGGGAGATTCAAATCGCCTTTAAAGCACAGGAAAAGCGGCAAAACCTCGAGAAGATGCCCTTGGCCAAAAAGGGCGTATGCGTTTTTTCCTGAATATATTCAGGAAAAAACGCATACGCCCTTTTTGGCCAACCAAGCAACCTGGAAAGGCAAATCAGCGCTACAAAGAAGTCTCGCTTCCCATCGGTCAAAAGGGCCATGCTGAATAAAGTGTCAAAACCAAAAATGCAGGTCAGGCCATGAGGAAACGGGAGCCTTGCTACGATGATGGGCGGGATGTAAATTGCCAACAGCCACTCTGGAGAAGTGTACGGTGTGTCCTGAAACATCTAAAAAACTCAGCTTAGAGAGCATAGGGCAGTTCCACTCATGGGCGTATAAATTGGGAAAACTAAAAATCAGCAAGACACAGGCACCCCAACGTTTAGGGCTGCTCTGTTGACAAGAACCTCCACTTCGTTACACCTTACACATCTCAGGAAAGAGAAAAATGGATAAAGAAGTTGTGGTCCTTATGTACAATGGAATATCACTCAGCCATGAAATCAACGTCATAAGGCTAGTAGCAGCATGATGAGTGGATTTAGGTACGACGATTCTAAATGAAATAAGTCACACAGAAAAAGACATTTATCATAAGATATCACTTATAGAGGGCATGTAAAAACCGCTACCCTTGAACTGAATTACAAAACAGAACAGAGTCACACGTTTAGAAAACACACTATGGCTGCTTAACGGGAAAGGTGATGTGGGGTGATGCATAAAACAATGGTTTCAAATTAGCTCAGATACCGTTCCATAAACCCAATATGTAATAGACAAGACCTACTCCTTTCTCAGTGAATTGGACTCAACACCCCCTATTCACGGCCCAAGAATATATCTGACTAGTAAGAATCTTAAAACCTATGTATTGATATCTCTCTGTAAGTGAGTCAAGTGGGTGTAAAGTGGCATAAACACAGCAGTGAAAAGCAGCTAAACCCCATTATAAAAATCAATTACTTTTAAAAACCTGTGAAAAAAAGACAGTGAAAGAGAGAGAAATTCTTACAAAATTCGTTTAGGGGCAGTTATGCTACCTGGATTGACCATATCTAGACCCACAGCTGATTGAGACATAAGGGTGGACACTCTTGGGGCTGAGAGGTTTGGTGAGGTTGGGTGAGGAAACGCAGACCCTTTAAAGTAATACTGCGTGGTACCCATCCCATGGGTCCCAAATCTCCAGGTTCAAGGGCATCTTCCTACATCGAAAACATGCATGAGAAACCCAGAAGATGGTACACCGTGTGATCGGGAAAGGTTTCTAAAACGCACCTCATTTCTCATGTCCTTGTGCTCGGGTTCGCCATTCCAGCCGCTTTACTAACAATCTCCCTCCTTGGAGAATCAGCACCTTTAACCTCCTGTTCCGTACAGGTTGCAATTTGTCCTGAGGATGAACGGGAAGAGGGGAAAACAATGAGAGACTAGCTCTAGGTGTTGGGACAGGCACAGGTCACTCTATTTTCCCATCAGGAAGAAGAATTAACCACAGGCTCAGCCTGCCGCCCGGGACCAGAATAGGGCCTGAAGCAATCCTGCGCTTTTGCGGCCAGCTCCCAAGAAAGTGAGTTGAAAAATGGAGCTCAGGGGCACTGCAATTCACAAACCTGCAGACTTATAAATGATCACTCTCGTCCACAAATATATTGAGGGAAGGCAACGAAGAGGATTTGAAAGCAAGGCAGAATTGCAGGAAACAGATTTCAGGAGGGAGATTCAAATCGCCTTTACAGCACAGGAAAAGCGGCAAAACCTCGTCAATGACGCCCTTTTTGGCCAACCAAGCAACCTGGAAAGGCAAATCAGCGCTACAAAGAAGTCTCGCTTCCCATCGGTCAAAAGGGCCATGCTGAATAAAGTGTCAAAACCAGAAATGCAGGACAGGCCATGGAGAAACGGGAGCCTTGCTACGCTGATGGGCGGGATGTAAATTGCCAACAGCCACTCTGGAGTATGTACGGTGTGTCCTGAAACATCTAAAAAACTCAGCTTAGAGAGCATAGGGCACTTCCACTCATGGGCGTATGAAGTGGGAAAATTAAAAACCAGCAAGACACAGGCACCCCAAAGTTTAGGGCTGCTCTGTTGACAAGAACCTCCAACTTCGTTACACCTTAAATATCCCAGGAAAGAGAAAAATGGATAAAGATGTTGTGGTCCTTATGTACAATGGAATATCACTCAGCCATGAAATCAACGTCATAATGCTAGTAGCAGCATGATGAGTGGATTGAGGTACGACGATTCTAAGTGAAATAAGTCACACAGAAAAAGACACTTATCATAAGATATCACTTATAGAGGGAATGTAAAAACCGCTACCCTTGAACTGAATTACAAAACAGAACAGAGTCACACGTTTAGAAAACACACTATGGCTGCTTAACGGGAAAGGTGAGGTGGGGTGATGCATAAAACAAGGGTTTCAAATTAGCTCAGATACCGTTCCATAAACCCAATATGTACTAGAGAAGACCTACTCCTTGCTCAGTGAATTGGACTCAAAACCCCCTATTCACGGCCCAAGAATATATCTGACTAGTAAGAATCTTAAAACTTATGTATTGCTATCTCTCTGTAAGTGAGTCAAGTGGGTGTAAAGTGACATAAACACAGCAGTGAAAAGCAGCTAAACCCCATTATAAAAATCAATTACTTTTAAAAACCTGTGAAAAAAAGACAGTGAAAGAGAGAGAAATTCTTACAAAATTCGTTTAGGGGCAGTTATGCTACATGGATTGACCATATCTAGACCCACAGCTGATTGAGACATAAGGGTGGACACTCTTGGGGCTGAGAGATTTGGTGAGGTTGGGTGAGGAAACGCAGACCCTTTAAAGTAATACTGCGTGGTACCCATCCCATGGGTTCCAAATCTCCAGGTTCAAGGGCATCTTCCTACATCGAAAACATGCATGAGAAACCCAGAAGATGGTACACCGTGTGATCGCGAAAGGTTTCTAAAACGCACCTCATTTCTCATCTCCTTGTGCTCGGGTTCGCCATTCCAGCTGTTTTACTAGCAACCTCCCTCCTTGGAGAATCAGCACCTTTAACCTCCTGTTCCGTACAGGTTGCAATTTGTCCTGAGGATGAACGGGAAGAGGGGAAAACAATGAGAGACTAGCTCTAGGTGTTGGGACAGGCACAGGTCACTCTATTTTCCCATCAGGAAGAAGAATTAAGCACAGGCTCAGCCTGCCGCCCGGGACCAGAATAGGGCCTGAAGCAATCCTGCGCTTTTGCGGCCAGCTCCCAAGAAAGCGAGTTGAAAAATGGAGCTCAGGGGCACTGCAATTCACAAACCTGCAGACTTATAAATGATCACTCTCGTCCACAAATATATTGAGGGAAGGCAACGAAGAGGATTTGAAAGCAAGGCAGAATTGCAGGAAACAGATTTCAGGAGGGAGATTCGAATCGCCTTTAAAGCACAGGAAAAGCGGCAAAACCTCGTCAATGACGCCCTTTTTGGCCAACCAAGCAACCTGGAAAGGCAAATCAGCGCTACAAAGAAGTCTCGCTTCCCATCGGTCAAAAGGGCCATGCTGAATAAAGTGTCTAAACCAGAAATGCAGGACAGGCCATGGAGAAACGGGAGCCTTGCTACGCTGATGGGCGGGATGTAAATTGCCAACAGCCACTCTGGAGTATGTACGGTGTGTCCTGAAACATCTAAAAAACTCAGCTTAGAGAGCATAGGGCACTTCCACTCATGGGCGTATAAAGTGGGAAAATTAAAAACCAGCAAGACACAGGCACCCCAAAGTTTAGGGCTGCTCTGTTGACAAGAACCTCCAACTTCGTTACACCTTAAATATCCCAGGAAAGAGAAAAATGGATAAAGATGTTGTGGTCCTTATGTACAATGGAATATCACTCAGCCATGAAATCAACGTGATAATGCTATTAGCAGCATGATGAGTGGATTGAGGTACGACGATTCTAAGTGAAATAAGTCACACAGAAAAAGACACTTACCATAAGATATCACTTATAGAGGGAATGTAAAAACCGCTACCCTTGAACTGAATTACAAAACAGAACAGAGTCACACGTTTAGAAAACACACTATGGCTGCTTAACGGGAAAGGTGAGGTGGGGTGATGCATAAAACAAGGGTTTCAAATTAGCTCAGATACCGTTCCATAAACCCAATATGTACTAGAGAAGACCTACTCCTTGCTCAGTGAATTGGACTCAAAACCCCCTATTCACGGCCCAAGAATATATCTGACTAGTAAGAATCTTAAAACCAATGTATTGATATCTCTCTGTAAGTGAGTCAAGTGGGTGTAAAGTGACATAAACACAGCAGTGAAAAGCAGCTAAACCCCATTATAAAAATCAATTACTTTTAAAAACCTTTGAAAAAAAGACAGTGAAAGAGAGAGAAATTCTTACAAAATTCGTTTAGGGGCAGTTATGCTACCTGGATTGACCATATCTAGACTCACAGCTGATTGAGACATAAGGGTGGACACTCTTGGGGCTGAGAGGTTTGGTGAGGTTGGGTGAGGAAACGCAGACCCTTTAAAGTAATACTGCGTGGTACCCATCCCATGGGTTCCAAATCTCCAGGTTCAAAGGCATCTTCCTACATCGAAAACATGCATAAGAAACCCAGAAGATGGTACACCGTGTGATCGCGAAAGGTTTCTAAAACGCACCTCATTTCTCATCTCCTTGTGCTCGGGTTCGCCATTCCAGCTGCTTTACTAGCAACCTCCCTCCTTGGAGAATCAGCACCTTTAACCTCCTGTTCCGTACAGGTTGCAATTTGTCCTGAGGATGAACGGGAAGAGGGGAAAACAATGAGAGACTAGCTCTAGGTGTTGGGACAGGCACAGGTCACTCTATTTTCCCATCAGGAAGAAGAATTAAGCACAGGCTCAGCCTGCCGCCCGGGACCAGAATAGGGCCTGAAGCAATCCTGCGCTTTTGCGGCCAGGTCCCAAGAAAGCGAGTTGAAAAATGGAGCTCAGGGGCACTGCAATTCACAAACCTGCAGACTTATAAATGATCACTCTCGTCCACAAATATATTGAGGGAAGGCAACGAAGAGGATTTGAAAGCAAGGCAGAATTGCAGGAAACAGATTTCAGGAGGGAGATTCAAATCGCCTTTAAAGCACAGGAAAAGCGGCAAAACCTCGAGAAGATGCCCTTGGCCAAAAAGGGCATATGCGTTTTTTCCTGAATATATTCAGGAAAAAAGGCATATGCCCTTTTTGGCCAACCAAGCAACCTGGAAAGGCAAATCAGCGCTACAAAGAAGTCTCGCTTCCCATCGGTCAAAAGGGCCATGCTGAATAAAGTGTCAAAACCAAAAATGCAGGTCAGGCCATGAGGAAACAGGAGCCTTGCTACGATGATGGGCGGGATGTAAATTGCCAACAGCCACTCTGGAGAAGTGTACAGTGTGTCCTGAAACATCTAAAAAACTCAGCTTAGAGAGCATAGGGCAGTTCCACTCATGGGCGTATAAATTGGGAAAACTAAAAATCAGCAAGACACAGGCACCCCAACGTTTAGGGCTGCTCTGTTGACAAGAACCTCCACTTCGTTACACCTTACATATCTCAGGAAAGAGAAAAATGGATAAAGAAGTTGTGGTCCTTATGTACAATGGAATATCACTCAGCCATGAAATCAACGTCATAAGGCTAGTAGCAGCATGATGAGTGGATTTAGGTACGACGATTCTAAATGAAATAAGTCACAGAGAAAAAGACATTTATCATAAGATATCACTTATAGAGGGCATGTAAAAACCGCTACCCTTGAACTGAATTACAAAACAGAACAGAGTCACACGTTTAGAAAACACACTATGGCTGCTTAACGGGAAAGGTGAGGTGGGGTGATGCATAAAACAAGGGTTTCAAATTAGCTCAGATACCGTTCCATAAACCCAATATGTAATAGACAAGACCTACTCCTTTCTCAGTGAATTGGACTCAACACCCCCTATTCACGGCCCAAGAATATATCTGACTAGTAAGAATCTTAAAACCTATGTATTGATATCTCTCTGTAAGTGAGTCAAGTGGGTGTAAAGTGGCATAAACACAGCAGTGAAAAGCAGCTAAACCCCATTATAAAAATCAATTACTTTTAAAAACCTGTGAAAAAAAGACAGTGAAAGAGAGAGAAATTCTTACAAAATTCGTTTAGGGGCAGTTATGCTACCTGGATTGACCATATCTAGACCCACAGCTGATTGAGACATAAGGGTGGACACTCTTGGGGCTGAGAGGTTTGGTGAGGTTGGGTGAGGAAACGCAGACCCTTTAAAGTAATACTGCGTGGTACCCATCCCATGGGTCCCAAATCTCCAGGTTCAAGGGCATCTTCCTACATCGAAAACATGCATGAGAAACCCAGAAGATGGTACACCGTGTGATCGGGAAAGGTTTCTAAAACGCACCTCATTTCTCATGTCCTTGTGCTCGGGTTCGCCATTCCAGCCGCATTACTAGAAATCTCCCACCTTGGAGAATCAGCACCTTTAACCTCCTGTTCCGTACAGGTTGCAATTTGTCCTGAGGATGAACGGGAAGAGGGGAAAACAATGAGAGACTAGCTCTAGGTGTTGGGACAGGCACAGGTCACTCTATTTTCCCATCAGGAAGAAGAATTAACCACAGGCTCAGCCTGCCGCCCGGGACCAGAATAGGGCCTGAAGCAATCCTGCGCTTTTGCGGCCAGCTCCCAAGAAAGTGAGTTGAAAAATGGAGCTCAGGGGCACTGCAATTCACAAACCTGCAGACTTATAAATGATCACTCTCGTCCACAAATATATTGAGGGAAGGCAACGAAGAGGATTTGAAAGCAAGGCAGAATTGCAGGAAACAGATTTCAGGAGGGAGATTCAAATCGCCTTTAAAGCACAGGAAAAGCGGCAAAACCTCGTCAATGACGCCCTTTTTGGCCAACCAAGCAACCTGGAAAGGCAAATCAGCGCTACAAAAAAGTCTCGCTTCCCATCGGTCAAAAGGGCCATGCTGAATAAAGTGTCAAAACCAAAAATGCAGGTCAGGCCATGAGGAAACGGGAGCCTTGCTACGATGATGGGCGGGATGTAAATTGCCAACAGCCACTCTGGAGAAGTGTACGGTGTGTCCTGAAACATCTAAAAAACTCAGCTTAGAGAGCATAGGGCAGTTCCACTCATGGGCGTATAAATTGGGAAAACTAAAAATCAGCAAGACACAGGCACCCCAACGTTTAGGGCTGCTCTGTTGACAAGAACCTCCACTTCGTTACACCTTACATATCTCAGGAAAGAGAAAAATGGATAAAGAAGTTGTGGTCCTTATGTACAATGGAATATCACTCAGCCATGAAATCAACGTCATAAGGCTAGTAGCAGCATGATGAGTGGATTTAGGTACGACGATTCTAAATGAAATAAGTCACACAGAAAAAGACATTTATCATAAGATATCACTTATAGAGGGCATGTAAAAACCGCTACCCTTGAACTGAATTACAAAACAGAACAGAGTCACACGTTTAGAAAACACACTATGGCTGCTTAACGGGAAAGGTGAGGTGGGGTGATGCATAAAACAAGGGTTTCAAATTAGCTCAGATACCGTTCCATAAACCCAATATGTAATAGACAAGACCTACTCCTTGCTCAGTGAATTGGACTCAACACCCCCTATTCACGGCCCAAGAATATAGCTGACTAGTAAGAATCTTAAAACCTATGTATTGATATCTCTCTGTAAGTGAGTCAAGTGGGTGTAAAGCGGCATAAACACAGCAGTGAAAAGCAGGTAAACCCCATTTTAAAAATCAATTACTTTTAAAAACCCGTGAAACAAAGACAGTGAAAGAGAGAGAAATTCTTACAAAATTCGTTCAGGGCCTGTGATGCCACCCGGATTGACCATATCCAGACCCACAGCTGATTGAGACATAAGGGTGGACTCTCTTGGGGCTGAGAGGTTTGGTGAGGTTGGGTGAGCAAACGCAGACCCTTTAAAGTAATACTGCGTGGTACCCATCCCATGGGTCCCAAATCTCCAGGTTCAAGGTCATCTTCCTACATCGAAAACATGCATGAGAAACCCAGAAGATGGTACACAGTGTGATCGGGAAAGGTTTCTAAAACACACCTCATTTCTCATCTCCTTGTTCTCCGGTTCGCCATTCCAGCTGCTTTACTAGCAATCTCCCTCCTTGGAGAATCAGCACCTTTAACCTCTTGTTCCGTACAGGTTGCAATTTCTCCTGAGGATGAACGGGAAGAGGGGGAACCAATGAGAGAATAGCTCTTGGTGTTGGGACAGGCACAGGTCACTCTATTTTCCCATCAGGAAGAAGAATTAACCACAGGCTCAGCCTGCCACCCGGGAGCAGAATAGGGCCTGAAACAATCCTGCGCTTTTGCGGCCAGCTCCCAAGAAAGCGAGTTGAAAAATGGAGCTCAGGGGCACTGCAATTCACAAACCTGCAGACTTCTAAATGATCACTCTCGTCCACAAATATATTGAGGGAAGGCAACGAAGAGGATTTGAAAGCAAGGCAGAAGTGCAGCAAACAGATTTCAGGAGGTAGATTCGAATCGCCTTTAAAGCACAGGAAAAGCGGCAAATCCTCGACAATGATGCCCTTGGCCAAAAAGGGCGTATGCGTTTTTTCCTGAACATATTCAGGAAAAAACGCATACGCCCTTTTTGGCCAACCAAGCAACCTGGAAAGGGAAATCAGCCCTACAAAGAAGTCTCACTTCCCATCGGACAAAAGAGCCATGCTGAATAAAGTGTCAAAACCAGAAATGCAGGACAGGCCATGGAGAAACGGGAGCCTTGCTACGCTGATGGGCGGGATGTAAGTTGTCAACACCCACTCTGGAGAAATATACGGTGTGTCCTGAAACATCTAAAAAAGTCATCTTAGAGAGCATAGGGCACTTCCACTCATGGGTGTATAAATTGGGAAAACTAAAAATCTACAAGACACAGGCACCCCAAAGTTTAGGGCTGCTCTGTTGACAAGAACCTCCACTTCGTTACACCTTAAATATCCCAGGAAAGAGAAAAATGGATAAAGAAGTTGTGGTCCTTATGTACAATGGAATATCACTCAGCCATGAAATCAACGTCATAAGGCTAGTAGCAGCATGATGAGTGGATTTAGGTACGACGATTCTAAATGAAATAAGTCACACAGAAAAAGACACTTATCATAAGATATCACTTATAGAGGGAATGTAAAAACCGCTACCCTTGAACTGAATTACAAAACACAACAGAGTCACACGTTTAGAAAACACACTATGGCTGCTTAACGGGAAAGGTGAGGTGGGGTGATGCATAAAACAAGGGTTTCAAATTAGCTCAGATACCGTTCCATAAACCCAATATGTAATAGACAAGACCTACTCCTTGCTCAGTGAATTGGACTCAACACCCCCTATTCAAGGCCCAAGAATATATCTGACTAGTAAGAATCATAAAACCTATGTATTGATACCTCTCTGTAAGTGAGTCAAGTGGGTGTAAAGTGGCATAAACACAGCAGTGAAAAGCAGCTAAACCCCATTATAAAAATCAATTACTTTTAAAAACCTGTGAAAAAAAGACAGTGAAAGAGAGAGAAATTCTTACAAAATTCGTTTAGGGGCAGTGATGCTACCTGGATTGACCATATCTAGACCCACAGCTGATTGAGACATAAGGTTGGACACTCTTGGGGCTGAGAGGTTTGGTGAGGTTGGGTGAGGAAACGCAGACCCTTTAAAGTAATACTGCCTGGTACCCATCCCATGGGTCCCAAATCTCCAGGTTCAAGGGCATCTTCCTACATCGAAAACATGCATGAGAAACCCAGAAGATGGTACACCGTGTGATCGGGAAAGGTTTCTAAAACACACCTCATTTCTCATCTCCTTGTGCTCGGGTTCGCCATTCCAGCCGCTTTATTAACAATCTCCCTCCTTGGAGAATCAGCACCTTTAACCTCCTGTTCCGTACAGGTTGCAATTTGTCCTGAGGATGAACGGGAAGAGGGGAAAACAATGAGAGACTAGCTCTAGGTGTTGGGACAGGCACAGGTCACTCTATTTTCCCATCAGGAAGAAGAATTAAGCACAGGCTCAGCCTGCCGCCCGGGACCAGAATAGGGCCTGAAGCAATCCTGCGCTTTTGCGGCCAGCTCCCAAGAAAGCGAGTTGAAAAATGGAGCTCAGGGGCACTGCAATTCACAAACCTGCAGACTTATAAATGATCACTCTCGTCCACAAATATATTGAGGGAAGGCAACGAAGAGGATTTGAAAGCAAGGCAGAATTGCAGGAAACAGATTTCAGGAGGGAGATTCGAATCGCCTTTAAAGCACAGGAAAAGCAGCAAAACCTCGACAAGATGCCCTTGGCCAAAAAGGGCGTATGCGTTTTTTCCTGAATATATTCAGGAAAAAACGCATACGCCCTTTTTGGCCAACCAAGCAACCTGGAAAGGCAAATCAGCGCTACAAAGAAGTCTCGCTTCCCATCGGTCAAAAGGGCCATGCTGAATAAAGTGTCAAAACCAAAAATGCAGGTCAGGCCATGAGGAAACGGGAGCCTTGCTACGATGATGGGCGGGATGTAAATTGCCAACAGCCACTCTGGAGAAGTGTACGGTGTGTCCTGAAACATCTAAAAAACTCAGCTTAGAGAGCATAGGGCAGTTCCACTCATGGGCGTATAAATTGGGAAAACTAAAAATCAGCAAGACACAGGCACCCCAACGTTTAGGGCTGCTCTGTTGACAAGAACCTCCACTTCGTTACACCTTACATATCTCAGGAAAGAGAAAAATGGATAAAGAAGTTGTGGTCCTTATGTACAATGGAATATCACTCAGCCATGAAATCAACGTCATAAGGCTAGTAGCAGCATGATGAGTGGATTTAGGTACGACGATTCTAAATGAAATAAGTCACACAGAAAAAGACATTTATCATAAGATATCACTTATAGAGGGCATGTAAAAACCGCTACCCTTGAACTGAATTACAAAACAGAACAGAGTCACACGTTTAGAAAACACACTATGGCTGCTTAACGGGAAAGGTGAGGTGGGGTGATGCATAAAACAAGGGTTTCAAATTAGCTCAGATACCGTTCCATAAACCCAATATGTAATAGACAAGACCTACTCCTTGCTCAGTGAATTGGACTCAACACCCCCTATTCACGGCCCAAGAATATAGCTGACTAGTAAGAATCTTAAAACCTATGTATTGATATCTCTCTGTAAGTGAGTCAAGTGGGTGTAAAGCGGCATAAACACAGCAGTGAAAAGCAGGTAAACCCCATTTTAAAAATCAATTACTTTTAAAAACCCGTGAAACAAAGACAGTGAAAGAGAGAGAAATTCTTACAAAATTCGTTCAGGGCCTGTGATGCCACCCGGATTGACCATATCCAGACCCACAGCTGATTGAGACATAAGGGTGGACTCTCTTGGGGCTGAGAGGTTTGGTGAGGTTGGGTGAGCAAACGCAGACCCTTTAAAGTAATACTGCGTGGTACCCATCCCATGGGTCCCAAATCTCCAGGTTCAAGGTCATCTTCCTACATCGAAAACATGCATGAGAAACCCAGAAGATGGTACACAGTGTGATCGGGAAAGGTTTCTAAAACACACCTCATTTCTCATCTCCTTGTTCTCCGGTTCGCCATTCCAGCTGCTTTACTAGCAATCTCCCTCCTTGGAGAATCAGCACCTTTAACCTCTTGTTCCGTACAGGTTGCAATTTCTCCTGAGGATGAACGGGAAGAGGGGGAACCAATGAGAGAATAGCTCTTGGTGTTGGGACAGGCACAGGTCACTCTATTTTCCCATCAGGAAGAAGAATTAACCACAGGCTCAGCCTGCCACCCGGGAGCAGAATAGGGCCTGAAACAATCCTGCGCTTTTGCGGCCAGCTCCCAAGAAAGCGAGTTGAAAAATGGAGCTCAGGGGCACTGCAATTCACAAACCTGCAGACTTCTAAATGATCACTCTCGTCCACAAATATATTGAGGGAAGGCAACGAAGAGGATTTGAAAGCAAGGCAGAAGTGCAGCAAACAGATTTCAGGAGGTAGATTCGAATCGCCTTTAAAGCACAGGAAAAGCGGCAAATCCTCGACAATGATGCCCTTGGCCAAAAAGGGCGTATGCGTTTTTTCCTGAACATATTCAGGAAAAAACGCATACGCCCTTTTTGGCCAACCAAGCAACCTGGAAAGGGAAATCAGCCCTACAAAGAAGTCTCACTTCCCATCGGACAAAAGAGCCATGCTGAATAAAGTGTCAAAACCAGAAATGCAGGACAGGCCATGGAGAAACGGGAGCCTTGCTACGCTGATGGGCGGGATGTAAGTTGTCAACACCCACTCTGGAGAAATGTACGGTGTGTCCTGAAACATCTAAAAAAGTCATCTTAGAGAGCATAGGGCACTTCCACTCATGGGTGTATAAATTGGGAAAACTAAAAATCTACAAGACACAGGCACCCCAAAGTTTAGGGCTGCTCTGTTGACAAGAACCTCCACTTCGTTACACCTTAAATATCCCAGGAAAGAGAAAAATGGATAAAGAAGTTGTGGTCCTTATGTACAATGGAATATCACTCAGCCATGAAATCAACGTCATAAGGCTAGTAGCAGCATGATGAGTGCATTCAGGTACGACGATTCTAAGTGAAATAAGTCACACAGAAAAAGACACTTATCATAAGATATCACTTATAGAGGGAATGTAAAAACCGCTACCCTTGAACTGAATTACAAAACACAACAGAGTCACACGTTTAGAAAACACACTATGGCTGCTTAACGGGAAAGGTGAGGTGGGGTGATGCATAAAACAAGGGTTTCAAATTAGCTCAGATACCGTTCCATAAACCCAATATGTAATAGACAAGACCTACTCCTTGCTCAGTGAATTGGACTCAACACCCCCTATTCAAGGCCCAAGAATATATCTGACTAGTAAGAATCATAAAACCTATGTATTGATACCTCTCTGTAAGTGAGTCAAGTGGGTGTAAAGTGGCATAAACACAGCAGTGAAAAGCAGCTAAACCCCATTATAAAAATCAATTACTTTTAAAAACCTGTGAAAAAAAGACAGTGAAAGAGAGAGAAATTCTTACAAAATTCGTTTAGGGGCAGTGATGCTACCTGGATTGACCATATCTAGACCCACAGCTGATTGAGACATAAGGTTGGACACTCTTGGGGCTGAGAGGTTTGGTGAGGTTGGGTGAGGAAACGCAGACCCTTTAAAGTAATACTGCCTGGTACCCATCCCATGGGTCCCAAATCTCCAGGTTCAAGGGCATCTTCCTACATCGAAAACATGCATGAGAAACCCAGAAGATGGTACACCGTGTGATCGGGAAAGGTTTCTAAAACACACCTCATTTCTCATCTCCTTGTGCTCGGGTTCGCCATTCCAGCCGCTTTATTAACAATCTCCCTCCTTGGAGAATCAGCACCTTTAACCTCCTGTTCCGTACAGGTTGCAATTTGTCCTGAGGATGAACGGGAAGAGGGGAAAACAATGAGAGACTAGCTCTAGGTGTTGGGACAGGCACAGGTCACTCTATTTTCCCATCAGGAAGAAGAATTAAGCACAGGCTCAGCCTGCCGCCCGGGACCAGAATAGGGCCTGAAGCAATCCTGCGCTTTTGCGGCCAGCTCCCAAGAAAGCGAGTTGAAAAATGGAGCTCAGGGGCACTGCAATTCACAAACCTGCAGACTTATAAATGATCACTCTCGTCCACAAATATATTGAGGGAAGGCAACGAAGAGGATTTGAAAGCAAGGCAGAATTGCAGGAAACAGATTTCAGGAGGGAGATTCGAATCGCCTTTAAAGCACAGGAAAAGCAGCAAAACCTCGACAAGATGCCCTTGGCCAAAAAGGGCGTATGCGTTTTTTCCTGAATATATTCAGGAAAAAACGCATACGCCCTTTTTGGCCAACCAAGCAACCTGGAAAGGCAAATCAGCGCTACAAAGAAGTCTCGCTTCCCATCGGTCAAAAGGGCCATGCTGAATAAAGTGTCAAAACCAAAAATGCAGGTCAGGCCATGAGGAAACGGGAGCCTTGCTACGATGATGGGCGGGATGTAAATTGCCAACAGCCACTCTGGAGAAGTGTACGGTGTGTCCTGAAACATCTAAAAAACTCAGCTTAGAGAGCATAGGGCAGTTCCACTCATGGGCGTATAAATTGGGAAAACTAAAAATCAGCAAGACACAGGCACCCCAACGTTTAGGGCTGCTCTGTTGACAAGAACCTCCACTTCGTTACACCTTACATATCTCAGGAAAGAGAAAAATGGATAAAGAAGTTGTGGTCCTTATGTACAATGGAATATCACTCAGCCATGAAATCAACGTCATAAGGCTAGTAGCAGCATGATGAGTGGATTTAGGTACGACGATTCTAAATGAAATAAGTCACACAGAAAAAGACATTTATCATAAGATATCACTTATAGAGGGCATGTAAAAACCGCTACCCTTGAACTGAATTACAAAACAGAACAGAGTCACACGTTTAGAAAACACACTATGGCTGCTTAACGGGAAAGGTGATGTGGGGTGATGCATAAAACAACGGTTTCAAATTAGCTCAGATACCGTTGCATAAACCCAATATGTAATAGACAAGACCTACTCCTTTCTCAGTGAATTGGACTCAACACCCCCTATTCACGGCCCAAGAATATATCTGACTAGTAAGAATCTTAAAACCTATGTATTGATATCTCTCTGTAAGTGAGTCAAGTGGGTGTAAAGTGGCATAAACACAGCAGTGAAAAGCAGCTAAACCCCATTATAAAAATCAATTACTTTTAAAAACCTGTGAAAAAAAGACAGTGAAAGAGAGAGAAATTCTTACAAAATTCGTTTAGGGGCAGTTATGCTACCTGGATTGACCATATCTAGACCCACAGCTGATTGAGACATAACGGTGGACACTCTTGGGGCTGAGAGGTTTGGTGAGGTTGGGTGAGGAAACGCAGACCCTTTAAAGTAATACTGCGTGGTACCCATCCCATGGGTCCCAAATCTCCAGGTTTTTGGGCATCTTCCTACATCGAAAACATGCATGAGAAACCCAGATGATGGTACACCGTGTGATCGCGAAAGGTTTCTAAAACGCACCTCATTTCTCATCTCCTTGTGCTCGGGTACGCCATTCCAGCTGCTTTACTAGCAACCTCCCTCCTTGGAGAATCAGCACCTTTAAACTCCTGTTCCGTACAGGTTGCAATTTGTCCTGAGGATGAACGGGAAGAGGGGAAAACAATGAGAGACTAGCTCTAGGTGTTGGGACAGGCACAGGTCACTCTATTTTCCCATCAGGAAGAAGAATTAAGCACAGGCTCAGCCTGCCGCCCGGGACCAGAATAGGGCCTGAAGCAATCCTGCGCTTTTGCGGCCAGCTCCCAAGAAAGCGAGTTGAAAAATGGAGCTCAGGGGCACTGCAATTCACAAACCTGCAGACTTATAAATGATCACTCTCGTCCACAAATATATTGAGGGAAGGCAACGAAGAGGATTTGAAAGCAAGGCAGAATTGCAGGAAACAGATTTCAGGAGGGAGATTCAAATCGCCTTTAAAGCACAGGAAAAGCGGCAAAACCTCGAGAAGATGCCCTTGGCCAAAAAGGGCGTATGCGTTTTTTCCTGAATATATTCAGGAAAAAACGCATACGCCCTTTTTGGCCAACCAAGCAACCTGGAAAGGCAAATCAGCGCTACAAAGAAGTCTCGCTTCCCATCGGTCAAAAGGGCCATGCTGAATAAAGTGTCAAAACCAAAAATGCAGGTCAGGCCATGAGGAAACGGGAGCCTTGCTACGATGATGGGCGGGATGTAAATTGCCAACAGCCACTCTGGAGAAGTGTACGGTGTGTCCTGAAACATCTAAAAAACTCAGCTTAGAGAGCATAGGGCAGTTCCACTCATGGGCGTATAAATTGGGAAAACTAAAAATCAGCAAGACACAGGCACCCCAACGTTTAGGGCTGCTCTGTTGACAAGAACCTCCACTTCGTTACACCTTACATATCTCAGGAAAGAGAAAAATGGATAAAGAAGTTGTGGTCCTTATGTACAATGGAATATCACTCAGCCATGAAATCAACGTCATAAGGCTAGTAGCAGCATGATGAGTGGATTTAGGTACGACGATTCTAAATGAAATAAGTCACACAGAAAAAGACATTTATCATAAGATATCACTTATAGAGGGCATGTAAAAACCGCTACCCTTGAACTGAATTACAAAACAGAACAGAGTCACACGTTTAGAAAACACACTATGGCTGCTTAACGGGAAAGGTGAGGTGGGGTGATGCATAAAACAAGGGTTTCAAATTAGCTCAGATACCGTTCCATAAACCCAATATGTAATAGACAAGACCTACTCCTTGCTCAGTGAATTGGACTCAACACCCCCTATTCACGGCCCAAGAATATAGCTGACTAGTAAGAATCTTAAAACCTATGTATTGATATCTCTCTGTAAGTGAGTCAAGTGGGTGTAAAGCGGCATAAACACAGCAGTGAAAAGCAGGTAAACCCCATTTTAAAAATCAATTACTTTTAAAAACCCGTGAAACAAAGACAGTGAAAGAGAGAGAAATTCTTACAAAATTCGTTCAGGGCCTGTGATGCCACCCGGATTGACCATATCCAGACCCACAGCTGATTGAGACATAAGGGTGGACTCTCTTGGGGCTGAGAGGTTTGGTGAGGTTGGGTGAGCAAACGCAGACCCTTTAAAGTAATACTGCGTGGTACCCATCCCATGGGTCCCAAATCTCCAGGTTCAAGGTCATCTTCCTACATCGAAAACATGCATGAGAAACCCAGAAGATGGTACACAGTGTGATCGGGAAAGGTTTCTAAAACACACCTCATTTCTCATCTCCTTGTTCTCCGGTTCGCCATTCCAGCTGCTTTACTAGCAATCTCCCTCCTTGGAGAATCAGCACCTTTAACCTCTTGTTCCGTACAGGTTGCAATTTCTCCTGAGGATGAACGGGAAGAGGGGGAACCAATGAGAGAATAGCTCTTGGTGTTGGGACAGGCACAGGTCACTCTATTTTCCCATCAGGAAGAAGAATTAACCACAGGCTCAGCCTGCCACCCGGGAGCAGAATAGGGCCTGAAACAATCCTGCGCTTTTGCGGCCAGCTCCCAAGAAAGCGAGTTGAAAAATGGAGCTCAGGGGCACTGCAATTCACAAACCTGCAGACTTCTAAATGATCACTCTCGTCCACAAATATATTGAGGGAAGGCAACGAAGAGGATTTGAAAGCAAGGCAGAAGTGCAGCAAACAGATTTCAGGAGGTAGATTCGAATCGCCTTTAAAGCACAGGAAAAGCGGCAAATCCTCGACAATGATGCCCTTGGCCAAAAAGGGCGTATGCGTTTTTTCCTGAACATATTCAGGAAAAAACGCATACGCCCTTTTTGGCCAACCAAGCAACCTGGAAAGGGAAATCAGCCCTACAAAGAAGTCTCACTTCCCATCGGACAAAAGAGCCATGCTGAATAAAGTGTCAAAACCAGAAATGCAGGACAGGCCATGGAGAAACGGGAGCCTTGCTACGCTGATGGGCGGGATGTAAGTTGTCAACACCCACTCTGGAGAAATGTACGGTGTGTCCTGAAACATCTAAAAAAGTCATCTTAGAGAGCATAGGGCACTTCCACTCATGGGTGTATAAATTGGGAAAACTAAAAATCTACAAGACACAGGCACCCCAAAGTTTAGGGCTGCTCTGTTGACAAGAACCTCCACTTCGTTACACCTTAAATATCCCAGGAAAGAGAAAAATGGATAAAGAAGTTGTGGTCCTTATGTACAATGGAATATCACTCAGCCATGAAATCAACGTCATAAGGCTAGTAGCAGCATGATGAGTGGATTTAGGTACGACGATTCTAAATGAAATAAGTCACACAGAAAAAGACACTTATCATAAGATATCACTTATAGAGGGAATGTAAAAACCGCTACCCTTGAACTGAATTACAAAACACAACAGAGTCACACGTTTAGAAAACACACTATGGCTGCTTAACGGGAAAGGTGAGGTGGGGTGATGCATAAAACAAGGGTTTCAAATTAGCTCAGATACCGTTCCATAAACCCAATATGTAATAGACAAGACCTACTCCTTGCTCAGTGAATTGGACTCAACACCCCCTATTCAAGGCCCAAGAATATATCTGACTAGTAAGAATCATAAAACCTATGTATTGATACCTCTCTGTAAGTGAGTCAAGTGGGTGTAAAGTGGCATAAACACAGCAGTGAAAAGCAGCTAAACCCCATTATAAAAATCAATTACTTTTAAAAACCTGTGAAAAAAAGACAGTGAAAGAGAGAGAAATTCTTACAAAATTCGTTTAGGGGCAGTGATGCTACCTGGATTGACCATATCTAGACCCACAGCTGATTGAGACATAAGGTTGGACACTCTTGGGGCTGAGAGGTTTGGTGAGGTTGGGTGAGGAAACGCAGACCCTTTAAAGTAATACTGCCTGGTACCCATCCCATGGGTCCCAAATCTCCAGGTTCAAGGGCATCTTCCTACATCGAAAACATGCATGAGAAACCCAGAAGATGGTACACCGTGTGATCGGGAAAGGTTTCTAAAACACACCTCATTTCTCATCTCCTTGTGCTCGGGTTCGCCATTCCAGCCGCTTTATTAACAATCTCCCTCCTTGGAGAATCAGCACCTTTAACCTCCTGTTCCGTACAGGTTGCAATTTGTCCTGAGGATGAACGGGAAGAGGGGAAAACAATGAGAGACTAGCTCTAGGTGTTGGGACAGGCACAGGTCACTCTATTTTCCCATCAGGAAGAAGAATTAAGCACAGGCTCAGCCTGCCGCCCGGGACCAGAATAGGGCCTGAAGCAATCCTGCGCTTTTGCGGCCAGCTCCCAAGAAAGCGAGTTGAAAAATGGAGCTCAGGGGCACTGCAATTCACAAACCTGCAGACTTATAAATGATCACTCTCGTCCACAAATATATTGAGGGAAGGCAACGAAGAGGATTTGAAAGCAAGGCAGAATTGCAGGAAACAGATTTCAGGAGGGAGATTCGAATCGCCTTTAAAGCACAGGAAAAGCAGCAAAACCTCGACAAGATGCCCTTGGCCAAAAAGGGCGTATGCGTTTTTTCCTGAATATATTCAGGAAAAAACGCATACGCCCTTTTTGGCCAACCAAGCAACCTGGAAAGGCAAATCAGCGCTACAAAGAAGTCTCGCTTCCCATCGGTCAAAAGGGCCATGCTGAATAAAGTGTCAAAACCAAAAATGCAGGTCAGGCCATGAGGAAACGGGAGCCTTGCTACGATGATGGGCGGGATGTAAATTGCCAACAGCCACTCTGGAGAAGTGTACGGTGTGTCCTGAAACATCTAAAAAACTCAGCTTAGAGAGCATAGGGCAGTTCCACTCATGGGCGTATAAATTGGGAAAACTAAAAATCAGCAAGACACAGGCACCCCAACGTTTAGGGCTGCTCTGTTGACAAGAACCTCCACTTCGTTACACCTTACATATCTCAGGAAAGAGAAAAATGGATAAAGAAGTTGTGGTCCTTATGTACAATGGAATATCACTCAGCCATGAAATCAACGTCATAAGGCTAGTAGCAGCATGATGAGTGGATTTAGGTACGACGATTCTAAATGAAATAAGTCACACAGAAAAAGACATTTATCATAAGATATCACTTATAGAGGGCATGTAAAAACCGCTACCCTTGAACTGAATTACAAAACAGAACAGAGTCACACGTTTAGAAAACACACTATGGCTGCTTAACGGGAAAGGTGATGTGGGGTGATGCATAAAACAACGGTTTCAAATTAGCTCAGATACCGTTGCATAAACCCAATATGTAATAGACAAGACCTACTCCTTTCTCAGTGAATTGGACTCAACACCCCCTATTCACGGCCCAAGAATATATCTGACTAGTAAGAATCTTAAAACCTATGTATTGATATCTCTCTGTAAGTGAGTCAAGTGGGTGTAAAGTGGCATAAACACAGCAGTGAAAAGCAGCTAAACCCCATTATAAAAATCAATTACTTTTAAAAACCTGTGAAAAAAAGACAGTGAAAGAGAGAGAAATTCTTACAAAATTCGTTTAGGGGCAGTTATGCTACCTGGATTGACCATATCTAGACCCACAGCTGATTGAGACATAACGGTGGACACTCTTGGGGCTGAGAGGTTTGGTGAGGTTGGGTGAGGAAACGCAGACCCTTTAAAGTAATACTGCGTGGTACCCATCCCATGGGTCCCAAATCTCCAGGTTTTTGGGCATCTTCCTACATCGAAAACATGCATGAGAAACCCAGATGATGGTACACCGTGTGATCGCGAAAGGTTTCTAAAACGCACCTCATTTCTCATCTCCTTGTGCTCGGGTACGCCATTCCAGCTGCTTTACTAGCAACCTCCCTCCTTGGAGAATCAGCACCTTTAAACTCCTGTTCCGTACAGGTTGCAATTTGTCCTGAGGATGAACGGGAAGAGGGGAAAACAATGAGAGACTAGCTCTAGGTGTTGGGACAGGCACAGGTCACTCTATTTTCCCATCAGGAAGAAGAATTAAGCACAGGCTCAGCCTGCCGCCCGGGACCAGAATAGGGCCTGAAGCAATCCTGCGCTTTTGCGGCCAGCTCCCAAGAAAGCGAGTTGAAAAATGGAGCTCAGGGGCACTGCAATTCACAAACCTGCAGACTTATAAATGATCACTCTCGTCCACAAATATATTGAGGGAAGGCAACGAAGAGGATTTGAAAGCAAGGCAGAATTGCAGGAAACAGATTTCAGGAGGGAGATTCAAATCGCCTTTAAAGCACAGGAAAAGCGGCAAAACCTCGAGAAGATGCCCTTGGCCAAAAAGGGCGTATGCGTTTTTTCCTGAATATATTCAGGAAAAAACGCATACGCCCTTTTTGGCCAACCAAGCAACCTGGAAAGGCAAATCAGCGCTACAAAGAAGTCTCGCTTCCCCATCGGTCAAAAGGGCCATGCTGAATAAAGTGTCAAAACCAAAAATGCAGGTCAGGCCATGAGGAAACGGGAGCCTTGCTACGATGATGGGCGGGATGTAAATTGCCAACAGCCACTCTGGAGAAGTGTACGGTGTGTCCTGAAACATCTAAAAAACTCAGCTTAGAGAGCATAGGGCAGTTCCACTCATGGGCGTATAAATTGGGAAAACTAAAAATCAGCAAGACACAGGCACCCCAACGTTTAGGGCTGCTCTGTTGACAAGAACCTCCACTTCGTTACACCTTACATATCTCAGGAAAGAGAAAAATGGATAAAGAAGTTGTGGTCCTTATGTACAATGGAATATCACTCAGCCATGAAATCAACGTCATAAGGCTAGTAGCAGCATGATGAGTGGATTTAGGTACGACGATTCTAAATGAAATAAGTCACACAGAAAAAGACATTTATCATAAGATATCACTTATAGAGGGCATGTAAAAACCGCTACCCTTGAACTGAATTACAAAACAGAACAGAGTCACACGTTTAGAAAACACACTATGGCTGCTTAACGGGAAAGGTGAGGTGGGGTGATGCATAAAACAAGGGTTTCAAATTAGCTCAGATACCGTTCCATAAACCCAATATGTAATAGACAAGACCTACTCCTTGCTCAGTGAATTGGACTCAACACCCCCTATTCACGGCCCAAGAATATAGCTGACTAGTAAGAATCTTAAAACCTATGTATTGATATCTCTCTGTAAGTGAGTCAAGTGGGTGTAAAGCGGCATAAACACAGCAGTGAAAAGCAGGTAAACCCCATTTTAAAAATCAATTACTTTTAAAAACCCGTGAAACAAAGACAGTGAAAGAGAGAGAAATTCTTACAAAATTCGTTCAGGGCCTGTGATGCCACCCGGATTGACCATATCCAGACCCACAGCTGATTGAGACATAAGGGTGGACTCTCTTGGGGCTGAGAGGTTTGGTGAGGTTGGGTGAGCAAACGCAGACCCTTTAAAGTAATACTGCGTGGTACCCATCCCATGGGTCCCAAATCTCCAGGTTCAAGGTCATCTTCCTACATCGAAAACATGCATGAGAAACCCAGAAGATGGTACACAGTGTGATCGGGAAAGGTTTCTAAAACACACCTCATTTCTCATCTCCTTGTTCTCCGGTTCGCCATTCCAGCTGCTTTACTAGCAATCTCCCTCCTTGGAGAATCAGCACCTTTAACCTCTTGTTCCGTACAGGTTGCAATTTCTCCTGAGGATGAACGGGAAGAGGGGGAACCAATGAGAGAATAGCTCTTGGTGTTGGGACAGGCACAGGTCACTCTATTTTCCCATCAGGAAGAAGAATTAACCACAGGCTCAGCCTGCCACCCGGGAGCAGAATAGGGCCTGAAACAATCCTGCGCTTTTGCGGCCAGCTCCCAAGAAAGCGAGTTGAAAAATGGAGCTCAGGGGCACTGCAATTCACAAACCTGCAGACTTCTAAATGATCACTCTCGTCCACAAATATATTGAGGGAAGGCAACGAAGAGGATTTGAAAGCAAGGCAGAAGTGCAGCAAACAGATTTCAGGAGGTAGATTCGAATCGCCTTTAAAGCACAGGAAAAGCGGCAAATCCTCGACAATGATGCCCTTGGCCAAAAAGGGCGTATGCGTTTTTTCCTGAACATATTCAGGAAAAAACGCATACGCCCTTTTTGGCCAACCAAGCAACCTGGAAAGGGAAATCAGCCCTACAAAGAAGTCTCACTTCCCATCGGACAAAAGAGCCATGCTGAATAAAGTGTCAAAACCAGAAATGCAGGACAGGCCATGGAGAAACGGGAGCCTTGCTACGCTGATGGGCGGGATGTAAGTTGTCAACACCCACTCTGGAGAAATGTACGGTGTGTCCTGAAACATCTAAAAAAGTCATCTTAGAGAGCATAGGGCACTTCCACTCATGGGTGTATAAATTGGGAAAACTAAAAATCTACAAGACACAGGCACCCCAAAGTTTAGGGCTGCTCTGTTGACAAGAACCTCCACTTCGTTACACCTTAAATATCCCAGGAAAGAGAAAAATGGATAAAGAAGTTGTGGTCCTTATGTACAATGGAATATCACTCAGCCATGAAATCAACGTCATAAGGCTAGTAGCAGCATGATGAGTGGATTTAGGTACGACGATTCTAAATGAAATAAGTCACACAGAAAAAGACACTTATCATAAGATATCACTTATAGAGGGAATGTAAAAACCGCTACCCTTGAACTGAATTACAAAACACAACAGAGTCACACGTTTAGAAAACACACTATGGCTGCTTAACGGGAAAGGTGAGGTGGGGTGATGCATAAAACAAGGGTTTCAAATTAGCTCAGATACCGTTCCATAAACCCAATATGTAATAGACAAGACCTACTCCTTGCTCAGTGAATTGGACTCAACACCCCTATCACCAATT